>NC_067158.1:29048671-30324296 GCF_903995435.1 Acomys russatus
CATAGAACTCACCAAGCTTTAAATGCGAAAATATTTACCAGCTTCCATTTTCCTCATCTCAGCCTTCATCTGATCTGGAAAAATGACTTTAACAACCCTCATGACAAGTAAAACACGCCTTGGTCCATGGGCTTGTCAACCCCCTAGTGAACCCCCTATTGATCTGCTACCAACTGCACCAGTTCCAAGCCTGTTTTTTTTCCCACCAGGCACGTGGTGTAGATACATAATAGCGCACATTTTATACTGCTGAGAGTGCAATGTCCCCCCTCATCTCTTATGATGCACATCCATCTCATTCTTGCACTTTCCCCACTTTTAGCATGGAGGTGTTAGAGGCTGCATCAAATCACAATACATGCAGCCACAAGCATGTATGTGTGTGTGTGTATGTATGTATGTATGTGTGTGTCCTGGCTTGTGGTGGTAAGAACTTCAATACAGCTATTATTTAAAATAGACTGTGGAATTATCCCTTAAAAGCTGTATTTTCTCAAGTGCACACTTTTGAGGGATTGAGGGTCTATTTGTTTCTGTCTTAACTCCCAAGCTTTGGGATTTTCCCATCATGAGGTGTTGAGTGGCTCATTGAAGATGCAGAAGATGCTACTCGGGGAAGGTCTCAGCCATGAGGTGATCATAAAAATAAAGCTTTCAAAATCTCTGTGTTCTCACTGCACACTGACATTTAAGAAAACGCTGACCCGCTTTCCTGCCACCTCATTCTTTGTCTTCCTTCAGAACATCTTCTGTGAATTAGACTCTAATTCACTGGGCCTTCGCAGAGATCTGTTTTCTGCGCCCACATTCTGCTCCCGGATTTCACCCCATGTCCTTTGTCTTCGTGAAGTTGAGGTCTGCCCTATTTAGAAAATTTATTGTCTAACACAAACACTCTCTACCCAATTGCAGATGTGATTTGTACTCAGGGGAGGGACAACCCTCCTCAGGATAAATTGGATTCTCATGTATCTCACTTCTCAGTCCTCACGAAGCCATAAATCTTCAGAATGCTGGCCTGGAACAAAGAAGCCACAGCCCTGCACTTTGAAATAAGTTACCCGTGAAATACAGTTGGAATATCCATCCTAAATGACAGTCCACAGACTTCACACACACACACACACACACACACACACACACACACACACACACACACAAAGTGTGTGTATTAATGTGTGTATGTATATGACTCTAAATTAGAGATAACTGGGAATAACTAGAGTGAGGTCTTAACTGTCATGGTTGGCCATTTACTTTCAGTACAATTGAGGGAGAGGAGATGAGCTACTAAGGCTAAAAGCAGATCATGCCAGCTTTATTTAATGTTGATAAATTGTTGTATTATTTGTGTTTCTTACAGGATGTAGTCCTAGCACATAGGGGTGGGATTTTTGTAAGAATATTTATGAATATAATATAAGCTTCCTATTCCCCACTCCTCTTTTTTTTCTCTTCTCCCCCTCTCTGTTCTTCTGGACAATTTTTTAATGCTTGTTTTTTCTTGTTCTTCCATGATCTACACACACATATGCTGCTTTGCATCAATATAAAAATCTGAGAGGAACCTTTAACACTTGGCTTCTTGAGTCTGGCTTGATTTATGCTACATGATAATTTCTAGGTATATCACTTTCCTATGAATGACAGTTTTTCTCTATAGCCGAGTAAATTTCCATTGTGTGTATATACCATACTTTCTCCATCCATTCCTCTGTTGATGGCCCTCTAGGTTACAGTGAAAAGTGTAACAGCAAACATGGGAGCTTACTCTGTGGTGCGCCCATGCATGGCATAGCTGGAACGC
Organism: Acomys russatus; assembly: GCF_903995435.1. Lineage (NCBI taxonomy): Eukaryota > Metazoa > Chordata > Mammalia > Rodentia > Muridae > Acomys > Acomys russatus. Next base: position 29,050,479 of record NC_067158.1, read on the forward strand.
ATGGTAGACCTAATTCTAGTGTTTGAGGAGCCGCCACCCTGATATTAGTGGCTGGACTAATAATGTACATCGCTACCAATACTGCATACATGTTTCCTCATTTTCTCCCTCACTCCCTCCTGACCACAGCCTCATGCTGGTTTTAATTGTTTTCTTAGCGACCATCATTCCGACCAGGGTGAGGGAGCAGTTACCTGACAGCGGGAGACACTGAGAAGGCGGATTCTATGTTTATCACTGCTGTTGTTGAGGGGCTCAGGAGAAGCTATGGAGGACATGGCACGTGGTCTGGATTAAACATTGCATCTTGCCCTCCAAGGAGCCCATTTCAAAGACAGCAAAATGGAGAGACACAGAGGGACTGAGCGTGTACAGCTGGCTACACCCATGCAGCCATGCTTCAAATGCTGTCTGTCTAAAAGACTGCGAGTCTCCTTTAGCAAGAAAGCTCATTTTACTCTGCTCCATTGGAGAGATGGCAACTCATTAAAGTGAAGTTCAAAATCGAAGAAGCAGAGCGGGAAAACCACACAAAATCTCCCTCCAACCCTGACACACCAGGAAGCGACTCCTTGGTGCTTTCTGCTTAACAGGCAGGCTTTTTTTTTTTTTTATATACAGTTATGCAATTTATAAGCTATAATCTTCTCAGAATTGTATTAAAGGAGTAAGCATCACCCATTGGTGCATCTTAATCTCACAGTTTCTTAAAAGAGTATGCATGACACTAGGCAATGTTCCCCTCAGGTTATTTCCAAATTATTGGTTATTATAAGTGGTGCTGTGACAAACAGCCCTAGGCTTGAAATCGTAGAAGCAAGCAGGGCTGGAGCCTTAAGATTTCTCTGGCGAGTGAAATTTGCTGGTCAAAGCTAATGAATATGGAAAAGATGCTTGGTTCTTACATGGTCAATTGTCTTTTCAGAGGCGTGCAAGGGCTCCACCACCAGCAAACACACATCCAGGCTTCTCAGAGAATATTTCTCTGGACTGCTTTATGCCAGCAATTGTCCTTTTTACCACCTAGGTAAAGCTCACTGAAAGCATCCTCCCTTCTCCGGTGTGTGCTAGGTCCTCAGGCTCAAATCTTGCTCTTGTCACCTGTGTTCTTTGAGATCACAAGATGGCTTCAATCAAACACTCCTGAACCAAGCGAGGCCGCTCTGAGCCTTGTGGTGTTTTGTGAGCATCCAGGGATGCCTCAGCACAGGAGGAGCCTACACATCTATGAGTGCATCCATTTCTGATTCATCATCCAGAACACAGAAAGTGCTGTGACCTGCAGACTGACCCATTGCATGGGTTCCCTAGTATTTGGCTTACTGAAGAGCCTGCCAGGGAGAAAATCCTCTGCCCAAGCAAACAATTTCAGCTCCTCAGGTCTTCCCAGGTCATTGACTCAAAATCTATGCATTTATTAAATACCTACTGTGGTCTTAAATACCTACTGTGCTCCAATACCTGTACTGGGGGTAACACTGAGTGGCTGCTCCTGGGAGCTTAAAGTTCATCTTCTGTCCCCAAGGGCCACCAGAGAGGAGCCCCAGCCAAGGTGTGAGCAGAGCCTCTGTGGGTCTTAGAGTAGCAGCTGCTGCCCTGCCCTCTCAGGAGCAGTTGATGGTCTTCAGGAAGCTCAGTCGGGCTGCAGTGTGACAGCTCTGGTCTCTGTCTTACGTGACCCTGTTCTCCTCTGGAGCTTCAGCATCTATATCCTAATGTCCCCGAGACTCTGAGCAGATTCAGGGAAGAGGTTACTTACTCAATGAGCATTTTTTGAGAATTCCTAAACACTGCGTTGGAGCTCTTGAAGTGAGGGTGCAGGCCTGCAGTCCCAGCACTCTGGAGCCTGAGGCAGGAGGGTCACAGGTTCAAGGACAGCTTGAGATTCTGTCTCTGAAACCCAAAACAAATGCCTGGCCGGTCAACAGAGGTATGCCTACCCCAGCAGCCTTCACCAAAAGTGGGGTGCTCAGCTGTAGGCCCCAGACCCACGTTCGAAAGCTAGCATGGTGAGATTCTTGAGGCACGGCCTTCAGTGGCGCTCTGGTTGTCTGCTATTCCTCCTTCCTCTTCTCCGGCTTCTCCTGTAACTCTTCCGACACCTCTGCCTCCATCCACCCCCACCTCCTCCATGAAAACATTCAAAGAGACAGGGCAACAGTCCCTTCCACTGCCCCACCCCTTGCCTTTTTCTGGCTCAGCCTGTAACTGCAGCAGTGAACTCTCATGATGCCAACACACAAGCTCTGCCTTTAGCGTTTCTCACCACGGAAGACGAGCACTTGAAGGGGTTCCTTCTCAGTCCTTTGGGCACACTCACTGTTCCTACTTTCTTGATGAAGTAGTGTTAGTTTCAGTTTCAACTAGTGCTAGCATTGGTTTTAGTTAGCGTTAATATTAGTGTTAGCATTTGGGACTAGGCCTCACATTGTAGCCCTGGCTGAATAAGAACTTGTTAGCTATTATAATCAGGTTGACTTTGAACTCAGAACTTTGCCTATTTCTGCCCTGGGAGTGGGATTAAAAGTCTGTGCTACAGAATCTTACATTAAAAAAAAATTATTTACACGTGTGTGTGTGTGTGTGTGTGTGTGTGTGTGAGAGAGAGAGAGAGAGAGAGAGAGAGAGAGAGAGAGAGAGAGAGAAGAGTGAGAGAGAGAGTGTATTCTAGGAGTTGATTCCTTCCTTTTCATATATGGGTTCTGGCAATTGAATTCACATTGCCAGGCCAGGCAGCAGGTACTCTACCCACTGGGTAGTCCTACCAGTCTTCATAGAAGGAGTGCTGTGTTTTGCTTAGCTCATTTTTCAGAGGAGGCACCAAATGCAGACATGAGCAAGCAGTGAGCTGCAGTGCAGTGTGGACGGTGCCCCTAGGCTGCCCCTAAAGTGAATAATTGTCTGACATTTTTATTGGTGAGTTTAAATAAAACAAATCTCTCATTTTCTCACCAACTCAATTCCAGAGTTTTTACTAAGTATCTCTGAATTAAGAAAAAATACACATAGAAAAACATTTTCTTATCTAGATTATTGATTATAATTATTTTGATGTTTTTGGACACCCTTGTTTATTTCAAACTCTTTTCCTATTTGATTATTGTTTAATTTTCTTTTACATTATATTTATTCGGTGTGTGTGTGTGTGCGCGCGCGCGTGCATGCGCGCACATATGCTCAAGTTAGAAGAGAGCCTGTGGGAATTGGTGTTCTCCCTATATCGAGTGGGTCCAAAAACTTGAACTCATTGCTAGGCTCAGCAGCAGGCACCTTTATCTATCTAGCTATCTCACTCGCCTTCCATTTGATGTTCAGGTTGCAGTGCTGGACGATTTCCCCAGGCATCTGATGGTCCTTCCTTGCTATGATCCACCTGGGGACTGATAAGGAATGGGTGGGGCTTAAGGATCCTAAGGTAGATTCTGGGGTGTCCCAAGAAACCTCTGAGGTCACAGTCTCTCCTGGCTCACTCCATTCCTACTGAAGTCACGGGTGTAGCTTGTTTAGGGGATGAAGGGACCCAGAGATTCCCCATTGGACAGATAGAATTCTCTCAGCATTTGGTGTATGTTCTAGGTGATCTCACTGCCCTGTGTATATCAGGATGGCACCCACATAGGGCCATGTGCAGTGGCACAGCCCCTCCCTGCTACCCTCTCCTTCTTGGGAGACATCATTTGTTTGCTGCCTGGTGAAGAATGGGAGCTACTGTGGGACACCGAGGCTACCTGATCCTCAGCATGTCCTGGAGGTTACCAGCCACTGCCTCTTGTTTTAGCATTTTCCCCCCTCTCCTCTCTCTCTTACTTCGATAGAAATTGCTGTGGATGTCTGAGCATCGTGAGGATTCTGTAGTGTCTTAGCAATTTTGACTGAGGATCACAGCTTAATTCTTGTATCTACTGTTCTATGTCGTTTATCCTTTCACATCTTCCTGGCTCCGTAGTGTCATGTGATGGTCTCACTCAGTTTTCTCCTTCCTTGTGAATTTATCATTTAAAAAAAACCAAAACATTTCTTCCTATCATTTGAGGTTTTCAAAGGAAGAAAATGTAGAGGGGTGTGTGTGTGTGTGTGTGTGTGTGTGTGTGTGTGTGTGTGTGTGTGTGTGTGTGTGTATGGTGATGGGGGTTCCGGTGGCAGTGGGGTGGGGTGGGAGGAGCGTTTAATCTGCCCTCATGACCAAGAAGACCAAGTCCTCCCCCTTTCCAGGTTTTCTAAAACTTTCCAAGTTGAAAGAGGATCACAAGGGCACAGTATGACCAGAGAGACGCAGTTACAGCCCTTCCTCCAGTTCCTCCCCGTGGTCCATACAGAGACAGCATGAATTTTATCATCACGTTCCTGAGCCCCTCCTAGGACTGCTGCTTTTGCCAGCAGACTCACCTCCTCACTGTGGTGCTGCTAGGCACAGGCGGGAAGATCAAGGTGCCCCACAGTGGCAGAGATGCCATTTACCTGAAGCCCAGGGCCAGACTGACTGCCTGAGAGGAAGGCCCTACAACACACAGCACTTATTTCAAAGGACACCGAGAGCAGACCTGTCGCACCAACTCACAAGTAGGGCAATGTTACACCCCTGCTGATTGGACGCTTCCAGGGGCCTAGCTTCTTCCATTTGATTGTTTGGAATGTGCTGTCCATGTGGAAGGACTTCCTGGGTGTCAGACAGGCCCCTCTTGTTACACACCCACTGGGAGCTGATATGGAAGCGGGGGGGGGGGGGGGCGGTTAAGGACTCTGAGCTAGATTCTAAGGTGTCCCAGGCAATGCCTGATGTCACAATCTCTCCTCCAGGCTCAGTCACATCATTTGAAGTAAGCCCAAACACCTTTGCACAGAGAAGCCAAGACTAGCTGTCAGCCCTGCATTCTGCCAATAACACAAGGTGATGCATGGGCAGTGGCCAGGGTCCATCTCTACTCAGGCAACGTAGGGGTCTGCTTGTCTGCTGGATGTGTAAAGACCATACCAAAGTGCTTCCGCATTTTGTTGTCCCCAGCGTACTATAGCTTCTAAGAAACACCAGTGCAAGTTCTTTTCTACCATTTCCCACTGCACCTGCCACCCATCACCATCCCTGCCACCTACTGGCCGTGTTACCTGTGGATTATGTGGTACCTCTGCAAGTACTCCAGAGCCAGGGCCATCTCACAGATGTACAGCTTCACAGTGCCCTCTGTGAAGTGCACATTCTGCTGTAAGTGGTAGCGCAGGTCCCCGCCCAGCAGCAGGTCCACCACCATGAACATGTCTTCCTCATCCTGGAAGGAGTACCTAGGAACACAGAGGGACACAGGTTAGGGGTAGAGACATCTCTAGTGTCTTCAGGCCCAACACTCCCATTTTTACAGCAAGGCGGACTTGGGGCCCGGAGAGATGCTGATGTTGTCCAAGACACCACGCTGTGGGAGGTGAGCTAGCAGAAATCTTTCCAACCCCACACTGCATCCTCACTGTGGAGTCACTCCATTTCTTGCATTAAAGTAAGTTTGGGTCCCAACATTAGCCCCCAGGCTGGCAGGCAGACAGCCTCTTAACTGGCTGGATGCTCTTACGTTATCGTAATTGGGTTTAGCTTATGTTTTAAGCCCATGTTGTTACAGCATGTGTCTGGAAGATTCCCCAAAGACCCATGTGTTGGAGGCTTGGTGACCATCCTGTAGCAGAGTAGGAAGGTAATGGGAACTTTAGAGAGTAGAGCCTTAATAATGAAAACCTTCCTCACAGAAGGACGCTACATTATTAAAACAGCCTAGCTACCACAGACTGAAACTCTGAACCAAAACAAGCCTGCCTTCCTTTAAAGTTGATCAGCTCAGGTATTGTGCCATGGCAGTGGGAAGCTGATTCACACAGGATGTCGGGATTTGTAGTCCCTAACTCTGAAGATGTGTCTTCCCAGCCCCGCCCCCCCAGCAATGGCCATGCCCTCTGCACATGCTGCTGCTTTCAGCAAGGAGTTCATTCCCAGAATCCTTGAGTGCAGTGATGCTCTATGATGCTCAAGTCCAGGCATTTAAGGCAACTGGCAACTTTTACTCCAGGCCATTGGGATCTGGCTATGTGCTACTTAACCCAATATTCACTAGCCAGCGGTTGCTACCAAGCTCCCCCTGATGGCTAACACCAAGGCCAGTCATGTGTGAGCCACTTTGGGCGTGAGAATGCTCCAGCCAACCACACAGAAAAGAACTGCTCAGAGAGGCCCAGCTGGCCACAGAACATGAGTGGGAAGTAGCTTGGTGCTTTTTCAGGCTTTAGGTCTTAGTGTGGTATTTTGTTTTGTCTTTGAAGCAAGAGAAAACTTACTGAACTCACTTTTAAGTGCAAGAAGAGCCAACACGTACGGTGTGAGAATGCTTAAGCACCCAGGGAGGTGACCTCACAGCGTCAGGCATGACAGACCACCCTGTACCAATACAGAGCTAGCTGGTGGCTGTCATTTTCCCTCTTCTTATAAAGCCACTGATGCGATCACGGAGGCTGTATCCACGTCCTCATTTTCCTGTTAATTATTTCCCAAAGGCCTGGATTGTGAATGCACACCAATATGACAGAATTAAACCGCCAGCATGAAAGTTTGAGGGACATCGTCATACCAAGAAGAACTGAATAGCCACCTGGTGTGTGTGTGTGTGTGTGTGTGTGTGTGTGTGTGTGTGTGTGTGTGAGTGTGAGTGAGTGTGTGTTCCTGTGTGTCTGCTACTGTGTGGAAGGTCTTGGAAGCCTAAAGAGGATCCATGTAACATGTCTTCCATAGAAAATCAATTTGCATTCTAGTAGATGATTGACCATGGAACATCACACTACTAGGCACTGCCCTGGGCCCTGTGCTCTCCAGCCACTGCTGGGCTGTCAAAGGGGATCTCATTAAACATTCTCCCAGAATCCACTGGAGAAGTGATGTTAGGTTTCAGGGGAAAGCTTGCAGACGGGGGCTCCTTCTAAAGGAGACAACTGAAATGCCAAGAGAACATCATTTAAGCAACAATTCAAGTCTGGGCTGTTTCTCGCAATAGATCTGTGCTTCGCTCCAGGCCATAGCCCTCCGCTTTCCCAAGGAGAGACAGAGTTATTGCCGAGAACAGAGAGCAACCTTCCAGCAATCTCCACCTTTGCGCTCTTCTGTGGCTCTGTGTCATTGTTCTTCTTGATCCTCCTGGCACTAGAATGATAATTATGCCCTCATCACAATGCTGCATATTGTCATGGAAATGATGGAGTCGCCAGATGAGGGAGCTGTGCTCTTGCACAGTGACACTGACATTCTGAGAGGTCTGGGTAATTAGGTTCTCCTCAGAGTACAGAGATAGCTGGAGGGAGTGAAAGCATTGTTAATCCTGGCCTAGCTGCTAAGTAGACCAGTATGAAGAATGCAATGTGTGTGTGTGTGTGTGTGTGTGTGTGTGTACATGTGCGTACACATGTGTACAAGTGCATGTACCCATGTATGCACATACATATGAAAACTAGAGATCAACCATGGATGTTGCTCCTCAGGTGCTCTATACCTTGTTGGTGAGACATGATCTTGAAGCTCACGGATTGGGCTAGATTGGCTGTCCAGCAAGTCCTGGGGGATAACCACCCTTCACCCTCCAGAGTGGAGGTTACAAGAGTGTGGTACCACACCTGGCTTTTGCACATTGTTTCTGGGGTCGAACTCTTACACAACAAGAGCTTTTACCAACTGAGCCATCGTCACAGTCCCTATTTTGTTATTGTTATTTTTAAATGTATCTGTTTCCCACTTAGCTCCTAAAAAGAGTAAATGACTTATGGAATTCATAACACAATAAAATTAAAAATAACTCAAAGATCACGACAGAGAACAAACAAGAAACTTAAGAAAATAGTGGTTGGAGAGATGGCTCAACAGTTACAAGAACTTCCAGAGGACCTGGGCTCAATTCCCGGTGCCAGATGACCATTTACAGCTGTCTGTAATCCCAGTTCCAGAGCATCGTGAGCCCTCTGCTGGCTTCTGTGGGCACTGCATGCACATGGTACACAGCTATACATGCAGGCAAAACACTCATAAAATAATTTTGAGACTCGCTGCTGGACTCCGGATGGAGTGCTGAGAGTGGTATGGAAGAACTGGGGAATGGAAGGACCCAGAAAGTACTGGAGCCCCACATGAAGACCATCATGGCTGGCGGAACTGGACCCAGGGTGTCCTGAATAAACTGTTGCACCAACCGAGGACAATGCATACAGCAAACCTAGGCCTCCTGTTCAGATCAAGCCAATGGACAGCTCATTCTCCATGGTTGTGGGGAGAGTGGGGACTGCCTCTCACAGGAGCTCTGGTGCCCCTGATTTGATCACGTCCCCTTGCTGGGGAGGCCTGTGAGCACACAGAGGAAGGAGAAGCAGGCTATCCAGATGAGACCTGATAGGCTGTGACCATATGGTGGGGGAGGAGGTCCCCTCTGTCAGATGTCTAGGGGAGGGGAAGAGGGAGGAAGAGGAAGGGAGGGAGGGAATAGGAAGATACAAGTGAAGGGATAATCTGAATAAATTATAATAAATTAAAAAATTTAAAAGATCAAGAAAATAGAAGTAGAAAAACCACCCCTAATTCATGCCCAAAGATCCTTTTGGCCTAAAATAGATATAAACTGCATGAAGCCTCCCCAGAAAGAGAAATGTGGATTATGTCCACGCTCACAGTTGAGAGGGGAATAGGCGAACTGTTTAGGAAAAGCATGAGTTTGTTCTTTTTTTTTTTTTTTTAACTAATTAACTCACAGTCTACATACAGTGTGATGTTTGACAATGTACAATGATTGAATCGGGGTATCTACATGTCTGTCACCTCAAACACCTGCCATTTCTGTGTTAGAAGCAGAAATAGTCTCTTCTGGCTACCTTGAAGCAGACAGTGAACGGCATGTGTTTGCTGCTGCTGCTGCTGCTGCTGCTGCTGCTGCTGCTGCTACTGCTGCTGTTTTGTTTTGTTTTGTTTTAGCACAGAAACCAAATGGAAATGGCTCTCACTGAGATTTTAGTGTGATAAACAGTTTGTCTATGTGAACTCAAAACAGCTAGCATAAGGCAAAGCAGGCTTTTTTTTTTTTTTTTTTTTTTTTAATCTGATGTCTATGGAATTTGACTGGAACAATTCAGCAGAGGCAGCTCCCCATCACGAAGAGCCACCTGTCTCTGAACATGTCATGGTGCTGAGGCTGAGAAACATAGGCTTGGACTAATGTTTGCTCTGGGAGAAGCCTTTCCTGACCCTTGGAGGCAACATCGTGTGACCGCTTTGTGCTCTCTGTCATAACAATAGTTCGGGATGGTGTGGTGCAGCGCAGCAAAGGCAGCATCCCCCTTCTCAAATGCTTTCTGAGGTCATTTTGTTCTTTACCAGCCTATGGGGTGAGGCTCACCATGAAGCAGTGCTGGGATTTGAGTGTGGAATGCTCTCTACAGGCTTGTGTGTTTGAACACCTGTTCCCCAACAAGGGAGGATATGAAACCTTTGGGCCACAGAGAACATTGGTTTCTAGAGGTGGCCTTTAAAGGTTACACCCTTCTAGTTCCAGGCTAGCTCTGCCTGGTCTGGCTGCCATGCCAGGGGTCCACCATGCCAGGGGTCCACTATGCCTTCCCTACCATGATGGTCTGAAGGCCCTGAAACTATGGCCCCAAAGAAATTGTTTTTAAGACTTCAGAACATCTTAAAGTTTAAAGAGGTTAAGCAATCCTAAAATATTACAGCCAGGAAGTGGCAGAGCTGAGAGTTGAACCCTCTCTACCTTTCTACCTCTAGGACACCCAGTTCATGCCCAGTGCTCCAGGATCAGTTTTCTCTGCTATTTCGCCCCTACTGCCTAGTGAACTCTCTGAGCACAGGGGCCTGCATCACTCAGCATTGGCTCTTTGTATCTGGCCTGGCACCAGACTATCATATACGCTACAGAGGGAGCAGATTACAAACTCCCAAAGTGCATGTAAACTGTGAGGCATGCCAGCCAGGTATGTGATCCATAGCAGTGGGAGCTGTGCAGATAGAGGATGGGCGGAGGGGGCGGGGGGAAGGTCTGTATGAGATGGGGAGCATGATGATCCTGTCACTGCCTACAGGATCCCCCACCTTGCTCCTTTCCTCTTATCACAAAAGCCATAGATTTGCACCAGTGTGAGTTACCATCCTATCCTGTCCCCACAGCCCTCCCACTCAGCCCAGGAGGCAAAGGTGACCTGCCAGTGAGCACAACTGGGGAAAGCAGAAGCCTTGCTTAGCACCATCCCCCCACCTGTTCTGGGACCTGTCTGCAGATGTCTACCCTCTTGTCTGCTGTTTTCCAGGCTAGTGCCTGGTTCTTGGAAGGGGGGGGGCGGGGTTGTGCAACCACCATTTCCTAAGCTGTTGGTAAGTTCCTGTCAGAGCTGAGTAAAGCCCTCTAGGGTGAAAGTCTAAAGCTGGGCTCTCTATGATGCTTCTAAAGTTGGTCTGTCTATGGTGGTAGCACATGGGTACTCCCCTGCATCTGCCAGACCCAGTCTGTATCTGCATTCTTCCACACTCACCCCCATTAGCCATGGAAACACCCACTATCACCATTACACTTCCAGTAGACAAACCCCAAGGCCAAGGGAGGCTGCAAAGTGGCCTAGGTCACTAGGTCATATTTCCTAGGACATGTGCCATGCTCACCACTACCAACCTGGTGTTGCTTGTGGACAAGGCCAGCCAGCTTAAGAGGCATGACACGAACAAGGAAGACCCAGAGAAGAGTTTCCAGGGCAAAGATAGGAGATAAGCCTTAGTCTAGCTGTCCTCCATACTCAGTGAGTGATCAAACTTACATCTCCCCTCGCCCAGGGCTGACCAGGCCACAGAAGGAGTGTTGTTAGTAATGGGTACAGTGTGGAAGGGACAAGGACGGGAGGCCATTGCAGGGAACCCAGAAGCCATAGACTTCCATCAGCCTGAAGCATCGCCCTCCAAGCCATCTGCAATACATCTTTCCATTGTTTTATTTTCCCCCTGAGGAAGACATTATTGAGTACCTGGAAGTGGCTCTGAGGATGTCAATCAGGAAAGCCTGGGTTCCAGGACAATCTCGGGTCTCCAAGGCTCACCCTGCCCCAAATCCTTATTGTGTATTACTGCCAGGGGTAAAGAGCTGGGCATTGCCTTGGATCAGCCCATATCTAATACCACTTCTAAGGGTGCAGGTGGAGAGGGGGCCTCTTCCACTACCCTCGGCTCCAGTGATTCTTGGCTATCCAAAGTCCTGCAAAGAAGGACCTAAAAATAGACTTGTCTGTGACAGAAATCCAATAATGGGATGTCAGGCTCCCTGTCAGCTCCCATTGTACAAGTAGAAGGAGCTTATCAAGCCTGCATTGTGCTTGATACACAGACATCTTTAATAACATTTTTAATAACCTTCACAATAACAAACATTCTTACTATTTAAATTTGACTCAAGCCACATTGTCCTCTAACCACTCAGACATGATGGCTGTCATTATTCTTTGCAGGAAGCTGGCTCCCACCTCCTCTCTCAGGAAGCGAGATGGAGCTGGTCAGCCATGTTCTGCCTTCTGCCTGTCAGGGAGACAGCATAGGGGTGGGGGAGTGTCACAACCACCCAACTCTTCAAGCTTGAGCACCTAAAATCATGCAAAGAGACCAAGATGACTGCAGGTGCACAGTTCCCGCTGCTAACTTTGAGGACCTTTGCCTACTGCAAGTGCTACCTGTCTACAAATGCAGATGTTCTGGTGTCATGGTGACTTACAATTTTAAGGAGAGCCTTCACACAGCCGGCATTAAGATAAACAAAGGGAGAAAAAAGAGAGAGGAAAAAATGTGCGCTAAAAGGGAAGTGAGGCCAGGCACGGTCGGCACACCTTAATCCCAGCAACTCTACTTAGGAGGCAGAAGTTCATTGGACCTCTGTGAGTTCTAGTCCAATCTGGTCTACATACTGATTTCTGGGCTAGCCAGGGTTACAGAATGAGACTCGAGTCTAAAGGAAAAACGAAAACAAAAAGTGTGTGAGCACCGGATGTGGGTAGCTGTGTTCCTCCTGGACAAAATTCCAAAAGGAACCTGTATCTTGCTTTCTCTAGAGAGGAACAGCTCTGAGTACAGAGGTGGGAAGGGCAAGACAGTAAATATCAGGGCTTCTTCAAGTTACTAGCACAGCGGACCCTGGTCAACTTTCCCACTCCTCTGTGGGGGTGTTCTGAGGGACAGACAGGCTGACAAACTCGTCCCCAGTCCCTCGTCTTTTTTTCAGGGCTCCTCTCCTCTGAGCTCCTTTTGATGACAGCATTTTTTTTTTTTTTTTTTTTTTAAAGATCTTTGCCTCTCCCGCAAACCCACCCTGGCCGCACAACTGTGACCTTCTGGTCTGTGCTGTCTATCCGTTGGCTCACTCAGGATGTCAGTGCCTCTGTTTAACACTTGAGACCTGTTCTGGAAACCACTCATTGTCTATGAAAACGCCGTCTGAAGAGGAGCTGGGAGGCATAGGCTTTGAATCCAAGCTGAGAGGCCAAGGGAGGCAGATTGCAAACTGGAGGTTGGCTGGGGCTACACAGTGAGTCAGCCAAGGCCAGACTGAGCGAGACCCCGTCTCAAAGGCAACAACTAAAACAGGGTTCTGGGGGTTATAGCTCAGTGGTAGGGTGCTCCTCTAACATGAGGGAGGACCTGGCTTCAAGTCCTAGGGATGAACAATGAAAGAAAATAATCAAGAATGGATTTTCCATCTTTTTTTTTTAATGGAAAAAAAATCAGTCTATTCCTTATCTATCCAAGAGTCTTGAGTTTTAAAAGTACAATGTAATTATATTGTAATCTCAAAAAATATTAAAAAATAGTACAGTGGAAACACAAAAGGCCAGAGGGCTACATTTCAAATGGAAGGTGTTTGAACCATTCCACTCTCAGGATGAAACACTGGAGTTGATGATGTTTTCGGCTTGGCAGCAACATGGCAGCCCTTCCATCATCACTACCTAAGACCCCACAACACTTCCTTGGCAATATGTATTTAATGTGACGTTTCAAACTGACAACTTTGCTTGGTTCTGACATGCCACTACTTTGATTTAGAATGTAATTTGAGACTCACTTGACATCTTCCTGTTAAAAATAATGTGTTCTGTTCAAGCATTGTAAATAGAATCCCCAATGTAAACAAGAGTGGAAAATGTACTGTTAGCTACAAATAGGGTTGAGCAGCTTGAAATTGCCTGTGTTCCTCTGATTTTGAAGTAGAGGTGGCAATTTCACATGGCTTAGCCTAACAGAGCAATTGGCCATTCAGACACCCCAGGAACTTCCCGGAATAAGCCAAGATTCCCGCTGGAGGCTTAGGAAGCGGCACAGAACAGCCTGCAGCCTCCCTAATCTCGTTTATCCTGTTCCTGGCGTGATGGCTTATTCCATTTATTTTTCTTTTTCCTTTCTGTCCCAGTCTTGGGATTGTTATCCTTGCTTGATTTTTGCCTGAAATTCTCTTTCTGCCCTGCCCCCACATCTTTCCTGCCCATCCCTATATCTTAGCTCATAGAACTACTCCAAAGAGCCTCACTCCCCCCACTGTCCTGTGACTACAGTGTTAAGCCTGTCTAGACTTTTCTCTCTGGCATTCTTTCCCAGTCTGAAACCATCTACATATCTGGTTATTTGATGGTGTTTCTGTTCCCCACAACACACACAGATACCTCAACAGAACTCCAGCTGTGTATCTACTAGCTGCTTTTGTGAGGACTATTGGCTATTCTCAACTCTACAGCTTTTAACATCACCTGGGAGATAAGGAGGTACACCTGTGGGCATGCTCTCGAGGGTGATTACCTGAAAAGAGAGGACCTACCCTGCATGTGAGTGGTGCCATCCTGTGGCCTGGGTCCCAGATGGAATAAAAGGTTGGCAGGAGAAGGCAGTCAAGACCTCACCTTCTTGTTCTTTCCTTCTGGTTGTTATTCTACACACCTACACACACACACACACACACACACACACACACACACACACACAAACACACACACACACTTTGATGGGTCTATTTAGAATTGCTTCTATGTATATGTTTTAAAGCATTACCACTTGTTCTTGAATAAACCCTTAGGACCTGTGCTTAAACACAGGAAAGATGCCTGGGACCTTGCTACAATGCGGCTGCGTTGTTGCTTTTAGATTACTGCAACTTTGTTAGTAAGAAAAGAATTTCCAGCTGGGAGGTGGTGGCGCACGCCTTTAATCCCAGCAGAGGCAGAGGCAGGCGGATTGCTATGAGTTCAAGGCCAGCCTGGTCTACACAGCGAGTCCAGGACAGCCAAGGCTACACAGGGAAACCCTGTCTCAAAAACAAACAAAAACAAAAACAAAACAAAAAACCCAAACAAACAAACAAAAAACCAACAACAAAAATAATCTCCTTACTGAAACCTATTCTGATTTCCTGTTCCTCCTTGCACAAACTTTAGAGGTGAGGTTATATATTTCTATCAACTTACTTAATTTGTTTAATTTATCTAATGTGAGGCCATAAAATGCTTCGCATTATGTTCTTATGATCCTGTTACTTCAGGTAGCAACGCTTCTTGGCTCATTTCAGGTCTGACAATTTGAGCATCGCTCACTAATTTCTCACTGTCTCTAGCTTATGGCTTATAGTTTTTATGACTCCTTCAAGGAAGCAACTTTTAGTTCTATTCATTTTCTTTACTAATTGTGCATTTTCTGCTTCATTAATTTCTGTTCTAAGCTTAATATGGGAGCATTTCATAGCTCCCTTCATTATTTCTTTCTCCTCTAACTACTAAGACATGTATTCTTACACATTGTGAATTCAAATATTTCCTATATTCATCTTTGTCACTAGAGAATAATCATATGAATTAAATAATTTCAAATTACTTTTGTTCTGTGGTTAAATGTACCTATTCCTGAGAATGTTTCATGTGTTTTTCATCTTCTGGCCTGAAGTGTAACTGCATCTTCTCTTCCCTTACTTATGCATGAACAGAGGGGAACGTCCTTAACAATATGACTACATCTAAAGAAAACCCATAGCTCTTCTAATGCTTAGTGATGAGAGAGTGGAGGCTTTCCTCTTAAAATGTTTACTTTCAATATTATTCAGTAACCTACTAGAAGTTAGCCACTGCAGTGAACCAAGGGGGAAAAAAAGGCATACAGAGCAGAAATAGATACAGTGGTTGCTGTCTTCAGACAGGATGATTATTAATGTCATAAGCATGTGGCAAATATTATATGTATGGCTTCTATACATTCAGCTATCTCAGACGTATCTATTTATTTATTTGAATTCTAATATACATAGTCATGCCATCTGAAAATAGAGATCACACATGCACACATGTGCGCTCATGTGACTATCCCTATTCCATAGATGGTAGCAGCCAAAGGCTGCAGCACACAAGATCACTATATAAAAACCAATCGTGTTTCTAACACCAAAATGTGGAGGCCAAATTTTTCAAAAGGAAACATTACTATTTAAGGTCACACCAGAGTGACAGTAATACTGGGCAGAAATGTAACACAAATGTCTGTGCAGCCTCTGCAGAAAATAAGCAAAGAGAAAGAGAAGTCTGAGAACACTGACGCACATGGAGCCTGCTCTGTGTGCCATGTTCACGGGTCGAAATATTCAACAAAGTATTGGCTTCAAAGTGAGTGACATAACTGCTGTCAAGATCCAGAATGTTTTGTGGTGGGCTTATCATAAAACCATGTGAGGACAGGAGGACTCCAAGGATGTCAGACAAGTGCCACAGGCAGAGATGGTGGATCCCAGAAAAGGTGACTAGCCTTCAAGCCCTGGAAGTTCATAAAGATTTGCAAGTTTCTTGATTGAAGATCAGTTGAAAACATGTGTTGCTCCGTTTTTATTCCATTTTGGTCTTTGGGATTGAGCTGAGAGGCATGTAGACCAGGTTGCCAAACATCTGGCTTTATTCCAGACCCGTAGAGCCAGAAGTCCTGGGCTAAGGCCCTGCAACAGTGTTTCCCAAGCCCCTCAATGCTATCCAAGCCCCACCTGACACGGCTTAAGGGGCACCATGGCTTATTTAAGCTCATAACTTTACGTGGTTCAGTCTATAGCCACTTGGTCCCATGTGCTTGAGCAGAGCATCATAGTGATGGGAATAAGTGGCAGAGGACAGACTCATGATTTAGTTGCGGTTTCTCTGCCCTTTGTTGAGGTGAAAAAATAATATATATGCACACATATATCCATCTCACATGTGTAAAACTGGGAGGAAGCAGGGGGACATGGAGAGGGAAGAGAGAATGGCGTAAATATAACACATATAAATGATATTTTAAAAGCCAATTTAAAATGTAGCACCATTGGCTAATTTTAACAGACATCAAAAGAAGACTTAAGAAATTCAAAACTTAGAGGATCCAAGATGGCGGCGAGCAGTGTGGACCGCGTTTGGAGGCTCCAGTGAACAATTCAGGGAATTGCACAGATTTCTGAGCCAGGAACACCGAGGTCCAAACATCACGGCAGCGGGAGTGCTCCACGGTTCGGAGGGACCAGGGTGCGGAGGACCTGCATGCCCCTGCACACGGGAGAAGTGTGGTTTTTCTCTGATCGGAGCGGCAGCGGCAGAGGCAGCAGCACCATCGGCACCAGCAGCGGCGGCTGAGGTTTGCAGCTCATAGCCTTCCGGTGGAGGCGATTGGTGTGGTGGCTGGTGGGAATTGCTGCGGGAGAGGGGACTCGGGGCAGGATTTGGGTCGCGTGGAGCCTTTGGACCCAGACTGGACTCGGCGGACAGTTCGGCCCCAGAGTCCCGGGTATTGGCCCGGCCCAGCAAACAATTCTGCCTGAGGCACTAACTCAGCGTGGCCATAGCTCCCCTGCTGTGGCGCAGGCTTAATTGAGCACGCTGCTCCACACTAGGCACCACCTCAGCTCAGCGGCAGCTCCCCAGCGGTAACACAGTCTGGGCGGAGCACTTGGTTTCACCACAGGCGCTAAACTCAGAGCAGCTGCAGTTCTCCTGCTGTGGCGCAGGCTTGGTGACGTGCTCGGTTCCATCCTAGGCACCACCTCAGCTCAGCGGCAGCTCCCCTGCGGTGACACAGTCCGGGCGGAGCACTTGTTCCACCACTGGTGCTAACTCAGAGCAGCCGCAGTTCTCCTGCTGTGGCGCAGGCTTGGTGACGTGCTCGGTTCCATCCTAGGCACCACCTCAGCTCAGCGGCAGCTCCCCTGCGGTGACACAGTCTGGGCGGAGCACTTGTTCCACCACTGGCGCTAACTCAGAGCAGCCACAGTTCTCCTGCTGTGGCGCAGGCTTGGTGACGTGCTCGGTTCCATCCTAGGCACCACCTCAGCTCAGCGGCAGCTCCCCTGCGGTGACACAGTCCGGGCGAAGCACTTGTTCCACCGCTGGCGCTAACTCAGAGCAGCCACAGTTCTCCTGCTGTGGCGCAGGCTTGGTGACGTGCTCGGTTCCATCCTAGGCACCACCTCAGCTCAGCGGCAGCTCCCCTGCGGTGACACAGTCTGGGCGGAGCACTTGTTCCACCACTGGCGCTAACTCAGAGCAGCCACAGTTCTCCTGCTGTGGCGCAGGCTTGGTGACGTGCTCGGTTCCATCCTAGGCACCACCTCAGCTCAGCGGCAGCTCCCCTGCGGTGACACAGTCCGGGCGGAGCACTTGTTCCACCACTGGCGCTAACTCAGAGCAGCCGCAGTTCTCCTGCTGTGGCGCAGGCTGGACAGAGCTCTCGGTTCCACCAGCTCTAAGACTCTGGTTGGACACAGTGTGCAGTTTGAATCCAGAATTCCTGGCTGAGATTGGTGGTCAGTTCGGGCCCTGAGTCAATAACTGACCACAGCACGCACTTTGGGCCAAAAGGCCCTAGTGGAGCTTGGTGCATAGTCCCAGCCCAAAAATTCTGGCTGGACCCTGTGTGCATTTTGGGCCCAAAATCCCTAGCTGAGCTCGGCAGACGGTTCAGGCCCTGAGAATCTAGCTGAGTTCTGCCCGTGGTTCGGTCCCAGTGCTCCTGGCTGGACTTGGCAGGGAACACAGAAGGCTGTGGATACCTTGGCCTGACCCAACGCTCATTCAGAGACCCAGAACAAGTGCAGGATCCACAGCAGAGGGGGACTGAGGATCACTGGCTGTGAGAGACCAGAACAACAGGGCTAACCTCCTAACATCCACACCAGTGAAGCTTTGAGCTCGCAGCCTAGGGAAATCGTAAGAAAACAAGTGAATCTACCGTCAGACACCCTCCATTCAACTCTGGAAGCTACCCAACAAAAACAAAGACGGCAAGATGTCTAAAGGACAACGAAAAAGCATACGCAAAAAACCCCAAAACAACATGGCGTCTCCAGTTTCCAGCTATCCCAAAGAAAACCACCCAGAGAACTCAAATACAACGGAAATACAAGAAAATGACCTCAAATCCTTAGTAATGAGGATGATAATGGAGGAAACAAATAAAATTCGTAATCAAATGCAGGGAGACGCAGACAAACAGGTGAGAGACATAAAAGAAGCACATAGAGTGGAACTGGAAAAATTGCAGGAAAATGCAAACAACCAGATGAAAGAAATAACTAAAACGGTTCAAGCTCTGAAGACCTATAAAGAGGCAATGGAAGAAACTCAGGAATATACAAAAAATCAGATGAAAGAAATCAAAAAATCAGTTCAAGATCTGAAAATGAAAATGGATTCAATGATAAACACACAGACAGAAGAAAAACGAGAACGTGAGACCTCAGAGAAGAAGGCGAGCAACACAGAGGTGAGCTTTTCTAACAGAATCCAAGAGATGGAAGAACGAATCTCAGGGCTAGAAGATACAATCACAGATATTGAATCAACCATTAAAGAAAATGCCAAATCTGGAAAACTCCTGACACAAAACATCCAAGAAATTAAGGACACCATGAAAAGAAGAAATCTGAGGATAATAGGCATTGAAGAAAGAGAAGACATCAGACTCCAGGGCCCAGAAACTATTCTCAACAAAATCATAGAAGAAAATTTCCCCAATCTAAAGAAAGAGATGCCTATAAACATACAAGAGGCCTACAGAACACCAAATAGAATTGACCAGAAAAGAAAAACTGCCCGCCACATAATAATCAAAACACAAAACATGCAGAACAAAGAAAAAATATTAAAAGCTGCAAGGGAAAAGGGCCAAATAACATTTAATGGTAAACCGATCAGAATTACACCTGACTTCTCAGCAGAGACCATAAAAGCCAGAAGGGCCTGGACAGAGATCCTGCAAACCCTAAGAGAACACAGATGCCAGGCCAGACTACTTTACCCAGCAAAATTATCAATAACCATTGATGGAGAAAACAAAATATTCCATGACAAAAACAAATTCAAACAGTACCTATCCACAAACCCAGCTTTACAGAAGGTACTAGAAGGAAAACTCCATCCCAAAGGGTCAAGCTACAACCAAAACTACCCAGGAAATAGATAACTATCCCATGGCAAAAACACAACTACACAAACGCTCGACTGGAAACAACATCAAAATTAAGACTCTTAACAGTCACTGGTCATTAATATCTCTCAACATCAATGGCCTCAATTCTCCAATAAAAAGACACAGACTAACTGAATGGGTACATAAACAAGACCCAACATTCTTCTGCATCCAAGAAACACATCTCACCCATAATGAAAGGCATTACCTCAGGGTAAAAGGTTGGAAAAAAATATTCCAAGCAAATGGTCACAAGAAGCAAGCAGGTGTAGCCATTTTAGTATCGAACAAAATAGACTTTCAACCAAAATTAATCAAAAGGGATGAGGAAGGACACTTCATACTCATCAAAGGTAAAGTCAACCAAGATGACATCACAATTCTGAACATCTATGCTCCCAATACAAGGGCACCCACATATGTAAAAGATCTCCTAAAAAAGCTTAAACCACACATCGATCCCCACACAATAATAGTGGGAGACTTCAACACCCCACTCTCACTGAAGGATAAGTCATTGAAACAGAAACTAAGCCGAGAAACAACATCATTAACCAATGCCATGGGTCAAATGGATCTAACAGATATCTATAGAACCTTTCACCCAAACAAGAAAGAATACACCTTCTTCTCTGCACCCCATGGAACCTTCTCCAAAATTGATCACATCGTAGGTCACAAAGCAAGCCTCAACAGATACAAGAGGATTGAAATAATACCTTGTATCCTATCAGATCACCATGCTCTTAGGCTGCAATTCAACAACAACAGAAATAACAAAAAGCCTACACGTTTGTGGAAACTAAACAACTCTCTGCTAAATGACACCTGGGTCAGGGAAGAAATAAAGAAAGAAATCAAGGAGTTTCTGAAATTCAATGAAAATGAAGAAACAACATACCCAAATTTGTGGGATACATTGAAAGCAGTGCTAAGAGGAAAATTCATAGCACTAAGTGCCTTCAAAAAGAAATTGGAAACATCGCACATAAGCATCTTAACAACACAACTGGAAGCCCTAGAAAAAAAAGAAGCAGAAACACCCAAGAGGAGTAGACGCCTGGAAATAATCAAACTCAGGGCTGAAATTAACAAATTAGAAACTAAGAAAACAGTCCAAAGAATCAACAAAACCAAAAGCTGGTTCTTTGAGAAAATCAACAAGATAGACAGACCATTAGCCAAACTAACTAAAAGGCAGAGAGACAGTATTGAAATCAACAAAATCAGAAATGAAAAGGGAGACATAACAACAGACACTGAAGAAATTCAAAGAATCATAAGATCCTACTTTGAAGGCATATACGCCACAAAATTTGAAAATCTAAGGGAAATGGACGATTTTCTTGATCAAGTTCACTTGCCAAAGTTGAATGAAGAACAGATAAACAAGTTAAATAGTCCCATTTCCCCTACAGAAATAGAAGCAATCATCGATGGTCTCCCAACCAAAAAAAGCCCAGGGCCAGATGGTTTCAGTGCAGAATTCTACCAGACCTTTAAGGGCGAGCTAATACCGATACTCTTCAAGCTACTCCAAAAGATAGAAATGGATGGAAAATTACCAAATTCATTCTATGAGGCCATAGTCTCATTGATACCTAAACCTCACAAAGACTCAACAAAGAAAGAGAATTTCAGACCAATTTCTCTTATGAACATAGATGCAAAAATACTAAATAAAATACTTGCAAAACGAATACAGGAGCACATCAAAGATATCATTCATCATGACCAAGTAGGCTTCATTCCAGGCATGCAGGGATGGTTTAATATATGGAAATCCATCAATGTAATCCACCATATAAACAAACTGAAAATAAAAAACCACATGATCATCTCCTTGGATGCAGAGAAAGCATTTGATAAAATTCAACACCCATTCATGTTTAAAGTTTTAGAGAGATCGGGGATACAAGGCACTTTCCTCAACATAATAAAGGCTATATACAGCAAGCCAATAGCCAAAATCAAAGTAAATGGTGAGATACTCAAGGAAATTCCTCTCAAATCGGGAACAAGGCAAGGCTGCCCACTCTCTCCATATCTCTTCAATATAGTACTTGAAGTTCTAGCCAGAGCAATAAGACAACAAAAGGAGATCAAGGGTATCCAAATGGGAAAGGAGGAAGTCAAATTATCCCTCTTTGCAGATGATATGATAGTGTACATAAGTGACCCTCAAAACTCCACCAGAGAACTCCTAAAGCTGATAAACACCTTCAGCAAATTGGCTGGATACAAAATTAACTCAAAAAAGTCTGTAGCCTTCCTATACACAAATGACAAGCTTGCAGAGGAAGAAATTAGGAAAACCACACCCTTCACATTAGCCACAAGCAATATAAAATATCTAGGAGTTACCCTAACTAAGCAAGTGAAGGACTTGTATGAAAAAAATTTCAAAACTCTGAAGAAGGAGATTGAAGATGACCTGAGAAGATGGCGTGATCTCCCTTGCTCATGGATCGGGAGAATTAACATAGTAAAAATGGCCATCCTACCAAAAGCAATCTACAGATTCAATGCAATCCCTATCAAAATAACTACACAATTTTTTAAAGACATTGAAAGTTCAATTCTGAACTTCATATGGAAAAACAAAAAACCCAGAATAGCTAAAACAATCTTGTACAATAAAAGATGCTCCGGAGGAATCTCCATACCTGATCTCAAACTGTACTATAAAGCAATAGTACTTAAAACAGCATGGTACTGGCACAGCAACAGGCTGGTTGATCAGTGGAATCGAATCGAAGACCCAGATATGAATCCACACACATATGGTCACTTGATTTTTGACAAAGAAGCCAAATCCATTCAATGGAAAAAGGATAGCATCTTCAACAAATGGTGCTGGTCTAACTGGAGGTCTATGTGTAAAAAAATGAAACTGGACCCATATTTGTCACCTTGCACAAAACTCAAATCCAAGTGGATTAAAGACCTCAACATAAAACCAGAGACACTAAGCCACTTAGAAGAAAAAGTGGGAAAGAGCCTGGAACATATTGGCACAGGAGACAACTTCCTGAACAGAACACCAACGGCCCAGGCCTTAATGTCAACCATTAATAAATGGGACCTCATGAGGCTGAGAAGCTTCTGTAAGGCAGGAGACACTGTCAAGAGAACAAAGCGACAGCCTACAGACTGGGAAAAAATCTTCACCAACCCTACATCTGACAAAGGTCTAATATCCAAAATATATAAAGAACTCAAGAAATTAAACACCACCAAACCGAATAACCCAATTGAGAAATGGGGCTTGGAACTAAACAGAGAATTCTCAACAGAGGAGTATCAAATGGCTGAGAAACACTTAAAGAAATGCTCAACCTCCTTAGTCATCAGGGAAATGCAAATCAAAACAACTCTGAGATTCCATCTTACACCCATCAGAATGGCTAAGATCAAAAATTCAAGCGACACCACATGCTGGCGAGGATGTGGGGAGAGGGGAACACTCCTTCATTGCTGGTGGGAATGCAAACTAGTACAGCCACTTTGGAAATCTATCTGGTGCTATCTCAGAAAAATGGGAATAGGGCTTCCTCAAGACCCAGCTATTCCACTCCTTGGAATATACCCAGAAGATGCTCCAGCACACAACAAGAAAATTTGCTCAACCATGTTCATAGCAGCCTTATTCATAATAGCCAGAACATGGAAACAGCCTAAGTGTCCCTCAGTAGAAGAGTGGATAAAGAAACTGTGGTACATATACACTATGGAATACTACTCAGCTATTAAAAACAAGGAATTCCCGAAATTTGTGGATAAATGGATTGAGCTAGAAATGATCATAATGAGTGAGTTAACCCAGAAGCAGAAAGAATCAAATGGTATATACTCACTTATATCTGCATACTAGCCCAAGGGGCATGTCCCACGAAAGCCTTCACTTACCAGGAAACTGGGACAGAGGGGAAGGCATCCTATTGGGACTCTAAATGAGAGACGCATGGGAGAACAGCAAAATAAAAGAATACAGAGGGTCCTAGAAATCTACAAGTAGAACAATATGATAGGCAGATTTGGGCCCAGGGGTCCCGCTCAAACTAAGGCACCAGCCAAGGACAATACAGGAGGTAAACTTTAAACCCCTTCCCAGATCTAGCCAATGGTCAGAATATTCTCCACAGTTGAGTGGAGAGTGTGATATGACTTTCTCACGTACTCTGGTGCCTCACTTTTGACCATGTCCCCTGGAGGGGGAGACCTGGTGGCACTCAGAGGAAGGACAGCAAGTAGCCAAGAAGAGACTTGATACCCTATGAGAATATATAGGGGGACGTAATCCCCCTCAGGAACAGTCATAGGGGAGGGGAATAATGGGAAAAGGGGGGGGGGGGAGGAATGGGAGGATACAAGGGATGGGATAAACATTGAGATGTAACAAGAATAAATTAATAAAAAAAAAAAAAAGAAATTCAAAACTTCAAGCAGAACCAACTAATGAATGAAAACACACATCCTCGCTACATAGGGCTCATGTTAGGAACCACTTAACCAGTAAAGATCCATGTCAAACACTGTGTTTGCAGAAGACAATAAACCAACATGACCATCCATCCCATCAGGGGAAAGGAGATGTGCTTGACAAAGTCAGTACCCTTCCTTGGTAAGATTATTCAACAAGCTACAATAGGTTGAGGCCTCCTTACCCCAGTAAAGGGCACTTGCAGAGAAACCGCAGACTCAGCGAGGAGAGACTGAATCCCTCCTCTTAGCATCCAGAGGCATCCTTCTCGGCTCCTTTTGATGACGTTCTGAAGCTCCAGTGAAGGCAGCTGGGAAAGGCGTGAAACCTGACCCCACCCAAAGTAGAGAGGAAAGAGATGGCTCTCTGCTCACACAGGTCCTGATACTTTATGCAGGAGACTAAAAGGACCCTTAAAGGGGCCCTCCTCTCACCGCCAGCCAATGAGTTCAGCAGGGAGGGGCAGATTCAGCAGACAAAAGACCAAGTGTGGTGCTAGAAGCAGACTAGAGTGGGTGGCCTGAAAATACATTCAGTAAACAACTCAATTTAAATCGCATGGAATGTTAAAATTTAGGAATTATAAGATATTTACTTTGAGAACTACAAAATACCATCGATAGAAATTAGGGCAAAAGTGAACAGGGCCATTCACAGATCAGAAGAGCCCATATTAGGAGGCAGTGCCATTCGGACTGCCCTACACAGCCAGGACAAGCAAGTCCGGACTTTCTACGTGATATTTAAACTCACGGGAAAACACAAAGATAGATAAATGCCAGAATCTGTGGGAAATATTTCATTCAAACCACAGAGTTTGCAAGTAACTCCCCCCGTTTTGTTGGTCATCTTTTTCACTTTTCGATATTATGCTTTGACCCAGAAATGCCACTGATTCTGGCAAAATGTAAAAGGAAGAGAGTTGTACTTAGGCTTACTGTGTGTAATGGTTTCAGTTCTGCATGGCGGGTAAGCCCTGGGAGAGCCCCTGGGGACAAGACATTTTACACTGGGGACCATCTCAGACATAGACCAGAACTGTGCAGAATGGACCCCGACAGGATTTCAGCTCTCACTTCTTTGATTCATTCTAGGTGTCTGGCCTCTACACGAGCTCTAAGTTGTTCGCCAGCTTTAGAGATTCAAAGCTAAGATCTGCATATGAGGAAGGGAGCTGGCTAAAGTGAGAATGGGTAGATTGTGGGTAATGTGAAAGAGAGAGGGGGCACTGGGGTAAATAGTCTTAAGGAGGGAGGGTGGGGAGGTAGGAGGGTGGTGGGGAGAAGGGAGGTGTGGTCAACAAAAATAAAGGGCCATGAAAAAGTTATATAGTAAGAAGAGTGTAATTAAGAAATTATCTCTCACTGAATATTTGTCTCTTTTCTGGTCATTTTGTAATTTTTGGTTTGCGTATTTTTCAATTTAATACAAGAAAATATAAGCTCAGAAATAAATATGAACTATTAGCTTGGTCACGCTGGGGTTGTTTTCAATATCCCAGGATATCTGTTTTCCTGTGTAGCCAGTTTGCACCATATTCATTTCCTGCTGTAGTCACAGCCCACCATGCTCAGGCTGGTTCAGCCTGGAATCCCACTTCTCTCTTGTGACACCTGCAAGTAGATGATGTATAGTTTTTTGTTTTTAATCTCTCAAGTGAGAACTTGGATGTTTTCTAGAGGTTAATGTGTTTTGTACCTGTTGTAGCAACGAATATAATTTGATTTGATACAGACAGACAGATAGACACCCACACACACACACAATCCAACTTTAGGGAATCTGATGCCTTCATCTGGCCTTTTGTGAGCATCTGTACTCACATGCACGTATGACTCACACACACTTAAAAAAATAAAGTATATTTAAAAGACCCTCTGAATGTGTTAATATAATTATTTTCAATAGTAAGGCAAAAAAAATGGCCTGAAGGCTCTTAAATGTCTTGGCAATCCAAGCACAGCAATCTGAACACTTGACAGACCATGCACAAATGCCATGCTGAGCATCAGCTATGAGATGCAAACATATCCTATTAATTTCACATCACCGCAGGGCAGGCAGGAGAATAGGGAGAATGGCCACATGTTATGATGGAAGTAGTGAATCCTAGCACATTACACACAAAGTACCAAACACCTGAACTTTACCCATCTGACTGAGAGGACCCACTGAAGCCCATCACAGCTGATATAGTTTTAAGTGTGAGGCTCAGGCACTGCTGAGGACAGTTGAGAATGAGGTCCTCTGTATGCTGTCTTGATCTGAGGATTATCTGCTGTCTTGTGGGTCTGTCCCTGTCTCTTACTAAAAATGGAAAGGAGACACACAGTTTCACACATGATGGGTCATTCAGTGAAAGCAAGGTATTGATATAGCTCCAATGTACGCCAAGGTCAAGCCTTCTTACAAGTTTTCCTAAGTCATGAAGGTAAGCCTTCCTTGTCTTTAAAACAAACAGACCAAGAACAACAAAACCAAGTAGATGTTTCCAAATGCCCCAGAGTTTATTACCAGAACACAGAGCTACGAGACCAAACTGTTAAAGGCCAGTTGCCGGCACAGTCCAGCATCGGCCATGCCTGCTCTGTGAACTTGGGAAATGGACAGGCCTTTCTATCAAAGGGTTAAATAAAAACTAACTTCATTTTTTGAGTAATTGGAAAGAAGCCATTTGGCAGAAATTCAAATCCCTTCAGCATCAGGCCTTCTTGAGATCAGAGTATGTACGTGCTCATGGTAGCATCCTGTTCAAGAGTTGCCCTTTGGTTATCGGCTGCCCTGTTTTGAATTAGTGAGTTAGATAAGGGGTCTGGAGAGATGGCTCCGTGGTTAAGAGCAGTGGCTACTTTTCTAGAGGACCTAGGTTCAGTTCCCAACACCCATGTGGCAGCTCACAACCATCTGTTCAGTTTTGGGGGGGAGATGAGTTGCCCTCTTCTGACCTCCAAGGACGCTAAGCACAAATGTAGTGCACAGATATAAGAAGAAGACAAAACACCCATACATTAAGAGAAGGGGGAAGGGTTGTGGGGCTAAATTCTGATGACCCACACTGGGGCACAGGGAGCCTTGGTTTCAGAAATAACCCAGAAAGACCCCATGTGGTGTGTGCCTGTTAGCAAAAGTAAAACTTTGCCTGGTTGGAGTGGGGCAGGGGGTGGAGGTGAAGGTGGGGCAACGGTGCTGGCTATTTGGACATCACCAAGGGCAGAGCACAGGCCACATTTACAGCGGTGCCTTGGGGGCATGCTTCATGAGTCTGGAAGTGTTTCCTTCCCAGGATCACAATGGTAATAGAAATAACAAATGACACTGTTAGGAAAAAACAGCCAAGAAGATGCTAGAACATGTGGGCATCTGTGATGCTTAAGTCAGAAGAAACAGACAACTATGGTTCTGTCAAAAAAGCAAGAAGTTGTCTGTCTGTGTTTCAGCCCTCTGGTTTTCTTCTCTCTAAATAAGCTGCTGCATGGAACGTTGCAAGCCTTTCATGGGTTCACTAAGACCTGACAGGAAACTGGGAACATCAAACCTGGTTGTCAAGTTGTAGCCCAGGGAAGTGTGTGGAGTGGAAGCTGGAAGCCGGCATGACAGGACAGAGTGCTACTGGAGGGCCCTCCGCTGAACTCCCCGAGGAAGTGTGTGCATTTAACAAGTCTGAATATGTTTTATTTACTTTTTAAAGGGTAGTTTTGCTTTTAATTGTGCATAGTTGTGTGAGTGTGCATATCTCTGTTTGTGTCTGTGCGGGTACTCACAGAGGTCGGAAGCATCAAGTCTGCCTGGAGATGAAGTGACCGGCAGTTGTGAGCCTCCTAATGTGGGCTTTGGGATCCAACCTCAGTTCATACAGGAGAGCACTGCCTACTTTGTAGAAGAGCGTCAAGCTTGGTCAAATGGTACCCATTAGGATGAGGCTGGCATAATTCCACTTTTTTTCAGTGGGAACAAATGCTCTGGGCCCTCAGTGACAATGACAGCAAGGGTGTATGAGGTCATCTGCAGATTTGGGAGTAGGGGTGGCTTGCGGAATCTGGTTTCAAAGGCTCTGGACCTTTCCTGAGGATTCCTAGCCTCTTGGTATTTGGGACCTGCCTTCACCTCACCAGGGACCTAGCCAGACTCAGTGTGGACCACCCTCAAGGATATTCAGCTCACAGGAACCCTTGCTGGTCCTCTTCTATGCAGCCCTACTCCCTCTTTTATTCTGCCAGGTTTCCAGAACAGTTGCCACACACCAACTGCTGCGGGAGTGGATAGGGTTTGACATGGGTAGCCACAGAGTCTCCAAAGGTAGACCTGCAGGTGGACAGGAGTCAGCTGACAGGGGACCTTCAGGGGCCTAAAGGATCCTGGGAGACAGTGCACTCAGTGCAGGCAGCACTGAACAATTGGACCATCTGTCTGCCTGCCTGCCTGTCTGTCTGTCTCTGTCTGAAGAGCATTGGTCCTGCATCAGCACCCACAGCCAGAAAAGTAGAGGTACAAAGAGCATCTTCCAGCATGGGCTACCATTAACAGTACTTCTAGTCTCCTCACAGTTGGGTGGTCGGCCTCTCTCCACTACGGCTGGGGGACTGGATGAGCCACAAAGAGGCTTGCAGAGGAGACTGGGGAACCTGTTTTAGTCACAGCCATGCAGCCTCTTCTCTGCATGTCCTTAGACGTATCATTTCAGCCTACGGATCCTTTCTTATGACCCATGATGTGCCTGGAGCTCATTTTTCCCCACATTCTCCCTGGGAGCTGTAATGGACTCTGTGGTAACTCAGGAGTCCTTCCTCACCCCAGCAGGAGGCCGAGACATGCATAGTCCCCAGCAGGAAGCAATGTGTTGCTTGGCTGAGGCGTGCAGGGAAAGGGGCAGTGTGGGAATAAAGATAACATATTGTTAAAAAGAAAAGGAAACGTTTCCCTTTTGTTCACTTTTAAAAATACAATACGAACTGAGAGTAGGAGGACTGTGTTGTGCCCACATGAGCTTGGCCATGATGGACACCAAGCCACCCGTGGCTTACTCGCAGTCTCTCCGATATCCCTCATGCAGTCTCAGCAAGATGACTGAAAACATGGTTTACCTTTTAAAGTGGGGGTAAACCAAGTCCTCTGCTGGAACATTCCACACTTCCTGGATTCCTGGTCCTTAAACACAGATCTTGGGTCTCATCT
Organism: Acomys russatus; assembly: GCF_903995435.1. NCBI lineage: Eukaryota > Metazoa > Chordata > Mammalia > Rodentia > Muridae > Acomys > Acomys russatus. The sequence goes on from NC_067158.1 coordinate 29,079,629, forward strand.
TGAGCCACAGTCACCAAAGACTTTGCAGGTTTATGACCCATTTGCCACGGCTTTTGTTTGGCCGGTTTAATTATGGGCAAAACAAATACCTAGCAGTGTGTGGTCAGCGTTCGTACTGGGGGTTGAGGAGGAGTTAACAGAAATGGAGGAGATGCATCAGTGGGTTGACTGCTTGCCATGCGAGCCTGGGGACCCAAGTTTGGTGTTGTGGTACCCTAGGAGAAAAAAAACTGGCATAGTGACATGTACCTGTAATCCTAGCACAAAGGAGGTAAAAATGGCTGGCTCTCCAGAACTCCCTGGCATGTAGTCTTGCTGAATTGGTGAGTTCTGATCTCAATGAGAGATCCTACTTCAAAATAAGAAAGTGGAGAGTGACAGAAGAAGACACCTGACATCATTCTCTGCCCACCCTGTGCACGTGTACACATGCAAGCATGCACCTCACACATGCAAGCATGTACCCCACACACATGTGTGCACACATATGATACATAAAAAATGCATACGACATATACTACATTTTAAAAGTAACTGAGGGTCTGCAGAACACACTCTCTCTCTCTCTCTCCCTCCCTCCCTCTCTCTCTGGAGAGACCCAAGCAGGCCCACATTCACTCACATTAGTCTGCAGTCATCACACCTCATGTCAGCCATCATAGATGAACCTCAGAGATCAAGGGTCATAGCCATGGAAGTCAGGGACACTGGTCAGTGTCTGTGCACATCTAGAGATCCCTTGAGCAAGCTTTCTAGGGAGACTTGTGTTGCCCTCTGAGCCCTCTGCTGACCACAGCACGCTTGGCCACAGTGTCCTTTGGCAATCCCAGCAGGTCTCTGTAGAATTTCGTCACCTCTTCCCAGAGTTCACACCACTTCTCAGTTGAGTCCCATCTGTGAATGTAATCAGCCAGCTGCCATCACAGTCTTCCAGACCATTGATTAAGGCTTTCTTTGAAAGCAGACCTAATCCTTCCCCCATCAGCCATCTTTTAGAGACTGCCGTGGGACTCTGAGCAGGTGAGTATTTTAACCCCATATTACACGCTCAGTGTGCAAGGCATGTTCCACAACTACGCTGTCTCAAAAACTTAATTTCTCCAGGGAGAGTCTGAGAGTCAGCTCTGAAGATATTTTGTCAAAATCCAAATGTAAGAAATTGCTTCCAAATGCGTTGATGCTGCTGCTTTACCGCTCGGTACTTAGAAAAGCACTGACATGATTCACTGCATTTGTTCATTAGGGAGGTGCATGCACATCAAGATACTGAAAATGAGCACACACTTATTCCTTTCCTGCGGGAAAGAAACATCTAGAAAGATAGCTCAAAGAAGCAAATCAATGCGAGGAAATGAGTTTTCTGCACATGCATGCTAAGATGCCCATCTTTGGTTAGTAGCAAATATTAAGCCTGTCCAGTCCTATTGATTTATAATAGAATAAATGCATGTCCCTCCTTCCATATCATGGAGATGTATGCTACCAGTAAAGCCAGCACTGGGTCATTGCAAAGAAAGCACAATGGAATATGTTAAGTGAAGAATAAAAAAGATGAAGCAAAATTACAGCCAATATCAGTGATTCTCAACCTGTGTGTTGTGACCCCCAGAGGGGTCGCATACCAGATATCCTACATAATAGATATTTACATTATGATTAATAACAACAGCAAAATTACAATTGTGAAGTAAAAAGGAAATAATTTTGTGCTTGGAGGACACCACAACATGAAGAACTGTATTAAAGGATTGCAGCACTAGGAAGGTTGAGAGCCACTGGCCTACACCAATTATGTAAAAGGAGATCTTTATGGCCAAGGATTGTTTTAAGGTGAAAAAATGGAAATCGTCCAGTTGGAGTCAGATGGTGGAAGGTTGCACCACAAGGACAACAAATGCAAGCAAGCCTACTGTAACTCCAAGGAATTTAGGAACACCTCAGTGTCCTCATGTGACTCAAGGCAAAGGTTCAGAGGCATCTGGGACCACAGTGTTCTCACCAGCTCTGAGGTCTTTGCTGTTGCTGGCATCAGCATTTTCTAGGAACCGTTTTTCAGAAGTCCATGTACAGCAGGTTGGAAGAGACAAGAATGGACACTTTCCCAGGGATGGACATCTGCCTTCAGGAGAAACAAGTAGCCCTGCCTTCTCCTTTCCCAGAGGAATGTATTTCTTTTTTCTTTTATTTTAATTTTTAATTTTTTGGAATGTATTTCTGAAGTGAGAATTTCATACCTTTTCCTATATTCTAGCAAAGACCCACATATTGAAAGAGAAAAGTTTTTTATGACATTTTTCAGGAGAGGTCATTTGAACATACAACTGGTCAACAGTCAAGTGTGACAAAGACTGAGTACAGAATTTTTGAGACTTGTGTAAATGAAGGTTCAGAGATGGACAATCAGAAGCAGAGAAAATAAAGAAAAGTGGAAAGTGTCTCTCCTAAGGCTCCATGGGTGAATGCACTTGTCACACAAACCTCACAACTCAACAGTGAAAGGGGTCTTCTGACCTATGCAGGTGCATCATGACACCCGTGCACCTCCACACCCACACTCATACACACTAATAATAAATAAATAATTTTGTGTGACAAAGCATTATTAGTAAGACAAAATGAAAGCCATAAACTGAAATAAAATATTCCTGAAATATGTACCTAAATTTTATTAGGAATGTATAAAAGCCTTTCATAATTCAAAAATTATACACACACACACACCTGTACACAGTCATACACACATGCCAGTCACACACTCATATACACACCAAATTTATGTATACTTTTATACACACACATTCATAACACATGATATATGCATATTTATACATACATCTCACACACATACAACATTCATACATGCTCTCATACATAAATACTATATATAGACACTCATACACACACTCCACACTTGCAATCACACACACTCTCTCTCTCTCTCACACACACACACACACACACACACACACACACACACACACATATTCACACATACAGAAAACTTGAATAAGCACTCCACAAAGGAAAATATAAGTCCCAACAGGTGAATGAAATATGTCCCACACAATTAGATCAAAGTGTATTAAGAGCACAGAGATGTGCCAGCACACTGCTAGAAGGGACGCAATGGACGAGGCAGACAACTCCAATGTCATCAGGGACGTGGAGCAAACTGAACAGGGTATACTGAGTGAACAGCCAAGAGTGCAGAAAAGCCTATGCTAAAAAAAAAAAAAAAAAAAATCCACCAGAGCTTAATGATCTAAGGATTTGTGTACAATTTGAAAATATTTGGGGCAGCACAAGAAAAGTTTCAGTCAATGCAGTGACACCAGCAACTTATGTCTTAGAAAAGCCACTCTTTCCATCTTAGGTGCTTTGTTGCCTTGTATTTTAAGGCTTGCACATCTAGTAGTTCAGGGAACACCCCTCACTCAGACCCAAAGGACTAAATATTAGCCAAAGCAATCACCATTCTTGTCTTTGAGCCAGGCTTCCTGTGGACACTTTGACTCTGAATTGTTACATTGAGAGAGCTGGCACAGCTGTCTGCTTTTCTCTGCTGCTATAGACACCTGCTTCTTGGCAGACTGCTCAGCTCAGGACTGCATTTCACTCTTGGCTCTTTGTGGGCTTGGCTGACATTCTCTGGTTTAGGAAGCAACAGCTGGTGATGGAAGTAGACGGATAGAGTGGGCATCTGGGGCACCAGAAATATGTGGATGAAAACCAGTGAGTCCAAGGACATGACACTTTAAGTAAAAGACAACTATAAGAATCTATATAACCTGCCCATGCTTCAAAGTTAGAAGAAGCGAGAGCCTGGCAGCAGTGCAGTCTAAGGCAGAGGAATGAATGGATGACAAAGCCCAAGGCTCACAACATCACACATGGGTCTGTGAGCCAGTGTGGACCTAGTGCTGAGTGGGAAAGAAAACAGCGTCCAGCTTGAGACGGGGGCACTGGGAGAAGAACTAACTCCTTGGAGCTGGGAGTCTCAGAAGGATGGGGTGCAAGCCTTCTTCTGCTGCCTACATCCTTGATTCTCATTGATTTACTTGAAAGTTTCTAAATGCTTTGTCTTGATCTGTGACTTTTGAGAGATTATTTTTCCCCATAGTTTCTGGTGTCTTCTCTTGCAGCATAATGACACTGGTATCTTCTTACAGTCTACTGCTGCCATAGTTTAACTACGTCCAGGGAAAGGCAAATCCTTGTCTCTTCATGCATCTCCACTTATATTTCCCGCTTTAAACATCATTGCCCTTAGTATTGAGAGATGCTATGATTTTTGTTCCAACACCAAATATGATTTATGAGGCTCCGGGAAAAGGAATAGGCTGTTGTATGTACCCACATTTACACGCTTTCTCTTTTCCTTTTTAAGGAAGGAAGGCAGCAATGTCTTCATCTCCCCTTTGCTCCTGAAGGATGGGGTGTCACCTGTCTGTGCTCTTGGATGGCTGTTCTCTTCAGCATTTCCAAATGTGGCATTACATCCTCATTCTATCCCCTTGATTTCAGGTGGGAAATCTACCAACATTATAACTGGCATCACTATGGTTAATGTAGTCAATAAAGCAGGACCTAGAATCACCTAGGAGACAGCTCTAGGCTGGGTTCACAGAGGAGGGGGGGACCCACCCTGAATCTAGAGGGCATCATGCCATGTCTGAAATGTAAGCCTGGATAAAAAAAAAAAAAAAAAAAACTTCACGGTCATATGCAGCACTCCCTGCTTCCTGACTGCAGATGCAATGTGTGAATAGTGGCTTCATGCACCTGCCGCCATGCCTTCCCCAGCGTGATGGTCCACACCGTCAACCGCAAGCCAATCTCCCTTCCTTCCTTACATTGCTTTGTCGGACACTTTTACACAGCAACACTTCTGTCTGATTTCCAAACTATTTTTCCTTCATCTCTAGTTTTCAAGTGTCTATTAAAGATATGGATGGCAATGGATATCATAGAGGTTACCTCAAGTGGGATTTTTCTGAGATCCTTAAGGCTTATATTTAGATATTTTTCAAAATTTGTGTAAAACAGCCACACTCCTTCAGGATCCACATCCCCTGACAGTCTGGGATGCAAATGTTCCTGTATTTCTGCTCATTTCCCCTGTGGTTTGGGTTCTGTGAATTCTCTTTACTTGCCCTGGTGCTCATAGATTCTGTCCTCTGTTATTGGTTCTGAGCTCTGGGCTTATCCTGGGACTGCGATCTGCTTATTGTAACTTTCAGTTCCTCAGTTTCCTTTCTGTTCTTCTGTAGAACCAGTTCTTAACAGAGGCTTCTTTTTTTCTTTCTCCATTTGTTTCAGGAGATGCTGTCATCACTGGCTGAATCACTTTTTAAAAAAAAATGACAAATGCTGCTTCAACCCCAAAAATTAGAGTGTAATCAACCCCCACGTATCTAAGGCCTGGAACACAGTGGCTTCCTGCCTCATATCTATTCAAGAGAAATATAACCCAGGGTTGGAGGTGTGGCTCAGTCAGTACAGTGCTCACTGCACAAGCATGAGGACCCAAGTTCAATTCCCAGGACCCATGTAAAAATGTCAAGTGTGGTGGCACAAGCTTGTAATTCCAGCTGTGGGGACGTGGTGGCAGGTAGATTCCTGGGGCTTCCTGGCTAGCCAGTTAGCCTAATTAGTGAGCACAGATCACTTGTCTCTAAAAACAAGGTGGACAGCTCCTGCAAGTCAGCCTCTGACCTTCCCCTCCCCCACAACACCCATGTGCGCGCACACCACAAATATATTAACATGCATCCATGTGTGCACACATGATGATTCACACGATTTGTGGGCAAGCCCCTGCTCATGAAGAGAGAAGAAGACAGAGTATTCTCTATCTTTCCTCACTGGCCCTGCTGCTGCTCTGAGATGTGACTAAAAACATCCTGACTCTTAAGAAAGTTCCGTCAATTAGACTTCGTGCCCATAGAGTGAGTGGGACGACACAGGCAGGAAATTGTCAGCAGCAAAAATGAGGGAGGGAATGGAGACTAGCAGTTTGTCAAGAGCAACGAAGTGGAGCGAGTTAGGCCTCCTGTGAAATTACCATATGTGCTAATTGTACGTGCAGCAGGAACGGTTGGCTGCCGCTCATTTACATTTGATTATTATATTTGCAGGTTTTAATTGCATCTGAATATTTCTGTTGCTAATGCTGTCAAGCTCATCATTAGCTGTCAGCATCCTAGGTGCTGTTTCTGCTGAGGAAACGCAGGTGTCCTGCTGAGGCTGACACAGAGAAGGGGTCTGTCTGGTGCCTTGGTTCTGGGAGCTGTCCCAGGTGCTGACTCTGAAATGGCAGCTTCATTCCTCACTTGCATCTTTACAACTGTGTGATTTCAGACAAGATACCAAGCCTCTCTGGTCCTCAATACCACACACTGCAGAGCCATTGTGTAGAGATAAAGGCCTCAATGGATGAATAACTTGACAATAACTGTTATTCCTCTCATATACCTGTCCTCTATGTTCACTGGCTAGGCAAACCGGAAGCACCAGCCTCTCAATCTGTCTCATTACTTCCTTCCTCCATTCGCCAGTTGACCCTCATCCATCCCTCCTATCAGGTGTATGTCTGTTTCACATTTGTGGGCCTCCCCTATATCTTCATAGCCTACAGGACCATTTCCAAACCTCAGAATTCAGCATACAAGCAGGGCCAGGCTGTTGTGGATGGACTAGCTGGCTTATGCTCAGTGCTGGAAATACCAAGAGCAGATGCCCTCACTACCAGCACAACTAGAATGGTAAAAAGAGCTGCACTGGTCCAGTTGCCCCCTTTGCTGGGCAGCACAGTGCCTGACTAGTCAGCATGGACACAGCCTACAACCTTGCCTAGACTCTTCAGAATTTTTCAGCTTCAACATGGCAGCCCAAGGCATGGGGCTCCCTTGGCTCCACTTTGCCTCCTTCCTTCATGTTCTGGACATGTGTATTGACACCTTTGATGTTCCCCAGTTAGTGATACCCCCCCCACACACACACACGTACAGTAGACCCTCTTGGTAATTTTCACTACTTCTTGGAAACTGTCTTTTAATAGAGTCTTCTTTTCCTCATGTGTCTCTTAGCCTCTGACACATTAGGACCTTTCCTCCCAAATATAGGCTTCTTTCCTTTTCCTCTGAAACTCAGCATCCCGGGAAGCCTTGGCTCCCACAGCCAGAGGCAGAGAGGAGAAGCCGATGATCTCCTTACAGAGTCCTGGGCTGGGTCCTCTGGGCCTTTTTGTGTCTCTATTAGTGCTGACCTCACTTTGCTTCCATCTGTTCAGCTGTCTGCTTCTTACCAGCTTCATGATCTTTCTGGCCACATCTCAATCATTGTGGTGCCCAGCCAGGATCTGGTGCCTGCTGGGAGCTTAGTACATTTCTGTTTAATGGTGGAAAGCTCATCAAAATCAATGCCAGGAGCCTGGTGGACGTTTAGTAATGGTGGTGTGGATTTTCATTGTTGGAAAAATTCAGAGGCATTCAGAAGCTTCTGTCTGTCTATCTATCTATCTATCTATCTATCTATCTATCTATCTATCTATATCTATCTATCTATCTATCTATCTATCTATCTATCTATCTATCTATCTCTATATCTTTATCTCTCCAGATGCTATGAACATCTTGAGAAGCCATGAGTTTTAGTGTAAATTGATCCCTGTACAGGGTTGTGTATGTACGTGTGTGTGTGTGTGTGTGTCTCTCTCTCTGTGTGTGTGTGTGTGTGTGTGTGTGTGTGAGAGAGAGAGAGAGAGAGAGAGAGAGAGAGAGAGAGAGAGAGAGAGAGAGAGCTCATTGCTATAATGAAATACCTGTCTCTGCTACTTATGATGTAAAGATAGTACATTGAATTTGCCATTTGGAGAGTCAGAGTTCATGCTTGGTGGCCCATTGGCTTGGCTTCTGGCATAGGTTTGAGGGTGGTACCACCCTCCCTTGTTTTGGGAGTGCTGTAGTAGCTAAAGGTAGCATCCCAATAGAAGCAGAGAAAGCTGAATGGGTGACATGAAGAGGTTTTTTTTACAAGCCTCTAGAGAAAACTAACAAAGGGGTCATATAACTGACATATTTTATCCCCAATGATATGGGAACCTCCCAGCATACTCTACCTTCCAAGGGCCAGAAGCTCCCAACAGCACCTCCTGAGAATCAAGTGTACATTAATTATGGAACCTGGAAGATACAAACCATGTGCAAGAAGAATACAGCCTGTGTTTGCACATGGAGTCCAATGGAGGATGAATGGCATGTGAATCAGTTTGGAGAGTTGGTCCCTGCTGTGACTCCTGGTTTGCACATTCAGATTCCTCTGGGTGTCACCATTGTGCCACATCCCCAACCTTATTCAGTATATTCTCCTGGCCCCCCAGGAATGGATAGGATGCTCCCAAGCTTTACGCTTAGAAGCCTTTCTGCTATAATATATAAGGATTTCTGAGCAGTGTCACTGAGGAATGGCCCAGGATGGAAAGCGAGATGACACACAGAAATCAGGGAGCACGTTGAAGGTAGGCACAGTAAGCCCCACGGTCCTGGGGCAGACATGTGTCTGCTGGACCTGATGAACAGATGTGGTAAGCCTGGAGAGGATGGAGTAGGAATGAATCTTAGGAGAACAAAAGCAAAATCATGGTGGGGGTAGGGTAGGACACCACAGGAAAATAGCTTAGCTGGAACTGCTTAGAGAAGTTTGAGAAAGGGACCAGAGCCACCTGGCTAAGTCTTGATAGGAATCCTGTATCCTCAATGGTAATTACAGGTTGGGATTGTTCAAGGTGGAGGTGATCTGGCAAAAGCCCAGTAGACTTGTCAGGAGAGAGATGGTGACAACAGAGAGACAACAGATGAAGCTGGGGAAATGAGAAGGCTGATCTCAGAGGATTCCTAAGGCCTCCTTATGCATGGGTGTGATCTCTGAAAGAGAGGTGGAGATCAGAATTGCCTCTGTAGAGAAAAATGGAGTCACTCCATTGAGCAGGGGATCTATGAGACCGGTAGATGAAGGAGGTTGAGAGATGTGCTGTACACATGGTGAGCTGAAGGTATAGAGGTATCAGATGGGACGTTTTAAGCCTCAACAGGCCCAAAGGCTAATATACATGTACACACCAGGGACATATGCTGAGAACTGTACATATGCAGAACTAACCAAGGCATGGTAATACATCCATCCCATTGTTCTCTCTCTCTCTCTCTCTCTCTCTCTCTCTCTCTCTCTCTCTCTCTCTCTCTCTCTCAGTAGCCATGCGATATTATCACCCTTACATACTGAAGAAACTGAGACTCAGGGTAGTTACATCACAGATGCCCATGTTTGTATACCTGACAAAGTACCTGGTAAACCTAGGCCTCTACCCAAGGTAGCTCACAGTCATTTGGATACAGACTTTGCATATAGGACCTGGGATGGGGGCTCAAAAAGTAGTCACTGCCTACACTATTACTCGTTGTCATTTAGATGAGGTGGGAGCCACTGAAGGACTGAGAGTGAATGAATGGTGTGATGTGACTCTCCCTACTGTGGTGAGAAGGGTCTGCAGGAGCAAAGAGACCAGGAAATGCTGGAAATGGCGATGGCGGTAAATGGCTATGGCTGAGAGGGACAGCATTGCCACCACACTCAAGACAGGGCCTCATCATACATGTATAAGTTGTATCAAAATGACACATTGAAATGGGAGGAGAATCATCCAGATAGGGAGTCTCAACAAGATGTTGCTTAGATCAGGTTGGCTTCGGGCCATGTATATAGGATTTTGATTACATTTATTAGATGGGAAGACCTCCACCAACTGTGGGCAGCACCATGCCTTAGGAAGGAGATTCTGAACTCTATGAGAACACATAGATTAATTTAGTGTTCTTCGCTCTTGACTGTAGATGTTTTGTGACTGGCTGTTTCCAGTTATTTTTACCATGTAATTGAGTGTAAACTTAAACTGTCAGCCAAATAAACCCTTTGTCTCCTAAGCTGGTTTTGTCAGGGCACACCACAGCAAGAAGAAACTGAACTAAGACATACACTCATCACTCATCCACAGGGTCCATGTTCCATGCTACTCCAAAGATCCAAAGATCCAGAGATAATGGCAGATTCAATTGATGCCCTCACATCAGGACCATGAGTATCACTCATTTCAGAGGGTGGTACCCTGGGGACAGGCCATTTGACTATAAAAGTGGTGAGAGAGTACGCAGACTGATGGCAAGCTCTGCTTGCCTGAGTGTTTATAGTATGGTGGTGGTATGCATCAGCCCAAAGAGGACAGCTGGTGACATGGTGGGGGTGAGCCTGGCAGAGGTATGGAAGAGATTCTTTGATGACTACCCTTTGGAATTCCCTTTTCTCATGTATCAAACTCCTCTGGCTCCATGGCCCTCCCTTCAACTGATCACTAGTCCTGGGAGCCTGATTTTGGAGTGTTTTTCCATATTTTACGATGTAACTTTCTGTCAATTACATTTTATACTTGGCTAAGAGAGGCAGCACCCAGCTTCAAAGATGTGAGATGAAGCATTGAGCAATTCTACACCACACTTCAGAAGCTACCGAGCACAGTGTAGGTCCTGGGAAGGTCACATCTTCTCTTTGAGCTTTGGGTCTGCAACTTCATCACAGACAGGAAGCTGTGAGATCAAAAATGACCTCAAGAGCCCGTGTCCTACAGTCTCCTTCCCCTGGTACAGAGTGGCAGGGGACCAGAGCCCCACTACATGTACGGTGGTGGCAGCGCACAGGAGCCTGTCATCTCTTTGTGTGTGTGTTACGTCTTCTGAATATTTTACTCCATTCAAAAACACCTAGTAATGCATAAATAACCCAAGAAGAGAGTTTGTGGTGTAAAGAGACTTCACAGTATTCTATTCACAGATGCCTCAAATTATAAACACTTCAACCGCTCAACACTAGAATAATCAACTTGCGGGAAACTCAGACAACCAAATAGTATACAGCATTGAAACAGAAAAACCTTTCCATATTCAAAAACATAACAGTGATGCTGATATTCTCAAAAACATAATGTTAGGTGTAAGAATCCAAGCATAAAAGAATACAGATTCTCTGTGTTCCCGAATGCTCTTTTCTGGGCACAACAGCCACTAGTATCTTAATCAGAAGAATCACAACTACTTGCAAAAGACTCAGAAAGGCCATGCCTGCTGACTTTGTCTCATAGAAGGTGGGGCTGAGGAGCACATTAGACCTTCACCTGAGCCCCCAGTCCCTCTTGCCTGTACTCCCCTCCTCCAAGCTCCATTTAATACTATCTTGTACACATGTGGTCTTAGTGCAAGGGCACAGAGGAGACAGAGGGTTAACTACAGGGGGCACTACATCTTTATGCCTTTAAGGAAACCAGTGCCCATGCTGGGGTGGGACTCTTCAAAAATGCAAGTGTTTAAGGGTCACCCACAGTCCTGTAGGTAACCCCCTAGCCACCGAGCAGGATGAGTCTATCTAGATAATGTCCTATCTGGGTGAATAAATATTTTTTTCACATTCCACCATAAAAACATTCATGTAAGTTAATGACTATTTATATAAAGATGAAAAAGCAGCCACACTAATACCTTATGGTAGAGATTGGAATAGCAGTGGTCCCTTACTGGGATACAGGAATGGGGGAACCTCCCAGAGCTGGCCATCCTCCTCTTCCTGCTTAGGGTGGCTTTCACAGGCACTCACATGTGTAAGGCTTTGGAGAGCCATGCAGCTAACATTAATTCACTTTGCTGAATATATGTTGCTTCAGTTGGAGTTGATCAAAAAGTAGGAAGTCATATCAGTTAAAAAGCACATCAGATGGTCATGATGATCTTGAGTCACGCTAGAGCCTTGCAAATGCAAGCCATTCTCTTTGCATGTAGACCAACTCTCATCAGTGTCTTCACCACAGGGACAAACGACAAGGAGGCCACATACCAGTCCTGTCCCATCCTGCCTCCTAAAAGGGAGCAAGGTTCCTTTGTTCTATGCACTTAGAAGCCCGTGCTCTTTCCCCATGCATCTACTGTGTGCTTGGTGTTGGATCAGAGCTGGTCTGGTATGCCTTCGGGCTGTGATGTCTGGGAGGGTGTTTGAGTTCAATCACTGTAGAATTCTGGATATCTAGCTCAGTGCCAAGTGTTCAGAAGGTCCTCATTACAGATTTTTATATATGCAAGTACTTGCATTTTCATGCTCACACACAATGAGACCAGATCAGTCCAATCCCCCCACCCCCATGTCACTCTTTTGCAAAACACTACCCCTCATACTTTTGAAATGATTAGTAGTGATGGTTAGCTTGGCTCTCAGAGATACCTGTAAGCAATTGTTTAGATTAAGGTTAATCTCTGAGAATACCTCTGAGAGGTGGTCTTGATTATGTTAATAGATGGTGAAAGACTCGCCTTACTTGTGGGTAGAACCATCCCCTACGCTGAATAGCCTGGACTGTACAAAGCAGAGCTGTCATGCTGAGCACCAGCTTTAAATACTGACTCATTGCTCTCTGGTCTTGTATGTGGGCCTAAGGGGACCAATTCACTCAGGTCTCTCTTGCTGTGGTTCTGACATAATGAACTGTGGGACAAATAAATTCTTTCCCTTCTGTCACTTGGGCAAGACCGTCAGCCTCTCTAAACTCCCTCAGGCTCTGAGCACACCTCACCTCAGGGGTGTAGTGACTTGAGATGAGTCTTGGTCAGGAGGTGACACCCAGCTCTAAATCTGGTGCACTCCTCCACTCACAGACACACAAACTTTATGGAAAAAGATGCCAGCATTCTCCTCTTAACATGCTGGAAGTGGGTGGCTTTCCACAGTCAGAGGCCTTGGTTTGTGGCACCGTCTGCAGCATCTTCAGTGCATTGAGGAAGTACCCCACATGTAAACATGAAAGGCTTCAGTGAGTCATCTGAGCTAAGAAGGCAAACACTTGGCTTCCATTAGCTAAGGCTAGAGGAAATCCACGCAGACAAGCCCAGCAGGCAAAATGCTTACATGGAAGACGGGGACACTATTTTGAACCATGCAGAGAAATACAGTATTAGTTCAAGCTGTGTCCCTTAAAAACTGGTGGTGAGGCTGGAAAATCTTCTGTGACAGTAACAATTATAATAATAAATCTCTTAATTAGTTCTAATAATAAAGACACTTCATATAAATGAAAACCAGCACTTTCTTCTGTCTGCTTATGAAATACATCACACTCTTTGCTGTCTGGATCACCTAAACTGTCCTCTGCCAGACACCACAGGCTGGGGAGTTGGGGGCTGAATTCTGGTTTGGAAAATTTATTCTCTCATAATGTTGTTGGCCTCTGCCCTTGAGCAGCTCAGGAGTCGGCAGAAAGATCATAGAAAAGACCTAGTCATGTTAAGCTCAGCAACGAGTGACATGCCATCCTGTGATATTAAGAGTTTAGGGGGCATGGAGGCTTGAGGTAAGAGTTATTTCAAAGGTGAGGATGCATGTGTGTAAGAGAGTTCCCAATGATGAGGATGGGAAGAGGAGTCACACATCCAGAGCATAGGTGTGTGCATCTCTGCACTGTAGGATCCAGTGGGGAAAACCTGCTGCAGAGACAGGCGATGGCTGATCTGAGGGACCCTGGCTCAGAACTTGTTCTGTGTCCCACACACAGAAAGCTGTCTGGCTACAAAAGATTAAAACTAAGGCCAAAGTTGTGGTGAGACAGGTCACTCTGGAGACTTTTGGGCATTAAACCCAAGACATTGTGCTACCAACCTGGGGCTTTGATGGTCCCATGGCAGATGTGACCATAAATTGAGAGGAAAAGATGGTGACAGCCTAAGGTCTTCAGAACTTTCCTGAGGTGTTTATTAGTTTAGGGCAACATCTGTAAAGGAGCTGGCAGGAGACTCGGGGAGGGCTGAGATCCACAGGGTGAGACAGCCAGACACAGAAGCCAGGCATGACTGCAGCACTGTTGGCACAGTTCACATCTGTGCCACACACTCATGACTCCTTTTCAGAGAAGAGGGATGCTTAAAGAGCAGGTCCATGGCTACCTGCTGAATAAGTGACTGGGTGGGGACCAAGGCTGAGGTCAGTGTGATTCTGAGTCTTGTGCTCAAGCAGAAATTTTGTTGTGGCCTGACTGAGGCAGTGGTCCCCAGTTTGTCCTTCTGTACCATGTGACAAATTCCTCTGCAGTGACTCCAGCACAGGCTTGGGAGAGGGCCAGTAGATGACTACACTTATGCATGGCTCTCAGCAGAAGCAAGGGTAAAACAGCCCGCCCGGACCCACATTCCGATGTCTCGATGCATGAGCCAAACACACAATGGATGCCTTAAGCCTTACATTTTGGAGGAGTTTCTTCACCAGCCATTCGGTCAGTTATGTGACTCTCAGCTGCCTCAGTGCTGTGGTGTAGGAGCAATCCTCCCCTAACCTTGGATAGTCTGGTTTTAACATTGCTTTAAGAAGGGATTGATCAAAGGTTTTGTGGCTGGGTTGGTGTCCCGAACTTTCAACCTGTAATTTGTCTTGCCTATAATATGTGCTGGGATAAAGATGGCTCAATAGTTGTGGGAGTGGACAGCCAATGGCTGGTTCAGCTCGAGACTCATGCCATGAGAGACAGCCCTACTCTGACAATGCCTGGAGGATCAGGACCAAGAAGCTGGAGAACCCAGAGACCCTGTCATCAGAGAGGTTTCATCTGGCAACTGATGTAAACAGATGCATGGACCCACAGCCAAATATTAGGTGGAGCTCAGATAAGGGGGAAGAAGGATTGTAAGAGCCAGAGGGGGAAAGGACCGCCACAAGAAAACCTACAGAATCAACTAACCTGGGCCCTAGAGGCTAACGGTTACTGAAGGGACAACAGAGTGTGGGGGTTCTATACGGGTCTGACCTAGCCCTTCTGCATAAATGATGTTAGCTGTGTACTCATCACTGAGGAGAATGTCACAGTGCACATCAACATTACCAGATGTCAGATTTTCAGAGAGACACTGTAGTGTAATTGTGAAAGCTGTGCCCTACTATGAAAGAGTAAAACTGTGTGACGCTGGAGAACTGCAGCATGCATATATGCATATGACAGAAGACCACAGTGTATGAAGCCCGCAGGCTCCAATATTGGAAATGAGTACTCATTGGTAAGGTTTAAGAGTAGACTTGCCTGTGTTTCAGAACAGTTTGTTTAGACACAAGTAAGAACTACTCAGACATAATACTGAAGTGCACTCCTGTATGCAAAAGTAAAAATGAAATTTCTAAGATAAAAGAATGTGTGTTTGTATTTATATATGTGCGTGGTACACACACACACACACACACACACACACACACACACACACACATGAGTAGGGGGGGCAATTTAACCAGAGTATGAGTGACAATTGACTTCTAAGGACAATGAAACCCAGAGGACAGTAGAGTCAAGTTTTAACATACTGAAAGAAGAAAGTAAAAATCAACCAACATGGGGGGAACCAAGATGGTGGTGACAAAGACACACAGTGTCTGATCTGCAGGGAAGAGACCACAGATGCTACCAGGAGCCACGGACCATGGGATCTGGGGATAACTGGATGAGAGAGCTCCATACAGTGTGTACCACAGGTGAGTAAGACCTCTGGTCATCCAGAAACCGAGGAAGGATGGCAGACCAGTCTCTGATACCTGGTCAAGATGCTGCATGCAAGTTGGGAGCTGGGAGTGGGAGCCTTGCTTGGCAGCACAAACTTGGTATTTTGGATTGAAGTTGCAGTGGAGGGAGCATCAGACCTCCTGGCCTAGGGAAATGGGTGGACTGGTTCTCAGACACACCCCCATTCTCCCCACACCAGTCCACAGAAAGCCCAGGTGCCACACGGGGGTTCAGCAGCTGTGGGCATGTTCCCCAGCTGCAGTACAGTCTGAGAAGGAGATGCTACTGACAGCAATCCAGTACCCAGCGCCTGGTCAGGACACCCCTGCAAGCTACAAGCTGTGAGTGGTGGCCTTGCTTTGCAGTGCAAACTCAGTATTTGGGACTGAAATCATGGCAGAGGTGTATCAGACCTCCTGGCCAAGGGAAATCTTGCGGAAATGGGTATATTGGTCCTCAGAGGCCTCCACTTGCCCCACGCCAGTCCACAGAAAGCCCAGGTGCCACACGGGCACCCAGATGGCCATGGGCATGGTCTCCAGCCATGGCATGGTCTGGGAAGAAGATGCTACTGATGGCAATCCAGTCCCTAGCACCTGGTCAGGACCTCACCTGCAAGCTGTGAGCTGTGAGTGGCGGCCTTGATTGGCAGCACAAACTCAGTATTTGGGACTGAAATCACAGCAGGGGAGCACTAGGCCATCTGGTCTAGGGGAATCTCAAGGAAACAGGTGGATCAGTTCTCAGACCCCCATCACTCACCTCATGCCAGTCCACAGAAAGCCCAGGTACCACAAGGGGCCCAGATGACTGTGGGCATGTCTCCCAGCCACAGCAGCAGGCTCTGAAACTGGGGACACACAGCCACAGCTGCATGATCAGAGGATGCATGATCAGAGGAGACCTGAGACACTGCCAGGAGTCAAGGACTG
Source organism: Acomys russatus (assembly GCF_903995435.1). Taxonomy (NCBI): domain Eukaryota; kingdom Metazoa; phylum Chordata; class Mammalia; order Rodentia; family Muridae; genus Acomys; species Acomys russatus. The sequence continues at coordinate 29,096,183 of NC_067158.1, forward strand.
CCGCAGCTCTCTGAGCAGGGCAGGGCAGAAGCCAAATGGCTGGCCCCAGAGGACTATCCTGGCAGAACTGGTCACAATGGACCCAGCATATCCTGGCTCCACAGCCTAGCATGGATTCTCGCAGTCTTGGGAGAGGCAGGTCAGGTCAGAGGAGATAGAGCAAAAACCTAGCCAACCAACAACAATCAGAAGGCAATAGCTGCTCTCTCCCTGGCAGGTGAACCTAGGCCCCATTATCTGGTTGGAGAAGGAGAAACCTAAACAACTTCTAGAAGCCAGGAGGAGTTCAGGCACTCTAGGGTGATATGAGCCTAGAACCCAAAGCCCAAGGGCCTGAGGGCAGGATATTCAAAGCCCAGCCAAAGATAGGAAAACCAGTCTACATACACTACCTCAAACCAATACTGGAGCTACAGAGCACCAGCACCTACCCTGGCTGACCCAGTAGGGAGGCCAGGGTGTGGAGCAAAGCCTTCAGGAGCCAAAACCAGGACACCTGCCTGTCCCAGGGAAGAGTTCCTTGACTATGAGAGGCAAAGGCCCTTGACCTATAATCACTCACTAATGAATTGCTCACAACAACCAGTGAAGGACTCTAGAAGTTACCTCCAAACATCAGACACAGAAAGATGACTAAAGACCAGTGTAGAAACATGAACAACAAAAACCAAAGCAATATGGCATCTCCAGATCCCAGCTATCCCAAAGAAAGTAACCCGGAGAACTCAAGCACAATTGAAATACAAGAAAATGACCTCAAATCCTTAGTAATGAAGATGATAATGGAGGAAACAAATAAAATCCGTAAACAAATGCAGGAAGACTCAACCAAACAGGTAGAAGACATAAAAGAGGCCTATAAGGAGGCACTGGAAGGAATTCGGGAAAATAAAAACAATCAGATGAAGGAAATCAATAAAACAGGTCAATATCTGAAGATGAAAATAGAAACAATGATAAAGACACAGAAGAAAAACAGGAAAGAGAAAGCTTAGAGACGAAAGCAAACAACACAGAGGTGAGCTTCTCTAACAGAATCTAAGAGATGGAGGAATGAATCTTGAGACTAGAAGATATAATTGTAAGTCTTGAGGCAACCATAAAAAAATGCTAAATCTGAAAAATTCCTGACACAAAACATCCAAGAAACTAAGGACACCATGAAAAGACAAACCCTGAGGATAATAGACATTGAGAAAAGAGAAGACGCCCAACTCCAAGGCCCAGAAAATATTTTCAACAAAATCATAGAAGAAAATTTTCCCAATTTAAAGAAGGAGATGTTTATAAACATACAAGAGGTCTACAGAATACCAAATAGACTAGACCAGAAAAGAAAAACTTCCTGTCGCATAATAATCAAAACACAAAATATACAGAACAAAGAAAAATACTAAAATCAGCAAGAGAAAAGGGCCAAGTAACATACAATGGCAAACCTATCAGAATTATATCTGACTTCTCAGCAGAGACCATAAAAGCCAGAAGGGCCTGGTCAGAGATCCTGCAAACCTTAAGCGACTACAGATGCCAGGCCAGACTACTATACCCAGTGAAACTATCAATAACCATTGATGGAAAAAACAAGATATTCCATGACAAAAAACAAATTCTAATAGTGCCTATTCACAAGTCCGGCTTTACAGAAATTACTAGAAGGAAAACTACATCTCAAAGGGACAAGCTACAACCAAAACTACACAGGAAACAGATAACTACCCCATCACAAAAACACATACACACAAACTCTCTACTGTAACCAACATCAAAATCAAGGGACTTAACAGTCATTGGTCATTAATACCTCTCAACATCAATGGTCTCAATTCTCCAACAAACGGACACAGACTAACTGAATGGATGTATAAACAAGATCCAACATTCTTCTGCATTTACGAAACACATCTCAGCCACAAGGATAGACATTACCTCAGTGTAAAAGGCTGGAAAAAGATATTCTAAGCAAATGGTCACAAGGAGCAAGCTGGTGTAGCCATTTTAATATCTAATAAAATAGACTTTCAACCAAAATTCATCAAAAGGGGCGAGGAAGGACACATCATACTCACCAAAGGTAGTCAACCAAGATGAGATCACAATTCTGCACATCTATGCTCCCAATACAAGGGTACCCACATTTGTAAAAGAGCTGTTAACAAAGATTAAACCACACATCAGTCCCCACACATTAATAGTGGGAGAAGTCAACACCCCATTTTCACGAAGGATACATCCTTAAAACAGAAACTAAGCTGAGAAATAACGACATTAACCAACATCATGAATCAAATGGTCTAACAGATATCTACAAAACTTTTCACCCAAATACAAAGCATTATACCTTTTTTTCAACACCTCATGGAAACATCTCCAAAATTGATCACATGGTAGGTGACAAAGCAAGGCTCAACAGATACAAGACGATTGAAATAATACCTTATATCCTATCAGATCACCATGGTCTAAGGCTGGACTTCAACAACAACAGAAATAACGAAAAGCCTACACACACATGGAAACTAAACAACTCTCTACTTAATGACACCTGGATCAGGGAAATAAAGGAAGAAATTAAAGACTTCCTGAAATTCAATGAAAATGAAGGAACAACATGCCCAAATTTGTGGGACACATTGAAAGCAGTGCTAAGAGGAAAATTCATAGCACTAAGTGCCTTTATAAAGAAATTGGAAACACCCCATATAAGCAACTTAATGGCATATCTGGAATCCCTAGAAAAAAGAAGCAGAAACACCCAAAAGGAGTAGATATCTGGAAATAATCAAACTCAGGGCTGAAATTGATAAATTAGAAACAAAGGGAACAATTCAAAGAATCAACAAAACCAGGAGCTGGTTCTTTGAGAAAATCAATAAGATAGATAAACTGTTAGCCAAATAACTAAAAGGCAGAGAGACACTATCCAAATCAACAAAATCAGAAATGAAAAGGGAGACATAACAACAGACACTGAAGAAATACAAAGAATCATAAGATTCTACTTCAAAGGCATATATTTGAAAATCTAAGGGAAATGGAAAATTTTCTTGCCAAAATTGAGTCAAGAACAGATAAACAAACTAAATAGTCCCATTTCCCCTACAGAAATAGAAGCAATCATTGATAGTCTCCCAACCAAGAAAAGCCCAGGGCCAGATGGTTTCAGTGCAGATTCTACCAGACCTTCAAAGAAGAGCTAATACTGATAGCCTATGATCATTTAGTGAGGGAGTAGGTCCCCCTTGGTCACAGACATAGCGGAGGGGAATAGGGTGAAAGCAGGAGGAAGGAAGAAATGGGAGGATACAAGGGATGGGAGTCCAATTGAGATGTAATCTGAATAAATTAATTAAATAAATTTAAAAAAAGAATTAAAAAATCAACCAACACTGCCCTCAATAAAACATCCTTCACAAGGAAGAGAAAATTAAAACACTTCCAAACAAAACACAGAGAGTTATCCTCAGTCTGAACAAAAGATAATGACATACGTAACTAAAGAAGAGCCACGGCAAATGACCAAATGCACTGCCAGACCTTCAGCAAAAGCAAAGACGTTATGTGTTCGTACAGGAGTAAATTAAAGGAATAATTCTTTAAAGTTCATTACTGTGGCTGATGACAGCCCACAACCTAAGCATGAAGGCTGCTACACTGTGTTAATAATCCTTAAAATACCATGACAAAAGCATGAAAGGCACACGGGATGGTATGCGTGAGAAGATTCTTAACAGCACTATCTGAGATAGTGTGAAAACAGAAACATCAAAGCCTTCCCAACAACAGAATAGATAATCACATTGAGATATTTTCACACAACATAGTCCTTCATAGTATTAATGAAAAAAAATTAAAGTCTAAAGTGCTGGTGTACCTCAAAATGCAAGCTAACAGCAAAACAAGCAACTAAGGATTCCTGTCTGTGGTGTCATGCATGTGCCATGGAAAACCACACACACATGACCCAGCATGCTTGTGCTTAAAATAGCATGCACAAAATAGCAAGGAAACTGTGCAGCCAGGAAGGGTCGCTGCTTATGTTTCACTCCCTATGAGCTCCAGTGTTCCATAAGGACATGTGTGTTCTTTGCAAGTCTGACTTAGAATAATTACACATTCCTTGTAGAGTTTCTTTGAAAGTCAACCCAAGGAACTAAGCAAAAAGCACACAGCGCAACTTGATAAATATGTGTTGTTTTGGTAATTGAAATAACAAATTCAGAGTTTCCAGACAAAAAAATTCTGCAATTTGTGTTTTTAAAAGGGAAATGTATTAAAGTCTGTGGTAAATATGAATGAGGCTATTGACTACTTATTAAGACCGAGTTGATGTGAGTAGGAGGTGTTTTGTTTTATAGCTAAGCAACAGTTTCCCTCCATACTTCCTGCTGAGTATGGTGACAGATGGACCTTTCTTGATCTCACTTGTCAATAAAGTGACACTTCCACAGGCACCATTCACCTCAGGCTAATTCACTCTGCGAATAAATAGCATAAAATTATGCACAGTTAAAAGGGAGACAGAACTCTTCACACACACACACACACACACACCCCAACACACACTGAAGATGGAAATCTTCTGTTGGTAGCCTTACAGCCCATGGCCATGACCTCATTCACAATAAGATTCCATCACATCCCTCTTCTGGGCAGGTACACTTGTGAAAGATAAGGCCATCTCTCTAGAACAGACCACCACCCTCGTTTCCAGCTGAGTTCACTCCGTCATGTCCCTCCTCACTCTCTCCCTCCCTCCCTCCCTCCCTCCCTCCCTTCCTCCCTCCCTCCCTCCCTCCCTCAAAGTGTTTCCCCAGAGCCTCACTTTATCCTCGTGTCAGCCACACATTAGTCAGTCATGGTTTCTGTCCCCAGCGATGTGCTCCTGTAGTGGATAACCAAGAACAGCAGGTGTTGCTAAATGCTGGGGTGGAGGAAACCCAGGGTTGAAAGGGTGTACACAGGTGGTGTAGAGAGGCTGGGGTTCACAGACAGGGAGTTCCCAGGAAGCAGTAATTCAGGAGAGGGCCTTGCAGAGGATGCGGAGGATGAAGGTTCCCTGATGAGGGAGTAGCAGAGATGGGGCATGCGCGCATGATGTGCACAGTGCTTTTGGAATACAGCACAGGGTCCCTATTCTACACACACAGGGTAAAGCTGGAGGCTGGGGAGCTGATACCAGCCTTCAGTCATTCCAGAGGGAAACTTCTGTCACTCACTACAGCCACACAAGGAAAGGTCCTGAGCAACAGTCATCTATCTTGATTGTTTATTAATTATTATTTTAACCATGCAAAGTGGCATCTCTTTACAGTGCATAAGGATGAGATCCAAGTAGCTAAGATTTTCAATGCCTCAAACATTCCTGTTTGAAGTTGTGGGCAATGTGTATCCACTACCATGATGAAGTGGAGTTGAGATTTCCCACATATGTCCACTGTATACTTGCAAGGTCAGTGCAGTGCAGAGTCCCTGTCTTGGGTATTCTACTTGGTGCTTTGAGCGCCTCTCTTGTAGTTGAGCACAGAATACATGAAAGTCAGTGTGAAGCGCTATGAACCATCAATGCACTGAATACTAGAGCTCGGGATTTGTCTTTGTGTCTCTCTAGAACATGCCTTCACATCTGCTCATCTTGAAAATGGGCCACCAGCAGCCCCCACCCCAGCACCTGACACATTCCCCCCACCTCCCCACCTCCAGCCCAGATGCACATTCAGGCCGGCCACCGGGAAAGCTCCATAAGCCAGTCTCACTCAGCAGACCCGGTGACTCCAGCAACCTTGCCTTAAGGGGTGTAAGAGCGGAGCCCATGGACCAACCATTCCCTGTGGGGATCTGGGTCTTGCTCTCTGTAGCCATCCTTATCCTCAGAACAACACAAGCCAGTTCTGAAAGTGAGGTGTGCCCTCTCCCTTTCTTTTGGCCCCTTGGCTTCTGCTAGTTCCCCTCTGCATCCTAACTTGCTCCAGCCCTAACTCCATCAACAGCATGCTCAGTAGCCAGCAGAATCTTCACAAGAAAGATTTGTTGCCTCTCGGTTAGAGTGAAGGCTTGGAGGCTCCACAGGCAGACACACCTGTCCTGCTCCCCTGCCTCTCTGCCTCTTCATCTCTCCCTGTCTTTGGTGTTCGGCTCTGCTAACTGAATTATTTGCTCTGATTTCAGCTCTGGCCTCCCTCTCTCTGGAATGCCTTCTCTGATCAGTACCCATCCCTCACCTGGCAACAGGGAACATCAGTGTCAACTCGTCCATGTCTTCAAACATGAAGTAATTTCTTCTCTAGTTTTCTCAGGCCAGGCGTATCTAGTACAGACCCAGGTTAGTACTATTTACTCATCCACATTGCCAGCCAGGCTTTGGACTCCAAGGTCAAAGACATGCTTATCTGCCCCATGGTGCTAGTGTGGCCTCTGGATGAAGTAGGTGCCAAGTACCTAACTGTTGGGTGAGTAGACAAACCTCTCTGTTCATGGCCATTTGCTAGAAAAACTCCTGCCCCACTAACCCAAATCCTGCCTGAATTGGAGGTGTTTCTTGATCCTACATATTAAGCTCTATCAAAACTGAATGTCCAATTTCCAGGTTTGAACTTAGAATCAAAGGCAGACTAGACATGGTGAAGATAGATTTTCCCATTTGTCATTGAGTAGAATGTCACCTAAAAACGTCTCCTGTGGTTGAATACTGATCCCAAAAAGACAGGACCGCATGGGATCCATGAAGATGAAATTATTTAAACATAAGGTCTTAGCAGATACAGCTAAGGACATTGGGAGGAGCTCACCCTCAAGTGTGCTGTACCCTAAATCCATTTTTTTGCAGTAGTGGCAGATTGAATGTAGGGCTCTGAGCAGGCTAGGAAAGCTCCTTTCCCTGAGCTATTGTCCAAGCGCCAAATGTCCTCCTAAGAAACAGAAATGGAGAGGAAGAGAAGCAGAGAAATGTTGCTGTAAAATCAGAATCAGAGCCAAGGGATTGCTGAGACACACCAAGGAATTCCAAGAGCCATCAGGACCTGCATTGGCAAGAAATGGTTGTCCTCTATAGTCTTTAGGCAGCAGTTCTCAACTTTCCTAATGCTGTGACTCTTTAATACAGCTCCTCATGCTGTGGTGACCCTCAACCATAAAAATCTTTCATTGCTACTCCATAACTGAGGTTTTGCTACTATTATGAATTAGAATGCAAATATCTGATATGTGACCCTTCTGAGTTTGTGTGTTTGCTTGTGTATATGGGTGCATATATATGTGTAGGAGCTCAGGCATGTCTGTATGTTTATAAGAATGTGGGTGCACATGTGTATGGGGGTATCTGTGTGTCAGGGGGCATGTAGGCCAGAGGTTAACCTTGAATTTAATTCTCAGGTGCCATTTATTTTATTTGTTTGTTGAGAAGAAGTCTCTCTTTAGACTAGATTGCTTGGCTGACAGGCCATCAAGGCTCAGGAATCCACCTTGCTCTGCCTTCATAGTTCTAGAATTATGAGCACGCAGCACTATGCTTGACTTTTTACATGGTCCTGGGGATTGAACTCGGATCCTCATTCTTGCACGGCTAGCACTTTACTGCTGAGCCATCTCCCCAGCCCCAGCAGCCAAATAACTGAGTTTTTATGACATCCAATTTGTTGTAGTTGTTATGACAGCTTCAGGGAAGCCATTGACATTTTTATCAGGTCACATAGTTATGCCATATGGAGGTATCAGCAAACAAAACTCTCATTTCAAACAAAGAAACAAACAAACCCCTAAGACTTGAAGCCAAGCGTAGTGCCGCTGTGGTGCAGCCCCAGCTCTCCCCATTCCTCTTCCACTCTATTGATTCAAGGACATGCTGAAGACATTAGTCAGAATAAGCAAATGGAAGTATCATTGGGCCTTGAACAGAAAACCCCATCTAAATATCCATCCTTTGCACATATTCCTGGAAGTAGAGGTAGCCAATGTACCACTGGTAGCCATAGAAGCAGTCATCCCGGGAAGGACCCTTTGATGTAGCAGTGTCTGTGGAAGTCACCTGGACTGTCAAATCCTGTCCCAGCCCGTGTGGAGATGGCAGCCAGTGGCCATCCATTCTCAGTAAGCCTCTGCTTCATCTCCTACACATGCGTCTTTTTTTCCATTTCGGCACATCCTTTCCCTCACTGAAACCCGTTATCTTCATATTTCTGATCAGGCCTCCGAGAAAACATCTGCCAGTTCTTCGCTTCCCTAACGATTAAATCCAGCTGGGCCTGGGGACTTCATTTAAGAAGTGAGCTCATTCTTATTAATCTCCTGAGTGAAAGCACATTATAGTGATAGATGGAGGGAAAGCAGGGTGTTAATAACGGCACCTGTAGTGTTTTCCTTGCTCACAAAGCATCCTCACATGCAGGTCCTCACTTGAGCTTCCAGACAGTGCCCAAGACAGCTAGCTGTCAATCATAATACCTCCCTCCCACGACAGGATCCGTGAACCAGCCTGGCCAACATCATTGGATCACCCTTCCTCACCTCATATCCCGAGAGGATGCAGAGATGGACACATGGCCAAGGCCACAGAGACAACAGGTTTTCCAGTGTTGTAGACATAGCCTCATTCTTCTGGGCTTCAATCTCCTCAAGGGCTGGTTCTAGAAGGTTCCAGATGATTTCCTCTCTGAGTTTATCAGAGGGTTTCTTGTGCTGCACATTCAGTGAGAAATTGTGCAAAGACTTCCCGATGTTGGGACAGCTGCTTCGGCAGCCTGTCTGAAGGCATCTATTCCAACTCTACAGACACATGCCTATGGCTTATACACTGCACATCTGGATTTACAGTATGAGTATTTATATCCAAAGCCTTGCACCCGATGCTTCTAGCAGTGCTTGTGGTAGCATCCCTAAACTGTGGGTGACCCAATGGGCTATACAGTTGCTAAACATGTTGTGACGTACTATTGCTGGAGAACACTATGTTGCCTTGAGAGAGACCAGTGTACAGGTGTCTACAATAGTCTAAAGAAGCCTCACACTCACACCGACAGTGCTGAAGAAAATGAGCCAGACACAGCAACTCACCGTGTCATCACAGTGCTGGGGGGCATATCTCACACCTGATTTGTGGCTGCAGCAGACATAGGCAGAACAAACCTTTGCTGTCCACAGCTGAGAAGAAGCCACTTTGTGAGTGTGGGGAAGGGGAGGGCATGTCTAAATAGGGCTCTGGTCTCTTTCCTTCACATGCATGGGTGCACTGGGGTTTTATAAATACTCTCAATTTGGATATTTATCATAGGTATACTTTAACTCATTCAGGGTGGCTTTTTAAAAGTAATTTTACAGCCAAATAACAAAGTCTGTTTATCCCCAAAGGGAAGGTCCTGTTAAGGTATCTGCAAATCTGACAGTGTCAGGAGGAGGCTGCAGTACTTGGAAGGATGAGTTAGTGTAACAAGGACCAAAAGGACATACTACTACGAATGAGCTGTCTGCAAATGAAGGCTTTCCCAAGATGTCGCAGGAGGCTGCTCTGTCTACCAACACATCACAGATGACCTGCCAACACAGACCCACCTCCACCCTGGAGTCCCCCCGACTTATTGCTGCCTTCATTTCTCTGGAGCGAAATCTTGCTGCCAACTCCTGCTGCTGTGTTCCCAGTGCCCCCGCCCCTGTCACCAGCTTTGAAAAGCTGGTTGGTGGCAAGAACAGGACCTCTGCTCTTACTGCCACCAAAAGGCCCTCTTCTCTCCTGGATGCCTGGTTGCCTCTCTGGCTCCCTGTCCGAAGCCTCGCTTTCAGGAGAAGTTGCAAACAAGAGCTGGTGGTGTTGCCGCATTAAATCTTTCAAGTGCTGCTGGGCGAAAGGTAGTGTAGACGGAGCACTATTTTTAGCAGACAGGTTGTGCTGAGACAACCCCCTTCAAAGATGAATTCTCTACCCAGAGAAGTGGATGACTTTAAATTGGGATACCAACCAAATCAAAAATGGCCATGATTTTAACATCCGGGTGAAGGGAGTCTGCACATATGAAATTCTAAGACCAAATTGCTGGATTGACTCAGATGTGCTCTCTGGACTCAGGAGCTAATGGCTTTCCCTCTGTCATTTTAGCTGCTGCCTACAATGGACTCTAGTGACTTCCCCATAACAGCAGGTGGGCATGCCACTGTCATTCCTGTTCAGCAAGTGACACTAAAACCCCCAGGCTGCATAGTTGTAAGTGGTGGCACTCCTGACCACTGCACTGTTGCCTGCATCTGTTACACACAGGAGGTTTCTACACAGTACCGCACGACAGACATGCCCAGCAGGCAGCAAGCTCCCCATTTCACACATGACAAGACTAAAATTGCAAGATATGGAATTTCATATCCAAGTGACACATTAGTAAGGTGGGGGAGGACAAGACTATTTCATCTCTGGATTCGGGAGCACTCTGGGTGCAGAGAACCCTCGCTAGTTTAATTTCACAGCTATCTCGATTGTCAGTGTAAAGTTTCCTAGCATGGGGTTCTAGAACGTCCTCATTATAAGCTTTCCTTTACCTCTTCTAAATATGTGTTGTAAGCACATTCTTTTGGCTCAACTTGGAGGCTGTATTTCTGAACTAAGGATTCTGGGAAATTTTATCCAAGCAAAAGTAGTCACAATTCAACTGGTATCTCTGTACTGTATGTGTCCTTGGGTGGGAAACACCCAAGGATGAGGATGCCCAGACATGAAATATCTGTTTCGTGTCCATTACTGAGGTTTGGAGACCATAGACATTTGAATGTGCTTTGAAAACTCAGGTTGATGCCTGTCAGAACAAAACACCTAGCCTGTCTACAAGACAGATGCAAAAAGGAAAGATATTTGAGTTCACAGGGATGCGCCAGTCAGCACTAACCAGTGGCCTGAACTTGCTGGCCCCCTTCTGCATAGCAGGTGCTGTGCTGCAGAACAGAGCGATGACCAGGCAGACAGCTGCCCTTCTTCAGGGTGCCTAATTTCTCTCTGGACCATCTGTAAAAGAGGTGCCATCAGAAGCAATAGCGGCCACTTTATAGAGCTCAGTCTATGCTCTAGGCAAGGTGCAATGTGTACTTTGCATCTCATGAGCTCATTTCAGACACTGCCATCAGTATATCCATTTCACAAAAGAGAAGACAAGACAGAGTTTTAACTTGTGCCAATTAGAATTAATTCGAATGATCTTATAGAGGACACTAATAAAAAGTCCGATGAGTCATTAAACCATAAATTAATCACTGAAATACCTTAATAAAGTGAATTTTAGATAATCAGGCTTCTTCAGAACTTATTTTATGACAATTAGAAGTACTGCTCCTGGGGAGGCTCTGTAGCCTTTATTAAACTGTGAAAAGGGTTCAGGGTACATCTGTTTAGAATTGTCCAGGGTAGAAATGTAGCCCTGTCCTTCCCTACTGCATCTCAAGCAACCAGTGTAGGCCACACATGAAAGGTGCCCTGTTGACATTTGTTGAATGAGCAAATGGATGAATGAATGTTTACCGCCTTCACTGTGGGAAGTCTTCCTCCGTGAATCTTTGCCCTCTCTCTCTACTCATGCTTGTCTCGGCATAAAATCCTGCTAATCCCCATGAGATAACTTCCCTATCCACAGACCCTCATGTGGATACTGATCCTCTCTCTTCTACTTTCTCAGAGATAGTTCTTAGGAGCTTTGTTTAGAGGGCTTGCTCTGCCTCCTCCCCAACCATCAGTCCCCAAGCCCTAACTCATCTGTTTCCTCTCTCCTATCCTTTACTGTTCCATGCAGAACTGCTCCTTCTAAGGTCAAGCCCATGCATTCATTTTGCCATTGACATTTACTGAGTGTCTACTTTATGTGAGGCAAACAGTCTTCTTGGGGCACCGAGAAGACAGAAAGAAAATGAGCAGTCTGCATGGTGAATGTCTAGAGGAGGACACAAAGTCCTGTGTGGGTGGTGTCTGGTGAATCCTCACTCCAGAGGGGACAGCAGCCACTCTGCACAGCCCCACAAGGAACCGGGAGGACTTAACTTAGTTTCCTTTTGCTGCTTCTTGTAATTTTCATCAGAAGTTCCATTCCCGTGGACTCTACACATGTTTGCTGGCATTCCCCACCCATGATGTTGACACTAAATGCTCCTTCCTAACCTCCATTTCTATCACCACGTGAAATTTTTTTCTACTCCTTTCCTTGGGAATTTTGGGGTTCCCAAGACTCCTGTCACCATCTAAACTTTCCAAAAGTTCATTGGCCCCCTGCAATGATAGCAGCTGCGTGTCCTTTTTGCCCTATGCCCCAACCTGCTTTGTCAATGTCACACAAGCATTGTAGATGCTTTCGGAACAAATATTCAGCCCAGAGTAAGTGTTTAGGGAGACCAGTATTCAAGCTGTGTGCCTTAAGAGGATCCCATCACCTTTTTAGCATTTGCACAGGTTGGAATTTCTTTGTAATACTTGGTTTTCATTTGTTAAGCTCACATCCTCTCTCGAGGATGTTCTCCAAAGGCTACATATGACCCACAACATGTATGGGGTAAAGATGGCAATGATGTTTCTATACTCTGGGGGTCTTCTAGAGTTTTCTAGGTTAGGAAGCTTGGGTAAAGCACATTGATTTTTAAAGATTATCTCAGTTTGCTCTCAGCACTTCTTCCTCATTCTTGCTCAGGCTTCTCGTGTTTCCTGCTTGGTGTCTCTGATCTCATTCTTGTTATCAAACCATCCACCTAAAACTCAAGCTTTCCTTACACTAACTCAGATAGAAAAATGCAACCATATTCTGCCATCTTGTTTGTGATGTAAGAAAGTAGTTTCTAGAAAATAAAAACATAAAATATAAGATATTACCTAAATCCACTAAAATTTAATAATTTGGTAACATGCTACAGTATTTAGCTCAAATGTCACCTTCACCAAAAAGCCTCATTTGACCTCTTCAGATCAAAGCGGTACCTCCAGCTATTGTCACAGCTGTGGAACTTCTTGCCAATCATCCGAAAAACTGTAAGCACATAGGCAGCTGGTGCTCTGTCCTACTGATGACTGTCTTCCTTGTGTTATTATATGCCAGTTCCTTGTGGAAAGTCAAAAACAGATGCGTGGAAGATGGGTCCACAGACGGATGTTTTCATAGAGGGGTTGATTCACAGATGGATAGATGCATAACTGGATAAAGGGGGGATGTGTTGATACATGTGTGCATGGATGGATGCATGGAAACAGAATGATGGCTTCAGCGCCCTATAGACTATAGGGAGTGCCTCTGCTCTGGTGGCTTCTGAGCTACTTGAGTTGGTTTCGTCTTATCTTAGGAGCTCTCGAATGCCAAGAGTCCTTCAGATCCTTTAGACTGGCTTTCACAGCTGTTACCCTATATACTCACCAATTTACATGAAACACCTCAAATCCAGCTACTATCTATCCATTTCTTGCAAGAATAAGCCAAGTTGCCACCATCTTCTGCTCGCCACCATGAAAGCCACACACATGACTTGGGGGCTTCCTTCCACAGCTCAGTCTATCTGGCACAGCAGTCAGGACCATCATTAACAATCATCAGGCAGCTTGGTGGATTAAAATTAGACTTCAAATTCATGGACACTACCCAAGGGGAGGTAGTATTCCTTTCTTCTCTGTGGGCATGGCTGCTGCTAGCTCAGAGCACATGGGCTCTGTGTGTGATGGTCACAACTGTGTCTTGACCAAGAGTCACACACATTTAAGCAACTTACTGAGGGATGAGTCTCTTGAGGCACGGATATGACAGATGGAGAGACAAAGTAATAATGGTCCTGGTTGCACCTGCAGTCATAACAACTGCAATCTCAAAATTCCATGATGCTGGACCAATTAGCCATTTCACATGAGCTCTGGAAGACTGGCTCAGTAACTCAGGAGGCAGCATTCAAACCTAGGACTCACAGGTATTAACAGTCTCCACCACCACCACCCCTATATGGAGTGAGAAACTTCTAGGCCCTTATATCTGTCAAGGGATAGAATGTACCTTTTCCCATGTCCACGCAACAGAGCCAAGGGCTAAGTTCAGCTGTGGCTGCAATCTTATTTTCTCCAAATTATTAAAGCAATCAGTCAGATGAGCCCCTGGAAGCCACACTGTATGGCTGTGACATTTGTCCAGCTCTAAGAAATCCCTACAAACGCAAGGGCAGGATCCTTTGATTAAAGCTATATGTTACTAGGTGCCCCCTCAATTCTTGCACCCTATTTCTCTCCAAACCCTACTGCTCTTTGAAATATCTTAGCAAGACCATTAAGGACCAGCATGCTGACATCACTTCAGTAACATCTAGTCAGTGCCGCATTCCATGCTCCCTCCCTATTGTCTCTGTCACCCGCTCTGCCCAGCTCCCACACACCAGCTCTCCTTTCCCATGAAATGTAGAATGACCTCATGGCAGGGGAGATCTGAACATATTTGGTCCTGGACGTCAGCGTTCTCTTTATGAGCCTTAAATTGTATCAGTCAATCATAATCTTGCCTCGTCAGTGTGAAAGAATGTAAAATTATGCCTTCCAATCAATTTTAAATTATGCACTGTGTAAGAGGGCTAGAGCTGGGTGTTACTCAAAAGGCAACACATAATCAGCCACAGGGAAGGTCTCTATAGTTCACAGCACCAGAGTTGGCTTTGCAGAGTTTTAGCTTCTTATTTACTAGGTCAGTGGCACACACATATGCACAGATGCCCTATAAAGAAAGATGCAGTGTTTAATACAGAGGTGTTCTCTCTCTCTCTCTCTCTCTCTCTCTCTCTCTCTCTCTCTCTCTCTCTCTCTCTCTCTCTGTGTGTGTGTGTGTGTGTGTGTGTGTCTCTGTCACTGTGTCTGTCTGTCTGTCTGTCTCTCTCTCTGTCTCTGTCACTGTGTCTGTCTGTCTGTCTGTCTGTCTGTCTGTCTCTCTCTCTCTCTCTCTCTCTCTCTCTCTCTCTCTCTCTCTCTGTGTGTGTGTGTGTGTGTGTGTCTGTGTCTGTGTCTCTGTCACTGTCTCTCTCTCTCTCTCTCTCTCTCTCTCTCTCTCTCTCTCTGTGCCTCTGTGTCTCTGTCACTGTATCTGTCTGTCTGTCTGTCTGTCTCTCTGTGTCTCTGTCACTGTGTCTGTCTGTCTGTCTGTCTCTCTCTCTCTCTCTCTGCCTCTCTGTGTCTCTGTCACTCTGTCTGTCTGACTGTCTGTCTGTCTGTCTCTGTCTCTGTCTCTGTCTCTGTCTCTGTCTCTCTCTCTCTCTCTCTCCTTAGGGAAGCTAAGATTTGCAATGGATTCTTAGGCCCAAATAAGGTCACCTCATACATTTACACATCTGCACGATCACCCCACCGGCTTTAAACCCTCATGGAGTTTTGGTATTTTCCTGTTAAGCTGGAGATACGCACTAACCTTCAGCTGATACAGAAGGGACCTCAGCATCTCCCCTCCTCTCTGCACAACCGATACTTTGGCTGCCTGCATGCTCTTATGTGAACCATGCTGTCATGTTCTTATGTGTTCATCCCTCCTGGGCTCTATCCATGCAGCTCGCTCCCTTTCCCTTCTCTCTGCCTCTTCTTTATCTTTGCAGCCTTGGGCACGCCAATCTAATTCTCAAGTCATAGCTCAAAATCCCTTCTACAAAGAGGCCCCCCTTAGTGTGACTCTCAGGACAGATGAAGGTCCTCTGCTTGACAGTCTGAGAGTTCCTTGATTTCTGTCAAAAGAACCACCTCACCTTGCCATTCTTAGGCCAGGAAGCTTCACTCAACATAAACACTCAAGGAGAAGGACTGCCTGCTGGGCTCACCTCTGTTATCGGGGTCTCACGAAGCACCTGGCACTGGACAAAAGGCTGGCTGCCCTTTGGCTTTAAGAACAGTCCTCGAAGTATGGTCTGCAGACCAGCAGGATCCAGATTTGCAAGGTGCACAGAGCCGCTACTCTCAGTCCATGACTGCCTGCAGGGTAGGGCATGGCAGTGTGAGCAGTAAAAGGCTGTCAGGTGACCCCAACACACTGAAGTTTTGGGAACCCTTGATGTATAGCTGTGACTGTACTATAGCTCTGAAAGACCAGCTAGAGCCAACAGGTAGATATTCTATGCAGACTGAGTCTGGATAAAGGACAGGTAGGGTCTTCCCATGCCAGGGAAAGACGAGAATAAGAGAGCCATGGGTTCCTGGCTGTAGAGGTGCACACTCTCACTGGATGTTGCTTTGAGCCCCACAAAAGGATTCTGCAGCAGACAAGGTGAGCTATTTCCAGGTCTTCATTCACCTATAAGCCTCCCAGAGAAGCTACAATATTGCCTGCTCTGGGAGGTTAAAGAGGTACAAAGGGGCCTGTGGAGGCAGCTCAGTGAGTGAAGCGCTTACTATAAATGCTTGAGGACCTGGGTTCAGAGCCCCATAACCCATGGAAAGCCAGCAGCATTCACCTGCAGTCTTAGCATTCTGCACTGAGATGGCAGTGGAAGAGAGGATAATCTCCAGAAGCTCGTGAGACTGGTAACCTGGTGTGCACAGTGGTGAAAACCCCAAGAAAAAATCTTCACCAACCCTACATCTGACAAAAGTCTAATATCCAAAATATATAAAGAACTCAAGAAATTAAACACCACCAAACTGAATAACCCAATTGAGAAATGGGGCTTGGAACTAAACAGAGAATTCTCAATAGAGGAGTATCAAATGGCTGAGAAACACTTAAAGAAATGCTCAACCTCCTTAGTCATCAGGGAAATGCAAATCAAAACAACTCTAAGATTCCATCTTACACCCATCAGAATGGCTAAGATCAAAAATTCAAGTGACACCACATGCTGGCGAGGATGTGGGGAGAGAGGAACACTCCTTCATTGCTGGTGGGATGCAAACTAGTACAGCCACTTTGGAAATCTATCTGGTGCTATCTCAGAAAAATGGGAATAGGGCTTCCTCAAGACCCAGCTATTCCACTCCTTGGAATATACCCAGAAGATGCTCCAGCACACAACAAGAAAATTTGCTCAACCATGTTCATAGCAGCCTTATTCATAATAGCCAGAACATGGAAACAGCCTAAGTGTCCCTCAGTAGAAGAATGGATAAAGAAACTGTGGTACATATACACTATGGAATACTACTCAGCTATTAAAAACAAGGAATTCCCGAAATTTGTGGATAAATGGATTGAGCTAGAAATGATCATAATGAGTGAGTTAACCCAGAAGCAGAAAGACTCAAATGGTATATACTCACTTATATCTGCATACTAGCTCAAGGGGCATGTCCCACGAAAGCCTTCACTTACCAGGAAACTGGGACAGAGGGGAGGGTATCCTATTGGGACTCTAAATGAGAGACGCATGGGAGAATAGCAAAATAAAAGGATACAGAGGGTCCTAGAAATCCACAAGTAGAACATTATGATAGGCAGATTTGGGCCTAGGGGCTCCGCTCAAACTAAGGCACCAGCCAAGGACAATACAGGAGGTAAACTTTAAACCCCTTCCCAGATCTAGCCAATGGTCAGAATATTCTCCACAGTTGAATGGAGAGTGTGATATGACTTTCTCATGTACTCTGGTGCCTCACATTTGACCATGTCCCCTGGAGGGGGAGACCTGGTGGCACTCAGAGGAAGGACAGCAGGTAGCCGAGAAGAGACTTGATACCCTATGAGAATATACAGGGGGACGTAATCCCCCTCAGGAACAGTCATAGGGGAAAGGAATAATGTGAAAATGGGGGAGGGGGGAGGGAGGAATGGGAGGATACAAGGGATGGGATAAACATTGAGATGTAACAAGAATAAATTAATTAAAAAGAAAAAGAAAAGAAAAAAGAAAACCCCAAGACTCTTGCCAGGTGTGGTAGCACACACTTTTAATCTAACCTTTTGGGAAGCAGATGCCAGCAAGCGGATCTCTGTGAGTTCTAAGTTCAAGGCCACCCTGATCTATATACCAAACTTTAAGCCAACCAGAACTATATAATGAGATCCCGTCTCAATAAACAAAAATAAATAAATAAATAGGTAGGTAGGTGGGTAAATGATATATGGATAGATAGATAGATAGATAGATACATAGATAGATAGATAGATGAGGAGTGGTACTCAGGGTTAACCTCTGATAGTCACAGGCACTGTGGCATGCATGTGTACTCACACACAGACACTCTTGTGTCCTTGCACACATATGCAGATACGCAGAGTGAGATAATACATGGAGCAACATTCAATGTTGACAAATTACAACAAACTCTTTAACTCTCCCCACCCTAGGAGAAGCCAAGCCCTGAGGATTCTGTCAAGGACTATACACAAGGAACTTGATTGAATCAAAGCAGGAAGCTGACAGAACAAAGAGGTCCCTGTCACTGGGATATTGAGCACTGAGCGGAGAAGCTGACTGCTCTGGGACAAAGGGTGCTGGCTGCCCCTAATAGGGTGGGCTGCTTAACTGCATGCTCTTAATTGGAGCCACTCAATAGACAATGATGGTGACAAGTGTAGCCGAAGTCCTGCAGTCAAATTCGAGGAAGACACAGTGTCTAATGAAGTGACTAAGATCTTTCAAGTGCCTCCCTGACAAGGCCTGTGCTCTTAGACAATACCACTCACTCCACTGTCCCCACAATGCCAGGATGTGTCCTCATAGCTCTTGTCCTGCCACAGAAGAGAAAGGTCTTGTGGGACTTTGTGTCATTAACTGTTCCTGAAATAAATAGTTCAGTAGTGGTCTCACATAACAAGTGGCTTGCTCCCTCAGAAGGAAACTCAATGCGAGCCTCTGAGTGTACCAACCCATCACTCCTGGGTATCTATGTCAGCTTCTCTGCTGGATGGTCCAATCTTTTTTATGTGGAATTCAGCTGAACTGGAATCAGGAGCAGGCTGATATAACTGAGCAGTTTGAAGACATGAAACCTCTAATCTCTCCCAAGATGCTAAGTTGCTTTCTCATTGAGCCTTAATATCCTGTCCAGACCTCTCACACAATAAAAACACACATTCTACGTGTTGGATGCTATGCACTGAAATGTGAAGGAGAGATGCAGAGTCACACCTGTGCCTGCGGCATCTGAACATGCAAAAACCAATATGAGTGAAAGAGCGGGAGGGAATGAGCAGGCAGTCATCGGCTCGTGGGGGACTTTTATTTCCTTTTAATACCCTGGTCCTAGTTTGCTTCCTATATCTGTGGTAGACACCATGACTGAAAGCATGTAGAGGAAACGGCAGCCGCCTGGAGGCAAGAGCTGATGTAGAGGTCGTGGAGGGGTGCTGCTTACTGGCTCCTCCCCATGGCTTGCTCAGCCTGCTTTCTATAGCTCCCAGGACCACCTGCCCAGGGACGACACTGCCCACAGTGAGCAGGGACCGCCCACACCAACCATTAATCATGAAAATTACCCATAGACTTTCCATGGATAAAGGCATTTTCTCGCCCAAGGCTCCCTTTCCCAGCTTGTGTCAAGTTGACAAAACAAAACAAAAACCCCAGCAAACACATTCCTCACGCTGTTATCAAGTTCCAATGATTAAGATGTGGCACCGTGGGAGAGCGCTGTACACGCAGACTCCAGGAACACTGCACAGAGGGGAGGAAGTGGTGTGTGTCATTGATTGTCCCTAAGGATTGGGTGCCTTCTGCCCTTGCATGCCTATAAATAGGTATTTGGCTACAGGGTTCCCTAGAAAGAGCAAAGTAAGTCTGGATCTAAATGTCACTGTGTGCAAAAGCCCACATCACTTGCCACACAGAGACATTGCTTAAATTGAAGCATCAGGTGTGAGAAGCTGACTTTCCAACTGCCAGAAGAAAACAGGAAGAAATATTAGCTGAGGCTTTGAAGCTGGGAAGCAATTTTCAAAACAGAAGTTCCAGGCCAACTTCAGAAGAAGAAAAGACTGGTCTCTGAATTCTATTAAAACTAAACCCTTCTTTCAAGTTATATGAAATAGAAACAGCAAGCTACACACTGCAGAAGACGGGTCTGAGATATACCACCCACCCCCATATTAATGACCACGTCCTCAAACGCTAGCAGGTGGCGCAAGCACGGATAGTGGGGTTGCAACCTGAAACAGGGAACAGGAAGCTTCCTAGAGAGGGGATTGTGATTTCAAAAAAGTGGCATCTTTTCCAGGAGAGCCAAGTCCTATGTCAAGGGGAGTGCTGAAGCCCACTTGCAGAGGAGACGCAAGCCACATCCCACAAGCATTTTTATCAGAAATAAATATGGAAGGCTGACTTTCTTCTGGCGTCATGCCTCAGCTGGGTCTAAGCTGAGGCAGGCAAAATGTGGGGACAGTGTTGTTCCTTAGTCTCTGGTCCTGGCAGAAAGGATGTGGATTTGAATCTGATCTTCTTAAATAAAGAGGAGATGATGGGACAGACGCTTTCTGGAAACTCTGCCTGGGGGCTATACAAAGCATGAGTTATGCTCTGAGGAAAAAAGAGGCAAGGCCATCAGTTGCCCTTGCTATAACCCGTGGCAGGGAGGAGGGTAGCTCAGCAGCAGGGGCAGAGGAATGAGGAGGCTGAGCTGTCAGGATCTGCTACTTTATCTCATGGAGGGAAGAGAAGGAGGCAAAGATGAGCCCCAGAGGGCAAAGTGGGATGAATTGTGGATGTGAAGTCGTGAAGACAGGGCCCCTAATGCATAGCAGTGCCTCACTGTGTGCTGCCACAAACCTACACAATGGTGATGCACAAGCCTGTGCAGACAGTACAGTGTTGCCACCAAATCATAGCAGATCTAGTGATGTCATAGCTCATGATGTCACAGTGCATCACACCACTCGAATGCTTGTAGTAAGGGTGTGAACAAGCCCACTGTGATGTCAGCATATGAAAGCACAGCCCACAGGGCTGTGTGCAGCCTGTGGGTAGCATCGAGGATGGATGGCCATGAATGGTTCTGTTAAGTTTTCTCTATGCTATGCTTTCCTTCATTATTTTAAAATGGAGTCTTTCTCATAGCAAAGGGTTTGCTGTCAGACAATGTGCTGTGTTGTGTAACACTGGCAGCCACCGCCTCTGCCCTCTCACACTCACAGAGTCTGTCAGCTGCAATAAGACCTTGTGTTTCCGGACTGACCTGAACCCTGCCTCTGCCGAACTCTGTGGCATCAGTACGCTGATGAAATCACCTGGCCATCTGTTTCTCAGAAGGCACCTGTCTTAGTTTCTTTTCTTGTTGCTATAACAAAATCCCCTGGCAAATAAAACGTATGGGAGAAAGGTTTACTTGGCTCACAGTTGTCAGGCACACAGTCTATTGTTGTGGGGGAAGTCACAGCATCAGGAGCTTGCTGCTGCTTGTCATCCAACATTCACAGCCCAGAAGCAGACAGAACAATGCTGGTGTTCACCCTGCATTCTCCCTTTTATTCTGCCCAGCATCCCATACCCAGGAAATAGTCCTGCTCACAATTCAGATGGATCTTCCCATATCATTAAGACATATAATTAAGACAATACCTCATAGACAGGCCCATTGCTCAGATGACCCTAGATATTGTCAAGTTGACAGTTAAAACTGACATCATAACTTATTGACCTTTTAAAGTATAACATGAGTGTGTATATGAACATCTATATTTAACTCATGACAATCAGGGCTCATATAGAGTCTATTTTATAGAGACAAAATATGCAAGTCAATGTGGAACATGTGTGTTAGCGGGATGGTAAGGACCTGTTGCAATCTGAGTTCTCTCTGCTACAGTCTTGAGAAGCCAGCTCCCCTTGTAGCCCAAACCTTTCATAAGGCTTCCTTCACTGACAAACACTTAATTCTTACATTCAATGACATCAGCCTATCTCAGGCAATAGCCCATTTATATTCAAAATGAACAGACATAAACAATATCATCTGATCCCCAGTCAGGCATGGCAGCTTCCAATTACATCACACTTTAAGGGGACAATGGGAGATGTGGGAGAGAGACCCTGGTGATCTTTGCTCAGATATCAAAATTTAAAAGTTGGGTAACCACTGACATGGATATGGCGAACATCCTGACCCCAGGGTGCTAATTAGTTCTGGTTAGTCAGCTGGTGGGGGCTTCTTTGGAGACCACCAGGAGACCAGGTCTCGCTGATATTCCCTGTACCTGCTGCATGGCTACAGTTACCCAGAGCTTTGGAGAGCTCTTTATAAAGACATCAGCAAGGCCAGGGGATCTCAGAATCCACTTGCTTTGAGAACTGCTATCCATGAGCATTGCTGCAACAGAACATACTGGCTCTGTCCCTCAATAGACAGCTCACATTAGACACGTTTTTGCGCATCCTGTGCCTCAGTTTCTTTATGTGAAATGTCCACAGCAATAATATCTAACTGTTAATAGCTGTGGGAACCTAAGATAACAGTCAGTGTAGAAGCAGAGCCTAGCACCTAATCCCTGTTGTGTCCCCCATGTCAGCAGGTGATGATGGCAATAACTAAGACCACCCAGGCCACATCCATTTATGGTACCTGTGGCCAACAGAGCTGAGCGATTATTGTTACCTGAGTGTCAGTCGATTCCCATCACCTCTAAAGGAGATAGTAACAAGCCCAGAGGTTATGATGGCACTAGAGCAGCATGTCAGATGCCCGTAAGCAGAATTTAACAGAATGACTGGCTAAGGGCTTATTCACCGAATTGACCATCAGAAGCTTGCAGCTGGGGCAGTGTTTGGATCTTGTTTGAACACCACAGAACTCTCTGAGGACTTTGGAGGTAGCACACACCCAGGCGTAACTCCTGGTCTCACCACTCACTGGTGGTATGACACGGCTACTTTGCCTGAGTCTGCTGAAACTGTCCCTTACCTATGGAAGGTGCTCTGTAATCTGCCTGCTGTCATTTCTGGGTGCTGACAATGCTTCTGTTAGCAATCGCTTTGTGCCTGACATTGCGAAATATGTAGATAAATATTCAGCAGCCTGGGAGAGATGGCTTGCCTGAGGCCACACAGCTGCTAAGTGACAGTAGAAGCCTTCCAGCTGCAGTTAGTCCAGGGTGTGCAGGGTCTCCACAGTTAGTCCCTCAGTGAGTTTAATGCATAACAACGAGGGTGGCCATGGACAGCTACTATCCTGTGAGGCCTGGACGTTGATGGACCTCCATATATACACTGTCAATTTCATCTCTCCGGTGATCCATGCATGGAAGTGCCAATGTGTTACATTTATTTAACAGATGGGGGAAAAAATCAAGGCTGGTGTGGACTTGTGAACAGCTTAGACCTGCCGCCATCTTGCAGAGCATGTCTTTTGCAGGGTGATTATGTGGCCAGTGTCTGCTTTGTTGATCTGTGTCACTGAACACAGCGCCCTGTCCCTGCTGCCCCATAGCCCACAGTTTAGAAAGAAGTCCCAGCCTCTGAGTTCTGCATGTCTCTGACTTCATTCCGGTTTTTTTTTTTTTCTCAAATACACACAGGGCACCTGCACTTATATACAAAGGCTAGGGACCCAGCCTGAACCATGACACAGTGGCGGCACAATGCTGTGCTCCGGGAAATGGCTGTGCTCCATATATGCCTAGCTGTCTGTGGCTGTGAGACTGGCATTCTAATTTCCAACAGAAGAATTTCTGTAATGCATGATTTAAGCCTTCCAGGAACTACGCTGTTACATCCAATCCAGGTAGTCAGCCTCTAGACATGCAGGCATCTGACCTAAATCCTTGTCTGTACACAAGAGCCTCTGCCCTTGGAGATACTGGGGAGAGGAAGCCTCACTCCTTCCCTTCCTCCACCCCTCCATCTGGACCTGGTCCAGACTAACATCTTCCTTCTGCATCCCACATACACAGAAGGACCAAGGGCAGAGAATGGGGTGGAGCAGGGGAGAATGAATTGCACAGGAGGAGTGGCTGAGAGGGCGCAGTACCTGCCAAGGAGAACTTGGAAGATATAACAAAGAAATGTAGACCTTCTCCAGAAGGTCTTGAAGGTAAGACTCACTGAGGAGAGGAAATGGTTCCCGAAAAGCTCAGATTAAATTGGGAGACAAGATGGTCAGCCATCGAATGACACCAGGCAAAACAGTTGTATTTACCACATCGGCTTGATTTGGGTGAAATCCACACGTAGTTACAATTCCCCCATCTTCTCTCTGGTCAGTTTTCCTCAGCTGTGCCAAAATACTTAAGATGATTTGAAAGAAAGAAAGATATCCTGCCTCACAATTTCAGGGCTCTTTATCTGCAGTTGCATGGCTCTGCCCCTTCGGAACTGTGCAGAGACAGAGAATTGTGATGGGGAGCCCATGTGAGGGGGGCAGGGCTGCTTGTCTCTTGGCAGATTGGAGTTGGGGAATAGAGAGATGAAAAAAGAGAGAACCGAGGGCTGGGATCTCACAATCCATTTCTAGGACATGTTTCCATCAAGGCAACTTTCTCATACTCAGCCCCGTCTCCTAGAAATCTCATAACCTCCTGATGACACCATCACCTGGGGATCAAACCCTGAATATGTGAGCCTCTGGAGACATTTAAGACACCAAACACAATCTCCACATGGGACCATCAGTAAGGTCTTAGCTGGATCTTCTCCCTTCCCTCACCCAGGGTTCCTAAGGGGCTCGGAAGTACTTCACTGTAGTTAAATCAAGTACTGAAATAAAGTACTTCAAGACTTAAACCAAGTACTTCTGGGGTCATCACAATATAGCTGTGCTCAATGTATTTTGACTCAGAATATTTTCAGCTTACAGTGGGTTCATTTGGACATGACTCTGTCCCAAGCCAGGAGAACATGGTTGGAGAAAGAACCAGGGATAAAATAAGAGAAAGGAATGACAGGTGTGTTCAGAAGAGAACACAAAACTGATTAGCCCCTCCCCCTCCCCAGCTTCCTTGGTTGAACTTCATGGTAGGCAGTACAAATTTGCCACGGTCCCTTCTTCTGACGAGGAGCCTTTGTTTATCCAAGCAGTCTCCTGTCTGACCTCTATGTAGCCTCTCTCAGGCATTCTCCTCTGGGAGGACAGACTGAAGGCCCATGTCTCTCCTGCTCTATCTGGAATTAGGTGATTGGACAGTTGGGTCTCAGAACTGGTGTCTATCAAGAGTCATCTCCCAGGAAGATGAAGAGGATGGGACTTGAGGACCTTAGAGTGAAAGGAGAAATTGAGACCATCACCATGGGAAGGACTGACTGATATGTCAGAAGTCATGGTGTTCCCAACCCAAGGGCCCCATTGCAGCATTAAAGCACCATCTGTGTTTGTGTCCTATTCACAAGAATAGAAGGCACCCATATTTGTCTCACAGGGAATAATGGCCCAAGCCCATCAAGACTAAACTTAGCAAAGCACCCAAGGAACTTAAAGCCACCCAGGTCAAGGAAGACTCATTACTAGACTAGCACCTTGGACAGGTTGCAGGAAGGAAACAACGAGAATTAGGAGCAGGCACACAATGGTCTATAGAGAGCAAAGGAAGGATAAGATGGAAATTCCAGGCCCTGTCCTCAAGGCCAACTCTGAAGACTCCAATATCAGGTCCCTTTGCTGATGTGTCTACCCCGTGAGTACAGAGTGGCTCTGGCAGACAGCATCTTATCATAGTAGAAGTAAATCTGGGCTTCATCGTGAGCAGTACAAATTAAATTTTATGGTGGACAGTACAAATTAGCCACAGTCCAAATGCTCTTCAGACCGACTTTCTAATCCCCTCAGCAGCTGCTCATACATGTCCTTGGAATGTGCACAGCTCATGATGAGACATCTCAATTATCTGCACTGTTTCCTAGCTCTCCATATGGTGAAATCCCCTAGTCAGGCCTCCAGTCACTACTGTCCATAGGAGAGGTAATCATTGTTTCTCACAGTTTATTTACTCACTATTTGTTTCTCTTTGATGAGCATGATGATACAAAAATATATTTTACCATGGCCAACTGCTTTCTCTGCTACTATCACAAGCTTAAAAAGGAAATAGCCAAGGACACTGTATATTACATCAGTGAGGTTAGTATGACAAAGGAATTTATGGTCACAAAGCCAGTTCTACATAGGATACTGTAAAAAAAAAATACTTTAGACTGAAGAGAAGGCTAAACATTCCAAAGAAGACACAGAGGAAACTATGCAATATCAGGATAGTTAATCAAAAAGGTCAAAGAAAATACCACAAAATAACATCAATAAAAGAATTACTTTAACTTTGAAAATCAGTGCTCTCAATTCTTCCAATAAAAAGACACAGACTAGCAGACTGGATCAGAAAGCAGAATCAATGATTTTGCTGACTCTGAGAAACACTTCTCACTGTCAAAGACAGACATTATCTTAGAGTGAAAGGATGGAAAAAGTATTTCAAGTGAATGCAACTAAAAAAAAAAAACAAGCATGCAGAGCTATTCTGATATCTGACACAATAGTTTTCATATCAAAACCAGTCTGAAGAGAAAATATTGTTTCATATTCATGAAACAAACAATCCATCAAGAGGATAATACAATTCTAAGCATATATATATACCAAACACAAATGCATCAAAGTTATAAAAATCCTATTAGCTGTAAAGTCACATATTAATACAAGACAGTAATAATGGGTAACGTTAATGCTCCATTCTCACCTACAGGCAGGCGATCCAGACACAACTAAACAGAGAAATATTGGAGTTAAGTGATATCAGAAGTCAAATGGATCTAACAGGTATCTACAGAACATTCCACCCAAACACTAAAGAATATATGTTCTTCTAAGAAGTCCATGGAACTTTATTCAAATTAGATCACATATTACTATACAAGGCAAGTCTCAACAAACATAGGAAAATTACAATAATTTCCTGTATTCTATCTAACTATAATGGAATGCCAAAAGATATCAACATCAAGAGAAATTACAGAAAGTACAAAAACCCATGAAGGTTACACAGCATGTTACCAAATAGATCACTGAAAAAGGAAAGGAAGGAAAGAGGGAAGGAAGAAAGAAAGAAAGAATTTTAGACTTAAATCAAGTGAAAACACAGCATATCAAAAGTTATTTAACACAATAAGAAAGAGACCTGAAAGAAAAGCTTATAATATTGTCTACATAAAACAAAGAGGATTAAAATAAATAGCTTAATGATGAACCTTAATGTCTTACAAAAACAAAAACAAACTGACCAAAAAGCAGCAGATAGAGAGAAACTAGTATAGCAACATTACAAATCTGTCTGGAAGATTCCCAAAAAGCTGAAAACAGAATTTCCATATGGTACAACTATATTACTCCTGGGCATATACATAAAAGATTCCAGATTCCAATAAACAGATACATGTTTATCTATGTTCATTGCTGTTATATGCTAGGAAATGTCCATTAACTGATAAACGGATAATAAAAGTATTGTACATATATACAATAGAATTTTGTGTGGTCTTAAAGAAAAATGACTGTAAATAAATGGATGAATTTAAAATAAGGTAAGGTAAGTCAGGTATAAAAAGACAAATGCTATATATTCCCTCTGATATGTGGGTCCAGGTTTTAATATTTATTATTGTGGGTTAACTTGGAGTATCTATGGAAGTCAGGAAGCTAGAAATGGCTATTGGATGGTGAGTATACCTTAAGGATAGTAGAACATAGGTAAAATGAAAGGGGAATACTGGAAGTAGAAATATTTAAGGAGGGAGGGGAGTGAGATGATGAAGAGATGATGTGTGTGTGGTGGTGTTAACCAAAATGAAGAATATGTGAAAATGCCACATGGAAACTGACTATATGATAATCCAATTAAAAATATAATTTAGAAGCAAGTTAAAAGAGAAATATTCACCAGGTGGTGGTGGCACAAGCCTTTAATAACAGCACTGAGGAGGCAGAGGCAGGTGGATCACTGTGAGTTCGAGGCCAGCCTGGTCTGGGCTACACAGAGAAACTCTGTCTCTAAAAACCGAGAGAGAGAGAGAGAGAGAGAGAGAGAGAGAGAGAGAGAGAGAGAGAGAGAGAGAGAGAGAGATTCTTCATGGTTGGATAATTCTGCTTCTAGAGACCAGCAGTTACTAAGAAAAAAGAAGAGGTATAGAATACCTCTTTAAGAATGTTTAGTCTGTTGATCAGAGGTCCCTAAAACAATACATGTTCCTGTCACTCTTGGTTACCAATCAAAACAATGTGATAATACCGTATTGCTTAAGATACTACATTGGTGGCAAAATACAAAGAAATCAAGCTTGATTGAGCTGTAAGTGTCCTATTTGCTATCTAGCTTTTATGGTACTGGGAGATGTTATGTAGATTGCTGCAAGAGAAAAGGCACTAACAGTATTATCCAGCTGTGAACCCCATGAAGTGAAATACCAACCTACCAGAGAAGATGAGCTTAATGTGTAACAATGACATGGCTGTCACAGGGATAACTACACAGGAGGGGCTCCTAACTGGTACTGTGAACACAGTAAAAATAATGGCTGTGGGAGTGAGATGCCTTAGGCAAGAACTTATTACTATTTTTTAGGTAAATTGACATAGTATCAAACTGCCTTCTAAATATCTATGATCATGCCCCGTGGCAAATACTATTCTGGGTTTTACTCACAGAAGCCTCTTTTTTTTTTTTTTTTTTTTTTTTTTTTGCAGTGAATGACAGTAAATACAGAGATGCATGGATACTCAAGGTGCTAAGAATAAATGACAGTTAAGTTCTCAGCTTTAAACAAGACATCTATACCTTTCCACCCTCTCTAAGATTTAGGGAACATCATAGAAGAGAGGGTAGAAAGACTGTAAGAGCTGAAAGACAGCGGGAAGGGCTACAGGATGATATCTTCTAGGTACGACACTTCCGTTGCAACCATGAATTCACAGAAATGGTAGCTGCCTGTCCTGGGCGTGTACATGATTGGTTATATCATGTTGAGAAGGTCTCATGGGCTGAGTTCCTCTGAGGAGCATTTCTTACCTTCATCTGCATTTCCACTGGTCAGCCTACCAGGCTCCAGTAGCTAGCTTCCAAACACGTGGTCGCACAGATGGCACTGCTTAAACTCAGTGAGTCATAAAGCAAAACAAAAGATGTAAGGGAAAGAATCTGCAGCGGTAGGTCGGGGCAGGGGAGGGGCTTGACAGATGCAGGAATGAGACAAAAGATTGGAATAATAAGAATAATCAGAATGAATTATATACATGTGTGGAATTACCAGGTAACAAATGTAATTAATAAAAAAAAGTATTAGGAACATAAGTGAAAGCATAGAACTTCTAAGTTGCAATGAAAAATGGTAAATTCCCGCACGCACACATACAAAATCTATAATATAATTGCTCAGAGCTGAAAAATAGCACTAGAAAGCAATCTAAAGAGGTGGACATGGAGAAGCTGGGATGGAAAGATAGTGGGTTTGGTTGTTTTTGGTTTTGGTTTTGGTTTGGTTTGGTTTTTTTTTTTTTGTTTTGTTTTTTTTTGTTTTTTTTTTTTTTTTTGAGCTTCTGTGTCCTGAACAGCGTGCAATGTATTATTATAGCAACCAGAAAGCCTACTCTTCTTCTTCTGAGATGAGTGAAATGAATTTAGAGAGGTTGACTTACTTGTCAAATACTCTACCTCAAGTTTCTTCTCATTTACCAAATCCCAAAGCTTTCCCACACTGTGGGGTTTGAATGAGAAGTGTCCCCCATAGGCTCCAGTATTTGGGTACTTGGTGTCCAGTTTGTGGCACTGTTTGGGAAGATTTAAATGGTGCAGTTTTGCTGGAGGAAGTACATCACTGGGAGTGGGCTTTAAGATTAAAATCTCCATGACACTTCTGGTTTGCTTTCTGTGTTAAAGTTAGTTTTATAAAATCATGTTTGTTTCTCAGTGTCTCGCTTAACTCAGCTATCACACAAGTAATTGAGACTCTATTGTAACAAGTATCACAGCACAAGAACTGAGTAGCATTAACTGTATTCTTAATCCTCTAAACTCATCTGGCTTCCTCCCAGCATACATCCCAGAGCTACTTGCACTTTGTTACTTTCTCTACTCCAGCTCCTTTCCTGATCTCACTTTGACCTCTCCCTTGCCTCAATCCCCTACTTCCTCTTCTAACTCTTCCTTTCCTGGCTGGCAGGAAGTCCATCCCTCTTCTCACCCCTGCTCAGTGATTGGCTGTAAGCTTCTTTGTTGGCATACCAGGTGACAATTGGGGAACAGTCTTTACACATTTCCACAACAGTCTTTACACAATCCTTATCTCATAACAAAGATTACAACCAGATATGGGGATGGGGTGGTAATAGAAGCCAGCATTTGAATTACACAATAACCTTATGTCTACATCTCTGTTTTGTTCTTGTGGTTGTAACTATGAGCTCTTGGCTTCCATCTCCTGCTGCCAATGGCTGTTGCTTGCTACATGCTTTACCACCATGCTTCTCCATCATCTCTCTGGAACCAGACACTAAAATAAACTCATCCATGAGTTACAGTTGGCCATTGTGTTTTGTCACCAGCAGGAGAAAGCAACTAATCCACTTTCCCAGCCAAAACTCTGTTGCCTGTGGGTGCATGCTGAGCTGACATTAATCAACTTGCCAATTCTGTCAATAGTCACTGTGTGACTGGCACCACACCAGCTGTCACTGCCAAGGTACACATCAGCAGCTGCATCTCGCTTTAGGTTTCCAGGGGTTTCCGAAGATTACAGACACCAGAAGACTAAAGTTCAGGGACTGTGCTTTGCTGACCACCGAGTCCACAAACCCCACAGGTGGGGGTAGTTCCCGCTTCTTGCCCATCAGTTCGAACAGCAGAAGAAGGAAGCTGTCCTGGCCTTATCCAGAGCACCCTGAATAGGAACATCCTGTCCCTATGCTCACCCACCCCTCTACTAAGAGTGGGGTACAGTGTGATTATTAATTGTCAAGCTGCACACAGATCTCACATGGGATTTTCCCAAAGCAAGACAGGCCTGTGTCTTCCTCAAGGACATCCTGCCCACCCAACATGTCAGTGAGGATAGCCTGAGGTCTGTGGGGCTAAGTGAGGAGCAGTTACAGACTGTAGCAGCAGCAGAGGCAAGGGCACAGATAAAGCTGGGAAGGTGTACTCAGGCAGGGACATGGGTGTGAGTGCACCTAGGGTAAAGCTGCTTTTCTCCAAGTAGGATGTGTTTCCTTCTTCCTCCATCATCCTGACAAGGGCACCTGTGCCTCTTCCCACCATAAGGGATGCCGTCCACTGGCTACTGTCCTTGTGAACGAGGCCACCACTTCCACAGAACAAGCCTTGGTACAGCTTTCTCACCATCTCTTCCTCCATAGGAGAGTTCCAAAGAGCAGCCTGGCCTCTTCCTGCAGCCGTTCCACAAACTTTACCTGGAGGGGCATGGCTCAGTAGTTTCCAAGCTCAGAGTCACCTAAGGAATCTTTAGTGGCTAGTGCCTGCTCTCAGGGCTCAGAGCAATGCAACCTGGAAACAGGTCCCAGGACCACAGTCTGAGATCTGTCCCAGGGTTCACAGGCACAAGAAGATGGGGTTGGGGTGGAGCTCTCTGGATGAGCGTTTATCCCAGATGTCTGCTCCTGCAGCTGTATAGAAACTCATACATCTTTCCAATTGGACCTGACTTGGAGAAAAAAAGCCCATTCCAGCTTTGGGGCCACATGTCCACCAGATTTGCTATTGGTAGGTGATTTCAATGAGGTATGGGGTGTTTTCTAATATATTAACAAAGACTTCTCTCCCATCTGCCATGGGATCCCTAAGGACCCGCTCATCACTGGAGCCCTTGAGAGGAGTGGCATGTGGGTGGAATTGGGCACCAAGGCTGCCTCATAAACAACTGCTCAAACTTGCAACCACTTTAAAAATAGAGCCATCGTGTCCAGCTTATCTTGGCAAATTCATAAATGACTGTGGGTGGCTCTCAACATCACCTACAAACAAATTAATGTTAAAAATAGATAGAGCAATTTCAGAGCAAAGAATCATAATTCCAAGTAGAAGAAGCCTGGGAAGGAGGAAGCATAAACCCATAAGCATTCAGGAAGTAAGAGGGGACTTCAGCTGGCCAGGTGACAGGAGCCAGTGAGCACTGGCATCTTAATCTGAGAGCCGGGCATCATTCCTATTTCTTACATTCTTACATTCTACAAATGAGACAAATGAGAACGTTGTCTAAAGTCCCATGGTTAGTGACCTGAAGGTCCGATCTGAACCCTGGCATCTGCAGGTCTCTACTCACACAGCAGCAGGCACCCTCCCTAAAGTGCCTTGCTCGGAGCTTCCATGCATCCAGACAGCAGAGAGGAAGACTGAGTCAATCCGCTTTCCATTACTATAGCAAAGGCCAAGGTGCTCAGTGTGGAAAGAGAAAGAGGTTGTTTTGGTGGCTCCTGAGCATGATAAGTCAGTCCTACTGCATTGTGGCAGAAGGGTCATGGGGAGCCAAGGCACTGACAAACGCCCATTCACAAGGAGGAAGAGAAATAGGATGAGGCAGAGGCTGGGGTCCTGCAGTACTTTCAAGACTGTGTCCCAGGAACCCAAAGTCCCACCTCTTGTAGGTGCCCTCAACCCCTCTGGAGTCCTAGACCTTTGCAGGGTATTTAAGATCCAGACTGAGAAAGGCAGCTGTATACACACACACACACACACACACACACACACACACACACACACACACACACACACACACACACACTATACTCCCTACACTCCCAACAGTACCCCGCTCCCATTTTCCTCGCAACCATAGATTTTCTCGCTCTACGCCAAGAACTGAATTCTTTGGCATCTTCGGATGAGCCAGGGTTTTCTGGTACAAGCAGGAGCTCGTGGGTGGATGGGAATAGAGGGAAAGCCTACTGAGTGTAGGGACCTGGACAAGCCTAGGAAGCAGCTGCATTTGGAGGCTCTGGGGAAGGCCCTGATTGTGAAGTTCAGAGCAAAACTACCTGATTTAATGATGTCTTAAAACGTAGACAATTTGGAAAAGCAAAGAGAAGGGAAAAGAAAATTGAATTTAAAGAGGACAGAAAAAAGTCTTCTTTAAAACCAGCTCCACTAATTTGGAGCATGCAGTGATTCAGAGAGATACGTGGATGCATTTGAGAGGGTTACAGGGTAAGTGACACTGGAGATGCCAGCTCGACATCACACATGGATCCAGTGTGTCTTCAGATGTTCAAGAGTACACGGTCACATAGCAACAAAGATGTGCTAATGACAGACACTTAATATACTCGTTAAAACAGGTCCCTGAGGCACCTGCTCTATCTACACCTTATTAGACTTTCTGCTTCTTGTTCAGTGCTGAGAACACGAGCCTTCCTCATGTAGGTTGCTTATGCACAAGTAACCACTTTAATTAAAACCCTATTCATTTCCTGTGCCTGCCGCTAGCTGGACCTTAGGTGGACACAGCCCAAGACCCCATGTGCTTTGTAACATCATACAGAGAATGCCTGTAAGCACAGAGGTCCCTTGAGATTGATGTGCAGATCCACTCCTACCCTGGTTCTGCACATGGTTCATCAGGGTCTCATTACTCCTGCTGTGATGGAAATTTCCAGAAGCTGATTTTTCCCTCCCACCGAACCTCACGCTAAAGTGCATAATTATGAGGGAAAGGCAGGAGTGACCCATCTCTTGTAACTGCTGTGCCTGGCAGGACATACAGACCTACTATTGTTTCCAAACAACCACAGCCATGTACATGCCAAGTGGGGATGGGGTGGAAGGCCAAGTTCTCACATCTGAACACACCAGTTCCTCTGTGTGATGCCTCCTTCATCCTCTCTGTCTCTCTCTCTCTCTGGGAACAGGGTGTGACATTGACAACCTATAGATCATCAAGTGTAAATGTGGAGCCCCAGGCTAAATGTCCACGGTAGATCTGGAGGGTTATTTCTACCCTCTACCCTTCCTGATGGGCCATCTCCCCCAGAGAACACATGGCAGCATCTCTTCTGTGTCCTCACGGACTGTCTTAGTTAGTAAAGAGATCTGAAGGCTGGGTCTTGGCATATTCCATCAGATGCCACTGCATTGTGAATGGGTCCCTCAAAGTCATGGGTTGGAGACTCAGCCTCCAGATTTGTCTTAGTGGGGTTGGGAGCTCGGGCCTTTAGGAGGTAATATGGATTAGGTGAGGGTTGCCAATGATGTCATGAGGGAGGGGCATATAAGAGCAGGAAGGGAAACCTGAGCCAGTAGCTTCCTGTCTCACTACCTGATATCCTCAACCACACCATGATGCGTTCCTCAGCAGGTACTGATACCATGCCTCTAGCAGCCAGAGTGCTCAGCAGCCATGCAGACTGGATGTTGATCATGATGTGGACTTCACTAGACTAAAAGGCCAGGCAAGGGCTGAGATGTGAAATTTGCAGAGGGATTGTCTCATAGATGTCCTCAGAAAACCACCCC
The DNA here is from genome assembly GCF_903995435.1 of Acomys russatus. Lineage (NCBI taxonomy): Eukaryota > Metazoa > Chordata > Mammalia > Rodentia > Muridae > Acomys > Acomys russatus. The sequence continues at coordinate 29,130,487 of NC_067158.1, forward strand.
AGACAGAGGAAGCATCAGGGGTAAAGTAAAGATCTGTGGGAGGAGGGTGTGTGGACGTGGGGCTGGTGGGGCTGTTCCATGAATTTGAAACTCCAGGGCCCTACTGTGTCCCTATTTAATGACACTGATTCAAGCAGGTGAAGGCTTCCCACTAAAATGTATTACAATCTAGTGCAATTTTTGGTGCTCATTGGAATATGAGCTTAACATAAAAAAATCTCTTGATCAGTGAACATCCATGGGCTTTATCTGCACATTTGCTGCCTCCTGCCAGCAATTTCATGCATATAAATTATCAGCAAATGTATAGATCATTATCAATGCTTTTAGGCTTTCTCAAGCGGAAATGTAAAATGCACATGGTGTGACACCTCAGAATTTCCAAAAGTCTGTCATCATTTGGATCACAATTGTACTGAGCCTCATAGAACACAGGAGGGGTGGGGTGCTCTCTCCCCATTTTACAGGTGAGGAAAGTGATGCCTTTCAAAAGATATCAAGACTACAGACCATCCCCCTGCCTCCGCTACTGCTTCCACCCTTTGTCTTTTGTGTTGAAACATATTCCTCTCTCATCTTGCTATCTTAAAGACTTAGCTCTTGGGCCCACTTGCAGAAGCTCAAGAGACCTTAAGCTATGGTGGAAGATCTGAGCCCATCAGGATACTCAGGAGCCAGCTTGCAGTGATGCTGCAAAATTTTCAGAAGTTTTGCAAGCTGACACCACCAGCTTGTTAGGCTGAAATCAACAATGGATGCATCTACTCTTCAGAGAATGGAGACCACTGGGAACCAGGGTTTGTCCTCTTTCCCTGCCCCTGGGGGAGCTGGTTCTTAAGAATTTACTTGCGTGCTCTGGCTCTTCATCTCAGTGCTGCCTTGGGTGAGCTTGTAATCTTGTGTGAATGATGTAGCCCCCTGACCTTGGCCTCTCCAATTGTAAGTTAGAGATGGAATGTCCATCCCATAAGATGGTACTGAGGATTCACTGACCATAAGTGACAATAAATCACTGTCGCTTCAATGACTGAAAAGCACGGTGGTGTAATTTCAGTGTGACGTGCTCCCTACATGTGCTTGTACACAGGTGCTCAGTGGGTGGTGCTGTTGGGGAAGTTGTGAAGTCTTTGGAAGTTGGTCCCCAGCTGGAGCAAGCAAGGGTAGGTTGTATGGACTATAGCCTGGACCTGGATCCAACTGCTTCCTGATTCCTGGTGCCTGCTGCCTCAGAGCCCCAATCCCTCCCTGCCAGGATGGACTGTAACCCCTCAAATTGTGAGCCAAAATCAATCCTGCTCCCCTTTGGTTGCTTTTGTCTTGTACTTAACCACCACAACATATACATACATGAGGCAATGTTAACTCTGAGATTTAGCTACAGAAAAACACATGGGATCACAGGAAGCAGTCAGAGAAATCTTCATGAAGGTGCTATGTCATGGAACCTCAACACAGCCAGTGAATCTGGGGGCTCCTGGCTTGTGTACATGACTCTTGTATTGCTCTTTGGTGGATTGTTGGGTCCCTCAGTAATTTGTGGACATATACAGCCAATACTTCTGGCTAGAAGTTACCATGGTCATGAGAGTGGTCTTGGATAGATAAAAGACAATGACATCACAGTTAAAATTGTAAAAAATCTCACCAGGACCAGTAAAGTCATGCTTGGAGGAATAATATTAAGCCACTTTGTCCCCTTCCCTCATCCTGTCCCTATCCAGGGCTCCTTCAGACACTACACTGCCCCCCACTCTCTTTCTCCTTCACTGGGGTTGTCTTAATCCCAGGAGAGTATGACAGCTTCACTTCACACAGGTGAAAATATTGCACTTGACAGCTTGACTTGGGTTATCACAGCTCAAGAGCACAGATCATTCATTCCACAGAGGCAAAGCTGTCATGGAAACTAATCAATGCCAGGCTTCCACTGGTGCCAATCACAGAGCCTGTCAGTAGCGAAGAATGATGGGACTGAGCGTTCTCATGGCGGCAGTAATTCACCCTCTACAAAATGAACTCCAGAGCTGGCATGCAATTAATAGAAGGCAGGATGCTCTTATGAACCGAATGAGCACCTATATAGTAATCATACTCCTGGAAGGGCAAGGAAGGCAGCATGGGGAAACCAGAAGGAAGGAGTCTGCCAAGGAGAAGGTGGAAAATGCAACTGGCAAAGCCTGGAAGAGCCTGTCAAGGAGTTAGGTGGAGACCACAAGGCATCCAGCCTGCCTTCAATCCCGTCTGCCAGCTTACTAGTAACATGACTCAGTGGCCCCATCTGTAAGATGGGAATAATAGAGTAATAGGAAGAAATTCGTGGGGGTGCCTGGAATGCACAAGTGGGGGTGCCTGGCTAACTTAGCAAAAGGAGATGCCATGTACAAAGGCCCAGAGGCAGGGAACCATCAGCAGGTTGGCATTTCTAGGACACAATTAAAGGTGGAAATAGTGGTCAGGGGTGGATTGGAGAGAAAGTTCTAAGAGCATGGTTTAGAAACATGGATTACAGTAAATGGAGTGTCAGATTCAGATGATGGGACTTAGCACCTCCATTCAGAGCAGCTGTGGTAAATGGAGTAAAACATGAGTTCTAAGTCCTTATTGCTACTAACACGATGTCTGGGACTTTCTAAAATACTGGATTCAGGGTACCTTTTAGCATTCTCATGAAACCTGCTACATACATCCCCAAATTCAAATCTGTTTTCAATTCTGACTCACTCAATCAGAGGACAGAATTAAAGCGAATGCTTGAAGATGCATTAGTGAACATACCCTACAGAATACGTGGGAGGCTGTGAACCCAGACACCTTCTGAAAGTGCTAAGACAGCACCCTTGGGGGCCAAGCCACTCACCACAGGTTGACCAGGAAGGGATGCTCTAATCCCTGCATGATCTGCAGCTCCCGGAACACGTTCCGCACCTCATCCCTCTCCACACATTTCTGCTTGTTCATGTACTTCATGGCATACATCTTCTTCGTGTCTCGCTTCTGCACGATGCATACCTGCAAGACAGCCAGAGGAAACAACATTCAGGACGAGGGGAGAGGAGGAGGAGGAGGAGGAAGAGGAAGAGGAGGAGGAGGAGGAGGAGGAGGCCATCCCATTCAATGGCTGGCTTTCGTTCATTCCAACCACCTGCAGGAAGAGGAGGAGGAGGAGGAAGTGGAGGAGGAGGAAGTGGAGGAGGAGGAGGAAGAGGACATTTCATTCCATGCCTGGTTTCCGTTCATCCCAACCACCTGCTAGCAAAGCACCTAGGCTATGCCTCTCTGTGTCTACAAAGGAGGCATTAGACCAGATTTGGCACTTAAATGTAGACAGTGAGTAATGGCTGTGGATTCAACACTGGAAATGGAATCATCTATTCAGAAGATAGAAGGAGCAGCCCTACCCTTTAGAATCTCACAGCCCAACAATGGTACTAGTGACTGTAGCTTTGAAGCATGCTTGCCGCTGACCTGGGAGGCATGCATGCATGCTCCAATTCCAGAAGCTGCAACCCCAGGACACATTGTGCACTCGAAGAGTAAAAGCCTCATGCCCAGAAAATACAGCCATGAGACACACCTGGGCATGCATGCCTTGACCCTTGTCCTGGGATTACACCATTGATATTTGTGTGTGCATGCTACAGACCATGCCTCAGTGACCTCAATCCTTGTACACTTGAGGAAACCTGGAGGAACAAAGTGGAGCCAACCTAGAAGAGAAACTCTTTGTGACACGGATGACCAAACTAAGAGGCTGGGAAACCCAAGCCTGCTGGAGCCCACATGATACCAGCACAAGCGTCAGGTGCTTTGTGCAGAGCTGCAGAACTTGGTGTTTGCCATGATGACTTACATCATGTTTTGGTTTTGTATTTCTTTGCTACCCTTCACTTCTTCTCTTCTTGAATGGAATGCTTGTTCTGTGCTTTGTATATTATAGTCATATGACTTGGCTTTTGTTTTTATTTTGTAGAGGTTTACAGTTAGACTTGTGTTGAGTCACAGAAGAGACTCTGGACTTTTGAACAGCGTGGAGACAGATAAAAACTACAGGAGCTTTTGAAGTATTGGAATGGATTGGCTTTTTGTGGGTTTTGTTTTTGTTTTGTTTTGTTTTTGTTTGTTTGTTTGTTTTTCAGTATGAGATTACTGTGACAGTGCGGGGCCAGGAATAGTGTTTTGAATGTGAATTGTTCCCTCATGGACTTATGTGCTTGAACACTTTGTCACCAGCAGGTGGTGCCTGTGTTGGAGGGTTGTAGAACTTTTAGGTGGTAGAGCCTTGCTGGAAGAAATGGTTTACTAGGGACTGGATCTTGGGGCTTTATAGCCCAGTTATACTTTCTGTTTCCTCTCTGCTTCCTGTTCCTCTCAAACGTGAGGCGTCCCAGACACACACTCCTGCCACCACGGAGTCATTTGCCTCCATGTCTTGCACTCCATGGTGCATCGTCTTAAGCTGTAAACCAAAAACGGGCTCCGCCTCGATAAGTACCACAAGAAGAAAAGCAACAACTACACTTGGCCTCAGTTACCCACAGTCAACAGTGGTCAGAAAAATATTAAATAAAACCTTCAGACATAGAGCACTCACACGTTCTAAACTGCCCATCATTGCAGGATACCACGCCTTCCCACGCCTTCCCACGCTATCCCACGCCTTCCCACGCCATCTTCTCCAGTGTAGCCACACTGTATGTGCTACATTACCAATTGCATCTAGAAATCCTGTTTTCTTTTTATATTATTTGAGGATTTCCCACATGTAAATGATATATTTATTCAAGTCCATCCCCCTTTACCCTCCCTCTAATTTCACTTCTATCTCAGCCACCACTATTCTATCTCAATTCCACATGGTCTTTAGTAAACTCAGTGACTCCGCTTACTATATACATGTAGAACAATTTACCGGAGCAAGGTAGCTTTCCAGGGACTACATGGACTCTCCTTTCCTCTGCAGCCATTAATTGCTAATTGCTTCCCAGAGATGGGCGGGGCTTCGTGAACCACTCCCATATCCATGCTGGGGTTTTGGTTGGCTTGATCTTGTGCTGGTCTTATGTAGGCAGTCTCAGACACTGTGAGTTCATGAGTGTGGCAGCCTTATCATATCTTGAAAATGCTGTCTCCCTGAATATGTGCACTACTGTTGGCTCTTAAAATCCTGCTACCAACCTCTCAAGCCCGAAAACATTTCCAAATTCCTTCTACAATGCCAGTATTGCCCTGATACCAAAACTAGATAAATATCCAACGAAGAAAGTGAAATATAAGCCAATTTCCCTGATGAACAAAGACACAATAATCCTCAGTGAAATACTTGCAAACCACATTTAAGAAAAAATCTAAAAGATTAGCCAGTATAATGAATTTGGTGTCATCCCAGAGATTCAAAGATGCTTCACCATATGTAAATCAATTACTGAAATCCACTATATAATTAGTCTCAAGGACAGAAACCACATTGTCATCTCATTAGATGCAGAATGGTCTTGACAAACCTCAACATCCCTTTATGATGAAAGTCCTAGAGAAATTTGGGATACAGGGTATATATATAGCTCACAGCCAACATGATGTTAAACTGGAAAAAATTCAAAGCATTTACATTACGGTCATGAACAATACTCTACCCAGTCTTGATCAATATAGTACTTGAAGTCTTAGCTGGAGCAATAAAACAAGCAGATGTAAAGGGGATACAAAATGAGAAAGGAAGAAATAAAGTATCCCCATTGGCAGATGATATGACTCTCTCTATATATAAAAGACCCTAAAGATTCCACCAGAAAAGTTCTATAACTGATAAATATGTTCAACAAAGTAAGAGGATACAAAATTAGCACATAAAATCAGTAACTTACCCTATATATAATTTAAAAATAGATTGCAACAAAGAAATAAGAGAAACAGTACTATTTATAATAGCCTCAAAAAATTCTTGGAAAAAAAAAAATCTAACCCAGAGAGTAAAAGTCTTGTATTTAAGACATTGGTGAAGACATCAGAAGATGGAAAGACCTCTCATACTCACGGCAGGATTAATGACATAAAAATGGCCATCCTACCAAAAGCAACTTACAGGTTCGAGTCAATCCGCATCAAAATTCCAATGCATTTCTGCACAGAAACATAAAAAAAAAAAAAAAAAAACCTCAAAATTCATATGGAAACATAAAATACCTAGAGTAGCCAAAACTATGTCAAGCTATAAAAGCACTGAGAGAGATATCACTGTCCCTAATTTCAAGTTACATCATAGAGCTATAGTAATCGTAACAACAACAACAACAAATACCACAGCACTTGACTCACCTTGCACAGAATTCAACCTCAAGTGGATCAAGGACTTCTATGTAAGATCTGATACACTGAACCTGGTAGAGGAGACAGGATGGAAACAGGCCAGCTTATAAGTACAGAAAGAAAACTTTCTGAAAAGGACCTGGCCATGCAGCCATTAAGAACAATAGTTGATAAATGGGCTTCATGAAACTAAAAAGGTTCTGTTCACAAAGGACATCATTCAAGGGAGGTACCAGCCCTACAGCAGGATGGGCAACATCTTTGCCAGCTTTACATCTGACAGAGGGTTAGCATCTAGAATATACAAAGATCTCAAAAAATTAAACAGCAGAAAGCAAACAAACCAACTGAAAATTGAAGCATGGTGCTAAACAGTGTTATCAAAGATGCAATACAAATGGGCGAGAAAAGTTTTTTTTCAATATCCTTAACCATCAGAGAAATGCAAATTAAAACTACTATGAGATTTCATCTTATCCTAGTGAGAATAGCAAACACAGACAAAAGCAAACCCGAATGTTGGTGTGGATGTGTGGAACAGGAACACATTCGTTAATGGTGGGAGTAAACACTGGTGCAGCCACTATGGAAATATGTGTGGAGGTTCCTAAAAGAGCCAGAAACATATCTACCACATGGTCCAGCTACCACTCCTGGGAGTATGTCCAAAGGACTCTATAATGTACTGCAAAGATATTTGCGTATCCATCCATGTTCATTTCTACTTTATTCACAATAGCGAGGAGCAAGAAACAACCTAGATGTCTGTCAACTAGCAAATCAATAAATCAATAAAGAAAAATTTAATATATTTATTCAAATATCATATGTATACATATGAATGTTATTCGGCCATAACAAAAAATGAAATTATAAAACTCATAGGTAAGTAGATGGAACTGAAAATGATCATTCTGACGGAGGAAACAAGACCCGAAAAGACAAATGTCACACATTCTCATATATGGAAGCTAACTTTACATCTTTAGAGATAACGTGTTTAAATCGGAGTACTCATAAAATATGGGAAACTGATAAGAGGCTATGGAGAGGCGGTCAGGGAAAGGGGGATAGAATGTAGGGAGTGTGAAAGGGGAAATGGAAATTAAAGAACAGGAAGAGTTAAATATGGTGAGGGTGGAAGCGCAGGGTGGAGGAGGGGGTACGTATAGAAATAATCAGAAGTCCTCTTGCTGATGAGCTAGATTGGTACCATATAACACTGCCTGTGCTCAGCAGACCCCTATATACCAGTGTGCATCATAGCATCTATTCCATTTCACTCACATAACATCACGTGAGTCTGCACAGTCTCATGTCATGACAAGAACAAGGCAAATACGGAACAGTAGGATACTTTAGAAGAGAAAGTCCTCATTCACATACGGTGTGCTCTTAGAACTGCTCTATCATTGGCCGTTGCTAAGCTCTCACTACACTGGTTTCACATAGCAAGCGATTTCGGGCATGTTTGCATGTATGTGTGTGTAAGGTGCTATCTGAATTTTCAGATACCAAGAAGGTGTCTTGAAATGCTGCCCCAATGATGAGGTTGTGAGTGTATTTCCAAACAAGGTCACAGTCTAAAGATCAGGAAAACATGATTTTGGAGTTGCTATTCAACCTACCACAGCTGCCATTTCCACCCCACCTGCGTAGATACAGGAAATGAACCAAAGGCAGGTTTCAGTTATTTATTCAGACTCGAGACTCAAGCCCTATCCTGCCACCTCTCCATCTGTTATCACCACTGACACTGCCTCCCAGGGGGACATGATGTGGTGGAATATTCTAGAAATAAGACAGTGGGCCGAGAAGTAGGGTGGAGAGCTCTGGTTTTCTCCTGACATTTCCAGATGCTCTTCTGTTGGAAACTGGACCCCTTTCTGCTCCCACACACTCTGCATCTGTTCAAGGCAAATACAGGACGGTGGGGGAAAGGCTGAACCTACCTCTCTTCTTCCTCTGTCTGAATTGAGTCATTCAAAGTTCATCCTGCACCCCAAGAGAAAAATCTATAGGCTATCTAGGAAGTGGGGGACAGTCATTTGCATCTCAATGCACTAAATAGGATATGCGGTTAAACCTCCCAAATATTATCTTCCAGGCAGTAAAATCAATGGCATAAGTTAAAGGTCTGTGATTCTTCAATGAGTAGTAAATTTGAGACACAATGTATAAGGAAGCAATTGCGGCACATAAAGGCCTTTAGGAGCTCTGCCTGTGGGGACTTAAGCAGGCTCAAGAAGCCCGAGACCATGTCTGAAGGCAGACAGCGGTGGGTGGATAATGTCACCAATCAGAGCCTCTTGTTTCTGTTGCTTCTCGTTTGCATGCTCAGAAGAGGCCTGGGAACCAAACAGGAGATAGAAAGACGGTAGATTGGAGACAGCACTGTTCTGCATCTCAACAAATCTAAAACACATCACCAGATGCATGGTTTTGGGAAGAGCCTGCTGTCTGCTGACTAATTTAGCAGTCACTTCTGAAAACCTGTGTAATTCAATGATTGGGAGAAGAGGTGTGGATTCTGCCTCATGACTGTTGTAGTTCGGCACACCACTCAACAGAGGTAATGTGGGAGGTGGGCTGTCTCCCTCAGAGCTGCACTTTTTTTTTTAGAGACAGGATTTATCTGTGTAGCCTTGGCTGCCCTAGACTCACTTTGTAGATGAGGCTGGTCTCGAACTCACAGCAATCTGCCTGCCTCTGCCTCCTGAGTGCTAGGATTAAAGGTGTGTGCCACCATGCCCAGCTAGAGCTGCACAATTTTAATTAATCGATTTCAAGACAGAAATATATGACATATAAGAAAAACAATATGACTAATCATAAAGGTTCTCACTCCTCAATAGCTCAAACTAAAGATATTGAAGTGATTAAAATACTAAAGAATTTGAAAGTGTACTTTTAACATTTATGAGTAATTTCAACGAGGGCACAAATAGACAAATAAATAAAGTAAGGAAGTCAATTCAGGACCTGGATAACAAAGCTAGCAACATGGATGGAAGATTAAGCAAAATTAAGATTCTGAAACAATCAGAAAGTTGTAAATGAAAATTCAACAAACCTACCAAATAAGATAGTGGAAATCATTACAGACTAGCAGACTAGCTCAAGAAGAAGAAAGAATACCTGGGTTGTGGAAAGAAAAGAAAGTTAGGAAATATTATATTCAACCAGCAACCAAGAAAAAAAAGGTGGCTACAACATTCAAGAACTTTGAAACATGACCAAAAGATTAAGAAATCTCAGAGTAGAAGAAGCTGAGTTTCAAAACAAATGCACAGAAAACCTACTCAATGATACAGAGTCCAAAGATAGAAAACTACATCCTAAGCAACCAGAAGCTTGTTTTTATTTAAAAATGATAGAAAAGTTTTGAAAAATAATAATGGGTGACTTCAGTACCCCATTTTCATCAAGAGATAGATCACCCCAATCCAAAAATGATGGAGCTGGAGAGATGGTTCAGCAGTTAAGAGCACTTGTTACCCTTGCAAAAGACTTGGATTTGGCTTTCAGCACCCACACTGTGGCTCACAACCATCCATCACTCCAGTTCTTGGGGATCTGGAGCCCTTGTCTTACTGCTGCATCCCCAGACATGTCGTGTATAACAATAAAACTGAAGCACTAATTGTGTAATAACTCAGAAAGGCCCAGGGCACAATGGATTAAATATTGAATTCTACCATACCTTTGGAGAAAAACATCAATGCTCCTCAAAATTTTCCAGAAGAAAGAAAGAAAGATTAAAAAAACACTACCAAACTCATTTTATAAAGCCTGTATCACTGTGATTTAAACATAGTAGTGGTTAAGGACACAACAAAAAGGAACTACAGATAGATTTTTCCCAATGTTCAGAGATACAAAAAAAATCATCAATGAAATTCTTAAAAATCAATTTCAACAGAGCCTGTTTTAAAAAAATCTCACACCCAGTTCAGTTGGTTTAATCAGAGGGATGCAAGGACAGTTCAATGTGCATAAATCAGTAAGTATAATGTGACATGTAAATATAATCAAGGATAAAAACCATAAGATTATCTTGGTAGATGCAGAAAAGGCCTTAAAAGTCCCTAGAGAAATTATGAATAGAAAATGCATAACTCAACATAATCAAGGATATATATGAAAAACTTACAGCCATCATTATACTAAATGGGGAAATACTGAAAACATCCATCCTGGAATCAAGAACCAAGCAGGGGTATTCACTGTCTTAAGTTTCATTCAACCTAATGCTAGAATTCTTACATAATAACATAGCAAGAGAAAGAAGTGCAATATAAAAAGGAAAAGATGAAAAGATTTTCTATGATTTGCCTTGGTGTGTGTGTGTGTGTGTGTGTGTGTGTGTGTGCTTATGTGCATGTGGAGGCTACAGGACAACCTTAGGTTGTTCCTCAGCTTCCACCCACCTTTCTTTCCTTTTTTAGACAAAGTGTCCCTTTGACCTGACCCTTACTGCACAGGCCAATCTGGTTAGTCACTGAGCCGTACAGATTCACCTGTCTTGTCTCCCTGGTAACAGCAATTACAAGCCTACACCACCACACTCAAGACTTTTGTAAAACTTGGGTTCTGGTGAAGCACTTTACTGATTGAAATACTTCCTATCCCCTCAAATTATCTGTATTTACAGAAATATCATCCTATACTTAAAAGACTCTAAGGACACCACTGGGAAATGCTTAGCTCTGTCCAACACTTCAGCAAAGTTGCAAGATATAAAAGCAACATACCAAAACCATCATTTTTTCCTGAAATACCAATAAAAAGTGCTGAGGGATAAATCAGGAGAACAAGTCAATCCTTCTCACAGTGGTCTGGAACATATGCCAAGTAATACACCTAACCAGGAAGGTGAAAGACTTCTACTATGAAAACTTTAGAATATGGAAGAATGAAATTACAGTGAACTCATTGTGGCATGAAGGAAGATTCTCTAAAGAGATGGGTGTGACCCTCCTGTTGGCTATTGAAACAATGGTCCTCATGGAATTGGAATGTTCCTAACAATCTCATTCTGGAAGAAGAAAAAGGCTGGAGCAGGGTACCAGGCAGGGAGGGGGATTTACCCCCCACAAAATGATCTCACACAGTTCTGACATTTCAGACCAGAAGATACTGGAGCTAAGACAATAACAGGTCACTGCTAGGCAAGACAACACCTTGATCATGGCTGCTGTCACATCAGAAGTCTGAAAATGGACTTGGGGGTATCTCTGAACCACCTTATTTCTTCCTCTTACCAATGTGGCCACAATGAATAAATGTCCTTCTTCTGATTTTTAGTTACATGTTGAGTTTGTTCATTGGCCTACTGGGAATGAGTGACCCAATCTAGTTGGTTATGGTTACCAGGACACTGCCAAGGCTCTAAACAGCTCCAGTAACGCCTGCACAGAAGGCTTGGACAGGTGTTGAACAGACTAATGCCTGGAAACCAGCTCTGGAGGCACAGGCTAGCTACTACTCACTCTAAACCCCAAGAGAGACATGACATGGATGGATCTACTGAAACAAGCCACACATGGTTTCTATGCTATGCATGTGACCATGGGCAAAGGTCAGCACTGTCACCTATAGCCATTCTGCCTAGGTCCTGCCAGAATCTGTCATGAAACTCTAAAACTGGGTCTTAAGAGGCACTGATCCTCCTCAGTAAGGCTGCCCCAAGCCTTGTCCACAGGAAATAATCGTTAACGAGGCAAGAACAATTGATCTGACCAAAGCCACCCTAAGCTGCCCATAAGGCAAGGCCCCCAATTAACTTCTCATTAGTAATCAATTAGGCTTTGGGGTTATCATTAGTCACTGTGACATGTTAGGACAATAAACAAACACTAGCTGGTGGGATTTGCTAAGGAAAGCTTGTGTCAAGAGCATGGAACTCCAGCAATGTGAAAAAGGATCCAAGCCACCAAGAAGATGATTATGGGAAATCCACACAGCATCAGCATCCCATGGGCATCGTGTCACTTCATGTCCCCAGCACTGACAGCCTTGACCCACGAGCATCCCAGAGATCCCAGAGGACATGTGAATTTTGTAGAGGTTTTGTTTGTTTGTTTTGGGGGGAGGGCGGGTCATAGTGAACACTGATGTGCTACCAGGGTTGGGTAAATGTATAAGAACATTCTAGAAACTTTTTGTTTGGCTACATCTTCATTACCCTCTTTCTAGCCAGGACTTTAATTACCCTTTTGGCAGATTAGCCGTCACAGATTCTTGGAAGGACTGGTGATATCACAGAAGTCAGCATGGGCTGAGAACTGAGGACACATCTCCCATTGTGAGCCTAAGCTGCCCCTTCCTACCTGGGTCCACAAGACTGGCCTCCAACTTTAGCTCTAAATCAGTGTCTCCCTTTTGAGACCCACCTCCAACCACCCTGGGTGAAAAGTGGAGCACCCTCAGTGCCCATCTCACCACTTGTTGGGATCTTCCACTTACCAGTTCCTATTGCTGTGCCTGGTTCCTGGTGTGTTTCTGTTTATCGGCTTTCTTAATCTTGTGAACCAGCTCTTTGACCAACTACTTCCTGTATGTGCCCACACCTTAGCAATTCTTTATCTCTGCAGAACTCCAACCAATGCACTGGCAAAAGCCCAGACCCAAAACTCAGCCTTTGAATCCTATTCCTCAAATGTGCCTGTGGAGCTATGGAGACCATTTCTGCTGGCACCTGCTATTTTTCCATTACCCCCTAAAGAGAGAGTACATCAAACTCACATAGCTTTGTATTTTATTGTTGTGATGGATAGTTTTATGTCATCTTAATACAAGCTATAGTTATCTGGAAGAAGAATCTCAGTTGAGAATATACCCCTATGGTAGTGGCCTGTAGGCAAGCCTGTGGGTTATTTGCTTGATTGATAAGAGAGGGCCCAGCCCACTGTAGGTGGTACCACCCTGAGCAAGTGGTCCTGGGTAGCATAAGAAACAAGGCTGAGCAAGCATGAAGGAGCAAGTCATTAACCTATGTTTTTCCATGGGTTCTGCTTCAGTTCATGCCTCCGGGTTTCTGGCTTGAGTTCCTACCATGACTTCTCTCCATAATGGACTTTAATCTGTAAAAAGAAAACCTTTTTTCTTTCCTGGGTTGTTTTTAGTCATTGTATTTATTATTAAATATCTACTAAGATTGGCTGCACTGGCCAATGAAACCAACATGTAGCTAAAACAACTAAGACAGTTGTAAAATATCAGTCCCTAGTCACTGTAATCAAGGACATCAGTGTGGTAATTGAACCCTGTGGAGGAGACTCAAGGCCTTTGTGGAGGTGGCTGAAACACCAACACTGCCTGCCATAGTCTGGGACCTACAGCCTGCATCACCTGACTTTTGCTGGTGTTCATATGACACTCTTCAGCTGACATCATGGAGATTTGGTTGTCAAAGGTGACAGAGACAGGCGATGGATGGCCTCAGGTGGTGTGTTTCAAGAGTTGGTACTAAGGGATAAATTATATTCTCCCAAATTTATATGCTGGAGTCTTAAGCCTGGACTGTAGAATGTGGCTGTTTAAAAAGAGGCCTATGATGATGACATTAAAGGAAAATAAAGTCAGGAGGTGGCCTTTACCCGGTCTTCCCTGGAGTCTTCATGAGAGGTGAGGAGGTAGACATATACTGAGACATAACTATGTGAAGAGACCTCTTGCAAACCAAGAGAGGAAGTGGTCCCAGCCACACCTTGATTTCAGAGCCATGACCTCCAGAGTTGCCATGGATTGAACATACAATGTCCCCAAAGACCCATTTGTTAAGCCTTAGTCCCCAGATGGTGATGCCATTGGAGTGGTGACTGGACCATGAGTTTCTTACTTCATCAGCAGGTTAACCTATGGGTGAGTTCTTAGATGAATACACTACTGGCAGTTGAGGCCTGATTGGAGAAAGATCAAGGAGGGTTTAATATCTGAAGTATATATCTTGTCCCCGTCCCCTTCACCCCACTTCTCTCTGACAAAGATGGGAGGTCCATGCCTTATGCCTCTGTACCCCAGTGCCCCTTGGGGTAAGCTAGGTTGGAAACAGAACCCAGAGATCACACACTGTGAAAGATCCTGAAGACAAAGATGTACAGGGAGGCCTGACTTCTGCTTGAGGAAGCAAGCATCCTTCACAGGGAAATGTCATTGGCCCCAGCCAGAGCTTGGAGGTATCATGAGAGAGCCTGCATCTCTCACGGCAATTAGCGACTTATTAAGTCATTTCCTGGAGCCACAGTGTCCTCCAAGAATGCCTCCAGCCAAATGCACCAATTAATATGAAAGGAATAAATATTTCACTGCAAACAAATGGATTCCATCGTTCCTTGCTATGAACAAGGGAAGCTCATACAAGCATCTCCTTTAAGCTTTCTAAAAAGGATCCTGACATCATAAGAACAGCATCTGGAGAAGCCCAGCAACTTGCCCAGAGGCTAGTGGTTGAGTCAAAACTACCAGCCAAAGCTTGTACACAAAATGCTACTTCACAACTTAATTAACTGACATAGTTTCCTGAACAGTGCAACCACATAGTCTGAGTCCCGCCTGGCAGAAATGATGCTTTGTGTCAGGCAGATGTGGGTCACCACGTGCCCACAGCTCCCTCTACACTTGCCACAGGGCCTTTGCACCTGCAGTGTCCTCTCTAAAGAACTTGGGCATGGACCTGTTACTGTCTGGATGCTATGATGGTTTTTCTACTTTTAGAATCAAGAGCATTTCCACACTGCATTTATATGCAGCTGTGCAGACCTGGCAGCCTGGGAGGAGACAGATGACCTGGGCTTGTGTATGGGGAGTGCCTGTCACTGTGCATAACAAGGCAATACTGAGCCTGGGTGATCATCTAGGCAATGCCTTCTCAGTTTTATCCAGAATCTTACTCTGGAGGGCTATTACCATGTTACTCCAGGCTACTTCCTGTGATTTTTATGCACAGGATGCCTCTGGCCAGTCTAAGAATTTTCATTTATTTTGCTTCAGTCCTGCAGTCCCCATACAGAGAGTCCATCAATAATCACACTGCCAGAGGAACTCCTGAGTTGGTTTCCTGCCAGTGCTCTCCACCCTCGTCTAAGAAGAACTCAGCCTGTTGCTTTCCAAGTCCACATCAAGGGACTACCTCCCCCTGGACTCACTTTGCTGCACCCCTATCAGAGGTGCAAGGGAGCCCAGAGGGAGTAGAGTAGTCATCAGGTCTCACCCTGGGGTAAGCCAGTGAGGTGCTCCTGAAGCAAGTGCTTGGTTTGCCCACTTGACTCAAAGCTCCTCAAGCTGCTGCTTGCATCTGTCTCATTCTTTCCTCCTGTTAGGTGAGTCCCCAACATCATCCACTGTGGAGAAAATGGCCCGCCCACAGAGTCAGCCTGTTTTCTGATTCTTAAGAGAAGATCCCACTCATTGAAGGTGGAGGGGGTGGCTTGAGTCACCCAACCCCTTGAGCCTTCCACTCATTGCCAGGCCCAACCACGTCATGTCACATGCCCATCTCCAGGGTTACATGACAAGGATGGTGATTGACAGCCATCTGGGTCTCCAGTGATTAGTTGATGTGTCCCGTGAAGGAAGAGATGTTGTTCTTGTAAGAAGGAATGAGCTGTACATCAAAGGGATCCCAGGACCTTCTGGAACCTTCCATGCCCAATCTATATTACAAACATGCACCCCAGGTGAGACTGTCAGTTCCCTCATTGGCCCAGGTGCTGACAGCTGATACATACCAGAATCACCCAGAATTTTCACCAAGTGTCCAGAAACTTATCTGGCATACTTCAACTACCCCAGAACTCAGTCCCAAATGGGTTACTTTTTTAAGCTAATTCTTTCTAAGTACAGTAATCTGATGCTGTTTACTTTGGTGGGGCATGGGAAGTGAGACAGCTCCCAGAATGCATGTGAAATGCGCTTGCTGCAAAGTGCCCTGTGCACCTGCTGATGGGCAGGCTGTTGTCATCCTGCACAATGCACTCTTAATAAATGTTGACAGGCAGCCTGCCCCAGGCAAAGAGCAAAGCTCCTAACATTCGCTCCCTATTAAAAGGGGTCTCCCCCTGTGGCAGCCTGGCTCCCCTAAAGCTAAGAGCAGACTTGAGAGTTAATCAACATTGACCACAAAGGCAGTCATTAGTTGGTATTTCAATCAGAGCAAAGCTTTCTTCTGGTCCCTGAAAGTAAGGCAACCGCATCCCAAGTACCTGACATTAATATACATTTCCTGAGAACCTGAGGATCTTTAAGACATTGCTACATGCTGACTTACAAATAGATGCCAGGAAGCTTGGGACTTCTAAAAGGATCAGCTACAACCATACATTTCTAAGACATCAATACTTTAGAAAGTAGGTGCCAAGAGCCAGATCATATGCCAGATAGCAGACAGGATGAAGCAGAAAGGGCAGACAACAGTGTCAAGGGATGATGACAGGATAAAGCCAATTTGAAAGATTGCAAAGCCACATGCTATCGTGTCTAACAGAATGTCACAAAAAGATACAGAGGGTTCAGGACCCAAACTGACAATGACAGGAGGGCACAGAAGAAAGCTATGAAACCCCACTGTGATGTAGATTGGAAAGAGGTGCCTCAAGGTTCTTTGAACCATAGAATTGGCACATTAGGGTGGGGAAACGACTGCAGGGTTCTTACATGCTGTCTTGTTCTTGTTGTTAAGTTCAGCTGCCATCAAGGAGGTCAAGGGCAGGCCTTCTATGTCTCATGGTCATAGTGGTTCTGAGAAATCCAGAGATGAGGAGCCTCTGGTATGACACAAGCTCTGCCCCACATCTGCAGACCCCTGAAGAGAACATGGAGTGAGTAGACAGCAAGAAGTCCAGCTGAGAAATAAAGAGGATGGGAGCATCACGCTCACACAAGAGGCCGGATGTACAGGACTCACTGAGTTAACTCTATACTGAAAATATGTTTTAAAAGCTGGGCCCGGTGGGACACACCTGACATCCCAGCACTGGGGAGGTAGGGGCAGAGGTTCACCAGTCATCCGACTACACAGCAAATCTGAATGTAACTTCTCTTACCAGAGACTTTGCCTCATAAGCAAAGCAAAACAAAAAGCAACTGGGGGAGGGGCTAAAACATAAGCTAATAAAACATTTTAACCAGCACAAACTTTTACGAACTATTATTTATCATGCCCTACATGCAGCTTGGACATGCTGGACTTGATGGATAGAAAAGCAGGAGGTGTGGCCGTGCTCCGTACAGCCATGGCTGTGCTCTGTACAGCAGTGAGAAACAGAGAAGATACAAGCAAATGGCCACACTGAGCAGACGATGGGGGACATTAAAGACTTGCATCCTAATCCATAGATTGGCCATTTAAAAGCATTTGGAAATACGATCATAACTAGAAAAACTGGAGAGTTAACATTATGAAATTGATCTGAAAGAAGAAGAAGAAAGAAGAAGTGTAAAAGTAAAAAGTAAGAAGAAAGCACTAGCTAACAAAAGCAGCTGATGTAACATTGCTGCATGGCATAAAGGCCAACACGGGCCAAATAAGTGAAAAGAGGGGAAACATAAACCATGAGAGAAATTATTTTTAAAACAAAAGTCTCCACTTAGATATAATCTACCACTACTTCTCAAAAGTTCTTGAAATATTTAAAACTAAGCTTTCTGAAAGTGAGAAACAAGAGTAGTGTACATTTTAGATTTAAAAAAAAATTTAATATCATCTTTAGAGATTTAAATTTTAGGAAACCACAATAAATTGGATGGCTATAATAGAAAAGCTGACAGGGTGGAGACTGACCTGTGCAATTCCTGTGTCCCTGTATTGTAGGTAAACATTGCAAACATTATGATATAAATTAAAGACGTGAGTCCTTAGAGCAACAATTAAAAAATATAGCACAGGAAAGTGTAGCAATAACCTCACTAGAAAAATGAAAAGGCAGTTCTGAATATTCAGCTTGAAACATACAAAACAGCATAAACAGAAGAACAAAAATAATAAAATAATAAAAACACACTAGACATAAGATAAACAGTACTGTGGTCATTTGAATAAATATGGCCCCCATAGACACATGTGTGTGAAGGCTTGGTCCATAGAAAGTGGCACTATTTAGATGTGTGGCCTTGTTGGAAGAAGTGTGTCACTGTAGGAGCAGGCTTTGAGGTCTCCTATGCTCAAGCTACGCCCAGTTTGTCTCATAGTCTCTTTGCTGCCTGTGGACCAAGATGTAGAACTCTTGGCTCCTCAAGCACCATGTCTGCCTCCTGCATGCCGCCATGCTTCCTGCCATGATGATAATGGACTAAAGCTGAACTGGAAACCAGCCCCAATTAAATGGTGTCCTTCATAAGAGTTGCCTTGGTAATGGTGTCTCTTCACAGCAATGAAACCCTAACAAAGACAAGAACCAAGAATTATGTCTACCACAAATCAAAGGATTAGTCAAACTAAAAAGGCCAGGTTTGTAGAATGGATCTTTTTAAAGGTAGACCTCATTATAACCCTTTGGCAGTGGGTGAAAAGACACCTTGTTGGAGGTGGTGTTCTTATATCAGTCTTGGGCAGAGTAGATGGCAGTCCTTTGTTCATCTAGCTTGATGCCTGGCTTGGTGGCCAAAGCTGTTTGATGCCTAGGACACATAAAAATCTAATCTAATCTAATGTAATCCAGACAGCACAGGAAGAGGATTACAGACAGAAACCTGCATTCTGCCATGCTATGAGATGTGAGCAGGGAAAGATGTCCACAGACTTGTTCTCTGCCCCACAGCATGGGCAGGCCATAGACACACAGAACCCTGCCTACCACCACACAGCACAACATTGGAAAAGGAAGACAGACAGAGACTTGCGGACCACCATGCCACCCACACATCTGCCTTCTGGCCCATGGCATAGGCAAGCCATAGACACCCACTTGCTGCCACACCAGGCAGCGCAGACAGAGGACGTAACCCAGGGGCCCACCAGTCATGTTGCTGGCCTGCAGCAGGAGCCACCACAACGTGCAAGTGTGTGGTAGGCAGATGGGAGAGAACGAAAAGTGGCACAACTTGAGAGTTATGAAGAGACATGGAACTGAAGACTCAAGGGTGGAAAAGAACAGCCTCTTAAGAGTGGCCAGCCCTGCCATGTAAGGCCATGGTGAGGCCCCAGCCTTAACTGCCTTTGAGGGTCATGTCTGGGTCCACAGCTAAGCAGCAGCAGGGGTCAGTGTCGATATACATGGCTCATATCACCTCTGGAGAACATGGGGACCTCCCTGGTCAGGACAACCACTGAGGAGGACCACCTAGGTGTTTAGCTAGGGTGTGAGTACAGGAGAGCTGACTCCACCACTTCTGTCATGAGGAAGGTGATGCTCACTTGTGGTAGTCAGGAGAGCTGACACTGAGGGCATGAGAGCAGGTGGGATGGCCCTGCCCCTCACTATTTGAACAGCAGGCCCTGTTGCCTGGGCAACAATGGAGCTGGCCCTGATATCAAAGGCACAGGTGAGCCAGCCAGAAAGGTGTGGTGTGTGTGTGTGTGTGTGTGTGTGTGTGTGTGTGTGTGTGTGTGTGTGTGTGTGTGTGTTGGAGGGGCCTGGCTCAGTCCCTTGCAGGCTGCAGCTGTTGAGAGAGTAGGCCCTGTACCTTGACTGGGCAGCACAGTGGAACTGGCCTTGACAGCTTGGATGAGTGAGAGCCAGCCCTGGGCATGAGAACAAGAGAACTGGTCCTGCCTCCTGCCAATGGCAGCACTGGGCAGCCTAGACAGAGCAGTGCTGGAGAGCTCGCTCTGGTGGTATGAATAAGGGAGAGCTGGCACACTGACCAACTCAGCTACCACCCGGGTCTAGATCCAGTGCTCTGAGTTGGCTCACCCCAAATCTATATCATCTGCAAATGTTTGGCATGAGTGAAAGAGCCAGTCAGTCCTACTGATCCAAAGCTGCAGGATCTCCATGAAACAGGACAACAACAGGTTAACTGAGAGGAGTCCCAGTGAGGATCCAATATTGATGGTGTCACAGAAGCCAGAGGTCTCAAACCAGACCAATGAATCCTTGCAATGAACATTTGGAAGTGAAAGTGTGTCGACAGAGGGATACAGATATACTGTGGGACACACTGTGACATTTCACAACTTCCATGGTGAGATGTTGTCTATGCTAAGTTTGTTGTTGTTGGTGGTGGTGTTGGTGGTGGTGGTGGTAGTGGTATGCGTGTGTGTGTGTGTGTGTGTGTGTGTGTGTGTGTGTGTTTGTGTGTGATTTTTTGTGGGGGAGGTTGAAAGAGTGAAGAGTAGATACAAGGCGATAGGAGATGAGAAGGCCTGGAATACATGATGTGAAACATGCAAAAAAATCAATAAAAAGTGTTTTAATCTAAGTATATACTATTTTCATAGTATTTATTTTTAGTGTAATGGGAATAATGCAAATAAATAAAATATATGCCACATAAACAGTAGCACAAGCAGATGATAATGTTTATATTGATCCCAGAGAAAATATACACAAAATGAGAGTATTGTCAGGTGGAAAGGCATTTCATAATAATGGTCTATTCCTCCTGAGACTGTAACAGTGAGATATGTGTGTGCACTTCAGACCTCCAAGTAAGATGCGCATAGTGCAGACTTATAGGAAGAAATGACAACCCCACAGTCATAGTGGCATTTGCACACACTTGTCTCAGAATGGATGGACAACTTGATCTCCAAGTCAGCAAAGACACAAATCTGAGTGGCGTCATTGTGTTGCTTCTTCTCACTTGCTTTGACAAAATCTGTAACGAAAACCCACTGAGGGGTTTGTTTGGGCTCAGAGTCTGTGGGTCCACCATTCATTGTGGTAGGGAAAGCAGTGTGGCAAGGGCGTGAGATAAATGGTCACATTGTGACCACAGTCAGGACAGAGAGGGTTGCATGCCTGCACTCAGCTGATTTCTGCCTTTCACTCACTTTAGAGCAAGAGATGGTCATCTTTGATGAGATGTTAGCCAAAGAAATTCAGTGACATATGAAAAGGTTAGACATGCAGCATGTCCAATTAGGATTTGTCTCATTTACACAAGGTTGCTTTGAAGCCTTAAAACCAAACAATGGAGATATCTCTCTCTCTCTCTCTCTCTCTCTCTCTCTCTCTCTCTCTCTCTCTCCCCTCCTCTCTCTCCGCTCTCTCTCTCTCCTCTCTCTCGCTCTCTCTCTCTCTCTCTCTGTGTGTGTGTGTGTGTGTGTGTGTTTTGTTTTTCAAGACAGGGTTTCTCTGTGTAGCCTTGGCTGTCCTGGACTCACTTTGTAGACCAGGCTGTCCTTGAACTCACAGCCATCTGCCTACCTCTGCCTCCTGACGTGTGCCACCATGGCCAGCTTGGAACTCTCAAGATAATAAGAGACACTGTGTAGCTATTTCAACGGGCACAAGAAAAACAAGTGGTGATTCAACAAGCAAGACATGATAAAAACTACTGGGGAAATTTTCTTTCTTTTTGTTTTTGCATTTTTTATTAATTAATTTATTCTGATTACACTCAATTGTTCTTCCATGACTTATATCCACCCATTCCTCCCTCCCTCCCACCCCCCATCCTATCCCCCCGCCCCACCCCCTGCAAACTATCAACCTTGGCCTGGAGTGAATGGCTGTGCTGAGAAGTCCCAGCCACAGAACAAGGCTGTTTGGCCTTGTAGCAGATTTGGGTCACAGCAAGGCTACTTCTGTCTCCACATAGGATAATTGTGTCCATGGAAAGAGCATAGGTGGTCAGGTGGTGGTCTGCCTTCGGGAAGTAACATGCTACTAAAAACATCCACCCTAATACGAAGACTCTGACCATCTCAAGTCTAATGTGCACACAGATAGCCATTCCCCTAAAGAGATACCCTCACGGGTCCCCCTCTAATGAGATCTGACCACTCACTTTCCTTTTAACAACCTACAAAAATAGCTTGCCAGCCTCCGGGATGCCATCCCTGCTCTGAGAACTGGCTGATGCTTTACCCTTTCTAGTGTCTCTCATCAAATCCTTCTTTTCCATCAGTCTGGTCTTTGCTGAACTCACTCACAGCCATGTCACACGGGCCTGTCCCAGCACTGTTCCATGGCAGCAAAGGGGAAAATGTATAACTTTATCTTCACAACGAAACAGCAAATTATTCCTCTCTAAGCTCAGGACCAAAGCCAGGGAAGGGAGGGGGCTCAGTGGTGACAGCATCACAGAGAAATAGCATGAGGACTGGAGTTGGGACCCCCAGATCCCATGAAAGACAGGTGGATGTGACAACTCACCAGTATTTCTAGCACTCAGAAGGTAGATACATGGGATTCCCTGAGCAAGCTGTCTGTCATGTTAGCCTTATGTTGATGAGCTCTGGGTTCGATTGAGAAACCCTGCCCCAGTGAATAAGGTCAAGTGATTAAGGAAGTTTCCTGATGGTGACCTCAGGCCTTGACATACATGTGGGCATGCATGCAACTGCACTCGTGTACCACACATGTATGTACAGCACATGTATGCACTTTCTCCCTCTCTCTTTCTGTGTCTCTGTCTGTCTGTCTTTCTGTCTCTGTCTCTCTCTCTGTCTCTCTCTCTCTCTCTCCATCCCTCCCATAATGGGGGAGGTTAGCCATTTCAATAATTCAAGGACCCTAAAAGCACAAGACAGGGAAAAATATGTAAAACTCCCTTCCTTGGCTAGCTTTCTTTTGCTGTGATAAAACATGAACTGAAACCAACTTGGGAAGGAAAAGGCTTATTCCATCATCCAGAGAAGTCAGGGAAGGCATTCTGGGGCAGCAAGGTCACCTGCCTTTCCATCACCCCATTTGTGAGCTCCCCAGCACACATGTATAAAAGAGTTAGCAGTCTGTATGGCCCAGTGAACTGCACCACTCCTTAACTGAACAGTCTTTGGCCTCTTTGAATCAAAGGAGGACCCTGGAACCAGGAGGAACTAGAGCAGGGACCTGGAGGCAAGAACTGAGGCAGAGACCATAAAGGCATGCTACTTACTGGCTCACTCTCCTATACAACACAAAACCATCTGCTCAGAGCTTGCACTGTCCACAGTGCACTGGGGCCTGTCACATCAATCAAGATAATGCTCATGGGCCAATCTGATGGAGGCAATTCCTTAACTAAGGCTCCCTCTTCCCAGATGACTCCAGTTTGTGTCAACTTAACAAGCACCAACCAGCTTGAAGCTGATAAAAAGACTTTCTGATTAAAAAAAAAAAAAAAAGAAAAAAAAAGAAATCTCCTGGAAGCTACAAAGCATCTTTCACAACCAGCTGTTTAAGGGACCAGTGTTTTGGGGCCAGCATTTGCTCAGGACACTGCACTGGGTGGTCAGCAGCACTGTGGAGCTTTCTGCTACCAGCAGTGGTGACTCCGTGGGGGCCTCCTGTTTGTCCAGAGATGCTATGGAAGGTAGAGCCCCTCCTATAAACACAGGATGCCCTTGCTGTCTCAGGATGCCAATGCACGTTAAGTTTGGAGGAGGGGAATCTACTCTATGCATTTAGGTTCTCAGAGGAGACCTGGCATTAGCAATATTGAAGCAATTGCCACCATGAGTCACCGATGCCCAGACTGTATGGTCATTCCCATTTTCAGGGTGAAAGGTCCCAGAGTGCAAGGAAACCATCAAGGCTCCCTTTCATGTCTCAGGTTTGCCAAATTGGAATCTTCTGTCAGCAGAAAATGCCCAGCACCTAGCAAAAAAGCAGACCCACAGAACACACACATGCTCAAACTCCAAGCATCCAGAGTTGCATAGTTCATTTGTTGTTGTCATTTAAAGCACATTGCTCTTACCTTTCCAAAACTCCCTTTACCAATGGCTCGCAGGATCTGGAAGTGGTCAAAGTTGACTGTAAAAAAAAAAAAAAGAAGAAGAAAGTGGCAATCAGCTCAGGCTTGGACATCAACATCGTGGGTGCTACCCACTTGCTCTGCTGCCCTCTGCCCACAAGTATCATCCACCCCATATAAGTACCTGCTTATGAAGGCAGTGCCCAATGAAGGACATTTTGCTTTCCCCCAAACACAGCCAAAACCTCACCACAGGCTCATAGGCTCAGTCATTTGGATTTCATATTCTCATATGTACTTTTCCTCTCTCCAGGTAGACCTGGCTCCACTGTGGACCTCTCTAGTGGACCCAGTCAGACCACATCTTACCTGTGCCTGCTGTTGTGATCTCACAGCCTGATCCTTCCACACAGTCTGTCAAGCCCTGGCAATGAGGCTACTGCAGGCCAAGCACACTGCCCCACACACCCTCCTGCTATGACTCTGAATCACACCATCCCTTCCCCCATTTATCTGCCTCTGCCTCATTCCCCTCCAGCATTCACTGACTGGTCTCTACCCCAACCTCTGCACCAAAGCAGATCAGCAATGGATGGCCATACTGCTGACTGTCATGAACATTATTCAGTGTTCTTGATCCCCTCTCTCTTTTTGTTTCTATTTTTAAACACAGGGTCCCATGTAGCCCAGAATGACCTTTGGCTTCTGTTCCTGCTTCCTCTACCTTTGGAGTGTTGGATTTACAGACATGCCACAGTGCCAAGTTTATGCGGTGCTGAGGATTGAACCAAGGACTTTGTGCATAGGAGGCAAGTACTCTACCAACTGAGCTACACCCCAGGTTCCTTCTCTCTCCTGTCCTGTCACCCGATTCCTCCCAGACACAGATTCCTAAAGCTGTTTCTCATCCATGTGTTGCTCTTATCCCAGCATCCTCTTCTCACCCTGCTGTGTCCTTCTGTGTCCTGAGAGGGGACTTGGCTTAACTTCCAACTAAGCATGCAGTCTTGTAGTGTGGTAACTTCCACTAAACACATCGTTACCTGGGGTCAAAGGTCATAACTATTCTGTTTGTCATTACTCCCTTAGCACCTCCACTTTGGTTGGCACACTGGGGCACTCCATAACTACTCATTAACTGAAGGATGATTGAGCGAGCTAATCTCCATATTCATGGAGCCAAGTGCATAATAAGTCTTCAGTAAATATTTTTGCATTTGACTGAATCACAGCCAGTTCTCAATAACTAGGAAAGACATGTTATTTACGAAGATGAAGGGGATTGATTAGCTCACCACATAATTGAAGCTGGGGTGTGGGGAAGTCAATGAATACAATTACTTCCTTGTGTATTAAACATTGCCAAGCCAAAGTCAGAATCAAACACCTGATATGCTTAGAATAGAGTAGCTGGGTTAACCGTTAACTAGCAAAGCTTTCGTTCTTTAACTCAGCTCTGTTTACTTTCAGAATAAATTTCTGGAATCAGAAATTCCTTTATTCACCTCCTATCCACTCACTAAAGCTTGAGAGAGAAGAAGAAAGCAATGAACTTGGTCCACAGCTCAGATGGCTGTCATGTGCTGGGACGTGTGCATATCTTAATGAAAGCCTCCATCATTCATAAGACAAGCACCGCTGTGGGTCTCTGCCACCTGCCCTCCAGGCAGCCTAGCCAGCTCTGCAGAGGCACGGCTAGCAAACTACCAGAACTCAGATTTTGAAACCCTGCATGGGATTCTTATCTTTATCAGAAAAAAATGGAATAAAATGATGTTACTGTTCAGTGGGTGGGGCTGGCTGCTGTCAGAAGATTACTTTTTGATAGAAACCAAGCACATGGAAAAAGGTTTATAAATTTGACTTTATCATTGGATTTGGAGCCCCATTGCGATCTTACTGTAGGGCAAAAGGGTGGTCATTTATGCCATCAACATAGAAGCCAGGTTACCAAGATTTGAATCCCACTTCTCAGCAACAGGGTGATATCAGAGGTGTCGTTTAAACTCTGTGCTCCAACCTCCTTCTCAGGACTAGGTATGACAAGATACTTACTTTTCTCTACACTGTGTCAAATACCTAACAGAACCAACCTGAAGAGAGTTTAACATTGGTTCACAAAGTGAGAGGGAGCAATCCAGCACTGTGGGGGAAGTGTGGTATCTAGAATAACAGGGAACAAAAATGAAACTGTAGGCAGAGGTAGGCTGTTACCGTGGAGCCTGACCCCCTATGGCTATGTCCACCAACTAGAGCTTCTGCCCCAAAGATGGCACAGTCTCCCAAACCATCACCACCAGCTGAGGACCAAGTGTTCAAACACATGAGCCTGTGAAGGTATGGTAGTTTGCTTTCCATTGCTATGATGAACACAACCAAAAGCAAGCCAGGGAGAAAAGGATTCATTTCAGCTTACATGTCCTGCTCACAGTCCATCATGAAGGGAAGTCAGGGCATGATACTGGAGGCAGGAGCTGACGCAGAGGCCATGGGGTAACATTGCTTACTGGCTTGCTTATCCTGGCTTGCTTAGCCTGCTTTCTTATAGAAACCAGGACTACCTACCTAGGGACGGAACCACCACAGTGGGCCAGACCCCTACAAGGACCCTGGTACTTGCATGTGTTTAGCCAGAATACAGTCGTTTTAAGTAAGTTACAATGTGTATAAATGAAGAGATTACACACACACACACACACACACACACACACACACACACACACACACTGCTTTCTGGCATCATTTAATAAGCAACCACTGCACACCTGGTTGACCACATCTTTATCTCTTAGCTCCAGACATCTGCCATCCCTGTTGACCCTACGACTTTCGGATGACAGGTCCAGCCACTCAGGAATGACACAATTTGGAGAAATGTCATCTAAACCTGGCTTGACCCACTGGATCTTTGCAGTGAACTCCTCACAGGTCTGACACCAGCAGGCTCCTCTATCTATCTTCCCTGCTCCTCTGGAGATGAGCATCTAGAACCATTAGCTTCTTCAACAGCCCACCACTGTGGATAAACAACTTCATGTTCACCAATGTCCTCTGAAGGTATCCCCTACAGAGGTGAAACCCCACAAGACTCCTTGCCTGCCTACAGTCAGACTCCCTGCAACCCCAGCCTGCCTTTCTTCGCCTTCAGGGGCCCTTAGGGCCCCACCTTGGGTGCATCCCTGGCTTTAGGTGTCTCCCCACTCCACCAGCTATGCTCCCTATAGATTGCCTATAGTGAGAAATCAGATTCAACTCTTGCTGGGATGATTGAGTTGGGATGATATCCACTAAGACCCAGGAAAACGTAGAGGAAAGAACATGGCCTTGGAGGTTAACAGGCTTCAATCAAATGGGGCAGAGAGAGTTCTATGTGAGCAAACCTGGGTGATATGCCAAGTTACTTGGAAAGACATGTTGTCAAATTAGTGCCTCTTCTTCTTCTTCTTCTTCTTCTTCTTCTTCTTCTTCTTCTTCTTCTTCTTCTTCTTCCTCCTCCTCCTTTGTCCTTTCCTTCCTTCCATCCTTCCTTCCTTCCTCTGTCCTTTCAAGACAGTATCATGTAGCACAGGTTAGCTTCAGATCCAGGATGACCTTGAACTTCTGGTCCTCTGAGTGCACAGATTCTAGGCATGTGTTGCCCCATCCAGTTATATGGTACTGGAAGTGGAACCTGGGGCTTTATGCCCCAACTTCCATTAGACTCAAGACCCTAAGTAGACGAGGGTCAAAGATAATGGCAGTAAAACTGTAAATTTCAGTTCCAGGCATGGAAGACCTTCACTATGTGTCTCAGCCATGATGCATAGTAATGACTGCTTGGGTGTTGACTTCATCTCTCAGCAAGTCATTGGCTTAGTTCAAAGCCATAGACTTAGGGTCTTCACCCAACCTAGAACTGCTAGATCTCCATGAGGATGAACCAATGATCTTAGTTCCATACACATATGGTCCATCCAAGGACTTAGCTCACTGGGGTTCTTTAGTTTCATTTATGTTGCTGTGACAAAATACTCTGATTTAAAAAAATATATATGAGAGATAAATGGGTTATCTTAACTCAAAATTCCTGGCTACAGTTTATCACATGAGAGTCAAGTAGGTGGGAACTTGAGATAGCTGGTTATGTGACATTTACAATCAGAAACAGAGAGAAATGGATGCTTGCTTGCTTGCTTGCCTGTGTATAGCTTGATTTCTCCACTTTCATACAGTTCTGGACCAGTTTCCTAGGGACTTGTGCCACCCACAGTGTAAGGTATTTAATTAAGTAAGCCAACCCCACACAAACATGCCCATAGGCAAACTCAATCTAGACCAGTGGTTCTCAACCTTCCTAATGCTGCAACCCTTTAATACAGTTCTTCATGTTATGGTGAGGAACTTTATAATTTCCCAACCATACAATTATTTTTGTTGCTACTTCTTAACCGTAATATTGCTACTGTTATGGATCATAATGTAAATATCTGATATGTGACCCCTGTGATGGAGTTGTTAGACCCCAAAAGGGAGTCGAAGGCCATAGGTTGAGACCCACTGACCTAAACAGTCCCTTATTGAAACTCTCTGCCCAGGGGATCCTAGATTGTGTCAAGTGGACAGGTAAAACTGATCCTCACATGGAGAAGAAAAAAATGTGTCTTTACCAAACATACACAGAATATTTTTTTTTTCATGATTCCCTAACAGTCACTTCAACAGCATGTACTCTTAGTTACCAGAAGTTGCCTAGAGCTGTGGAAAGCCAGGATGTCCACGCTATGACTCATAAGTTGTGAAAACACACACATATTCATTTTGCAGGACACTGCAGTGACATTGCTATCTACAAAGTTTATGTCCCAAAACCACACAATTGAGTGACACAAAACAAACAAACAAACAAACAAAAAGGAATGCTTTAAGTAGATTTAGAATTTTGTGTTAGGCTGCACTTATAACTGTCCTGGGCTACATGAAGCATATGGGCTGAAGGTTGGGCATTCCTGGCTTAAAATGAACAGGAGGATGTATTTGCAGTTTCGTGTAGGAAAACTGAGCATTTGGGGATGTTAGTATCCGAGGGGTTCCAGGAAGTGATCCCCGAGCTCACCATCCACACTGTGCTTCATCCATATGCTGGAAGTCACTAGATCCACCCTGGAAACTCTACACACACCCCAGTCCCAGTGGGTCTGTGGATCTGTGGGCTCTGGCACTGAGTACAATGCTCCCCCATCTTTGGCCCTTTCGCATTCATGCCCAGGGCTGAGAAATTCCTCTGCTGAGTCTTCTCCTGGCCCTCGTCCATGCTTACTGGCAGGGCTGAGGCAAAAACTCAAAGCTAGGCATTCGGTGCAGACATTCCACATGGTCCTGCCCTGTTCTCCACATATGAGAAGCTCGGCTTTGCTTCACAGGGCGGCAGCACTGTTTTCTGCCTCATTACAAAGCACTTTGTTTCCTTGTTGATAAATGTATTTAATAACACCCCAAGCCCTTTTTTCTAACACTCTACACTTTTATCAGAAAAAAAAAAAAAAAAAAAGAAGAAGAAAAAACACTGAATCTGTAAGCATCTGGGAATTTGCATGCCTAATTTGTATGAGTGGAGTATGGTAACAACTTTAGGACATAATTTAGAGCTGGCAGAAAATTCATAAGACAAGCTTCCAAAAGAGCTTGAGAACTCAACCGTCAATCTGTCCTTCCTCCCCGTGGGCCTGATGTCTTTATTTTCTTTCTCGATGCTGTGATAAAATATTATGACAAAGACGGCTTCAGGGAGAAGGTTTATTTGGCCTGCAATTCCAGGTTATGGTCTAGCATCGCAGGGGAGTCAAGGCAGCAGGCCACGTGTCATCCACAGCCAAGAGCAGAGAGCAATGGGTTAAGGCCCACCTGCTCAGCTTATTTCCTCCACTCTTATACAACCCAGGGTGTAGTGTCCCCCATAGTGGGCATGTCTTTCAACCGCAGTTTGTATAGTCGAGATAACCCACACACACACACACAAACACACAGGCATATCCACAAGCCAATTTAAGGAGAGACTCCATTCCCGGAGGATTCTAGATTGTGTTACGTCAGCAATTAAAACTACCTTGGTTTGCTCCTTTCCTGGGATCGTCTTAACAAATTGTCACCGAGGAGATTAAAACAACAGAAATTAATCATCCCGCTGTTCAGGAGGTCAAAAGTCCACAGCCAAAGTATCAGCAGGCCTGTGCTATTCAGGAAGACTCTGGGTGTCCTTCCCTAGCTCTGTCACCGGTCCTTGGCACCCTGAATCCTGTCTCTGCATCACTCCAACCTTTTACCTTCATAGAGCTTCTCCCCACATGTCTGTTTTCTTCTTAGCCACTTCATTTGAGGCTCACCCCAGATCCAGGCTACTTTCAACTCAAGATCTTCAATTACACCAACAACGACCTACTTCCAAATCTGGCCCTATCCTCAGGCTCCAGGTGAGTGTGCACTGGGGGGAGAAGAGTTACTTAGCTTGATGCACCCACTAGAGCCCCGGACATAGGAATGGCCAGAGAAGCGAAGTCAAGTGAGTGACTGAAAACCCACATTTAAGGTATCTGTTGTTCCACACTGGTGTATGCATTAGCAGCTGCCAGAGTCATAGACAAAAAGTTTTAGAAATAGAATCTGGACCTTCTGCCCTTCAGCCTGGTAGAGTTGAACTAGAGCTTTGATTTCAACACTTGGACAGGAAGTCGTGTGACTATGCCCCCTGAAAAGTCCCAGCTCTCAGGACAATGATTCAAAGGGACGCTCCCCATATACCTAAACCACAGATATTTCTGCCAAGTGACTGTGGACCACTCGCCTTGTTTGGAGGAAGAACAGTCCAGGGGTCAGGGCCTAGCAGGACTGAGAATCCCATGACACTTTTTGACTCAGTTGCTGAGCAACAGAAGGGTAAGGGTGACAGGCGACAGGGAGGGAAACATCTACTCTGCTGCCTTCTGACTGACAACAGCACTGGTCACACGTGCTCAATGCTGAGAGTAAGGTGCTAGGGACGTCAGGTCTGCCTGAGCACGTTGCTCATGAGCAGTGAAAGAAGTGGAGGCAGCGGAGAGCAAGCTCATAGTCTGACGCAGATGCTTAATGCTTTGGTCTATCTCCTCACCAACCAGAAACAAGCATCCTCCGTTCACTGTCACACATTCGGGGATCCTAAAACACCTGCCTGGTGTCCTTAGAAGAGGTGAAAACCGGAGCACAGACATAGAAGGAGGACCACAGGAGGACACAGAGATGGTATCGTTTCTAAGCCACAGGTGTGGCTGGGCTGCTTGAATATACCCTGGACATATGAATTGAATGACAGTCTCCTGCCTGGCACTGTGAGGAGTGGCCTCAGCTCTGACATCAAGACCAAACACATATCTCCAGGCTCAACCCCTCCTACCCACCAACCTGGGCCTTCATTTCCATGTCTATGAAATGGAACTATTAACAGCACCATTGCAACACTGTAGTAAAAAGAAAAAAATGTAGATCTCTAGAAGTCAGCGAGAAAATCACCAGGAAGGCCAAAGCCATTGGGTAAATTACGGTCACCGCAGTGGTTGGATAGATGTTGAAACAAATGCATTCAGAGGAGGGGAAACTATTAAAGCCTGAAGGAAGTGATGGAGCCTGGGCAAAATAGCAGCTTCTGGGGATTCGATCTCCATATCAGGCTCAGAATGTAAAACATACCACTTGAGCGGTCAAAGCTCTATCCACAGTGTGTGATACTCCTCCCACTTAACAGCTCAGTGCATTCTAGCTGCAACTGGATATGCTCAAGGAGTTAAAACAAACTGTGTGAAAACAAAGCCTTTTTGAAGACGACTTTAGTCATAACACAAACTGCCGAACACATGGCTGGGTTTTGTCAGCTTCTGGGAAGAAGGCATAGCTTGCCAACAAAAGTCTGAAGAAAATGACAATATCTGAGATGAAGCAAAGCCAGACGAAAGTCTCCCGGGGCTCTCGGGCTCCCCGCGGCTGAGCAGCCTTCCGAAGCACATGCTTTCATAAAGTTGCAATGAAAATGGTCCAAGTCTTTCCCTTTTCTGCTCGTCGAAATGGAACATCTTTCTGCCCGGTCCTAATACACTTTTGAAGCCCCACTGAGTGACTTGTGCTTTTCTTCCCTGAGTGGCAGAAATGACACAGCCTGACAGCCTTTCCTAGGTACTGATTTTTTTCCATCTTCCCACCAGGGAGAACATGGGGACATCACCCCAGGTCCTCAAGGCAAAACTCTGGTTACAAAAACAGGCATGCAGAACACCTGTAGATTCAAAATTCTATGGTAGGCAGAATTGAGCCAGTTGGGAACACAGAGTAGCCTCCATGTGCAGGAGTAGGATGAAAATAGGCAACAGGTTGAGAAGCAGCAGTGTGCAGAGTTGAGCCCCAAACCCAATTCACAGTCCTTGCTTTTTCTGCTCACCTGTCTATAAATGCCACACTAAGCAAATGGGGACAAAAACTTACTGTGATAGAGCACCCACCTGCATCAAATGGGGGACAGATGCTTAGGAAGGACCAGTGCCCAGTATAAACTAAGGCCCAGCCTTCTGCAGAAGAAAATGATGAATGAGAGCCAATGAGGAGCTATGGGAGCAGTGATAAGCAGGGGAGGAGTTCACTGTCTCTAGGACAGAGAGCTCCACTGGATATGCTGACATGTCAAAGCAAATGGCTTCAGAGACAAGAAGAGACAATGAAGCCCCTGCCTGGGCTAGAAGAGGGGAGCATGCATGCATTCTCTGTTCGGGTAACAGTTCATACACAGGCCCTGGGCAGGATCAGGGATCTGATGAGTGCTTTAGTGAGTGGTACAGCCAACCCCACTAACTATATAAGCACAGGGACCTCTATAAACCATCTGTGCTGACAAATAGAATAACATAGGATAAATGGATAAAGTTCCTACAAACGTGCAACCTACCAAGACAGAATCATGAAGAAACACCAACACGCCAATTTCAAGCAGAAAGATTCAATTAGTAAGGGGGGAAAAAGAGCCTTCCCCACAGAAAAGCCTGGGACCAGACAGCCTCACAGGAAAATTCAACCCAACAGAGAAGAGCTGTCAATCCTTCTCAAACTCTTGCAAAAAATGTCAACCCTTTTCTTACAAAAGAACTCAGAGGTGGGAACCCTTAGATCCATTTCACGGAGCAAGCATTGTCCTGACACCAAATCCAGACACAGATGACAAGGAACGAAAAACCAAAGCTCTTCTCCTGGAGGAAGATAGTGCAAAGGCCCTCAGGCAGGTGTCAACAGCAAATCAACAGCACACTGAAAGGAACCCATGGGGAAGACTCTGGACATGCAAATCTCCCCACCACATGCCACACAAACAAATGAAAGGCGGCAACTGCAGGCCCATCTAAACATATTTTAAAAACATGTGAGTGTCCTCTTCTAGAATCCCCTTTGAAGACTTCCCATCCTCTAGTTCTGTCTGCACATGGTCCTCTAGAATAGAAGCCTTAAGGTCTGTCACCTTGAAGGGAAGGCTTCCCGGCAGGGCTTGGTTTATACTGTGCAGTACTGAGGCGCATCGCCCTAAGCTTGCCTAGAGCTTGTCAAACTGCTTTTAAAAATCACCTGGCAAAAAGCCTGTGAGTGGAAACACAGTGCAGGAATCATGCTCTGCTTCAAAAAGTAAGTACGGGTGAATGAAAAAGAAAAATCAATCAATAAATGGATAAAATCCTACATGCCTTCGTTATACAAGCTCTTGACAAAACGATGCAGTTCAGTGTATCATTTCTGATACAGTAATGCCAGCTTCACAGTCAAGAATGGAAAACTGAGAACTTCCCCTGTAAGACCAGGGCCTGACAAGCTGGCTCACTGCCTACACTGCTGTTTAGAGTGCCTGGTGTGCGACCAAGGGCAATTAGGCAAGGAAAAGGAAGAAAAGACTTTTTCAAGTTGGGCATGAAGTCCTAAGTCTGCAGTCCAGAACTCATGAAGCCAAAACAGGAAGATTGTCATGAACTCAAAGATAGCCTTCACAACAATGTGCCAGGCCTACCAAGGCAGTATAATAATACCCATGCTGAGGGAGAGAGAGAGAGAGAGAGAGAGAGAGAGAGAGAGAGAGAGAGAGAGAGAGAGAGAGAGAGAGAGAGAGAGAGAGAGAGAGAGAGAGAGAAATCTTAAAGAATTAATCTCTACAAATGACGTGATCTTATTTATAGATCCTTAAACACTATTCTTCAAAATCTTACAAAATAATAAATGGGTTGGGTAAATAGGCACAATAAAAGATCAGCATTTCACGTGCTTCCAGTAAGTGATGTGAAAAGAAAATAACCTCGTTCGTAACAGCATCAAAATGAGTAAAATATTTAGTGTGCATTTGCCAAAGAGATGAAAACTACATACTAGCATGAGAAATAGAGAGGAAATAAAGTAGGTTACTGGGAACCCAGCTTCATGGGCTCTGAGAACGAAGGCGGTTAAAATGCCCAGACCACGCAAAAGGCTGTACACAATCGATGTCACCACTATGAAAATTCCAAAGGCATTTTTATGGAACTAGGAATAAGACTGGAATTCATATAGAACCAGATGAAGATCTTATGGAGCACAAGCGACTCACTAAAATGAACAGAGTAGAGGGCAACACATTGCTGGGATCTGCATGGGGAGTGTCTCCTCAGGCTCAACTGTTTAAGCATTGGTCCCCAAATAGGCGCATGGTTTTGGAAGGCTGAGGAATATATTGGAGATGGCTTCTAATGGGTGGATCAAGGCTTATAAGCTTATAAATACACAGCTCCTCCACATACTTTAGACTTCCTCAAGAGGAGGCTCTTAGAACACATGCTCAGGTAGGAGTTGGAACTGACCTGGGCTTTGAACCAATACATTGAACACTGATGACAATGTGAGACTCTGGGAGCAATGGGGAGTCCAGAGGAGCAGGAAACATCCCTGT
Source organism: Acomys russatus (assembly GCF_903995435.1). Lineage (NCBI taxonomy): Eukaryota > Metazoa > Chordata > Mammalia > Rodentia > Muridae > Acomys > Acomys russatus. The sequence goes on from NC_067158.1 coordinate 29,165,531, forward strand.
CACAATCACACTTGTGCACAGCAAAGCCAATCAGGGATGGCAGGGACTCACTAAAGAGCAACAAACCTTAAATTTTCCAACCATCAAAATCCTGGATTCACTGCTATTCCTGCGATGGTTAAGAAGTCTCTTGGAATGTCTTGATGGTTGTGTGCCGTGCATGCCACAGCCTTCGAAAAAGGACACTCTGTCGGGCTTGGATCCTTATGTTGAGTGGGGGTGGCCAGTGGGGGTGTACAAGGGCAGTCTCCAATCTGTGACATGCACATCATACAACTGTCCCATAGAATGAGGCCACACTGCTCCCCACTGTCTGAGGAATGGCATGTTCTATAGAGATGGCCACTTAGATCTCCACTGTTCTGCTTGTATAGGGAGACAAAAGGTAATTGCTTCAAAGATTCGAACAAAGCAAAAGTTAGTTTTCTGTCTGTGCTGCTCACTCCTTTCTAAAGAGAATCTGGCATTTGATAAAATGGTGGGAAAGTGTCAGACACATCTTACCTGAAGCTCATTTTTGTCATAAGCCTTCTGTACTGGAGACACCAGAAGGCATGAGGCAGGCAGCATCCCTGCCTTTCGGGACCCTCACATCTAGCTCACACAGACTGGGACTCAAACTTGTAATTTGTAAGAAAAGTACCCAGTGTACTGGAAGGAGGGAGGTTGTATGCTCAATTTTTTTAACCAATATATTTTATTAACAACTTAGTGACTGAGCACATACATCACTTATAATCTGACTAACAAAAACAATAGGAAATGAGGATTAATGGACACAATAACAAAACCATAAGGATATCAGTTCCAAGGAATGATTCTCCCGGCACAATTAGCAGGATTTCTTCTGCTGGAACCTAGAGTAAGCAGAAACCAGAACCTCAGAAGAAGCCGGAGCCCCGAAGTCTTCCCTCGAGCGGTTCTCTCTAGGAGTGTCTCGAAGTGCAGCGATGAACAGCCAAAACTATCCCAAGTCTCCACAAAAGCCCCGCCTCCAGGCCTGGGCTCATTTATATATCTCCTCCCAAAGTCTGTTCACGGGATCTCTTCAGCTGGCAACAATTAAGCTCCAGCACAAGGTGGTTGCTCTTCTAGTGAATTAACCTCACCTGTTCTCTCACAAGACCATTCCAATCCCACACTTGGGATCCTAAAAAACAGGTTTATCTCTCCTTCAGGAGGTCTCATGGGGAGGACCACGGCTGAGGCCAGGAGGCTCCTTGGAGAAGTGAACTTTAAACTGAGATGGCAGGATGTGCAGGAGTTTGGCCATGCCAGGAGAACGGCTACGTCAGGAGCGTGCGAGGCTGTCTAGGGAGGGTCTGAGAGGTGAGTCTCAGAACAGCCAACAGAAAACGCAGGCCTTGAGATGGGAGTGGGTGTGGGCATTCAGCAGTGGCCACCCTGGAGAGAGCAGTGTCAGGGAGAGAGAGCACTAAACAGGTAAGGAAGGGTCTGGCTACAGTGAGGACATAGATGAAAATGATGTCCTTTATCTAGAAGAAAAGAGGTACGAAAAGGATCAGTGTGAATGGAGAAAAGGAGGAAGAAGAAAGAGAGAGATAAAGATAAGACGGAGAAAGGAGAGAGAGGGAAGGCACAAACACTTGGGGTGGTATGATCAATTTCTCCCCTTAACAAGCTTATCCGTCGTCAGCCTGACTGCTGTTCAGTGTAACAAATGCACCTCAACTCTTGGTAGCTTGTAACAATAGCAATTTTCTTTTTCATTTGTAGCATATGTGCACACAGACCAGACAGCTTGCTGCATTTGCTCAGTGCCTTGGGCTGGAGGAGCTGCGGTAGCAAACTAGTACGGGTGGGTAGCTAATAGACAAATCATCGATCCAGAGGCTGGGGTGTACAAGGGCAAGGCTCTCTTAGCCTTTGGCTTCCACTATCTTACAACTTTCTCACATGATGGAAAAGGTGGGGTATCTTTCTGAGATCTTCTGTAAGGACACAATCCCATCTGTGAGGGGTGCCCCCTCCTGACCTCTTCACCTCACAAAGGTCCATGTTCTAACACCATCACGGTGGTTTCAGAATCTGATTGAGGGATGGGTCACTGTGTTAGTGTCTGCTTTGCTGCTGTGATAAAAATGTCTGACAGAACATTTGCAAGAGTTACTCTGCCTCACAGTCCACTGTGGTGGGGAAGGCATGGAGACAGGAGCATGAGACAGCTGGTCACACGACATCTGCAGTCAGGAGGCAGGGGCAGATGAGCTAGGATCCTCAACATGGTTTTCTTTTTTTATAATCCAGATCCAAGCCCATGGGAGGGTGTACCCACAGGCTTCTCTTCTAGATGATTCAAGGTCTCATCATGTGACTGTCAGTACTAACTACCATGGGCGTAAACATCTGGACCACAGCATGCAGAGACAGTCTGGCGAAGCTACACATCACCTATGTGTTCTGCTCCCATTAGTATCAAACATCTCTCTCATCAGACAGTGGGACATTTTTCTGTTCATCCTCCACCCGTAGTGCCTAGCACACTGCAGACATTCATGGATGCCTGTGAAATAAATGCATTCTGCTGATTTCTACAAGTCACACTCATGTGTTGGCGCCTAAAGCCAGCCTCGTTCTGCCCTTCTCACTCCTGGACCACCCCTGTGTTTGTGAACCCAGCCATGATTCTTGACAGATTGCTTTCTTGGATGACTTTTGTGGTTTTTTTTTTTTTTTTTTTTTTTTTTTATGTCAAGTTGACTGGGACCCAGGATGCCCAGATACGTGGTCAACGGTATTCCAGATGCAGTTCTTAGGGTACGTGAGGGGTTTGCGTGAATCAGCAGGGAGAAGCAGCCAGCCCTCTCCAGCATGGGTGGGCCCCATCTTGTGCATTGAAGGGCTGCACAGAACTGAGCAGCTGATCCTCCTGCTCCAACTGTTGTCATTCTTTGACCAGCTGTTGTCATTCTTTGAGCTCAGCCACCAGCTGCCTATGGGCCAGGACCCCCAAGGCTCCTGCCGTTGGCTCTCCTCAGCCTGTCAAGTGGGGTTCTGGGAACTTCACAGGCCTGTAGCCATGTGAGTTAGTCCTTTATAACAAAACTCTTTGTTACATGCACCCCATTGGCTCTGTCTCTCTCTGGAAAATTCTAATGGCATCTCTCTGCAGACACTGTCGTTTCATCACCTTCCTCCAGTCTGTTCTGTCACAGCTATAGCACCTGAATGTCTCTTTTCACTGGCAGAAGGAAGCTGCTGTGTGATGACTACCAAGTGAAAAAGATAGAGACTGGAGTGCTCTGAAGGCAGCCCGTATCCGGAGACCAGTGGGCGTGAGTGGACCAGTGGGTCCTTGTAGCACAAAGTGGAAGGGTTCTGAAGTGTGGCCTCCACTGTTCTTTAAATCCCGAGGTGCTTTGTGCTCCCTCAGTGACCTGCATGAAGACTCAGCCTAGAGAGGCTGCTTCTTCCTGCTTGCCTCATCTCCCCTCCACACAAGCGTTCCAAGACCACATTAGAAAGGCACTGATTACCGCTGGCTCTTTCTTGAGTCCACCTCTGAGACACTTCTACCCAAGGTGTTCGTACATAATGTGAAGAGTTCTCAGAAAGAGCTAAACCTTCCTCTGAGCCTTCTAGAAAAATGACGACGACGTGACTAGAACATCAATGATGGCAGAGAGATTGGAATGTCACAGGTTCCAGAACCTAATTACAGTTTACCTTGGGCTAACCTTTGCTTCTTAAATAGCCGTTCCTTGCTTATCTCTGTGTCTGACTCAACATCCTGTGACTAACAGATAAAACCTCTTAGAATGTCTTAAGAAAACCATAGCTTCTGCCAACCAGTAAGCTAATAGTGGCACCAAGCAGCACCTGAAGCCTATGGCTGACAGGTAGCCCCCCCCCCCCTTGGTTTTAACCTGCCTTTTTAATATCCCACTAGTGTATCCATGCCTTTACTTTAAAAACTTCTTCAAAGTCTTACCACATTGCATCATGGAATTTGGGTTAACCTAAACCTTTGTCCGAGGGCCATCTTCACTCATATTTAGCTGTGAAATAAATTCTCTTCTTTACAATCATAGCACCCTGGGTTCTTGCCTCCTGGCATGCATTCTATAGCTGTTACTGCATTTGTTCTGTTAGTGCTTGCTTCTGTCTATCTGTAACAAGGTCACTCGTCTCCTTTCGTCCTCTGTGCCCCTGCTCAGAGTCAGTTGGGTGAATAATAGTAGAGCAGCCGACTCTGGACACAGCCCTCTCCTTCCTTACATTAGCTCCCTCATTAGGAAAGTGAGACCACAGCACCAGAAAAGTGGCTTCTGGCTTTATGATCTGAGTGTCTGAGATGCCAGGGCTGGCAGGTAAGAAGGGGCACAACGTTAGTACATGACAAGGCTCTGGATGTGAATGCGGCCCCCGGTCAGCTTTAATTGGACAGAGATGCCAGGACAGCACAGCTATTAGGAAGAGAAAAATCAGAGACAGGAGCAGCCTCCTTCACGGGGCCTTCGGTGGCTGCTAATGGGATGTAGCCTGCTGCAGCTCCACCAGGTATGTACATGGAAATGGTCTTTAAAGGCTCCCATTCTTGAGACTAATGAGTGTTCCACACTTACACATAACTGTCCTTCCCCAATTCTTGTTTTAGTTACTCTCCTGGTTTTCCTCTGAGTTTCTACTTATGATTCCAGCAAGTAGCAAATCAGCTTCCTTTGTGAAGTCAACAGGACCCTCCCCGCCCCCACGTTGGCAGATGACCCTGAAGCCCAGAGCTTGTGAAAATATGCAATGCATCAGGAGCTAGAGTGCCCACCCTGCAGCTCACTTCACCACCATCTGAATAATCCTTGAAGTTGTTTAGTACCAATTTTCAACTTAGCAGGGTTCTCGAATTATCACATAGGCTTTGGGCATCCCTGGGAGGAGTTATATAGATCAGGATGAGGTAGGGAAGATCCATTCTGGATGTGGGTACCACCTTGTACTGAACTAAAGGGAGAAAAGCAGTGAGCACCAGCGTTCAACCCCTGCTTCCTGCTGACATGACCGCCGCCCCCTGCATGATGAATTAATTGCACTTGAACTGTAAACGGAAACGCACCATGCTTTCCTCATGCTGCTTTTGTCTCAGCTATGAGAAAAGGGACCAATGGAGTCCTGTGTCTATCAGGAAGTTTCAGACAGAATTAACCACACTGCCACAAACGATCTTCAGACCCAGAAGGTCTGGTGTGAGCTGGGACTGCATGCACTCTTCAGAGGACAGAAATGAAGAGCTTTGAAACAGTCCTGGCACAGAAGCCATGGGACTCTAGGGAAACCCTTTTGAGTTTGCCAAGCAAGGCTGAGCATGCACCCGGGACCAGTGAGTAAATCCACTCCGAATGCATGTCTCAAAGCTCACAGGCACATCAAAGCACAGGGTTAGAAGACATATATGACTTGTTGCAGCCTCCAGCTTGAAGCACCCTGAGTCCTAAGCATATGCGCAGTGTGCCCAGGCCCTAGGATGCTATGTATGTAGGGGACTGCAAGGAACAGTGTAGGTGACCCTGGAAATCAGTCACAAAGAAAGACAGGCTTCAGCATTTCAGTCACACAAAAGTTGAAAAGAGGAACAAAATAAATTACAAGGAATTCAGGTCACTGTCATATTTGGGAGCAGGTGTATAGAGGAGGGATGACAGTCCTGTCCATGGTGAGGTAATCAGTGCTCACACAGGTGTGTCCCCTTGCAAAGACACCACAAGCTGGATAACAGTGATCTGTACAGTTCTGTACAGATCTGTAGTTGTGGCTCTTCAAGAAAGTGTCAATAAAAGAGAAGAGACAGAAAGACATCACTAAAGAACTTTGGAATTTGCAAGGAGGCCAGTTTCTCCCAGAGTCAAAGAGGGAAGAGAAAGAACTGAGTCTTCTTTCTCCCCCACTGGAAGCCATGCAGAGGAGGAAACAATTCATATTCTCTCTCTCCCTCTCTCTCTCTCTCTCTCTCTCTCTCTCTCTCTCTCTCTCTCTCTTTCTCTCTCTCTCTCTCCCCTCAGTAAATCCAACAGGAGAGATGGGAAATGTTAGTTGTATCTTTCAGTAGTTCTTTGGTTAACATCTAAGATAACAGCTAGTGCTGGGTGAGAGGATACCCAGATAGAGGGTGGATGAAGGATGTTAGAAAGAATGGGGGGGGACATGTTGCCACTGCCTAGACCACTCATTGACCCAGCATCACTAGACATCTAGCCAAACACTGAATCCAGTGCACAGCCCACCAATGCAGAATCCACCCTGCAAGTTACTCAATTTAAGTACAACCTATATTGAACATATTACTGAAGACATACGAAGGCCAGGGAAACAAAATTGATGTAGTAAAATCCAGTATATGTAACACTTTTCAAGAAAAACTGATTACTTTCACAGTAAATAATATGAAAATGTTTCTGCTAGCTTTATTTACTTCATGTGTATGAGTGTCTGACTTAAATGTGTATCTGAGTGCCACATGTATGCCTGGTACCTGGGGAGGTCGTAAGAAGATACTGGATTCCCTGATGTTTGGAGGTGTGGGTGGTTGTGATCTACCATGTGGGTGTTGGAAACTAAACCCAAGTCCTCTGCCAGGGCAGCCAATGCTCTCAACCTCTGTTCCATCTCTCCAGCCACCAAAAGTGGTTTTTAAAGAGAAACAGCATTTAGCAAAAGCAATGAAAATGAAAAGACCCAGCATCTAAGGTGTGATGTAATTTCAATCAGCCATTTATAGGAGACATATTTCAGGCAGTAGAGGAAACAGGTAGCATTAAGTAATCAGTTGTACGAAGACAGGAAATGACCTCTATTTCATTCCATACCCAAATTTCTATTCCAGGAGGTTGGGGATACTAGGTGGCTGGCAAAACCATATGTTGTAGAGGATAGTAGGTGCTACCAAACAAACAAACAAACAAACAACCTCACAGGCTATGACAAGAGCTAAGCCAAAGCTTTAAACAAACGCTATCTCCAGCTTCATGGTTTTAAAAGTAATCAGCTGAAGGTGGGAGACAAAGATACCCTCTACTGTTAATTAAATTTAGCCTATTGAAAAGAAGGTGGAAGGATAGGAATAGACCAGGCTTTTGTCTTCTGGGCATCTTCACCATCTTAGAAGAGGCAACGCAACCAGAGAGGTAAGAGTGACCCACTCACTGAGACAGCAGTAGAAGAGTGGAATGTACCACAGGGGATAGAAGATGTGGGTGTCACAAAGCCACAGTCTCTAGGGTGATGCTTGAGTTCAGAGAGAGCCCCTTGTGTGTCAGTGAGAATGAGCTCCACTTTGTAGAAAAGCTGGCCAGGAGGGCGTGAACAGGAAGGCCCAGCAAGATATCTAAACCAATTAATCTGATTAAAAAGAATTCAACACCGATGGCCATGAGAAGTGCCAAATAAAACTGCTCTGGACTCTCACTACACAATGAGTGAGCCAAGGCACATGCTCCAGTCTACCAGCTGCCACAACTCAGCCTGATGATGAAAGATAAGTCCCTGCACAAATGTGTATCAAGATGAAAATTAAAAATGATGGTCATATTGATAGTGGAAATTAACCAAGGAAACTACATGCAACAACATGGATGGACATTGCAGATAATGCTGGGGACAGAAAGCTGTACACAAATATACATTTGCTACTGTGCTTATGTGATGTTCAGAGACAGGTAAAGCTGTTATTCTAGGGGCAAAGTGGTGCATGCCTTTAACCCCTCAGGAGCACTCGGGAGGCAGAGACGAATGGATCTCTGTGAGCTCCAGGCCAGCCTGGTCTACATAGTGAGTTTTAGGATAACCAAAGCTGCATAGTGAATGCCTGTCTCAAATAAACCAAAAACAAAACCTGACCTACAGGCCAATAATTCACAAATAGAATTACATTGGGTGAAAAGACACAGCTCAGGGTCACGACAACTCTTGGTTGCAGCTAATGTTGTCGGCTAATGGCTAAACATGAATAAGTTGACTTTCTGAAAACATATCAATGCCATACGGGTACCCTGTGCACTTTTATGTATGTGCTCTTTTAATTGAAATTAGCGGTCATCTCTACTTTTTACAACCCCCTTGGCAAGCTGGAAAATCTGTGGAATCAGAGCATCCATAATGTGCAAACTTCAGAAGCACTGTGGTGAGGAATGGAGTACGGATAAGGTGTCTTCTGTTACTTGCTCTGCCTAATACCCCAAGCCATTGTGTAAAATGGGCCAAGAAACAAAACAAAACAGAACAAAACAAAACTGAAGAGATCTTTGCCTTTGAGAAACCTTGATGGGCAGTCAGTAGTTCAAGAGTCTCAGCCTTAAAAACAGTAGAAGATGCAACTCAAAGAACATATTGTGAGGCCTAAGACCGGCTAGGAGCAATACTTTTGCAGAGACCCTGAGTTTGGTTTCCAGTACCCATTGGTGGGGCATTGACAACTGTCTATAACTCCAAATCCAAGGCACCCAACACCCTCCTTTGGCCTCTGCATGTACTACATTTATATATACATATTTTAAAAAGCAAATCTTTAAAAACATATATTGTGAGATACTATTTTGTCATACCGGTGGAAGCAGGTGCTGCCTAGGTGTGGGCAGAAGGCCTTAGCCAGACTTGCAAGGGCTGATGCAATGATCCTCCTGGGGAGTAACTCACTGATGCCTTGTCAGTTCTAAGAGGTGTAAACTCAGCTCTCCTACCACTTCTCAATGAGTGTCCTTTGGTACTTGCCTCACAGAGGCTCCTATGATGTACATTAGGAAACCCAAATGAGGGTGTTCACATCCTTCATCAGCAGGAGAACGAGTCAATAAATCATGGCGTAATCAGAAGAAACGCTTCAGAGCGGGCCCTGCTGATTGAGCCACGTCCTGAGTGTAAACATGAAAAACGGTAGCAAGGGAGAAAAAAAGAAGATGCAGAATGATTTAGCTCCACCATGATAGGGTTTAAAAATAGGACATGCTCCTGGAATTACATAACGTTAAGCAAAAGACTGAGTCCCTGTGACATGAACACCCAGAATTGGCATTAGCTCATACTCCTCAGCATGCTTTGCATGGGCCAGCCTATCTGATGCTCAGGGCAACCCTGACAAGTGGAAATAATGATGTGCATTTTATAGGTGAGGAAACAGAGCCATGGTGATGTGGAGTAATTTCCCTGAGGTGGCTCGGTCAGCAAAGGGCAGGTGTCTCTAGTCTGTATCTGAAATATCCCACAGGCTCAAACATTTGAGTGTTTGGTCCCCAAGCAGTCACACTATTTAGGGAGGAGGGCCCTAGCTACAGGAAAGGGATTCCTTGAGGGCGAACCTTCTCACGTTCTGGTCTCCCCTTCCTGTTGTACAGAGATGCCGGGGAGTGAAGAGTCTCATGGCCAGTGAAGAATCTGTCTGCGCCCCTCCCATGCCTTCTGCACCCTCAAATCATGAGCAACCCTGTACATCATTGAAAGACGAGGCAAATCCAGGCAGATACTGGGCAAACAGGAGGTTTGGGTGAGTGACCAAGAAGTGAGAGAACTCAGGTCTGTCTTCTTCCTGCCTCCAGGCCCCATGTTGCGTTTACTCCAAGATGCCTTCACCTCAGAAGAGCGTGCTCCAGAGAATGTAAATCGGCAATCTTGTCTGACAGAAATCTGGGTTTCGGTTTCATTGTCGGATGGCCCGCTATTCAGTCCGGGAGAGTGGAAATGCAAATTAAAGAGCTGTTTTGAATTTTTAAAAAAAATCTTTCAGAAGCCTAAGTCATTATAGTCATAATTAGGGTACAAGATGGAATAATATTCCTATTGTATCAAGTTAAAGATAAAGGGAGAGTAATTTCTATCATTCTGTCCTTGAAAAACAGACAGTATTTCTAACAAACTCCTGTGTCAGTGGCCATCATAATTGCTCAGCCCCTCATTGCGAGCCAAATGGCTGCTCGTCTGGCATTGACAAAAGGAGCAATTTCAGTTTTTCTTTGTTTTTCTGCTCCTTCTCCTTTGCTTCCTCCATTCTCTCATTCCTTGTCTCTCTCTTTCAGGAGAGCAACTGCAGTGCATAAGTGCCGGAATTGGAACACTAGCTATGGTGCCACCAGCTAGTGCAAATGTTCCTGGGCAGACGTGAGCTGTGCCCCACCTAGTACTTCGGTCATGCTGCACCTTAGGTGAGCTGAGGCCTGCCCCCTGCATGATATTCCTACAACAGCTGCTCTGACTACTCAGGCCAGATCCCTCCCGTGAATGCTTGCTATAGTCGTGTCAAGAACCCGGGATTGCTGTCTCTGATGGCCTGGCTACTTCTCAGCTATGTGGCCACAGCAACCCATTCAACCTCTCTGTCACTTCAGAGGTGACAAATGGAGGCCCTATGCTTGACCTACTTGGTAAGTTTCTTTAAAGAAGTGAGTTGGGCGTGGGCTTTTAGAGCCTAACATTTCATGTAAGTATCCAGATTTCTGACGACAGAAAAACAGTCATCTGGTCATTCCCACCACCAGGTCCCACAGGGCCTGATACAGCTGGTAGTGGCTACCCACTCTGTCTAAAGGAACCCCCGTGATAGAAACCCAGGAGCTCATGAGTGGAAGGGGCTAACCCCTTATGGTTGTGACCACTGTCCCCATGCAGCAAAGATGGGTACCCCACACACTATCTTAGCAGCAGACTCATCCATCCCTCTCATAATCACTGTGTTTCCTGGCCTTCCCCTTTGCCGAGAACATTCTCCTGTGCAGCTTTACTCTGAAATCCTACCCATACCTCAAGGCCATATTCACATAACACTTCTACCACAAGCCTCTCTCAGCATCTCTATCCCCAAGGGAAACCACGTTCCTCAGCTGACACCCTCCAAGCAACAGATATAGCCTTGTCCCAGCACTTTCAAAGTCAGCTTTTACCCCACTTAATTGTAAACACACACACGCACACACACACACATGCATGCATGCATGCACATGCATGCGCACACACATCACACAAACCCACACAAAGACATACACACAACAGTTCACTGAGTAAAGACCTTAATTCATTAATGTTCCTCAACAGGACACACTCTTTCTAGAGTGGACAAGAACAGTGCCCCTACCTGGCCTAATGCCCACATTCTGCATCTTGGAAGCCAAGGATGCAATGTGAATGAAAATGGAGTGTGGTGGTTTCAATAGGAATGGCTCCCAAAGACTCATGTGTTTGAATGTTTGCCCATAGGGAGCGGCACTGCTAGGAGATGTGGCCTTATTGCAAGAGGCGTGGCCTTACTGAAGGAAGTGTGTCACCATGAGGGTAAGCTTTGAGGTCTCATATGCTGAATGCCCAGTGTGGCTCACAGTCTCCTGCTGCTGGTGGATCAAGATGTAAAACTCTCAGCTCCTTCTCCAGCACCATGTCTGCCTGCACGCCGCCATGTTTCTCACAATGATGATAATGGACTAAACTTCTGACTATGTAATCCAGGCCCAATTAAATGGTTTCCTTTATGATAGTTGCTGTGGTCGGGGTGTCTGACAGGGGTCCAAGGGTATCACAGGACTGTGCATCAGAAGAAGGGAATAAAAAAGACTCCACCAGCCTCTGCTGGCTTTGAAGAGCCTAAGAACCAAAGGATGAATGCAGCTTCCAGAAGCAGGGAAGGGAAGGAACTGTGGCCCACAGCCTCCAGAAGGAAGTGGCCATGCTGTCACCTTCAGTTACCCTGATAGAGGCCACTGCGGACCTTTGACCTTCAGAGCTGAATACATAACAGTGGCCTCAGAATACCAGAAGTGACTGACGCACACCATCCTACACTGAGTCACTGGGCACACAAACACTCTCCGGTTTGGAAACTGGCCTGTGACAGGGAGGAAAACTGAAAGTAAGAAGCCATGGGGCTCTAGAGCCTGACCCACCATCTGGTAGCTGTGGTGACTTTAAGATGGTTTATATTGAAGGAGTGTAGCTTCCTCACATGTAAATGGAGCCAGAAGCACCGGTTTTCAGGGCTGCTGAGAAGCCACTGGCACATTGACATATGTGGCTGCTAGACTCCCTTTGTATGGGAAACTCCCAGGAGAGCATTTTTGCCCACTTGCTGTACTGGCAATGGGTTTTGTAACCAGGGAAATAGTTTTGATTCTAGGCCATATGAGGCCCTGTGTGCACACTCAGCCCCAGCCTCTTCTGTTGCACATATAAATGATGCTGGCAGACCCTTGTTGCCTCATCCTCTCCTGCCCCTCTATGAATGTGACTCCCTACTCCAAGTCACATGCTATCCCAACTCCATTGTGGCTTTCCACACAGCATTCTGCCGGGTGACCTCTCAACTTCTGTTGCCAAGGACAGAGTCTATTTGCTTACTTCTTGCACCTGGGAAGACTTAGGGACTTGATTTGGCTATACACTGGGTTGGGAGTACTGATATCAGCTCTAAGCTGAGGCCCCAAGAGGATCTCTGACTGTCTTAGTCAGTGTTCTATTGCTGTGAAGAGACACCATGACCATGGCAACTCTTATAAAGGAAACCGTTTAATTGGACCTGGCTTACAGTTTAGAGGTTTAGTCCATTATCATCATGGTGGGAAGTAAAGTGGCATGCAGGCAGACATGACACTGGAGAAGAATCTGCGTCTGGAGAATTCTGCATCTGGATCCACAGGCAGCAGTCAGAGAGAGACACATGGCCTGGCTTAAACATTTGGAACCCCAAAGCCTATCCCCTTGTGATACACTTCTCCCCAAGGCCACACCTACTCCAACAAGACCGCACCCCTTAATCCTTGTCAAGTAGCACCACTCCCTAATGGCCAACCATTCAAGTATATTAGCCTATGGGAACCATTCCTGTTGAAATCACCACACTAGCCAAGCATGGGCTAGCCATTTGTGTATGTTTGCTTTGGACATCTGTGCCTTTGGGGTCACACTCAAAATATATTTAACCATACCAATGGCTTTGAAGCAATTCTCTTGTGCTTTATTTTGTAGCGTCATGGCTTGGGGGATTACAACTAAGTGTTCGGCTTGAGTTGACCTTTGTATATATAAGATTAAGGCATCTACCTCTGTTCCTTTGCACGTAGATGCATGATTGTCTCTATGTCATTTATTGAAGATACCATCCTTTCTAAAAAGCATGTTCCTGGTGCCTTTGTTGTAGACCAGGTGACATGGAACAAGAGAGGGTTCAGCCTATCCATTGCTGTCCTAGACCAGCCAGCATCCCCTGACTGTCCTCCACCATACAGTACACCACAGAGTGAAGTCTCTGAGACCTAAGCTGAACCTGCATGAGTAGGTTGTCCAGCTGCATTTTAAGCCTCTGGGCTTGGACGTTTTGTTACAGCAGCAATAGCTTCCTAATACATGACATTCCCTATTTATTTAATGACTGGGGAACTATCTAAATTGCAAATTACCATGACCAAGCTCATTTTGAATGTTAGATTTAAATCCTTCATAAAGTACAATGCCAGTTAACATTCTTCACAGAAACAGAAAAGCAATTAAAAACTCACATCTAAGCACAAATGACTCCAAATCATGAAAGCAATCCTGAAAAAAAAAGGGGGGGGGGCTTAAACCTGAAAGCAATAATTACCTGAGTTTAAAACATTCTACAAAGCTCTACTGACCAAACAGCATGGCGCCAGCATAAAAATTAGCACAGAACAGGCCAAAGAACAGAGTGAAGAAACCAGAAATAAATGACTATGTTTGCAATGACTTGCAACAAAGGCATCAAGAACCTGTATAAGGGAAAAGGCAGTCTCTTAGAAGAATGACACAGAGAACTGTGTGCCTGTACACAGAGAAATAAAACTGAGCCCCATGCTTCCCTGTATACAAAAATCAACTCAAACGACTAAAAGCTTAGACAGGACACCAAGCTATGCACCTGCAACAAGAGAGTTATAGTGATCAAATGAGAAATGCCTCCCATAGGCTCTTGGGTCTGGATGCTTAGTCCCTAGCTGGTGATGCTGCTCGGTGAAGTTGTAGAATCCTTAGATGGTGCAGCTTTTCTGGAGGAAGTGAGTCACAGCGGGGAGAGTGTTGAGGGTTTACAGCCTAATCCCATCTCCTCTCTCTCAGCTTCCTACTCTGGCCATGTGCTGCGGGCCTCCCCACCATTATGCTTTCTCCCTCTGGAACCATAAGCCAAATTAACTCTTTCTTTCTTAAGCTGTTTCAGTCATGGTGTTATCGCAGAAACAGAAGAGTCACTAGCATAGGGGAGTACATCAGGACATGTTTGGGACCCCAAAGGCATAGGCAATAAAAGAAAAAATATATGAATGCATTACACCAACATGATCAGAGTGAAGAGACAGATTCAGAGGGGGAAAATATCTTCAAATTAATCTTATCTCAGGTGGGGTGGGTACCCAGAATCTCAGGGAACTCAACGTCAAAACAACCAAACAATCCAAAGGCAGGGAGAGGGCTCAGGCACCGAAGCACTGGCCTTGCAACTGTGAGGACTTGAGTTTGGTCCCCAGAACTGACATAAAAAGGCAGGCATGGTGGCACATACTTGTGATCCCAGTGTGGCAAAATAGGAACCAGAGGCAGGCAGATCCCTGGAAACTCACTGGCCAACCAGCCAAGCCTTCTTGATGAAGGTTCAGGCCAGTGAAAGACGTTTTCTCAAACAAAAGCTAGAAGATGTCTAAGAAATGAACCGGGAGGTTGTCCTCTGACTCCCACCTGCATGTGTACATACATCTACACACAGACACACGTGCGTGCGCGCACACACACACCCACACCCACACACACACACACACACACACCTCCACACAAGATCAAACAATCCACGGTAGATCTGAATATAGGTTCTTTTAAAGAAGACATAGGAACTACAAGCAAGTATATGAACATATACCCAGTATCACTAATTAGGAATGTAAACCAAAGCTACAGTGAATGGAGTCTGTGCCATAGAACCCCATGTCCTAGGCAGGATTAGGAGGGAAGATTGCAGTCTCAAAGCCTGCCTGGGTAATTTAGTTGAAACCTGTCTCAAGATTATACACACACATACAAACATGTCTGATAATATAAGTCAAAAAGTAACCAATAAAAAACCATTAATGAGGCACTCACACATTCTAACGAGGACATAAATTAGCACAACTCTAATGGCAGAAATGATGAATATTCCAAAATAGTCTAGAAACAGAAATAGCATTTGATACAGTTCAGACAACAAGCTATCTATCTTTTTCAGATTGAAACACTCCTTCCTAGAAAGATGAGGAGGCTCGGCCGGGCGTGGTGGTGCACGCCTTTAATCCCAGCACTCGGGAGGCAGAGACAGGTGGATCTCTGGGAGTTTGAGGCCAGCCTGGTCTACAAAGCAAGTCCAGGACAGGGGGGGCTACACAGAGAAACCCTGTCTCGAAGAAAAAAAAAAAAAGAAAGAAAGAAAAAAAGAAAGAAAGATGAGGAGGCTCATAACATGCTAGAGAAACTGACAAGGCTCAGAAAGTTCATGAAACTTACAAATTCATAAAGCCTCTCCCCTGGCTATAAAAGCTGTAAGATCCGACTTTCTAGATGAACTGCCTGCAAGTTGAACACCAGAGACTCAGCTTTCATGAGTCATCATCCACACCAGGTAGGCTTTCTGGTGGTGTAATTGTCTTTGTGTCACCATTTCCCTGGTAAGTAAATAAACTCACAGATTCACTCGGCTGGACTTGGGTGGACTTATTTCTTTGGTCCATCATCAGTGTTCTACTTGGGGTGAATAGATATTCCCTCATGGCTCACTCACACCACTACTGAGTGCACATCCTAAAGAAACAAACGCTGTATGTTTAGACACTTGCTCAAATTTAACTGCAACACTGTTCACAGTAGCAAGGCTATGGTACCAATTGGCAGAGAGGATAAAGCAAGTGTGGTACATTAACACAGCCTTTCAGTCACTAGAGATGGGCTCCTGTCAGCTGAAAGGCCTGAAGTGACAGAGAGCCAAACCCAGAAAGGCAAATGCTGCAGGTTTCCCCTACGTCGGAACTAATATTCAGCAGAAGTAAAGGGTGGAGTGTGGTTTCTGGAAGCTGGGAGGGTACAGCAGGAATATAAGGAGGATTTGCTCCAGAATACAAAAATTCCAGGATCTGGGGGTTTGGCTCAGCTCAATGGTGGGGCACCTGCCTAGCACGCACAAGGTCCTGGGTTCAATCCCCAGCACCACAAAAAGGGTTCAAATTTTGGTTAGTCAAAAAGGCATCTGAGGAGAAGGAGAGGGGGAAAAAAGGAAGAGGGTGGGAGGGAGGGACCAGGAAGAGAGAAGGGAGGGGCCACAGTCAGGAATGTACCGTGAATAAATAAATGATTTTTTTTTTTAAGAAAGAAAGAAAGAAGACAGCATCTGGTATTCAACAACTATTGTCTGGAGTCAATGGTGATGTCTATCTACCTCACTGTGGCTAAAATAATTTTGAATGTTTCAATACAAATGTTAAATGTTTGAGGTTGTGTATTTTCTTTTGAGTGGAGAGAGAGATCTGACTCTCACACAAACTCTGGTGCCCCTTTTTTTCATCACGTCCCCTGGATGGGGAGGCCTGGAGGCACTCAGAGGAAAGATGGCAAGTTACCAAGAAGAGACTCGATACTCTAAGAGCATAAATAGGGGGAGGAGGTCTCCCTCAATCACAGACATAGGGGAGGGGAGAAGGGGGGAAATGGGAGGGAGGGAGGATACAAGGGAAGGGCTAACAATTGAGATGTAATATGAATAAATTAATTTTTAAAAATTTATTTTATTTATTGTCACATGATAAATGGCTATAAGCCATGTGGCTGCTGGGAATTGAACTCAGGACCTCTTGGAAGAGCAGGCAGTGTTCTTAACCACTGAGCCATCTCTCCAAGCCGAGGTGGTGTATTTTCTAATGACACACTAGACACTTGTATTAAAATGTCACACCAGGCCCCATCAACATGTAACATGTAAAAATCATTATGTGTCAATTTATAAAAATGTAGAGATGACTTCTTTAAAACCAATGGGATAGAAGCCACCCCCATAAGAGACTGAGCCTCGTCACTCCTGAGACCCAGACCTCTGGGTTTCACTACAGTGTTCAGAAGGCAGGACAGTGCGAAGAACAGAGAGATGAGAGGAGGGGGTACTGTGCCATCCCTAAGTGTCACTGAGGAGCCACAGGGCCTTGCACTTGACAAGTGCAGATATGCCCATCCGAAGCCAGGGTGTCTTTCCCAAAAGACAGTGTGTGCACATGTGCACACGTATGCATACACACACATTCCTACACGTGTGCTTTGGAGCAAACTGTCCATATTCACCCAGGCAGGTGCCATCCTTACGTCCGTCTTTGCCTACTTAACCGGAAATCCTCAAACTCAGCCAAAGCTGAGGAGGGCACAGGGATTTCCCTAGACTTCTGTGGGCATACAAACAGCCCTGAAGATATAGAGTTCTAGAAACAGGAATTTATTAAGACCCTGCTTCCCTGCATCTCATTCCCTGGCCTTTCTTTTAAAACTCTCTAGTGTATTGTTGGTGTCCACTGCTCCCTACCACTCCACGCAGCAGAGGCTAAAGCTGTGATGTCTTTAACAAGAGTCCCTTCCTGCCTACTGGGGAGGGCAGACACACGATGTGTGGAGTTGACACCATCCCATGGACTGAGGTCTGGGACTGAATAAAGAAGGAAAAAAAACTTTTAAGTACGGTGAAATAAGACAACCTTTAGGACAGCTTTCTCCCACGAGCCAACCAAAAGGTCGGCTGGCTGCAACCCATTGCAGAAAAAGGTCTGTGCTGTGCCCTCTGGCACAGGATGCCAGCTGCTGTTTCGGGGCTGGTACTGAACTGGAAAGTGGAGAATTCTAAGTTTAAAAACATACTAAATGTTAATGCTTTGGGTTCGGCGCCTTTCTTGAGCAAGTGGATCTTGGGCTGTCTCCGCCTTTGATTTCATTGCCAGGGCTGTTTCTGATATGTCCTGTTGGCTTTGCCCACTCTCACGGGGGTGGCGGTCACCACTGTTGCTTACACCCTGTTGTAGTTGGTTCTGGACAGGTGGAAATTTTGTTTGGTTTTACAGTGTGCTTCCTCAGGTCATCTCAGCCATGTTTCTAATGTATGTTCTCCACTGGAAGACAGCTGTCCTGACACTGCCGTAAGAGATGTTTGGGCGTGATGCTGTGTTTGCACGCCTCTTTGACGTTTGCACTGCACCCTCTTGCTGGTGCCATGCAACTTCTAGAGGACAAACGAAGTGTTCCAGGGCCTCTATCTGGGAACTTGTGTGGCAGGCACTGCACCCAGCACACCGTGTCTATTATCCGACTTAATGTTCTCATTTACCCAACAACCCAGTTGCTGTCGCATGGGTAAAGACAGAAGCATGAGGTATTAAAGTGCATTTCCCAACTGGTAATTTCAAGCGTGAGGACATTAAAAGTTGTTTCCAACCAGCACCCTACCCTTCAGGGTAGTCCTGGAGAATATGTTGCAGAAACACTTATCAACAGAGACTCTTCCGTATCAATGTACCTCAGAAAACATTCTGGAAAGTGCTGAGCTAAAGCCCAGTTAATAACCAAGGTGATGGTTTGTGCTTTTCTCAACACTTTTTACTGACATAAATCATGACAGAGACCCTGGCTACAACATTAAATATTGATTGGA
Source organism: Acomys russatus (assembly GCF_903995435.1). Lineage (NCBI taxonomy): Eukaryota > Metazoa > Chordata > Mammalia > Rodentia > Muridae > Acomys > Acomys russatus. The sequence goes on from NC_067158.1 coordinate 29,184,168, forward strand.
GAGAGGGACACACGTCTTCAGCCTATAGATTTTCAATACAGATTTTGATGCTTCCTCCAGTGTAGGCATTAAAGGCTGTACTTAAGAAAAGAAAAGAAAAAAGAATCAGGGGATTGTATCCTGGGGCTAAGCCCAACAATATAATGTCAATTTGTAAGACTGAGGAAGGCTGAATTGGGGAAAGTTGAACTCATAGAGTTATTTTCCTCAATTATATGCACAATTTCTCCAACAAACACATTTCTTCCCAAGGAAGAGAAAAACAAAATTACAGCAAGGAGAAAGGGGAGAAGACTTCACACCATGTGTATGGAGACAATTCCCTCACTATTTTCCCCACCATTTTAAGTGTTTTTCTCTCTCCATTCTTATAATCCTGCCATGATTTTAATTTTTATTACAGTTATTTTGTACCACTGAAACTTTATTAACATCATCAGTTTATGCCTTCATACTAGTCTGCTACAAGGATATAAAATCCGTTCATGGCTTCTTTCACCCACACTGGTTGTTGAAGTTGTCAATGCCAGGACAAACATCCCTGGGGCGTCACAAACTGCTAACATTTCAACAAGTTGTTCCAGGCAGCTGGGGCTCAGTGAGACACATTCAGGGGTGCCAGGTAACAAAGCCACATGTGGCATCCACTTCTTCAGCAGAGAGGAGTGGGGTTGATGTGGGTGAACATGGTACATGGGAGAGTTGAGAAATATTTACAGGATCCACACATCCACCAAAGCAAGTAAACTGAGAGAGACAGCCAAGGCAGCCATGGAGATTGAAGGGGCAGCAAACCCAGGGCGGGGTGGTGGGGGGGAGAGTCACAGAAAGAGAGTATCAAAAAAAAAGTATCAAAGAAGAGGAACCCCCATACCAGGGAAAGCAGCATTGGGGCGATTTGCCGCTTTGATATTTAGAAGCAGATGAATAAATAGCGGCTCACTTCTTTCTGTCTGTAGTGAGCACCACCAGGAATTCTGGTCCTCTGCACTTTAAAGCATTGATGTGCAGTGCATGTATGGAGCACACTGGACTGTTGGTCTCTGAGAAGAGAGGTATATAAGCACCATCTATCTCACTGAGTTCCCTTAAAGCAGGTGCCTGTAATTATGGGCAACTGATGGATGAAGGTTATGGGGCTCAAAAACAGTAATTGGTCCCCCAGACAACTGGCAACAGGTATCCAGGCCTGAGCTGAAGGCAAAACTCTGCCAGGACTTTGCCTCCTTCCTGGAATCAAGTGGCAGCTTTCAACGACCTCCACATCGTGGGATGAAATCATCTCACAAAACACTTGAGATGAGGATTCTAGGGACTGATGAATTGGAGATGGATTTTAACCATCTTCAGGACTCTTTGAGGGCTGTCGTAGAGCTGGCAAGTGTTAGAGGCTTAAACTGTCCATGAAGGAAAGTGGAAGTGGAACTGTGTGAGAGAATGACGAGGACTGAAAGGGAGGGAGAGGACAGGAAGGGGGCACGGGGGATGCACACAAGGTGCTATATACACTTTCAGGAGAATGCCCTTCTGCAACCCAGTGCTGTGTAGAACGAATAACACCAAGGGGGAAAAGGATGCCAAGAGAAAAATCATCTCAAACTTCTCTACTTTAGAAGCCCTATTTTGAGAAAACTATGGAAACAGAGACAGTAGCACGCCCAGGCTAGTCCTCACAGCATCATTTAAATGAAGTGGGAAGTGGAAGCAACTCGAATAGCCCATGGTAAAAAATGAAGGTGAGACAGAGAAGTTTCTTTTAATATCCAAAGCACTGGGAGTTTTACTAAATGTGTCATCACCATGTGAAAAAAATGTGCTGGTTTGAATGAGAAATGCCCCTCCCCATAGGCTCACGCATTTGAACACTTAGTCTCTAGTTGGTGGCTGTGGTGGCTTGACTGAGAATGGTCCAAATAGGTTCATACATCTAAATACTTGGTCCCCAGCTGGTGGAACTGTTTGGGAGATAGGAGGTGTGCCTTTATTGGAGGAGATGTCTCACTGAGCTTTTGAAATCTCAAAGCCCACACTATTACTAGTGGGATGCTTCCTCCCTCTCTTGCTCCCTCCCTCCATGTGTGTGTGTGTGTGTGTATGTGTGTGTGTGTGTGTGTGTGTGTGTATACTTGTGCTTCCCCTCTCTCTCTCCCTCTGTGTGTGCTCTGCCTCTCTCCCTCCCTCCTTCATGGGGCGGTGGATCAAAGGTAAGCTCTCAGCTCCTGTTCCAGCACCATGTCTGCCTGCCTGTTGCCATGCTCCCCTCCTTGACCGTCATGGACACACCCTTTGAAACTGTAAGCCCCCAATAAACCCTTTCTTCTATGAGTTGCCTTGCTCATGATGTCTTGTTCACAGCAACAGAAAGCTAACTGGGGCAGCGGTGCTGTTCCTGGAGGTTTTGGAACTTTCAGGAGGTGAAGCCTTGGTGGAAGAAGTAGTCACTGGGTGTGGGCTTTGAGCAGGAGTAGCCTTGTTCTGTGTCCTGTATGTGAGCAAAACGCAGTCTGCCAGCTTCCTGCTAATGGGGCCATGCCATGGGTTCCCTGCCATGATGTGTTCAATTCCCCTGGAACCATAAGCCAGAAGAAAGCCCTTTCTTCTCTGTTGCTTTTTGTCTTGGTATTTTATCACAGCAACAGAAAAGGAGCCAATAAAAAAAATAAATATCCATCACAGTGAAAAGTTAGAAAGGCAAGCATAAAGTTGTACCAAATAAATGAAACATGCCTATACTATACACAGAAGGAAAAAATTCTTTTGAGAAATTAAACAGAATTTGACACTGGTTTCACGATATTGATGTTTTAGTTTTAAGGGGAGGGTTTGGTTTTGTTGGTTGGTTGGTTTGGTTGATTGGGTTTTGGTTTTGGTTTTTGTTTTTGTTGTTGTTGTTGTTTTGGTTTGGTTTTGGTTTTTTGTTTTTGTGTTTTGCTTTGTGATTTGGGAGTTTTTACAATTATTTACTATTACTATGTATCATTCTATGAAAAATGTTAATGGACATAGAAAACACAAAAGGATCTGTGTAGACAGGCACTTAGAAACACACATGCACATTCGCTATCAGAGACTGAGAACTGTTTCAGTACTGGCAGTATAGGCTAGCAGGGATACAGGAGTGAGCCAGGGACTTGGGACACTCCATCATGTCACCGTCCCTTCCTCACTAAAGGAAAGGAAGAACACCTACTAACTGTCATGCTGACTCAATCAGCAGGTCCTCTCACAAGCTTGGCCAAGTGTGGGATACTGTGTCAGCAGATTTTCCAACCAGCCACGTGTGCCCCAGGGCCTCACACCCATCCCCAACACCCACATTCCTCTCCATGGGTACAGCAGGGCCCTGCACCCCTCTCCACGAGTGCCCCAGGACCCCATATCCTTTTTCATTAGTGCCCTGAGCCCTCCCCCCCCCCATCACTCTCTATCAGTGCACCCTCTGGCTTGTGCATGGAATGAAGTGGAGAGCCAATTCTATCTCCTGGAACAATATGGTGGGATTTAGTGTGTTGCTGGGCTGAGAGCTAGGGATGGACTCTGAGAGCCCTCATTTGGTGGCGACAGTGGGAGTCACACTGTGGCCTTCTCTGTAGTCTAGGTGAGAGCTGAGGAGTAGACGAGAGCCCAGAATTCTAATCTGGACATCTGGACAGATGGGGTGAAGATGAAGAGTTCAAACATAAGCCAGGAACAGTGCTTCATGCATGCAATCCCAGCACCTGGAAGACTGAGGGCGGAATAGTTCCATGAGTTCAAGCTACTCTGGGCTGTGTAGCAAGTATCACATCATTCAGAGTAACAAAGCCAGACCCCCTCCTCAAAGCCATTTTTAAAAGCTCAATTCTATACATACAGAAAGGCCATAGGAATAGCAAACAAAACTTAAACAAATATTTAAAGTATTACATAATTCTCTTTCCTGGCTAGAATGTAGTGATCAAGACACTGAGAGAAAAGTCCAGGTACCTTATGATCCCATAACGGTGGCCATGTAGCCATGGCAAAGCCCCACATCCTTCATCATCTTTACTATCTAGCATCCTGCAATCTCCCTGAATACAGCTCATCAGCTTAAAACCTGGCATCCTTGGAGGACACTTATTCCACGGTGTTAGCTGGTAAGATACAAAATGCTCATGACGTCACCACAGATCAACCTCATGAATATTCAGCATCTAATAGTCAATAAGCGCCAACATGAGCAGAGAGGCTTGTCAGCAATGAGGAGCGGCACTGGGACCCCTGAGACGTGAAAAAGGATTTACCCCATTAATTCCATGCTGCATACATGAAAGTGATTCTGAATTCAGAGCTTTTTTTTTTTTAGAAGCCAGAAACACAGGTGATCAATTGGTATCATTTGTAAGAAAAAAAAAAAAAAACGGAAATACACCAAATGCCCAAATAAGGGGCAAGGTAAGAAAAGCAGTGTATACATGTTTTCAGTGGGATAGAAGTGCACTGTTACAAGACAATGGTTATGCACCACTGTGTACACTGGACTATTTGTTCCTCTAGTACTCCTCCCCGACAGCTTCGGATGTATCCTGTGGATACCAGGACCTTGTGACTCCTTTTCTCTGGTCATCCGGCCATGTAAACTCAGCTTCATACAAGGTCATATGACTTCAGCTGGATACGAGGTAAACGTAAATGTCAGAGGCTGATATCAAGAGCCTGGGTGCTTAATAGACAAAAAAAATTGGTGGACGTTTACAAAGCAGTGTTCACTGAGGTCATATGAAAATGAGAGTGAAAAGTCATGCTATCTGGAAATCAGTTCATGGCCATTAACAATAACCTCCCATTCGATCTCTAGTCTATTACATGATCAAAACTGAAGGCAAAGTGAACACTTCTGGCTCTCTAGAAAGACCACATCGAGTAAAAATATCTATACTTGTGCTCTTCTGGTGGCAATAGTGCTCAAAGCGAATGTCTTTGAAACACCAGTGTCTGGCGAGGACGAACTATGAATGCATTCACACCCTGCATTCCAAAAGTCACTGAGCTGGGAACGAATGCTAGAGAAAAACTAGAAAAACTTAGCAGGGCACTAGGATTAATTTTCATGTGCACGTAATCTGTCTTCAGAACTTTGACTGCCTGCTGAGACAGGGATGAAAAAAGACCAGGCTACATAGAGCATGGCGGATGTCAGGTGGGAAATTAGTACACCTGAGCAGAAATTAGGGCAGCTGCTGGCCTGCAAGGCACAGAGTTGGGAGTAAGTTGAGTCCAGGGGGTGGGGTGTGAGGATTAGGTTTCAAAAGTAATGGACATTCTTGAGAATAAAAAGCAAAACTAAAAGAGGTCCACCCCTGAAATTTGTGGACAAATGGATTGAACTAGAAATGATCATAATAAGTGAGATAACCCAGAAGCAGAAAGACTCAAATGGTATATACTCATTTATAACTAGACACTAGCCCAAGGGACATGTCCCATGAAAGTCTTCACCTACCAGGAAAGTGGGATAGATGTGAGGACATACTTCTGGGACTCTAGGTGAGAGAAGTATGGAAGAATGGGGAAATAGAAGGATCCAGAGGGTCCTAGAAACCTACAAGTAGAACATTATGATGGGCAGATGTGGGCCCAAGGGTTCTGCACAAACTATGGCACCAACCAAGGACAATACATGCAGTAAACTTCGAACCCCTACCCAGATCTAGCCACAATTGAGTGAAGAGTGGGGAACTGACTTTCACATGAACTCTGGTGCCCCATATTTGACCATGTCCCCTTAATGGGGACGCCCGGTGGCACTCAGAGGAAGGATAGCAGGCTACCAAGAAGAGGCTTGATACCCTAGGATCATATACAGGAAGAGGAGGTCCCCCTCAGTCACAGTCATAGGGGAGGGGAATAGGGGGAAAGTGGGAGGGAGGGAGGAATGGGAGGATAGAAAGGATGGGATAACAACTGAGTTGTAATATGAATGAATAAATAAATAATTTTTTTTAAAAAAGAGGTCCACCCTTGGAGGAAGACCTACTACTACCACTTCTCTAGAACAGCATGTTTTCTAACTGCATTCTAAAATGTATCCTTAGACCCACAAATAAATGTACCTCTAACCCCTCATCAAAGAAGTTTTGATTCACAGCCAATGAAAGCCATTCATTACAGCAAACCACAACTGGTCATAATGCAAAGGCCAACTGATCACGGGGTACTCAGCCCCTACAGATATACCTACAATATGACTCTTGCACCAACGGCTCAAGAAACATCATGGAAGAGGGGGTTGAAAGACTGTAAAAGCCAGAGGACTGAGAAGTATGTTGTGAGATTTCTATCTCCTAGAAACGACAGGGAAGCTACAACCCTGATACCTCAATAAGATGGCTACCTAAACAAGACCTGGAAAAAGATATGTCAATAAATATGTTCACTAGGAAGATGAAAATTCATGGGGTCACACCCCTAGACAAAGAACAATAGACAAGGAATGACTTTCAAATGAGGGAGAAGTAATCTCTTCCAGGTATGAGCCCCCTAAGTGATTCTCCAAAGTGCTCAGTCCTGAGATCATATAACACAAACAATACTAAATACACTCAGAAGGTTATATGCATAATAGTTACGCATTATACCAATATGTAAACAATACAAATCAAAGAAAAAGGAGCCATCAATTTGAGAGGAAGGCACGAGAGTGCATAGAGCCATCAGTTTGAGTCGAATATGGGAGAAGATAGAAGAAAGAAAATGGAGAGGTGAAGTGATGTAATTATATTTAAATTTAAAAACAATAAATAAAAAAGACCCAACCTACCAGACTCTGAAACAAAGCCTAAAGAGCAAAACTGGTGGCCAGTCAGCTATTTTTCCACTAGAACAAAACTCAACACTGGTTATAAGATTCTGACAATCAAAGGACCATATGACAGCAGGAGGTACAAGTCTGAAGTTAAAAGTTCGTTGACTAAAGTGTTATAGAACCCTTAAAACCATTCTAAGATAATAAACACCTGCTGATGCTTGCGGTGACAGCTGTCTTTGGTGCTTTCCATGTGGCATCTACAATGCACCAGCTGTGGTGGCTGGCGTGCAGAGAACTTCCTACAGCTGTGAAGAAACAGTGTGCTATGGGAAGATGGTGCTCACCACAGCAAGGCTACCAGGTCCAGCACAGTCATGGGGGCCTCCGCCAGGAAAACCAACCACAGTGGACAAAGGCACCGGAAATTTCAAGAGTGATGTGGGAAATTACAAAACTGAAAATTCTAGGGTGGAAAGATGTAAAAAAATCTTAAGTCTTAAACTTCACTGCATAGAAAGAAATAAAAAGGCACGATCCGTGCCTTGAAGACAGTTCAATAGAAATGTTTAGAAAACTAAAACAGAGTAAGAATTTCCCTGCCCCCCCATGTGTATGTGTGTCTGTCTGTCTGTCTGTGTGTGTCACACACACACACACACACACACACACACACACACACACACACACGCATGCATGCATAGGATCTGCAGAATGCTTTCAAGTGATCTGATGCATATGTCACACCTCCTCCAAGGAAAAGGAGATAAAAAGTGATTGTGAAACAAAATTTTTTAAAAATCAACCAAATTTTTTTTCAAATTAGATAAAACATCAACTTACAACCTAAGAAGTTCTCCAAACCATACATGGTTTAAAAGAATGGATAAAACCCAATGCAGATGACAGCACCCGAAACAGCTGGGATGGAAAGATGCACTCTCCACAGAACAGGGTGGTTGAATAGTGGGGGGCTCTCTTCAGAAAGAACAGTGGGGTCTTCTTACTATTCATTTTACTTTTTATATGCATGGGCATTTTGCCTGCATGTGTGTCTGTAAACATGTGTGCCTCGTGCCCACAGAGGCCAGAAGAAGGCATTAGGTCCTCTGGAACTGGAGTTAACAGACAAGTGTGAGCTGACATGTGAGTGCTGATACTTGAATCTGGGTCCTCTGCAAGGGCAGCCATTTCTCCAGCCCCAGAATGGGGTCTTTAGAATATCTTTAAAGTACTCACATTCTGTATCCAATCAAAATAATTTTTAAAAACAAAACTGAAATGTCTGGAACGGCAGGATCATAGCACTCATCAACACACAATGGCACCAAGCCACTCAAGGATGCAGCATGGCGAGGGCTGGAACCAATGAGACACGCTCCACTGGGCCCCACTTTTTATGGGGTTGCTGGGGATCCAAGCTGACCAGCGGGTACTTTACCAACTGATCCACTGCAGCCCTGAACATGGGGCTTTTGTTAAATGCGCAGGTAAGAAGTTAAGGTTGCCAATTAAAACTTCTCAGTTTGCAGGCTTTTGTTTGTGTCTGATAAGCATTATCAAGTAGAGGGGACTAGGAGAGAGGGAGCTAGAGGGAGCTAGATAGAGGGTTCACTGGATATGAGAACTGGCTGCTCTTCCAAAGGACCTGGGTTTTATTCCTAGTACCCACATAGTGGCTCACAATCATCTGTTACTTCTGTTTCATAGGATCCAACGCCCTCCTCTGGCTTCCATGGGCACTGCATCCACATAGTGCACAAACATACATGCAGATAACGACTCGTACACATAAAGGATTTTCTTATGAAAAATAAGAGAAAGAATTAATAGCATGTAGGATGCTCGTGGGTTTTGGTGCAGACCATACTTTCAAGTCATCTCAATACTATCTGAGACCCTCCCTCACTGCTCCAGCCTTGAGTCCAGCCTGTTGATTACAGATAGATGCATCCAGAAGGATGGAGAACAGGAGTCTCCTGTGGGAGTCCCTGAGAGGCAGAAGCCAAGAAACAAAACACTTTACAGCTACATAGAGAGCCCAGACTGACATCTTACTCTGTGGCACAGAAAGTGAAGGAGCCAATAAAACAGTACTCGTGTGAGATTGACAGCCACAACTGGAGAAGTACTTCAGAAAGATGGAGGTGGGGGGGGGGGGGGGGCAAAACAGCAAAGCAAGTCTCTTTCAAATGCAAATCCACAGAGAACAAATGTAAGGCTAAGGCCAGAAAGGTGTGTTCTGGGAAATGCTACTGATTCTCCTGAAGACTGAGGAGTAATTATACTCCGGAGAGGACACTTAAGAAGAGCTGTGTTGGAGCTTATTAAATACGGCATGAAGCGACTTTTCGATTTCGCTTGAAAAGTGTGCTTTAAAATAATTGCATTCTTAATGGAATTTATAAATATCGTACACCACTAAAGCGATCAGCAGAGAGCTCGCTGGGTTTAATGAGATGAGCTGCCTACAAGTGCAAGGCTTCTGGCATTTTTTCACTAGGCCAGGAGGCTAGAAGCCATACAAAGCACCTGCAGATGCCTTCTTGTGAATAGAAACATCAGGTACGGATGTCAAAAGAAGTGTGCAAATTAGGTGTGGCAACACACAGGCTAGAGAACTGTGATTTTGAGAGAAACCTGAACTAGGTAGAGTCTCAGGCCAGGCTCAAAAGCATAAGGAGGAAGAGGGGAGGGGACTGGAGGGGGGAAGGGATAAAGGTACCTGTTACAAGTGTGAACATTTCTGCTTAGGTTCACCTTGATTGTCAACTTGGCTATGTCTAGAATCAACTAAGAGATAAGGCTTCTGTGAGGGACTTTCCTGACCTGGTTAACTGGAGTGGGGAAAACCTATCCTAAATGTGGGTGGCACCTTCCTGGGGCAGCCCAGATAAAAGAGGCTTGAGAGAAAAGTTTAGTTTCTACTTGCTTTGCCCCCATCTTGCTAGCAAGTTCATCTACCCTGCTGCTGTTGCTGCTGCTGCTGCTGGCTACCACCACTACCACTATAATCCTTCTCTGGTTTCAGAACCCAGCTTCTTTGGGTTTCCATTGTAAACTGAAGATGAATGGCTTTCCAGAAATCCTCCAGGTTTTCAACACCAGATTGGACTACTGAGGCACCCAGCCTTGTGGGTGGAGTTTGCAGTTTCTCCAGTGTGCAGACTTCCCTTGCTGGGCTAGCTGTATTGTATAAGCAAACCTAATAACCTCACCCATCTTTAAGTATCATGTATGTATACCATTTGCATTCTTGGAGGCCAGAAGAGGATTTTGGATCCCTTGGAAATATAGTTATAATTGTGTGTGGGATGGTGGCTTGTTATGTGGGTGTTTGGTGTGAACCTGGTCCTCACGGTTATGTAGCACATATTACTAATAGCTAAGCCACCTCTCCAGCCCCTCTTAGTCTATATCCACTCGATCAGCCAGTTTCTTTAGAGAACCCTGATGAATAGCATTTCAAAAAATGATGGGCTCACATGACCCTCCTCCATTCTTACGTCTTCTGGTCATTCGATTCTTCCCAGCATCCTACCCTGCAGTCCGAAGCCAGTATGCAAGCCTAGAGATAGTCCCGAGATTAAAACTGTGATATTGCTTCTTCTATCATCAGAGCCAGCTGTGTGGGCATGCAGCCTGCACAACATCCACAGCTTGGCTTCCCACTCCACTGATGCTCTTACCTTTGAAAATAGCACATGCTTAGGAGCCACCTGGGGCTGCAGGGGATCCCTGTGGAAAATAGGTAGGTATGGTTCCTGAAATATAGATTTTTTGTCACACACACACACACACCACAAACACAATGTACATATTTAGAAAAACCCAGAGGGGCTAAGCAGGTGAGAGGGGCGTGTCTGCACCTGCGTAATGGAGAGTGTCATCACTAAAAAGTGCCTTCTGGTTTAAGCATAGGAAGAAACCCAGGTGTTAGCAGGCATGGAATGGCGGGGGCACCCTATCACATCCTTTCTTGTGTCTGTCTTTGAGTCTAGATTTCACCCATTCACTGGGAAAGTTAGCTTGGATTAGAACTCACACTCATGGCCCCATTTTCACCAGTGTACCTCTGTGTCAGCAAACAAGGTCATGTTCGAGGGTAAGAGGGCTGGAGCAAGTCTTACTAGTAGGACACAGCCAACCTATGACTCTAGCTACACAGACTCTTCTCTTTCACCCTCAAGCATGTATGATGACAGCTCAGTATCTAATTCTCCCTAAAGCCTGCCCTATGGGCCTCCATTTCCCCCAGGATCTGGCAAGGAATTTGGCAACAATAGAACTCCAGGAGACTGTGAGCTTGGCTCACTAGACATCAGAGGAGTCCAGCTGTAGGATGGCTGTTGTCCATGGTTTCCCTGAACACAGCTTGGGCCTTTGCTGGCAGGCGTGATGGGGACATCATAGAGCAGTTTGGGGGCAGCATCTCCAGCATGGGTCTCCAAGGAAATGGAAATGAGGGCCCACCATCCTACGGCACGGGAGTGGCAGCAGCTGAGACGAGGTCAGAGCCACCACCTCACCTGACACTTGCTGCTTCAACTCCTGGCTTCAGCCAGGAATCACCCAATACATCCTCACATCACCCACATTTTCCAGAGGAAGAAACGGAAGCTCAGGGATGGTACACAGGTGGCCCAAGTGGCCCAGTTAATGCATAGAAAAACAAGGTTTGAATCCAGCCTGTTCTTACCCTGTATAGAATGACTTTCAGTCACAAAATTTAATGTAAACTTTATACAGCATGCTGCCTCTGTGCTATAGAAATATCCAATATATCTGACTCATTTGGCACTCAGAGTTTATGAGCAAAGTAGCAGCATTGACTCACCCCCCACGTTACAGATGAGGAAGCTGTAGGTCAGAAAGGCCAAAGGTATTAAATATGACTCTGACAATAGATTCCATGCGCAGACACCTGGATTCACGGTCAATAATACATAGCAAGCATGCCCACGAGAAGGTTCCATGAAGGACTGGGCAAGAGTTCCTGCACATTCCAGATAAACAAAATCTCAAAGCCCATTGCCCAGTTCTAAGCTGAATCAGAAGGTGGACTATAGTGTTTAAAAGAGCTGATTAAAAGCCCCACAATGCCAGTGTTGGGGAAAATGTGGGGGTCACCTTTCTTCAGAGGCCTGTTATTATGTTAAAGCCATATAGGTAAATGCCTAAACTGGTCATCCTCTGATGGCATCCCCACAGTGCCTGCCCAGTAGCCCATAGTCACTGCCCTGGTCTGCTATGGTTTATCCACTTACAGATCTACTCAGAAGCTGCCCACCAACCACATCCTCAGCCAAGACATTACAAAGGTTACCAGCCCTGGACTAGGGACACTGACCAGTTGGCAAAGTGCCTGCCACACAAGCATGAGGACCTGAGTTTGAGTCCCAGACCATGCTTTTTATCAGGTCTGGTGACATAGACCTTTGTTACGTTTGTTATTCTAGAACAATGGAGGATCCGTGAGGAATCCTGGAAAGTGAGCCTAGCTCAGTCAGTGAGCTCCACATGAAATGAGAGACTCTGTCCAAAGTGGAGTGGGATTGAGGAAGATACCTATGGTGGTTTGAATAAAAATGGCCCCATAGGCTCATAGACTCAAATGTTTGGCTGGGCAGGGAATGGCACTATTTAAAAGGATTAGGAGGTGTGGCCTTGTTGGAAGAAGTGTGTGACTGAAGCTATATTTTAAGGTTTCAAAAGGCCAAGCCAGACTCTGAGACCCTCTCTCTTCCTGCTGCCCATGGATCCAGATGTAGAACTCTCAGCTCCTTCTCCAGCGCCATGTCTGCCTGCACACTGCCATGCTCCTGCCATGATGATAATGGACTAAACCTCTGAACTGTAAGGCAGCCCCAGTTAAACGCTTTCCTTTAGAAGAGTTGCCATGGTCATGGTGTCTCTTCACAACAATGGAACACTGACTAAGACAATACTCAATGTCTGCCTCTGACTTTTGCGTATACACACACACACACACACACACACACACACACACACAGAAACATGCATGCCACCATGCACAAAGACATGAACATGTACAAAAGGGTGACTTTCATTGGTGATAAAAAAAATTATGACCTATGTATTTGAAATTTTCCAAATAGGACATTTCAGGTGTCACACACACACACACACACACACACACACACACACACACACACACACACACACACACACACACACACCATTTACAGTGATTAATTAGAAAAGATGATACTACAATTAATTCAATCTGTTGCATGCATCTTGCTTTCTTTTTACACAGATCTGTTTCATTACTTTTCTGTTGCTGTGATAAAATGTCATTACCAAAGGCAACTTGTGAAATAAAGTGTTTAATTTGGCCTGTGGTTTCAGAGGGCTAGACTCCACGAAGGTAGAGTTAAAAAAAAAAAAAACCAGCTGAGAGCTCACATTTTGATCCTCAAGCACAAAGCCAAGAGAGAGTACACTGGGAATCACATGGGTCTTTTGAAACCTCAAAGCCCACCCCCAGTGACACCTCCTCCAACAAGGCCACACCTCCTAATCCTTCCCAAACAGTTCCACCAACTATGGATCAAGTACTCAAACATATGAGCCTACAGGGGCCATTCTCATTCAAACCACCACAGTCCCTATTCACTTATAATTGAAAAAGAAAGCTTCGTTTCAGAATGCCCTATTGAAGTAATATCCATCAACACAGGCGGCGGTGCCAAGAAATTGTACAGGGAGCTTTTGGCAGTAACAAAAGTACTCTTGTAGGTATAATGCAAATGTGGAGGGTTTTAAAAGGGACATGCAAGAGGGAAGAGCATTCCAGGCATAGAGAAAAAAGTAAGATGGTGACATAACTTTATCACCTGGGACGGCATGGCTATTATCTGTACCCCAGGTGGGAATAGGCTATCAGACTGTCTTGTACTTTCATTGCTAATGTCAGAGCATGCCTATGTTGCTAATTAAATATAAGCTCCTTTATCTCTCCCTGAATATCTCCTGTATTTTCCCCAAATATTTTAATATACTATTGTATAAAAATAATGCTTTATTGTGACATTTCCAAACATGTAGATAACACACATTAATAGTGTTCACCACTCGGTTAATCTCTTCCCTCCCAACTTCCTTGGTTCTTTCCTGTTCTTTCCTGTTCTTCCTTCTATTTTCATGTCTATTTCCTCTAGATACCACACTTGAAATCATGAGAAATTAGTATAAATCTATTTGGCATTATTAAGGACACGTTTAATCCATTTTCCTGCAAATGATATGATTTTTTCTTCTTTATGCCTTAATAATACTTTACTGTGCATGTATAGCACACTTCCTATCGGCACTCACTCACTGGCAGGGGTCTGGGCTGACGTCATGCCTTGGCTGTCATCAGCAGTGCACTGATAAACACGAGCAGGTGCCGCTGCCAATGTGTGCTGACTTTGATTCCCTCAGGGATATACCTAGGAGTTGGACTGGGTCACATGGCATTTCTATTTTTAGTTGTTCGAAGCTACATACTGACTTCTGTAGTGGCTAGGCTAATTTACATTCCTACCAACACTGTGTAGGGCTTCCTTATTTCCCTCAGCCTGCAGCATTCGCTGTCTGTGGTTTAGTCAGCCTTGTGTGTACTAGGCGATTGCTCTAACCCTGAGCTGCACTGCAGCCCCACTTTTCTGCATGGAAGCCATTCTGACTGAGGCTGGCTGGAATCTCTGTGTAGTCTTTATTTGCATTTTACTGGCAACCTTAAAACCCAATCTTTATTTTTCCACGTGTTTATTGGCAACTTGTGCTTGATTTGAAAAGTCTCTGTTTAAGCTCATCTGCTCCTCTGTTTACTGTTTTCCAGGCCTTTTTTGATGTTTAATTTTTAGTTCTTTTTTTTAACAGAACATTTTGTTACATCAGTTTCACACCAACCAACCAAACATGCCTAATGGTCTTGGCCACTTCCCAGCTGGCAGGAGTATTTTCCAATGGTCACAGGGTTTTGCTGAAACATTTTTCTTAGTAGACTTACTTTACTTTCATCCTGGTAATTAGCATCTCTGTCTGGGTACCTGGGAGTTGCTCTTCCAGTAGCATGTGCATGGGCATAACCATGCCACGGTATGTGTGTGGTTGTCACAGGACAGCCTTGGCTGTTGATCCCCTTATTTGAGACTAGGTCCCTGGTGGTCACTGCTATACTCCTTCAGCAGTCCTGCTGGCTGCAAGTTCTTCCATCTCTGCCTCTCGTCTCAATATAAGAGCACTGAGTTTACAGCTGCAAGCTACTCCTGCAGGCTTTACATGGGTGATGGGTTCTCACACTCACCTATAAACACTTTAACTGATGAACTTTCTCTCAAACGCCTATTTTAGTTTTCCTTTAGCCCTGTTTTAACCATGCCCAGCTTCTTGTTTCTCATCTATTTAGTATAATCTCTCCACTTGTTTTAGAGATTCCATCAAAAACATTTGTGCATTCACAACTCCTGTGTAGAGTTTCACACACAGCTAGGCCTACATAGCCAGAGGTCTTCACCACATTCACATGGCAGTGCTGAACCTGAGTTCTTTATATTTTCTAAATATTAATCCTCTGTCACATGAATAGTTGTAAAATTATTTGGCTTGAAATTCACTTTTTAGACATAACTCTTGTTTGCTTTCATATTTTGCTTGCTAAGGACACCATTTTCAATATTCTCCCTCTATATCTAGGCATTTCTGAGTGACGTATGCTTCTTACCATAGGCAAACAGTTGGATCTTGCTTTTTAAGCCAGCCATCCCATCTGTATCATTTAATTAGGATAATTAAGACCATGTACCTCCAGGGTGATAATTTTGTTGTGTTTCTAGTGTTTGTTTCCTTTCTAATTGTCATTTGATTATCTACAGTATCCCTAAGACTTATTTGCTTCTATGCTCTGGTTATTGTGTTTATCTTCCTCTCGTGTGTATGTGGAATTCCTTTAAATATCCAGTTAATGTCCAGTTAGTGCTCATAAACTCTTTTAGCTTATGTCTGGCCTAGAAGGTCTTTATTTCTCCTTTAATTCTAAAAGATAGCTCTGCTGGGCATAGTAATGACCATGAGCCTCTGTCTATCAGTCTTGGAACACATTCCCTGAGCACCTGGCTGTTGAGTTCCGGTTGAAAACTTTGCTGCTGTTCTGATAGGATTGCCTTTGGGAATGACTTTATATTTTTCTATCACAGCTTTCAATCTTCTATCTCTGCTCTGTTCTTTTGGAGCCTTAACTATAATATGATACAGAGTGGATCTTTTCTAGCCTCCTCTGTTTGGGGTTCTAAGTGCACCCTCTTCCTGAATGTCTATTTTTCCCCCAGATTTAGGAAACATCCCATTAGTACCATTCAGTAGACTTTTATGCCTTTATTTTTTTTCCTCTACATCTTCTTCTGCTCTGCAGATACATAGATCTAGTCTTTTAATGCCATCCCGGGGGGGAGGGGGGGTCTCTTGTGCTTTGTTTATGGTTGTTGTCTCGCTTTGTTGCTTAATGAATGTTACGATCCATCAGCTCTGCCTTCAAAGCCCCAGAACTTCTTCCCTCCACTTGGTCTAGTCTGCTGGTCAGACTTTCCACTGTCCCTTTTGAATTACTAAGTGCTTTGGTTTCCTTGCCGCTGCTATGATGTCATCAAAAGCAACTTAGAGAAAGAAGAGATTTATTTCAGGTTACAGGTCACCGTCCATCATTGATGGAAACTGTGGCGGATGCGTACTCAAGCAGAAACTGAGGAACAATGCTGTTTTACAGCTCACTCAAGCTCATGCTGCACTCTTTGTGATGAAGCCCAAGGCCACGTGCCCAGGGAATGGTGCTGCTCACAGTAGGATGAGCCCTCCTGTACCAGCTAACAATCAAGGCAATTCCCTGCAGACATGCCTATGGGCTGACCTGATCTGGGTAATCACTCTCTTCTCAGACGATCAGAGGCTGTGTCAGGTTGTCAGCTAATGCCAACTGGCACACTGAGTTTCTTATTTCCACTGAGATTTTGAGTTCTTTTTGTTTCTTTCTCAAAATCAATCTTCTCCCTCTCCCAAACTTCTCATCACATCTTGTGCTATCTTCCTGAAGATGTTAAGATTTATTTTTTGTACTTCTTAAAATTCATTGATGTTTTGAATCATTATTTTGAGTTCTTAACTGGTATTTCATCCCCTTCAGCATATTTGGAGTTGGTTGCAGAAGAATCATAAACGTTTGGAGAAGCCACACTGCCTGGCTTTTTAATGCCTTCTGCATTTCTATGCTAGACATGTGTATCTGTTGAAATTGATATTTCTGCATTTTTTATATGAGAGCCTTTTGGGGAAGCAGCCTTCTTCTTGATGATATCTCCAGAGTCAATGAGTTGTTGTAAAGTGTTGAATATATTTCCAAACCGAGTCAGTGGTTTTCTCCGAGCCTCTGCATGCACAGCATTAAGGTTTCAGTGCGCCCTCTGTGCCCCACCTCTCTGGGAAGCTGTTCGCTGGCTGTTTCCATCATGAGGCCCTGGTGATGCTAGAAAGTGCTGCTTGCTTCTAATTGGCCGCCCTGATCCCTCCCATAATGTACATTTTAAGTGCATCTGGAAGCTCTAGGCTTGGTTCCCTTTACCTGCTCTTCAAACCCTGGTGGGCTATCTCCTTTATATTCAAAGACAATGCCTGGAACTTCTGAAAGGTTCCATGGCTTTCTCTTGCCTATTCTGACACATAGTCATGAAAAGGTAAGTGCAGTGCAGTGACTTTCTAGGCTGGGGAGACCCATGGGAGAGCCCACAAGGCAAACAGAGCCTGGTGCACATGGGGAGGGGGAGTGGAGAGGGAGTGGAACCACACATTAATTTTCAAAATAACTAGAACTGCAGCTTTGATGAATATGGTAAAGAAACCTGTGCTGACTTCACGGGACAGTTGCTGTGTACGGGACATGCTTCTGGGCATGCCTGTGGAGGGTTATATTGATTACATTGATTGAGATGGGAAGATCCACTCTGTCACTGTTCCCCAAGCAGGGGATCCTGGGTGACATCGGAGTGGGGAAGTGATCTGAGCTCTAGTGAGCAGGCGCGCGCATCCACTGCTGTCTTCTGATTGCAAATATAATATGAGCAGCTGCCTCCTGCTCCTGCTGTGTTGACTTCCCTGCCATAGTGTGTTGAAATGGTGAGCTAGAAGGAACCCTTCCTATCCCCTGGGTTGTGTTTGGACTACTTATCATGGTAACAGGAAAAGAGACTAATACAACTGCCTTGTGCCAGAGATTGAGCAAGGAGTTTTAAGTGCAGTTACTGATTTAACTAAAAGTTAAGCTGAGATAGCTAAGCAGGTTCTGCACCAGCAAAGGCCTTGAAGACCTATTACAATTCTAATCTTGACCTAACAGATAGGCGAAGGCCACTGAAGGGCATTAATATAGGAACTGCCGTCATCATAGTTGTGAATTAACCAAGCTAGCTGCTCTTGGTGAAAGCTACACTGTTAAAGTATAAATGTCTGGGGGAGGGAGGTCCTTAGAGTCCAAAGGATGTGTGACATTTGAACCAGAGTGGTGTTATGCTGGCTAGTGTTTTGTCATCTTGACACATGCTAGAGTCATTTGGGAAGAGGGAATTGCAACTGAGAAAATGCCCTCCCCCAATGACCTGTGACCAAACCTGGGGAGCACCAGCTCATGGGTGGCTCTGCCCACAGTGAGCTGAGCCCTCTCACAGCAGTCACCAATGAAGAAAATGCACCGCAGGCAATAAGGAAAGTCCAGTAAGTACAACCCACTTAAAATGAAGATGCCATGAAGGGCTAGAAAGGGCTAACACAAGGCAGAGAAAATAAGTGCTACTCACAGCTGACAAGAAGACATCAGGTAGGATTGCAAAGGTTCTCTGCAAATAAAAGCACACACTTCCACCAGAAAAAAAGTAAGAAGCTGTGAAATGGCCCTTTGCAAAAGCAGAAAAACAACTAGGAACTAAATTAATGAAGCAACTTCAGGTTCATTAATGAGAGAACTCATCTGAAGCTGCCATGACATGCAACTGCATGCTCGTCCAACTGACAAAGTGAAAAAGTCAGTAGTTCAGAATTCTAGCAAGGCCAAAATAAGATTTGCTGGCCTGTGTGGTAGCCATGAAGTTCAAGTTGACTGGATCTTGCTATGTAGACAAAGCTGCCTTCAAAGTAAAAATCCTCCTGCCTCTGACTCCAAAGTATGTGGGCTACTTGTAGGGCTTAGTCAGTGTCTTTTGCAGTGAAGAGAATCCAGACAAAGGCACTTATAAAAGAAAGAAAGAATTTAATTGGCGCTTTGCTTATAATTTCATAAATTTAGTCCATTGCCATCATTACGGGGGAGCATGGTGGCATACAGGCAGACATGGTGCTGGAAAAGTAGCTGAGAGCTCCACATTATGACCTGTAGGCAGCAGGAAGAGAAACTAGGCCTGATGTGGGCTTTTGAACCCTCAAAGCCAACCCCTCCCCCCAGTAACACACTTTCTCCAACAAGGCCACGCCTCCTAATCCTTCTAATTCTTTCAGATAGTGCCACTCCCTGATAATTAAGCATTCAAATGTATGAGCCCATGGGGTCTATTCTTATTCAAATGACCAAAAAGTATAGGTCACCAATCCTGATGATATCTGCCCCTTAAAGCTTTCAAGCACTTTAAATGTCTAGCTCAATTTGAGATGTGCCTTAAATGGATAATGCATATTTAATCACAAAAGCTTAGTGTCAATTGGCAGTGGTGGTATTTGAGCAGATTTCATTAAACAGGTTGATAAAAGTCAGCACCACTGTGGAAGTAGAAAGAAACAGGAGAAGAAAATGCTCCACCACACAACAAGGACATATGTTCAACCATGTTCATAGCAGCCTTATTCATAATAGCCAGAACCTGGAAACAGCCTAAATGTCCCTCAGTTGAAGAATGGATAAAGAAACTGTGGTACATTTACACTATGGAATACTACTCAGCTATTAAAAACAAGGAAATCCCAAAATTTGTGGACAAATGGATGGAACTAGAAATGATCATACTGAGTGAGTTAACCCAAAAGCAAAAAGAGTCACATGGTATATACTCACTTATAATTAGGCACTAGCCCAAAAGGCATGTCCCATGAAAGTCTTCACTTACCAGGAGATCAGAACAGATGTGAGGACATCCCACTGGGACTCTAGGTAAGACAAATAAATATAGGAGATGGGGAAATAGAAGGACCCAGAGGGTCCTAGAAACCTACAAGAAGAATACTGTGATGGGTGGATTAGGGCTCGGGGGTCTGCTCAAACTTGCACTAACTAAGGACAATACTAGTAGTAAACATTGAACCCCTACTCTGATCTAGCCAATGGACAGGACAGTCTCCACAGTTATGTAGAGAGTGGGGACTGACTCTGACATGAACTCTCTGGTGCCCCATATTTGACCACTTCCTCTTGGTGGGGAGGCCTGATGGCACTCAAAGAAAGAATAAGCAGACTACCAAGATGAGACTTGATAGCCTATGACCATATAGTGGTGGCTCGGTCATAGAGCTAGGAGAGGGGAATAGGGTGAAAGTGGGAGGGAGGGAGGAATGGGAGGATACAAGTGATGGGATAACAATTGAGTTGTAATCTGAATAAATTAATAAAATAAAAAAAGAAACAGGTGAGATTAGCAGAAGATGGTAAACCATGTGAAGCTGGTACGTATTGATTAAACCCCATCTCTACAGCACAGTGCTCATGTGGAGTCTGGGGAACAGCTGTGCTTGGCTTCCTGAAATATGAAGTGATGCTCTGGGAAGCATTTGTTGGGATCTTAGAAAACGGCACATGTACCCATCCTCTAGCCAGCCCAGAAGTTCTCCTTTAGTGTTCATCCCAGAAAAATCCTTGCTCATGTGCATCTGGAAGAGCATACAAATTATGGACAGTGGAGCTGCTTGTGATAGCAACTCCAAAACTAAAACAGTACAAATATCTAGAATAGGGGGAAAGGGCAAGCGAACGACGGTCACACAGTAGAACATGATACAACAACAAAAATAAACAGACCCCGCCCTGGTATCCACAGCCTCATGGGCGAATCTTAGAGACTCGGTCTTGAGTGAGAGCAGCAAGTCACACACAAAACAAGAAAGCCTAAGAGATGTTGCGATGTTATGATTCCCAAACACAATACAAACTAAACACTGTTGTCTATGAACAAGAACACTTAGAGAGGGGAGGGAGGAGAGGTGTCCGGGGAGCATCAGCAGAACTAGGCACACGCTCTAGTTCTCCTGTGTGGTGGTGAGTTCGGGGGTGATTTAATTTTGTGTCCAAGAAAGAAATGTGTTACAGCTCTCTGTTGTTTTGAAGAACCAACAGGTCATGAAGGTGTTCGCAGAAGCTGCTTCACTTAGGGTGATGACAGGACTCAAGATGCAGCAACTTGAGGAGTAACTGTGGATGATGCTATGGATGTGAGAAAAGCCAGGGTAGGGGAGTCTCAATAAAGCATAGGTTTCCGTCTGCAAGCAGCTCTTACATCCTGACAAACACCGAGGAAGAGAGTGGCTTCCAGTGATCAGAGTCATTTTGGCCAATGTCCCAAGAGACACTATAATGATGACACACAATTTATCTTTGAAAAATTCATCTGGAATCTCGAAGAACTATAGCATTCTCCACAGAGAACTGAGATTCAGGCCAGATGTGCAAGAAAAAGGCAAGTTCAAAGAAGAGCTGCTTCCCCTCAAGGAGTGACTGTCAAATCTAAAAGCAAATCCCAGCAACTGAGAAGCCACCAGAGCTGGATGCCCTCAGAGGCTATGGGCCAAGCCAATACTAAAAGTGAGAGCCTACCAATGGGGAGGCTTGCCCAACACCCCAGGTGTACCTCAGGGATATCAAAGGCTGCATTCTAGGAACCTCATGGGATTTCAACACCCCTGGCTCATTCTCTGAGGTTTCAAAGGAAACATGATTGCTTGCCACAGCAGTGGAGATCACTGCTGTGCATCCCGGAAGCCTAACGTTATCTCTGTAAATTTCCAGGTAATTTATAGCATCTTATTTGTAGTTACATATTATATTGTATATCAATATATACTGTGTGAAATGTATTGATCATACAAAAAGAGAGACAAGATCAGGAAATGGGAAACAGAAGATTCATGGTGTTCCTAAGAAAGAAAGAAAGAAAGAAAGAAGAAAAGAAATTACTAATTGGTGTGCTGAAGAAACTCCAGCAAGTTTAGAGAATTGAAAGCTATCGAAGAGATGGAGTCAGCAACTCCAGAGCTGGAAAGGCAACAGCTAACATGAGGAACTTGATAGTTGCACTTAACTGCAAGACACATTGGGGTGAGTAACATAAATAGGCCAGAAGAAAATGTCCAGACTAAAACAAAGAGATGACGCAAGCCACAAAACTATAGTGAGAGCTACACAGGGTCTCCATGGAAAGGCTGGTGTTCCTGTACTCTCAGTGTGATGACGTGGAAGAGTCAACATCAGAACAGTGCTGGGAGGCAAAAGAAGAGTCCTACAAAGTTAACATCGGTGAAGGCAGACTCAGCAAGCCCTCTGCATAAGTGGGAACAACCAGAACATCACAGGCGGACACGTTGTGCATCGCTCCTGAAAACAAAAACAAACCCTTAAGCATAGACAGACCAGGAAAACAAACTTGAATGGAGCGTAAGCTGGACTAGCAGACTAGCAGTCACCTCTCAGTCAGAGTGATGGAGGACAGAAGACAGCGGAATCTACTTCAGACTGCTGAAGGAAAAGTTGCAATATGGAACTTGACAGCCGCAAAATAATCAAGCACAGGTACAGAGATTTTTAAGACACATAGAGAGTGGGAAAACGTGTTACCAGTAGGCAGACACTAGGAGGCATCCAAGGGAAAATGATTTTAGTGGAAATAATTTTAATGGAAACACTTATAGTGAAATACAATGTAAGGAATAAGAGTAGGGGGAACCCAGAAATAGAGTTTATGATCTAAAACTGCCTCAAAACCCTGGGGGAGGGAGACAACAATTAAATAAAGAAATCAAACAGGAATCAAATAAACACAAACTAAAGCCAGAAGCTGGCAAACCAAAGATCAATCAAGAAAAATAATTGAGAAAGGGAGTGCAAATTGTCAAAACCAGAATTTTTAAAGAAGCCCTTACTGCAGACGCTGCACACACTAAGCAGAAATTAGATACGGGGAGCAATATTGTGTCAGTAACTTGAAATTTACACATAGCACCAGTCCTTCACAGATCCTTCCAGAAAATAACAACGACCATCTACAGTTCTGCTAATGGAACCAGTTTATCATTAAAATGATACTGATGCCATGAAGAAGATACTGTTGGTGCTAAGGAGATGGCTCAGTGGTTAAGAACACCTGCTGTTCTTGGCAGAGGACTTGGGCTTGGTTCTTAGCACCTACATGGAAACTCACAACCTGCTCCAACCCCAGATGCAGATGTTTTGCTGCCCTCTTTGGGCCTCCACATGTACTGCATGCATTCAGTACACAAAAATTCATGCAACCCAACATATATACACATTAATTAATTAATAAAAAGTTTTTAAATATAGTCTTTCCACCTACTCTCTGGACACATTTTGGAAGATTGCTCTCTCTAATAGATGGAATGTGCCTATGAAGACCTAGGCTTAGACTTGTCTTTTCAAAAAGACTCAATGGGCGTAGAGCTGTATAGCTTCTTTGATATTTAGATTCTCCTGTCGTCTTGACAAGTTGTACTTTCTCTGAGTAGTTTTCCTAATCTGTTTGGAATCAATTAGGGCCTGCCTGTAATAGCTTCCTATGAAAACTTTATAAACAAAATACTAAGAAATCACGTCTAGGCCAATGTCCCACCATAACAAGTGGTTAGTTTTTTGTCAACTTGACACAAAGTAGAATCATTTGGGAAAGGGAAATCTCAGTTGAAAAAAATACTCCACATGATTATTCTGTGGGAAAAAAATCTGTAGAACATTTTCTTGATTGATGATTGATTATTAATGTGGGAGGGTCCAGTCCATTGTGAATGGTGAGACCCAGGGCAGGTGGTCCTGGAGTGTATAAGAAGGAAGATCAAGCAAGCCACGAGGAGCAATCCAGTAAGCAGCATTCCTTCATGGCCTCTACTTCAGTTTCTGCATCCAGACTCCTGCCTTGAGTTCGTGCCCTCACTTCCTGCAGTGATGAAGTGTGACCTGGGAATGGTAAGCTGAAACAACCACTTTCTTCCTTGATCACAGCAATAGAAACCATAACCTAAAACACATGGTATTTACTTCAATGTTGAAAAGCTCATTTAACACTTAGGAATCAGTTGGCTTAATGTTGCATCTGACCAGTGAAAACTCTATTCCTATAGACACAGGAAAGGCCTTTGTGAAAGTGTAACCCCTGCTTGTAAAAATAAACTTTGTTAGAAAGTCAGGTTAGGAGAAAGTTCTCAGTGTGACCAAATGTATGGAAGTCAACAACATCACTAACACGATAGTAACTGTAAAAACTCAAATGCTCTGTTCTAGGGCCAGCTGGCTTTTGGCTAATGCACCCACCAGGGTAGGCAGAATAGGCTGACTTCTGCTGTGATAACAGACACCCCGAACCTCACTGGCTTAAAGCCAGCAAGACTCTGTGTCTGGTTCCTGGCTAGCTGGTAAAAAGTGTGGCCTCTGGTCCCTCCTGTTCTTACACCCTTCAAGCCAGACAGGAGTAAGTTTTGCCTTTTGAATAATTCTGCTTATCTTGGGATAAATGGACATGAAATGACACCTAGTATCTAGTAAATGTTTTACCCAAAATAAGGCACACATCAGTGCTGCTCATCTGAGCCAGTTACTCTTGTGGTCCTCATAACTTCAAGGAGACACGGAACTTTAAAGGTTTTCCATGCACAATAAAAGGGGGTGCTTGAGAGATGGCTCACTGGTTAAGAGTGTTTGCTGCTCTTCCAGAATGCCAGCACCCACATCGGGGAGCTCACAATCACCTGCAACTCCAGCTCCAAGAGGTCTGATGCTCTCTTCTAGCCTCTATGGACATCTGCACTCACATGACACTGTGAATGAATGCACACGCCCACCCACAGACACATACGGAGTAGAGATAAAATGAGTGTTTTGTTTTCTTTTTTAAGAAAGAATGTGATGCTGATCCAAAGCAGTGACAGCCCACATTGGTAAGGTGGGCCATTTGCTTTAATGACTTCACTGATGGAATGTCTCTGTAAGATCAGACAGAAGACAAAATCTCCAATGAGTTAGGACACTCGGGAAGATCAAAAAGCAAAGCGTTCAAAGGAGAAAGCTTCCAGTGTTGGTGACAGCACTGACTGGCACGTTTTCCTTGGCTGGGGCTGACCCTGCCTGAGAATGACCCCAGCTTCCCTTCTTGGGTACTTTAGGTAACTGATTCTCCGCTGTAGTCCTAAACTTTTCCTCACTACCACTGTGACTAGTGCACTCTGTTGGGTGGGAGGCCCCCAGGTCCCTTTGAGGAGTTGGTCTCTCCATCTCCACCTTTCTAGTGCTCAAAGCCTCAATTCTAAGTACCTACGTAGTGCTCAGCATACTGTTCTTTCCAGTTCTCAAAGAAACATGGCAGGTTTGGTGCTAGCTGATGCCAATTAATCCCCCGCTAACACCACTGCCTTTCCTCTCGATGTGTTTAAACCCTTCCCTCAAAACTGGGGATCAAGCCTGCTTCTATCATCACAAAATTCACTCCCTAGGGAAGAGCCATCTTCACTCTCTTCGGCTGTCCCCTAAAGCAAGGATTGTGTCTTACCCAGCAATGGGAGGGGATGTGGCGAGGGAGGGAGGGGTGGGGCGACAGCATGCCTCTTTCAGCAGAAGGAAAAATTGACATCCAGAATCACTGCGTGCTGGCAATGTTTTAACATTGCAGACTGCCTGCTGTGCGCGCCTCAGTGTTTGCAGAGTGGGGCTGTCTCCTGGGCTCCCTGTACACTGTGATTGGGAGCTGCCAAGATGCTTGCAGCATACTATCCGTTTGGCACACTCAATTCTCTGCCTATTTGTTCCAAGGTAGAAACCTGGGAAGGGAAGCAGAAAGATCTTTCCACTCTAAAATCCACAGAAACTTCTCTTAGAGTGAAACTGTGATGTCTTTGTTCATGCTTCAGTAGCTTCAGAACCCAGAAGGACACAGAAAATTGCCCCCACCCCCATAAGTGACTGTCTTCGCCCTACATTCAGGCATGGCTACCCTATATTTTCAATGACCCTGTCCTGGGCCTGGCAGGTGCAATGGCAGAAAAGAAGCAATGGCCACTCTTCAAAGAGGTCCCACTGTCCTTTAGAAAGTGAGACTGTGCTGCTGTAGGGTGCTGAATACTCCCCCAAAGACTCCTGCTCCCCAGCATAGTGAGGAAACTACCAAGATACGGAGCCCTGGTAGGAGGTCTTCCAGCTACTGGGGTTTTGCCCTCAATGGGGACAGTTCTACCTTGGCTTCTGTTGTTTGCTTTTGCTTTGTAGCCTAAATTTTGCTCTGCCACATGCCTCACGTGCTCTGCTTCACTGCAGGTCTGAAATGGCGGGGCTGCCTGATCCTGAGCAGAAACCTGCAGATGTGGGAGCCAAAGTAAACTTTTTCTTTTAGAAGCCTATTACCTCAGTTACTTTGCAACAGTCGTGGAGAGTTGACTAACATGGGACTTAACAACTGAAGGAGGTTAGTCACAGTGTCCCAAACCAGTGTCCCTTTCCTGGTAACGGAGCTGGAGAGGGTGGTTAAAGATTGGTTGTGGCTGGTGCCTTAGTTTGAGCGGGACCCCTGGGCCCAAATCTGCCTATCATATTGTTCTACTTGTAGATTTCTAGGACCCTCTGTATCCTTTTATTTTGCTATTCTCCCATGTGTCTCTCATTTAGAGTCCCAATAGGATGCCTTCCCCTCTGTCCCAGTTTCCTGGTAAGTGAAGGCTTTCGTGGGACATGCCCCTTGGGCTAGTATGCAGATATAAGGGAGACCTGGTGGCACTCAGAGGAAGGACAGCAAGTAGCCAAGAAGAGACTTGATACCCTATGAGAATATACAGGGGGACGTAATCCCCCTCAGGAACAGTCATAGGGGAGGGGAATAATGGGAAAATGGGGGGGGGGGAGGAATGGGAGGATACAAGGAATGGGATAAACATTGAGATGTAACAAGAATAAATAAATTAAAAAAAAAAAAAAAAGATTGGTTGTGGCTATCAGTGTCATCGCTGTTGGAACACTGTTTGGATTCACGGCAGGATCCACTTGCCCTGCTCCTGTTGATATTCTGGTATTCCTTGGGATTTTTTTTCTACATGCCCCAGAGTCTAAGTGCCTCAAGTAGAGGTGACTCCACTCAGTATCCAAGCAAGGCCCGAACAATCCGGGCTGGCTGATTAGGACTTCAGATCTCCCTGCTTATAGAAATGGTCCAAGTCTCAATAGGAACCAATCTGAGGCACCTCAGCAACATGAGCAATACACACTCCGCCCTCCATGTAGAGTATTGAGGCTGGTGGCTTCCATGAGAAGAAAGCCTGTCCTAGCATAGAGCCTACAGAGAAAAGCAGAAGACACATGAAGGAAGGTTCCAGACTACCTGAGAAACTGCACCCAGCTGTGGCCGAAGAGATTGACATTCATTCGCTTGCCCAGAGTTTGTTAGCATCTCAATTTTATCCCAGGTATTTTTTTAGGCCTTGGTCATTGAAATTCTCATGACATTCCTATCGCAACAGAGCTCTAACTCTTGATGAGTCCAACCTTCAGTTTCCTTCTTACTGTCCTTGCAATGGTGTAGAAGCCCCATAGTACTGTGGTTTGGATGCAAAATATCCCAAGAGGCTTATGTGTTAAAGACTTGGTTACCAACCTGTGCCCCCAAGAGGAGGTAGAACCCTTTGGAGAAAGGACCTGATAAAGGTGCAGCCACACAGGTTGCCACTCTCTGCTATAAAGTCCCTGTGCCTCTCCGACCAGCATTCATCATTCATTTAAAATAGTGGTATAATTTGACTTATCCCAACATGCACTGTCACCTTCAAGAGTAAGATCAGCAGGGCCGAGGGCTACATGTGAAATGATCCTCCACAGTCTCGTGCTTTCGAGCACTCGGTCCTCAGCTGGTGTCACCATTTGGGAAAGCTATGGAATCTTTTGGAGGTGGTGCCTTGCTAGAGGAAGTAGGTCATAACACGGTGGGCTTTACGGTTTATAGAAACAACCCGCTACCTGTTCACTCTCTGCTTCTTAACCTGCTGATGCAATGCAACCGGCAGCCTCCTGAACCACTGCCATGCTTTTCTTCCCATGACTGGGCCCCTCAGACTGTGACCCAGAATAAGCCCTTCCTCCATTAAGTTGCTTGTCGGCTGTTTTATCACAGACAATTAATGAGACAATCAGCTGCCAAGTTCTCTGAGATACGTCCTAATGTCCAGCTGACTTAATCTAGTAAATCTATGTGCTTAACTCATGATCTGTCCTCAGTTCGTTGGCCTTTCTCAAGAAATGAGTAAATGGATTTTGATTCAGACATAGGAAGTAATGACATGGTGACATGCCTTTGAAGGCATCCTGTAACGCTAGCTTCCTCCTGTCTCTTTCTAACCTCCTGGATGTCACTTCTCCAACCACATGCCTTTGCTATGACCATGATGCTGTCCCACCACAGGCCAAAAACAACAGAGCCAAGTGATGAAGGTCCAAACCCTCAACAACTGTGAATTAAAACAGACTGTCTTTATAAGTTAGTTATTCAGCCTAAGTATATTTGTCACAGTGACAGAAAGCCAGCATGGATGGCACTTAAGAAAATAATCATGTACAGAGTATGGTGGGTAGTGATGTTTGGTAGAAAGAAAATGAATCAAGGGAGGGGTAGAGAGTGCCACCACAAAGAGGAAGGTGGATGAAGTCCTCATGAAGATCTGAGCGATGTGGCAGAGGGAAACATGGGCCAAGGCCAAAGTGGCCTGGGGTAATAGAGGAGTGAAAGCCCAGAGGGCAGGTCCAAGTGGACATATACAAGGACTTTGCTTTCATCCTAATCTTCATGTGACTTGCCCCTAGGACCAGAGAGAGGGAGACAGAGAGAAAATAAACAGATGCAGTGTGGCCCTCCTAGAGCAAGATGTCCCTGCCTGCTGAACCCAGGTGAAGAGATGACGGCTGCAGTCAGGAGGGCGGGCTGCTAATCTAAGTGCTAGCCAGGACCAGAGCTGAAGCAGACACAGAAGGGGCCAAGTAGACCAAGCCAGTTAGCTCCAGCACAAACACTTCCTGTTGGTTTTACGTCATTTGCTCAAGGAGGCTCAGGTGGAGAATGTACCATTTTCCACCTTACCTCAGATGCCACCACAGTAAACACACTAAGAAAAATACACTGCCAATTCCTTGGTACAGCCATTCTTCCTGGAACATGAACATACTCTTTTGGGCTTCTTGCTGATGGTGTTAGCATGACAGCTGTGATCAGAACACAGGAAACCCCGTGCCCACCATGAGAATGGAGAACAGTTAACGGCAGCAAATGTCCTGCTGTGCTTTAGCATTTGAGTCCTTAAAATCAGGCCTGTTCAGGAGTTAGCACCTCACCCACCTGAGGGAACATGCTTGTTCACTGACCCACATTATCCCCTGCCTAAAACCCTCCAGTAGCTCCAGAATTTCTGGAAGATTGACTCCACACACCCCACATGGCCCAGGGCCCTTTGAGGCTGGCCTGGCATTCAGGGGCCATTCATAGCACCTTATAGCTTCACCTCCCTCAGGTGCACCAAAGGCCCTGCCAGAGCCCCAAATGAACTGTACTTTCTCTTTACCAACTGCCTTTGTACATTATATCCCCATCCTTGGAAATGCCTTTCCCCCAGAAAATTGCTGCCACTTCTGCAAGTCTCAAGTGTAAAGGAGAATGTTCTCCCAGCGTTAGGGCCCTTCTACCATGCTGTCACCTCTGGCCTTCAGCATGGAGGAGGCGTGGGAAATGTCATCTGTAAATACCTATGAAATACATGAACTGGAAGAATGCCAGGAAATATGTGGACATGGCTGTAAAGTCATGTGTCTGTGCTCCACTGGACTGAAGAGTCCCAGCCCTGTTCCTCAACCCTCACCAAAACAGGTGGCTCACTCAGGTTCAGTAGAATCTGGATGGAGAACCAAGACAGAAAAACTAAAACACTGGCTACAGTAAATATTTTAGGGCAGCTAAAGCATGGGTGGAACCATTGCCACAAAGGTGGCAAATCCCTTCTGTGAATAAAGGATGCAAGAAAGGGATGCTTTATCTGCAAAATTAAAATACATAGGCATTACATAGGGGAATGGTTTTACTGACCATATTTGGTATTTTTTTGTAAGGTGGGAATGATAAAGGACAACATCAAATAAGACTAATTATAAAACTAAAAATTAAAAAAATAAAAATAGAAATAGGCTAAGTGCATAAGGAAACCTTTTATTTAATTCAAAGAGTTATTTTATTTGGAAGTCTATAATCTGCCACACAGAGACATATTAATACACAGCTCTTTGGGGATGTGATTAAGGTGAATTTAAATTTCACTGTGGCAGAGGAGACACTGGATATGATTTGAGTGCTGATTGTTAACAAATGCAGGTGTCCCCTGTAGAGGTGTGCTTCAAAGCAGAGAACTAATGCCAGGATTCTCTTAGACTCTGCTGATGAAAACTTGATATGTAAATCTAAAATTCAACTTATCGAGTGGTTTTAAGAAGACAGGGAGATGCTAAGAAATGTATAGGATGACCTTGACCCAGGCTATACCCAGGAAACCCTAAACAGGGACAACTTTACACAAAAGCCCTAACTCCCTCTGGCACATAGAGAGCTCCCACTGTCTCTGAACTGGTGCCCCCTGAATTCTACTAGTCCACTTCAGTCTGAAGACCAAGAAGTCCGAGGTTTCTAAGCAACCCCTGGCCGTGGCGAACTCTCCCTGCCTATCGCCAAGGATGTTCATTCCGAGCCACCAGACTCAGGCTCCTGCAAGGCAGGACCACCTTGTTGGCCTGCCTAGGTGGGCTCTCACCTTCTGAGAGGGCCACTCATAGCCTTGGTGGTTCTAGAAATGGTGATCTGAGGGACCAAACTTGTACCTTGTACAAGAGATGAGCTCAGAGTGCCCAGCCTCAGACCCAGCTCTGCCAGGTACAGTCTATCACTGGTGTCCCCCTTTCTTTCTATCTATCTATCTATCTATCTATCTATCTATCTATCTATCTCTCCGTCCCTCCTTCCTACAAAACAGTCACAAGAAAAACACCTCTTCCATTGGGATCTTGAAGGACTGAGTAAGCCCAGCACAGGGGCTGGCACCAAAGAAGCCTCAGGATGTCTGAACTGTAATTTGGGCCACAGTGGAGTAGACAGGCAGAGAGAAGCCAGCATGTATTATTACACAGAAGGTTATCAACTGATGTGTGTGTGTGTAAGGCACTTCCCACATGTGACTAATGCTTGAGTTCCCAACAACCTGATTAGGAACCTTCACATGGATGGGGAAACAATTCAGAGGGGTTGAGTCCCAGGACATTCAATAATGAAAGTAAACGCGAAGAAAATTACTTAAACCTCTGCTCAGCCATATACCAGTATACCAAGCTCTGCCACCATTAGCTGCAAGGACTCCCCAGACCTGGCACCTATACAAGATGGACAGTTGACAACATTACCCACTAAGAAGCTGGCCCCAAGCAGAACTCCTTCCTCAGAGCCACTGACTTTAGCCAAAAAGTTTCCTTATGCCATTTTGAGTGAACAGAGACACATGCTTGTACATAAGCCCAAATAGGAGGGGCTCTCTCTCCCGCCCTCTCCCTCTCCCCCCCCCCTCTCTCTCTCTCTCACACATACACACACACACACACACACACACACACACACACAGAGTGCAGTTCCACCCAGTAGGCCACCTCTGTCAACCTCAAGCTCTGAAGGCCACTTCAGAGTCTTGGGATGCTGAGCAACGCCCCCCTACTCTACTGTGAAACAAGGTGTTCCCTGTGACGCCCTCCCCCCCCCCAGCCTCCTCAAGTAATAGCTTCAGTCCCCTTTTTATCTCCCAGTCTTCTGTCCTAACTCTGGGCTCAGCATGATCTGATCTTCTACAGGGCACTGGAGCCAAAGAGGTGACCAGGTAGGAGCTCTAAGCTTAGCACTGGGCGGGTGCACAGCCAGTGTGGGGTGGCAGGCCAGTGCGGAGACGCGGGTGCCCATCCTTGCGCTGCACTTAGCAGGCGTTCAGTGAAGGGTGGCAGAAGGAAGGGATGCCCCTGGGATGTGGGGAGTGGCAGGCTCCGGTTAGGGAGGCTCTTACCTTCTTCATTCTCATCAAACACTGGGAGCTTGTGGGAGTGGTTCCCGCCCATATTCCGCAGCTACCGCTGTTACTACATGCCCGGCCTCTCCGCTCGCTCGGATGTCAGATGCAGGATTTTCACAAGAATAAAGGATGCAGGATGCTCGCGGGATGCCGCGCGCGGGATGAGAGCCCAGGGATGCAGGATGCAAGCTGAGGTGAGAGCAGCCAGCCAGGGTTGTAGCTTGTGTGGAGGGGGCCGATTGCAGGGCAGGAGTGGGACCGTGTGGCCACCGCCTCCTCCGGGGGTCCCCCAGCTGTGGTCACCGCTCCCCCTGAGCTCTCACGCTGCTCTCTCCATGACGCACAATACACGGATGGAAACCTGGAGACTTGCTGAGCGCAGACCACCGTGCAGCGCAGCTCACAACGACGGTGAGACCTAAGGAGGAAGAGGGGAGAAAGGAAGAGAGGGAGGGCTTGCAGGGGGAGGAGGGGGCGTGGACCCGGATCTCAGTCAAGAGTTATAAGCCACCACCCCATTTCACAGTCGGGTGGGCGGGGACTCCGAGGGAAGGGGCCTCCCTGGAGCTGCTGGATTGCTGGGACTCCCCACCCGCAGTTTTTGACAGTTCGCGTTGGCTCAGAACTGCGGTCACCCACTGGCTCCTCCACATGCTTCTTTGTTTTCCGGGATGTTTAATGAGTGCAAGGAGAGCCCAGACCAGCGAGATCTAATGTAACCTCTCCTTGTACATGGAGAAACTGAGGCCTACAAGACTGTCATTTACTTTTTTTTTTTTTTTTTTTAACATCCATTTTTTTTTGGAAATTGACTCTCCGGGTCCTCGAGATTCCCCCATACTGTGAGGCTTGGCGGCTGATTTAGGGGCGGGGTTCTCGTCTGGATCTGGACTCCAGTAGCAGCTGGGGAGTGCCTGTAGAAGGGGGGAGGGGTCTCCAGAGACAGAGATGCCCAAGGACCCGAGACTTGCAAGAGCTAGAGAGTGGGTGCCACGAACTCCCCGGGAAACTGTCATTACCTGGTAGCGCAAGCTGCTGGTCCAGGCTTCCTGGGGACGGGCATCTCTGGCCACATCCTGCCACCTGCTGGGCGCTGGGAACCTCTGTGCGGACTAGGAAGGCAAAGGCTCTTTTCTCAGTCTTCTTAGACTATTTCCATCCCTCTGCTCGACACCCCACCTTCTTTTTGACCAACATAACTTAATTTCTCAGGCGCGGGGGGGGGGGGGGGGGGGGGGGGGGATGGGAGCCGGCTCTACCCATACCTGACTGATAATTGCTTCAAGTCCAATTGTTCTCATTCTGGAAGGCTATATACCTGGTATTTGTGCGCCACTCCTGGGGTTCTCATCTGTGGAATGGGGTGATGCCCGGGTTGCTGTAAGCTTGTCTGATAATATGTATAAAAGAAGCAAGAATGCCTGGCAGGAAATTACTGACAGATAAGCCACATACTCTTCCTTGGGCCAATGAGCTTCAGTGGTGTGGCCAGGTTACACCAGACCCAGGGCTGAATGCAGGATATAGGAGATACCTCAAGAGTCAGGAGGAGAAACGCAGACAGTGCTGAGAGTCTTTTTCCCCCCATTCTAGGGGATGGATTTGAATAGGTCATATAGCCTCTTCTGGGCCTCAGTTCCTCTGTATGTGCAATGGGGCTAATAACACATCTACCCTCCCAGGGCTCACAATGGGCACTATAAGGGGATTGATGCTAATCTCTGGAACACAGGAAGCATGACAGAGCATGTGCTGTTGACTTGAACCCTGAATTGCTGTGTGGGCAGCCACCTTACAGCTCTTCCTTCTCTCCCCGACCTCCCGTGAATGTGAGGTGACTGTCAGTTCTGAAAGAGGCCTCAAGAGATGACCTTTATGTCCTTTCATTCCTACTCTCCATGCAAGAAGAGCTGGCCCTGAGCAACCTCTTCCAAGAAGGAAGGGCCCAAGGTGCAGACCGGAACCCGTGTGTCCCCAGAAGCAGAGTTGCATGCTCAGGCAAGAGAGATGTGTGCCAGCTGGATCCAAGATGTTTGTTTTGAAGCCTTATCACAGAATACTTGACTAATATGCATATGAAAGTAATAACCGCACCAACAAAGACTATTGCTGTGATTTTTGCTGTTAGAAGGAATCCCAGGATCCTTGGGGATAGCAGAGCCACTTGCCTGCCCCTCCCCAAAAGGCCAGAGAGTCCCTAGTGGCTTTGAACATCTGCTCCCTCTCCTCTCAGCATTGTTCAGGCAATGTTTTCTAAATACTTACATTGGGTCAGGAACTGAAAACACAGCTGACTAAGATAGAGTTTGATTTCATGTGGGAGGCTTTGATGATAGGAGGTGAACCTGGGCCAAGGGGAGACATAAGTCCACACCTGGCATTAGTGAGGGCTTCTTTGGAGAGAGGGGGCTTGAGCTAGGCCTGGAAGGGCAGAAAGGCTTGCAGATGAGGGGGAAATTGGTTGCAAAGTTTCCACAGACAGGGAAGAAACGTTCCTTCTCGAGAGGTCAATAAGAATGGGTCCTTTATCTGGCATTATATGCCAAGCTCTGTGCCAAATCCTGGTGGGACACTCAGCCCAGCAACCGCCTTCCTCCTCCTTCTCCTCCTCCTCCTCCTCCTCCTCCTCCTATCACTTATACACAGTGTGCTGGACTCTGGGTCTTAATTGCTTCCCATGAGCTGAGCCCTCCAACCCTCATGGTGGCCCCTGTGCTCTCATCACCCAGGGAGGGAGACTGTGGCACAAGAAAAACAAGCTGATATCAAAGGCTAAGAAAAGAAATAATTCAAATTCTGAAATCAAACATGTATATCAGACTTGCTGAAAGGACATAGCAGTGACCCAGAATGGAATAGTGGCTATTTTGAGAGTTATAAATAAATTCAGCTCTTAAATCTTTTTCTAAGTGTTTTTCTTATGTTAACAATTAGTGAAAACGGTGGTGTTTCGAAAAGTCTTTCAAACATTGCTCCTGGGTTCA
Organism: Acomys russatus; assembly: GCF_903995435.1. Taxonomy (NCBI): domain Eukaryota; kingdom Metazoa; phylum Chordata; class Mammalia; order Rodentia; family Muridae; genus Acomys; species Acomys russatus. Next base: position 29,219,277 of record NC_067158.1, read on the forward strand.
AAAGATGTATGTGGCACTTTACTGCTGTAATTACTGTGGGACATAAGAGAGGTAGTACAACTGGCTCCATTTTTCTCAGATGAAGAAAAGAGGTTCTTGGGGTTGAACGGTTGGTCCTTAATTCCCTTAAATCATTAAATGTCCCCCACAAACTTCATGGCTTAAAAGAACAGAAATCTTAGCACTTGGGAGGCAGAGGCAGGTGGATCTCTGAGTTCCTGGCTTGCCTGGTCTATAGAGTGAGTTCCAGGACAGCCAAGGCTACACAGAGAAGCCCTGACTTGAAAGGAAAAAACAAAAAAGAAGAAGAAGAAGAAGAAGAAGAAGAAGAAGAAGAAGAAGAAGAAGAAGAAGAAACAACCACAACAACAACAACAACAGCAACAGGTTTATGTTTGCTCCTTAGGAGACCAGAAGTCCAAAGCCAAGATGCCCACCTCACTATTCCTAAGGAACTGTGGGAACATCTGTGCCATGCATCTTCCAACAACTGGCATCTTCTAGCCTCTGGCTCCAGGTATTTCTTCGCTTGGGGATACAAGTCCCCATTCTCTGCTGCCTATGTTACCCAGCCTGCTCTTAGCTGCCTCTCATGTGGACTTCTCTTCATTTTTACTGGAATGGGCTTCCCTTAGGAACCAAGAGGTTCCTGTTCAACCCAAAAGTCTTCAGGAATGTAAGGGGAGCTAACTGGTGAGTGGTACCCAATCTCTGTCACCTCTGGTCTCAAAGAGAGCTGACATGGAGTCCCCCAAAAACCTTAGCCACAAATCTTCATGGTGGAAGGTATTGGTCACATAATCCTGGTAAATCTGAATCACATCTTTGCCATTTCTATAACCCACACGTGCTGGGTGCCATCAGTCTCTCCGGAGAGGAAGTCTGAACTTGACTCCAGCTGTACTCCTGATGAAGCAGTCCTCCAATCTGTCCTTCTGGCCTTGCCACTGATGCAATTTTGTGTGGTCTCAACTCTATGCAAAACATAAAATTAAATAGAATCCATTACAATACATGGCCTGAGCCTGCTGGCCTTTGGGGGTACATCAGACATGAGGAGGTCTAGGAAGATCTGATTTGAGAAGCCCTCAAGAAGAAAAGAAAAGAGAAGAAACTAGGGGTGTGCTTTCCTATCACTCACCAGCCCCAAAGACAGACACTCAATAAGACCTTTTCTTTTGTGTCTTATATTGCAGCATACAGTCTCGTGAGCACTTGTGCTATTGCTGAGGACGTGAACCCGGATCCACTGGCCTCTCTTGCCTTCGGTGCTCTCCATGCCTAAGACTATAATGTTTAATTTTCTGTAACTTGATCTCACCATCGAGGCTAATGTTATTCCCTGGAGCAGGGTCTCTTCTGTGCCAAACCATTATTATTTTTTTAAGAGTCCCCTAGATCAGATCTTGTTATTGTTTTTGTTAAGCCTATTTTATTTAAAACTTAAGTCTGGTTTCCTAGAGTAAATATTGTCTGCTGGCGTTACAGTTCTAGTCACTCTGCTTGGCAGCATTGTACCTTACAGAAAAAGAAAATGGTAAGACTGTTTGTGGCACACTGAGATAAAGCAGGAACTGCATGGGCAGCCCTGTAGTTGAAACTCATCTCCCTTGCATGGGTGGCTATCCCCTGTGATTAAGAACTCTGCATTTCAAAACACAATTTCACTGCACATCCTGGTGCGTGTTGTGTGTGTATATGTTCAGTCAACATAAGGGTTTATAAATTGCTTCCACTGTTGGCGTCTTGGTATTGCAAGACTCCCCTGGAGGTATTTTCATAGTTTGGAACTTAGTAACCCTACAATATCTGAACTGCTCATTCTTCCATTAAAACGATTTGCAGCATAGCTCCACGGTGCCCTCAAGTTACATGTTTGTGGAAGACTACAGCTGCGATGTGAACCAGGCAGGGCAGGAAGAGTTTCCCAACTGCCAAAGGCAACATCCAATGGAGTGTGTTTCCCCTGTATTCCTGCCTGGTTTATAAGGATTTTTAGAGGCTCAAGGGGGTATCATGAACAGGGGAAAACGTGTGTGTGTGTGTGTGTGTGTGTGTGTGTGTGTGTGTGTGTACAGTAAGTCCTCTATGTCAGTTCTTCATATATAAAACAGAGGAACTTTTTCTTGCTGTTTGGGATTGGGAAATGACCCCGCCCCCAAAGCATGATGCTTTCACATGGCCTCAATAACAAGATCTTACTGCTGTTCTTGCCCCGTCTCTTTGTCATCTTGACCCCTCCCCATCTCCTCTTCAGAAGGGGCTATCTCTGGAGTGCTTTCATCTGACTAGGAAACCTCTTCCAAAAGAGATGCAGTCGCCATCGCCCCCTCCATGGGCATCCTATCTTGTAACTATAGAATCCTAGTCACTAGCGAGAGGAAGGGCTGGGGTGGTCAGCATGTCCAAACAGGCTTGCATCTGCTCCAGATTACCTGGGATTGGCGTGCATCTGAGATTATCTGGGAGACCTGTCAGCACAATGAGAACATAGACCTTGGTGAGCTTCTGCCTCTTGCCTGCCAGAATCCCACAAAGCTGTCCCCAGCCATTCACTTCCCCCAAGGAGCCACTTAGCCCTGTCAGAACCACCCGCTCCCCTTCTCATGCTGGATCCGCACTGGGGAACAGGCCAGGTATCAGAGATCTATAGAAGATTTATCCTTCCTGTGCTGTGTGTGTGTGCATGTGTGTGTGTGTGTGTTTTGCATGTGCATGCAAGTGCATGTGTGTATAAATCAGAGATCTACAGAAGCTCCATTCTTCTTCTGTGTGTTTGTGTGTGTTGCACATACATGCATGTGCACGTGTGCGTGGGTCAGAGAACAACCCTGGTTGTCATTCCTCCTCAGTGGGTTTTTTACATTTATTTAGTTAGTTGTGCATGAGAGAGTGCGTTACACATCATAGTGCATGTGTGGAGAACAGAGGGCAACCTGTAAGGTTCTGGGGATGAAATTCAGGTTATCGGGGCGTGGAGAGAAGTGACTCTTTATCTGCTGAGCCACCTCACTACTCCCACATTTTTTTTATCTGAGGGGGAGGTTATTTGTTTCTTGCTGGGGTGTGGCTTTCCAATTAGGCTATGCTGGCTGACAGGCAAGCCTGGCTCGAGGGATTCACCTGTCTCCACTTCCCCAGTACTGGGGTCACACATGTGTGTCTTCAGTGCCTGGCTTTTTCTTTTTTCACGTAGGTTCCGGGCATTGAACACGGGTCCTTATGCTTACACGGCAAGCACTTTGTCCACAAGCCATCTCATCAGGCCAGGGCCTTACATCTTCTATGCAGTGCATTAAGCTCAATTCATAAAACACCATTGTCACACTCATGCTATGTATCCAGGGCCTGGGAGAGTTTACACACACATGGGTCTCCCCAGTGAGGGAGAACAGCTCGGAGATTCTCACAACATGAGGAGTTTGGGCTTTGTGTCCACACCACCTTAACCTCTTGCCAGGGGTCAGAAGCTGATCTGACACACCACCTCTCCTCACTCAGAGTTGGGGTATAGTCTGAGGATTTTATACCCATCAGGATGACTGTAAAGAGAAAATGTCGGCTGTAGAAGCCTTCTGTACAATGCTCTTTTGACCCTTCCTTATTCCTTACTTAAACCACCAGCAAACCCCAATCTCTAAAACTATGCCTTCCCCTGAGGGAAGAAAGGAACCATTCAAATAAGATGTTTATAGAACCCAGAGGCCGTACTTAGCGTGGCTCACCATGCCAACAACCTGGAGGGGTCGTGCCAGTTTCTGCAGTGGTCTATGCCCAGGCTTTTGGTCAAAGATGTAGATTTTTCTCTCTGCTTCCTGCCCTGGGTGTGTCCTGGCTATGGGGCTTCCTGGAAGGCCAGAAGCCAAAACACTCAAAATGTGTCCCAAGGGAGGGAGCTTGGCTTCTCAAAAGAGGTAGCTTGCAGGAGCTATAGGAGAAGGGACTCCAGGACTCTGGGCCAGCTGGGAAGGTTTGGGGGGGGGGGGGGTAGGGATCGGTGGCTTGCTCTGCCTGCAGCTGTAGATAGACCCCATGGGTCCCTCCGAATCAGGAGGGGAAGCAACAAAAGACACCATTCATTCATTCATTCCTCCTGCTGAGCCCCAAGCCCAGGGCTAGCATGCCAAGGCCCTGACCCCAAACCCCTCAGGACCTAGTGTGTATGTGTGTGTTTGGCAGTTGAAACTGGGTTTACGGGGGCTAGCATTACATAACTACAACAGGAAAACCCCAGTGCTTACCCTACACCAGGCACTGATCTGGGGGATTTGAGTGTATGGACTAGTTAGTCCTCTCAAAAGTTGTGCACAATCTCATGATCAGTGTGTGTCTGTTTCTCTGTATGTGTGTGTGCGCGCGCATGTGTGTGTGCATGCATATGTGTACATACACGTTGTATCCCAGAAATATATACAAGTATTGTAGGTAAAACACAAATCAAGGAAGCTTTTCCAACTTCTCTCTGGGTCTACATGGGTACCCAGTGCCGTTGCCATCTTACTGAGAAAGACCAAGAAGTTGCACCTTTAGAAGCAGGCAGAACAGGCAGTCTAGGGAGGCCAGTTTGTGGCTCAAGGTTTGAGTTTAAGCCTTTAAGTCAAGCTAGACCTCTAAAATATTAACAGTCATACATCCTTTGCTAGGAGCTAGGGAGCTGCCAGTCGGAGTGAGATGGGGTTTGTGCTTCATGGGAGCACAGGGAAGATGCAACAGCTCTGAAGACGGTGATAGTGATGGCCGCATTGCACTGCGCTGTCCTCACTGCCCTGGATAGTAAAGGTAGAAGTATGGTATGTTTCGTGCCAAGCATGCTTTACTACAGTACAGTTTTTCCCTAACTGTGGAGGAGACAGCGCTGCTATAGGCACCCAACACAATGCCTAGGACATCCTTGGGTCCCTTTAGTTACAAAAGGAATCATTAAGGATAGATGCTTCAGGAGCTAAAGAGATGACTCAGTGGTTAGGAGTACTGGCTGCTCTTCCAGAACACCCATGTTTGGTTCCCAGGATCCACATGGTGGTTCACAACCACCTTCGACTCCAGTTCCAACCACCTGACGCCCTCTTCTGGCCCCTACAGGCAACAAGCACACAGACATAAGTTCAACGGGGTCTGGGCCTCAAGCTTCAGCTGAGCGGATGCCATCTATGACACAGACATCCAGAACTGTCTGCTCGCCCTGTCAGAGGTGTCCACTTGTTGAGAGAAATGTGTTGGAAGAGTGATCTGACCTTTGAACTCTTTAGCATGAGGCAGGACTGACACCCTTGCAAGTATTCTAGGTGCTCTAAAAACATTGCACAGGGGAGCTGACTTTGGGGAATGTTTTTGGCTATGCACAACATGGGAGCCCCACTTCAGTCCTCACAGCACAGCTTAGGGAGTCAGTCCAAGATGAAGTACATGCTAGAAGTTACGGGTCTGCTGGGTGTGGCACTGAACACAGCTCATTGTACCTGTGGGCTCCACTCTGGCAGTGTGCACACAACCATAGCTGTCACCTCCCACTCTCACCCCAACCCCCATCAAGGCAGAAAGAACCCAATAGTTGGATGATGGGGCCTTTAGTGGCAGTAAGACCTCATATAAAACAGAGAATAGCCCTCAAAACACCACAGTAAATAAAGCCCAAGGACAGAAAAGCTCAAAAGTAGACTGGAAGATTACCCAGGGTCACACAGCACAGCAACCAGCTTTACACACTAATGTCCCTGAGCCACGGTGCTCAAATACCCATAGGCTTCAATGAAGATACCTTTTAGACAAGAGTAGTTTGAACCGTAGATTTTGAGTAAATCAGAGTGCTTGCCACAAAGTATATCAGCCTCATCCAGTTAATCCAAAGTCCAGATAAAGACTGAGGCCACTGAGCAGGAAAAACATCTGCATCCTCAGTGTCAGCTCCACTATGAACCTCCAGCCTGCCCACTAGTCCACCCATACACCTGCCCACCCATATACCTGCCCACCCACCCACCCATCCACCTGCCCACACGACTGGCTACCACATGAACTTAGGATGTGCCAAGATTCCACAAGAGTGTGAGCCAATTCCTTCAAACCAACCATTCTCAATACATGGTTTGGTGGCTTGAATAGGTATGGCCCTCATGGGCTCATGTATTCGAATGCTTGGTCATTAGGGAGTGGTGCTACATGAGAGGAATTAGGGGGTGTGGCCTTGTTGGAGGAAGTGTGTCACTGGGAGTGGGTCATGGTGTTTCAAAAGTTCAAGCTAAGTCCAGTATTTCTCTCTTCCTGCTGTCTCCATACCATCGTGCTCCCTGCCAGCTCCAGTTAAATTCTTTCCTTTATAAGAGTTGCCATGCTCATGGTGTCTCTTCATAGAAATACAGCAGTGACTAAGATACATTGGTAGGTAGATATGCAGGTGATAGATAGGTAAAAAGAAATTGATGATTGATAAAAGAGGGGGATAGATAGATAGATAGATAGATAGATAGATAGATAGATAGATAGATAGGAAAATAGATGGTAGGTAAATAGATCCTAGATAAAAAGACAGGCAGATAGTAAATGGATAAGTAAGTAGATGAGAGACGATAGATAGGAAGATGGTAGATGATAAAAATGATAGATACGGTAAGATGTAAGTGACAGATGATAGGCAGGCAGATGATAGACAACAGAGACAGAGATCTATAATACATATATCAAACATGCATATGTGTCTCTACTAGATAGATAGATGGATAGATAGATAGATATTCATGTGCATACAGAATACACACACACTCCAGAATCTTCTGATGGGAAAAAAATCCATCACCTCCTGAACTATCTTATCACATGGGATAGACTACAGGGCTGTGTGTACCTTCAGTGGCCTAAGGGTGCTCCATCTTGACCTAAGTGCAGGAGTAAAGACATATATGCTGGCCAGTACCCACAGGGAGTTCTCGAAGAGGTTGGCCATCAATCCAGTGGCAACATCCAAGTCCATGGTCCTTCACAGAGCTAAACCAGACCTCTCCTTGGAAGGCTTCTGCCTCCTCCTCCTCCTCCTCTCTACAGAAACAGCACAGTGAGAAATGCTAGGGTAGCACTTCTCTTGTGGCCACTGCCCATTGGAGCTTGAATCCATGTTTGGGAACATTTAGAGTTCTTTCTTCCAAAAGATGATGTTTTCAAAACCCCTGGCCACAGCAGAGCCCAGTGTTTTTCTTTATTCCTTCACTTGGGACCAGATAGGTCAACTTTCCATTTGGCTTTGCCATGAGACACAGAGTCATAGCTCCAAAACATGTCCCACAAACACAGGGATGCTGTCATCAATAGAAGCCCCACAAATTGCATCCTGGCTGACTGCCCTGCCTGTCCAGCCCCAGGACTGACTAATTGTTTCCTTAGGATGGGACCACCCACCAGTCACTGGCTCCTGGCTCAATTAGAGAAAAAATGGGGGAAAGAAAAGGCTCTTTGATTTGGAGGTTGCCTCCAGTGCTGGATTTCACACAGTGTGCCATCACCTGCCCTGAGTGCCTCTATCACTGGCCATGATGATCACTGGCGGGGGAAGAGCCAACAGAGAAGTATTGATAATGGCATGGCCATTTCAACCTTGGATGTCCTCGTAATGACCTCCTCATAAGGACAGGAACACAGAGAGCATGTGGGATGGTTGTTCTGTGTTCTAGCCAAGTTACATGGGGTCAGAGCAAATAGTGACTTCCTGTTTCTTATGATTACCCCAGGACTTTCCCATAACCCCTTGGGGCTGAGGAAAGAAAATTTCCTTGGCCACCAGCATCATTTGTTAGCATGTGCCCATCTGAACAGACAAAAGGAAAACCAAATAGTCTTCCTCTATAGTAGCTAAAAAGGACCAAAGCCCTGAAAGCCCTAGGTCACAAACAACACACATTGCCACCACCCATTTGCTGTAGCTGCAACGCAACACCCAAATCTATGTAATTTACAAAAAAACAGAATTGTATCTGGTTCATGTTTGTAGAGGCCATGAAGTCCAAGACACTGGCATCTCTTGTATTGGGGTCTCCCATGGTGGAAGCAGAGGGTCCATGCACAGAATATAAAGGGCAGTAGACAGGAAACTCTAAGATAACTAGCCCCCTCCCCCAGAAGAGGGACATAGCTTTCATGACTTAATCCTCTGCCTCTTAATAAGCACAGCGGTAATTACAGTTCAGTTTGGTACTTAGAAGAAACCACAAAACACATTCGAATTTAAGCTGGGAGAGCTGTCTTCCTGTGAGCATAATAAACATTATGGTGCCCTCCAGGCCTCTGTCCTACACTGTGACTTTTCTCACAGGGGCAGCTAAATATCTGATAGAAACAACCTTGAGGAGGAAAGGTGATCATAGCTCATGGTGCCAGAGTGCTCAGTTCATCATGGCAGGACAGCCCCAGCAAGAAGACCTGCTCAGCCAAGCAGCAGGAGCCTGCAACAGAGTACCTCACAAAGCAAACAAACCAGGAAGCAACGACGGGACAGAAAATTGGGCTGGACCATAACTCTCAAAGGCCTGCCACCAATATGGACTTAGGGCAGCTGGGTGCCACCTCTAACGGCTTCATAACCACTTAAACAGTGCCACCTGCTGGGGAAACAGGTGTTCAAACATGTGACCTGTGAGGGACATTGCATGTTCAACTCAAGGAGCATATGTACAGAGAGAGAGAGAGAGAGAGAGAGAGAGAGAGAGAGAGAGAGAGAGAGAGAGACTGACTTGCACACACTGTCTTAGTAGGACAGATTCCCATCTCAGGAGCTCTGAAGCACAGTGCTGTTATTATACCCTTGCTTAGTTTAACCCCTTCACAAGGACAGCAAAATCTCTGTGGTTCACCATTTCATCCAGCAGGGCCCACAGTGGTTGAGAGACATTGTGCCTGGCAATACAGGAAGAATCTACTTGAGAAGAGAACTAGTATCTGCTCAGACAGCCACAGGCTCTGTCACTCTGCAGCATTCTTGGAAGAAATAAGGTCCAGAGAGGTTTGGACCTCATCTAAGACACAGTGGGGAATGGGAGAGGTCTGGGAGTGGGGGTGTGGGGTGTTCTACAAAGCTTTACAGTTGTTTCTGGATATATATATATGTGTGTGTGTGTGTGTGTGTGTGTGTGTGTGTGTGTGTGTGTGTGTATTTCTCAGTTTCTTTCTTATCCTGGCTTTCATGCCAATAATTGAGACTCTATTATATTATTTTAAAAAGCTTCTCAGCAAAAGAAATGAGTAATCATCACTCTGTTATTAACCTTCTATGTTAATTTGGCTTCCTCCCAGTGTTTATTCCAAAGATACTTGCATTTTGTAGCTTTCCCTGCTCCAGCTTCCCTCCTGAAGTCTTTTAGACCTCTGCCTGTGACTGACTCCCCTACTTCCTCTTCTAACCCCGCCTGCCCTGGCCGGCAGGAAGTCCAGCCCTATTCTCTCCCCTGCTCAGCAATTGGCTGTAAGTTGCTTTATTGGCATACCAGGGGACATTGAGACAGGAGATTCTAAGAACAAGGATTGCAACCAGATGGGGGGCGGGGTGGGAAGTGGGGGCGGGGCAGATAACAGAAACCAGTATTTGAATTACACAGTAAATTTATACCTACAACAAAGAGCTTCCTGGACAGCCTTATTATTAGAGCAACCTGTTGTGCTAAAGGAGTCACAGAAATATGGGGAAAGGTTTGGAAGGGTTGGTGTGGGACATTTCAGTGGGATGTACATATGCATGCCTTTGGACACAGTTCCCTGCTCTCAAAACAAACAAACAAACAAACAAAAAACCAACCAGATGCTTCTAGGGCATTTGGAACAGGAGCAAGGGGTAAAGGGGAGTGGTTGCAGATATGTGTGTGTGTGTGTGTGTGTGTGTGTGTGTGTGTGTGTGTGTGTGTGTGTGTGTGTGTTATGTAGGTTCCTTAGCATACTTGTGTTGTGTTATGATGTTTGAATAACAAGAGTGGCCTTAAGATACGTGGACATCAATATGAAAATGTCAGCCCTCCAGGGCTGAGGAGATGGCTCAGTCAGTAAAGTCCCCACACAAACATGAGAACCCAACATCCACACACAAAAAAGTGATGTGTGTGACAGCACGTACCTGCAATCCCAGGGCTGGAAAGGCAGACACGATGACTCCTAGAGTTCAATGGCCAGCCAGTCTAGCTGAATTGGTGAATTCCAGGTCAATGAGAGGCCCTGTCTCAAAAAGTAAAGTGACTGGGGGAAAAGTGCCTGATGTTGACTTTTTGCCTCCACATACACATAAACATATACATACATGCACATAAGTGATCACATGGGCACACACATGTGCACACACAAACATGATGGTTACCCCTTCTAGAGGAGTAACAGTTCTTGAGGACACAGAAACCAACTCATGCTGAGGGCGCACAGAGGACCCTGTAACTACAGGGGGCATAGAATATCTCAGATGTAGCCATACAGTCCTTGGGCTCCACAAAGGCTATCTCTTCTCAGCTCTGTCTTCCCAGGAAGTGGCCTGGAGCACTTGCTCAGTTCTGGGGTAGTAGGAAAGGCTCCCCATCTGCTCCCATGAAATATTAGAAGTTGCTCATGTGGGGTCCCTATGGGCCTGGCTGAGTACCTTGTACCCTGATTCCTTGTCTACCACTGGACTCTGACTCTCAGGGCTCCAACACCTACCAGGTCTCATCCAGGATCAATGTCCACCAAGAGACCAGCCTGTCACTCATTTGATCCATAAACAGGACATGTGAATTCTGCCTCAGGCCTAGAAGCCACCTTGGCACTTTATCTGAACCAAAAAAGAAGCTCACAGCTCCATGTGGTATCCTGGATCAGGCTTTTTGTGACACATTTGTCTCAGCCCAGACACACTGAGGACTGTTCTTCTCAGCAGTGTGACATCAAAATGCTGCAAGGAACTTGTCTGGAGCCTGGGTTTGATTTCCGGCCCCGCCTTCTCCCATGTCCTGGATTTGAGGCTAGTGTTATGCACATCCAGAAGTCATGGGACATTTCAAAGAGCTCTGAAGTCCCTGACCACCTGGTGCATTTACCAGGAGACACACAGACCCTGCTCCAGACTGCCAGAGCATGCAGACTCTGGTGGCAGAGGAGATCTTCTCCCTCTCAACCTCCCTGATGCACACACTGTTCTGCCAACTGAGAGCTTCTTGCCCCAGGTCCAAGGTCAACTCTCAGAAGGATCTTAGGAAACACACTGCTGCCTACAAAACAGGAAAGGGCAGCTTACGATCCCTACCCAGGGTTCTGAACACCAAAAAAATAGATAAACAAAATGTGGGGACTGGCAGGGATGGCAGCCTTGCCCAGGGTGAAGCCACCTGTTTACAGGCGCTAAGTCTGGGGAGGGAACCTTCCACAAACACAGGGCCAGGTATTCATCCCTGCGGCTACCTCAGTCCTGCCTGCATCCAGAACACTATGCCCTGTTTCTGTCCTGAGGTCATCGAATGGGCAGCACAGCCAGGCCCCTGGAAGCAGGAAGATTTGGTGCCAGCAGGTCCAGACATGGGTCTAGAACCCTGGTGCCACTACCCAGTGTCATACTTCCCAGAGATCCCCTGTTTTCTTGTCTAGGGAATATAATCACACACACACACACACACACACACACACACACACACACACACACACACACACTGTGCAGCATGGCACCTGCAGCTGCAGTCACCTTGATGGATGCCAGTATCATAGCAACACACAGGGTCCTGTGAGTACCACCCTCACTCTTTGGGACTGTTTCCTGTGGCAGGGTCAGGTTTCAGCAGAGGCCATAACCATAGCACAGAAGTCTTGGTGACTCCTGTTTTGACAATGTGCCTGGCACAAGCTCTGCCTGGCCTGTACAGTGTCCTGACTATTCCTCACTAGGGACACTTGTCAGCCCGTTGCACTCAGTGAGAAAGTAAGGTAGATGTAAGAAATTGATGCAAGGCTGTGGCCGTGGCCAGAATGGCAATGGGGTCATTCTGCACCTCAGCATCTAAGTGTGATGCTTTCCTCTTCTGTGCTGCTTCAGTGTAGGCTCAATTTTCTTAACCAATATATTTTATTGCAACTTATTAACCAAGCATACGTCACTTATAACCCGACTAACCAAACCAATAGGAAAAGAAGATTAAGGAACACAATAACAAAACGGTAAGGATATCAGTTCCGAGGAGTGATTCTCCTGGCATAATCAGCAGGATTTCTTCTGCTGGAACCTGGAGTAACCAGAACCCAGAACCTCAGCAGGAGCCAGAGCCCCAAAGCCGTCTCTTGAGCGGTTCTCTCTAGGAGCATCTCGAAGTGCAGTGATGAACAACCAAAACTATCCCAAGTCTCCAAAAAGCCTTGCCTCCAGTTCTGGGCTCATTTATATATCTCCTCCCAGAGTCTGGTCAAGGGATCTTTTCAGCTGACAACAATCAAGCTCCCGCACGAGGTGGTTGGTCTTCTAGTGGATTAACCTCACCTGTTCTCTCACAAGACCGTTTCTATCTCTCACTTGGGATCCTAAAAAAACAGGATTATGGCTCCTTCACTTCAGCCCTAAAAAGATACAGGCTTTTACTTCTCTGTCCTCTGGGGCCTATATTGAGGAGTCAGGGAGCCAGAGGTGTGGCAGAAGTCTCTCCTCAGGACCCAGAACTGCATCTGGCAGTCCCCATCCTGCTCAGTGGCTGCTCCATGGAGGATTGTAGTCAGGCTGCCTGACCCCCAGCGCCACACATTGACCTGCCCAGCAGGTCTTCCTCTATCTGGAATTCTGGTCCAGGACAACCAGTCTCCATTCTGACACTGGGCAACACTGCCCTTTCCAGCCTCCGATCCAACCTCCCATTCTTCTACCTCTCCCAGCTTCCCCTCTGACCCTCTCGACTTCTCTTTCTGCCATGAGAGAAATTTCTGGTAGAAAGTGAATGCCTGCTTCTCTATAGGTGCCTCCAGCCCCTCCCCTCCCCCAACCCTGCAACCCCCCCCCCCTTACTACAGCTTCCTTCTGAAAGACTCCAGTGTCTCAGACCCTATGGGAGTGTCACATTCTGGGTCCCACCCTTTTTGGATTCCTGGCCCTGGCCAGGGGCCCACAGGAAAAAGGTGGGGAGCCTGAGCCCTGGATATCCCTCAGCAGCTGTTTAAAGGGGACGCTGGCCCAGTGGTAGGCAGAAGACACCATGGCATCCAGGATACTGGCTCTGCTGCTGCCACTGCTGCTGATGGTGGTGGTCTGTCCTCTGGCAGTACAGGCTGCGCCCCCCACCTGCTATTCTAGGATGCTGACCCTAAGCCAGGAGATCATGGCTGACTTCCAGAGCCTGCAGGCTTCAGAGCCTGGGGTAAGTTCCGGATTTGCCTCTCTTGCCTTGGGAGGATAGATAGATAGAGAGAGAGAGAGAGAGAGAGAGAGAGAGAGAGAGAGAGAGAGAGAGAGAGAGAGAGAGAGATGTAAGATAAAAATTTAAAAACAGCTCCCTACAGAGACTAGTTTAGAGTTCTACAACACTAATGGAACTGAGCTTCTTTAGTTCTGTAGTTAGCCTGATGACCAACAAGATATGCCAAGGGGATGACACATCTCTTGTCTGCTGAAGGACTGTGGGACAGTTACTCAGCCCAGCTCAGCTTTCTTCTCTGTAAAGAAAGGAGATACTTGCATCTCCCTAGGTGCAACGGGACTGAAAGGATTGACCACAGGGACAAGTGTTAAGGCTGTTAGCCCTATCCTCAGATGAAGACCCCACAAACTCAAGGGAGTCCCCCCCAAGGAGTGCTGCCAGGGAGAGAGAGCCAGGGTCCTTGGCCTGCTGATCTCTAATAGAAGCCAAATACATTCAACTCCACTCCGAGCCTGGGTACACTTCAGAAGTGTCACTCTGCGCACGCTTCAAACAGCCCCCAACATTCTTCAAGTATTGGGGATCCCATTATCTTAACACTTTGCTTTTTTTTTAAAGTTAAATTGCATCCATTAATGCCTCATGATAAACATGATAGATTGTAAACTAGTAGGAAAATGCACAAAGGACCAAGAAAAAAGTAGCATTTGTGATCCTGCCACCTAGAGGCAATTGCTGCTATAACAATTGGAGGGCAGCACTCACTCTGTGCAAGTGACGATGGTGGTGGACGAGGAGGAGGAGGAGGAGGAGGAGGAGGAAGAGGAGGACACATATAGATTACATAGCACCAATAGCTTTGCAAGCTGCTTATTAACATATTAAGTGCATGTTCATTTGTGCAACACTTCTTTTGAGAGTTGTACCTTAATCCCTTGCCACAAAACAGACACAGCATTGACCTTAGGGGCATCTGGTGCTAGAAAGTAAGAGCAGAGGCTCAGAGCTGCAGGATGGGACAAAGTGGAAAGCAAAACACTGTTTTCTAATTCACATATGAGGAACTGGGTCACAAAGAAGATCGCAGCCCCAGGTCACATAGAGGTTCCTAGAGGAGAGGACACTAGATGTACAGGCCTTTGGTTCTGCATACACACACACACACACACACACACACACACACACACACACACACACACACCTCTTTATAGTGATGTGTTATAGCTTATATGCTTTGCTCTGTATTACAGTGTAAAGCTCTTATATAGATAAATATATTTAAATATGTTTATGTATGTTATCTTCATACAGCTAGCTAGTTGCTGCAAAACCAGCTTAAATGTTTGATTACATTATATCTACAATCTATGTAATAGCCTACATGTATTTGTACATGCATGTACACATGTGTTTGTATAAAATGGTGTCCTAATTCATGGTACTGTAAAGGTTGTGCTCTGAAGTAAGATTCCGGAAGAGCAGGCATCATGATGCAAGACATGACGTGGGTGCCATGGCATAAGGGGAAAAACAAACAAGTTCTGGGGTCATTGTCTGGGGGCAGCTGGCAGGGAGCAGACTGTGCCCAAGCTGTCCCTACGGTGTGTCCCATCCACTTGTTTGCTTCCTGCAGGATTCATGTGTGAGATATTTGCCCCGCCTCCACCTGGATATCCACGTAAGCGAGTGTTGCCTGGCAGGGTGGGATGGAGTGTGGTGGGAGTGAGCTACCTCTGCCGCTGGCCTGAGGGGGCAGCCATGGTTTGCGACTGCTTCTCCTATAGCCCTCTCTTGTTCCCACCCTCAGAATTACTGTGTGCTGGCCAAGCTGCGGGACTTTGTAGCCTCTCCTCAGTGCTGGAAAATGGCCGAAGTAGACGCTCTGAAGGACAGAGTGCGGAAGCTGTACACCATCATGAACTCCTTCTGCAGGCGGGTGTGTGAGGCCCTCAGGAGCCCTTTTCTGCTCTGAGCACCACAGGGAGGAGGGTTCGGGGAGGGACTTCCAATCCAAGCAGCTTTTCTACAATAGTCACCTTTGTTAAGTGAGCAGGACTCTGAATGGGGCCCCTCACCTCCCACGGCTTCACGGAGGCCATGTGGATGGCTCCATAGGTCTAGACCACTCCACAGATGTTCAAGGCAGAGCGCAAGAGCCAGATGTAGGGAGAGGACACTTCCTGAAGGAGGAGGGTCTAAGTGTGTGTGCGTGTCATCAGAGGGGCTGGTATTGGGGAGAAACAGAACAGACAGCTAGCACTGTGCTCCTACAGCCCAAGCCCCAGATAGTGTGGAGCTGTGGCCTCTTTTGCTCCTTCCTGTGGGAACACTCATTCATACATCACTTATGTGACCGTCTGGTGATGTCTGGGGAAGGGTTCTAATAGTTACACCATCACAGGGTGACCGCTCTCTACTGTCTGTCCCTATGATACCTAGCAAGGTAGCTAAATATACAATTCTAAATTCCAAGTTTTTTTTTAAAAAAAAATACCGCGTGACTCTGTGCGACTGTGTGTGTGTGTGTGTGTGTGAGAGAGAGAGAGAGAGAGGAGAGAGAGAGAGAGAGGATGAGGAGAGAGAGAGGAGAGAGGAGGGGAGCGGAGAAGAGAGAGAGAGAGAGAATATGAATGTGTGGCGTATGTACACAAGTGTAGGCCAGTGGGAGGACATTAAGTGTCTTGCTCTGACACACTCTGCCTATTTCCTTGAGCTAGGCTGGCAGACAGTAAGTCCCAAACTATCCCCCTGTCTTTTCTCCCCACAGCACTGGTATTACATGTGCACAGCCATGCACAGCCTCTTACATGGGTACTGGGGGATTTGAACTCAGGTCTTCACGCTTGTGCAGAAAATGGTTTTGTTATCTCCTCAGCCTCCCTCTTGTGTATGGGGGGAGAACATGGGGGAGTACATGTGTGTATACATGGAGGCACCTGCCAGGCCAGAATAAGGCCCTCCCCTCCGGAATCCATAGCTTGCTGGTACTTTCTCCTATGCCAGTCCCTCTTTGTTCCTGGACTCCCTTGGTTTGTTGTGAAGAAGGGAAGTTGAAATTAGCGGAGTGCCTTCTGGTGCATTGTGTGCACTGGCTGAAGTGGCTGGAGGTAGGGGCTGGTGCTACTCTGCAGTGGCTGTACACAGTTACCCTATTCACCACTCAGCCATCTGTCCATCTGGTCAACCAAAGCCTGAGTAAATTCCAATGAGAATGTGAAAAAAGAAAACACGATACTGGAGAGATGGCTCAGTGGCTAAGAGCACTGACTGTTCTTTCAGAGGACTGGGGTTCAATCCCCAGAACCCACATGGCAGCTCACAACTGTCTGTAACTCCAGTTCCAGGGGATCTAAGGCCCTCACACCAGTGCACATGAAATAAAATTAAATTAATATTTTTGAGAGAGAGAGAGAAAGAGAGATGGAGAGAGAGAGAGAGAGAGAGAGAGAGAGAGAGAGAGAGAGAGAGAGAGAGAACACTAGCACTAGCTCTCCATAGGGACAGAGGTATGTTTCCACACATTAGGGACGCTCACACCAGGAACACCTGAACAGGAGCCCTAGCACCGCCTGTGCGCTCCAGAGACACCCACAGCAGCGCATCTGCTTACTGCTTGCCTATCTTTTGCAGGACTTGGTGTTCCTCACAGATGACTGCAATGCTTTAGAATACCCAATCCCCGAGACCACGAGTCCTTCTGACTGGTAGAGCCAAGACAGCAGGTGAACCGGAAGAACAAGCCAGAGGCCCGAAGCTGGACCAGCTGGCCAAAGCAGAGCCACCACACGCTGTGCCTCCCTGCCACATGGCTCTCTCTACCTTCTGGAGCCCCAGTTAGGATCCTACCGCCGAGCATGCTTTGTGCACAGCTTGGAAGCTCAGCTCCTAGGTGTCTCATGGCTTATAAGAGGCACAAACAGGAAAGTTGCACACTGGCTTCTTTTGGGGGTGCAAGCAGCTTGGGAACATTAAAATCTCATGCCTTTGTGATTGTTTTAATAAGATAATGGGACCATTCTTCTTTCTGATCTCTGCTTACACCCAAAGAGGCTTTTCTTCCTTTCTCTCATTTTAAAGCTTTCTTTTTTTTTTTTTTTTTTTTTTTTTTTTTTTTACTGCTTTCACAATGTATTTACAAGGCTTTTATGTAGTGCGAATGAGCTGCCCTTTCACTGGAGGGTGATGAAAACCAAATAAACCTTTACCGAGAGAAGCAGGGGTGCTGCTTTATTACCCCCACGGTGGCCTCAGAGCACCTGCTACTCCCATGATGCAATTGTTGATTCCTCCCCATCAAGCCCATGTCTGAGTGTGTTTCGCCCCACCTGTATAAATAGTTGTGCCTAAGAAGTTGGGAGATGCTCAATCTCCTGCTGGGGACACAGTGTCCCTTTGGATGTAACCACTGGAAGTAGATTGATTGCACTGTACCCTCTGGAGGGCAGTGCCCTGTCACAAGTGCCTCAGGCACAAGGCTCAGGTCTTACACATCCGGAATGGACACTGAAGGACTCTAATGGTGGGTTGAGTGACCTGACTTACTCAAGATCACCAGCTGTTGAATGGAGAGCTTGGTTGAAGCCAAGCCCGGTGATCCCAAAGGCCATGTTTCTTCCCACGTTGGTTCCCTGCAGGTAAAACACACTGATCTCATTAACTTAGGAACCTAACAGCAGACTCTTGGCAAGGCCCCTGGGTCCTGGGAGTGTCTCCCCTGTGTCTTGTATTGTGTCAGGATCTGAGCTCCGCAGGCCAGACTGTTCTCCTACCTCAAACACTCTGGCCCTCAGATGATTCTGAAGATTGCCTGGGTGACAGTCATTTTGCTGCTTTGACAAGGTGACACAGACGTGGCTTATCATCAGAGAAATGTGTGGCCTTGTGGTGCAAGAGGCTGTGCTCTGGGCTGAGGTGCCACAGAAGTGTGTTCTCCAAAGCCCATCGCAGAATCGTCCCTTGCCTTCTGTGTGCTGCTGCAGGTGGAACTTGGGAGGAACACCAAGTCCTGGGAAAGACAAGCGAGCCGTGAGCAGACGTGCTGTCACAGGTGACCATAGCGACAAGTCACCTCAGTCTCCCCTCAATACAGAGTACTCTTACCACGTCTGTATCTCTCTTCTTACAGGGACACTAAATGTTGAACAAGGGCCCACCTGTACCCACAACAACCCTAAGTAAACACACTACCACTTCCCTGCAGCCCAGCCCTCGATAGCATCTTAATTCGATGGCCTTTGCATAGAGCCCATGTCCAAATAAGGTCACATTCACAGTTGCATGAGGTGTGCATACTTCAGTGTATGCACAAAGGAAAATAATGCCACAGAATGCCTTCTGTGACTCCACCAACAGCAACAACATATGGAGGCACTGTGCCTGGCACGTGGTACTCCCAACCTCACTGAATCTTCCCAATGACATTGCTGGGGTAGGCGGTATGTTATCAAGCATTGTCTCCAGTGGCAGGAAATTCTTAAATTCAAGGCTAGGTGGCATCAAACCCCACTAACAGGTGGTAGAATGGGGGTCCCAGGCATGCAGGGGAATGCCTAAGCCTTGGTCACGTGGCTCTGAAAATCCCTTTCCTCTTTCTCCATAGCAGAAGCAGACCGCTGAGATCAGGCCTAACTTACTCATCTCGGATATCTGTGTGTTCATTTCTTCTATGGTTCCCAAGTGTCTGTCATGAACGTAACAGAAACTGAAATGAAAAATAAAAGAGTTCCTTCTCATAGCTACCCAAGGAGATAGTCTACAAACCCGGGGACAGCAAAAAAAAAAAAAAGGGGGGGGCATGCCAGTTCAGGGAGAAACAGAGGAGGGTCTCAGAGAATTCCAGGTTTCAAAATGGCCCAAAATAGGCCAAGAACTGGTGAGCTATAAAGAGGTGATGGCACATCATGAAGCTCTCATATAGGCATGGCTGGAGCTGTAAGCATGCTATAGTTGGGACATGAACAACACTAGTGATGGTCAGGTCTGTCCAGGCAGGGCATTCTGTCCCCAAACTAGCTGCGGGGCTGGGGCCACAGAAAGGAGAATCCCCTCCTAGCAGAAAGCTTGGGACCTGTCAGTTACAACTGAGGTTATCAATTCCTTAGGGGTCCCCTGCTTTGGACTTCAAAACTAGCAAATGAGGCTGCTGCTTTCTGGGTACCAGTCCAACATCAAGCCAGGGGTGAGAGTACAGGCCCTGACCAAGGCGCCTTCCTTCAGAGTGATCTGGTCAGTGTTGTCTCTCCATATCCAGACTGGGTCCGACATTCAGTTTTCTCACAGGTCTCTCGCCATTGTTAACTCTTTTTGTCCCAAGTCAGGCTATTCCAATCCAGCTTCTCCAATGCCTTCCCTACCAGAAGAGTTGTCCCTGCCATGGGATGGTTGCCTGTCAGAACCAATGTTGTATTTTTACAACTGATTTAATCACCCAGTGAAGCCAGCAAAGGAAGTGAGTGAAGAAAATATGAGAAAAGAGCCTCAGCCTAGCTCTGGTGTTGAGTGATGGTGTGCTTGCTGGTGGGCAGTTTCCTCAGCCCCTGTACCCCATTTTCCTTGTCAGTAAGATAAGGGTGATGATAATACAAATTACACAGGTTTGTCTGAGGGAAGTATGAATCAATATAGTGAAACTACACAGGGCTTACTTCACATAACTTCCAGCCAATTCCATTTGACATCAGGAGCCAAAACCATAGGGGACAAGCATTCAGGGCCACTTACAACACCTAGTACCACTGTAGCCTGAGAAGAACCACCATTTCTCACAAGCCTTTTTCTGACCTCAGTCCTGGACAACAGCTTCCAGGGCTGTGTCCTGACATTTTCCCCTTCCCAGGAAGCCATCCTCCACCCACCAGCTGAGCACCATGCTGAAGCGGACAGTTCCATCCTTCTGCCATCCTCCAGGGGTTGCCTGAGGCCCGCCTGGCCCTGGTCCCCAGCCCCAGCTTCATTCACACCTAGCACTCATTCTTCAGGCCTTCCTGCTTAGCCTTTCCTGGATGTAGCTCATTTAGCACACACACACACACACACACACACACACACACACACACACACACACGTACACGCATATACACACACATACAGAGACACACACACATACACACATACACATACACACATATACACACACATACACACATACACACACACATACACAGAGACACACACATACACACATACACACACATATACACACACATACATACACATACACACACATACATACACTCACACATACACACACACACACACACACACACACACCATTGCTTCTGCACATCTGATGGGTAGCCCACAAGGACATGGAGCATGTGTGTATATGTGTATATCCTAGTCTCTATCTTCTCTGGAAGTTTCCAGTATTAAATTAACCCCACGCTAATGCCCTCATCTAGCATTTGCTAGATATCTCCTCTACGTCACCATCTGGGAAGCCCATTGGATTCTCCATAGGCCCAAATGTAACTTGTGCTCTGAAGCCTTTGCTCAACAATCAACTGTCTTTCCTGTCTCCATTTTCCTCTTTCATGTTCACCATTGTGGTCACTGGACTGGGCCCAGCTGACCACTTGCTCCTCCTCCTCCTTCATACACACTCCTTTTTACACCAAGTCCACGGCTCTCCTTTCCTCTTCACTCCATCTTGGTCTCCTGGCCTTGCTGGTTCCTTCTCCTGATGCCTTAGTATGGCTGGCCCAGCCTCAGCCCTGGTCTATTCCTTTCCTCTGCCTGAGCTCCGTTTCTTGTTGAATGGCTCTGCCAGTTTTGTGGCTTCTGGGACTGTGTTTACACAGGAGCCATGAAGTGAAGAACACATTTCCGACCCTGTCTTTATTACACAATCTTCATCCAGAACATGAGGAAATCTCCCACTGGGGTCAAGACTCGGGAGGCGACTTGGTCATCTAAGTGCCTGATGCTCAAACTTGAGAAGCTGAGTTCAGATGCTTTGCATTCAAGTAAAAATGCCAGGCATGGTGTCTCCCAGCATAGAGGAAGCAGAGCCGAGCAAATCCCTTGGAGATCGTTGCCAACCAGCTCAGCCTACTGATGATGCCCAGGTCCCAGTGTGAGACTATGTCTCAAATAATAAGGTGGAGAGTAATTGAAAAAGACATCTGGGGCTGGAGGGATGGCTCAGAGGTTAAGAGCACCAGCTGCTCTTCCAGAGGGCCTGACTTAAATTTTTTGTTAATTAATATATTCATATTACATCTCAATTGTTAGCCCATCCCTTGTATCCTCCCATTCCTCCCTCCCTCCTGCTTCCCCCCTACTCCCCTCCCCTATGTCTGTGACTGAGGGGGACCTCCTCCTCTTGTATATGCTTATAGGGTATCGAGTCTCTTCTTGGTGACCTGTTATCCTTCCTCTGAGTGCCACCAGGCCTCCCCATCAAGGAGACGTGATCAGAAATGGGGCCCCATTTCTGAGGCCCTGAGTTTAATTCCCAGCAACCACATGGTGGCTCAAAGCCATCTATAATGCTATCTGGCGCCCTCTTCTGACCTGAAGGCACACATGCAGGCAGAACAATTCATACATAATAAATAATCTTTAAAAAAGAAAGAAAAAAAAAAAAAAAAAGAAAAAGACATCTGTGTGAGCCTCTGGCCCCCACGTGCATGTATACCACATACACACATGCACATAGACACAACAGGACAGACACACATAAACAACAATCCGAGCATTTCTCACTCTTGCCACTGCTATCCCCCAACCCCCATACAAAGTTACGTGAATTTGTTTCCCCAGATTATAGCCATGTCTTCCTGAGTGACCGCTCTGCTAAGCCTGCCTTCATACAACTTATTCTCAGTTTGCTGGCCGGGGTGACGCACTAAAATCTGCTGCTGTCACTTTGTTCACAACCCCTCAGTGTGGACCCTCACCAGCAGCCAAGCCGGCACTGAGTGGATGGAGCCTTATCTCCCTTGCCAGGAACTGCCAAGCATTTCATCAGCAGCACAGGCCTCGCAGCAAGCACTTGGCTCAGCTCAGCAGGTACCTCATACCCAGGGGCAATTTAAACCCGACAAGGATTATTCGCACGGCTTAAACTAAATCTGTACAAAAATGCTGAGTGTATGAAACCACATCCTTGTTTGCAGAAATGTTCAGGTTTACAGAATGGGAGATCAAGAACTCTCAGAACAGAGAGGGACTATCCTGACATCGATCAACCGTTAGAGGCAAAGGGGGAAAAAAATAGAAAAATGGAGTTCAGGCATGAGGAAACAGCTGCATCAGCAGCAATAACTTAGCTTTATTCCCCTCCATGGCGAGGCGGCCCAGAAATTATGGGGCACTGCAGACACAATTCTGGTATGTTTGTAGTTGAGTCCCTGCGATACAGCCCTAGTTATTTTTCGAGAATGTTCTGGCTGCGGAGCAAGTCCAGGGAATGTGCTCCAGGGAGGTAGTGTTTCCACTCATTGATCTCAGCTGCAGCTGTGCAGCCCCAAGTCTAGGTCAGGAGAGCCCAGGGACAGATGGCATGGTCAGGTAGTGCCACTATGACAGCAATGGGACCCTTCCTCTATGGCCTGGGCAGGTGCACATATGTGATAATGAATTTTGATATACCCAGAACCATCTAGAAAGAGAGTCTCAATGACAGATTGTCTAAATTGGGGTGGCCTACAGGGATGGCTGCAGGGGCTGTCTTGAGTCTTTGAACTGGTGTGGAAAGGCACAGCCTGTGTGTTGGTGGCACCAAACCCTGGTTTCAGGTCCTAGGTTATGTAAGTGTGGAGATAGATAGCTGTGCACCAGCATGGATGCACTCACGTCTCTCCTCTTAGAAGTGATGTGACTGGCTCCTTCATGTTCCTGCCCTAACTCCTCCTAGGGGTGGGCTGTAAGCTGGGATTATGAGTCTAATAAAGCCTTACCTCCATAAGCTGCTCTTGGTCAGAGTGTTTTTATCACAGCAACAGAAATGAAGCTAGGATAACAGAGGTCTAGTGTTTCAGAGTCACACCACTCAGACAGAGGAGGGAGGGGGTGACGTTGCAGCTTACGTCACTCACTCATGCTCAGGTCCTTCAGCATTCCTGATGACCACATTTCTATGCATGAAGAACTCCAGTTTAATGAGGCTCTTAGGATTATTTCAGTTTTAGTTAAGGTTTCTATGGCCGTGATAAATACTGTGACCAACACAACTTGAGGGAGAAAGGGTTTGTTTCATTTTACACTTCCACACCACAGTCCATCAGAGGAGGAGGGCAGGGTAGGAACTCGAGGCAGGGACCAAGTCAGAAGCCATGGAGGAGTGCTGCTTGCTGGCTTGCTCCTCATTGTTTGCTCATCCTGCTTTTTTTTTTTTTTTTTTTTAATAGCACTCAGGGGTGGCACTGCCAACAGTGAGCTGGACCCTCCCATATCAATTATCAATCAATAAAATGCCCTGTAACAAACACAACTGGTGTCTCAGTGTGAGGGTGACCCTCCCAAACAAAAAGCCACAGAGAGGGCAAGATCCCGGGAACAGCCCACAGAAGTGAGGCAAACTGCTGTGACCACATTACAAGCAGGCCCAGAGGGAGAATAGCAAATGCATGAGTGGTGTCTGGATGTGGACAATGCTGGATGTGGAACTGAGGTTCCATTTCTACCTTACACTGCACACCAAAGAGGACTAAAGATGACAGTGAGCAAGTGATGCTTTCTGGTGTTTGGACTACAGGATGGAACGTCTTTGACCATCAGGACCAGCATATTGAGGGTTTTCTATGCACAAAGAAGTTCCCCCAAAAGGCATCCACTAGTGAAGAACACTGCTAATGCTTGGTAAATATCAATAAACACAAAGGCCAGAAAGATGACTCAACAGGGAAATGCACCTGCCACACAAGCTAGATGACCCTAGTTCAATCCCTGGAAGCTGCATAAAAAATGGAAAGAGAGAGCTGACCACTGAAGGCCTGACAACTGAAGAGACAAGTGACTTTCCTATGTGAGCTGTGGCGAGTGCATGTGCATACACATGCGTGCACACAAATATTTAGCTTATATACATCTTTTGAGACAGAGTCTCTCTATGTATCACTATTTGGACTAGGCTTTGAACTCACCGAGATCTGCCAACTTCTATTTCCTGAGTGCTAGAATTCAAGGCATATGGCACCATGCCTAGCAATAAAAAAAAAAAAAAAACAATCTATACATATAGCATAAAAAAGTCATCAAATAGTTTCTAAAGACACAATGAGCAAAAATTAAAGAAAAAAACTGTCTTGCAAAAATATATGCTAACAACTATTTTAATACAATGCCCCCAACTCAAGGATGCGATAGGATCATATCACAGGCTACTTAAGTCTACAATAACAACCATAATGATGTATATGTAAAAATTAAAATTTTTTTCTGAAAAAACATAATGATCATTTAAGTGTATGAGAAGCCAGCTGAGGCAGGTGAATTGTCATGAGGGCCTGGGTTACACAGTCAGACGCTGCCTCAAAAAAAGCAAACAAACAAAAACAATAAATACATTGAAGTAGAAGTTTTGGTGTCTTTAAAAACTCAGTTATGTTATGTAAACATGGTTTTGTTTTAATCCCAGGTATGGGATAGGGGGCTGATTCAGACTGTCCACAGCAGCAGACTATTTGCCTTGTGTGGGCTCTGACAGAGGCTCTGCCAGCTGCAGATAACTTAGTTCTGAGGACTCTGGCAAGAGAATAAATGCCAGAGCCAGAAGAGAGACAGAGGACTCCAGGAAATAAGGCTGGTGATGCTCCCCACTGATGCTCCTGGCTACTGTTGATGCTGTTTGAAGCTGGAGAGATCCTGAAATGAAGATTGGACTTGCCCCAGAGAACCCAACGACCCTAACCAGCAGGAAGTAGCCAAAGAGCAGCGCACCCTCTTCCCACCCTAACCTTCTTTCTCTCCTATCTAGGGTTGAGGGGTTGGAAGGGAGGTAGAGATATCAGAAACCAAAATAAAAATAGATTTTTAAAATGTGCCTGTAATACATGAATAATTGGATCTCATTAATTCTTTTTAGTAAAAACAGAGGCATCCAAAAGCAATGTGATAAAATGTTACATCCATCACATAGGAAAATAGCTCTCAAGATACTAATGGTTGGTGCTCAGAGGGTAAAGGGAACTCTTCTGTGTTCTCCTTGCACGCACAGCTGACACAAGCCTTATCACTTGTGTTTAAGGGCTGAATAAGAAGGTGGTGAATTCCCTCACTCAGGATGGTCATTACTAGGTCCATACACTTGCCAGAAAACCTCAGGGTTTCTTTGTTTTTAATAGCTGAGTAGTATTCCTTTGTGTAAATGTACCACAGTTTCTGTATCCATTCTTCAGTTTAGGGACATCTAGGTTGTTTCCAGATTCTGCCTGTTGCAGATAAAGCTGCTATGAACATAGCTGAGCAAATGTCCTTGTTGTATGGTGGAGCATCTTTCAGTTATATGCCCAGGAGTGGAATAGCTGGGTCTTGAGGTAGCACTATTGCCAGTTTTCTGAGAAAGTGCCAGATTGATTTCCAAAATGGTTGTACAAGTTTGTTTACCCTCCCACAACCAATAGAGGAGTGTTCCCCTTTCTCTACATCCTCTCCAGCATGTGCTGTCCCTTGAATTTTTGGTCTTAGCCATTCTGACAGGTGTATGATGAAACTTCAGAGTCATTTTGACTTGTATTTCCCTGAAAGACACGCATGGTTTATACTCACTTATAAGCAGATATTAGCCATATAATACAGGAAAACCATATTACAATCCACAGACCTAAAGAAGATAAGTAAAAAGGAGGACCCTTGGGAGGATGCTTAATTCTAATTCAGAAGGGCAAATAGTGTAGACAGAGGCAGCAGTTGAAAAGAGGGAACAGGATGGGAGCCTACCATCCATGTCCTCTGAAAGACTCCACCCAGCAAGGGATCAAAGAAGATGCTAAGATTCACAGCCAAACTTTGGGCAGAGCACTGGGAGTCATATGGAAGAATAGGGGCATAGAAGGACCTTGAGGGGACAGGAGCTCCACAAGGAGACCAACAAAGCCAGCAAATCTGGACCTGAGGAGGGAGGGGGTCCGCAGAGGCTGATGCACCGACCAAGGACAATGCATGGAGAGGACCTAGACCCCCTGTTCAGATGTAACGGATGAGCAGCTCAGTCTCCATGTGGGTCCCCTGGTAAGGGAAGCAGAGGCTAACTCCGACATGGACACACACACACACACACACACACACACACACACACACACACACACACACACACACACACATCAGTGGGGCAGCCTTGCCATTCCACAGAAGAAGAGTATGTAGGCAGTCCTAATGAGACTTGACAGGCTGAGGTTAGATGGTAGGGGAGGAGGGCTCCCCCTTTCAGAGGCCTAGGAAAGAGGAAGAAGGAGGGAAGAAGCAGGGAGGGTGGGAATGGAAGCAGATGAAGGAAGGGGTTAGAGTTGGGATGTAATATGAATTAATAATAATAATAATAATAATAATAATAATAATAATAAAGAAGGTGGTGAATATTGTGAGCTAACTAAGTCAAGCCAATACCAGCATTGATCTGTAGTAAGATCATTTAAACCCGCAGCTTTCAAGCTAACAGTGTGTGGTTATTAAGTGGAGTCTCCATGCTGGCTGTAAGGCTTTTGAACTTACTCCTTTTATCAAAGCAATTTTTTAATTATTACATTTTTCTTGTTTGTTTAGTGTGTGTGCATATACATGCATATACATGTGTCAGGATATACATATAGGAGGTCAGAGGGCAATCTACAGGAATTGCTTCCTTCCTTCTCCCATTGGGTCCCAGGGATTGAACTCAGGTGGTCAGGCTTGGTGGCAAACACCTTTATGCTGGTGGGACCAAGTAAATGAAATTTTGTGTCCTTTGACCAATACCTCTCTTATTTAGAGTTACTATTGCTGTGTAAAAAATACTGTGACCAAAAGCAACTGAGGGAGGAAAAGTTTTTTTTCACTCAGAGTTTCATATACCAGTTCATCATCAAAAGCAGTCAGGGCAGGAACTCACACAGGGCAGGAACCTGGAGGCAGGAGATGATGCAGGGGCCATGGAGGGGTGCTGCTTACCGGCTTGCTCTTCACGGCTTGCTCAGCCTTATAGAACCTGGGACCACCAGCCCAGAGACAGCACCATCCCCAGTGAGCTGGGCCTGCCCCGTCACACACTAATTTAAAAAGAGCCTTACAATCTTGCCTACGGCTTGATCTTACGGAGGCTTTTTCTCAGGTGACCCTCTCCAATGACCCTAACTGTGTCAGGTTAACATAAAACTAGGCGGTACACCTCCTAAGCCACACTTGTCCCCTCCACTCCCCTCAGGACCAGTTCTGCCCTGCTCAGCATCAGATGAGGACCATGGGTCCAGGGCCTGGAGAAATGTGTTTTACGTTGAGTGCTCTCCTTTTGGTTATAAAAGTGCGGACACGATGAAGGTGTCATTGCTGAAAAATAATTCCAGTGTTGTAACTCCCTCAAGGAACATCACCATGAAGGCTACAATGGAGAAAAAAATAATTAATGTACATGCAATTTCAAAGCTGGAAAACCTATTTGCAGCCACAGAGAGCACTACACAATCTCCGTTGCAAAGCAAAGCACCATGTAGGGTCAGGAGCCACTCGAGCATGTGCCCTTGACTCCTACTGAGGCCAGCGAGCCAGATGATCCCTACCCACCACAGGCTATTCCAGTGTCACCAGATGACTCTCCACAGCTCTCTTATTTGAGTCACAGGCCTCCTGGCTCTGCTGATAAGCCCTCCTCCTGGCTCACTCAGGCTCTCTGGGCTACCGCCCGGCTTTGGGTTGAAGCCCAAATGCATAAAGCCAGTGTGGACTGGTTTCTTCAGGAAGGGCTTGAGTAAAACAGAACCATACCCTTGCTTATCTCTGGCTACAGTTCTTCATGGAGAACAAGTCACAGGAAAAAGTGGCTGCTCCAAGCATGGACAAAACTAAGGGACTTGTGCTTTGAAAAAAGGGCCAGCCTGTCCCTCCCTGCTGAGCCTCAGACGTAGGGGTCGCCCCTGCCTTACTGCCATGCCTTATTGTGTGGATTATTATTATTATTATTATTATTATTATTATTATTATTATTATTATTATTATCATTATCATTATTATTATCATTATTACTGTTATTGTTTATTATTGTTGCTGTTGTTATTGTTGTTGTTGTTGTTATTATTATTATTATTATTATTAACAGGTGATAACACTTATCCATACTGTTTCCAGTGTCTCAGAGTAACAGAAGGGGGACCAAGGACAGGGGTGACTACTGCCACCATACAGTTGTCTGAGCGGCCCTTTCAGTAGGCTAAGCCTCAGCTATCTGACAGGAATGGGTGTTGAGGTCTCCTAAGGGTCTTCAGGTTGTTCTCCTGTGATTCCCAGACTCCCCAGATGCCTGCATGTTTCCGCTTCCTGTTTGGGACGTTAAATGCTTCATGCTGCCCTTCTGAGGCCAGGTGAGTAGTTGGGATGGGCAGAAGGTAGGGCTGGGGCCACTTGGTGGAAAGCCACAGGTAATGCCGTGGCTGTCCCTGAAGCTTTGTGTACTGGTGTGTTGCTTTTGACCTTGAAGCCAGTTATTCCTCTTGTTTGAGGGGGGAGGACACATAACCCAGGTGTGTGGCATGTGGTGTACGCAGGGCTGGGGAGCAAGCCATCAAGAAGGTGTGCATGGACCTTTTGAAGACCCAGGAAGTCCTACTGGTAAGGCAAGCAAGAACACGCTACCGGAAGTAGAGAAAAGAGTCACTTTCTTGCTAGGTGTAAGGACCCAGGGTACAAGCTGAGGGGCCACTATGGGTACCTGCGAGGCACCCAAGTGCAGGAAGAGCTCCTGGAGGGGAGAGGCTCAGAACCTAGAACTGCCGGACGGGGAACGCAGAAGGCCGGGGAGAGTGTGGGTAAGGGGAGGTATGGCCAACAGCCAAAAGGCACACTGGACTGCCTAAGGCAGGGCTGTTCAGCAGGTCCCCCTCTGCAGAGGACCTGGGCTCAAATCCTATCTCTGCCTCTTCTCAGCACCTTGCCTTAGTTTCCACATCTGTTAACAGGGTTCATAATAATTCCCACAGTCCAAGTGGGCAAAGACAACCTGGTGACTGTCACTCAGCCCTAAGCAAGAGTCAGTATGTTAGCAGCTGCCATCTTGGGGTACACTGACGCAGTAGGGCAGGGTAGGTGCAGAGCCTGGGCATAGCTTTTCCAGCAAAGCCTCCCACAAAAAGTCTGAGAAGTGAGGACAGCTCGAAGGCTCAAAGCCTGACCTGGATGTGTTGACTAGCCATAGGAAAAGGCCCAGCGTCTAAAGCAGCCCCCAGCTGTGGGCTGGAGGCCTTGACAAATGCAATTAATTATGAGCAGATTTACATATGCAAACAGGCTTCTTAACTAGCAAATATTTGCACAGAAACTTTCCAAACACAGCCACTGTGTTGCCTTTCTATGGGACAAAAGAAGCTACAAGGTCAAGTTGCCGCGGTATGGAGAGGCTTTTTAAAATCCCAACTCAGGAACGTTCCTGATTACTCAAGTCATTTTAACATGGTTTGACATTCATAGTTATTGTTCCCTTGTCTGTGGGTAAAACAGAGCAGGACCCAAGCAGCAAACTGACCCCTGCTCCTGACCATACGCCTCACTCCCCTCCCAGCAGTTAACAGACCCTCTCACTTGCCACCAACATTATAAGACACCTCATCTCAGCCCACACAGCCTCCTGGTGTCCCTGCTATGATGGGTGCCCCCAAGGGCATGGGGCAGGCCAACTGGAGGAAGGCTGGAGCTAGCTGTAGTCCTCAAGTTCCATACAACCCTGGCAAGTCCCTTGTCCCTTCTGCGCTGCACTTTCTCAGGTATAATATGATGAGCAGCAATTGCTGGTGTTGTGGGTCTTCCTTTGTTTGGGCAGAGGTCAGGGTAGGTGGAGCGAGGTCCTTCAACCTGCCCTTTTGTGCCCCCATTTACCAGCCTGGCTGGCTGTGGCAGCGGCAGAAAGCACTAATATTAGTAGGAAAAAGCGCTTCTGCCCTCTAGTGGCCACAGGCAGAATTACTCCGGGCTATGCTCAAAGTGCTGCTATCCAGTTGAAAGAGCTTGTGGAACTCTACTGTGTGTGCTTTGAGGCCCGAGGTACAGTGCCTGGGCACAGAACCTTCCTAATCCACCTGCAGAGGGGACAGATGAGGGGCGCAGGGGTATCACACACATTCCTTTTCCAAAGCCCAGCCACACATCCAAGAGCCTGCGAGGCCAGGGGCCACCTTCCAGACCTGCATACCTGCTATCTCCCAGCCCACTGCTCTCTGACCCTGGGACACACCAGCCTTCTCCAAGGACACCTAATCTCAGAGAAGAGACACCAGCCTCCTGGCCTCGTTCTACCTTGAGCCTCATTGATCCATGTCCACATATAGTGCTCACAGGAGCCTCGTAAACCTCGCCCCTGCATCTCTTCAAATGCTGTTCTAGTTTGTTCTCTAACGTTCCTTTTATCTAACAACTCCCTGCTGGGAAGACAGTTTCTGGGGACAGAGATGTGTATGCAGTCTCCTGCTGTGTCCCCAGCACCTGCTACAATGCACACTAGGTGCTCCAACAAGTATTTGTCCACCAAGTAAATGCATACAGGAGCATTTATGTTATAATTTATGTCATTATAGCTGGTGGGGCCGAGTCAGCTTCAGGCCCTGTGTGAGGAGCTAAGAGAGAAGTGTGCCAACTGCCTTGGGCCTGAGAGTCATCTTGAGGGACTCTCAAAGGAAGTAACATAGAAATTGGGTTTGAAAGAACACAAACACACACAGCTTTACCACACCCCATGGAGCCCAACTTAGACCTCTACTCCTAGCACTTCAGACTCCACATTGTGTTTTTTAAAGGGGGCTTATTTCCACATCACTGCACAAAAGACAAAGTGCAGGAGACAGTGACTGTGGGTCCTTTCCATTTATACAAAGGACAGCTATGCTTGTCAAAGCTGGACAGAGTCCCCATAAACGAGCCTGCAACACCCAGGGCAGGCCCAGCCATTTGCCCCATCCTTATTTCCCATCCCCACCCCCACACAAACTTCTTTATCCCAGACTGGGCCTTGGCACTGAGCTCTGAGGTTCTCCTGACTCCGGGGAAGGTCAATACCCACCAGCGTCATAAGGATGACTCACAGGACTGCCAGCTAGGGCTTCCAGGGCTCAGGGCCACTGCCTTGCATCACAGTGTCAGGCCAGGCTAGGACAGCCAGGCTCGACTCCATACGGGATGCTCTCTAGTGCCATCTCATCATCATTAATGACATTTGGAGCCAGTCAGCCATTGTGATGGGCTGGACTGTGCACTGTGTGGTACTCACAGTGCCGCTGGTTTCCCATTCCAGATGCCAGTAGCATCCTGACTTGCCACTCACTCAGACAACCTAGACTTTGCCTAGAAGTTGCCATGTACCCCCACCAATCAGCTCTTAACCAGGGTCCCTAGCATTGTCCTTATTTGCTTTGTTTCCTAAATACTCTTGTAAAGAGGATAGGGAGTATGCTGGAACAAGAATGAGTGGGCACAGGTTATGACTGGACCCTACAAAGGATGCCGACACTTCTCCATGTACATCACCTCGCTGGTACCCACAGACATAGATGATATCCCCTCCCTTTGAACTCAACCCTCTTCTTTCATGGAAGAAGGGACTGTGGCCCAGAGAAGCCAAGCAGCCTGCTTGAAGACACCAAGCAGTTGATTTGTCCTGAGTCCCACACCCAGCCTACTTCCAAGCCAGCCTCAGCCCCAGATGCTAACACTTGGTAGAGGCCTAAAGTGCCCTTTGGACAGGAACCAAAGGCAGGGCCAGCCTTCTTTTCAAGGCTTTTGTCTCATTTTCGGTGAGCATGTGCAAAGCACAGTGCTGTAAAAACATTGGCTGGGGCCAGTGTAGAGGCATGAACAAACAGGATTGCCATGTAAGCGGTTCGTAAAAGGAAGAGACCCAAATTGTTTTCTATGACTATAAAGCTCATTTTTCCCCTTATAAAAAAGAGTAATTTTCATTTACAAGGACCTCGGGCAATTTTCCATCTAATTTGGTGTTTTACAATGTCTGTGAGTCCATGCCACCTTATGAGGCACTAGGAGCCATAGACATTTGATTTCCACATTTTCAAGGTTATTGGTTCATCGGGAGCAAAGAGAAACCACAGCTTCATTTTCCAGGGTCTCAGTCAGACAGGGACCAGTGGCCATGCACTGCTAAGGCACCAACATCCTCTAGTGGAGCCCTAAAAATAGGCTGCCAAGTCCAAGGTGAGGTCACTGCTCCATTGGAGGAAAGTGAGGATCAGCACATGTCCCCCAGTATTTGTAATCACATGACCCTAGTGACCTCTCTGCCCAGCATGGCCACCAGCTCCCTTCTCTGGGGTCTGGTATATGTTTCCAATGTCAGTATCACCACAGTCCGAAGGCTGTGGGGACCACCCACCTGCCTTACATACAGATGAGCAGCTGGCCATAGCTAGTAGTCACCCAGGCTGATCCTCTGGAATCTGGCCACCCTGTCTACACTAGGGCAGAGCCCTTCCACTACCACTACCCGACTTGGTCCTCCCTACTGGTTTGCCAGCACCTAGCCAATTTTTAATTTCTTGGATTCTAGTGTCAAGGGTAGCATTGGGCCCTACCTGACACAGCCTGTCTTCCTGGTGTGGGACTCAAGGAAGACATCCAGAATGGACACCAGTGTTCAGCTCATCATACAGAGCTTCTATTTTCCTTGCTGTGAAGTGGACATGATGCCATCTCTTTCACTAGGGGGTTGTGAGGTAGCGTCACCATCTTAGAGGATGTGGCCCATCTTGGTGTCCCCACAACACAGGGGGCTTGTCCCTTCCTGCTCAGATGGTGAGGTGAAGAAGGTGTCATGGGAGTTGAGAACAAGCAATGTGTTAATTAGAAGAAGATGATGGGAGAGGCAGATGTAGGGCCAGCCCAGAGAAGACCAATCAGAGCAAACATGGCTGGCTTTGTTGAGCACCTACTGTGTGCTGGGCCATAGGCCACGCACTTGGCATGCATAGAGCCATTCGGTCTGCACACCAGAAGTGCACACCAGGGGTGCACACCAGGAGTGTGGAGGCTGATATGTCAAGTCTATTGAAAAGCCCTCTATGCATCAGCTGTGACATACGCACATCCCATTCCCCAAAAGAAAACAAGACAGAGTACTTAGCCTAGGCTAGGTCCTGGGACTCACCAACAGGGAGTAAGAGAGCACGCCGTCTGGCTCCCAAACTCCTTGCAATCCTGTTTACACTCAGAGCTCTTCGGCCAGGATCATCTCTGTGTGTGACAACATAGTGAAAATGACTTTTTTTTTTTAAACCTGACACTTGTCAGAGAAATAGAAACTGAGGCTGATGAGCCCCAGGAGCGTTCTGACCACTCCTGCATGCTCCTTAGCCATAGCTGCTGTGTCCAAACGGTTGGCCAGGTCCTGTTGCACACACCATGTGGCCAGCCCCATCTGAAATCAGCAATGCGGGTGGACCACCTTCCACATCAGCTCCCACGCTCCGATGGTGTTTGCAAGGCTCAGGCCAGCCCACCGCACACAGAGCGCTTTCTGACCCTTCCCCTACGGTGATGCTCAGCTTGCTTTGGGTACTTTGGGATCATTTAAAATGCATGTATGCATGGGTGGGTATATGTACATGTAAATGCAGGCACCAGGGAGCCCAAAAATAGAGATGGATCCTCTGGAGCTGGGGTAGTTTTCCAGCCACCTGATCTGGATGCTGAGAACTGACCTTGAATCCTCTACAACTGCAGTTAGTGTTTCAAACTGCTAAGCCGTCTCTCCGGCCTTCCTCTGTGATGACTTTGAAGGCTGTGTTGCGCACCCTCTTCTTTCAGATGCCACGGCACCCTTTGCAAGGATCATTTCTGTTCAGGCAGAGGGGTAGGGCTCTTAGAAGAGCCTCAACTTCCAAGAAATTGGAGCCATCGCCTTCCTCGCATGGAGCAGCACAGGATGCTGTAGCCTGACTCCCTTCAGATTACTGCCTGATGCACAGCCTGAGCCACACAGTCTGTGCGGAAGAGGAAGAATGTCGGCTCCCTCAACATTGAGCTGGACGGATGCAGGCCAGGGCAGAGGGTATCACCCTCAGGGTCTAGGGATCATACTTGTCATCCTAGCTGTTTAGGAGGCTGAGGCAGGAGGATCCCAAATCCAAAGCCTGCCTGAGTTAGAGTGTGTTCAGCATCAGCCTGGGCGGCTTAAGGAGAACCTATGTCAAAGTTTTTAAAAAGGCACCAGAATCCAACTTAAGGGAAGAGCATTTACCTACATTATGGATAAATAATATTAAGTAACTAAATTGGCTGGGAGGTAGCTCAGCAGCTAAGAGCACTTGTTCTTGCATAGGACCCAAGTTCAGGTCCCAGTACCCACATCGAATAGCTCACAAGCCACAAGCTCCAGGGAATCTAATACCTTCTTCTAGTCTCTGCGGGTACCCACAAACATGACCCCACCCATGTAGACACCCACACACATACACATAAATAACAACTAACGCTTCATCCCCATACTCTGAAAAAATGAAACTCCATCACGACACATCTTGGGATTTCTCTCCATGGCTCCCTCGGGTGGGTGACCTCTGCCTCCCAGATAACAATTCCCCGGAGTGGCAGCAATCAGTGTCCCCTGCGTGGCCTGGCCTGGCGTGGCAAGTTATATTGGACTTACGCCACAGGAAGACCAGAGTTAGTGAGGGTGCATGGTCAAAGCTACACATGGCAGCTGGCAGAGGCAGGTCTGGCAGAGGCAGAAGGAAGAGAGTGGCTCTTGTTGTCAGCACTGCAAACCTCTACAGTGCCTCCCAAGGCACCAGTTTGCTCAGAGATGCACACATCATTGATGCACACCTCATAGATGCACACAACAAAGCCCTCATTTTGGACTCAGCCATTTTTCGGGATCTTTGAGGTGCACATGGAATCTAGGCTGATTGCTCCACACTCCACACTATTCCAACCTGTCTGTGAGGCTCGCAGGGATTCCCCCAGCTCTGTGGTCATCAGTGCTTGTGGCCTCAGAGTTCTTACCACCTTTGCTCAGGAAACTCAAATTAAGACCCGTGCTACCCAGGAGTCATTGCTGCCACATGCATGCTGGGAGGTGCTACCCACTTATGCTCAGGCGCCACCACCTCTTTCACTTGGCCTGGTTCAGGCCAGCAACATCATAGCTTATATTCATCTTGCAGATGAGGAGGTCCAAGCAAAGACTTGAGGTGACCTACTGGAGGTGGAAAGGTGAGGATCTGCTGAGCCTGAGTTCTAACCTTCCATGGTGTGATACCACACCTCTGTCCATGCTCCCACCACCACCACCGCCACCGCCACCACCACCACCACCCACTCCTCTGTGAGTGTCTGGATCTCCATGCAGGCATGCTTTGCGGCCTTGGCAGGGGGTCAGAGTGAATGATCCTGTTTCTCCTAGCACTGTTAGCTCCAATCAGGATGCAAAGTTCTAGGAGGCTGGTCCCCTCCCCCATCTCCCTTTCTGAGCCATCTGTACACATATCTCCAATACCATGTCTATTCCACTGGTAAAGTCTGGAGCCAGAGGTCTGCCAGTCCACTACTGATGCTGATAGATGGGAAGATGGAATGAACTTCATACTGGGCTCAGGAGCCCCAGGAGTCTCTTAACCACCCAGCTCCCCCATGGCATGACTGCATGCTTTCCTGCAGCGGGCAGGCTTGCAACGTGCACAAATTGAGCACGGTTCAGGGTTTATGGCCATACAAAGGCTGGGGAGTACTGTTTTATATGTCTGTTTTGCACGCCTTTAGCATCATAGAGGCTGACATGAATTCCACAGGCGAGTCAGGCTGCTCATAAGTGGAGCCAAGAATTTCCCACAGGGGACTTAACTCTCTCTCTCTCTCTCTCTCTCTCTCTCTCTCTCTCTCTCTCTCTCTCTCTCTCTCTCTCTCTCTCTCTCTCCCTCTCTCTCTCTCTCTCCCTTTCTCCCCCACGGTGCACAGTGAGAAAGGACTTGCAGAACATCTTGCTCAGCCATGAGCATCCAAGGAAGTTGTATTCTTGGGCCCCAGAGGGCTAATTTCCCCTTTTCCAGAAAACTGGGTGTGGAGTATGGGCTTGGAGTCAACTGATCACAGATGGTGATGGATCCTGGCATTTTCTGGAGTCCCACTGGGCCATTTGATAGATAGGATGACTGAGCTCCAAATAGGTCAGCTAATAACCCTGTCATAGAATGCCAGAGCCAGCAGGCTCCCCTGTCCAGATACCAGAGGACTGCCAGCAAGGTGGTTCTCTGAGTTGGGGTTTCTGGCTGTGCCTCAGGCTGTGCTGGTCCCCTGTTACACAAAGAACATGCTATTGGTCTTTCTTTAATATTAGAGTCTCCAACGTCAAGAAAGTTAGCCAATGTGGATGGCCTTGCAAGGGCTCACAATGACAGCAACTACTCTTTACCAGTCCCTAGAAACCCTCCACACCCATGAAGTCATGGCTTTGTCAACAGGGCCAACTTAAGAATGAGATGACTATGAATGATGACGTTCCCTAGTGTCAAGTACGGCTCAGTCACTCTCCTCAGAAAAGCCTCGCGGTCTAGAGCTGTGTTCATCGGTGTGGCCTTGCTTAGGCTGTTCCATCTGCCCGGTGTTCTTCTGAAGGTGCCTATATCCTACGTCCTTCAAAACCCAGCTCTTTTGAGCCTGCTTGGCTATC
Organism: Acomys russatus; assembly: GCF_903995435.1. Classification (NCBI taxonomy): domain Eukaryota; kingdom Metazoa; phylum Chordata; class Mammalia; order Rodentia; family Muridae; genus Acomys; species Acomys russatus. The sequence continues at coordinate 29,256,393 of NC_067158.1, forward strand.
CCAGATTGACTGTGTGGCCCATTCAACCTTCTGCTTTCCCTCAGGCTCCTGGCCATCCATATGGGGAGAAAAATACCTCTATGTTGTCCAAGCAGAACACCTGTGACGCTGTCCACAGCTCAAGCTGACTAACACAACATGTGAGGCCATTGGGCCAGGTGTGGGTAGGGGTGAGAACAGAAGGTGGGACAGAGATCTGAAGGGCAGAGTAGGCAGACAGAGTGAGGAGAAAGCTTTGTAGGCAGAGAATACAGCAGGCCCTCAAGCAGTGCATGGCAGAGAAAGACCCATATTAAGTCAGGATGTGTGTGTGTGTGTCTGTACACTACACAAGGGAGCAATGTGCACATGGGCATGTATATGCGTGGGTTTTGCCTGCGTTTTCTTTCTCGTTGGACCTCAGGTGCAGAAGGCTGAGAAGGTTCGTCTCACACCTCATTCCCCATGGAGCTGGAGAAGTTCCCTCATTGTCATCTTCCTATTGTGTGCTGGACCCTGTTGCCCTCTCCCACCACAGGCAACCCTCTAGGGCTTTAACACGCGTCTTGTTGCAGTTGCTGTAGGCATGCAGATCTTTATAATAGTTTGTAAGCTGTATTAGGTCATAAGACTAGTCACATATCTGAATTCCCTCCATTTTCTTTTTCACTCCCCTCTCCCTTCTTTCCTTCTTTGTGTACGGGGCCTTAAGACCTACGACATGGCTATGCAGCAGTGGATCATATCATTTTGTTTATTTTGTTTGTTTGTTTGTTTTGGGATGGGAGTGGTTTTTTGGTGGGTTTTTTGTATTTTGTTTTGTTTTGTTTTGGAGGGGTTTTTTGTTTTGTTTTGTTTTGGGGGGTTTTTTTGTTGGTTTTTGTTTTTGTTTTGTTTTTTTGGAAACAAAGGACTCACTCTGTACCCCAGGCTAGCTTCCAACTTGTGGCAATTCTCCATCCTCAGCCTTTCAAGTGTGCTGAGATTACAGGGATGAGCCACTAACCCTAACTGAGTGGATGACTTCTCATAACATGTTATATTCCATGGCACAGCACCTCTCTTCTCCCGTCCCATCAGTTTAGCTGCATTGTACTAATGACTCCCGTTGGCATCATGGCCCATGAAGAAGCAAAATTAAATCATAGGAAGAAAAGCCCTGAAGTCTTTTTCCAGGGATGTAAAAGACACATGCAAGTAAAATGCTCCTGAAAGGGTAAAAAGAACACAAAGAGGGTAGGATAGGAAAGCAAGGAACAAAGTATGTATGTACATGTGTAACATATATGTGTATATATGTATACTTGCATTGCTGTGTGTACATGTGTGTGTGCATGTAAATTGTGTTTGTGTGTGTGTGTGATATGTATGCCTAAGTATTATGGGGAGGTATGCATATGTGTATGTACGTATGTGTGTGTGTGTACATTTGTGTATGTATGTGTGTGGTGTGTATACATGTGCTTATATGTATTTATGTGTATATGAATGTGTATGGTTTGTATGTATATTCATGCATACATGTATGTATATATGTGTGTGTGTGGTTTGTATGTAGATGGTGTGTGCAGTGGCATCTTGGTCCTTCCAAGCTGCTCTGAGGAGACCCTATAGGCTTATATAACTAGTAAACAACACACATTTGTCTCTCCGGGCTCTTGGGCTGAAAGCTGAGATAAAGCAAAGGCAGGGAGAGTAACGAGGTCTCTTCTCAGGACCTGTCTTAGCCCATTCATAAGAGCTCACTCTCATGATCTAATCATCCCATATTGGTTACTGCCATATTGGTTACTGGATTTCAATATAGGAATATAGAGGCATGCTGACAGTGAAATCACAGACATTATCATGAGTGCTATTGAGGGTCATGGGAATTCATTTCTTCAGGTAGATTTTCTAAAGGACGCTATAGAGCCATCAGGGGCATAAAAGAGTCCTGATGAAGGAAGCAGTGGAGCATGTAGAATTCTGGGAAAACCCATTGTGGGATTGAATTCCAGCAGAGTCTGACTGGGATTAAAGAAACTGCCCTGTTTCTTATACAGGAAAAGGAGTTAATGACATTAATCTTCTTTGGAAAGCAGAGAAGCATGGGATAGGATCCACACTGTCCAGAATTCTGAGAGACCAGAACTCACAGAACAGATATCCTGGGACCTGATGCCTCTCTGAAAGGTGCTCAAACCTGCTATTCAAACATTGCCTCTGCTCCAGCATAGCCACAGCCCACAGAGGACACAGGCCTCTTTCCCTTCTGTGAAAGAACTTGACAAGATCTACATTCATCCAGGAAGAGGTCTCAGTGAAGGTCTGTCTGGATTGGGTTGGCCTGTGGGCATGCTGTGAAGAACTGTCTTGGTCATTGTAATTGACATGGGAAGACAGCCTGCTGTGGGCAGCACCATTCCCTAGGCTTAGGGTCTTGAACCGTATGAGTGAAGACAATAGAGCTAAGCATAAGATGTATGCATAAACTCTTTCTTTTTTCTCTCTCTCTCTCTCTCTCTGCTCCTAATCTTAAATGTGGTGTGACTAGTCATTTTACATTCCTGCCACTCTGACTTTCCTGTTTTTATGGAACGTAACCTGAAATTTCAAGCTAGCATAACTCCTTTCTCCCTGAGTTAATTTTTATTTTGGGGTAATTTATTACAACAATAAAAACAAAAGCAATAAACCTTCCTTCCAGACATGGCCCAGAGCTTCATGTGGGTGAATTTGTTCTGACTATAGAGTCTCCTGACACATAAACCTGAAAAACAGAAAAGACCTCAGTGTGGAAAGTCTGGCCCTGAGAATGAACCCTAGTGATAAGCATAGCCATAGATGTCCATCACCTCCCCCAATTTACTACAATTGTGAGGAAGTACCAGGAGTGATAAGGTACATAAAAAAAGTATGTACAGATCTAAGGATAACCAAAACTTGCCAAAGAAGGGAAAGACAAAATAATGACCCAGAGAAGAAGTCATGTCAGGACCCCAGACCACCTCAAGTTCAGTGATTTGCTAGGACTCACAAGACCACACATGTAGCCACCTTCTCTTTCCTAAGTCATTACTGCAAAAGATCCAAGACACAGGCAGCAATAGAAAAAGCACAGAGGAAAAGCACAAAGGAGACCAGGCACCAGCTTCTACAAACCTTCACCAGTGTCACCAGGACCCAGAGAACTCTTTCCATGATGAGCTCTGACAACTCATCAGGGTAGGCTACACGCTACACGAGGCTTGCTATGGTTTTTGTATGTAGATTCTCCCCAAAGGGTCAATGCACTAGGGTATGCCTCACAGTGTGACAATCAATGCATTGGGTTATACCTCACAGAGTGACAATCAATGCACTGGGGCTTTCTCCACAGAGTGACAATCAATGCACTGAGGGCATGCCTCACAGTGTAACAATCAATGCACTGGGGGCATGACTCACAGAGTGACAATCAATGCACTAGGGCATGCCTCATAGAGTGACAATCAGTGCATTGGGGCATGCCTCACAGAGTGACAATCAATGCACTGGGGCATGCCTCATAGAGTCACAATCAATGTATTGGGGCATACCTCACAGAAGCACAATCAATGCATTGGAGGCATGCCTCACAGTGTGACAATCAATGCATTGGGGCATGCCTCACAGAGTCACAATCAATGCACTGGGGCATGCTCCACAGAGTGACAATCATGCACTGGGGCATGCTTCACAGTGTGACAACCAATGCACTGGGGGCATGCCTTACAGAGTGACAATCAATGCACTGGGGCATGCTCACAGTGATAACAAGAAATCTGGTAGAGCTTTTAGACGTGGGACTCATGGGAGGGGTGAGGTCATTGGACTGCTGCGTTGGAAAGATACTTCTTGTGGGGCCTCAATTGGTTTCCAAGAGGATGGACAGCTACCCTGGCTTCCTGGCTCACCATATGATCATTTGGTCATACCCTCTCACTATGCTGAGGCCCTTGTTGTAAGTTATGTGCCAGAAGTGGGCATGTCTCTGCAAGCTGATGAGATGGAGGATAGCTTGCAGGGAGGGTGGGAGCAGGTAATTTGAGAGTAGAGGCTGGAAACTGAAAGCTGCTGAGGCAGGATGAAGAATAAACCTTCGAATCCAGCTCTCAGTCTCCAGGTAGGGGACAGGGGTTGAAGTTCAAGTGGATGACAACTGGCTGATGGTCTTATCATTTGTGCCTACAGTGAAGCTCCATCAAAGCCTCCCAAAAGAAAGAGCAAGTGATGGGTCCCTGGAGGGTGGTACGCCTTCAAAGGACATTGGTATTAGTTCTTCAGAGATCTGGAACAGTTCAGCAGTGAACCCATCTAGATTTTCTTTGTTAGGAGATTTTCTAATACTGTCACAATCTGTTCACTTATTGATTTGTCCAAGTGTTTGTATCTGCTTAATTCAACTTTGGTAAATTGCGTGTCTAAGAATTTATACATTTAGTACATATTCTCTAATTTATTGGAGTATAAATTTTCCAAAATGTTTATTTATGATCATCTAGATTTCCATGGTATCTATTCTAATGCCTCCCTTTGTCTCTCTGTCTCTGTCTCTCTGTCTCTGTCTGTCTCTGTGTCTTTGTCTCTCTCTGTCTGTCTCTCTGTCTGTCTGTCTGTCTCTCTCCCCCCCCCATATCCATGGACCAACAAAAGTAATATAAAAACAAACTAATGTTATTTACAAATATTGTTAATTAATTTTTTCAAATGTGTTCTACATATTCAGTGCAATCCCCATGAAGATTCAATGAGATTTTTCACAGAGATAAATAATGTAATCTTAAAGTTCATATATAAACACAAAAAAAACCTGGAAAAATTAATAATGACAGTATCACAATACCAGGCTTCAAATAACACCATAGAGTCGTAAAATAAAAAATATGGTGTTGTCACAAAAACAGACACATATATGTGTGTAGAAGTTCCAGAAATAAGCCCAAGAAGCCATAGCCACTTGCCTTTTGAAAAAAGTGCCAAAAACATTTAAAGAAAAAGACAGTGACACTATGAATGCAACACTAATATAATTCCTGATTGTTTCGTGATTCTTCTTGCTTTATGTAGTTTATTTTATATATGTGTAATAATATAAATGTATGTGTAAAAAATAAAAAGTATTATTAAAAAGGAAAGAAAAAGAGAGTGCCTTTAACAAGCAGTTCTGGTAATACTAAATGCCTACATGTAGAAGAATGAAATTATACCTGCTGCTCTTGCCCCTGCATAAATCAACTCAAAATGGATCAAAGACCTTAATGTAAGAGGGGCTAGAAAGAGTCAGAAGTTAAGAGTGTTCCTGAAGAGGACGTGAGTTCAGTTCCCAGTACCACATGGGGGCTCACAACTGCCTGTAACTCCAGTTCAGGAGATCAAATGGCCTCTTCTGGCCTCTGTATGCACTGCATGCATGTAGTGCACAAGATAGTGCACAAGCCACCATACAGAAAGCACAGATGAAAATATGTATTTTAAAGACCCAAATTTGAAACTGCTAAAAGAAAGCATTAAAATATATGTGTATATATACGTGTGTGTGTGTGTGTGTGTGTGTGTGTGTATTTCAGCATTAAGAAATTTCTGAATAGAACTTCAGTATTTGAGGAAATAAAAGCAAGAATTGATGAATACAACTGAACGAAGTTAAAAACCTTCTGTGTAACCAAAGACACAATCCATAGAGTGAAGAAACTGCCTTTAGAATGAGAGAAAACAGTTTCCATTTACTCATCTAAGAGGACATTAATATATAGAATAAGGACAAAAACTGAATGACCAAAGAAAAAATAATCTAATCAATAAACGGGCAGCGGAGTCAGATCGATATTTTTCAAAATAAGACATAGAAATGACCCACAAATAGATGAAAAGTGTGCTCAGCGCCTTCAGCTAGTACACCCACGTCAGAACAGCTGCCATCCAGAAAACTACAGATGCCACACACTGTGGGTAAAAACGCAGATTGGTCCAAGTACTATCAAAATCAGTATGGGGGTTCCTCCAAGAATAAAAATAAAAAGAGAACTGCAACACACAACACGTAGCAGCTACACAGCTGCTAAGAATGACTGTACCTAAAAGACTGCAGGTCAGCCTACCATGGAGATGCATGCTCCCCACCTGCATCTCTGTACTATGTACACAGCAATCATCCCAGGAGCCCACCATAGTTAGGTGGAGAAAGTATTTCAAATGTGAGGTAGAGAGAGAGAGAGAGAGAGAAAGAGAGAGAGAGAGAGAGAGAGAGAGGGGGGGGGAGGGAGAGAGAGAGAGAGAAAGAGAGAGAGAGAGAGAGAGAGAGAGAGAGAGAGAGAGAGAGAGAGAGAGAATGAGAATATTTTGTAGGAAAATGGACAGAAATGATGATAGTGAAATAAACCAGGCTCAGGAAGGTAAACATCCCATGTCTTCTCCCATATGTAGGGTGTAGAGGGTGGTAAACGGGACCCATCAGAGGAGAGCTGTGGAGGGGGGAAGGAGAGAGAGGAGTAGACCGTAGGAAAACACAATAGAAGTGAATTTCCACAAGCGCATTGCATGTGTCGAAATGTCATAACAAAACCTCTTATTTTGTCCAACTAAAATACACTAAAAACAAAAACAGGAAAGTTAAGTCTAGCCCTCACCCCTATGTTCAATGAAATAAACCAGGCACACAAATCAGACACCATATGAGCTCACTCATGCACGCAATTTGAAAAGTTGCTCCCCAAAACACAGAAAATCAGCAGTTAGCAGAGATGTAGAGAAGCAAGAAGAGAGAGAAGTGCGGTGGATGGACACAACTACAGTTACACGGGAGGGATGCTTTCCTGTGTTCTGTTACACCATGAGCAATACTGTGGAGCATATTTTGAAACAGGTAGAAGGGAACACAATGGCCTCACTGCACAGAAATAATGCTGACTGAAGGAAATGGATTGTTCTGTTTGTGTCCCTCAGTAATAAATGCATTACAACCACTTGAGTAAAAGAAATAAAATAAAATAAGACCACCTTCACAGAGAGTGACTTTCCCTGAAACCACCCAACACAAGGTTCCACCAGCCTGAAGCCATCCGACCCATGCCTGCCTAGCTCAGACCCTGTAAGCCACGTGTGCTCCATCAGCTTCCAGGGTCTGGACAAAGCTCAGATATGTGCTTGCTTCTCTTCCAAACAATCTGCTAGATGCCCCACCCCTGGCTAGCACTGGGCTTCCAGCCATGGCCATGGGCTGAGACCCATGCTCCCTGAGTCACGCTGACGGGGCTCCCAGGGCAGGGTCTGGCCCAAGTCCCAGTGAGTCATGACACCTTGGTACAGAGCCGACACTTGGAAATTGATAATCCCAAGATTCCTGCTGGGAAGTATCCTGAAGCCACAGTTCAGGTTGTGACTAGATGCCAGGAGGGGTCATTTGGGTCTTTTCTTCTTGTGCTGAAGTAGGGCAGGGCTTTCTGCTCAACAGAGGAGAAGGGTGTGGTCGCCACAGCAGAGTGTTTATACACACTTCCACTCAGACGTCACTGAACCACAACCTCATTCTTGAGGCGCAAGTAATTGAGGCCCAAAGATGAAGGTGGAGGATTGGGAAGATGGCTTAGTCAAATAAAGTACTTGTTAAGCAAACATGAGGATTCTGAGCTTAAATCTCAAACACCCATACTTGAGAGGGAGGGAGAGAGAGAGAGAGAGAGAGAGAGAGAGAGAGAGAGAGAGAGAGAGAGAGAGAGAGAGAGAGAGAGAGATTTGGCATGACACATCTATGGTTCCAATGCTCAGAGGATGGGGTGGTGAGGCTCACTGGCCAACTGGTCTACCCAGCTAGTGAGCTCCACGTTCAGTGAAAGAGGCTGTCTCCAAAAATGATGGAAATTGATAGAGGAAGACACCTGACATCAACCTTCCGTCTATATTTATATGTATGACCTGACCATCTACACACATGCATACACCACACACATACATACATATATGAATGAGTGTAAAACAAAATATATATTTTATTCTCTGAGGAGCTGGTCAGATGGCTTAGCATTTTTACAGCACACAGGTTTAGTTACCAGCAGCTACATGGTGGTTCATAACAACATGCAACTCCAGGTCTTGGGGAATCAATGCCATCTTCTAGTCTCCATAAGCACTGCGCATATGTGGCATACACACAGATTAAAGTAAAAATAAGTTTTTAAGGGAAAAGAAAAGCTGTGGGGTGCATGGATGGCAAGAAGGAAGTTAGATGACAGGAACTACAGTAGTTACATCGGAGAGACCCAAACGGTGATGGCGGCCACAGCTCCAGCGACTCATTCTGCGTTTTACGAAGAACTGGAAAAGTTCAAAAGTTCCCATCCCAGACCAACGGCAAACAACCAAAGAGATGGAAACACTGACATCCCCAAGTGCACCACCGTGTCCCGTACAGTTGTGAGGAACACCACACCCTGCTCCATGGGTAGGTATGATCTGAAAACAGTACTATCTTAAATTTCTTACATTAAAAAAAAAAAACCAAAAATCAAAATGCATGCTTAAAAGTTTTAGATTATTAATAATTTAGATTATTAATAATTATGCTTAAAAGTTTTAGATTATTAATAATTATGTTCATTCTCGGATTAGCTTGGATATGTTTCTCAGTGTTACATAGTACACTAACCACAGGACTGTGTCAGTACATCATCCAAAGCTGGTCCTTGGCCACTGCTGCCTTTGGCATTGTTAGTGTCTGGAGCAGATGCATAAATGATACCATTAGAGGGTCTTAAATGACATAGATACCTTCTGCAAATGTGAACTGTTGTCTACTGTGATGATCAGATGTTGACACTTAACAATCTCTGTGTGCTAGGTCTGTTTTTATATTTCACCACTAAAATGACTGGGCATTTTATATTTTTAAGTGATCTATCTTTATGTATATAACATACGTGTATAGGCATGTGCACACCCTGTGGGCACAGGAGCCCACGGATAACAGAAGAGGGCTCCAAACCCCTTGGAACTGGAGTCAACAGCAGTTGTGAGACACCATGTGGATGCTAGGAACTGAATTCAGGTCCTCTGAAAGAGCAAGAAGTACTCTTAACTGCTGAGCCATCTCTCTTGTAGAGATCTTGCTTTATGTGGGTTCAATCCCTCTTGTCACACAAAAATTAAGTTAAAACTCTCTAAAAAGAAACTTTTACTCCTTGAGAACTCTATAGGTGAGTCCTGCCAGATGAGTAAGGAACACATAGGTCAGTCCCATTGATTGTCCTCCAAAACTTCAACATGGGGGCAGGGGCATATTCACCAGCTCACTGCCTACAGCCAGTATCTAAGACCAGAATAGCCAAAGTCAAAGAAAAAAGAGAAAAACACAGGCAAATACCCCCTGGGAACATAGGTGCAAAAGTCTCATGGAAACCTCAGGATTCAACAATCTATACAATAGCATGTCAGAACCAAATAGATTTAGTGTGGAGTAAAATATTAACATTGAAATTTAGCCAATGCTATTTACATTATTTGAAGGCAAAAAGAATACACATCTTCCAAATACAGAAAACATGTTTTACAAAATCTAGCCCCCCCCCCCCTTCTGTTAGCAAACTCAGAGTATCAGAGCTTCCTTAACCTGGTTGTCATTTTTAAATCCATTAAGATTATAATTAACACTGCAAATTCTAATGTTTTTATTCTAAGGTCGAGAAGTGTGCAATTTCATGCCCTCTGTTCAACAGTGTATGGGAGGTTGTAGCCAGCACAACAAGGCAAGAGAAGGAAATAAAAGCCACCCAGGTGGATGGAGATAAGGCTTTTGTTTTACAGATGACATGATTTCCTATTGAAAAAAAAAAAAAAAGCACCAATGAACTCTACCAAAAGTGCTAATAAGTGAGCTTGTCAAAGCTGCAGGAGATGAAGTTGTGCTTGGCGGCATGGTCCTCCAATTGCAGCTACTCAGGAGGCTGAGACAGAATTACAGGCTCAGTGACTGACTAGTCTACAGAGAAAGTACAAGGCCAGAACAGGCAACTTAATGAGAGCTCTGTTCCAAGAAAGAAACTGGGGCTGAGGATATAGCTCAGTGGTGGAGTTCTTGTTTAGTATACATTAGACCCTAGGTTCAATTCCCAGTACCAAGGGAAAAGTGTAGAATAAAAGATCAATATACAAAATTCAGTTGTCTTTCTAAATGCTAGGGATTAACCATTAGAAGCTGACATTGAAAGTATCCTTCATAATAGCAACAAAATGCACAATTAAGAGCTGAAAGATGGCTGGGGCAGGGGAGGGGGCGTAAAATTCCTTACTCTGAGAATATGACGACCTGAGAACAAAGCCTTTGCACCCATATAAAAACCCAGGCATGGCTGTGAGTAGCTGTAAGGCCAGCAATGCAGAGTGGAGCTGGAGCATCCTGAGAGCTCACTGACGATCTGGCCTAACCAATGCCACAGGGTTCCAAGTGAGAGACCTGGTCTCAAGGCAATGAGGTAGAACGTGATGGAAGAAGACACCAACACCCCGCCCTTCCCTGGCCTCTGCCTGTCATGTATGTACACCCATATACTCACATGCATACACCACACATGAACTAATGATAAACACTTTCCTAATCTATCCCAAAGATTATTTTTTAAAGAAATCAGCCAACCAAATCTATAAAGTTCATGTGTACAAAAATCAAAGGATATATAAAAATACCAAAAACCAAGTTGGAATAAAAAGAATAAAACCTCAAGGATTCATATTGACTTGGGGTTCACTGCTAATCTATACTAATCGAAGGCATGTTAACTAGCAGGAAGATAAACAGATTAACTGTTGCAGAAGGGGAGATAGAGTCCGGAAGTAGAGGCATAAATGCATGGTTGATCGTTTTCAGGAAAGGCACAGACGCAATTCCACAAAGCCAAAGTAGTCTTTTCAACAGAGGGTGCTGGGAAATTGTACGTTCTTGTACTGGACAATGAGCTTTGATCTCTACTTTGTGCAACACACAATGAGCAGCTGAAATGGGTGGTAAAGCTGAGGGAAAGAAGGCCATTGTATTAGTCACTTCTCTAGTTGTTATAATTACGTATCTGACGGAAGCACCAAGTCGTGGGAGGTTTATTTTGGCCCATAGATCCGGGCATGTGAGGGAGGGAATTGTGGCTAACTTGGTTCTCATAGCCTGAGAGGTAGGGGCTGGTCACATGATCCTTGTGATTGAAAGTGAGGATGCTGACCACACCTCTTGAAGTAGATGGTTATGACCGTCAAGGCCTTCTCCCCAGTACCTCGTTTCCTCTAGGTAAACTCCGCCTCCTAAAGCTTCCTCAGCCTCCCATAAGACTAAGTGTCCAAATATACAAGCCTATGCGGGACGTTTTGCTTTCAAACCATAATAATCATCACGCACTTAAAAAAAATAATGGAGAAAAACCTTTGTGATCATGGTCTAGATAAAAGAGTTTGGCACGCCACCAAAAGCATAATTCTTGAAAGAATAAAAGCTAATCTAAGGAAAACTTTCATCTAAGTAAAATTTTCCTTAAAGGAGACTGTTAAAGAAGTGCTGTCAGGTGGGGAGGGCAGGAAGTCTCTGCAAAGAAGTGCCTGCAGCACCGTGCATCCAGACAGCCTGGAACTGGAAACGTATCTCTAAGGGTCTGGGTGTTCTTTGTAAGGTCCAGGCTTCACTTCCCATCACCCACATCAGAAACTCACAACTCCCTATAACTCCAGGTCTAGGGGATCCACTGCCTTCTCCTGGTCACCTAGTACATGTACACACACACACACACACACACACACACACACACACACACACACACCACCACCACCACCACCACCACCATATCACAGATTTTTTAAACTAGAAAAAAAGAAATCTCAAGACAGTAATAATAAGCAACCCATTTTTAAAATCACAAAGTTATCTGACCAGGTACTTTACTCATGCTGGTATGTGGATGGCAGGTAAGTGTGTGAAAATTGTCTCAATGTCATTGGTCACTCCCCAGGGCAAGTCATACCACAGTGAACATCACTACACATCTAACAGAGCCATGTGAACACTGATGACCCCAGGGGTCAGCCTCAGAGCAAGTGCAGCTCTCCCATCTGCTGGGGAGACTGAAGATGGCAGTTGCTTTGGGAAGCACATTAGCTGTTATGTTAAAAAAGTTAAACATGCCTAGACCTACCACGGTTCAAGCATTTACACATAAGCGTTCAGCGCTACTGTAATCATTCAAAGTTGGAAGGATCTGAAAATCCACCGACAAGAAAGTGGAAAAACAAACAACTCTGCCACATGATCTATCCATGCAAAGGGATGTTCCTGGGAATGAAAAGGAAGAGGCTTCTGATGAACATTGCAGCATAGATGACAATCACAGTAATTACGCTGAGGGAAGGAAGCCAGGCATAAGTGAATGCATTCCATATGACTCCAGTTATACCAAGTTCCCTAAGACGCAATATGATCTTCAGTGACAGAAAGTCGATCTGTGGTTGTCTAGAGACGAGAGGGGATGGGGGGCAGAGTGGGTGGGAGAATCTTATAAACTTGACCCCACCAACGACATTGAGAGTAGAATTAGCAGAGTCTGGAGACAGCAGAGGGAAGAGGGATGGAGAGGTTGGCCAGTGGGTACCATCTCACAGTTAGGTAGTAGAAAGATGTTCTGATGTTCTAGTGTACAGCAAGGTGACTAAAGGAAAAGATCACATGCTTTATGTTTCCAAAAGACTAGAACAAAGGATTTTGATTTTTTTTTTAAGCCACAAAAAAAGGTAAATGTTCAAGGGTATAGACAAAGATATACATAAGCAGAAGTGATTGCCCTGACTTGATAATTACATGTATATAGCGATATTAAATATCACCTGGAGGGCTGGAGAGATGGCTCAATAGTTAACAGCACTGGCAACTCTGGCAGAGGATCCAGGTTCAGGTCCCAGGATGCACACAGTCATCCACAAATCCAATTCCAGAGAATCCAGTGCCTTCTTTTGGCCTCTGCACTGCACACACGTAGGCAAAAACACTCATCTTAAAATAAACAAAATCTTTAAAAAATTAAAAAGAAGTAAATATTTTAAAACATTATATGGTAGTAAAATAAATATTTTAAATAACTATTTGAAATAAGCAGAAGAAGCTATGACTGACTGGCCTGCTTACTGCCATGATTATAATCATTCCCCAAGCTGAACATGTGTCAAAAATCTATCAAGTTGTCCTGTTTTTATGTTAGTTTTCATATGTCAGGAATGACTAATAAAGCTGTTTAGAAACCTCTCTCGTCCCCTGAGCTTTTGTTCTAATGACAGTAGAGAGGAGTGGGGAGAAAAGTGCTTTGGCCTAATCCAAATATTGGCTGTGCTCACCACCTGATGCGTTATGTAACTGCTTGACAGTGTGGGTTTGCAGTCTCCCACTGAAGTGGGAGGGTTCCCTGATGGCGACAGAGACAGGAAATGACCTTCTCCTGGACCCGAGTTCCTTGTAGGAAAATGGCTGGATAACCAAGGCTACACAGAGAAAACCCTGTCTCAAAAAAAAAAAAACAAACAAACAAAAAAAAGAATACTTGGAGTGGGGGATCCTGAAGGGTCTCCATAGGAGCTGGAAACAAAATGCTGAGGCCTGGGGAAGGTGCAAGTTACAACACAGGGACAGGAAATTGGTAGCTGAAGGATGGCTACATCGTGTAACTTCTAGCCACACTCCTCAACACCAGCTTATTTGATGTTGTTCTGAGGCAAGGTCTTGCTATAGGAGCTCAACTAGCCTTAAAGGGAAGCTCCTCTTGCCTCAGCCTCTGAGTGCTGCTGCAGTTGCTTGTGCACACCTCCACCCCAGGTGCCTGTCCTCTGTGAGTGCCTCAGAAGCGCCAAGGGCCTGTGGGACTGGGAAAGGGGCTGAGATCTGAGCATCTGGGTGATGGAAGAAGGGAGATACAGGATGAGCACAGGGAGGATGCAACACCAGGGGCCTAGACTTCCAGGGGGTGGTGTGAGGCTTCCTCTGGGAACTGGGATTCAGAAATTCGTGCTGTCTCTTGCCTGCTGGGAAGGCATCAACACATGAGGCTCAGTGCTTCACTCTTTTCAACTTTCCTATTTGTTTGGGGCTTTGTGCCCAACTTAGAGACAGCATCATCTTCCCTTCTTCACAGGGAGGCACAAACACTGGACATAAAAAACAGCACAGTAAAAGCGACCTCCTCCTCCCTGCCAATTAGCTGCCCAGAAGCTGGATTTTCCTGGGGGCTGGGGAAGAGAAGAAATCCTGGCCCCAGTGGCCTCCTGGATTCCTGGGGAGAATGGCTCCAGATTTAGGGAACAGCCCCAGGGGTGTGACGTCTGAGAGAGTCTGGGGGAGAACTGGCCAAATAATCAGAGCATTCACTCGGGGGCTTTGTTTGCTGTTTCAGTGCAAATTAGCAATTAGCAGTGCCTGGCACTGGGCCACCTCCCTTCCAAGGCCAACTGGCAGCACGTGTGTCGTTTTGTTCTTGGCTGGAGACCCGCAGACTGGGTGGCAAGAAATAGGCTCTGTGGAGCCAGCACCAAAAGCATTATGGTCCTCTCTCTACCTAGCAGTCTGCCCTCACCCAGAGGCGTCATGCCCAAGAGATCAACCCAGTGGACTGCCTTTATGATTGGCAGAGGATGCATAGTGGAGTGGACTTGAATGGGACCTTCTGGCCTGCTAATGGCCTCCACCAAGGAAACAGAAGAAGAGAGAAACTGTGTAGAAGACTAACTAATAAAGCAACAGTTTTCTTTAACCCCATTAGCTTCCAAAATAATTGACACAGAGAGGCTATGACTTATTTTACAAACTGAAAGCACAGGATCCGGGCAGTGTCAACCCTCTAAGCTATATAGCTATCTCTCAGTTACACAACCCAAAGTTACTTGCCAATAAGTCATCCTTCCTGGGCTGGATCTCTCCATCAGGCCTTGTCCTCTCTCTCTATCTTCTCTTCCTCCTCCGTCTGCATGGTCCTCCTTGGACACCAGGCCCAGGAACCTCTGCCTACCACTCTTCTGCAGAGACCCAGGCTTCCGAATTTTTATTAACCAATCAGATTTAAGTTAGGTAGAGGTAGGTTGTGTAAATTAGGTTTACACAACAAAGACAGGTGGAGGTGGATGTGAGGATGCATTCCTCTAGGCAGCAACCAGATCTTGGGAGGGGGGGTGTAATAACTACCATTAGAATACATAGCACCAGACCAACCCCCAAAAGGACTGCTCTGCCCAGGGCCACACCACCTTTAAAGGGATGGAGCCAATATCCAAACTGTCCTGCCTCAGAATCCTCAGAACCAGACATACTCAAACTGGAGCTGCCTAGGTGGGCCCTGGAGGACTTCAAACACACATATGACTTTCTATCATCTGCATTTCTAATGACTTCCTGAGAGGACACTGGTGCAGTGACCCAGCCATGCTTAGGTGCCTCATAGGGATTCCTGCTTATCATCCTGGGAAGAGGAGATAGGCTAGTCCTTGGGGCCTATTGGCTGGATAACCTGGCCAGGCTGGTGAGCTCCACACCAGTGAGAGACTCTGTCTGAAAAAACAAGGACAGTATCCTGAGAAATGATACCTGAGGTTGACATCTGCATCCACACACGTACAAAATGTTGGGCTAGAGAGATGGGTCAGTGGTTAAGAGCACTGCCTGCTCTTCCAAAGGTCCTGAGTTCAATTCCCAGCAACCACATGGTGGGTCACAACCATCTGTAATGTAACCTGATGCCCTCTTCTGGCCTACAAGCAGACAACACTGTATACTTAATAAACAAATCTTTAAAAAAAAAAAAATGTTAGGGCTTCAATAAAAACTGGAGGAGGAGGGTGCTAGGGTAAATCAGTGGATTGGCATCAGAAAATGGGAGAACCAGGGATTCCAAATGAATCTCTAAATACTAAAAGAACATGAGTCCTTTAAAACAGTGCCCTGGGCCTTTGTAGAGAACAGGGGACACAGATTTAAACAAACTGAAACATCCGTTGATGACTTCCAGAGAATCCATGAAAAAGCATTGGCCTTACAAAAGATGGGGAGGTGGTTCAGGAGCATAGATCTTCCTCCAGGGGGCTACCTGCTGAAGATTTTCTCACTTTTCTCGCTCTCCAGTCTCCAATCACTAGCACAGGTGAACTTCAAACCCTTGATTTTGCTGGAGACTGTCCTAAAGCTAGTAGTCATAGCAAATAAATACACAGGATTCCCAGTTAAATTTGACTTTCAGATAAACAACAGGTAAGAATTTAACCCAATTATGGCCCAATCTGTCTGAATAATTATCAGAATACATGGAAGACAGAGTCTGATTGTCTTTTATAACATTTCTTCTACCTTGCCATCACTTCTTACTTCCTGTTCCACTTCCTGTTTGTAAATCACAGTTGTTCGTGGTGTCCACAGTGGCTTTCTCCTGTCCCCTTGAGGCACCCAGTTCAATGGGAATCAATACATTCCTCTCTCCCCCTGTCTGCAGATGTCTTCCTGGTGCCCTGTCTCTCTGTGGTGAGAGCCCAACTGTTCTTGGAAAGTGAAGATTTCAGTCCTTCAATCCCAGGAACAAATGACAGCAGGTATGGAGGATGGCTCTTAGGGAGGCATTAGGATACCTTCACCCCCTAATCACACACAAGGTGAGGTCCAAATTCCTGGAGCTCACCTAAGCAGAGCGGGGGGAATCGAAGCCGTGTGGTCATGTGAGTGCAGCTCCAACCGCAGCCTGGCTAGGTAATTAAAAGCATGAGGGTCTAGCCCCCACATCCTGACCCGAGACCAGGCATGGCTTAGAACTGCAGCTTTGTTGCTTTGTGTGGCTCATTAATTCAATCCAGACATTGAGTTTTTAAGGGATTATAATGTCCTCAGCACTCTGCTGGCGACCACAGAGGTTGGAAAACGGGCTTTGAGAATTTGGTCCTATAGACCTCGCTCCCAAGAAGTCTTTAGAGTCTGCTAAACTCAGGCTGGGAGCGGTCTCTGTCTCTGACCTTGGCTGTAGGGTAGGCACACACTCTGATCTCCCTCTCAGGATGGTAGACAAATCCAGGGCACACAGAGGTTTCTGTACGTGTGAAACACCCTCCCAGGACTCTAGCATATAGACGTCTCAGAGAACTGGGTGCACAGTTTGTGGTGACAAAGGGTAGAAAAGAGAGCAGTGCCTGATGGGAAAGATCTTCTGTCTCTAAGCAACAGATGTGCTTTCTGCGATGATGTCCTGAACTTCTTTCTGTCACTGTGATAAGACACTGACCCAAAGCAACTTACAGGAAGAAAGGGCTTAATTGATTTACCAGCTTGGATCACCGTCCACCATTGAGGGAAGTCTGACAGGAACTCAAACAGGAACTTGGAGACAGAACCTCTTGCTGTTTCCTGCAGCATTTCCTCCAGCCAGAGAGCTCACTCAGTCGGAGAAAGATGTCAGAACCCATGGGGGAAATACACTTGCTGGTTCACAGGATGGCTCCTGCTAAGCCAGCTTTCTTATACAGCCCAGAATCACTCCCCAGGCTAGTACTGCCCACAGTGGACTGGGCCCTTCATATCATTAACAATCCAGATAGTCTCCCACATGCTAGTCTGAGCTACATAATTCTTCAACTGAGGCTCTCCTCCAAGGAGATTTGTTTTTAGGTCATGTTACGTTAATGGTTCAAGTTAATTAGGACAGGTGGAATCATGCCTTTATTTCAATATTTTTCTCTGATTCCTTTTTGTAGTTCCCAGACAGTTTCATGCATGTATAAGATTAATTTTCATTCCCTTTTCGTTCCCCATTCCCCTATCTCTTCCCTCCCTCTCCTGCTGAAACCTGTATTCTAAGCCTCCACCTTTCATTTTTAGGCGTTAATTGCATGAGTGGGAATGGGATGTTACTTACTGGAGTGAGACAATGTATCAGTGACTACACTGCTGAAGAAAATGACCCTCACTCCCCGGCAACCATATTCTAATATCCAGGCAACCCTGTGCTGGGTCAGTTGAGACATTCAGGAATTTTAGAGCAGTTTGTACATTGCCTACTCAACTGGAAGACAGCAGGACCAATCTTGCAACTCCCCAGGGAAAGGAAAGGAACGCACAAGGGACGCCAAACATCCTGTCCCTCCATTGTAGGGAGGTACTGGGCACAAGAACTTCAACATATGGGTGAAGTGGGTGTATTTGGCCATGCCCCTCACCATGCTGGGCCATTCTGAGCAGTGCTATTGTCCACTCTTCCTCTCCTTTATTTGGTGAAAAGCTCCAGGTTTGATCCTTCCGAGGCCTCATAGTTTTCATTAATGAAGCAACTTACATCCATAGGCATTGGGCAGCAAACCCTGAGTGAAGCTGAACAGAGCAAGATGGCCCCCACGGAGATTTCCTAGGCAACAGGAACTAACCCTGAATCCAGGCTGGCTGCTAGGCTAAGCCCTGCTCTGTAATTGCTTCACTTCACCCAGTCATCTCATGACTCCTGAGCTCAGCAGGGCTTGTTAATAAGGAGTGTCTAGGGATGGGTCACCCCGCAGAAAGCTGTACCTGTGACAACGTCAAGGATGGTATGAACAATCTGCCTTTGTATCAAGCGTGAGGCCCCTGGCCCCACTGTTAGACAGGTGTCACCATCACCTTCTCGGAGGCCTGATCCCTCAGTGCCAAGAACTATTGGTGCCCATCTTCCCTCCCATGATGCATTTTGTGTGTGTGTGTGTGAGAGAGAGAGGGGGGGTGGGGGGAGGAGAGACAGAGACAGAGAGATAGAAAGACAGGACTTTCTGACAAACATATTCTGCCATTAACTAGCTGTGTGACCCTAAGGAGTCACTCTTCTCTGTCTTAGTAGAGACAGAAGACAATGTGATGCAGTCCCTGTGTGGGATATTTGATCACCAGTATAAATGGTGTGGCTTCCATTAGCTTTGATAAGGAAGGACCTTCCTGTTATTCAATAGGCAAGGTTTGTTTTGGGGTTGTTTGGTTGGTTGGTTTGGTTTTGGGTTTTTTTTTTTTTTCTGAGACAAGGTTTCTCTGTGTAGCCCTGGCTGACCTGCAACTCACTCAGTAGACCAGGCTGGCCTCAGACTCAGAGATCTACCTGCCTCTGCCTCCCAAGTGCTGGGGTTCGAGGTGTGTGCCACTACTGCCTGGCTTGGTGCTCTTTTCAAACCAAAGGTTCCTTGCAATGAAGCCAAGCAAGTGAAGAGCCAGGCTCAATGGGGTTGAAGTAAAGCAACCTCTTGATGCTGCTCCGTGGGGTGTTTCTTTATCTTGGCAACACCCCATGAAAGTGACTAACATCCCCATCATCCAGATGGGAAAAATAAGGCTTGAGAGAACAGGAGTTCTGCCGGGGAAGATACAGAACCACTGAGGAACCCCACACTACTTGTCGCAGGTCTGTGGGAGTACCAAAACACCTTTCATATCAGAATCAGGGCCTTAAAAGGTTCCAGCAGGATGCCCAGCTCCTTACCTTTCGCTCTGTATACACTCTCCTCCCTGAAGTGGAGTCTCGACTCTGGCTAGCAGGACTCTGATCACTCAACCCCTGGTACCACACACCCGTTTGCAGGTTCTTGGGGTCTGGCTGTGTTCAGCCATTGCATGAGATGTGTAGGGGGATTCTGACCTCCTGGGGCTCATGGGAGGCCTATGCAAACAAAGTGGCCAGGGTCAGTGGGCACTCAGGCACACGCACTTCCTCTGCACAGTCCACTGTCACTTCAGACTTCACTTATAAGAATCCATGTTCAAAGACAATTAAATCCATTAGGCTTTTAAAATCAGATATTCTTATCACTGAAAATATAAATTTCAGTGAGATGGAAAAACGCTTTGGGGGAGCTGGAGAGATGACTCAGCGGTTAAGGCATTTTCTGCTCTTGGAAAGGATCAGAGTTTGCTCCCCAGCACCCAGTGAGGAGCTTACAACTGCCTGGAATTCTATCCTAGGATCTAACAGCCGTGGCTTCCTTGGGCACTCAGGTGCATATATCCACACACAGATGCATGCATAACTAAGCCAAAATAATTACATTTCAAGAAAAAATAATCTTCTTTGTGATAAAAACTGACATGTCATACTGATGGAGGTTTAGCCTCGTGAAAAACTAAGTATCAATTGTGTTGTACAGTTTTTATTATTTTATTAGCAAGTCTTCAGCTTGTGTTAAAGCTTATACTTTTCCATGGAAACTTCTCAGAAATTTTGAGCATAACTGGATCCCACTTCTGGCCATAGAAATTCATCAGCCACTGTTTATTCCATATATGGTTGCAGTGTCCAACTCTTAACTAGTGAGCTGGATGGCATTTAGGCTGCTGCACCATATGGCTTTCCAGAGTTAAATGTGTATTGTGTCTTCATGTGTTTCCACCATAGAAGTTCCCATGTCCTATTTAGACATATTTATCAGTAAAACTGAAACAGAGAAGGATTTCAGACCATGAGCAGCACACCACTAAAGTAAGCTTGGGGCTCAGAGGTCCAGCAACTATTATTGTTTGATAAATACTTTGAGCAAGGTGACTTTATCTGACTCAAGGTCCAAGAGCCAAACAGAGTTACCCAGGTGGATCAGGGGCCATACAGCACAGAGAGGCAGGCAGAAGGCTACAGGATGGAACATGGACACATCTTGTGTCAGAGTGGGCCCAGGATGATGAGGTCTGATGAGAAACAGTTGGAGCCAGATCAGAGAGATCTCTGTCCTCACTAAGGATGCCTCTCTGCCTTTCATCTCTCCTCACTTTAAAGAAGCATTAAGGGAATTGCACATGTCAAGAAACGGCACTGAGACAGGACTTTGGTGGTGTATGTCTCATCACTTGGAGGCACAGATAGGTGGATCTCTATGAGTTTAAGGCCAGCCTGGTCTACATAGTGAGTTCTAGGATAGTTGAAACTATATACCGAGACCCTGTCTTTTTAAAAAAGTAAAGTTGTAGTAGGAAAATTCTTTTTATTTATCTCTAAACAGATACTGCTTGTGCCTGTTGCATCCCACGATGCTCTGCCTAATGTTTGGCTGCGGGTCTCAGCATCAGTTTTAATCTGCTGCTGGGTGGGGCCTCTCAGAGGACAGTTGTGCTAGGCTCCTATCTGCAAGCACCATTAATAGCGTCAGAAGTTGGCTCTATCCTATAGGTTGGTCTCAGATTAGGGCAGTCACTGGTTGGTCATTCTCTCAATTTCTGCTCCATCTTTATCCCTGAATTTCTTGTAGGTAGGGTAAGTTCTGGGTGTGTTGGTGTCCCCTGTACTTCCACTTGAAATCCTGCCTGGCTATGAGATGGCCACTTCAGTCTCCATGTCCCCTGCTGCTAGAAGTCTCAGCTAAATCACCCCCATATCCTCCTAGGGGTCTATCCTGTCACAGGTCTCCAGTTTGTCCCGGAGATGCCCCCTAGGTTTCCCTTCTCTCTCCCAGCCCTCTCATCTTTCACCACCACTCTCCCTACATCTCCTCCCTGCTCTCATTCCCCTCCTCACACTCTCTCCCACAGAGTTCCCACACTTTGTCCACTTCTGATGTCTGTTCTATTTTTCTTTCTGAGTGGGATTCAAACATCTTCTCTAGGGCCATCCATGGTGCTTAGCTTCTTTCAGTCTATGTTTTGTAGTATGATTATTCTGTACTATATAGCTAATGCCCATTTATAAGTGAGTACATACCACGCGTATCTTTCTGGGTCTGGGTTACCTCACTCGGGATAATGTTTTCTAGTTCCATCCATTTGCCTGCAAATTTTATGATTTCCTTTCTTTTAATAGCTGGGTACTATTCCACTGTGTAAATGTACTACAATTTCTTTATCAATTCTTCAGTTGAGGGACATTTGAGTTGTTTCCAGTGTCTATTACAAATAAAACTGCTATGAACATAGTTGGTTAACAAATGGAATCAAATCAAAGATCCAAAAATAAACCCACACACCTATGGACACTTGGTTTTTGACAAAGAAACCAAAACCATACAATGGAAAAAAGAAAGCATATTCAACAAATGGTGCTGGTCTAACTGGATGTCTGCATTAGAAAAATGCAAATAGATCTACATTTATCACCCTCCACAAAACTCAAGTCCAAGTGGTTCAAAGGCCTCAACATAAAACCAAATACACTAAATCTAACAGAAAGTGGGGAAGAGCCTTGAACTCATTGGCACAACAGACAACTTCCTGAACAGAACACCAATGGCTCAGGCTCTACAATCAACAATTAATGAATGAGACTTCATGAAACTGAAAAGCTTCTGTAAGGCAAAGGACACTGTCAACAGAACAAAACGACAGCCTACAGACTGAGAAAAGATCTTCAGCAACCCTACATCAGACAGAGGGCTAATATCCAAAATATATCAACTCAAGAAATTAAACACCAACAAACTAAATAATACAATTTTTAAAATGGGGTACAGAGATAAACCAAGAATTCTTAACAGAGGAATCCCTAATGGCCTAGAAACACTTAAAGAAATGTTCAACATCCTTAGTCATCAGGGAAATGCAAATAAAAACGACTCTGAGATTCCATCTTATACCTAGTATAATGGCTGACATCAAAAGCTCAAGTGATAGCACATGCTGGAGAGGATATCAAGGAAGGGGAACACTCCTTCATTGCTGGTAGGAGTGTAAATTTGTACAACTACTTCGTAAGTCAATCTGATGCTTTCTCAGAAAATTGAGAATAGTTCTACCACAAGACCCAGTTATACCACTTCTGGGCATATACCTAAAGATGCTCCACCATACCACAAGGACACTTGCTCGACTTACAGTCTTAGTTTTAAAGAACTAACTTTAAAGAATGTGGCAGGTTAGAGGAGAGACCACAGAAAGGGCATGTTGTATCACATAGCTTGAATGTCATCTTTCTTTGCTAGAACAAGAGGGCCCTTGTGTCTAGTAGGCCTCACTCAGGGAGGTAGACACGATGGAAGGGTGTCTTCTGGGTCCTGAATAAGAGCTGGAGTGACAGTCTCAGACCAGTGGGCTTGTACCTCTGTGGCCATCCCTCACAGCTGGGTCACTCTAGCCCATTGCTTCTTGTCCTTCTGCCCTTCAGACTATGGACCATGGGGCTTACATGTCTTCATTCTCTTAATTAATGTGCCCCAACCTAGTAGGATTCTCACTTCTAAAGATGCCCATTTGATTAAATCCCTCTTGGTCATTAAACACATACACACACACACACACAGAGAGAGAGAGAGAGAGAGAGAGAGAGAGAGAGAGAGAAAGAGAAAGAGAGAGAGAGAAGGAGCTGGAAAGGTTGATTGTTTGGAAGTTAGAAGTACTTGCTGCTCTTCAGAGGACCTTGATTCGGTTCCCAGAGTCTACAATGTGGCTCCCAACCATGCATGACTCATTCCAGGAGAGCCAATACCTTCTTCTGGCCTCTGAGGCCACTGCAGGTAGGTAGTGCCCACACGTACCTACAAAACACTAAATACATAAAATAAAAACAAATAAATCCTTTTTGAGGATCCACACAGAGACATGCGTATGTCCCACAAGCACACACAGCAGTTGCTTTTCATTAAATCCCTAAGGACATGAGTATTGGCAGAAGGTGGCTTGTGCCTGTGTCTGACAGGAGTCATCTCACTTCATGTCGCCTGTGGGTTCCATTTCTGGGCAATGGCTTATGGAGTAGAGAACTAGTTTGGCCTCTAATCCTCGGCACTTCGGCAGCCAGCACAAGGGCCAGCTCCCCCCCTTAACCCCCCTCCCACAAGACTCCCAGATACTCATGTCTAATGGCCTCTCCTGCTCTGTGACTACTGTCCCCACTTAGTGTATTGATGGGTGAATGAGTGAGGGAATGAATGGATGAATAAGTGAATGAATGAATGAATTTATGAATGAATTATGAATACAGTGATCAATGTCTCAATGGAAGATAAGACGGAGGAAAGTGTACCACGGTGCAACAAGTGCTGAGCTTGTGGACAGCAGGCTCTAGGGGACACCCTGACATGGTCCCAAAGTGCATGGATGAGGACATCTCTCATTCCTCTGGCATCACATGGGGCCGGGAGAATTATCCAAGCCACTCATTTCACTCTCCAGTGTTTCAAAAGCTTGTGGGTGAACAGGGCAAGAAGACAGAATGCCAAGCCAGACACACACACAAAATCTCAGATCTCAACAGTCCTGACCCATCGTGTGACTTGGGGGCAGATCGCTTTTCAGAAGTGTTTAAACTGGGAAGGACGGTACTTTTCTATCTAGTGGGGCATCTAGAAGTTATTTGATGAAACTTGGGGTTTTTGATTGACGGTCCCCGGCATGTGATTGCTTCCAACTCCATCATTCCGGACCCACGTGGAACCCTTCAGACAGCCGCCATTAGGGAAAGTTGTTGCTATAGCATTAAGCACTTTCATCTGGGCTG
The DNA here is from genome assembly GCF_903995435.1 of Acomys russatus. Lineage (NCBI taxonomy): Eukaryota > Metazoa > Chordata > Mammalia > Rodentia > Muridae > Acomys > Acomys russatus. The sequence goes on from NC_067158.1 coordinate 29,280,770, forward strand.
TTTGGCCTGAGAGCCAGTTTTGAGGAACTAACACATGTGATTATCTGATGATGAAGGAGAACAAGGGGTAGACACTCAATAAACATTTACTAACCTGAACGGGATCCAGGCCTTACCCTGCTCCCTATTTCCATTAAAGGCAAATCTGTTCCCCACTTCTCAGCCCTGCTCTGGCCCATACCTCTCCAAAAAAATACTCAAAGAACGCCTACCATGTGGCTAGCACTGTACAGCTACTGAGGATATGATGGGAGACAGATTGGAAGAGGTCTCTCTGACTCATGGAACTTACAGTGTGCGGAAGCATACACACTGTAACACACGTGCAGCAAACGCAGATAGCTGCCAATTACACGCAGGGCTCCAACAGACGGGGAGTGAGGAGGAGGGCTTGAGACGGTAGAGCAAAGGAAGTCCTTCCTGGAAGGGTTGAGAGTGGGAGGATGCAGAGCTGGCCTGGCCAAACCAAAACCATGAGAAGTGCTTCAGCAGCAGAGAAAGCAGAACGTGCGAAGGCCCTGCGCGTCAGGTAGTGCTATAGTTCCAACCTTAAATGCCCTCTCTAGGCTGGTATGTTTGAACACTTGGTCCTCAGCTGGTGGTGCTGCTGTGGAAGACTATAAAACATGCAGAGGGCAGAGCCTCGTCGAAGGAAGGAAGGAAGGATGGACCTTGAGGATTTATAGCCTGTTCCATGCCCTATCCACTCTCTGACAGGACATGCAATGTGGTCAGCTGCCCCATGTCTCTGTACTAGTCCTCCACCATGATAGACTCTGCCCTTCTTAAACTGAGAGACAGCAGGGCTGTGGTGGCACACACCTTTCATCCTCAGGAGGCAGAGGAAGGAGGATCTCCAAGTTCAAGGCCAGCCTGATCTGCAGAGTTGAGTTCCAGGACATTCATGGCTGCGTAGAGAAATCCTGTGTCAAACACAGTAAGACAGAATAACCTTTCCTCTCTTGTCAGGTGGTTGGTGACAAATAAAGGAAAATAACTAAGATGGTGCTGGAAGAGCAAGCAACATAAGGGACACCAGCCGCATCTCCTGTTTCCTCGGCCTGTGACACATCAGGTGCAGGTCTGTGGCCTCACAGGGAACTAGGAATGTTATTATTTTATAGATCACGTGCTGGTCAGGTTTCACCAACCTGACCCAAACTATAATCACCAGAGAGGAAGGAACCTCAATGGAGAAATTACTTCCCTCACATCGACCTGTGGCAAGTCTGTGGGAGAATTATATTGATCAAATATTGATGTGGTAGGACCCTGTCCACTATAAGTAGTTCCATTCCTAGCCAGGTGGACCTGGGTTGCATATCCCATCTCTGGACCCTTGTGGGCACCTCTTAACTGACTTCATCTAAGAAGAGAGTTCAAATGTTAGCCAGCCCTAATATTGTAGTTGCCAGCTAAAGTTATTCCTGGAAAGTGGTGTCGGCCATCCGTCTGTTGAGGCACTGCTTGTCACTTAGTGCCACACAGTGTCTGTGCTAGTAAATGTGACAGCACAGACTAAAGTATTCTTACTGGAAGGTAATAAGGCTATATGAGAGTGGCTGCCACAGAAAGACCACGAGGCCGCGTGGTACAGAATGGGGAGCGTGTTGCCGCAGAGGCCAATCAGGCATTCCTGGTAGCAAGAGGGTTCTGAGGGTCCTTATCACATGGTCTGTCATCTCTACAACATTATTTTTCAGTCTTTCTAGTTGTTCCTATGTCTGATGCCTCCATGTGTCTCTTTCTACTGCCTGTTGTCTCTGCTGGTTGCCCTCATGGATTATTTCCTTGTGTATTTGATCACACTGGGGAAATGAATAAACATGGGCCTCCAAAGAGCCTCCTCCAACAGCACACTTGTACTCCAGTGAATAGGAAAGAAGAGGGCATGTCAGAAAGGATAAGGCCTTGAGGGACCCAACTCAGAGCCTGCACAAGGCACATCAGGCCTGATGTCCCAAACTTAGTAAAGGCGGCTGCTCTGCGGACTTCTGGTTTCAGGGGTGGCCGTACATCCAGCCAAAACACCAAGCTCCTGTTACAGTGGGAAAAGAGGAGAGGGGATATCAGAGTACAGCCACTGTGTGCCAACAGGCAGCAAGCAGGAGGCACTTCAGCTCAGCTGGCGTGACCTTCCTCAGGACTACGAGGGGGCTGGAACCAGCGTGGCTGGGAAGACAAAGCCGGTGGAAACCAGCAACAGAGAAGCAATAAGGATAATTAGGACAAGCAGCTAAGTGGGATGCTTAGTGCCAGCTGCAATGAAAGAATAAGTTTCAACAGCAGTTGTTCACAAATTCAAAACAGTTTCAATGAAGGAGGGGCTCTTGAAAATTTTCTGTGAATATAAACATGCGCACATAAGTCTGTTCACAGTGTTTGTGCATCTGTCTGGGGGTGGGGGGCGGGGGCAGCGGGTAGGCGGGTGAGATTTCAGCTTAGCCTCTCCCTGGAAGAGCATCAGAGCTGGATCATGTCACACAAGGAGGAGCACCAGTTGCTTCTAATGAGACAAGTTACCACGTTGTACTGAAGTGTTTGCAGTTTTTTCCTAGCCAGTCCTTGTCTTGTGCTATATTGATGTCTGCCACTTGTGCAGCTAGCCGAAGCCTAGTGTTGCAGCTTTTAAATCAAAGCAGCCTGGAGTGTGATCCCTCTCTCCTCCCAAGTGCTGGCATGAGTGACAACTCCCCACCAGCCTGGCTCCAGGAACGAGTACAGATGTCTCAGACACCCAGGCTTCTCCCCAGGAATATGTGCACCACTTCAGAAGGGCGTAACCACTGGCGCTGGCCTTCCATTTCCCAGCAGCACCACGGAGAGGAAAGCATTCTAGAACCTTCCACTACTGTGTGTGAACAATAAGGTGTTCCTGTAGAAGTGGCCTCATCAGAAAATGTAGGAAAAAGGCCATCCTGGGTTCAGATCTTCCTGCCTCCTTTCTTACTGGGTGCCCTCTTTGCACATGAGGCTCTCATGGGTTGGAAGTCAGGAGCTAGCACAGTATTCAGGTGAGAACAATAGCTTGGAACCAGGTGATTCTGGCTTTGATCTTGGCTCAGGTGCCTCTAGAGCGGTCAGCCATCCTGGTTTTGAGTTCTAAAGATGTAGGTGGAAATGTCTGCTCAATGCAAGACAATTGATCACCCTACTGCCGGACAGGTGATCTGGCAAGTTCCTTGCTTTCCCTATACCCAAAATGGACACCAAAGCCCACTTTGCAGAAAAGCCTTATTATGGAACAGAGATTCCTCCCAGAGAGCAGCCAACTCTACTTGGATTCATTGAAGTTAACCGTCCTCTCACTCTCCTGGCTTTCCTGCTTTACGATAGCTGATGGTCTCCCCAGGAGGAGGCCTGCAGTCCAGTGCAAAGTGGCCACAGTAAAGGGCTCCCCCCAAGTTCATCGTACATTTTCTCCAGGGAAGCCTCCTGGCTTCTGGGTCACCCCTCCCCTTCATCTCCTGACCCAAGTCAGGCCATGGTGTCTGCAAGTCCCTCCAGTACAGTTGTGACTGTGCTTGGTCCTGATGCTTCCTTTCTATGGCCCCAGGCCTGTGGCCTGGTTTGTACTGACTGGCTCTGCTTAGCTCCCCACCTCTGAGAGAGGCCCTCCTATGACCTCATCTGCCCTCACCTTGATTGCATTTGAGAGTGATTCCTAAAACTAATTACTGAGAGAAGAAGAGCCAGCTACATGCTGGGGATTTTCTGTGGAAGGAAAAACATGCGCCATTCATTCCAAGCAAATTGCTTCATAGCAGTGACTTCACCCAGCCCCAGAAGGAGCTAAAATGCTTAGGATGCAGCTAAGCGCAGCTCAGAGAAGGTGCGAACTTGCAGGAATGTTGGAGCCTTGTCCAATTCACAAACGAATGCCTTCCGCCCTTCCCAGCCAGCCTCTGGCCTCCAGAACAGGAGACATGTGTGGTGATGACTGCACATTTCAGAAAGAGAAGAGACACTAGGAGGAAGAGACCAGCACATGGATGTTTTGTGTTTGTATTTGGTCTTTTCCTGAGAAGGAAAAATATCTCAGAGCTCCAGTCCCTTTCTTGAGGAAGGTTCTAGAAGATGAGCCATCAGACCAAAGCCACCTTCCAGAAGTTACCAGAACATTTACCACCACCTCATGTCACACTAGGACAGAACATCTGGATGGTGCCACCAAGCGTAGGTACAGACAGAGGATTTCCTGAAATGCTGTCCCCAGGTCTTTCTGAGGAAGCTGTCAATCACTCCAAATCCCATAGATGAGATGAGATGGATGCACACATCCAAAGTGTGCAGCCACGAGCCACAGGATGCCCTAAATTAACAGGACCCAGCCTTGGAACCTCCCTAGAGCCCAAGGCCATAGGGAGGAGGGTTACTATGGAAATAACCTTGTGGTTTGGCTGGGACCTAAGAAACCAAGACTACATAATGCTAAGAATAAACAGTTCTTTCCTGGGAACCACATGTCAGGTATGGTGCTAACCCCTGGCACTGCCTACAACAGCTGCTGTTAGTACCTGGCCTACAGCCCTCATTCTGTCCACAGCTGTGCCTCCCTACATCAGACCACTTACAGCCACAAGGCCATGCTTGGCTCCCCTCTATGCAGGCAGTAAGCCTAAGACATTAACACCCAGAAAGCAGCAGCAGTTGGCATATAAACACCCCAGGTTCCTCTCCTTGGGAAGAGGGGGTATACTTAACTATGTTCCACATTGTCCCAAAGGCTCCTAGGAGATCAGGCTCAAGGCCTGCAGCAAAGACCTGTACACACACACACACACACACACACACACACACACACACACACACAATCTGTATGCTTCCTCCTTTTTCCTAGCTTCTCATCTTACTCCTAGGATCATCATTCAATATATTCCTTCAGTCAAGGGGCCAGAATCTGTTTTAAGGAGACTTCCTGGCTATTGGACATCCCTACATGGCTCCTGTTTTGTCAATGGGAAATCCAGATTTGAAGATTCCAGATTTGGATATCCTCTGGCTTACCAACATGAGAAACAGTGGCAGAGATGGAACCCAGACCTGACAGCCATTCATAAAAGACCAACTCTACCAAATTGTATGAGCTGGTACCAACCTAGGAAGGGAGTAGAATTCTAGCTTCCATCTACATCCCAGTTGGTTTCATCCTCAGGTCCCAGCGCTCCACATGGCGATGGTCTGGATGCCTTGACAACAGGTTATCCTAGAGGAAAGTCTACCAGGGACAGAGCCCACCCACAAGGACTAATAGCCATAGGTCTTCCGGGGAGTCCTTACACCTGGGCCAAGTCAGAAAGGTACAAACCCAGCTGCCAGGAAAGCCAGGCCAGTATGGTGACACAGTACAGCTGACAGGACAAAGGGGTCACCTAGTCAGTCCTTGTGGTCCTGAGGCAGCCTTCCCTGGCTACATCCTTCAGGAAGATCCTTGAGCCAAATGGGGTATCTCTCCCCATAACCTACCACCCAAAAGACTGTACAGTCATGGTGACTACCAGTAGTGATGCTTTTCAAGTCATGAGCCCATAACTCCTACAGATCAGGAAAAGGGAGGCCAAGAGACGGTGATTCCCAATGGCCCCCTAACAGTTTGGAAGCCAACACTCAGTGCAGTCCAACACCGTCCCCAGCCACTGTGCCTTCACCGCGACTCACCATGTTACATTCTACATGAAAACACTCTTCATCTATGTTGTCTTTCCCAGCATCCCTGTGAGGATGGTGAAGCAGGGACCATTTCCTTACTTCCAAGGAAAGGAATCACTGGCATCACTTTGCTAAGACGTCTTAGGCCCTTTAGCTCCTCACAGCTTGGAGGGACCTGGGACCACAGGAAGGCAGAGCCAGGAAATAAATCAAGGCTAAAGACAGGCCCAGTGGGCGGGGAGCGAGGGGAGAGAGTTCCCAGAAGCTATCTAAAGGCTCCCATGGACTAACTATCTCTTAAGGAGTGAAATCTGTCTAGCTTGAACAGATTCAGGATTCAGAAGCATTTGGGGTGTCATAGCCATCTCTCCTCATCCCCATCCACTCCCACACCCACTACCAAATACGTATCATGGAGGACTCCAGTTTTATCTACTGGAACTTATCAGTATGGCCCCCAGTCCTTCCTCTTCCACCAAGACAATCAGGACGAGAAGCCACACCCATGTGTCTTCTGTGACCTGAGGTTCTCTGCTTCTGGGTTCTAAGGTGAAAAGTGGCTTAGTGGATCAGAAGGACTTTGTGGATAGAAGTTCTGTTTTTCTGGATTGGCAGCAGGCCGGTCCAGCCTGTGAGCCCTTCGTTTAGTCTCAGTTTGTAAGAGCACCCCCTAGAGGCAACTTTCAGCCTTCACAAGACAGTGAGGTGGGCCATGCATCTGTTGAAATGTCAAGTTGACAGAAACAGACACCACACAGGGAAGGTGGTGATGGCCAAGAGAAGAGAGTAGGATAAGGTACAGAGCCATGTGTTTGTCAGCTGGGCAAACAATCCCTCCTGAGGCTTAGAATGTTCTAGAACCTGGAATGATCAAAGGTTTCCGTGTGTGCTTAGAATGTTGGAAGCTTGATAAACCAGGAGCCAAGTGGCAGGGCCAAGCTTCAGACGACAGCTGGTGTGAATGGGATGGCAGAGAAGGTGGGCAGTGGAAGGAGAAAGGATCACAGAGGGGACACTAGACTCTAAACATGGGGAGGTGATTAGACCAGCAGGGCTGTTCTGTCCCTTCTCTGTGCATGAGACCCCCCGGACTCTATTTTTATAAATGAGGGCTTAAAGGAGCCACAAATACACAGGATTTGAGCATGCACCCAAAGCCTACCCACAGGAGCCCCTCACTCACCTCAAGCTTACCCTGCCCTGTCGTCTAGTTTCCATCTACCCTAAAGAGAATAATATCCCCACTTGATCCCAGAACCCCATTGACATCTGATGATGAGGACAACAGTAGTGAGGGAAGGGCCCAAAGGAGCTGAGGCAGGATGGAGGGGTGCCAAACTCGTAATGGTACCCAGCTGTGCGGGGAGGCTGGCTGGAGACCTGGGTAACCAGAGTGCTATGACTCGGATGGGCCCGGAGAGATAAATGAGACAGCAGGATGTAGCGGCCAAGGTGGCCATTTGCCTGTGGCTCCTGCAGCAGGAGCAGGCTCTGCAGAAGCCTGGCTGTAGTGTGGCGGGGTGGGGCACCTGCTGTGACCAGGTAAATGCCTGGGATGCTCTGTTTTGAGCACCAGCCTGTTTGCCTTCTTTGCCTAAAAGCCCAACATTGTTTCCCAAGAACTAAGTTCAGGCAAAGCCCCCTGAAAAAAAAAAAACTAAAAAGGCTCAAGGGCATGGATTTTGAGAAGCTGGGGAGACCAGACTTTTTTAGAATGCTCATCGGATGGGGAGTGTTGTAAGATGGGCTCCAAGACCCTCCTAGATGGCCTGGTAAGAAGAATATACACACACACACACACACACACACACACACACACACACACGCGCGCGCGCGCGCGCGCGCGCACGCACGCACGCACATATGCACACATGCATGCATCAGCTTCATCTAAGTGGCCTTCTGGCCCCTGGAATGTCTGCCTGTCGTTCACACTGTAGTCCAGTCTCATCTGTGCAGAGCAGAAAGATGGCCCCAGGTTGGGTAGAGAGAAAGAACCCCATCCATCAGACTCAATTCAGTCCTGTTCAGCCTAGTAAGGGACTATGCAGGGGTAGGCCCCAGCACGCCAGCTGGCCTGGCCCTCAAGTCTACAACCTGCTGGGAAGTATAAGTAAGCGAAAGCCCAATATCCCCACAGTCCCCCTGGCAGGCTAATCGTGTTCTACGAGCAAGAGGGAAAGTTTTGCTACATCAGAGGACTAGGGACAAGAAGGCCCACACCACAGCCTATACTCCAGTGCTCAGGTGGGAGCAGAGAGCTAACATCCATAACAGGACAGAAGTCCAGTGGTCTCTGAGGAAGGGCAGTGGCACAGCTCAGGAGTGACCCAGGAAAGGCAGGCCACCAAGGCAGTGAGGATCTGATTGAGACGGTGTAGAATCTACCTACAGGACCCAGGACCCAAGTGAAGATGGCTTTATGCCCCCCCCCCATTCCTTTTTCATCCTTCTCCTGAAACCTCCCCTTCTAACACCTGCCCCCACTTCCCTGTATATAGATTTTCTTGTGGCATCTCTCCAATGCCTGACACCTCAACCATCTGGACCAATGTAAGAGACTCAGGGTCGAGCTGCTGACCCTGGACTGACCACAATCTCCCTTCAGCACTCTCCAGACACCAATATGAGACAAGTGGTCTGGCCAGCAGGAGCAGGTGCGTAAGTGGCGAAGCCTGGGAGTTGTGACTTCATCCAGCTTTTCTGTAGTCTCTGCTGTTCCCACATTTGATGGTTTGCACTGCAAGTCCGCTTGGACTTTGGCTGGCAAGGTTTCATTTTTGGCTTGGGTAGTTGGTGACACAGTCCTCAGCAGCCAGCCAGGATGCCATCCTCAGTGACTATGGGGGAGTTGCTGGCCTCCCCAGGGCAGACCCCAGACCTGATCTCACGTCTACCATAGCCTGAATCTTTCATGAGTCCACTTGCTTTTCTATATTCCCAAGCCCAGAAAAGTCAGCTTAGAGGGTGGATGCTATGCAAGGAAGAACTGGGAGATGCTGACAGCAGTACCAAATCGGGGCCGCTTGTGTCAAACTCTGAGAATATGAAGCCAGGGCAGGCATTGGTGGGAGGGGGTGGGCTCTCCCTAGTGTATGCAAAAGAGCAAGAACTGTCTCAACAGACTGCCAGATCCACAGCCCAACAGGAAGGCCTCAGTACCTCACACAGAACATAGAGGACATCTAGGCTCAGCATAACAGGCCTGTCCAACATGGACCGACGCCACCCTTGTTAGTGAACCTTGCGGCCAAGGATAATTGTTTCAAGAAGACTTACATAACCCCTTTGGTTTTACCTTGGAGAACCCTCATCAGGCTGAAGAGTATGGCTTAGGGGAAAATATTTGCCCAGCTTGCTTAAAACTCCTAAATTCTGCACCCCCCACCCTGCCCCCAGCACTACATGATAAACAAAAGCAAAACCCTTCTAGTGACTCGCTGAATAGTCCATGGTTCTCCTGAGGTGTGTGAGTTCTACTGCCTGACAGTCCTGATGCAGCTCTCTTGTTACTTATGCTAACAACCTTCCTTCATGAATCTGGGTTTTAAAGAGCTTGGCCCAATCCAGCAGGGAATCAGGCATGAAGGAGTTCAAAAACTGGCAGTGACCATTGAAGGGGGTGGTGGCAACACTGAGTTTGTTCGCTGTAGGTGAGCAGAAGAGAAGGGGTGGGTGGACTGAGTGATAGTTTAAAAGTTGGGGCAGCTCCCATAGGGACAGGTAAGTACAGCATAGGTAAGGGGCAGATGCTGGCCGGCAGGAGACAAGCAATATATTGACAGAGTTTTAAGTGGTTATTGTATAACAGGCGCAGTCGCACCCAGATGACACTGTGTTGACTGTCTGGTTCAGTCCTGCCCCACAAGGAAAGCATTCTGTAGAGAAGACTGACAATGGACCAATAAGCAAGGCTTGCAGATGATGAGAGCTCTCTGGGTCAAGAAAACAGCAGAGCCCCCCGAGGGCTGACTCCATGGACTCAGAACTGTGACCACAACAGGGTTTCCTTTCTCCTCCCCCAAGCTGTGGACAGGTGCAAAAGATCCTAGTCACTGCCCCTCCCTGACCCAGAATCAGAAAAGGCAAGGCTCTGGAGCTCAGGGGAGGGGAGGACATCCTCTGAGCAAGGAATGTAAGAAAGAGGTCCTGAACCTGGACTGTGGGGTGGGCCTGATGAGGCTGGAACAACTCTGTCTTCCCAGAAGGAAGATTCTAGAATGGAGCTAAGGTGGTGTTTTTGTTGTGTTTGTTTTTTATTGGTTGAATATATGAGCCCTGGAGGGGCAGAGCCTAGCTTCCTAGGCAAGACACAGACAGTGACATCAGCTTCTGAGAACCTGGTTCAGATTGCTGCCCTCCCAAAAGCTCACCTTTTGTGGACATACAGTGAACCAGAGGGATCCAAAAGCTGAAATTACAATCCCACCACACATGCTGCCACCTACTTATGAGAGACCTGCAGCCAAGATCCTAGTGAGATGGCATGCCCAGTCCCAGCCCTTTGTGGCCTGGGCATGCCATACCTATGTCCTCTTCCACATAAGCTCTGGCAAGATTACTCCCAAATCACCAGGATGTGGCTATGAGGTGGGTAACACAAAAAGGGACTGTCACCATCAGAGCCACAAGGACAGCAGCTTTCTGCCAATTACACACCCAAAGGGTTGGAAGAGGGGCTTCTCAGAATGACAGCATACACTCAGACAAGGTGCCTGTGTGGGAGTCTCTAAGGTGCATCCCCATCTGTTCTCAGATCACGTGACAAACTCCAAGGCTCAAGCAAGTGTCCTGGGGATAAAACAAGGGAGGACTGGGCTGGCTCAGCATCAGCCTTGCTGCTGAACAGAACAGCGCAGGTCTGCTGATACAAAAATTTTCCAAGTCCTTAAAAGAAGCCAGAGATACAAATGTTTGTGTGGCAGCTCCAACTTTTAAAACATTGGCAATTAGACTTGTTTTTAAGAAAACACCATATGGTTCAAAGCAGGCGTAGCTTTGAGGACTTGCCCGAGGGCTGCCTCTCCGAGGGTCTCTCATGCCCTGGCTTTGGTATAGGTTGGCATGTGTTTGGGGGGATGGGGAGAGAAAAGAATTAGAGGAGGGATGTACCTTCTGATCACCAGGTTGCAGTCACACACCTCTGGCCATGACCCAGCTGTGGCTGATACTAGGGCAGCCCATGGACACAACAGTGACTCCTGCCAGCCTTCCTCAGCCTTCTTGTCAAGATCCAAAAGTGACGACTGCTCCATGTGACTGGAGATGGTTGACTTTAGGTCCCTTCCTTGAAGCTGACCCTTTGAGATAGCACTGGGACATAGGAAGCATGCTGGAGGAGTCAGGGAGAGACAGAATAATCTGGAGACAAGCCCTGGCTCTCCTCTCCCCTCCCCGGGCTATAACAATATTTTCTGTGCCTCAGTTTCCTCCTCTCCAACCACAGAAGGCCATTGGATAGGATGACATCACCCATTCACAGGGGAGCAGGGGGAGGGGGCTCAGAAAAAGGATTCTTTACCTTTCTAAAGACAGAATCTCAAATGCCCTAGGCTGGCTTCGAACTCACTATCCAACAGAATGAGCTTGAATACCTCCTGAGTTTACAGGATTGCTCTGTGCCTCCAGTGCTGCCTCATATGCTGGGGATCAAACCCGAGACCTTGTGCTTGCTAGGTAAGCACCCTACCAACTAAGCCAAATCCTCAGCGCCAAACTGACCAAAGCAAAGGTTTTCTCAGAGAGGAATGGCCATCCCGGCCACAGTCTGCAGGTCTCTCTCTCTGTCTTGGGCTCTGTGCCCTCCTCTGCAGCTGCAGCCGGGCCTGTGTCCTCTGCGGAGAGGCCTCACCATGCCAACAGGCAGCAGGAAGGTAGACAAGGCAAGAACTAGCTTTCCTGAGACCCGAGCTCAAATCCCAATTTGGTCATTTTGTGTGATCATGGGCAGAATCCGTTTCAGGCCATTTCCGCATCTGTGTGAAAGGCATTTTACCCTGGAGCCTCCCTTGTTTCTACCCACTCCTGGGTGCCAGGGGTCCATGGTGCGTCCTGCCTCCGCAGTCCAAACCGAAGTTCGTCTGCACATGCTCCGCGACCCCTTTATCTTAATTAAGCATAAAAATTAGGAAATTCCAAGCTAAGCTTTCCTGAATTGTGTGGGTAGAAGAAATGTTTGAATCTGCTTTCTTGGCTGTGTCTTTGCAAGGCAAGCGCTTCCAAATGTTTGGCCCAGTCCCTTAGCCTCAGCCTCCCCCCTCCTTGTCTGTCCTCAGGAGAAGGCTCCACAGATAAGGGGGGGGGAGAAGGTCTGGGCCAATCAGAGGGCTGTACACTGACCGTGGATGACCCCTGGCTGGGTCTTCCCAACACCTGGATGACTGGCTGCTCCGGACTTTCCCTGTGCCAGATGTGCTTGGCAGCCACCCTCCATCAATCAAGGGCTCAGGTCTGGAAAAGTAGAGAGCTACAAACAAAGGCAGGAGTGAGAGGGTGACGCCTGCTTAGAAAGCATTGAAATTCAGCCTGGTTGCCTTCCAGCCCGAAGAATAGACTGTTTGCAGGGCTATAGGGGATAAGTGAAGGAGGCGGCTCAGCCGCCATCTTGTAAGATGAATAAAGCCCTTTGGCTCTTACCAGGTCCGCTCATCTGGAGGAACATAACTGAGGAGACAGGGAAGGGTCAGATCAAGGCTCTGGGCTTGTGTGAAACTACTCCTGTGTCACTGTGACCAAAACACCTGACAGAAACAACTTAATGGGGGCAGGGGGACCGGTCCTTCTGCTTCCTGGTTTCGGAGTTTCTGGCCACCATTGTCAGAGAAGGCACGATGGAGTTCCTGGCAGTGGGATGATGTGATAGGAGACTTCTACCAGCTAGAACCCGCCACCTAAAAACCTGACAGCCTCTCAGTGTAGCACCACCAGCTGGGCAGGCAGCCCACACATGAGCCTGTACACACATTTCAGAGTCAAACCGTCACTCCTTAGAACCAGGCTTACTACTTACTAGTTAGGTAGATGAGACCAATTACCTTGATTTGTTTCTGTTGCTATAACAGAACACTTGTGGCTTGGTGATTTATAAGAAGTAGAGGTTTATTTGGCTCTCATTTCTTGGGACTGGCAATTCCAGGATCACAGGGGCTGCTTCTGCTGAGAGCTGTATATGGCTTCAGTTCATGGCAGACAGTGGTGCCTCGGTGCACACTAGCACATTATCGTGATGGCTGGTTGAGTCCCATGAGGGCAAGAGCCTCACCAGGTTCTGAGGGCGCCACCCCACCTCCTATCTCTGCTGCACTGAGATCACATTCTGTTCTGGGTAGACACACCAGAGTGTCACACAACACACACACACACACACACACACACACACACACACACACACACACACACGTCTGGTTCTCCTGACAAAGGGGTAGGCACGAGGATTAAAACAGAACAGCAAGAGGACATGACATAGGTCACTGGATGCATCTTGGTGACATAAAATAGAGCTCCAGGGACCACCCACAGCCTCCAGAATGCAATAGACAAAAAACAAACAAACAAAAAAACATGTATTGACAGAGGCATCCCTAGTGCCATTTACCCTCACTCTAAACGCTTTGCCATCCAATCCCCTCACAATGGATTCCAGCGCAGTACTATCTGCCCATAGTCAAGGATGCTATGGGAGATGGTCCAATAAGGTCACTTGGGGAAGACATTGCTCTCTGCTTCCCAACATTACATTTCAGACGACAAACGGGAGAAAGACTTATGTCACCCTCATCATAACAGACTCTGAGTGCTCAGTGCTCCCTAGCTGACACTTGGAGTCACATTCTTGATTGTGTCTAAAACGTCAAAACAGAAGCCAAAAACCCAACTCTGCAGAATGTCCTCAGCTCACTGTCCAACCTTCATAGGCCAGTTTAGCCCATCTGCCTTCAATTGTTTCCCCCTTGTATTTCCTGATGTTTGACTTCACTTTTTTTCCCCCCTCTCGACTTGCTTTTATCCGAGTTGGAATTTGAATATTAGTAAATTGAGTTAAATTTTCTGACAGCAGAGTTGGAGTGGATTATTGCATGGTAAACATGGGGTGGTGGAGGCGTCATTGTTGGGTGTATCACTCAAACAAACGTGACTCCCTGTCTGCCTTAGTCTCAGCTGTTATTCAAAGTTCCATAGACTAGTCAGGGTTTAGCTCTAGGTGTTCTGAAGACAGAGGGCTGAGATCAAGGTGCCGGTAAGGTCAGGGGCTGGAGAGGGCCCTGCTCTGAGCAGCAGATGGCTGGTTTCTAGTTTCACACTCACTTGGTGGAAAGAGTTGGTGTCTCTCTGACCTCTCCTCATAAGGGGACTGATCTCCATGAGAGCTGCTCCCTTCACCCTAGTTACCACCCAAAGGCTCTGCCCCAGTGCCCTCACTTGGGTCATAGCTGATGGTGTTATAGCCAAAGGCACAGACCAACACCCCTGATGATGGGAAGGGCACGGTGGTGAGAGCATGAGGTGGCTGGTCACACTTCTCACCTAGTCAGAGATGAATGCGGGAGCTCAAAGCACTTTCTTCTTTTTCTTTACTCTAAAACCTGTTCTGTGATTTGGTGCCACCATATTTAGCGTGGTGGTTCTCACCTTGGTTATGCAGTCTAGAAAACTCACAGACATACCCAAAGATATATCTCCTAGGTGATCCTAAATCTCTTGAAGTTGACATTAGTAGGCATCCCACAAAGAGTTAAGGGGACACAAACACACCAGCTGTTACTGCTGTCCCCTTCTGGGACTAGAAGGTACCACCTGCCAGCAGATGAGGTCCCCACATTGTTTACCCTACATAGACCCAAGATGAGATTGGTACAGGTGAGCCTGCTCTTGTCCACTGAGTCATCCTTCCCTGGCGCATCCCGGGTCATCCTGGGACATCCCAGAGATGGAGTGTTCATGCTGCACTGCGCATGCCTCATTTCTCCTAGGTGACCTTTTCTCCATCATAAAGTGTTCACAAGTTCCTCATAGGCTGAACAGGAGTTCCTAGAAGGCTATAAGAATATGCAGTGCTTGACGGGGGCTGAGAATTCCATTGCTATGTGCTCAGAGGAGATAATGCCTTTCCGGGGAAAGCCATCTCCCATCCCAACCTGTCTTATATCCCAAGAGGGTCAGTCCACAGGGAGAAGGAAAGTAGGAGGACTGGAAAGTGTCAGGGGTACCAAGCATAAGCTTCTTCCTCAGTAAACATCTCCTGAGCCTTTACTATTGGTTGGAGTCCAACAGATGCATCTGTGATCAAGACAGCACAGTCCCTGCCCTGAGGAAGCTTAAGTTCTAAAAGAGGAACAGGTAATGACATCCATAGCCAAAAAGAAGTTACAAGACAGTTTGGAGAGATGGCTCAGAGGTTAAGAGCACTTGCCTACTCTTCCAGAGGTCCTGAGTTCAATTCCCAGCAACCACATGGTGACTCACAACCATCTATAATGAGATCTGGTGCCCTCTTCTGGTGTTCAGGTGTACATGCAGGCAGAGCACTGTGTACATAATAATAAATAAATGAATCTTTGAAGAAGAAGAAGAAGAAGAAGAAGAAGAAGAAGAAGAAGAAGAAGAAGAAGAAGAAGAAGTTGTTGTTAGAAGACATGGTCAAGAAAGTGGTTTCCACAGTGGAGGAATTCTGAAGGATGGAAGGAGGGCTGTGGGCCAGCACAGTAGCACTTGTATTTTTCTGTCTATAGAGAGGAAAATACTGTCACTTGTGTGCTCGGAGAATGGAAACGTCAATGACACACTGTGATGATTTTCAGTGCACAGACAGCATCCTGGACACACTTCCTTCCCTATTCCATACTGACAATTTGGAAAACCTGCCTACTGTGTGCAGAGTGTGTCATGGCACTTGTCACTTCCAGACATCTGTCAGCTGGTTACAGAACCAAATGTTTCCCCAGATCAAAACACCCAACCCATTCCCCAAGTGCAAGGCAAAATAAACTCAATAGAAACTTATCCTTTTATATTCCACAAAGGATCCTAGCTTGGGTTCTAATCCTATGCAGTCCTTAAATAATACTGGTATTATGCAGTATTATTCTGTGACCGTACCTCCTAAGAGTGGAAACCTAGAATCAGATCCTATTAGCCAGGTGACTGGGACCCCATCATCTGTAGTGCACAGCTGCTGTGAATGCCCCATCTTCATGGAGGTGAATGCCCCGTCTTCATGGAGGTGACGGATGAGTGGAAACCAAGGAAGCAGGATGGGTTTAAGGTACCCCCTGACCTCCCCATCTATATGGTAAAGGCATAACTGCCAATGGGCTGCATCTGAAGGCAGAGACTTGGAAGAAAACTAATGAGGTCATGAGGATGGGGAATTCAGGGGGGAGGGGGGTATGATAAGTGACGTCTTAGTGGCAGAAAGACTCCACCAAGATCTGAACTGGCTTCCGTCCTGATCTTAGACTTCCATAACCACACAAAATACATGCCCTTCTGTCTGAGCCACCCAGTTACAACAAAGTGACTAGGAGAAGGGGCATGCAGGAAGCAGCAGCTACAGAACTGCAGAATATATGGGGCTGGGTAGCTGCTGGTGAACACTGTTGATGCAGGGAAAGGAGCAACCCAGGCTCAGGATGAGGCATCAGCTGAGCCAGGCATTGAGAATTAGACAGAAGGCCCTTTGGTGGGTGTAAAGCCTCCTGCCTCCTCAGCAACAGGTCAACCATGCCTTGACATGGTTTCCCCATGTGGAAGAAGACGTAGACAGCACATAGGGGGCGGGAGGAGACAGACAAAACCCTGGAGCCTTCTGTGTGCCCCATATGCCACTGATTCCAGCTATGGCTGCAGGAATCCAAGCTGCGTAGGTTCTGCCCCCACTTCAGGGAGTGACAGAACCTCGCCTGGCGTCTGTTTACCAACACTGAGCTCTCAGAATGCCACAGAGGCTCTGGATCTGGGATCCAGGCTCAGCAGAGTGCACATGTGACCCTTTCCCTCATCCCTGCTCCTTGCCAAAAGTGATGCTCCTCACAGCGATGGCCAGTGAAGAACCACAAGACACAGAAAATCCTGAAAGAGCTGTTTTACCCGAAGGATCCTATAGCACAGCAACTTCAAAGGGCCCTGAAACATACATACAGTTTGAATTATGCAGACTGAGCAGGTTATAGTTAAGAATATATATGTACGTACATATATGCATGCAATAACAGTGAAAGCTGAATTTAAAGGAGAGCAGGAGGGTTATACAGGAAGTTTAGAGGAAGAAAAAGGAAGAGAGAATGTAATTGTGTTATAATTTCAGAGGGGAAAAAACAAAAACATAAAATAAATGAATCTACAAAAAAACAAAACAGAACAAACAGTAATAGTTTTATTTACTAGCTAATAGTGACCCCAGAGCCAGACAGACTCAAACCAGAATTGTACCAGCCTTCAGAAAACTAATACCAACACCACTCAGATGAGTTCACAAAACAGAAAGAGAAAGAGCACTTCTAACTCTTTTTATAAAGCCATTAAAAGCAGATAGCCACACACCCAAACCAGATAATGACCCAACAGAAAAAAGAGAATTATCAGTCAATCTCCCTGATGAGGTTAGATGCAAAAAATCTCAACAAAATACTTGCAAACTGCCCTGGCTGGTTTTACATCAACATGACACAAGCTAGAATCAACTGAAAGGGAAAACCTCAACTGAGAAAATGACCAAGCTGTAGGACTTTCTTAATTAGTGATTGATTGAGGTCCCAGCCTGTGGGCCAGTGGTCCTTCCTGTATTCTCTAAGGAAGCAGGCTGAGCGACCTATGATGAGCAAGCCGGTAAGCAGCACCCCTCCACGGCCTCTGCATCAGCTCCTGCCTCCAGGTTCCTGCCCTGTGCGAGTTCCTGTCCTGACTCCTTAACTGCAGGACTACAGTGTGGAAGAGGAAGCCAGATAAACTTTCCTTCCCAACTTGTTTCTGCCTGTGGTGTTTCATCGAGGCAATAGTAACCCTAACTAAGACACAAACTGTGTTCAAGAACACATCCAAAGGATCATTCACCGTGATCAAGTTGGTTTCATTCTAGGAATACAGGGATGGTTCAGTAAACATAACTCAACACATCAATGGGTTCAAGGGCAGAAAGCACACAATTGACCATTCCAATTGCTACCGAAAAGGCCTTTACAAAAATCCAATATTCCTTCACAATAACTAAAGGCTACCTATGGCAAATGTTAAACGGAGGTATCTGAATACTGAAATCAGCGTCGATGGTCTGAGCATGGGGTGTGACAGGAGGGGCCCAGCCAGGAATTCCCAAAGGAGGATACTGTTGTCTCTGCAGCTTCTAGATGGTGCCTGTGGTCCCTGGCTCATGTCACTTCCTCCGCCTTCGAAGCCAGCAGCCTTGCCTCCTCAGCCCCACTTCCATGACCTCATCTCTGTTCTGACTGTATCCCCACATCCTCTCTTTCCTAAGAGTACTTGTAATTACACTTGGCCATGCCAGTTAAGTCAGGGTGGTTGATATCTGTCTGGCTGCTTTGTTTCATTTTATGTCATTCTGCTGTGTCTTTATGAGACAGGGTCTCACTCTGGTAGCCTAGGCTGGCTTTGAACTCACAGCCTTCCTCCTTGCCCCAGCCTCCTAGGTTGGGATTACAGGTGTGAGCCATGGCATGGTCCCACCTCTCTGTACTTCATGAGGCTTACGTTGCTGCCTGCTGCTGCTGCTGTGACCTAACCCTAGAGTCTGGGAGAGGCTGACCTGACAGGTTGCTCCTTTAAGCATCTTTACAGAGCAAGGCTGAGGAGCAATAGCTTCTCCTGAAGCTGATATGAGAGGCACAAAAGCATCCCTCAGCAGGAAGCAGAAGGATTGTAAAGCTGCCCTTGAGAGCAGTGAGTCTGGAAGGTCTCTGCAAGAGGCCCTGTGGGTTGAAGATGGAGATTGCCAAGGGCAGGTGTGGAGGCCAGCAAGTGGCTGGTGTAATCACTGAGGATAGATTCTGTGAGGCACAGAGGTTGACTGCACCAGGTGAATCCTGTGCACATGGGCGAAAGCAAAGCTGTTCCATCAGCCAAGGGGGCTCCTTCTCCATGCTTATCCTGCTCCTCCCTGGCGTGACTGTGAGGAAGGTCTGTTGAAGGGCAGGTAGTTAGCCTGCTCTGAACTCTAACCTGTTTTCACTCTTGGTCACGTCCGCCCTTTAATTATCCTCTAACACAGGTGAGATGTGACTCAACGTTTCTATCCATGTTCTGCCCCCTAAAGAAAGGCCAGTTAATGTTTTATTACATTTATTTGCCTTTTCATTCATTTGTATGTGGTGGCGGGGGAGGGGGCGGGGGCGGCGACGGCATGTGAAATTCAGAGGCCATTTCTCTCCCTGTACCATGTGGGCATCACTCTTGGCGGCAGACATGTTCCGGTGCTGTGGCATCTCAACAACCCAAGGAATTCCAAAAGGCGAGAAATAAGGAGTGTAACAGCAGCATCTTACCAGGTCCCAGCATCCTGGCTCTGTTAGCACCCACTGCCACAGAGTTCCCCCACCAGAAGCACCTGCCTACAGGTTGGCTCTACATTGACAGGCTGGGCCCAGCTGAGAGCTCATCCATTTACCTGACTCAAGGGTAGCTTTAAGAGATAACTAGACAGGTAACAGGTAACTGGAAATGGCCCTACAGATAAAATGCTCACACACGCATGCATACACACACACACAACACACACACACAACACACACACACAAATACCGTTTCTACTAAGTGAGAAAGGAGAGAGAGAGAGTACTAGAGAGATCCCCTCAGAACCACAGCGGCTCTCCAGAGAAAGTTAGTGAAGCCCATAGCATCTCTCTGTTTCTGAGGCAGGAAACTGAGGCCCCAGATGACACCATTTCTCTACTCCACTCAGTAGATAGTGGGGCCACGTTCGACAAAGCCTTTTCAGACTGCATAAACCATGCTCCCTTCCCATGACAAAAGGAAAGAAAAAAAAAAAAAAAAGCATATGCGGAGTTCCTGGCCTCGCCTCCCACACCCTTCTCAAGTCACTACTTAATATTCAAATGTGCAAAATTTCCACACTGGGGAATCAAAAGTCCAAAGATTTTTCCCTAGAAGGCCTCTGAGCTTAATTTCTCACAAATGGCCCCAAGGATGGAAAAAGTCTCCCAAATTGAGACTGGCAGGAAAACCAGGGCCCACGTTGTCTGATTTTCTTCTCTCCTTTCTTGGCGCCAGTATGCTTAGCTCACGCCAATGGAAAATTCCCAAGTGCCAAGCCGTTCTCAGATAATCTGCACGCAAAAAAAAAAAAAAAAAAAAAAAAAAAAAAAAAAAAGAAAGAAAGAACGAAAGAAAGAAAAAGAAAACTTCTATTAAGACAGTTCAAGAGTGAAGAAGGGGGCGCTCCAGCCAAAACATATCTGTGCCTCCCCCTCCCCCGATTCCTGATATCTTTTAATGCGGATCATGAGACTTGCATCTAATCTCGACTGTGATGACTTCAGTCTGTTGCTGGGTCCGGGGCTCAAGAGGACCCCAGTGCCAGAGAGTCTGACCTTGGACAGAACTGGACCTGATAATGCTGTGAAAGGAAGAGACAAGGGTCCCCATAGGACACTGAGACCAATCTGCTCTGTGAGGCTTGTGCAGAAGGCTCAGTCAGTGAAGTGCTTGCTGGATAAGCCTGAGGCTCTCACTTCAATCCCTGGAACAGCATGCAAACAGCCAGGCATGGCTACACACCCCTGTAATTACAGCAACCACAGTGCTGGGATGAAGAGACAGGAGGATCCCTGGAATTCACTGGTCTGTCAGCCTAGCCTTGGCAAACTCTAGGTCCCACTGAGGAATTCTGTGTCTAAAAACAAAGGGGTGTAAGACGGATCAGTTGGGAAAGGGCTTGCCATGCAAGTCTAATGACCTGAGTTCAATCCCTGGAACTCAGGGAAGGAGGATAGAAACCACTCCACAAAGTTTTCTCTGGACTCCACGCCTATTCCATAACACACACACACACACACACACACACACACACACACACACACGGGGGGGGGGGGGGGGGGGGAGGGCAGTGCTATTAAGTTATCTTCCTTTCAGCCAGGTTTTATTAAGCCCTTATAGGTCAGCCCTTATGCAAAACTGAGCATTCCGCCATGAGAGAATCCTGCCAGGAGGGACCTCTCACCTTGACAACAAAGACATGCACTAAAAATAGCAGAGGCCCAGAACAGTCGGGCAGGCAATGGGACGGGACATACTGATGGCTCTCTGGTGTCAATGATGTCATGAGGCATGGTCTCATGGCTTGTCATTTAATCGACACTTGCACTAGGGGGATTTGTCGTGTTACATTGGCCGCTGCTCCACATCAGAGAAGGAAGCTAAACCGCAGACAAGTTCTGAAGCTAGCTGCAGCCACAGCAGCCAGATACGCCATGTCTGAAGTGTATCCCACGCCTCAAAAGCACCCCATGACTGAAGTCACTCTGTTGTCATAGCATGAGCAGCACACACACACACACACACCCCCCCCCCCCCCCCCCCCCCCCGCCCTCTGCTCGAAGGTTGAAGGCAAACAGACAGACTTAAACTTTGTATCCACCACCCCCACCCACAGGCTCAGGAGTGGCTTAAAGAAAACAAGGTTTGTTTCAGCTTTACCTTTCCACATCACAGTCATCAGTGAGGGAAGCAAGGGCAGGAGCCTGGAGACAGGAACGGAAGCAGAGGCCATGGAGAAACACTGCCTATTGGCTTGCTTCTCGTACTTTCTTATACACCCAGGACCACCTGCCCGGGAGTGGAAACACCCATAGTAGGCTGATCACCCCTCTCTCAATAATTAATTGAGAAACTGCCCCTCCAGGCATGCCCATGGGCCATTTAGTGTAGAAAATTCCTTAACTGAAGTTTCCTCTTCCCAGGTGACTCTAGTTTGGGTCAAGTTGCCAAAACACTAACCAGTGCATGGGCTCCTTTCTCATCAGGCCTGAGAGAGCTCCCAGGGCAAGACCTCCAGGCTGACCTCTGACCCCACATCCAACTGAGTGGCCCCAAGTTACACAATCTAGCTTTCCCTTTGCCTTCTTGTCCCTTCAGTCCTCTTCAAAAGAAGAGCAATTCATTCATTCACTCATTCATTTGTTCATTCCTTTCCTTCTTTCTTCCATTTTCTCTCTTTTTTTAAAAAAAAAAGATTTATTTATTTTGCATACAGTGCACATTAAATCACATTATAGATGGTTGTGAGCCACCATGTGGTTGCTGGGAGTTAAACTCAGGACCTCTGGAAGAGCAGTCAGTGCTCTCAACCACTGAGCCATCTCTCTAGCTCCCCCCCCCCCTTTTCTCTCTCTCTCTCTCTCTCTCTCTCTCTCTCTCTCTCTCTCTCTCTCTCTTTTTTCCATTATGTAGCCCAGGCTGACCTTAAACAAGAACCTCCTACCTCTGCCTTGAAAATGATGGGATTTCAGATAAATCCTGCTACTCTAACAATAAACATTTTACCTCCCTAGCCTGACTTTGTCATTAGGCATAGAAGAATAAAAAAATTCTTTTTCCTTTGCTTTACTAAAGCTGGCCTGTTTTCTCCTGTCTCAATCTTTACCTGGTGACTCTGAGAGGCTAGGACTCTGAGACTGAGTCATGTGGCCTTAGCAAGGGACATTTTCTATCTCAAGGTCAGGGCTGCATATTTAAAAAACTGTAAGTGAAAGTCTAGACGTAGAAATCCAGGCTTTAGCTAGGATTCAGGTGTTCTCTTCATTGTAATTTGGGTTGCCCAGTTGCACTTGGGTGGATCACTGTTTCACTAGCTACCCAGACAACCAACCCATCAGTCCACAAGTCTTCTTTGTGTCCAGGAAGTTTCTGCTTCCTGGGAGCAGCAGTCTTTCCCTGTGAAAGAAGAAAGTAAAACAGAGGAACAGACTCAGATATGGGAGAAAGACGGCAGCAGAGAAATCTCCATATTTCAGTCTCTGAGGCATAAAATATTATAGAAGAATATTTGGGAGAAGAAAGTCACAGTGCTTATTATATACGTCCATTCAAGGTCGCTCAGTCTAACTTGATGAAGCCTAGGTCCTTTGCATGTTGATAGCATTTGTTCGGCTCTTTCCGGATCAGACTGTGGTGCTTAGAGCAAGAATCCTGGCTGCGCTTCCGAGGGTGACTCCTGTCCAGGTGCTGGTGACCCATCTTGCCTTCAGATGGCCAATGAGAGAAAAGGAGCGATCTAGTGCAGGGATGTGCTCTTTCCACCTGTAACTCCAGCTCCTAGGCATCCTTACAATTGAAAAGGTTGTATCTCAATCAAGATTGGGGATGTAAGGGCGAGGACAGGTTTGTTCTTCTCCTGTGTTTTTCAGAACCACTTGGTCTTTAAACTATGTATAACTTCTTTTAAAAAAAAAAACTAAAAACTAAATTATTGTTGCAAATCTTTAACAACTAGGTAAAGCAACGAGAACATAGTTTATACACTTATGGGCTCCTCCTTTATCATACAGTGAAATTGTGCTGATGTGTACTTTACATTAAAATAAAAAGTCCGTGCCAGCTGCACACCTGTAATCCCAGCATGGGGAGGCAGAGGCAGGTAGATCCCTGTGAGTCCGAGGCCACAGAGAAACCCTGTCTGGAAAAGCCAAAACAACAACAACAACAAAAACAAAATAAAATAAGAATATGTTTTAGTGGCAAAAATAAAAAATAAAAAGTTTCCCAACTTGAACCCATGACTCTGGCCACCTGTGGGGACAGTGCTGGCATTTGAGGACAGTAGAGGGGGAATAGCAAGACACTGAGGACTGGCAGCAACAGGAAGGGGGAGGGAATTCCCCACTGGGAAAAGGCTTGGAATATTTGGCTGAAAAAGAGAAACCCACATAGAGGTCTTGGTTTGAAGCTTTGGAAAACATTTGTTTTTGTTCCTTGTTTTGAGAAAAAAGAAAGGAAAAGGAGGATGAATGAGATTATTTGAAATGAGATTTTAACAAGGGGGGGAGGACCTCATAACATTTCATTAGCTTTCTCTTGTAGCCAGCCAGTTATGAAAAGTCCAAGGCTGCCTGTCAGAGCTCCTGTCACTTAGGGTCCCTGGTGACAGCCACCAGGAAAGGGGTAGTTTGTTGTTTGTTTTGCATTCCCAACAATCTCCTTTCCATGTTTTACTTAATTCTTATTTTTCTACCACTTTTGGAGTGTTTGAAGGCCCTTGCAGCAAGCCTCAGCATCAGGGATGTGAGCTCTTCAGTTGCACAAAGTAAATCTGAATTCCAAGCTTGGTTCTTGAACAGCTGGTTCAGTACTTCTGGATTCCAGCATTTACTGAGGAACAGGAAAAAGACACCCACGCCACTGGGCTGTCGCTGTGGCTGTGAAATGGAGGAACAGGCACAAGGACCCCAAGCAGATGCTCAGCACCGAGAACTGCCTCTGCTCTTCCTCCCACCCATGTCAAAGAGCGCACATGCTCTCTCTGTAACTGCATGTGGACTGGGTTGCCTGGTCTCATTCACATGTGAGCACACACAATGCCCCCCTACCAGGGTGGCTTTGCACAGTCTCACCGACTACAGAGCCTGCTTGAAATAAGAGCCCTAGATGGTCATGGCAGGGCCAGGGCTCTGGGTGAGGCCCGGCCTGACTTCCTACAATGTCTTAAGGGTCAGTTCATGTATGTAAGTTGTGGAAAACATAGATATCAGCCATATGCCATGACAGCAGACCCAAGACATGCTTCCACTTATTCCACAAGCTATGATATTTCAAGGAAAATTTAGAGCTTTTTCAGGTTTAAAAAGAAAGAAAGAATGTTGTTATAGTCAGCATAGTACGTCATAGAGTGGTGGGGTGCAGGGAAGCTCTGATGTCATAGAATGGGAAGTGTGTGGGAGCACTTTGATGTCAGAGAGTGGTGGGTATGGGAGGGCTCTGATGTCAGAGAGTGTGGGAGTGGGGAGGGCTCTGACGTCAGAGAGTGTGGGAGTGGGGAGGCTCTGATGTCAGAGAGTGTGGGAGTGGGGAGGGCTCTGATGTCAGAGAGTGTGGGAGTGGGGAGGGCTCTGATGTCAGAGAGTGTGGGAGTGGAGAGGGCTCTGACGTCAGAGAGTATGGGAGTGGGGAGGGCTCTGATGTCAGAGAGTGGAAGTGGGGAGGGCTCTGATGTCAGAGAGTGTGGGGAGGGCTCTGATGTCAGAGAGTGTGGGGAGGGCTCCACTGGCTTCAGTGTAAGACAAGAAGTTTAAAAAGTAACTTCTTGGCTTACTGAGGTCACAGGAGCAGCACCTCCCGCTCACCTCCTTTGCTGGAAGCCCTGTCCCCTCCCCTCAGTACAGCTGTGCTGTTCTGGGTCCACTCTGCCTGAGAGAAACGGCATATGAATGTAGCACCAGGCTGAAATCCGTGGAAATAAGGGTCAACTTCTTCCACTTTCCTCAAAAATCTAGGACCCAGGGGCCTGCCAAGGAATTAGAGAGGGAGGGAGGCTGCCTCCATCTCAGCACCCAGTTTCTTGCCTCCTGAGCCTTCTTGGAGCGAGCAAGCAGGAGGTAGTTCCTCAGTTGTGCTCACACTCAATAGGGTGCTTCACCATCCAGTCGCCACCTGCAGCCTCTGTGGGAGCTATGGCTGCTCATGGGCGGAAGGAGAGCATAATCCCAGTTACCAATGCTGCAGCCCTAGTGTGGCCAGGCATGGTCCTGGTTACACAGATACAGCCTCTGGCCTCTGGGGGCTGAGAGTCTAGAGACTCTCAGATCAAGCTTCCTTTCATGTCCTTTGGTGATTTGACTTGGCCAGAAGGTCAGCATTCCAGGTGGGAGCAGCAGTGCAAAAGCCCTGAGGCAGGGCTGTGTGTGCGCTGTGCCTGAGGGCTGGCCAGAGACCAGAGAAGACACAACAGTGAGGGTGATTAGAAATCTCAGGTACAAAGGAGTTGAATCACATAGGTTTTGCATGCATTCACATGTGTACAGATGAATGCTTACATGTGTGTGCACCTATATGGAGGCCAGAGATTGACTTGGGTGTCTCCCTCTGTTACTTTCCTTTTTTTTTTTTTTTTTTTTTTTTTTTTTTTTTTAAGAATTTGAAGCTCACTGGTTTGGCTAGACCAATTGGCCAGCAAGGCCCAGGGATTCTCCCCTCTCTCTCCCTGCCTTACAAGAACCAAGATCAATGATGTGCACTGCTGCTGAGGCTGTACGGAATGGGGGTGCTGGAGGATTGAACAGGCTCTAACACTTTTTAACTTTATTTTTTATTTATTCTGCCTGCATGAATAGGTATCTGTGCACTATGTGTGTGCAGTGCCCACAGTGACCAGAAGACGGCTTTGAGCACCATTGGAACTGGAATTATATATGGTTATGTGCCACCAGGTGGACTCTGGGAAGTGAACCCAGTCCTAGGGAAAAGCAGCCAGTGATCTTAACCCCTGAGCCATCTCTCCAGCCCCTCTCATGCTTTTGTGACACACACACACTATCCCAACTGAGCCATCTCCCAGTCCCATCCCATAGAGGCTTGTGGGCTAGGGTAAGAACTGCCATTTAGTGTGAACAAAACAGGAAGCCTCACACAGCACTTATGGAAACAGCTAAGGACTAACCAGCCACTAAAGGTAGGGTCTTAGAAGTCACTACTCTGGGAGGGGGACAAGACTTTGGGAGGCTCAATCTGTGAATTTCCATCAAAAGCAGAGACATCATTTAGCAAGACAAAACACATGAGAAATGTCCCCCATCAGCTCACGGCTTTGAACAGTTGGTCTCCAGTAGGTGGCGCTGTTTGGGAACTTTATGGAACTTTTAGGCAGTGGGGCCTCAGAGCAGGAAGTAAGGCACTGGGAGCAGGTTTTGAGGTTTTATGTAGCACAGTGTGTTTGCTGTCTGCGCTCTACTTCCAAACTGTGAGCACAAACGTCTCCAGACAGCCACCATGCCTTCCCAGGCATCGTCCCTTCTTAAACTTTAAGCAAAAATAAACCCTTCCTCTTTAAGTAGATTCTTGTCAAGTGTTTTGTCCCAGGAACACTAACACAGCACCTTTCAATGCTCTAGCCTGGCCTGGCTTGTTGGCTTACTTTTCATTCTGTCCTTGGTGCTAGCTACTTTCATGAACCACCAGGGGAAAAAACTCATTTTCATAACAAATGTTGGTAAACTGAACCTGTGTCCTTAGAAGCCACCTAGCCACCTTAACCTTTCAACCTGAGAAATCAGACGGATCAATTAAAACGAAATAAGAGACCAAGCTCCCCATACTCTGGAGGTAACAGTGGGAGAATCAGGAGTGTGAGGCAGCCAGGGTTACATGAGAGACCCCATCTCAGCGAAACCAAAGACATAAATAAATATAAAATAAAAAGAGAAAGGGAGAGGAGAGCCGAGAGAAAGATGTGGCGGTTCCACCCACGGCACTCTGGTCCTTCTCTAGCTCCCCAGACTGTTATAAGGAGATCAGGGACTCTCCTGCCAGAAATGGGGCCCTGCAATGAACAGCCCTATTTCCTGGCTGTTCCGTTGTGAGAATTCACCTGAGGACCTACCCCAAGGTGCACTCAGAAGCTGATGGAGCAGATTAGACTAGGCAGCCCACCTGCCCAGCCCTCACTGGGACCACAGGATCCCTACTTACTCCTGAGGAATTTAAGGGACATGTCACCTGAAGAACTGGCTCCTGGGGGGAGAGGGTATGCTGGTGAGAGTTGGGAGCAGAAAGGCCTTGGGAAGAGCTGCCAGTGGCTGCCACTCCTTCCTGGGTGTTCAGGTACACACACACACACACACACACACACACACACACACACACACACACACACTGGGAAAGCTGGGAGTCTGAGTGAGAATCCAGGCTCCTCAGGTCACTACTTGGTAGCCTTGGGAACGTGACCTGACTGATGCAGGATTCTCCTCCATAGCCACGCTGTAAAATTACTTCCTTTGACACCAATACGCCACCTGGCACAGAATCCAGCTCAGAGAAAGTGTGCTTGGAGCAGCTGGGGCCAGGCTGTACTCGGGGAGAAGAAATTGACGGGTTCGCTTAACAGCAGAACCTGAAGAATGAAAGACATACTAGTGAGGGTTGCAGGGAGAAAGAGAACAAGGAATAAGGAGATGACTTCAGGGCTAGAAGTGAGACTCGAGCCCCCAGCCCTGTAAAGTGGGCAGCAAGAAAAGGTAGGATCCAAACATTGGAGCATGCCTTCCTTCCCCAGTGTTCCTTTCCGCCCTTCAGGCACCTCACCCCACCCCTCTCTCCACCCTTACCACCACCACCCCCATCCTGGCATCTATACAGCCTCCTGAGATGCACCCACCTGCGACCCCCTTACCTTCTCAGTGTAAAGCTGGTCTGCCCGAGGCCTCCATCTACTTCCATCTTCTGAGTGACAGCATACCTGTGGCCACAAGGGGGTGGTGGGGATGCTAGCCTAGCACTCCGCCCCTGTGTTACTGGGCCCTTTGCAGGATTAAAATCACCAAGCACTCTGCCATCTGGCACAGGCTTTGGCACATACTCCCACTCAATCAATATACACTGCATTCCTCTTCCTGCACTGGAGGCAGGAAGGGCAGGCCTCAGTTTCTCTACTTGTGGAATGGATACAGAGAAGGACTTGGATGACTTGAGCTCTGGAACCACACAGCCGGCACACAGCTGGGCCAAGGAGCCCAGCACAGTGTCAGTAAGGGAAAACAAGCAAGATTGGGAGCTGTGGTTAGCTAGGCGTATTTCTGATCAACTTCACCCCACAGCTGAGACCCAGCTGGCCTCTTACCCAGCTGGCACAGCAACAGCTGAGTTTCAGATGCTCCTGAGTAGAGCTGCGGACCAGGCTGTGGGTCTCACGACCCAGCTGCATGAGGTCTGAAGAGGAGGAGGAAGAAGAAGAAGAAGAGGAGGAGGAGGAGGAAGAGGAGGAGGACGAAGAGGAAGAGGAAGAATTCGTCTATGGGCCTTGGATCTTTCATTCTGAGGGGTCAGAAGGTCTCTCCTAGCACCCTTTGAGTGGGTGGTTGTGGGACACACAGGGAGAAGGAGATGTTCATGGGAAAAGGAGGCACCTCCCAGCAGTCTCCGTGACAGGCCACCATCACTTTTCTGATGACTGGATCCCAGTGCCCCTCCTACCTTGACACTACCTCTCTTTACAGTGCTGGAGGTGGGGGGCAGGGAATAGTACATATACTCCATGGGCCACATGCTTCAGCTACCAGAGGCTAGTTCCAGCCTAGCTGGCATGAGTTTTTCCTTAGGACCTTTGCACCCAGGTACCTACCCCTGGGAAACTTCTCCTGCATGGTCTTTGAACCCAAGACTTCAAGCCCCACACCCCTAACTTCAGCTTTCAGCTCACAACTGCTCGCCAGCCCCACCCCCACAGAAAGGCTGAGCTTGCCTGCTGTGGGAGACAGGGGGTTGCTAACCACTGTTGCCCCTGAGGTTTCATCTCTACTTGACACTCCTGTTTACCTGCAACCGTGCCCTGAAGGAGTCGGTGAGCACTGGGCTTAAATCTGCCTACATTTTAGAACAAGTCCCATAACTCCTTTCAGTCTAATCATCTTGTGTCAAAGGAGATCGCTGGTGCATGGGTGACAACGAACAGCAGAGCTCTGAAGTACTGCCCAAACCCAAGAGTGAGACTGAGCTGGTGAATCCTGGGAGTCAGCTAAGTTCAGGAGCCGGCTGATGCTAGGAGAGTAAAAGGGGTATCTTAATTCTGTATCTTCCAACTGCTGTCCCTCGGCTTCCAGTCCTATTTATCCTTCCCCCTCCTGCACATCTTCAAAGGATGGAGTATGGGACAGGGGATCTCTGCTGACTTCACTGAGAAAATGAAGGAGTAGGAAAGAAAAGCTGGAGGCACCCTGCCCCTGTGCCCAGTGCCCAGAACACACCGTTGCTCAGGCCCACCCTATTCTTGTTTGAGCTACCCCCAACTTCCTTGGCCTCAGCTTGAACAAGAAGTGGCAGATCCCATTCCGATTGGGTTTAAAGATCTGCCCCTCACCAGCCTCATTATCTGGCTTGTAGAGTAGGAATACCGCCGTGGTTGGTTCGTGTCCCCTGATGGAGCATTCATTGTCATAGTCTTCGGGGAGAGCTCAGATGGGCCCTGCACATGCAAGGTGCATTACTGGCCAGCTGCAGCCACATCAGGGAAACTGCCATGACAGCCCTCCCAGGACCACTCTAAAATTAAGGTCAGATGATAAGCAGCCCATGATGGAAGGCTCTTTCTCTCATTCTACCAAACCCTATGGGATGCACTGTGGGGGCCCACTTCAAAGATGAAGCTTAAGAAAGGACTCCCCAAACCTAGAGGCTGATGGGAAGCCCACACCTAAATGCAAACTTCCAGACTGTGCAAGCTTAACATAGTTTTTTTTTTTTTCCTTTGGAAGCACCCTACCCCTCCACACTCAGGAGCTCAGGGGTGTCTATTGGTTAGAAAAGGGAGTGAGGTGGCTGTCTAAACGTGTAATCATTAATTAGGCACCAGCAAAATAAGAGTTCAGGATTGGGGGGAAAAGAGGCCAGTCCATTCTTATGCAGCCAAAGGAGGGTGTCCTGGAGGGAATGATCTTAAAAAAAAACAAAAAACAAAAAACAAAAAAACCTCATGCTGTGGCAGGCAAAGCTCAGGCTTTGTGTCCTGTGGACTTTTCCTTGCTTCTCTGCCAACACAGCAAATTGTGCCTGCAGCCCCTTGCATGTGTACAAACAGACACTCACGGCTGAATGTGGAGCTCTGCCCAGTTGAGCTGCAATGCAGAGACTGCCCATGCCCGTCCGAGTTGGAGGGAGAGACAGACGGCCCCTGTAGTGCCATGGCACCAGATTCAACTCTAGCGGGTCTATCTTCAGAAAACTGAGTAGCCAAGTCCCCCATGGGGATCTGTGCCCATTGGGGATGAGGATGCAGGTGACATGGTGTGTGACCCCTCTGTTTTGTCTGGTCCCAAGGACCAGGAACTTATGGCGGGCCCATAAATTTGCTTCTAACTAAAGCCTTTAGGCAGCTTTCATTGCACCTGCCAGGGGCTGCTCAAGGGCATTAGGGTGGAATCAAAACTCCTGTGGGACGTAGTAAATTGCTAGATTGAGGACCCCATCCAGATGGGGACAAATCTAGAGTGGAGTCCCATGTCTCTGGCCCAAGTGGTCAGCACACTCTAGCTCTTTGGAGTCTCCTGGAAGACTGGGGCACAATTCTGCCTGCCTGCTTTATAAAGAGCCCACAATTGATATGTGTTGCTGAAGGGGCCACATACATTGCAGAGCTTTTCATGTTCTACCTGGGACCGCAAGAAAACAGGAGAATCCTGTACTTTGTAGATGGGGGAAAGACAGACTCAGAAGAGTTAAGGAGGCCACAGCCCCCACATGTCAAAAACCAAGATCTACAAGGAGACAGCCGAGCTCATGTCAGCGATCAGATACGGACAGACTGTGGTATCTAGGGGCATTCTGGCTGCCCCTAGCAGCAGTCTTTGTGCCTGTTTGACAGAGGATGCTGGACAGACATTCTCTATCTTGGGCCTGGCTTCTGATCCCAGAGTGAACAGAGCCGGTCCCTTAGGGCCACCTCTTGGAAGGCATGAGAGGCTTTGCCAAATGCAGAACAGCTTTTCTGCTCTACATAAAGGGAAGAAGGCTCCTGATGTCCATGGGAGAGGCCTCCCAGCATTCCTCGACCCCCCACCCATGAAAGCTATGTACGCTAGAAGTGACTGTGCACACACATGTGCATGAGGGCCAAAACCCAAGTGCATAAACAGTCCCGTGCATGCTCCTGCAGACAGAGCATTCCTCTGGTGCTCACACTGGTGCCTGTGCCCCGCACCTAGGATGCTGTGGTCTGTATGTCTCCTGCTGAAAGTCATTCTCTATTCTGTGCCAGGCTCTCCTGGGTCTCTCCGTGGGTCTCTCCAACCATTCCTCAGGAATTTTTTCTCTCCATCTAGGTCTGTCTCTCTCCTATCCCTCTTTTCTTCCCAAGAAAATGTGTCTCTGTCAGCAGGTCTTAACTCTTTGGGTTTCTATAGCCATTAGAGGGTGGCTTTGACAGGGTGAAGTTGGCCTCTGTGGCCTAGGGCCTTTTGTGTTGGATGCTAGCATGTATGCTTGTGTTTGGCAATGAGTGTTGGTTGCGTGTGTAATGTGTAGCTCTACCAGTTGTGTATGTTTATGTGTCTGTATCAGTGGGCTGTGTGTTGGGTTTGTCCACAAGGTTGTGTGTTTGCTGGAGTGTATGTGCCCATTACTGATTTTGTGAGTGCAGTGCGTGATGGTTGAACATGTGTTGGGCACCTGTGTGGGTCTGAGTTGTGCGTCTGGGGTGCACGTGTTGGCTTTGTGTGTTTGCTTAGGGATTGTGCTGGTGTGTTGTGTCGATATGTGTGGGTCATATGTGCACAAGCAGTTTGTGGGTTCTGCCTATGGTGTAGAGGGAGCATCAGGCAAAAGGACTGTAGGCCGCTGACGTTGCAAAGGGGCGGCTGTGGACGCGGGGTGGCGCTGTGGCGGAAGCGGACGGGAAGAGCCAAAGTGAGCTGGCGGAACCGAGCTGTCGAGCGGAGCTAAATGATTCCCAAGTCCTGGTGCAAGCTTGGGGTGCAGTGAAGGAAAGTGAACACTTGACTGCAGTAGTTGGAGGTTAGGAGTTCCCGGTGGCACCCAGCATGAGGGAAAGAAGGACTGTCGCCGAGGAGCGAGCGCTTGAGAGGACAGGATGGAGCCGGGAGGACTTGCGGCCCCGGGGGTTTGGCCAAGACGGCGCCAGCCAAAGAGTTGAAAGGCGGCGGCTGCCTCTCCTCGCAGTTCCCTGTTGCGCCCCCGAGGGCTTTGGCGGGGCACAGGCCTGGACCAGCTGGGCTCACCTAGGGGCCTCGGGTCTCTAAAGGGGCTCCCGCGGTGGGACTCCTGGTCTCTTGTAAGCCTCCTGGGGCGTCCTGGGCCGCCCTCCCAGGATCTGCTATCCGAGCCAAGTACCCTGAAACTAAGCACTCTGAACGTGAGCCCGACCCAGCCTCCCGGGTCCTGACCGCCTCAGCCCAGCCACCTATGCCCAGAGCTCTGGTGCTCCAAGTCTCCAACCCTGACCAGTGTCATCTCCGTCCCAGCTACCACGCTGCACCGGCCTCTATAGTCCTGTGGCTTCCTCAGAAACGGAATTCGCAGACTAGATTACCCGTCATTTCCCCAACAAAATAAAAACTCCAGTGCAAACACCCCGCTGGAAATGGGAGAAGTCCCTTTCACGGCCCTTGGAACAGGGCTTGGACGTAGTCATGGGAAAGGGGTTAAAATCACAATTGGGGCCCAGAGCACACGTGGCTGGTTCCCGGGACACTCGCACTTTGTGTGAGAACTGTCACGGCATTCGGTAACCCTCAGCTATAGAGACTTGGGATGGTCCTCACGGGAACGCGTAGGTTCGAATGAAATCAGATCGAATCCCTTCCGTGTTCCTTTCTTAGCTGTGTTTGAGCGGAGAATTGAAGCAGCTCGCGCAGTAACGTGCCCAACACACTAGATTCCAAGAACAGACTCCTGCCAACGCCCGCCTTAGATGGTGACCCCCACCACCCCTCTCCGCGATCAAGACGACGCCTTAGCTAGACCAAGAAACTGATCCGCAAAGGACCAAGCCAAGGACCCGTTGCAAACATCACTCTCGCTTGAATGGACTAGACACCCAGCCCCAGAACCCACAGTGAGAAGCAGCATCCACCCGGGCCGCAAAAATCTGCTTTAAACCCTCACTGGGTTTAAAGCGATTCCAAAAACTGGACGCCCAGTCAGTGGGTGAACATCTATTGAGCACTTTCTGTGTACACACCGGCCTAGAAAGAGAATTAGGAGATAAGAAATTGGGCAAAGAAAGGGCTGAATGACAAAAATAAATAATAAAAACAGAAAACTGAAGGGAGCCAGTAGTGGAAGGAGAAACCCCGACCCAAGACTGCCTCCACAGGCCAAGGCGCTTGCGGGCGGGGGTCCCAGGGAGGATCGGGAGGTGGGGAGAGAGAAAAGGCGCGCCCGCCTAGCCTGCAGCTACCGCCTCGCTGGAGCCATGGCGCGCCTGCAGAACGCGAACCGTTGCTCATTACGGCAATTATGTTGCTCTAAATTTGCCTCGACCCTAAATTGCTAAACTCAGAGGAGCCAGGAGGCCCCGGAGCCTGGGCCGGAGGAGACACAAGATCCTGCCCCGCCATTTCTCTCTTCTAAGTAAAGGGAAATGACTCTTGAGCTGAAAACTCGGGCCCGAGCTGGAAACTCATCCCCCCCGCCCCCCCCCGTCTCTCCCCCCCCCGTGAAATCTTCTAGCTCGCAGTGCCCAGTGTGGGGCGGGTTAACACTCCCCCAAATTCTAAGAAAAGATTATAAAGATTCTAAATGCCTTTTCCCAGTGAGAAAACCAAAGTACAGCAAGATGGCA
This sequence comes from Acomys russatus, assembly GCF_903995435.1. Taxonomy (NCBI): domain Eukaryota; kingdom Metazoa; phylum Chordata; class Mammalia; order Rodentia; family Muridae; genus Acomys; species Acomys russatus. Next base: position 29,314,884 of record NC_067158.1, read on the forward strand.
TGACCCTAGTTACGAAAAGGTCAACCGGGCACTGAGGCAGGCTCCACCATGGAGCCATCGTGGCCCAAGGGAGATAGACTCTGACCATCCCCAGTAGCTGTCTAGGAAGGAACCCAGGAGATTGTCGGCATGGGAGTCAGGATGTAAACGGCTGTGTCTAAACTGCTTGACTTATGTGACTGACAGCAAGAAGCAGAAACACCCTAACTTCCAAGTACCTCTACTGAGCATGCCATGCAGGATCCCAGCCTGGTAAGTGTGATTACTCCATCACCACTCAGGTCCCTGATTTGCTTCTCGAGGCCCAGAGACTGAAGGTCACTTCCCTGAGTCCTCCAGCCCTACCCCAGTCCCAGTACTAAGATCCACAGACAAGCTGCTTCTTCTTTTAGGGATGAGGGTGTGACAAATACCCAGAGAAACAGAACCTTAACTCCAGCTACAGCAGGCTGGAGGACCAGAGGCGAAGGTACCTCTGGAGTAGCTTGGAGCCAGTACAGAACCCTTCCAAGCCCCCACCACCACCACCACCAGAAACCTCTCAAAGAAATCCCCTGGCCAATTTGAGCCTTGGGGCCAGAATCAGTTTCTACTTAAGCAGAACAGAGACATCCACACCTCTCTAAGTTCCATACCAGGTACTAGGGTTCTTTCTGGGTTCCCCCCTCTTGACAACTCTGGACTCAGGTTGCCCAGGGCTCTATTCAAATTCTCCCCCAGACAAGAGGCTGGGGGAGGGAAGTACCTAGATTTGGTGAGACTTAAGGGGGTGGACAGTACACAAGAGAAAGGGAAGGACATGCCAAGCTTGGTTTGCCGAGGAGTAATTTTCTATCTTTTACATCCTTGAAGAATTTTCCCCAGAAGATTAAACTTGCACTTACTCAAATATTTTTTTTTCTTGGACGCCTGAACTTGGCTACATAAAAAAAAACCCAGTTTATGAGGGCACAAAAGCTGAGTAGCCCTGGGTCTTCGGTACCCTTCTGTGTAGCTGCATGTTTGCCGTGTTGTTAACAGGTTGGGCTAGCTGTGCAAAGCTCTTTAGGTAGCTCAAAACGGAACTCCACACATTGATTGCATCTACACTAGTGGTTGTTTAGAGGCATCCTCCTCCCCTCTACTACCCTTTCAGTAAGGAGAACAGGTTGGAGGAGACAGGTATTGTCTGGATTAGCTGCTGACAGTCATCAAACCATTGGGGCAAGTCACTTTGTTTTCATAGACAGTTTGAAAGGGGAGGAGGGAAAAAAAAAGAAGACTGGGTCATGGGTGGAAAGAGCCAGTGTCAATTTCAGCTTAAAGTGAATTGGAAAATTGAGCCTAATTATCCTAGGTAATTGCTCCAATTCTCCATTTGACTGTGTTAAATGCAAATCTCTTCTGTATGCGCAAAAGATGGTTCCTGTACATCTTCCTGTCACCTTTGAAAGATGCTAGTGTAAAAAACTACTACCAAACTGGAAAGAACTGTGTATGTGAAGAGAAAGAACAAACATTAAAACACACAACTAAATCTGCAGACATCATTTCTTGTAGCTTAAAATTAATTTATTTAACAAATATAGCTATAATATAAATGATAATAAAATTTCAAATATACAGTATATTACATAGTACACACGATCCCTTCAAAAGGGATGTTTGAGAGCCACGAAAACGTACTGTTAAATAGAAACAGATTGGTTTTGTTTTTTTCTTTTACTTTTTTTTTTTTTTTTTCTGGTCCTGGCAAAGTCTCTTCAACCTACCTTAAGCACCAGCATTTGCCCTGCCCCCTCAGAGAAATGCTTTGCTCCCACAAAGCCCTTGGAGTTTGACAGTAGAAGGAGCTGGGCTCCGGGCTTTCTATACGACTGTGCTCATCTCCTGAAGCACCAAACAGCAGTTTCTCCGTGTGCAAGTCCTGTCTGGTTTAGGACAGGAAGCAGCTGATGGAGTCATGGTCTCTAGTCCTTTTGGCCTTTGGTCTCCTTCAACCTCTTAATTCTGCTGGGGTACCCCTAATTTCCACATCTATAACTGGCTCGTGTACATCTAGAACCTTCCAGCCATTTTTTTTTTCCAGAAGGGGTCAGGCGAGGGAGAAGGAGCATTTGGAAGCGATGACCAGGAGGAACCATAGCAAGGGACTTAAGAGAAGGGGGCCAGGTGGTGTCGGGCAGCGGAGCTCTCTAGGAAGGACTCCCGCTGCTAGAGGAGGTGGCTGGAGGAGGAGGGTGGCACCACAGAGAGGTGACTCTGGACCCACCTATGTCAGGTGGTACATGCTGTAGCCTACGTGGGCTGTGTAGAGTCCCACCGGCGCCACGGGGAGCGCGGCTCGCTGGAAAGGGCTAGAGGCACTGTAGAGAGAAGCACCCGCGGCTGCGGCTACCGCTGCAGGGCCGCCGAGAGGGAAGGAGAGGCCGAAGGCGGCGGGCGGCAGCATGGGCTTCGCGGCCATCTTCAGCTTCTCCAGCTCGGCCTCCTGCAGTCTCTTGGCCTTGGCTCGGCGATTCTGGAACCAGATCTTCACCTGCGTCTCGGTGAGGCTGAGCGAGCTGGAGAACTCGGCGCGCTCGGCGATGGACAGGTACTGCTTCTGGCGGAATTTGCGCTCCAGAGCCAGCAGCTGCGCGGTGGTGAAGGGGGTCCTCGGCTTGCGGTTGGTCTTGTGCTTGCGTAGGGTGCAGGCTGGGGGACTCAGACGCCCTAAAGGGCCGGAGAGAGAAAAAAAAAGGCAAGGAGTTAGGAGAGTCTCAGTGGGGTGTATTACTAAGGAACAGAAACTATTCTGGACATTGATTCCGATTTCACTAAGGCACCTATGTGCTGGGCAGTATAGACAAGCGAAAAACATTTTCTCCAGCTATATAACCCAACAGCAGGGATTCTTGCCTGCGAAGGTGCCAGATGAAATCGAAGCAAGTTCAACACTGGAATACAACTGAGCAAAGAAAATGCCAACTTACATTAAAGTCTGGCCTTCCGAACCAGGGGCCTCTTCTGGGCCATGCACAGTGCACAGTGAGAAGCTGAATGCTAAGGAGGCCATAAAACACTCAGGGGCCCCTTGCCCAGCCCACGGTCACGCTGGATTTTACACCTTAGACATTTGTACTTGTCCCCACCAAGTGCATTGCATAGGATGGGTCCCCCACTTGATATTCCACACTTTTTAAATCAAACAGCAAGCTTCTACGGGGAACTAGGGCCAATCAAGAGGTGACACTGTGATAATTCTAAAATACATAAGAGGCTGTTTATCTAAACGTGCTCCTCTTTCAAATCGTCTCAGTGTCCACTTCAGTCTCTCCTAACCACAGTGCCTGAGTTCTAGGACAACACCAAACAGTGGGTGTGGGTGTGGTGGGGTGATGGTTCTCACCCCACCCCCACTCCCATGGCTCAGTTTGATGAGATGGGCGACATTCCACCTATCTGTTCTTTCAGCTTTCCAAGTAAAGGTTAAATCTCAGTAGAGAGCCGCCATTGTTTGGAGGGCCGGCCTAGTCAGAGAAATAGGTTTCAGTCCCTCATGACCCCTGCTATGCCTGACAACACTGTGCAGGATAAAACAAGTGTCAACAACCACCTCCCCCCCCCCCCACACACACACCTCTTGGTGATTGCCTTGATCTGGGGGTCCTAGAAGCTGACATTCTAAACCAAATTCCTAAATCTCCAGGAGGATGCTTTGCCTCTGCAAGCAGCTTTTCCTTTCGGAAATCGAATTGAAATCGAGGACGACTCGCCTTTAGGGTTTTGCCTAACTATGCATTTTTTTTTTTTAAGCACTTGAAAAAATAATCCTTTGGGCCCTCAGACCACCAGGATGTGAGTCAAACGAAATCTCCAGTTAACATCCCCCTTCTTCCCCAGCTCAGGCCACGGCAAGTCTGGAAAGAAGCTGGCCCCAGACTCGGTTTCCCCGCTAGGCGGTCCGAAAGAAGGAAGGGTTCACAGGGAAATGTCACTTTGGTTAGTAGCAACAGCCCAGCTCTGGGTCACCTTCGCCCCTAGGGAGGGGCTGTCTTTTCAAAGACGTTTAATTCCTAGATAAAAACCGTTCCTTAGCATCACGCTATTGAATTTGCAATGCTATTATGTGGTGCGGAATAATCGGAGGAAACGAGGAAAACTTGGGAATTTCCCGTGCTCCCGAAATATCTTCAAGCGGGTTCGCTGGGGAAAGGAAGGCCGAGGGCCGCGAGGACTTGGGACAGTCCTGTAATATGCCGCTGGCTGCTGGGTCCGCTTCGAAAGCGGGGTCCAACGCGGTCAGGAGCTAGCAAAGGGATTAATAGGGAGCTCCTTTGGCTGTCTTGTTGCCCCGCCCCCCTCCACTAGCCCGCGATCGTCCGGTCTCGCTAAATCACCTACACGTCCAAACCACCAGGTATATATTTAGAACTAGATGGGTCCGGGAGGAGTTTCGCAGAGCTCTGGAGTGGTTGTTTAAATGGGGGTGGGGGGGGAGGCGGTTTACAAGCTTCTATTAGAAGAAAGTGAAACTCCCCAGAACGAGAGTACTGGTACTAGCCTTTCCGTCCATCTAAGGGACGGTGCAAAATAACTGTGTTTAGGATAAGGTGGAGGAGCAGGGAACCCTCGGCGTCCAGAGTACCGGAAGAATAAGAGGGTGCACAGACACCCGCGCGCTTCAAGTGAACTGACACGCTCGGAGGCACTATGCCAAGGCAAGGAGCGCGCGAAAACGGACTGAGAGCTTTTGCCTGCTTTAGGCCTCTAACTCTCTTCCTGGGTGGGAGTGGGAAGAGGCTCAAAAGGCGGCCTCCCCACCAACGCAACCTCTGCACCGCCTCCAGGTACCCAGATGCAGGTACGCCGACGCTCGAGACAAGCCGGCGCCGGCGCGCGGCCTGGCGCCCTCGGGCCCCACACCCCCTTCGGGCCCCTTAGCTCTCCAGGGCTGGCTACTTACTGGCTGGGGGTGGGGAGAAGCGGGGATTCTGCATCCACGGGGTCCGATCTGGCTTCTCAGGGCTCTCGGCCTTCACCAGAGCATCTTCTGGCAGCTTAAGGAGTCCCCCGACTGAGAAATGGCCAAGAGGCCGCGGAGAGGAGGGCGCGTCCGGGGCGCCCAGCGACCCAGGCCGGGTGCCCAAGTGCTGCATCGAGCCACCCGCAGCATGAGCCCCCTCAGAGGCCACTAGGACGCTCTCCTTGGCTCCGGGCTTCCTGTGATCGGCCATGAGGGCCTCCACGCTGAAGGGCAGGAGTGAAGCGGGCACTTTGGGCTTGGCCCCCTCCTCATCTGTGCCCATGGCGGTCGCCGTGGCCGCAACAGCACCGGGGGCCTGGCCAGCGCCTCCCCCAGCAGGCTTGCCTAAGGCGGAGTCCTCCACTTTAACACCGAGTGGCAAAGAAGTCATAGCAGCAGCAGGGGCCATGCAGAGCCGGACCCCACCTCCAGCCGCAGCTCGGGCCAGCCCCGGAGCATGGGTTGCGGGCGGGCTGGGAGCACGGCCGGCTTCTGCGACTTCCCAGGGCCCTGGCCCGGCCGGCCCTCCCGCGCGAGCCTCCCGCGGCTACCCCAAAGGCCAGCTCCGGCGAGCTAGGCCTAAATCCCTGCGGCGTGCAGGCCGAATTCCCCGGCACACTCGCCGGCTCCGGGTCCACCGCCGCTCCCCTGAGAACTTGTTAATAAGGCAAGGCCAGCGCTGCAGCGACCAATCAGCATGCGAAGGGGCGGGCCCGGAGTAAACCATTGGCGGCGCTCCTGCCCGGAGGCCCACCCGGCCTAGGGGCGCTCTAGGCAGGGACTAGCCAGCCCCAGGGGCGGTGGAGAGCCGGAGGTACCTGGGGAGCCTTTCCGCCGGGCTTAGCCCAGTGGGCGTCAGTCCGGCTGGGTACCTCCTGGTTGAGGAACCTACCAAGTTCCAGAGGGACTTTTCTTTATTAGCACTTCTTATCTGCCCTAGTCAGTCGTCCTTCACCGCCCCTCAGCCACTTCTTCAATAGCCTGTTTTCTTTCCTCTACCCGTTCTTTTATAGTCTATTGCTATTTCTTTCTGTCTCCCTTTCCTCTCTCAATCGCCAAGAGTTTTACTTCAGTTCATCTACAAATTCTTTTTGTATTTGTTTTTTGAATGATCATAGTTATTTGTCAGGCTGAGTAGAAAGGGATAATACTACTTTCTTAAAACAAAACAAACAAACAAACAAAAAAAAACCTAAGTGTCTTGTGTCTTCCAATCTTCAAAAATTTACCTGGCGGGGGTGGGGGTGGGGTAAAAGTGGGCCTTTGTCTCCAAGGGCTGACAACGTTTATCAAAAGAAACCTGGGTCCTGTTGGTTCTGTGGGTACAGGAACATGTATCACGGTCTGGGAAATGCGTTTGCTTTTCATATAAACTTGTACCCCCTCCCCGGATTTTTCTCTAGAGAGTTACACTTCTTCCCAGAGAACAGCCAGCCAAAGGAACCACTGGCTCCCTTGGATAGAGAGAGAATTGATTGAAATAAAACCAACGGAACCCACCAACAAAATCGCCGATCTGGCCTCAACCTGACCTCAGACATTGAGTCCTCCAAAACAATCACACTTTACTAACTCGGGGTCTCTGCAGGGCGGAAGGTAGAGGCCCATCTGAGGAAGGAGCAGTAGGAAGGGAGTAGCTCCTGGCGGTGTATCTTGGGTGCAAGGCTTAAGAAGTTTTGCTTGCGAAATTTCGAAGGAAACGTGCTTTGATTTTGGCTCTTATAAAAAGAAGGAAAGTTGGGGCGGGGGGGGGCATGGAAGATCTTGTAAAACTGGGCTCGGATGGTCTGCTGAGGTGGGAGGAGAGTTGGGGGCTTTTCTTTTTATGGCCTCTTATCCCGGAGCCCAGGCCCGCGGCTCCGGGGGAGTTGGAGGAGGTGATTGGCGGCTCACCGGGACTGGGCATTGATGACTGCCGGGCTCTAATCTCCAGGAAACACAAGGGGCTGCCGTGGCCATTTAGGGGTAATTATCCGAGCACGGAGGGATAGCGAATTCCCTGGCCTTTTAACTGGGCGCAATAAAAAGCTGTAGATTAGGGGCGACCAGATTAAGGAAAATGAATTACTTTATTACCCAGACGGCGTCCGGGGTCTGGAGGGAGGGGTCGGGCTGCGGACGCCTGAGAGCTTCGCATCTGCCCACAAGGCCTGAAGAAATAGTAAGGCCTAGAGGCGGGTTCGGGAATACTCGCTTCTGTGAAATGTCGGGATTTCTTAGGTATCAGAGGCTCCAGAGCAGGCACTGCGCAGGGCTTGGGACTCAAGCGCATTTAGGCCCAGCTGAACGTCCGATGTGCTGGGTTCCCTCAGGTTTGTTCCAAGTGTATAAGAAGTAGAAGCCGTGCCATCCCATTTTAAAGCCTGGCAAACGAAAGCTAAGCAAGAGTGCAGGCCGAACGTCTAGCTCGAAGCCTAGAGGAGACGGCGAACTTCGGTAGCTTAAGATCTAATTAAGCTGTTGCTAGATCAACTCGTTTTTGCAACGTTAGCCGATTTTCATTTTGGCGCTCTGGTTAAAAGAGAAACGGAAATTAATCTCCCTAGTGCCCCCCCCTTTTTTAATGCCAGCGTTTTTTAATACAAGGAGTGTTTGTCAAAAGATAGGAGTTTTCAGTTGTTCCATAGCGGTCCCCAACTCTAAATGATTCCCTTCTAGGAGAGATCAGAGAATCCAATGTAGTTACGATCTTTTTTTCCCTGGAAAAAATGCACATCGGCTAAAACAGGGTGCACGCAACTTTGTAGACAACTTTAGGGACTCGTGAACCAGCCCTGAGCCTGACCTCTGGTTTTAGGGCCGAGGGGACCTCGAACCCCAGGAATGGGGCCCGGGGGCGCGCTAGGGTCTCCAGCGGAACTCGAGGAGTGCGCAGCAGTAAGAAAGGCAAGGCCTAGCCTCAGGCCAGGGAGGGGGCGGCCTGAGAAGGGCTGCATCGCTAATTGCGGGGATAAACAATCTGTCACGATCCCTCAGCGCGCCTAATAGGCAGACGAGGATGTTGTTTTTAGGCGCCAGCGGCGGCCGGATCAAAGGCTGTAGCCGGCGCAGGGGCCCTTGAAGTCGCGCCCCTGACTCCAGGGAGCAAACTGCCTGCGCCCTGCGCCCTGAGCCCTGCATTCGGGCCCCTGGACTTTTAGAGTACGTTTCAAACACCCTAGTCGCTTCTTTTTTGAGTTCTGTGTGCGTGTGCGTTCGGGTCTACCTACAGTGCTTCAGCTCGTAAAGGTTAGCGGGTTGCGAAGGTGGCAAGAGCGCTTCTGCAGAGCGTAGTGGATCGGACTCGATTGCTAGTAGAACTTGCGCAGGACCACTGCTGAACTCTACCCCTGGGCTGCGCGGGAAAAGTGTCCCCCAACTATGAGAAGGGAGTCCGGGGAGTCCCCGGCCCCCAGCAATGCGGCGCATTCTAAAAGAAAGGCGCGCGTTTGAGATGAGGAGAGCCTGCAATCTCGGAGCTCAGTTTGGTCTGGCCTTTGCGGATTTCCCAGCCTGTGGGTTCAGCGAGCTGAACATTCTGGTCTGTGCCTGTTATCTCGTGGCAGCGCTAACCCTAGGCGCTGTTACCCCGAAGCGGCCGCCTCAGGCAGTGGAGAAAACCGACCGTAATTCATGCCTGGCAAGGGCAGGGCTGGCCCGCGGCAGATAAAACTCTGAGACCGGCGCCCTGCTTGCAGCCTGGCCGACTCCCCTCCCCTCCCCCTCGCTCGGTCTCACCGTAGTCTCCAGCACCCCTATGCACGCTTGCCTCCGGGGGGAAAAATGTCTTTGCCTGTTCAGATCCTAAAAATTACTTGCCCTGCGTTCAGTGTCCGGGTCACTATTCTTACTGGTTGCGTTTACCCCGCAAACCAAAATGCTTGTTTTACTAGAGTATAGGACGGGTGAGGTAAGGCTGTAATATGGTCCCTAGATATCTTCTTCCCCGTGGGCAGAAAATCAACTTCTAGAGGAATTCGGTTTTAAAGGCAGCTGTTACGACTACCTGAGCATCTTCCTCCAGATTGGCCTTTCAGCACTGCGTTTGTTGTCGCCCCCATGCAACGCCCCCCTTTCCAGTGCATTTTGTGGCCTCTGCCCAGGAACCCCGCATACATTTTTTTTAAAATGTGCAACTCAGTGGGATCCGCCGGCAATTAGCTAGTCCCAAACAGTCTTCTTTAATAGAATGGATGTGCTATGAAAACCGATTACCCGGAACGATTTATTTTTGTGGGGATTCACCAATCACCGGGAAGGCTGCGGAGGGAGAGAGAGAAGAGGTATTTTGTCCCCGGGTGGGGGTGGGGTCTGATGGATGGACAGAAAGCCTCGTTCTGGGATCTGCTAACCTCCAGAGAGGCCCTCCCTTCCCTGCCGTTGCCCACCCTCTGTCACCTTCGAGTGAGGGTCTAGGAGCCAGGTTTGAGAAATTGCCTGGGAATCACTCGTTCCGGGAAGATTTCAAAGCTTTCTAAGGACAAGCCCCACAGTTTAGAACTAGAAAAATCTTCAGCATATTCTGGAGCTGGATTTTTTAAAAAGTCAAATCAAATAAAAATGCTTTGGCTTTCCAGGACTTTGGCCGAACTTCTGCACTCCTTAGCACTCAGAACGAACTACTGCCACCGAAGCAGCCTTTCCTGGAAGGTGTTTTTTCCCTTTCTTGCGAACTCATTGACTTCTTCAGAGGAAGGGCGCCAGCCCTGCGGATTCACCCGAGGAACTGGCAACTAAAGTCTGCGGCTTCTCGCCCCTTCTCGCCCATCCCCCACTTGCTCTGGGTCCCACTTTCTCGACCCAGCGTTTTTTGTGATTTTTAAATTCGGGAGGGGTGAGGGGCTAGGATCCGCGGAAGAGGGAGCTCCCTCTTCAAATGGCGCAAATTAATGCGATCGGGACTTGAGGGCGCACTTGGGGAAGATGAAAGCGGAGGCCTGCCGGCTCCTAGCAGGACTCTATAATTATAGATAATATATCTCATTTCAAAGCAATTAGACCAATCAGGCGTAACGAACCACTTTGCTGCCTACGAATAACAAAGGCGCACGGTTATTTAAGCCTGGAGATGTCAGGCAGACCCTGAGGCTCCAGGGACCCGGACCAAGGTCCTCCACCCCGGCTCGGCCCACGGCGGTACGGGAAAGACTGTCCCAAATTCCTCTCGCTCAGTCTGCGCCCCTCTCGCCTTTTGCCCCTGGCCTCTGTGGGGTACGGGTTCGAGGGGATGGGAGAAACCTGGTGCCAGGCCTCTGGTCAGAAGTTTTGAAAACTTTGCCTGACTTAATCCTTTCTACTCTGAGAAGTTGGAAATACAGGCAGGATGGCCTGGGATGAAAAGGGAAGTTCAGAGAGGAAACGCGCCTAGGTAAAGGTAACACAGCTAGCTAGGGATGAGGTTGATGGTAGCTCCGAACCATCCAAACTCTTCCGCCTTTCCTTTTTCATTGCCAGGAGCAGCCTCACTTGCCCTCCCCCGTCCCCCCCCCCCCACACACACACCCAAAAGCCAAACTGCATTGAAATACTGAGTGCAGCTGCGGTGCTTGATGGATCCGCCCCCAGCCCCGCCCAGTGGGGGGGGGCAAAGGATCTTCCACCCAGCAATTTCTAACCTTCTCTCAGTAGATCCTCTTAGCTCCTCCCTCATAAGAAGCCTGGGACACTTTCGAGGTTCCTCGCGAATTTACAAAATGCCCAAGCTCTTAAGACTGTCTGAAAAGAAAAGGCCTGAGTTACAGGCCTTTATTTATTTTATTTTTTTCTGAGCTTTGGTTTGTCAGCTTAAAGGTAGGGGCAGAGATAAGCAGGAAGGACAAACAGGGAGCAGCTCTTGTTCTTAGGAACACTGACAAGAAACGAGGAGGAGGGCCTGAGCGGATGGATGGCTCAGCAGTTAAGAGCCTCCGATGACTTTGCAGAGGACCCAGGTTTAGTTCCCAGCACCAACATGGCAGTTCACAATCCTAGGTAACCCCAGTTCCAGGGAAATCCATCCTGTTCTTCTGCTTTCCCCTGCACCAAACACACAGGCTGCGCAGCGCACTCATGTGCAAGCAAAACCTTCACATTTAGAGTACTTAAAAGGACATTAAAGATAAAAAGTAAGCAAACAACTCTTAAAAAAAAATACAAAGAACATCATATTGTGATGCTCACCCAGGGCCACACGCAGAGCTTGAGAAACTTGAGCTGAATTGGAAGGTAAGTGGGAAAGCTGAAGGGCTTAGAATCAGGCTCCAGAAGAGCCCCGGGAGGCAGAGTCACCTGGGGGAGACCGCCACAGTGCATGGGGTGCAAGGGACTGTTGTTAACCTAGAGGACTGAACAGAGACAAGGCGCCATCCTTTTGAGGGTTCAGCCCTCACTGGAGTGAGCAAGGGACCAGTGGACCCTGCTTTCTACCCACTCTTCTCCTGGTAGACCCCTTTTTTGTTTGTTACTGTCTCTGAGTATCTGTCCCCGAGTCTCTGCGGGTCTCTTAGAGCTGCTGCCATGACCCCCTGCGGAGACCCAGGTTCTGAGTCTGGCTGACTTCCTTTCTTATCTCCCTTCGTTGCTAGTTCACTTTTCCTTAAGCTTCTTTGTTGCTTTCTCTAAACTTCTTGCATTCCTCCCTGACCCAGTGATTTGGTTGGTCGGAATCACACCCTTCAAGCCTCTGAGAAGCTAATGTGACCCCCACGAGTTCTTTCTAGACTTCTGGAAGATCGCAGGCATCCTCCTGCAAGGCAGAGTACCCTTTCTTTGGATCTCCCATCCCTTCCACTTGCCCCCTGCTTGGCTTCCAGCTAGTGTTTTCCCCAGATTCCGGACAACCATTTCCACAACTGAACCATGGACCACATGTGTGCATCCCTTTGGGGTCCACCTTGAGGCCCAAAGGGAAGGTGACAAGGCCCATGAAGTTCCTTCTAGCAGGTGAGTTCCTACCCGACTCTCCAAAAGCCCCCCCCCCCCCGCTAAACAATAACTGGTGATTATTAAACATTTAGAAGGTGGCAAGTGTGACCAGGAACTGACAGAAGAAGCCGATGGACAGGCACTAAAGCTGGATTCCAGGCATCCCCCTCTGGGCTACTCCCTCCCGCTGACAGTCCCTATCCTCTCTGCATCTTACTCTCCAGACCTCTGGGCTCAGGAACAAAAAGCCACCTCAAGGGCACAGTGCATGGTTCTCCTAGGGGCTTTGCCATCCTTGGATCTAGGAAGGGTTTTTTTCCCCCCACACCTCCTCAGAGCCTTCCTGGGTGAACCTGCGGAGCCAGTGGCTGGTAGCCTCCCACATGCAGTAGGCACACAGCACACAGCGCTCCATGAACAATCAGAAAATCAGTCAGATAGTGGATGGATAGGGAAGTTGCAAAGACGAAAAATGGCTTGCAAAATGCAGTGAGTGAGTCCCTTGAAATACCCCCCCCCCCCAGAAGGCCCTGTAGCCATGTCTACCTGGGCCTCTCAACTGGAGGTGGCCCTGAGGAGAGGGTAGTTAGTCCCTATCACCTGGGTCGTGATGGCTGGTGGAAGGGCTTTGTGACTTTTGCTTTTCCCAAGTGAAACCATCAGCCAGAAAAGTGGTCCAGGAGTTGCAGGACGGGCTGGGAATGCTCTCGGTGAAGCCCCCCCAGGCTTCCCTTTAGCCTTTAGGTTCAGGGCGGGGTAGACAGGGAAGGTGCAGCTCCCATTTTCCATGGATAGTGAAACCCAGGCTCGGAGTCGGAATTGGTTTTCTCAGGTTTCTGAGCCATAAAGTGGCAGAACCGGTTAAAATGTCTGAACCCCACCCCCAATCCTGTGCTCACCCCAACTCCAAGAAACCTGGGACATCTTATGTCCCTCTAACCAGGTCATCATTCTGTGGCAGCTAAGAGTCAGGGCAGATTTCATTACAGACTGAAAGGCACTGCCTCTGCCTACAAGGCTGCGTCCCACTGAACTAGATGCTTGGGATTAAGAGTGACAGGGATCTGCTCCCACCTAGCACCTGCTACACCTGGGTGCTTTCTTGTGAGTTTCCACAGATGATTCCCTCAGAGGGCCCCTCCCCTCAACACCCTCCCCCCCCCCACGCACCATTTTCCAGATGGGAAGCAGGATTCCAGCCTTCCAGCCACAGTCAGAGTCCCCAGGCAGCTACCTTCCTGCAGGGACTCTGCCATTCTCCTTCTAGCTCTGCCTAGGCACATAGGTGGGGAGGGGGCCCCTGGGGAGTTGCAACAGCAGGCAAGGCAGCAGAGGTTGTTTCCCCTGCCCCCAGCCCTAAGAGAGCTGCTTTGGAAAAGGGGGAGGTGGGTGGGACTTCTGGTGTACAAAGAGGAACCAGAGTCCCTGCAGAGTCCAGCCCCTCCCAGCCCGCCCCCCCCCAAGCTTCAGATTCTGCCACAAGTTCAGTCTCATAGCCACGAGCTTTTGATGAATGATCAGACTTCAATAGCCCACTTACAGCGGTGTGATAGGTCCTTCTTCTGGAAGCCCTATGAAGAAGCCCACTTGGAGGGCTAGGCAGGAGGGTCAGGAGTTCAAGGCCAGCTTGGACGCCATTGCCAATACTATTAACATGGTTTAACTAGTTCAGTTTCAATAGCGACTATTTGTATCCCTAGTTCACACACTGGGGCAAAATTAAATGGCTCACGGTGTCAATGCAACTTTCAAACAAAACACTCCAAGAAGTTTTCCAGCACCCCAGGGGTTTTTGAGTTCTGCCCTGCTGCAGGGATGCTCTCTACTTTGGAGGCCTCTGCTGTGGACCCCTTGTCCACAGTGGCCAAGAAGCCTGGGGGTCTGGTTTTGTAGTAAAGGACTTCCTAGTCTGTCAGGTGACCAGCAACACAACACTTCACGCCACCCCCCCACCCCACCCCCCACCCCGCCAGCATGCCTGAACAGATCCTGAGACCAGTGTAGACCTTGGCACCAGAGAGACATGAGTGAATGGCTACTAAGAAACTGCAATCTTCATGCCATTAGAACCCTGGCCTAGAACATTTAGCATGGGGCAACTGAATTTGAGTGGGTCAGGGCAAGAACGTAGAGCCAGCCCATCTGAATGTGAACAAAATATTTTTATTTTCTTTTGTTTCCCCAGGCTAGCCTCAAATCCTAAATGTTCCTGCCTTAATGCTCTTCAGCGTGTGGTTATATGTACAGGACCATGTCAAGCTACATATCTGTCTCTCTTACACACACACACACACACACACACACACACACACACACACACACACACTCACTCACTCCTTTCGGACAGGGTGTCATGTATTCCAGGCTGGTCTCAAACTCACTGTGTAGCTGAGGAAGACCTTGAAATCCTAACCTCCCTGCTTCCAACGCCCAAGTGCTAGGATTGCAGGTGTGTGTGCACCGCCCTTCATGGCTTATGCGGTGCTGGAGACGAAACCTGGGGGCTTCCTGGATGTTAGGCAAACACTCTACCCACAGATCTACATCTCCAGTGTCCAAATTGCTTTCCTTTTTCATTTTTAAGATTTAAAAAGAATAACTGTGTATGTGAGTGTGCTGCCTGCATGTGTGTCTGTACACAAAATGTGTGCCTGGTGGCCAAGTAAGTCAGAAGAAAACATCACTATCCCACAACTGGAATTATGGTCGGTGGTTGTAGACAGACATGTGGGTGCTGGGACTTGAACTTGGGTCTTCTGCAAGAACAACAGCTGCTCTTAATCACTGAACCATCTTTCCATCTCCCACAAATATTCCTCTTTGTTTTTGTTTTGTTTCCAGCTTTTTGAGACAGAGTCTCACTATATAGCTCTGGCTGTCCTGGAGCTCATTAAGTAGATCTGTTTGGTCTCCAACTCTCGGAGATTCACCTGTCTCTGCCTCCTGAGTGTTGGCATTAAAGGCGTGCCACCGCCACTGCCCAGACACTAATATTTCTTGGCTGATGTTTTGAAGAGAAAGCTGAAGCTATCCCTCCTAGCCTGCTGGCTCTGTCAGTGAACTTGAATTTGGTTCTCGAATCTGCCCACAGTGAGGAGGGAGCCCCAATAGTTAGAATCTGCCTTTCATGCAGGCTCAGGCACTGTCCCTGCCATGCTGGCCACTAACTCCTGAAGTGCCTCCCAAGCCTATTTTCTCTCTGTAACTAAAAATAGACCAGGGATCAGTAGACAAGCCAGAGAAGCCAGGACCTTTTAGAGCCTGGGACATTTCTAGAGAGGCTAGAGAGGAGAGTTAGTATCAAAGTACTTTCTCCATGGTGTTCCCAAGTCAGCAAGAAGCAGAATCCAGCAGGCCCCCCTCCCTTGAGGGGGGTACCACAGTCCCCTTTGTCTTCTCTGTCCTGCCAGCTCTACAGGAACACCCCACCTGACCGGGACACAGCCCATCCCTGCTGAGACGCCAATCTGATCAAATGGTGAGCCCCTGGCCAGAGTCCAATTAAGTGAAAGTAGATCCAACCTTATCGGGTTCAGGCGGTAGTCCCTGGGGTGGTCCTGAGGTGGCCCCAAAGGGTCCCTGTCTGTTTGATTTTCCTGCTCAGACACACTTGTTTAAACAGACCCCCCAGGATTTTCAGTAACCAGAGCCAGGCCTGGAGTGTGATTGCCAGGTAAGAGAGGCCCTTGGAGAGATGTTGGCTGGGGGTGGGGAATGAGAGGAGAAAGGAGGGAAAGGGAGTTGAGAAGAGGAGCATGAAGAAGCTACCATCAGAATGCAGAGGATTCCCTAGTCTTTGCTCAGTGGGTTCAGATCCTGGCCTCAGCCCTTTGGGCTTCGTATCCTCTGAGGAAGTTGCTGAACTTTCCAACTATGGCCAAGGCCAAGCCCAGGAGACACTGGGGTGCAGGAGGGAGAACCCCAGTACCCTCTGAGAGCAATCACGTGGAACTAGCCAGGTACCTTTGTGCCAGCTGGGGGTAGGGGAGGGCTCATGGATCCAGGGAGGTAAACCGAGGTAAGATGGGCATGTTCCCTCCCGACCTCCTACTCCAAACCAGCCCCTCTATGAGGCAACACCTGCTAGATACGGCCAAGGGCAGAAGATCATGTGCTTTGAGCTGTGTGCACAAAACCCTCCAAGAAGTCTTCCTCATCCTCAGCTCTAACCTCTCTCCCTAACCTCCCTAACCTACCCCCCCTTCCTCCTTTGCCACTATCATGCATGATTCTCCCTCCCCACCCAATAGCATGGGGTCTCCTTCCTGCTCTAAGCTCACCCATAGGCTGCTCTTCAGAAATCTCATTGCCTTGGATAACCTCCAGTTTCTTCCTCTGGGACCTCTTCTCTTCAGGGTTCCTTCTCTAAGAAGGCATCCCTCTTCTTCTAGAATACAGATGTCCACCCTAGAAATCCCTCCTGCATCTGCTTGGCTTTCATGGATGCCACTGATACTGATTGACTATTATTTATCTTCCCTCCTTGGAGCTTTGACCAAGGGAGCTCCACTTGGCTCAGGCTGTCTCCCCACAAAAAGGAGCTGTAAACGCTTGGGTGCACTCTTCACAGCACTGACTTTAGGATGTTGCCGGTCTCTTTATGTGTTTGTTTTCTCTTCAGACAAGGCAGGGCTATGAAGTCTGCCCACTTTCTACCACCGTGAGGAATAAACTAGAGATGCATGGCGGGCCATCAAGGAGGCCTGTGTCAGACATGGATAGTGGACCTTCCAGAAGGCACGGGGTGGGAGTTGTGTCATTGCATCTCCATCTTGACTGGCAAATACGGAAAACAGCTTTGGCCTGACTCTCAGACTTCATCCCAATTAAGGTCTGTAGTGAAGGAGCCGAATATGATGGTATCTCTGAGTCTAGAGCTCCCTTATCTTCTGGAATGTGGCTAGGATCCCTTATTAACCCACCAAACTGAGGAGTAACTGGCCTGAGAGGCTGCAGTCCATTGAGTGGAGCAAAGGACGGTATTAGCTGCTGGCAGAAAGCATGGCATCTGGACAGAACTGCCCTGGAGTCCCCAGCTGCTCAGTCTCAGGGAACAAATGAACATGGATCGAAAGACCTTATAAAGTCCATCAGAGCCCCCTGTGTTTCTTTACTAGCCATGCCAAGCACACATGGGGTGGGGCCTTTGTGGGCACCCCCACTTTCTACTGGACTCAGACCCTGAGGGTAGCATCAGGCCTCCCAGTGAGAGCAGAAAGTCAGTGCTTGTAACTATGCCATGGAATACATAATCCCATCAGCCATGGAGTGCTCCCCAGCCAGGCTACCATTAACCCTTCATCTTCAATTCACCTCTAACATTGGGGTGGCCCTCATGGTCCCCTATCCAGGGGGAAAAAGAATAGACTGAGCGGCTTGTAGACGTGGGTTTCATTCAGCAAGGCAGTGTCCCTGCTGAGTACCCTCAGCCTTGCCACAAAGAACTCTAGGTTGAAGCTGCACATGCATGTGCTCATGCGTGTGTGTGTGTGTGTGTGTGTGTGTGTGTGTGTGCGCGCGCGCATGCGTACGCATGCGTGTATGCCTGGAGCTCACCAAGTAGGCTAGGCTAGCCTGCCAGTGAGCCTTAGGAGTCTGCCTGGCTCTGTCTCCCTAGTTCTAGAATAAGAAGTGTGTGCCACCACATATGGCTTTTTGACACGGGGTTCTAGGGATGGAACATAGGTCCTTGTGCTTGTATGACAAACACTTTACTAGCTAACGCCATATCTCCACCCCAGAAGCTATACTATTAAAGGCATCTGACTGCTATGGCAACAGGGACAGATGCCCTAAAATGGACAGTTTAAAGTAATAGAAATTGATCTTTTTCACAGTCCCAGAGGCCAGCAAGCGGAATCAAGGCTTAAGCAGGGCTGTGCTCCCTCTGAGCCCCTGTGTCCAACTGCTATTCCTCTCCTGACTTCAGGGGTGGCCGCTGTCCTTGGAAACCTTTGGCTCTTAGCTTTGACTCCAGGCCCTGCCTGTTGCCATGGTGTCCTCTGTGACTGTGTCCAAGTTTCTTCTTGGAAGGACACCAGTTGTCCTGAGTGAAGCACCTCTCTACTCCATGACCTCATCCTAAATGGTTTACTTCTATGGACCCCATTTCTAAAGAAGGGCACCTCTTCCAGCAACAGGGGTTGGCATACCTATATGCCTTTGGGGGTGGTGGTGGTGGTGGGAAGCACAATTGATCCCACAGCAAGCCACACGTGTCTCTTCTTGGCCTTTTCATGGCGCTATGGGGAGTTCTGCGGTGTGGTTGGATATCCATGCTGCAGAGAGCAAAAGAATAATGCTGCAATCCCTGGAGATGGTGTGCCATGCCCACTTCCTTCCTCTAGGGCATGTTTGCTGGACCCCCATCACCAGGGCCCTGTGTGTTACAGAGGGGGAAGCTAGAGCCAGCTGAGATTCCTCAGCAAAGCTTGCATCTGAAGCAATAGTAGCTGTTGGAATTCCAAACCAAGCGCCATCAGTCCCTCCTCCTCCCCTTCCCCCAAAGGTCAGGGTGGCAGGCAGGATAAGGCAGAGGCGGGGGGGGGGGGGGGGGGGGGGGGGCGGCAGGTGGGCCTGTCCAGGCCCTGCTGACTCATGGGAGTGCTAATGCCATTGCAGTCCGTTGTTATGGTTGCCAGGGAGCTGATTAAGATGTCACGGAAGATTATGATGTCAGGTGCAGGAGTCAAGCTCCAGGGGGGTGACTGCTAGGCTGGGAAGGTTACCCTGGCAACAGAGACAGGACATCCATGCTGAGTAGGGACCTAGCTTGGTGGGAGGGGCAGGGGGTCCAGGGTGATTGTCTTGGGTACCAAATCTGGCCTTTCTGCTCCAGTTAGGTAGCTGAGCTTGGGGTGGGGGTGGGGGGGGGGACGGAGTCTTCTCTTTCTGAATATCTTACTCTTTCTCCCCCAAAACGGGAGAACAATCCCATCCCTGTGAGGATTGAATGGGATTGACAAAAAAAGCCCCCCAGCTTTACAAGCTTCTGCCAAGTCCCCAGGGATCCCTAGCCAGGCAGGAGCTCCCAAGCTCAGGCTCAGGCATGGACAGGCTTGCCCAGAGGTGGTGAAGAGGTGCCAACTCAGTCTCTGCCAGGTGCTGGGGCTGTTAAGAATGCAGGCTCACAGGGCCACACTGAGCCCTGCTTGCAGCCTTCTGTAGGCTGACACCAGCAGAGTGAGTGGCTCCCTCAGGCTTTCTGCTCACACTCCCTCACCTGTCACTTCCGCTCAACCCTGATCCGTCCCTTGAGCCCAGCACCTTGCCCAGTGCAGACTGATTAATAAGAAAACGAATGAACATGTCTCAAATTTTCCCTCTTCCTCAGAACAAACTTCTGTCTCCGGTAATGAAACAGCCCTCCTTTACGCAGCAGTCTTTCCCCATTTTCCCAGCTGTGACTTACATTCACCCACTGGCTCATCTCTATAGCCACCAACCTACTCACTGGCAAGTCACCCATCTATTTGCACACCTCCACCTCCGCCATGCACCAGCCCCTCCTACCATCCACTCATCCATCAAGTACCCACTTACCCATCCATCCTTCTGGTCCATCCTCCAACCTACCTTTCATTTTGTCTAATCACTCCCTTCCCATCCATCTATTATTTTTCTTTCTAATATCTTCCCACTCACCCCTCCTCTCCTCCTACCTACCCATGTACCTAGGCCTCCACCCACCCATCTACCCCTCCTACCATGCACTCATTCGTCACTTTACCCACCCATCATCTGCCCATCCATCACACAATTCACCTTCACGTTATCTAACTCTCCTCTCCTATCTACTCCTCTATCGGTCCATCCATTTATTGGTTCACTCAACCAACCATCTACCCATGCTTTCATGCACCTATCCATCAATTTTATCCCCCCACCCCACCCCCAATTTGTGAGTCTCCGCATGCATCCATCCCGTCATCAGCTAACTCACCCATTCACGACTCTGGCTTTCTCTATACCCACCCGCCAGTTCATGCAGCCCTCCAATATCAGGGCAGGAGACACTAACTGATGGTGTGCCATGTGGGTGGCCCAAGGGCTTCACAGAGTCAAGTCAGAATGGCACTCTGGCTCTGAAGGGTCCTCAGTCAATCATATGAGAGTGAGGGGGATCTGAATGTAGCTGTGTACACAGGCGCCTCGGCCATGGGGAGGAAGGAGGCCTGCAGAGGCTGGAGAAATGATACCCTTTGGAATTACAGAGGGCTCTGAAGCACGGGTGATGAGTGAGAATGCAACTGGGAAGCACCCCACTCTTCCATGCCCCACCCCCTGCTCACACTCAATTCTCCATGCCCTGGTGAAGCCCTTACCTAGGTTCTGAGAGATTAAGCTATTGCCTGTGTCAGGAGGAGGTAAGTGATAAGCTCCAATGCCAACCCCTTAGGAAAGCTCGCCAGCCCCTTTCTGTGTGCCTCAGGTGCTTTCTCTTTCCTTCTGTACTCTCTCTGCACCTGCTGGCCATTCCTCACTAGATGGCTACTCCAGATAGTAGGGAAATTTCCATTTGACCCTGACTTTCCACAGTTGCAGAAACATGGTGGATTCTCAGAGCATCTTTCTGGGATGTTGAGGATGCACAGAGCCCTATGAAGGGCCAGAGAACTGTTCCATGGTTTCCACCCTCCTTGCAACTCTTCCTAGAGCAGGCTGGTGGGTCTAGCCTCTGGCTGTACTGGCCATTGCACCCACATTCTCCAACTACTGCCAGCAGTGCTGGCTGATTCTCTGAGGGGACATGCGCCGAGCACCGATAGATAATTGAACAGATTACACGGAGAGCAGAAACGCTGAAAGTTGATTTACTGTGCGTCATCCCTGCTTCAGGGATTTTATTAGAAATTGAAGAATGGCTTCCCGACTTAAGGCTGTGTGTCACCTCCAACAGTCACCAAAGCAGTGCTGGCTCCCAAGGTGTCTGGAGCTGCTGTGTAAGTGCTCAGTGTGTTAGGGGGCAGCAGCAGCTATGAGCTGAGGTCACTGCAGAGAACTAGCCCTTCATAGCCACTCCTGCACAGTGCGGGGGAGAGAGACCTACAGATGGTGGCTCACCTCATCATCAGATCTCCAACAGTCTTGCCTCCTATACCAGCCTGGGGTGTGCAACTCATCGACATCAGGCTGCTGAGATAAACGATGAAAGCACTCAAACGTCTAAAGTGCCTCACAGGGGAGTTGGAGAGATTGCCTAGTAATTTGGAGCACTTGTTCTTCTAGGAGACCCAGGTTCAGTTCCCAGGAACCATATGAACATTCTCAACCATCTGTAATGCCATTCCAGAGGATCCCTCCTCTGGCTCCGCAGACACCAAGCATATACATATGGTGTATATATATGCACACAGGCAAAACATGCATATATTTATATATACATATATAATAAAGAGAAATAATTAAGATGTCTCACAGTACCAAAAAACTCCAGTGTGCCAGTTGAGGTCCACCTCCACCCAAACAGTGCAGTTCCGGGGTTGGGGGGTGGGGCTAAAACAAAAAGCCTGGCTGCTTTCCTAAGCCCCTGGTTTGAACTTCCTGGTGACAGAGGAGCTCTCTTGAATCTTGTGTGCATGCAGTTATGGCTTTACCTGATGCCTCTCATCACCTGACACTTGGATTTCTCCATTCTCCACCTTGCTGGAACTTGTTAGTATATCAGTTCCCTCCGGCATCTTAGGCAAGACAGTGAGGCCAGATTAGGATCCGTAGGACTAGGGATAGGCCTACACCTACTAAAAGACTTCCCTGTGGAGCCACAGAGGAAGAGGGGTGTTGTGTTTCTTGTCCCTGCTCTGGGTCTTTAAATGAGTGTTCTTATTCTAAGTCCACTAGCCTTCTTTCGCCAGAAGTTTCCTTTCTGTGTCTGTAGTGTTACTCTCCTGCGAGGATGTAATCACTATAGCAACAAGATGGGGGTAGGAGGTGCTCATGAGGGCATGGCCCCCACAGTGAATTAGTACATTATAGCGCAGCGAGTTAGCTTTTGTGGGAGTGGGCTCCTAATAAAAACAATGAGCTCAGAGTCAGGCTTGCTGGCACAGGCTTGTCATCCCGAGCTCTTGGGAAGCTAAGACAAGAGTATCAAGAATTCAATCCCAGACTGCTGAGGCCAAATTTCATTTAAAAAAAAAGAAGGGGGAGGAGGGGAAAAAGAGAAAAGAATGAGTTCAGCCTCTTCCCTCTCTCACGTCAAATGGTTTGGCAGATGACTGGCCCTGTCATCAGTGGAAGAATGTTCCTGGTGGCCTGCATGCTCACAGTACCTGATGCTGTCAGTGTTTGAAACTGGGGCTGCCGGAATGGGAAAGTCTTTCTGGAACACCAGATATTCACAAGCAAGCAAGCAAAAAGGTAGGGGTGGAGGGGGAATGAGAGAAGGAGAAAATAAATAAATAATAATGATTCATCCAAGGTGTAAAAGTGAAACACAAAACCATTTCATTCCTAAAAGGCAACAGTAGAAAAAGAAATGACCTTGGCTTTGGCCAATATCTTAGTCACTTGTCGGCTGGTGTGACAAAACACCATGACAACTTAGAGAGGAAGGGTTTACTTTGGGCATACGGTTCCAAAGGTTAGAGTGCATGATGTCCGGTGTAGCATGGCAGCAGTCAGCGGGCATGGTGGCAGAGACAGGAAGCTGAGAGATCATGTCTTGAATTGCCATCAGGGAGCAGAGTGAGCAAACTAGAAGAGGCAGAAGGCTTTTTAATTCTGAAAGCCTGCCCCCAGATAGGACCAAACTGTAGTTTACAGCAAGTCTGGGCTGAGCAGGGCGGTCCCTCCCACTTTGGCTGAGTCGACCCTTGTTGATGGCAGTCTCACGGCTACTGGTTGTGTTTAGTGTTACCCAGGAAGCTCTTTGCGTACACATCACAATGCCCCCCAGCAACACCTCTGACCTAGTTCACAGTCCATTAATATTGCCTTAAGCCTTGTGGAATTCTGATTCAGTATCCGAGCTTTCAGGAAGCTATCATCAGTTTCCCTCAAGGACACTTCTGGTCATTTCAGTGAAGAAGGCAGCCTTTGTCTGCTTATGTTAAGATAGAAACTCACAGGATTTTATAATTTCTTCTTTTTTTTTTTGTTTTTGTTTTTGTTTTTGTTTTCAAAACAGGGTTTCTCTGTGTAGCCTTGGCCATCCTGGACTCACTTTGTAGACCAGGCTGGCCTCGAACTCACAGCCTCTGCCTCCCGAGTGCTGGGATTTCTTAATGACAATTATTGAAGTGTCTCTCCCCAGATACTGTGGTGGCTAGTATATCTTAGCTCACAATGACCCAGAATCTGGTGGGGCCACCATCCCACTTCAAAGACGGGGAAGCAGGCTCTGAGGGTGGCACTCAAGTACGTCATGCCAGGATGACAGCTCCTCTGGGATATGCTCAGGCTCCACGGCCTGATGTGGGACCAGTGTCTTAACACGTGGATACAGTTGGGGAGGGTCTGTGTGACGTCCTCCAGCTGTGCCCAGCTGTTCTCGCAGTTATCTGCAGGGACATCTCACAGGTTAGCCTACATATTGATATTTACTAAAAAAAAATAAAACAACAACAAGAACAACAACAAAAACCCAGATTGCATTAGTTACTTCTCTCATTGTGACAGACTACCCTGGAAAGAAGCAATTTAAGAAATGAAGGGTTCTTCTGGCTCACAGCTTGAGACAGTTCAGTCCATCAGGGCACAGAAGACATAGAGACAAGAGTGGAAGTCTGGCTGATCACATTGCATCCTCACTCAGGAAGCAGAGCATGGACAGGAAGTGGACAACGGAGGCTATAAAACCTCAAAGCCTAGCCTCATTGACCTACATCCTTCAGCAAGACTCCACCCCCTCAACGTTCCACAACCTTTCCAAATAGCACTGCCAGCTGGGAACTAAGTGTCCAAACACCTGAGCCTATTTCACGTTCAAACCACAGCAGCAATATAATAATAATAAAAATAATAATAGTGTAAACACACAATTTGTCAGGTTTTAACCCAATTTGTGGCCAGGATAAAAACACCACCAACATGGCACTTGTGCACTTTTGAACCTTTGCGGAGGCCAGAAGTTCAAGGTCATGACAGTCCAGTGACCGTTCCTAATGAGGACACTCCGCTAAGTTTATAGAGGGCCACTCTCTTGTTGTGTGCTCACAAGGCCTTCCCCCACAGGTCTCTTCCTTGTTTCTTTTGAGGATGCCAGACTCGTGGGATTAAGCTCACCTGCATGGCTTCATTTAGCTCATCCTAAGAGCCCGCTCTCCAAATAGAGCCATGAAGCAGAGGTGGAGCTTCGATATAAGAATTTAGAGAGGAGTGGCACTATTAGCTTTTTTTTGTTGTTGTCCTACAAAAAACTTTATTACTTATTTACAGAACAACAACCAGACTCCAAATGCAGGGGACCAAGGAGGCTTCCATTGTTATGTAGGGTCAGGCTGCAGCATGCCAGTTCTCTCTGGCATTGAACCCTTCTGTTCAGGGCTAAGGCTGGCAAGCAGGATCTAAAGACAGAGCGTGTATCATGAAATCTTAACAATGTGGTCCTCTAAATAAGTCCCACACAATGACACATTTGACAGCCCAGCACGGATGAAGAACTCTCACAAGGCCTCATAGACAGTGAACTACAGGCGTTAATGGATGCTGAGAACACTCTTCTCCAGTGACTGGCCCCTGGCAGGTTATCTAATATGAGCAACACTAAATGGACTGTCCTAGTCAGTGTTCTATTGCTGAGGAAAGACCCTGTGACCACAATAAATCTTTTCAAAGAAACCATTAGTTGGAGCTAGCTTACAGTTTCAGAGTCTTCGTCCATCATCGTCATGGTGGAGAGCATAGCAGCGTGCAGGCAGACAGTGCTGGAGAGGGAGCTGAGAGTTCTACATCTGGATCTGCAGGCAGCAAGAAGAGAGAAAGCCCCAGGCCTGGCTTGGCCTTTTGAAGCCTCAAAACCCACCCTCAATGACACACTTCCTCCAACAAGGTCATACAAATAAAACAACCAAAAACCACATCGTCTGAATCCCTTTAGTCACTCCATGACAACTAAGCATTCAAATATATGAGCCCATGGGGGGTCATTTTTATTCAAACCACTACATGGACTCAGCATGTTTCATTCGTAGATAGGTAGGTAGGTAGATAGATAGATAGATAGATAGATAGAGATAAGTATGTAGGTAGATGATAGATGATTGATAGATTATAGATGATAGAAGTAGGTTGGTGATAAATAGATGATAAGTAGGTAGATAGATAGTAAATTTATTTAATAATAATAATTAAAGAAGAGCAGATCATGAAGTTAAGATAGAGAGGGGAAAGGCACCAGAGGAGTTTAAGGGGGAAGCAAGTGGAATGTAAATGATATAAATATAGTATTTAATATGAAATTCTTAATAATAATAATAATAATAATAATAATAATAATAATAATAATAATAATAATAATACAACTGTTAAAAAGCCAAAGAGATACAGTGTGCTTTATGATGTTTTATGTCACCATGCAAATCTCTCTGTCACTCCAATTTGATTGTTTCAAAGACATTATTAAATAATACATCTGTTTTGTCTTTTTTTTTTAAGTTCTACAGGTGAAACTTGGGGTGCTCATTAAGTGCTGTGCTACTGAGCTATACCTCCAGCCTAGGAATTTTTAACTTTTGAAGCCTAATCATTTATCCAAGTCTGTGAAAGAAATTTTTTGCCCATAAAAGTTTACTGTGTAGTTCTTAGAATACTGAGAATCAAAGCCACTTCAGTGTCTAACCACGAGAGGAAGCTGGGTAAAGGATGGTATCATGACCCCTAATTACAGATGGAAAGCCACTTTTTGGATGGTACTGCTTAGTGTTTAATAAAAAGCGCTGGACGCATCTATACTCAGTTTAGGATATGAAGAGATACCCAAGATAATGCACTGAGCTAAAAACAGACAGAATTGGGTTAGCAATATGGCTCAGTGGGTAAGGATATTTGCTACCAAACCTGAGGGTCTGAGTTTGATCCCCAGAATTCACACAGGGAAAGAAGAGGGCGGATTCCTGCAACTTAGATAGATAGATAGATAGATAGATAGATAGACAGACAGACAGATAGCTAAAACAAGTTTTAAAAACACAATTTAAAATGGCATTAGAGCTTTGATTTTTAATGCTAGGACATTAAAAAACAACAACTAGAAAGTGTAACAGCTGTTACAGAGCTTGGCCAAAGGTGATGAGAGTGCTAGAAACTATATTGTTTTAAAATATGCGTTAGTTTCCCAATTCAATGTGTACACTATTTCTACAATGAAATCACATTAGAAGCTACTCTGAAAAAACTCAGTTGCTTTGGAATGAGAGCAGAGCCGTAGAATGGGCAGCGCACAGGTGAAGGCATAGACACAGGTGCACCTGAGTCACAGAGCCAGGCATGGACACCTGGGAGCAAGACTCTTGAGTGTCTCTGTAATGCATTCCCCACCTCTGTAAAATGGGTATCACATTGGATGCCTTGGGAGCCTGGTTAGAGTGTCCATTGAGAATAGCTTCATTCCTCCTGGGCATGCTTTCTCACGCTTGAGTGACAGCTCATAAAGTTGGGAACCAGGAGCCTTGGCTGACCTGGGGGTCACTTTGTAGACCAGGCTGGCCTGGAACTCACAGAGACCTGCCTGCCTTTGCCTCCCAGAGTGCTGGAATTACAGGCCACCACACCTAGAGGGAGGTCCTTCTTAAAACCAGGGGAGAAAGGAGGAGGGGGAGGAGAAGAATGGAGGAAAAAGAAGGAGGGGAAAGCTGTAGAAGAAAGAAAAAAGAGAAAAAGAAAGGAAGCCAGGAGAAAAAAAGAGTAAGAAGGAAAGGAAGAAGAAAAAGGATGAGAGGAGGGGAAAAGGTGTGGGAGAGAGGAAGTAGAGGGGAGGAACTTACGTCTAATGTCCTCTGTAGGGCTGGGATGCTACACAGGGAAGCCAGGTCTCCTCTGTGGCCTTGGCCCAGCCTCGCTGCCCTTCAGAGGCCCCTTCAGGCTTAATGAGGGTCTGTGATGCCTGGAGACTGCCCATTACTGAGCTGAGTTTATTTTGAAATCCAAGATAGGAATGGCTGTGTCTCAACCAGCTATGTGTTTACACCACCGGGCCAGTGTCGCCAGAAATAGACATTTTGTCATGAGCTCAGAGCTGGGCTCAGGCTCCAGAGAGAGGCTGGGTCCCAGGTCAAACAGGCAAGAAGAAGTTTCCAAGGCCCCTAAGATGTACACCAGGCAGTGTGGGAGCCCCGGGGTGGGGGGTGCTCTGGGAACTAACTGCATTGGGGATCTGTGGGTTCTATAGTCCCTGGGAGGCACTAGGTTTAACTATGTACCACATGGCCATGTCATCAGATGTCACCAACATTGTGACAAAGGGGGTGATCAGGACTGGGGATCAAGCATAGATTTTTAGAGGAGTGACATCATTGCTGAGGGCTGGAGCGGGGACCACCGAGGTCTGTGATGAAACAAAGGTTGCTCTGGTCATAAACCACAAACCAGAAGTGCTTCAAACTACAGAAATCAACCCTGACTCCTCTGGATGCCCTACACCCAGCTTCCTGGGGTGGCCAGAAGCCCTTGGCTTGCAGACCCAACCTACTCCTTACTCCCATGCAGATGGCTGTCTTCTCCCTGTGTGCTTCAGTGTGTCCTCTGTCCCTCTTGTTCTATTTGGGCCCTCTGTAACCCAGTGTGATATTATCTTAATTACAGCTGAGAAGACCTGTTTCCACATAAGTCCCCTCCAAGGGTCCCAGATAGATATAGCTGTGGGGGAGGAATGCTGTTTAACCTGACATGTGGGAACAGTGTGGGCCTAAGCCTTAGACAGACGTGGGAGTTATTGGCTAGAGATGGGCTGAAGCGATGGGTCAGGGTCATATTCTGGGGTCCCAGGAAGCCATGCTGAGAGTTAAGGCAGTGAAAACACCCTCTTTTCCATGGCACAGGGGTGTGTTGGAGGAGAGTCCTTTGAGAACAGGCCAGGAGTCAGATCCTGACTTCTGTAGGTCTATTTGAACTTGAGGGACTTTTCAGGCCCTGGCTTCTGTCTCACTGCCATGGCTGAGTTATCTGATGTCTGATGGCCCTTCGATTTATTCTTTAGCAGCAATAAAGCTGGGGAAATGTGGCCAGAGAAGTGACAGCACCTTGCTGCTATCTGATGGTGCTTGTCTTCTTCCTCCAGGGGCCCTGTCCCTCAAGACAGAGAAGCTCCGCTCTGACTTCAGGGAAGAGCCCCCCAGCTCTGCCAGCCTCACCCTCATGCTCTCAAAGTTGCAAGTCATAATGGGCTCCCTGGGCTAATGGGGACTATGGAAACCTGGATCCCAAACCAAGTCTCCTTCAAGAAGGCTGGTGGTCTGGGTACTTGTGGTAGGGTGTATGTGTGTATGTGTGTTGTGTGTGTGTGTGTGTGTGAGTGTTAGTTCTCTGCATCTGCTTGACAAGGCTATGGGGCCTGCTGACTTGATTGAATACTGGTCTGGATGTTTCTGGGAATGGATCAACATTTGGAGTCAGTGAGCTCTGAGTAAAGCCAGTGAGTGAGCCTCCAGAGTGCAAGTAGCCAAAGGCCTTAAAGACACAGATAGAGCTGGGCATGGTGGCACATGCCTAAAATCCCAGCACTTGAGGAGGCAGAGGCAAGCAGATCTCTGTGAGTTCAAGGCCAGCCTGATCTACAAGCAAGTGCAGGACAGCCAAGGCTACACAGAGAAACCTGTCTCAGAAAAAAATGACACAGATGGAGGGTCCCAAAGAAAGGGGATTTCATTAGAACACAGCCCAGAAAAGACAGCCAGGCCTCCCAGCCCACAGTGTTTACACTCAACACCACAGTGTCATTTTTCTGCCCTAACACCCTCTGTCTGCTGCTTTATAGAGTTCAATCTTACCTGCCCCCACTATTACACAGGTGACATCCTTAAAAGTCTCTCTTTGTCGCCTATAGTTTTGTTTGTTTTTTGGTTTTTGGTTTTTGGTTTTGTTTTGTTTTGTTTTTAGGTTGTGTGAAAGAGAGAGACACAGAGAGACAGAGACACAGAGAGAGAGATAGGTAAGTAGATGCATGAATAGATAAGGATGTCTATATATATGTGTGTATATATATACATATATATGTACATATATGTATATTCATACATATTTAGAATACATATATACATGTGTAGATGGGTAACTAGATGAGGTAGATGCATATATAATATGTACACATAGGTGGGTGGATGGACTGACATATGAATAAATGCATGAATGGTAACTGGGTGGATGATCTTATTTTGGCTCATGGTTTCAGAGGGTTCAGCTCATCACAGTGGGGAGGGTGTGAGCAGTTCAGCCCATGACAGGAAGGAAGGAGAGAGAGAGTGTGGGAGCAGAAAGAAAGGAGAAGAGGAGGAAGAGAAGAAAAAGAGAGGGAAAAAAAAAAAACCACTTCTGAGCTTCTCTACTGTCATCAGGCCCAGGCAAGGAGATGTCTGGGGACAATACTGGGCCAGGCGAGACTGTGACAGCTCACACATACACACACAGGGCAGCTCTTGGCGAAAGGCACACATTCAAGGATGGTTTTATTTTCCTCTCTGTAGTAATTTCTTTCCCCAGTGGACCCATAATGCCATCAGCAGCTCATGATCTGGGGTGCAGGGGGACGCACACAAGGGTGTGTGCTGTCTGCTCCTCATGTCAGCTGCCAGGCTTCTAGTGAAGGAGTATAAGATGAGATATAAATTCCAGTAACGGGGCTCTTGTTTGTGTCTCAGTGAATGCCTGGACTTGAGGAGGTGTGCAGCCCCTGGCAGCCTCAGATAGGCTGCAGGACCCTTATCAACTGAGTGTCCTTAGGACATTCAGTGATAATAAACACAGACTAGGCACATAGTGTATCTTATGCTCATCCAAAGGAGGTGGGTGGGGTCTCCATTTTGCAGATGGGAAAACCAAGGCTCAAGAGAATAGATGGCTTACCCAAGGTCTTTTGGGTAGAGAGGAGCACCATTGGTGCTTGAACCTCAATGTTGAGGCTCTCTAGCCCCCATCTCTGGCCTCCATGTCCAGCTTGGGGTAGCAGTGCCCCAAGCTCTCTCAGTGGAAGCTGTTATTATATACACTGGGTACTCAGAGAAGGTGAGTGATCTTGTTCAAGGTCATAATCTGGACAGGTCCTCGGAATTCTTGGTACCGTGACTAGTAGCTTGGAAAGGGTGGACACCCCTCTGCACATGCCCCAAGGATGGTCATAGACAGGACTCTGGGGCTGGAGAGTTAAGGTGCATGCCTTGCAGTGCAAATCAGGGAAGTAGGATGTGTGTGTGTGTGTGTGTGTGTGTGTGTGTGTGTGTGTGTGTGTGTCTAGGATTATCTTCTCTGGCTAGGCCCCTGGAGCCTTCAACAGTCACAGCCCTCCTGCCTCCTGCCCTCACCCTTTGGGGTGTTGTCACAGCAACTACTTGGGCATGTCCAATG
This sequence comes from Acomys russatus, assembly GCF_903995435.1. Classification (NCBI taxonomy): domain Eukaryota; kingdom Metazoa; phylum Chordata; class Mammalia; order Rodentia; family Muridae; genus Acomys; species Acomys russatus. The sequence goes on from NC_067158.1 coordinate 29,345,248, forward strand.
AGTCTCCTTCAATAATCTGAGCCTCTGATCTTTGCAGGACAGTAATGAAGGGACAGTTTGTTAGTGCTAACACTAACATGGAGGAACCCGGCTGCCTTGTTCATGACATTTAAGGAGTCTGCTCAGACTAGCCGACAGCAGGACAAACTGTGAACATATTTATTTGTTCAGCTTCCTGTGGTGAAAGCCAGTGTTTACAAGGCCAGCTCTTTGTAGTTATGGAGGGTTTGTCTTTTTTCCTTTTTTGTAAGGAAAGAGCAATGTCTCAGGCCCTGATCATGTCCACACCCCCACCCCCACTCCATTTACTCAATCCAAGGCTAAAGCTAGTGGGGTCCAGTGTCTAGAAAGAAAATACCACTGGGGCTGGACTGTGCTTGGCTGAGTGACACATACAGGAGGCTCTGTAAGCCACCCCTATCTCCACAGGCAGAAGTAGTTTAGGGATGTACTCAGGGTCACACAGCTGAACACTGGGACTCGAGTTCATACCCAACTGGAACTTTCCATAAGATGAACAGTTGTTCTCTCTGCCAAGGTAGACCTGCTCCTGGTGTCTCAGGAACCCCAGAGTCAGGGGTGGGAGGTGGGGAGCGTGTGCTTTAGATCTTTCTTGTCCTTAAAAAAACAAAACAAAACAAAAACCAAAAACAAAACAAAACAAAAACAACAACAAAAAAACTAACCTGGGGTTGGAGAGATGGTGCAAAATTTAAAAGTGCTTGTCCCCTCTTCCAGAGGACCTGAGTTGAGTTCCCAGCACCTCCCGGGGCATCTGTATTCACATGTATACATATTCCCAAACAGACACAGGCACATACACCACACACAAACACACACTCTCTCTCTCTCTCTCTCTCTCTCTTTCTCTCTCTCTCTCTCTCTCTCACTCAAACCACACACATACCACACATATTCTCACACACATACACACCACAAGTCACTCATACACACACCATATACACACTCACACACATACCACACACATACTACACCGTATACACACACTCTCACACGCACAAACCTTACACATATCACATACACTCACTCATATACACACAGACACACTCCATACACACACTCTCACACAAATATTACAATACCCTTACACACTTCTCACACACACACACACACACACACACACACACACTCACAGAGAAAATAAAACATTTTTAATTTAAAAAATCAAAGTGGCTGGTACCTAAGGAATGGCATTTTAGTTGTATTCTGTGCCACCCCTCCCATGCACACATGCACATACACTCACAAATACACAGCCGTGTACTTGAAAGCACACATGAACATGAACACACAGAGAATTAATTTGATGATGAGGTGAGGTGGAGTATAAGAAAATCTGCCATAAAACTAAAGCATAGAAAACTACTGCTTGCTTTTTTTCTTCTTCCTTGGGATCTGGGGCAGATGGAAGATTCCAGATTCTGGGAGCTCAGATGAGTCCATTTTTAGCACAGCCTCCCTCCCAGTTCAAGTTCTGGGGTTCCTTTAGCCCCAACTTCAAGTGTAAGGAAGGCTTCCTTCTATTTGGGTTGCCAAGTTCTAGCTGTGTAGCTCAAGGATTCAGCCACCCTCAAGCCTTGGGAGAGTTGCCTAACTGCTCAGAACCTCAGTTTTCCTTTCTGTGAAATGGGGCTAATAATCCCCATACTTTCATCATTGGGGAGGACCAGGTGGAAAGAAGAGCTTGTCAAACACTGAGCAGGCTTTTATCCTGGGCTGCGGTGTTCCTGTTGAAAGAACAGACTCTGGGTTTGGGTCAGAGAGTCTGAGTTCAGAGTCTGAGCTGCTCATGGTATCACCCACCCACCATGCAGAAGTAAAAAGGGAGGGTTGGCAAGGCTGGGAGGCTTCTCCAGGCTGGGAATCCTCAGTGGCAGTATGGCCTCACACTGTGCCCGCACCAGCTTTTGCTGTCCTGGCCTCTGATTCTTTCCCAAAGCTAGTATAAAAGGGGAAATTTCAGCCGGGCAGTGGTGGCACATGCCTTTAATCCTAGCACTTGGGAGGCAGAGGCAGGTGGATCGCTGTGGTCTACAGCAGTGAGTCCAGGACAGTCAAGGCTACATAGAGAAACTCTGTCTCAAAAAAAAAAAAAAAAAGAAAAAAGAAAAAAAAAAAGAAAAAGAAAAAGAAAAGCAGGAATTTCGTGACACTTTCAACCTCTCCCCAGCCCCTCCTGTACTCAAGGTGCTCCTTCTCAGCACACTCACACCACACATTACGCACACAGACTTCCCAAGCTCCCACAGAGCAGAGCCTTGCCCCAGCAGATGGCTTCCCAGTCAGATGCAAGTTACTGTCCAGCTCAGCCAGCAGGCGGCCAGCAGGCCAAGCATCAAGAGGCGGGCTGTGGCTACTCTGCCTGCCTGGAGCCTCTCTCAGCAGGAGCCAGGGTCCCCAACTGTCCCCTGGGGTCAAATCCATCACTCGGTGGCTGCACTCCATCAGGCAGGCGCAGCCGGAGGGTCAAGTGGTCCGTCGCAGCTGCCCGGGCACTGGGAGCCCATCGTGGCCATATTTAATTTAATTAAGGCTGTCAGCACTATTGATTTCAGCAGTTTCAATTACTATGCTGTTATGGTTTCTGGATCAACTGATCTGTGATGGGTCCTATCAGCAAAGACACACATTGAGGTGGGAACCCTCCATCTCCTTTAAGCCTGACACACGCCGCCATGGCCTGTGAGTTATTGCTTCCATCCGGCCCGGCTCCCCTTCTCAGCCTCATAATTAATTTCTCATTAGACAGCTCTTTATTGTTTAATTTGTGCGGTTTATAATCAAATTGGGCACATTAATTGTCGTTGGATTTAAGGCGAATGGAAAAGAAAGGGCTTCAATAACTTACTCTTCCATGACTCCCGACAAGATAAAATAAAGCCCGCAGAGAAGTGTCAGCTTTTTACATTATAAATTAGGTTTTTTAAAGAGCACGGGCATTTAAGACGCAGTTATCACACATTTAGTAATTATAAATCCTACACTGCAAAACAATTATTGAGATATAATTATGCTGCTTGGCTCTTGGGCAGTGGGGCTGCATGATGGTGAGATTCTTCCTTGTGTGTATGGGGGGGCTTTTCTTAGTTTGGGGGTAACCATGTCAAATGTAGTATATGAGTGTTCTTTTTAAAAGACTGCTTAACCTAGAGGGTGTGTCAAATACAATAGGCATTGCTGGACCTTATCTGCCCTTTAGAGATCTGCATCATCACCTGAGGCCCCTCCCTGTGCCCTAAGAAACACAGCTGTCCTTGTCATACAATCCCAGGGCAGACATTCAGACAAGTAAGGAACGTGAATGAGGCCAAAGTCAGGTCCATGTGGGACTGGCAGACTTACCTATGGGGTACTTGAACCTACCTGTGTTGGTAGCCAGATCCATTTGTGATGAATAACCCCACCTGTGGATGGATGGGGTCCATCTGTGGGGCAGCTGTGTGTGTGTGTGTGTGTGTGTGGGTGTGTGTGTGTGTGAGTGTGTGGGTGTGTGGGTGTGGCCTGTGCTTGTGTGTGTGTGTGTGTGTGGGGGTGATTGGATCCACCGGCAAGGTGGCCAGATCCACCTGTAGAGTGGCCATTCCAGGTTTTCTAAAGAAGGGACACTTGAAAGTGGAAGATTGCCCCCCAATGGTGTGTGAAGAGGACAGTGCAGGCAGGGACCCTGGTGAGCAAAAGCCTGGGTGGGGTCCACAGTGGCCATTCTTTTAGAGGTCAAAAGTTAGAGGTGGGCAAAGCAGGTCCTTGAGGCCACTGCAGCAGGCCTGAGGCTGGGTAAGGGAGCCACAGTGGAATGAAGATTTATGTGGGCTGAATGTGCCCCTCAGTGTCTTCCAGTCTGTTCAACCTATCCCAGTGTTGCCTGGGTGGCATCTGTCTGGGTTGAGGACTTGTGGGCCCTGTCTTGGAGAAGGCCAAAATATAAACCCAGGCCTTCCTCACAGTCTACTGTTTTGCACCTGTTGTTCCACAAGCACCTACTATGTGCAGGAAGTATAGGAGATAGTGAGTTGGCACAGGACAGCTCTCAGAGTGACCTGTGGGAGCAGTCTTGGGCCTGTCCGCAGGATTCTACGAGAGCATACAGTCCAAAGAGAATAGACTTGAAAAAGGTGAGTTACACACAGCTGAAAAGAACCTACCAAGCAAGCAACAAAGGACCTACTGAACACAGCACCAAAAACCTTACTAAACACAGCACTAAAGAACCCTCTAAACACAACTCCCCCAAACTTGCTAAACACAGCATTAAAGAACCCACTGAAAACAGCACCAGAGAATCTACTTGGTTCTAGCAGTGGCCAGGGTGTGATGGAGACCCAACCAGTCTGCCTCTGCTACCATGTCTAGGATAAAAGTCTGTCATCCAGACCATCTTTTTAAAAAGATACACTTATTTGCATATAAGTGTATATATACATATATGTGTATATATGTATATATACACACATACACATGTATGAACGCACACATGCGCACGTGCACACACACACACACACACACACACACACAGACAAAAACACACCTGTATACAGTGCCTGTAGAGGCCAGAAGAGGGCATGTGATCATCTGGAATTGGTGTTACAGAAGTTGTGAGCTACCATGTCCATGCTGGGAATCCAATCCTGGTCCTTGGGACAAGAAGCCCTCACTCTTAACCACAGCATCTTTGCCCCAAACCAGCCCATCTTGCCAGGCCTACCTGCCTGCCTTCCACTCTCTGGCCCCTGCATCCTCACAAGTGAGCCGAGAGCTAGAGACACTTGCCCTCCTTTACAGGTGGATGTGGAGGGATTCTCCAGCCTTCCCAGGGAGAAGAGAAGTGATGCAGCTCTCTCCTACCACACTGTCCACCTTTTAGCCCGGGGGCCCTGTGACAGGTCCTGGGAGAATTTTCTGGTAAACTTTAGCAACAACTCTTCTCTGGAGACACAGTTTGCTCCAAGAAACATTCTGCAAGCACCCAGCTCCCAGGTGCAGACACCACAGAGGCTGAGACCTTACTCTGCCCCCTCTCCTCTCCTGGAGGCTAGAACCTGCCTATTCTCTGCCCTGGCTTAAACCTCTTGGACCTGGCATTCTGTTAACAAGGCTTTCAAGTACACAATATTCATTTATTGCTTGTAATTCTTTTGTTGCTAAAAACTCATAAGATCTCTCATTTGTCTAAAATGTCCAATGTACTTTTGAAATGACTTTTTCTCTGCTGTAATTGTTTAGACCAATACTTTATCATCCACTCCAGGCTCTGTGTGCATCCCGTTTCCCCTTTTCATGACCCCTACCTCTAGCAGTATCTGCAGAATAGAGGATTTCCTCTCTCCCTGGATTGTCTCAAGTGTGCAAAGTAAAACAAGGGCTCTCTTCCCTGGTACAGTGACATTTGCCTCTTACATGCTCAGTTTTTTCACTCTGAACTCTTCATTTCTACCTTGTCTACCCACCTGACTTTCTAGAGCCTCCACTATTCCTACTAAAACCTGTAGTCAAGGAAACTCTGTGGGCCAAGTAGTGGTGGCACATACCTTGATCCCAACATTTGGGAGGCAGAGGCAATCAAATCTCCTGAGTTCAAGGCCAGCCTGGTCTACAGAGCAAGGTCCAGGACAGCCAAGGCTATACAGAGAAAGTCTGTCTCAAAAACACACTCCCACACAAAAAAAAGAAAAGAAAAATACAGAAAGAAAGCTTTGTACAGTAGGTATTTCCACCCAGCTTGGCATAGCATCTTCATAAAGAAGCTCATGAGGGACTTGGGGTGTGGCTTAGTGGGTTGAGTTCTCACTTAGCTTGCATGATGCCCTGGGTTCAGTCAATCCACAGTACCACACAAACCTAGTGTGATGGTGTATGCCCGTAATCGAAGAACTTAGGGAGGTGGATGCAGAAGGATTGGAAAGTTCAAAGTTATCTCAACTATGTATGGTGTTTGAGGGTAGCCTGGGCTAAAGACACTATCAAGGAAGGAGAGGGAGGGAGGGAGAGAGAGGACAGAGGGAGAATGAAGAGAGAGAGAGAGAGAGAGAGGGAGGGAGGGAGGGAGGGAGGTGGAATTCTGTGGATTAGGCTTCATCTTGAGTAAGAGTTTGGAGATGGAGTCAATACCCGTGGAATGCCTTGACTTGGAAGGCCATCTCTAGTAACATCTTGAGGTTCTTGTTTCCTGGTCCTGGTCTACTTGTTTGGGCTTGAGACTATGCTTGGCTTTCAAAGCCTTTCTCTACACACCCTTACCAGACCCAACTCTGGGTCACCCCAGTGCCTTTCCATAGCTCCCCAAAGCCAGGAAAAAATTAGACCTTGAGTTTTAATGTCAAGTGTAAGAAAAGTCCTCTGCTATACACAGGGTTCAGTTTAGGGAGGGGCCTGGCTTCCAGATAGTTTGACTTTAGCCAGGAACTTCTGTGACCCTAGGCAAAGTCACTAATGGTCTAGGGCACTAGGTCCAGTGGTTTATAAAATATAATTGGATAAAATAATGGTTAGGCACTGACTAAGATCCTTCTGATTTTAAGAACTCTTATAAATCTGTCTGTTATCTCTCTTGAAATACCTAGCATAGAAACTGCCCTCTTTGCACACCCCTGACTTTATGTGGACTCTAGGAGAAGAAGGAGGGTCCAGCTCCAAGTGGTGACTTAGGGTTTCTATTGCTGTGAAGAGACACCATGACCATGACCAACTCTTACAAAGAAAAAACATTTAATTGGGGCTGGCTTACAGCTTCAGAGGTTTAGTCCATTATCATCATGGCAGGAAGCATGGCAGTGTGGAAGCAGACATGGTGCTGGAAAAGTGGCTAAGGGTTCTACATCTGGATAGGTGGCAACAGAAAGTGAACTAAGACACACTTCCTCCAACAAGGCCACATCCACTCCAACAAGGCCACACCTCCTAATAGTGCCACTCCCTATGGGCCTATGGGGCCCATTTTCACTCAAAACACCACAAGTGAGATGCCAGGAAATGAGCCCAACACAGACAGTGCCTCTGTGAACAGTAGTCCCTTCATTGATTTCAGACTACATGGAGACCACATGGCTCCAATATAGTTTCCCACTCTAAACAGAATATACCCAGAGTGACACATTTTTATAGTATGCTCACCAGGAGCAAGTGAGCAGAGAAATCTGTGTTTGGACAGTGACAATAGCTGGCAGGGGACACTGGGTAGGGTGGTGGGAGCAGGGGTGGGAAACAGTAGAAGACAGCAGGATGGGTATGCCACTGGTAAAGTGAGGGCAATAGCATTATGATCATCAACTTCCCAGAGCACGTGAAGCACTTGGGACAACACCCTGCACCAGGAAAATGTCTGCCATCACTGCTGAAGGAGTGTCCAGTAAGAAAGACATTGGAGAAACACCGAAATGCACATGGAAGCACAAAGACCTCAATGGAGCAGGCCACAGTGGTCCAGGTGGGAGCCCATAGAGACTTGGGTAAGGAACAAACTAGGGAGGATGCTGTCAGAGCCCTGGACAGAGGGCTGGATGGATGTGTTGGGGTGACAAAGTGAGGGGAAGCCAAGGGTGCTTGTGATGTTCTGCCTGAGCAAGTAGATGCTGAGAAGAGTGAAGAGCCCCAAGGAGGGATCTGGGTGAAGGGAGTTTGGGGAGAGCTAGTCAGCAGATCACTGTCAGAGAGGTCATGCCAAGGGGCCTCCTGAAGATGCTGACTCGGGAATTTGAAAGTACGGATTAGAGGCAATGATCAGAAGAAGGGAGAGGACAAAAGGGAAGGGAAAAGAAAGAGAAAGGGAGGGCTCAGAGAAAAGGGAAAGGAATGAGATGGAGAAGAGAAGAGTTTGGGGTCTCTGTAGGCATCCAAGACTTTTCAACATGTGCAGATTTGGCCTTCCGAGGCCTTCCAACATGTACAGAGTTCAAAGGAAGGCTGAGAGCACCCCCCAAGGACTAGGATCAGGAAACCTCTTGCTGGGCTAGGCATTTACCTTTTTTTTGTTTTGTTTTGTTTTGTTTTAGGATTATGTGGAGGCCCCAGGACTTCTGGACAAGGGTCCCTAAAGGCAAAAGGCCCATGGTGATAGAGGTATGAAGAAATTTCCCAACCAGCATGAAAGTTTTCAGATTTACACTCATGGCCCCTCTAAGTCCACCCAATGATGCCCCAATTTCAAGTCCCCTTGGCAGAGGCAACCTAGGCTCCCCCAGGTCTCTGCATCTCTGTCCCAGCTGGGAACTGGTATGGCTGCCAACCAGTTGCCGCTTCCAACTCCTGAGTTTTCATTAAGACCCTGGCATCTCCCCCAGAGCTTGAAGGAGTCTCTATTAATTACGGGCAAATGCTGGCACTCCCCCCGGAAATCTGCAGCCCCAGCCTGGCTCCGTCCCCTCTGATTTTATTAAAACCCACCTTGCCAGCCAGGACCCTGGGATTTACAGCCACAGCTAATAGGCTGCCTCCCCAGGAGACATAAATCCTAGCGTTCTACACAGGGAGCTGCTTGCTGCTAAGAGGCCGGTTAATTGTTCCACGTCGAGGAGTCCACAGAGGAATGTTCAATTAGGTGTCACAGAAAATTTGGAGCACTAAATAAGGTGAACAGGAATAGGGTGCCACTGGTTTTGTTTGTTTGTTTGTTTGTTGTTTGTTGTTTGTTTTTCTTTTCTTTCTTTCTTACTTTCTTTCTTTTTTCTTGAAGTGGGAACAGCCCTTTTTTGTTCCCCAGTGCCTCCTCTGGTCAAGGATCAGAGTGCTGTTTTGAGTGGATAGGTCTGCATCCATCATCCCACACCCCAGAGCAGCACTTGGAACTTTCTCAACCACAGACAAGCTGTATGTCCTTGGGAGAGTCTAAACAACTCTGAGACCCCCCCTCCCCTTCTGTAAGACGAGGTGACAGTGTTTTCCACCACTTCACAGCATCACTGGAGAGCTCATTCATTCATTCATTCATTCATTAATTCATTCATTCATTCATCAAACTTGCTGAAGGACATTTTCTTATCTCAGTCTCATTCAGTGACTACATGAAAGTACGGCTTCAGCAACAATGTATTTCTCAGCTCTGAAGGCTGGTGTCTAAGATCAAGGTGCTGGCATATCCAGCATCAAGCCATGGTGTCCTCCTCATCCATACAGTGTCTCCTCACTGTGTCCTCCAGGATCAGGGAGGCAGCTCTCTTACAAGAGTGATAGCACGGTTGGAGTTCCCCCATCATGACCTCATCACTTCCCAACAGCCCTGCCTTCTAATACCTTGAGAGGTAAGATGTCAGCATATAAATTTGGGGAACACATTCTCACTATAGTACCTCTGTGTTCCAGGAAAGGTGCTAGACCCACTTGAGGGGACAACAAGAAAAAGGGGATCCCTAGGCAGGGGTACCCTAAAGATTAGCATAGAGGGGCTGGAGAGATGGCTCAGTGGTTAAGAGCACTGTCTGCTCTTCCAAAGGACCTGGGTTCAATTCCCGGCACCCACATGGCAGCTCACAATTGTCTGTAACTCCAGTTCCAAGACATCTGACACCTACATACCAATGCACAAAAAATAAAACTAAATAGGGGGCTGGAGAGATGGCTCAGTGTTTAAGAGTGCTGGCTGCTCTTCCAAAGGTCCTAAGTTCAATTCCCAGCAACCACATGGTGGCTCACAACCATCTATAATGTAACCTGGTGCCCTCTTCTGGCCTGCAGGTAAACAAGCAAACAACACTGTATACATAATAATAAAATAAATCTTAAAAATAAAACGAAATAAAAATTATTTTTTAAAAAAAGATTAGCATAGAAGAGGTGGGAGCCAGCACAGATGTCTAACCCTGTTGGAGGACGGCACTGTCTGGAAAGACTTCTTGGAAGAAGTGACAGGAATGGCCTCTGGCAATGCACAGTTGAACATCACAGCTTCACCCCAGCAGGCACCTTCACTCACTTCTTTCTTAGAGAGTGTAGCTGGCATCCAATTCACAGTACAATCACAGGCTTGGGGGATTACTATATACTAACAACCAGAGGGTTAGAGAGGCTGAGTGACAGGTATATGGCTACACAGCCAGTTAGTAGCAGAGCAGATGGTGAAATCTTCACAGTGGGGTGAAAGGGCCCAGACCAAGGGCCTCTATGAAGAAGTCCTGGCAGTGATGTTCATAATCTCCAGGTTGCATTTTCTACTGGGTCCCAACTTCGGGTACAGGCCACCACCTCTGGGGAACAGAACCCTGGCCAGCTCTTGGTTATCTCAATAGCCCTTTACCAGAATCCCTAGCCTGGTGGTCTCAGCCCCACACCCAGGCCACACAGTGTTGGTCAGTGGTGGGAGGAGCCCACTTTCCCTACTGCAGCAGATTCCAAGCTACTGGTTTTCCATTCTCAGTCCCCTGGGTCCACCGAGGCAGCCTGAGCATTCTTGCAGACATCAGATGCCCTAAAATTACCACATTGAAAACCCATCTCTTTCCCATTGGGCCTGGACTAGCATCATTGCTAAGACGTGAACTGGGAAATGACCTCTCTGGGTAGGTTCTGGTGACAAGGACACCAACTCAACAAGTGAGTGTGACATTTAATATCTTCACCAACTTTATACTACACATGAAGAGCATATACCCAGAGTACTGTATAGCCCTGCCCAGATGCAAGGACTTTCCGGTTCAGCATAAATTATGGAGTGGCAGACTGTGTGTAGAGCCCCAAGGTGCATGTCATGTCTTGCCTCTGCTTGCCTTACTCGTCTGCCTCAGTTTCCTCTTCTACTGTTAGGAGTGAAAAAGGCAGTCTCCAAGGGTCACGGTGGAAGTCCACAGGGACGGCTGATGGGAAAATCACTCCTCAAGTGGACCATGCCATATTGGGAGAACAAGAGGGATTACCATAATGCTTTGCGTTTTTATTTTTAACCTGCGTGAAATCCTGCAAGCCAGTGGCTGCCAAAAAATGCTAAGCCACTGTCTGTTCCATGGGGAAATCAGGTTAGCTTTAACTGTAGAAGTGCATGGTGCACAACTTATTTGAAAAACACAAATTCGAAGTTGCCCCAGCCACCTGACTCTGCCTTTGGCATCAATTATGTTTGCTCAAAATTAAGCCCCCCTTTTTTTTTTGTTTTTAACCTGGGGATGAGGTCACCATGGTGGCTGTCTCCTTCAGCTCTGCCCCTGTTGAGGTTCATCTGTTGGGGTTTTGTATGGCCTCCTGTGATCAACAGCTCCTGTTTAAATACAGAACACCAAGGGACTGTGCCGGCTAGGGGCATGAGCACAGGAGCCAACTGTAACAAATTGTCAAGCCCATGGACAACACGGAGCCTGGGAGACCTCGGCTGCCAGTTCTTAGGGGCAGAACTGTGGTGGATGGCTGGTAGATGGCCGTAGCTCCCTGAGAAGTCTGTCCACAGGCTTGTCTTGTGCGGAGCAGCCTGGAGATTGCAGGCAGGAAGGTGAAGCTCGTGGCCACAGCCTCCTGAACTGCTCCACCCCCACTCCTCTATGCCCACCATTACAGTCTCAAACAGAGGAATCTGCAACATACCCTATGAGGTTTATCTAAGGATGAGAAAACCCAAATACACAAGGCTGAGAACTCAGAAGCGTGATTTGCATGGAAGTCCTCTGGCTCCAGAGGAACTGGGCTCACCGTTCTAGTTCCCAGTAACAAGGAGTTTAAATGTTTGCTGTTGATCGGTCCACTTTGTCCCTTGCCTCTTTTACTGATTCCCAACACCTAGCTACACGTAGAAAAGCATGAGTCCAAAAGGCAGGCCAGGTAGCAGTCTCAGCCCATAGCCCCACAGGACTGCTGTGCTATTTTTGCCTTTTCTGTTTCTCCACTGTGTACATGTTCTGTGGTACAGACACTGGTACCCTGTCGGGGCCACATGGCCCCTGCCTTTCTCTTTGCCGATAGAGAGTCCATGGAAACTCAGGTAGCTATACTGCAGCCTTTTAAAGCAATGGCTTAGGGTCTAACTAGGAAACTAATGTTCCGGCCCCAGACCTGGGAACAGAAACACAAAAGAAAGATGCTGTCCCCAAGCACATCCAATGCCTTAGAGAGAGAAAGCATCCTATATGAGGCATGGTGACAAGTGCACATGGTAAAAGGCCATATATGTTAGGGTCATGGGCAGGTAGCTGGAGGAAAGGTGACAGAGAGAGGGTACCTCCATGCTAGAAGATTGGTCGTGGAGGGCTGCGAGGGTGTACATGGCCAAGGAGGAGCATCTGGGACAGAGCTTCCTCCTGCTCCTCCCTTCACTACATCCCAGTGTATTCCAAAGTGTCACATGTATTCCCTTCAGCTCTTGCACTCACTGGACCAGCGTGTGTGTGTGTGTGTGTGTGTGTGTGTGTGTGTGTATGTGTGTGTGTGTGTGTGTCTGTGTGTGTGTGTCTGTGTTTGTGTGTGTGTGTGTGTGTGTGTGTGTGTGTGTGTGATCTTCTCAAGGCTAAGGGGCATCCCTCCTGGCCAGTATCCAATGCTTCTTTTTTTCTCAAGGAACAATTTAATGCACAGAATTGGGTCTCTGGGAAGACTGGAAGGAGGTAGCAGCAGAGCCTCCTAAAGTGACCATCAGGATGGCTCCCATGGCTTTCATTATGTCATCTGAAAGAATAAGAGAAGGTTCAGATGGAATCCCCAGGTCCGCTGAGTAAACAGCATTGCAGGGGTAGGAGTGTTCCATGGGACACCTACATGCAGAGACAGCAGACCTAGATGCAGACCAGGGTGAGCATTCGAACCCACACAGGAGGCACTTCTGAGCACTATACAGTAGGTTCCATCCTAAATGAAAGGATATCCAGCCGGGGCTGCAGTTAGGATCTGGGGTTGGAGGGTTGGGGGGGTAGGTTGTTGCTGCGACTGATACCACTTCTTGGCACCCACAGAGATAGAAAGTAGACCATAAACACGAAGCATAGCCATTACCTGGACACTCCTCCCTGTCCCTAGAGTCTCCAGCTGCCTGCAAGAGCTGGTTTGGCAAACTTGCTCAGAAGCACACTGGGGCTATGAGCAGTGAGGCGCCCAGAGTTTGGAAACAGGACAGGCTCAAGGCACTTTCTGCTCCAGCTGCATCTCCTTGGTGCAGCGGCAATCTGGATGGAGCCCAGAGGGAAGAGGAACTCTGAGATGGAGTAGTTTAGTTTCCCAGCCCTGCAGCAGAAGGAAGTAAGCAAGGATACAAGGCTAGTGGCTGCCTCTCCTCATCTGCTGGAGGATCTCTGGAGGTGGGGGGGGGGGGGGGGGGGGGGAGCTCCAGGCAACTGGAGCATCCCTCACCTATCTCTGTTGATCATCTCCCTGGGAAATGTAAGTGCCCATTTCTCTTCTCCCAGAGCCTAACAGGGCCTAACTCTGTGCCACCGGGTGCAGGAACAATGTCTCACTTGAACCAATGCAGCTGACTCCTACTGACCATCTGCTCCCAGATCCCCATTACTTGGCATTAGAGGCCCCAGATTAAGCTGTATATAGCTTTAAAACCTTCCATGGCCTCCAGTAACCAAAGGATCAAGTCCAGACTGCCTTACCATCCTGCAAAGCCCTTGACAGTCCCAGTATAGCCAGAAAGAAGTTCTACCCATGCTTGGTACTATACCCTGCCTCCTTCCACATCTGGTACCCTCTGCCTAGTGCTCTCCTACCCTGCTCCAAGTGGGCAGAGCCCAGTCCAAAGCTTCCTCCCAAGCAGATGTGTTCTATCTACACACACACACACACACACACACACACACACACACACACACACGCCTGCATGCATGCACATGCACACTGTCAGTCTCTTCTGAAGGGCGACTTATAGATGCACTTGACCTGGCCTTCATGACTTCTGTAAGTCCAGAACTTGTGCCTGGCATAAAGAGGCACCAAGGCACATCTGGCTGGCTAGATGCAGGGTGAGTTTTTTTAATGGGGGTTTTCCAGTCAGTGAGAATTCAGAATGAGGGTCCCCCTGGGATTACCCACCCTCCACCTTCTCCCTTCAGCCCTGTGGGGTGGTCAGGGTTGGAATATTTTCTAGGTGAGGAAACAGGCTGAGAGAGGAGAAGGGCAGGGATGGGAGCAGACACAACCAGAGATAGCAGATCGCCCCAGGGCAGCACAAAGTGCTGCAATTAAGTCGCCACCATGAGGGGCCTTTTGATCCAAATTATACAGGCCCTGTGCACCTGAGCAATTAACACTGGAGCCACAGGTGATACTCACAGCTGGTGAGGCTGTGTGGGCAGCTGGAGGCATTATCATCTGGTGCCATGTTGCCTGCCCTGTCCGGGCCCTGACATAGGTCCAGCTCAGTCCAGCCACAGCCCACTCCCTGCTGGAGAGCCACGGACTTCTCATACTGTGCTAGAGAGGTGCCTGTCTATTGTGGGTTGCAGCCCTGGGCCCCCAGGAATGGAAGGGCACTTCTTATTACCTGGTTCCCCTCCCTTACTCCCTTTCATACTGCCTCAACTCTCCTCTATTCCAGAGAGGCCAACCTAATTAACCCTGTAGCCTTCTCCCCTTGGCACACACACTCTTTCCATTGCGCCTTGCAGGAATCTGGCTAACAGTAGACGTGTAAGGGATCTGTTGAATAAACACATGCTTGCATGCATGCATGCCAGTAATTCTGTGGTATTCCTCTGAGGTCCCTTTATCCCATCTCTCAGCCTCTGCGTGCACAGAACAGGAGTGATTGTAAGGCCACTGATAGCAACAAGAGGGGTGTTTGGCGGGGTCTGAGTTCTTCATGGGGTCTCAGGACCTTTTCTTCTTGCCCTTCTGATGGAGAGGGGCTCCCCTGACCAATTCCTGCAATGGCCCTTGCCAGCCATTTAACGTGATGTCACATCTTTGAGTGAATGCTGGAGCCAGGTAGGTTGTGCTCCCTCTGATGGAGCCACAACAACTTTGCAATAACCAGGAGCCTCAGCACGTTTGCTGTGTTTATTATGTATGTCATAGGGAGAGGGGCTGGCTAGTCATAGTGGAAGGTCTCTGTGGGCAAGCAATCTCAGGTTACAGTTGTTGAGGAGGATGAAGAAGCAAGAGCTTGGTTTTGCATTTACTCGTCAGTTATTAGTAAACACTTGTACTTGCACACACGGTCAACATTTGTACTTAGAACAGAGGAAGGCTTTGCAATCCTTTTTGTCAACACCACTGTTGGGGAAGCCTTTGCCATTGTCATGGGTCTGAGGCACTGAGCTCTTGTTGTTCGGTTGTTTTTCCAGACAGGATTTCTCTGTGTAGCTCTGGCTGTCCTGGAACTCTCTCTCCGTAGACTAGGCTGGCCTTGAACTCAGAGATGCACCTGTCTCTGCCTCCTGAGTGCTGGGATGAAAAGCGTGCACCACCACCAACTGCTATTGGGTTCTTAGCATCTGGGCTCATGTGAACAAAACATATTCACTCAGGGCTCCCATGGCTCCCCGCACTGTGGTTCTTCATATGTACGTCATTGTTGCAGTGCCCATGGTTTTTGTGGCTTGGGGAAACAAATGTATTTGCAGTAGAAAAGATTCTCTAATAATGGGCCTGCATGGGCCCCTCCTAAGGCTACCCCAGCAAGCAGCTTGGCTCAGCTCTATAGCTCACTTTATTAAACCGGGGATTTAGGTCTCTGTTCCTTAGCTGGTCCCCAAGGCCATTGACTTTCTAGGCTGTCAGCAATGCTACCTGATGCTTGCTGTCTTCTCACCATCAGGGAATCCTCTATAAAAAGCTCAGACCAGAAATGCTGAAAGAGCATGAGGGAGCCACTTTCAAAGCAGCAAAGTTCACTGTCATGGTCAAGGCTGAACCCCAGAGCCCCCAAGCTGGGCTAAGGCTTCAGAATGGTCTGGAATCCAACTGAGATATGTTCTGGGCATTGACTGGTTCCAACCCTTGGCTGTCCCAGAGAAAAGGAACGTGACCTTGGGCAACTTACTATCCTCTAAGAAGACAGTCCTTGGGAGAGGGGAAGGAAGAGTTTGGAGGTCATCAGAGGTGCACACAAGGTACACTCAAGCACCTGGCTTCTACCGAGACTGCAGTTCCCAGAGCCACAGGCCATCCCAGGAGCATGCACAAGACCAGGGTCTGGGTGAGCCACCTCTGGCCATGATAATGCATTCCCACAAGTGTGTGCATGGTATCAGTTTACAGTGCTGATGTCCTGGTGTTGGGTACTTGGAATGGGCCTTGTAGTTCCTCCTGGGGGACAAGGAGGGCCCTCCTTTCCCTTCTTGCCTCACAGAGGCCATGTTTCTTGGCCTTTCTACCTCTTCAAAGTGCATGCTTCCCACCTCTGGGTTCTTTGCTTCAGTTTCTTTGTGTGACACTTGCCCCTCTCCCAGGGATTGTGATGACACAAACACCCCCCCCCCCAATCCCCGAGATACTCCAGAGTGAGATACTCCATCTCAGGGTCTCGAACTTCATAACACCTGTTAAGTCTGCTTTACCATGACCAGGGACCTGCTCAGGGCCCTAAGGATTAGGATATGGGTGACTTTGGTATCTACCGCCATGATTTTCAAGTATTTATTCTATTGCAGGCAAAAGTAGGGACAAATATGGGCCCCGAGGAATGAAACTGATATAGGTTTACTAAAGTGTGCATGTGCTACCATGATGTGAGTGCTGGATTCTTTAAAGAGAAGGGTTTGAACATCTGGACCACAAGGGCTCCAGGTAGTGCGTGCCATGAATGTTGAAGAAAACTATGCCCTTGACTTGGTGCTTTATGTCATCTTGACATCTGTCAGGTCCAGCTCTCAGGAGCCCCACAGCATGTCCATAGACTTAGTACTGTGAAATGTAAGATAAACTGTGTTTCACGATTGAAAATTTCATTTAGAAGAGAGACCCCAACTAGCCTTGCCCTGTTCCACATTATTTACTGTGACATCTTGGCGCCCTTCCCAGAGCCCTGCATCTTTCACAGTCAGGGTATCCCGCCCCAGGGTCTCCATGAGGCACAGCACAGGAGAAGAATGGGGCCAGCTCTGCTTTGAGGATGGGGGACTGGCGTCAGCAATCCTGGACAAATGAGCTATCCCTGTGAGAACGGGTAGCCTCAGCTGGTAAAGAAAAGAGTATATCAAGTAATAAGGCCATAAGAGAGTAGTCATGGCATCATAGAACTGCCTGGAAGATTCTAGAAGGTTATGGAACTGAGATGTTCCAAACTTGTACCATGGTAATGAGGGAGGCCAGAAAAGAAAAGGAAGGATACTACAACTCTGGGTGGGAACTCCTTACAGAGGAAACACCTAACAGGTTAACACTGCTGCTGCCAGGGCCTGAAGAGATGGCTCAGTGGTTAAGTACACTGGGTGCGCTTTCTGAGGGCCAAGGTTTGATTCCTAACACCCACATAATGGCTAACAACCATCTGTAACCCTGCTTCCCAGAGGATCAAATGCTGCATTCTGGCCTCCTTGCACAGACATACATGCAGGAAAAAATACTCCATATAACAAACCCCAAAAAGATTGCTGTTTCCAGCTCTCTGAGAAGGAGCGGCAGGAAGGGAACGGTTAGCAGTCCAGGCTCCAGAGCCCAAGGGTTTGGGTTCCAATTTGGGCCTGAACTGTTTTGGATCAATGATATCTCTGGCGTGTTTCTTCATTCATATGAGGACAGCACAGCTGAGAACCTATAGTGGGTTAACTCTCGTTACCTTCTCTGGCCAAGAGTTAACTGGGGGAAAAGTACTCAAATGACAAATCTTACTGGTTCTCTTGAGAAATTTTGTCTCCCTACTCAAAAGAATAGTAAGTTGTAACTTGCAAGACATATTACAATCTTCTTATATATCTATATATGACCGAAAAGTAGAAGGGGACTTAGCACTGGGGGGGGGGATAGCACGGGGGAGGGGAGGAACATGGGGGGAGAGGGTAATGTGTCAGCAAGGTACATGGCATGCATTTGTGAGGGTGGCAGAATGAAAGCCACGACTTTGTTCACTAATTTAAAACCTTTTAGTAAGTTGTGTTTCTATTTTTCACTTATTTCAAAAACAGGTTTTGCTTTCCAACTTTTGATATCTTTGAACTTTTGGATACTTAAAAAAAAACGGTAACTTGATTAATCTGTAATTATTGGGGGTAGAGAGATGGCTCAATCGGTACAGTCAGGTCAAGGATGAGGACCTGACTTCAATACCCAGAACCAGCTACCCTAGCCAAATTGTTGAGTTCTGTGTCCTAGTGAGAGAGCATCTCTCAAAACAAACAAACAAAAACAAAGAGTAGGGGCTGGAGAGATGGCTCAGCAGTCCTCCTGCAGAGGACCCAGGTTCAATTCCCAGTACCCACATGGTGGCTTTCAACCACCTCCAGTTCCAGGCTATCTGACATCCTCTTCAGGCCTCTGAGGGCATCAGGAATGTATGTGCTGCACATACCTACATGCAGGCAAAACACTCATACTCAGAAAAATAAATCTAAATTTAAAAATAGCAAAAAGACCATTCAAAAGGTCAAAATAATTTCATATGATCAATAGAACATGTACCGATATCAAGAGCCTTAAAATGCATGATGTAGTCAGGCCTGGTGGTATCAGTTTGTTATTCCAGCTGCTTAGGAATCTGAGGTGAGATGACCACAAGTTCAAGGCCAGGTTGCTACTGAATGAGTTTAAGGTCAGCTAGGGTAACATAGTGAGACTCTGTCTCAAAATTTTAAAATGTCAAAGAGTGCTGGGCATATGACTGAGTGGTGGAGAACTTAGCACGTGTGAGGCCCTAAGGTCAATTCCCAGCACCACAGACAAGCCAACCACAAAGTCAGGACTGGCAGAATTGCAAAGTACAGCTAGCCACATACTTGAACACCATAAATAAGTGATCACACAGGCAGGGCAAAGGTTACTAAGGGTTATGAAAGGCTGAATAGTCTAAGTTGACCCAGTCAATTTTTCTAGAATATTCCACTCAACAAGAGCAACATACACAACATTTTTAAGTACTCATAAAATATCTAGCAAAATAGATCACAGTTTGGGTCTTAATACAAATCTCAGTATATTTCAAAGGATTTGGGTCATATAAAGAATGTTTGCCTGAGCAAGGAACAGGGGAGCACGTCTATAATCCCCAGCACTCGGGGAGACAGAGAGGTAAGTGGATCTCTGTGAGTTCAAGGCCAGCCTGGTCTACAAAGTGAGTTCAGGACAGCCAAGGCTACACAGAAAAACCTTGTCTTAAAAAAAAAAATCCCTGGCATGGTGGTGCACACCTTTAATGCCAGCACTAGGGAGTCAGAGGCAGGTGGATCTCCCTGAGTTCCAGGCCAGCCTGATCTACAGAGTGAATTTCACGATAACCAGGGCTACAGAGTCTCACCTTATCTCAAGCCAAACCAAACCAAATCAAATCAGAAGAAAAAGAATGTTCTTTAGTCACAGGAAATTACATTATAAATGATACTAAGAAAGAGATTCAGGGACTATGTGTGTGAGCCCACACACGTCTGTGCTTGGTGCCTTCAGAGATCAGAAAAGGACATCAGATCCCTTGGAACTGAAGTTACAGGTGTTTGTTTGTCCTCATGTGGATACTGGGATCGAACTCAGGTCCTGGGAAAGAACAGCCAGTGCTCTTAACTGCCAAGCCACCCCACCTTTGTTATTTTAAAATTACTACTCTCTTTAGAGGGGATATTTGCTATGAAATCTACCTTGATGTTAAAATAACCACTCTCACTTTCTTCTCACCAGTCCTAGCATGGTCTGTTTCCATTTTGGCCCCCACCCCCACCCCTACCCCCCCCCCCATGGATTCTATGGAGGCAGCACTTTCCTTTTAATTCATCAGGACACTATGTGTCTTTTAACTGGAGTGTTCAGACCAGTCACATTCCCTGTAAACCTGCATTCTTACCATTTGTTTTCTCCCTTGTACTTTTATTCATTTGTCCTCTTTCGTTTTTAATTTTAATTATCCCATTATAGTTCATGTATTCATTTATATCTATTCTGTTTCTTAACTGGTTCTTTGAGCTTACATACATTTTTATGTTATGAAAAACTCCCTTGAAAGGTTTTATTTTTTAGTATGTGTATATGTGTGGGGGAGGAGGACACATACATGCAGGTGCTTTTGGGGGCCAGAAGAAGGGCGTCGAATCCCCTAAGCTGGATTTACAGGTGGCTGTGAGCAACATAGGCACTGGGAATTAAAATCAAGAGAAGCAAATGATCTTATCATTGAGCCATCTCTTAAGGTCATAAAAAATTTTTTTAAAGTTTTATTATAGCACTTTCCATACAGATATCTTTTCCTTTTATAATCTACTTTTAAATGTTTATTGTACAATTCAGCGTCCCCTGTCCTGCTGGCAAACCTAGCAGTAGTGAGCCACACCCCATTCCCTGTGTACCCCATTCCTGGCCCACAGCTCAGCTTCCATCTCCAGAAGCCTGTAGCCACCCAGAACAGATAGGCGATTCCTCTATGCCCCAGGCCCCTGCCTGCTGGGTACCCCTCGTCAAGCCCAGGAACAGTGAGCTATATTCTGCCCCCTAAATGTTCCATCTCCCAGACTGCAGCCTTATGTAAATGTCCAGAGGCCTGCGGCCCTCAGGGTCTAGCAGAGGGCTGAGGCCATCAGGGACCACCAGAGGTACAATGCACCTGCTCCTCAGCACTCCATTTTTGGCCTACAACTTGGCCTGCATTACCTGAAGCCTGCCAATACCAGAAACAACCGGAAGGCTAATGGCCAGTGTAAGAACACAAACAACAAGAGCCAGGGCAATATGGCACCATCAGAATCCAGATGTCATACGACAGCAAGCCCAGAATATCTTAGCACAGCTGAAGAACAAGGAAATCATCTTAAATCTTATCTTTTGAAGATGATAGAGGTCTTTAAAGAAGAAATGAATAAATCCCTTAAAGAAATACAGGAAAATACAATCAAACATGTGGAGGCTTTTAAAAAGAAAACAAGTCCCTTAAAGAAATACAGGAAAATACAATAGGTGAAAGAAATGAATAGAATGAAAATGGAAGTAGAAGCAATAAAGTAAACACAAACTGAGGGAATCTTGGAGATGGAAAACATAGCGAAGAGAGCAAGAACAACAGACACAAACATCACCAACAGAATCCAAGAGATGGAAGAGAGAATATCAGGCATAGGAGATACAGTAGAAGAAATAAATACAACAGTCAAAGAAAATGTTAAATATAAAAAGCTCCTGACACAAAACATCCAGGAAAGCTGGGATATTATGAAAAGTCCTAACCTAAGAATAATAGGAATAGAAGAAGGTAGAGTCCCAGCTGCAAAGACCAGAAAATATTTTCAACAAAATCATAGAAGAAATTTTCCCCAACCTGAAGAAAGAGATACCTATAAACATACAAGAAGCATACATACCAATTAGATTGGACCAGAAAAGAAAATCTTCCTGCCAGAGAATAATGAAAACACTAAATCCACAGAACAAAAAACGAATATTAAAAGCTGCAAAGGAAAAAGCCAAGTAACTTACAAAGCAGACCTATCAGAATTACAACTGACTTCTCAACAGAAAGACTAAAAACTAGAGATGGTCTGGACAGATGTCTTGCAGCCTCTAAGAGACCACACGTGCCAGCCTAGACTACTATACCCAGAAAAACTCTCAATCACCATAGATGGAGAAAACAAGATATCCCAACATAAAATTTAAACAATATCTATCCACAGATCCAGCCTTACAGAAAATACTAGAACTCTAAACCAAGGAGGTTAACTATATCCAAGAAAACACAGGAAATAAATAATTCCACAGTAGCAAAACCAAAAGAAGGAAAGCACACACAAATACACACACTACAGAGCCAACATTAAAATGACAGGATTAACAACCATTGGTCTTTAATATCTCTTGACATAAATGGACTCAGTTTCCCAAATAAAGAGGATCTGTCATTCTGCTGCATACAAGAAACACACCTTATCAACAAAGATAGACATTATCTCAGAATAAAGGGCTAGAAAAATGTTTTACAAACAGACACAAGAAGCAAGCTGGAGTAGCCATTCTAATATCTAATAAAGTAGACTCTCAGATAAAATTAATTGAAAGAGATGAAGAAGGACACCTCATACTCATCAAAGGAAAAATCCACCAAGATGACACCTCAATTCTGAGCATATATGCCCAAATCCAAATGCACCCACATTTATAAAAGAAACATTACTAAAATAAATTACATATTTAACCACACGAATTAATAGTAAGGAGACTGCAACATCCCTCTCTCAACCATGAACAGATCATTGAGACAGAAATTAAACAGAGAAAAAAAATGAAACAAACTATCATTATGATTCAAATAAACTTAACATATTTACAGAACATTTCATCCAAACACAAAAATATATACCTTCTTCTCAGCACCTCATGGAACCAATTTGTCCAAAACGGACCACATGGTCATTCATAAAGCAAGTTTCAACAGATTAAAAATATTTTTGAAATAACACCTTGTATTTTATTAGACCACCATGGTTTAAAGCTGGACTTTAACAACAGAAAGCCTACAAACTCATGGAAACTGAACAACTCTCTAAACTCTCTACTCAGTGACCACAGGGTCAGGGAGGAAATAAAAAAAAAATTAAAGGCTTTCTAGATAAAATTCAATGAAAATGAAGGCACAGCATACCCAAACTTATGGCACACAATGAAACCAGTGCTAAAGGGAAAGTTCAAAGGACTAAGCACCTTAAAAAAGAAATTGAATCCTACCTATAAGATATGCAGGGATAAAGACAGAGCAGAGATTGAGAGAATGTCCAACCGACGCTTGGCCCAACTTGAGACCCACTGCATGGGAGAGAACCAACCCCTGACACTATTAACAATACTCTTCTATGCTTGCAGATGGCAGCCAAGCATAGCTATCTTCTTAGAGGGTCCTCCCAGCAGTAGATTAAAATAAATGCTGAGACTCACAGCTAAACGTTGGACAAAGCATAGGAAGTCTTGTGGAAAAGTGGAGGAAGGATAGAAAGACCTGGAGGTGACAGGCACTCCACAAGAAGACCAACTGAGCCAATAACCAAGGCCCAGAGAGGCTTTTGGAGACTGAAGCACCAACCAAGAACCGTGTATAAACTGGACCTAGGCCCCCTACACAGGTGTAGCTGAGAGGCAGCTCCAGCTTCATGTGGGACCCCTAGTAAGGGGAGCAGAGATTGTCTCTGACATGGACTCTGTTGTCTGCTTTTTGATTGCTTCTCCCTGGTGGGGCTGCCTTGCCAGGCTACATGAGAAAAGGGCATGCTCGGTCCTGATGAGCTGGGGTAGATGGGAAGGAGGGATCCCTTTTTCTGAAGAGCAGGATAAGGGAGATGGGGGAAGATGGATGGAAGGTGGGACTAGGAAGAGAGGAGAGAGGGAGCTACAGAAAATAAATTAATCAATTAAAAAAAGAAATTGGAGGTATCTCATAGTAGCAATTTAATGGCACACCTGAAAGCTCTAGAACAAAAGAAGCAAGAACATCCTAGAGGAATAGACATCAGGAAATAATCAAACTTTCAGGGCTGAAATCAGTAAGTTAGAAACAAAGAGAACAATATAAAGAATAAAAAATAAAAATAAAAATAAATAAAAAACAAGAGCTGGTCCTTTGAGAAAATCAACAAAATAGACAAACCATTAGCCAAACTAACTAAAAGGCAGAAAGAAAATATCCAAATGAAGAAAATCAGAAATAAAAAGGGGACACAACAACAGACACCATGGAAAGCCAAACAATCATTAGATCTTATTTCAGAAACCGGAACTCTGCAAAATTGAAAATTCTAAATGAAATGGACAGTTTTCTTGATAGATACCATTTACCAACATTAAATCAAGATCAGGTAACCAATTAATTAGACCTATAGCTCCTAAGGAAATAGAAACCATTAAAAGACCCCCTCTCCCCAAAAACTGCAGGGCCAGATGGTTTTAGTGCAGAATTATACCAGGCTTTTAAAGAACAGCTAACACCAAGACTCCTCAAAACTATTCTACAAAATAGAAACAGAAGGAACATTATCAAACTCATTCTATAAGGCCACAGTCACCTTGATATATAGGCTTCAGCTTTTCCCAAACCCACTTTATTAGCGGTTCTTTAAATGCTTATACCTCCCTTCCAACCCACCTACCTTAGACAGGAGAGAAAGGAGGTGTATGGAAACAAGAGAAGTAGACTTTGTTGAATTCAGTTCCGGGGAGCAATTCCCCTGGCATACACAGCAGGATTTCAGCAGACCAGCAATTCCACCAAAGTTGCTGCTGGAACCTGGAACAGCAGCCAGAACCCAGAGCCTTGAAGCCTTCGCTGGAGCAGTTCTCTCTAAGAGCATCTCAAAGTGGAGTGATGAACAGCCAAACAATACCAAGACCCAAAAAAGTCCGCTCGTCCTTTTTTTTTTTTTTTTTTTGCATATATATATATATATATATATATCCTCTCAGAGTCTGTATTAGGATGTTTTTCAGCTGGCAAAACCAAGCCCCCATTAACTGGTTCGACTTCTAAGTGGATAAATATCACCTGCTCTCTCACAAGTCTGTTCCCCATCCCACACTTGGGATCAAAACAAAAACATGTTTGTATCCACTACATTGATACCTAAACCACACAAAGACCCAACAAAGAAAAAGAATTTCAGACCAATCTCCTTTATGAGCACTGATGCAAAAATACTCAATAAAATACAAACCGAATCTAAGAATATATTAAAAACGTGATCCACCATGATCAAGCAGGCTTTATCCCAGTGATGCAAGGATGGTTCATACAAAAACCCATCAATGTAATCCACCATATAAATAACAACAACAACAACAAAACTACATGATCATCTCATTAGATGTTGAAAAGGCCTTTGACAAAATCCAATACATCTTCATGTTAAATATCTTGGAGAGATCAAGGATACAAGGCACATATCTAAATGCAATAAAGGCAATATACAGAAAGTCAATAGCCAACATAAAATTAAATGAAGAAAAACCTAAAACAATTCCACTGAAATCAGGGACAAGACAAGGCTTCCCACTCTCTCCATATCTATTCAATATAGTTCTTGAAGTTCTAGCTAGAGCAATAAGTCTACTAAAGGAGACCAAGAGAATTCAAATTGGAAAGGAAGAAGTCAACGGATCACCATTCGCAGATGATATGACAGTATACATAAGTGACCCCCACAACTCCAGGATAACCATACTATAATCCACAGACCCACATAAGCCAAGGAGGGCCCAAGGGAGGATGCTACAATTTCACTCAGAAGAGAAAATAAGAGACATTTGAAGTGGATGGAGGGAGAGAACTGGGTGGGAGAGTGGGTGGCGAGTTATGAGGGGATCAGGTGTGGGAAGATGGGGGTTTGTGAGGGAGAACCAGGAGAGAAAATGGAAGTCAGTGGAGGGTTGGGGAGAGGACCAGGAGAGAGCGTGGAAATCAGTGGGGAGCGGAGGGCACATCTCTGGGGCAGGTAAGGCTCCCAGGTGTCTATGGGGTGACCCTAGCTGAGACTTCTAGAATTGGGGGATATGGAGCCTGAAATCACTACCCCGTTGCCAGGTAGGACTCGCAATGGAGGAAGGGAGTCACCAACCCACCTATAAAACTTTCGACCCAATTTGTCTTGCCTACAAGAAGTGTGAAGATAAAGATGGAGCAGAGTGTGAGGAAAAAGCCAACCAATGATGGGCCCAAATTGAGACCCACCCTATGGGAGAGAACCAACCCCTGACACTATTGATGATACTCTGCTGTGCTTGATACAGGAGCTCCGCATACCTGTCATCCAAAAGCTGATGGAGACAGAGGCCCATAGCCAATCAATAGGCTGAGCTTGGGGAGTTTTGTGGAAGAACGGGAGGAAGGATTGGAGGAGCCGGAGAGGTCAAGGACACCACAAAAACGACCTACAGAGTAAACTGAGCTAGGTTCATGGGGGTTCACAGAAGCTGAACCACCAACCAAAGAACATGTATGGGCTGTACCTAGCCCCCCCTACACATATGTAGTAGATGTGCAGCCTGGTCATCATGTGGGTCCCCTCATAATGGGAGTGGGGGCTGTCTCTTACTTTGTTGTCTGCCTTTGGATTCCTTTTCCCTAGCTGGGCTGCCTTGTCTGACCTCAGTGGGAGAGGACACACCTAGTCCTGCTGAGACTTGAGGTGCCAAGGTGGGTTGGTTCTCCTTGGGGGCCTCCGCTTCTCTGAGAAGGAGGAGAGGGGGAAATGGGGGTGGGGAGGCCATGAGGGTGGGACTGGGAGGAGAGGAGGGAGGGGTCTGGGATCAGGCTATAAAGTGATTAAATAGATTGAAAAATAAATAAATAAATGACACACAACTTTGTTCGTTTTTTCAAGATAGGGTTTTTCTGTGTAGACCTGGCTGTCCTAAAATCATTTTTGTAGACCAGGCTGGCCTCAAACTCACAGAGGTCTGCCTGCCTCTGCCTCCCAAGAGCTGGAAATATAGGCATGTGCCACTGTGTCTAGCCAAGACACACAACTTTATACTAAATTTTTTAAAAAAGTTTATTGTTATATTCATTGTGATGCCCTTTGATAAGGCTTCTTTCATATTTCTTGTACTTTGTGGGTTACAGTTGTCCTCAATTTTGCAAAAATTAAAGCTATTTTCCCCCCATCTCTGCACTCCTTTTCTGGACACATATATTTGCATAAATTAGCACATTTCTGCATATATTAACATAGCATCTGTCCACATATTTGCATTCTAGAAGTGGTCACAGGCAAGACTTTGGATGTTTTCATTTTTCTTAGTCTTTTCCCTGGTGTTTTCCTTTTGAATACTGTCTGTCAGTTGTGTCTTCGCACTCCTTACCTTTGTTTTTCATGCTTTAGTTTAAGCTGCTGTTAATGCTACTTTTGTTTGGTTTTCTGCCAGACATCTTGTCATTCATTAAAGGTCAGAGCTTCATTTCTTATTCTGTCTCTATTTTCTCACCTCATGGGCTTAGTCCTCTCCTTTGCTGGGATGTTTTCGCACGGGTTCTTGTCTCTTTCCTCTGTCATCCTGGTCATTGGTCATTTTGTGGTTATTATCCTGTTGTTTCTGGGGACTGTTTTTCCCATTGTGTATTTTATTCCCCTGCTTCTGGTCATTTTCTCCCACCCAAGAACTAAGTAGGCTCAGCCCTGCTTAGCTCCCAAAATGAGGCATGCTCAGGGTGCTATGGCGTACGCCGACAGTGTTATTACACTCTTCAAGTATGCTTGAGTTTTGTTGTTAAGGGTTTTTTTTTTTTTTCCCTGCAGAGCAATTAGGTAAAATTTGGAAACCATTTGTTCCTTCTGAGGTTTGTTTTAAATCTTTGTGAGATGGTATCAAGACAAGCCTTTAGTCCAGGGCTAATTTTACTCTTCCTGCGGCAATAAATACCTCTCTGCATTCTCTGCCAGACTTCTCCTAACTGTGAGGCTTTTCCACTCTGGCTGCTGCAAGCACCAACTATTCCAGACCTGCTCAAGCTCCAGGATTGCTCCTTCTTACTCTAATCAAAGACTAAACTCCTGTTGCCATCTTTCTACGTAGGCGGTTTTCTTCCCCCTTTTGCTGACAGACAACAACTAAAGCTAAGGTTTACAGAGGTTGAGAGATTCCCCCCCCCCCCCACACACAGCTGTGACTTGGAAATTCTGAATCTAGAACCGGGAACCACCACAGGATCCTGGTGAGGTTTTTCTAAGGTCACTCTAGCCAAACTGATGACCTTGGGGAGATGGACTGGGTGTGGCTGAGAAGACGCCTCGAGCTGTTCAACTTAGCACATCCTACTGGAAAGTCAGTGTCTGGTGTGAATGCTCTTCCCTCCAACTCTGTGCTCGATCCCTCTTGCACCTCCACTTTAAATGTGTGGAGTCTTTTGTCCCAAGTCTGGCCAAGACACTCCCTTCTCTGATCTAAGAGCACCTCAGTTTTGAGCTCACAGAGATCAATTCCTAGCCTCTTGCAGGTGTCATTGGCCCAAGGGGTGCATGACCACGATCTCCAGTGTGAATGAGCTGATTGCCAGTCCTCCTCTTCTCACGGTCCTTTCTTCCTTCTTTTAAAAAAAATCATAACCATGATGTGGAGAGAGGCTGCTAATGAGGGAGAACCTTGAGCCCTCAGGGGCCCTGGATCCTACTCTAGCAATTTCCAAGATTCTTGAGTCATGGAAAAGCGAGTCCTGTGTGTCCTCACTTGGGTACAGTAGCCGATTCTCCAAACCCCTAAAGGGGAGCATCAACTTCTTCTCCTTCACGGATTGACTCCTCCCCTGCTCCATAGCTCTCTTGGAGGCAAGCAGGAAGCCAGAAGCATGGAGAGGACTTAATGACAATGACAGAGACATGAGAGCTGAGAAATGTAACCGGAGCATCATTGCCCACTGACATTAAAAGGGAAAAGCCATCCGTTAGTTCCCTCAGTGAGCCAGCCTTCAGGGAATGGGGCATGGGAGAGAGGCTCATGGTGGCGTGGTCGGATGACCTAATAAGGATGGGCTCCAGACTCTTAAGGCTTGTTCATGCTCCTCAGCAATGACTCCTACTGTCAGTGTTTCTTTACATAGGAATAAAAAGGCCAAGCCCCTTTCCAGACTCTCAGTGTTCAACCCTATAATCCTGACAGCAGTTTCCTCCCAGTGCACAATCAGAAAAACCTGTCACAGCACCCTCTCCACAGCAAGGAACTTCCGGTTGACCTCCACATTAGTGTATGTCACCCATATCTGCATTCAAGGACCCAAGGAAGCCTGAAGAAGATATCAGATACCCTGGGGCTGGTTACGGGTCCTTGTGAGCCATCTGATGTGGGCGCTGGAAATGAGCATTGGTCCTCCAGGAGAAGAGCAAGCACTCTCAACTGCAGCGCTGTCTTTCCAGCCCTATTCTGCCCTCCCACAAAGGAGGAAATTGAGTCAAGTGATGCATCTGGACAGAGGCAGAACCAGGTCTAACTAGCTCTGTCCTGGTATCCTGGCCTCAGTAGTCACCCAGTCCATTGTTGGTTTGTAGTTATTCCCTTCCCTTCCCTCTCACTATATAGGCCCTGAGCCCTGTCCCCAGCAGGACCCTCCCTCTTACCAGGAACATACATATGTATGTCTATCATATGAGCTTGGGCCACGCACCCCTTGGCCACTGCTACCTGCAGCAACCTGAATGTTGTGGCGATAGGCATTCCTTTACACACCCAGCTCATGCAGCCTATTCAGTGGAGGGAAATGCCTCATTGCTCTGTGATATCAGTGTCCGAATGTTCTAGAATGCAGAGTGGAGTGACCTAGGAAGTTTTAATATTGGAGCATGGAGGAAGGAAGAAGGGTAGGGGAGAAAGGAAAGATGGAGGAGGAGGGAGAAAGAAAGGGAGGGAGGAGGAGGGAAGAGGAGGGAGGAGGAGGGAAGAGGAGGGAAGAGGAGGGAAGTGGTCTCATAATGATGTACTGAGGGGCTCTGGCAGTCTCCTTCCTCTACTAGACATTAGAAAGAGGAGGGGAGTGCAAAGAGAAGGAGAAAGGAAGGAGGAGAAAGGATAAGAGAAAGGGGGAAGAAGAAAGGAGGGGAAGGAGGACGAGGGACAAAGAGATGAGAGAAAGAGGAGGAAAGAGGAGGAGGAGGAAGATAGACGCGTTCTCAGCACAGCATCCTTAGGGCTAAACACACAGAGGAAATTTGGCTCAGGGTGTTACCAAAGCACAGTGAGAGAGGCGCTCTGACCTACATGGTGGCAGGGACACTCAAGCATTCAGCTTCCTCCTCTGCTAGAGATTGGTAAGCATCACTGGAAACTCCTGAGCCTAAGCGGTGAGTCCAGAGGGTTTGTAGGAAGCTCGCCTGTCTGTATGTAGCAGGCAGACCACGTGAGTGAGGGAAGGATGCCCTGGAGCAAACAAAGGATACGGACCACAGAGAAATGGAGGAATCAAGGAGAATAGAAGAGAAAAACCAGAAGTGAGAGTTCATATATGGGAAGCCCAAGAACCCGTCCTCAGCACAGGTCCTGTGCATGGAATACTGCAGGAGCCCTCTTGCAGTCTAAAGATCAGGGTGGCAAGTGGCAGACGTAACGGAGCAGTTCGGCGCCTAAGAGAAGATTGGGAAGTAGGGCATGGATGGGAGGCTGAGTCTACTGTTATCAGGACTTAGATCAGATCTCACGGCCTTCAACTTCTGCACCTATAACAAAGTAGATCACTGTAGTTCTCACCCAACATGCTGACACAGAGGGTAAAAGAACTTGTCATGTATAAGAATTCAGGGATGGCAGTTACCCAACCACCACCGTCACCACTACTACCAACGCTATTAACAACAATACTGCCGCCACCACCACCACCAACACCACCAACACCAACACCACTGCCTTTACAATCATCACCACCATTAACCACAGCACTACCACTGTTAGCACTACCATCTTCACTGCCACCACCACTATCCCTACCATCATCACGTGAGAAATGGTCAGACAACACACTTTCCCCACCCCCTGGACTGCGAGGGACCAGAAGGAGATGGGATGGATGCTGCCTTCCAAGTGGTCCAGGCTCCTTTCCCCTGCCTCATCCTGCATTTCCATGGTCAGCTGTAGTTGTTCCCAGAGCCTTCAGAGGAGCCCAGAGTGAGACTATCTCTAACAAATTGATCCTTCTCTTCCTCTTCTCTTTTTCATTTCATTTATTTTCCTTTGACGAAAAAGTTTTATAGTAAATGAGACAAGGAAAAAGGCATGTTAGACACCATTTTTCTTGGGAGCCTCAAAAACCTTGATTAGCAGCTGAGTTCTATAGCCATAGAGGAACGGCAAGCACGACTCACCGAACACCCTGCCCTGGGTGCTGTTAAAAGTCTTCTGCACCTCTGAAGGCCTCCCACGGCATTCCTGAACAATACGCATGGAACCGTGCAAAGGACTCTGGGATATCCCAAGCCCTCCCAGAAGCCGGGCTCTGTGTTTTGTCCGTGTCAGCTGTGTCTTTCTCATGGACCCTTTCCACAAGTCTTCTGGAATTTTCACAGAAAAGCCTGTGGAATTCCAAATGGATTCTCATGAAAACCTCTCCGAGTTGTTATGTGTGCCCCAGTGAGTTCTCACAGAATATAGAATTCACACATGGAACATCCCCTTGACTTCCAGAGAATTCCACACCAATGCCCACTCACATCAAGCCAAGGAAATTCCCATGAAATGTTAAGAGAATATGCATTAATTTCTCTGAGAAACCTCAAGGGAGATTGAAGAAACACCCTCAGAATTCTTTGGGAACACAGAGGGGCCCTCCAAATGACCATAACATGAGGGCCTATCCTAGGGGATCACTTTGACAGGGTGTCTACAGGCAGCGACGTAGCAAGCCATTACTGCTGACTGCTCACTTGACTTCTATGGGGGGGGGGGGAGATAAGGACTTTCTCACGTGTTTTGTAGTTTCCTGCTACACTGTCACCCTGGACAAGGCAGAGCCACTTAGGGCCCAGCAACCCTTTATGCCATCAATCCAGCCTCACCATGGATGCTCTCCAGTCATTCATCAAGCCTGACTTGGTGAGGACCTGGGATGCTGGCACACCGTGGGTATCAACAGAGCAATGTTCTTTTCAGCTTGGGATACGGAGACACTAGGACCTGGGTTTCAATGGAGCCCACCCTCGCTCCCGCTGCCAGAGGACAATCCACTGACTTTTGGAAGTCAGCCTCCACAGAAACAAAATGACAAGAGCTCAGCATGGGGGACAGAGCTGCCACACAAAAGAGATGTCTAAGGAGTGGTCAGGGAGGCAGCTAGGCAGCCCTACCCAAGCTCCGCTCACAGACACCTGCCATGCCTGGCCTGTTCCAGCCAGTTTGGCCCTGACCCAGCTCTGCCATGCCCCCCCCCCCCGACATAAAGACCTGTTGGATCTGATGCGTGTGGGGCTCTCCCAGCACTCTGAACCTTCTTCTTTCTGCCTTTAGTCAGCAACCCCGCTTATGCCTTTGGGGCCAGAGACTTGTCCCCTACCCTAATCTGGCTTGACTCCAGCCTGTCTCTGAGGATTCCACTCCTGACAGCTGCTCCTGGGTTCACCAAGGCTAAGCTCAGTATCCTGGCCTGGATCCCAATCCAAACTCATTAGGCGTGGGATCAATTCTTTCAGGTCTGGCTTCCTCACAAGAGCACAGACTCTGTCTTTTTTGCTGGGGACTTCAGGGGGCCAAGACAGTGTCTGGCACCCATGAGGGTTGAATGGACACTTTCTGACAGAACGGTGGCCAACCCCCTCGGAGCCTTCATGTAACAATAGGTCGTGCTCCCTCGATGTTTTGTGCCCACTGTAAGCCCTTCCCACGGCTGAAATGCATCATCTATGAAGCACGGATTCCATGGGACAGCGTCACTTGGAAGGGGTATCACGTGCTCACTGTGCAGCAGGCTCTGCAGGTGCTTTCCCCTTCCTACCAAAGGGGAAACATCAAAGCTGCTAGATGTTGCCACCCTGGGCTGATGGGCCAGCAACTGTGACACATACTCAGGTACTTCCCTTGTTTGAGGGTTTCACTGTTTACATCTACCTCACTGTCTTCATCAGTTGGTGTTGCATCCTTAGAATGGCTGAGACTGGGTGACTTAGGAACATGAGGTATTTGGAGTCACAAATGCAGGAGCCCAGTGCCAGCATCTTCATGCCCTGTGCTAATGTGAAGGAAGGGAGGAGAAGTGTACGTGAGAAAGACCCACCTGGCTTGGCGTCTCTCACCCAGCGCCACAATAATGAAGTGTTGCTGGAAAAGCTCCCTTCAATTCTCCACCTCTTGGCCCATTACAGCAAAAATCAAAGCACCGGGCAAGTTTAGGAGGGATGGCTCAAATCTCAGTGCTACTCGGTCCACTCAGCCCCACGAGGGTAGGTGTGACTGAGTGCTGGTGTTAGCCGGGGTCGCCAGGTCTCACGAAGACCCAGAGACAGAGATGAGGAGAGGCGGTCTGGGCTTAGCCCCGGCCTGACTTAATGTCCTTCAAAAGCAGAAGAAAGCCAACAGACCTCAGAGCATCAACGTGGAAACTGCTGCCCCACTCCTCCTGGCTTCTTCATCCTCACCACACCCAAGACCCAAGAGCTACTTGGACTTTATTTCCATAGCAAGTCATCTCTTAAACACGTTGAAGCCCTAAGGAGTCATACCAGCGAGATCACACTCTGTATGTGTGGCAAATCCTCTCCACCATAACCTGCTCCCCTCCTTCCTGGGGACCAGTCCTCTGTTTCCTTGCTGCCCACAGCGCTGGTTAGACAAAAAGACTTCCTGTCTGATCTCTCTTCAAACAGGGAGTTTACAATGTACAATTCTGACCAACCAACAGGATGTGTGACTTAAAGAAGAGGAATGTGTCTTTTCTCTTTGTTTTTCTCTTTGCTGCTTTCTGGACTGTGGCCTGATGACTGGCACTGTGACAGGCCATTTAGACTATGAGGCAACCTGCAGAGTGGATGTCTTGTGTGAAGGAGGAGAGGGGCAGGGGGAGAGACCTCGATGTTGCAGTTGCTCTCTGAGCCTTTGAGTTTTACCAACACTGTCCGTGATGGTCCATTTGACAGGATCGAGACTCTTGGAGAATGTCTGTGAGGAATTATCTAGGCTGGATTACATGAGATGAGAAGACTTAACCTAAAAGTAGGTGTCACCATTCCCTAGACTTCTGCCGCAGACTGCATAAAAAGGAGAAACTGAGTTGGGCATCCATCTCTCTCTGCTTCCTGACTGTAGACACAGCATGACCAGATGCTATTACTTTACATTTATTATATGTGTGTGTGTGGAGGGGATTTGGTAATGGGGATGTGGGTGTGTGTGTTGGGGGGGCATACTACAGCACACACATGGAGGTCAGAGGACAACTTGGAGGAGTCTGTTCTTTCCTTTCATGCTGTGGGCCCCTGGGTTAAACTGAGTCATCACACATGGTGGCAGGCACTTTTACTGGCTGTGCCATTTCAATCAGCCTCTGGTGCGCCCTTCCCCCCCCCCCCCCCCCCCCGAGACAGCTTTTCTCTGTGTAGCTTTGCTGTCCTGGACTCTCTTTGTAGACCAGGCTGGCCTCGAACTCACAGAGATCCATTTGCCTCTGCATCCCCAAGAGTGCTAAGATTACAGGCGTGTGCCACTGTGACCCGCATGCCTCTTCTTTTTAAGGTAAGGCTTTAGCTGAGGATACACTACATGATTTAGTTCAGGCAACCATTGTCACCTCTTTCTGGTCCCTTGCCCAAGGGCCAGCCGATGGGGCTTTGAAGACATAGTAGAGGAGACACAAACCTTCAGCTTGGAGCATCGGACAGCTGACAGATCCATGAAGCCATCAGTTGTCACATATCTAGGTCCCTCCTAGAATTCTCTTCGTGCTAGGCCTGCTTCTCAGGACACAAGGTCCCAGCATCCTCCCAGAAGCTGCAGAAAGCCAAGCATGCTGTCCCATGTGAGAAGACTCGCTCGCAGGTCCATCACTGGCATCAACAAGGTTGTTGCCATACAAAATCATGAGCCTTCCTCTTACTGGTCCCTGTGTGGCCCCAGCAGAGGCAAGTACTCCATTCTGGTGTGAAGCACAAGTTGTGAGAGCCCCCAAAGACCACCAAGAATCAGCCGGATGCAAAGCACATAGGGTATCATTTATTTCAAGCTCAGAGCTTGGACCTTCAGCTCCCACCTGAGGAGGGAAGATGGTGGCCCCTAGTGCTAGGGGAACAGGGTTTTTAAAGGAAAAAAACTGCAGGGGGTGGGTGGTTCCAAGCCTTGCTGTTACATAATAGGTTAGAGGGGTACAGAAAAGTTGCTCTTTAAGATGATAGGCTAGGGGACCAGGACTAAGCGAGGGCACCAGGGCCAGACTGCAGGAAGAAATTTTTTGTATGTTCTGGTCATGGTGACCTGTGGCTTTGATTGGTTGGCCGCAAGTGCAAGTTCCTAGAACAGTTGCTAGCTGTATGTTTGAAACTCATGAGGAACTCCAGGTTACAAGGGGGGCGGGGTCCGTGTTCTCAGGCCCTTGAACACAAAATGGCATTGGTTTGATCCCTACACTAGCACTATTTCCAAGTTCCTTAGTCCGTTCCTGGAGCTAGTAGTACTTCCTGTTAGAGTAGTGGTTCTCAGCCTTCCTGATGCTGTAACCCTTTAATATAGTTCCTTATGTTGCGGTGACTCCAACCATAACATTATTTCATTGCTACTACATAACTGATTTTTCTACCTTTATGAATCATAATATAAATATCTGATATGCAGGCTATCTGATTGTGGCCTCTGTGGGTTTGTATTTTATTTATTTCAAAAAAATTTTTTATCCACTGTACATCCCAATCATAGCCTCCTCCCTCATCTCCTCCAGTCCTACCTTCCCTCCCTCTTTCCTCCTATTCCACTCCCCTAGTCCTCAGAGAGGAGGGAACCCTTCTACCCTCCTAGCTGACCCCAGCTACCAAGTCTCATCTGGACTGCCTGCATCTTCTTCCTCTGTGACATGGTAAGGCACCCCACCTAGGGGGAAGTGACCAAAGTGCAAATAACAGAGTCCATGGCAGGGACAGCCCCTGCTCCCCTTACTAGGGGACCCACATGGAGACTGAGCTGCCTGTGTGGGTCTTGACCCACAGGTTGAGAACCACTGTGCTAGACTCTGCTTTTTTTTTTTTTTTTTTTTTTTTTGGCTTGGACCTACAAAAACTCGCACACAGCCTTGGGCTCAGCAGGAAGAGCAACCTCTTCCAGCTTGGCAGCATGAGGGTTTGAGGGTGAGTAGCCCCGGGAGCCACTGTCTTCCCCGCTCCATGCCTTCACCTCCTGTTCTGGTTTCATGTCTGTTACTGGGATACAATACCAGGTTATACAGTTCATCGCTGCAGAGAAGTCACAGTGGCAGGAGCTTCAAACGGGCTGGTCACACTATTTCCACAGTCAGGAACGAAGAGAATGCACGCATGCTGGCTCGCTTGCTTGCTCACTTGCTCGTGTGCAGTTTGATTTTCCCATTCTTATACATTTCTAGACTGCCCTGCCTAGGGAATGATCCCTCCCACAGGAGACTGAGACTTTTTGCATCAATTAAGGCAACCCCTCCCATACGCACACCCACAGGTAAACTCACTGTAGGCACCCTCAGATTGAGATTATTTTCCCCAGGTGAATCTAGGCTGTGTCACGTTGGCAAAGCCAACGACCACAGTTGCCTAATCTACAAAACTGGCAGCACCTTTACCCTGTCAAGTTGTGGGCTGCTGGCCTTCAGTGAGCTAGAGCCATACCTGAGAACCAGCACAGGCATCTCTTTGTGATCCCCTGACAGTGACTCAACTTACATCTTGGGATCAGCTTTGTAGGCTGTGAAGCCTCACACTGTGGTACTGGGAAAGGCTCTGGATGAGAGCATCTCATCCTGAGCCCTGGTCCCTGGATCAGTAACAATATGCCCTGGGTACTGCATATGACATATATAGCTGACAGCCCCTGACTCAGACACTTCCTGCATAGTCAGCAATGGCAATCCTGATTTTTAAGGAGGTACGGTGGGTGACACAGGGAGCTCAGGTCTGGGGCACCAAAGAAATGTTAAGCCATACTGCATCTTGCACTCCAGACCATGCATAAATCAAACCCCTTCATCATCTCTGAAACTGGCCAGAGGACATAGGCAAAAACAGGAAGCCTCTGTTCCCATGCAAAACTAAATTGACTCTTTGCCATGGGGCAAATGCCACTGGTCCATTTCATGTAGGTGGCAGCTTTGTGCTTTCAAATTTGCAGGCCACTGACATCACCAGCTGTGATCTCGGACATGTCACGTGACTTTCCGTCTCATTTTTCTTGTTTATAAATAGGAGCGATGAGAGCATTACAAAAATGGAGGGAGATGCCAGGTGGTGATGACACACACCTTTATTCCCAGAAAGCAGAGGGAGGCAGATTGCTGAGTTTGAGGCCAGTCTGCTCTCTAGAGCAAGTTCCAGGAACAGCCAGGACTACGCAGAGGAACCTTGTCTTGAAAATGAAAATAAGAAAACGGAAGGGAGGAAGGAAGAAGAAAAGTAGATATGATGCAGAAAATTACTACAGATATTTTCTAGTATCTTCACAGCCTGTTGCTGACATGGACAGAGTCCCATATGGGTATCTTTGGACTCATGTATATTTCGCTTCCTGCGTGGCTGTGTCGCAAGCATATTTGAGCATCCCTTGTGCCCACTGGGAAGCCCTGAGGGCTTTAGAGGCATAGATATGCCAGTAGGTGTGGGACTAGGCAGCTGGCACTTTGCACAGCTCTGACTCCTCACACCCAGGCTGCCTAATGCTACCTGCCAGGTCATCTCTGACCAGCGGAAAGGCTGCAAGTATCTTTCCCAGCCCTGGTTCCAGAGGGAGCTTCAGAAGTCAGTGGCTGGACAACAGCACTTTTTTTTTTTTTCCAAAAAGGGATCAGCCATGAAGGCGGTTGCAAGAACCGTGATGACATCTTCATTTGTGTTAAAGGGATTAGCATGGCACCACAGAGCCTCCTGGGCAGAGAATGGGCAAGACTCCTGGGAGGAGGGGAGAGGAGCCCGGAATGCTTCAAGCTGGCAGGAAGTAGACACCACCCAGGGGAGGGGCCATCCCTGTGTTCTGATGGATGCAGGGACCAGAAAATGGAATTAGCTTCATCGTATGAATGCAGGCTCGCCGCACTGGTGTGTGTGTGTGTGTGTGTGTGTGTGTGTGTGTGTGCGCGCGCGCGCGCGCACACGTACACATGCATGGCCACATGTTGCAGGACTGAGGGCTCTTTTGTGGCTTCATCCCCCCAGGTACCCCATTCAGGAGGAACTCAGGTGAAGTTCTAGAGCTTTCAGTTCTCAGAAAACCCATCCCCTCCCCCAGTCCAGGTGGCACCTATAGGGGCACCCAGCACAGTGGTGTCCAGGGATCCGTGACTTCTGCTCAGATTCAACTGAAAGCTTCCTCATGTGTGTCCAGCCACTTCCCTGGGATCAATTCCCAGGACATTCTCAGAGGCAGAACCCAGGCCCACGGGACGCTGGAGAAGTCCTCGCATCTGACTAGGGGTCTCACGCTAGACTCTGCTGGCCCTGGCAGAGAAGCCTGCTGGTTAAAATTCTGTTAACACTTTGCAGTTTGGGTTGTTATTAATTCTAGGGTTTTTTGTTCTCTAAAAATGTCAACGTATCCTCTTTTCAGCTATTGACTTTGATAGAATTATTACAAGTAAATTACAGAAATTATACAACAAACATCCATCTATCCCTTGACTAGAAGCCAGAGCTACCAAGTATTGGTGGTTACACTTACATACTCACTCTATCCTTCTTTGTTCCTCTCTTGCTACAAACATACAATGCACTCTCTCTTTAAATATGTATGTATGTGTATATATATATATATATATATATATATATATATATATATATATATATTTGGGATATGATGTGTCTGCATGTGTGTATGTGTACATTGTACATGTGTGTTTCTGTGCATGTATGTTTACATAGGCATATGTGTGTACATTGAATGCATATGTGTACATTTACATTTATGTATGTATATCTCTGCTCTATGTATATCTGTGTATGTTTGTGGGTATATGTACATTGTGCATGGGCACACATCTCTGTATATATCTGTACATTTGTCCAAGTGTATATGTGTACATTGTGCATGTGTGTATGTCTATGTGTATACACAGTGCCGGTTTATTTACATGTGTGTGTGTGCATTGTATACATGTGTGTCCACATTTTCTTATGAGCCACCTGCAGACCTTGTGATACTTGTCTTCTGACTGTCTTGGTGAGCACCATCTATGTTCGCATCCTCTTCCAGACCCACAGCAGTGAGGCTCCCACGAGGGAAAGCCCTCTTTTTAAGGTACTGCACACTCACTGTGATCTAACTCCTGCTACACATGCAGTTGCCCTAGCTAAGGACCCCACAGACCCTTCAGGCTCTTTCTTCCTAAGTGCAGATGCAATCGAGGTCCCCAAGGCACTTGTCTATCATGTCACCGAGAAGTGCAAGGGGTACCAAAGGCATACAGAGGACACAGTCCGCTCGCCAGGCTGCCATGAACAGGTCCGCTGTCCGGATGGACCTGATATGTGGCTGCACAGCTTGCTGATTCGTTTCCCTTCTGGTATCACGTTAGAGACTCAGCACCAGAGTGCACAGTGCCCAGGGCCTGTCACTGGGGAGTCCCAGGGGCCCCGTTTCTTTGCTTAGGTGAGACCATGGCTCTCTGGCAAGTGGCTCTGGGCCACCTTGGGTGGGCACACTTTCTGCTGTTCTCCCTTTTCCCTCACCATCTAAATCCTGCTTTTGTTTGGAGCATGTGTCTCATGATCAGTTGTGACTGGCCTGGATCAGCCTGCCCATCCCATCAGCCTTTGCTGGATGCCTATTTCCCAGCCTCCCCTGCAGCAGTCAGATCAGTCTAAGGAGTGAAGGGTAAAGAATTACCCCTGGGGCAAGGCCTCTTGAAGAAATGCTTCCCACCTGCTTCCTTTCTGCTCTCTGCCTTTGAACT
This sequence comes from Acomys russatus, assembly GCF_903995435.1. Classification (NCBI taxonomy): domain Eukaryota; kingdom Metazoa; phylum Chordata; class Mammalia; order Rodentia; family Muridae; genus Acomys; species Acomys russatus. Next base: position 29,384,795 of record NC_067158.1, read on the forward strand.
TGCCTGGGATGCCTGGAGCTGTCATAGCTACCCGTGACCAGTAGCACACCAGGCACTATGACGACGAACCAATGTGCTGCGGGTAGCACGGCCAAGATGTGGGAAGAGCTTTGTTCTGCAATGCTGGCCCTGAACTTCCACCTCCCTCTGACCCTTGGGAGAGAAGTCTGTGTCAACTGCATAAGCTACTGATGAAAGCACTGCCGAGCCATAGGCCCTCTGAGAAACTTTTAGACACTGTGGAAAGTTCAACGCACACGGAACTAAACACAACAGGGTTCAAAACACGAGGCGGTGTCTAAAGAGCCCTGCAAGCCAGGACACCTCAATCATTTTGAGCCTCAAAAACTATCAAAACCCTCCCCAAACAGAAACCTGCAGGCAGAGCTGTCCATTGGAAAGATGGGCCTCCACGTCTTCTTTTAGTCAACTGCTCACTCTACAAACATTAACTGAGCAACTACTATGTCCAGTTTATTCGCTGACCATTTAAGAGCACCCTGAAGGCATCCCACTGAGTGACAAGGTATTCCCACCCTGACCGACCTCCTCTTACAGGCTCAGGCATGCGCCCCCACCCCCCATGCTGCTCAGCAGCCGGTGTCGGTCCAGATACAGAAACTGAGGCTCACAGGAGTGGCAGTAGCCTGCCCAGCTGCTCGACCTCATGCTAGGGAGCCAGAGTCCACCTATGGAGTGAGTATCAGCAGCAGCAGCTCTCGCTGAGGGCTGGAGGTGGCTCGGGAGTCTCTAAGGAAGGACTAAGGCTGCTTCCCACTGTGCTGGGAAATGTGTTCCTGGTTTCCACCCTACTTTATCAGATATATAAACTGGATTATCTGCCCAGATACAGGCTCAGGGTCACTAGCAGCTCATAACCTTTGCTTTCAACTTCTCAGTCCTAATGGAGTTACACGCCGTCAGAGCGTGTATACCCTCCCACATTTTTTTTTTTTTTTTTTGGTTTTTCAAGACAGGGTTTCTCTGTATAGCTCGGGCTGTCCTCACTTTGTAGATGAGGTTGGCCTCGAACTCACATTGATCTTCCTGCCTCTGCCTCCTGAGTGCTGGGATTAAAGGCCTGTACCACCACGCCCGGCTCCTCACACATATTCTTATAGTTCTTATCTTCTTTGGTCTTTAGCAAGGATACTTAGTTAGCCAGGTGTGGCCATTTCACATCCTGTTGAGAGGAACAAAGAGTTCAGCAGCACTGGGATGCCTACTGATGCAGCGGGCACCCTCCTGAAAAGTGTCATTGTTCTGTTTTGGGGAAATTGAGGCTGGAGGAGTAACATGCTGGAGGTCATGCAGCTTGATTGTGGGGCAGGCTCAGCGGGAGCCAGGTCCTCTGTGTGTGTGTGTGAGAGGCCAGAAGCTGTCCTTTCCGCTGACCTCCTCTGTCATTGCAGCTCTGGCCTGGGTGTCTCATCTGTGGACTCATGGTGTGCTGTCCCGGGGTCTTGCGGCCGCAGGGATCACATGGATAAAGCTCTCTGATTTGCTGACCTTGGTCAGCAGAAGTGCTGTGGGCTTGGGCAGGGAAAAGGCAGAGTCCTGTTGGAGGGCAGGCCAGGTGCAGGCAATGATGGTGTGGGTTCCTGCTTCCCTGGACCTTGAAATGGTACCCAACACAGAAGCACTAAGCTTCCACATAGCTTACAATGGATGAAGCTGCATTCTGGGTTGGGCAGTATGTTTCAGGGGCTGGTGGGTAAACCCCTTGCCCTTTCTAGGACTTCTTTTTCCCATGAGCACTTTGTTCCTACTCTCAGCCTTCCCCAACTGAGCTAGGATAACAAGATTGTTTCCCAGGCATCATAAGGTTAGCTACCTGTAAAGAGTGGACAACTAAAGCTTCCCTTGTCAAGGGATGGGTGGAGCCCTCGTTTACTTTCTATTGCTGTGATAAATACCACGACCAAAAGCAACCAGAAAGGAAAGGGTTCATTTGGATTACAAAGAAAGAAGTCAGGAAATGAAGCAGGAGCCCAGAGGTAGGAACTGAAGCAGAGGCCATGGAAGAATACTGCTTACTCGCTCGTTCTGCCTGCTTTCCTGTATAACTTAGGGCTCTCCACAGTGACACCACCCTTAGTAAGCTAAGACCTCCCACATCAACCAGTAACCAAAAAATGTCACTGTCTTCCCCATGGCCAATCTACTAGAGACATTTTCTGAATTAAGATTCCCTCTTCCCAGATGACCCTAGCTTGTCTCGAGTTGACAAACACTAAGCAGAGCAGATGACAACAAAAATACAGCTTTGAAGTATTTTCCAGTCCACCAAATAACTGAACAGAGGAACAGAGCAAATGCAGTTACCCAGGGATCATAGACATGTGGTGGTAGGCCCTGACTCTACAGGACTGAACTCCTAGGTGACCATTGAATGAATGGGTGGATGGATGAATGGACCGATGGACGGACAGGAAGATGGATAAATGGTCAGATGGGTGGATGGGTGGATGGATGGATGGGTTGGTGAATAGGTGAGTGAATGAGTGGATGGACAGACAGATGGATGAAAGGGTGGATGGGTGTGTGGGTGGATGGATGGATGAGCAGATGGATGGATGGATGGATGAGTGGATGGATGGATGGATGGATGGATGAATGGATGGATGGATGGATGGGAAAATGGATAAATGGGTAGATAAGTGGGTAGGTGGGTGGGTGCATGGATGGATAGGTGATGGGTGGATGGATAGGTGATGGATGGATGGGTGGATGGTGATGGATGGATGGAAGGATGGATAGGTGAATGGGTGAGTGAATGAGTGGATGGACAGGCAGATGTATGAATGGGTGGGTGGGTGAGTAGAACAAGCCCCTGGGGTCCCTGCTACTCTTCTGCGAATGCACTTCCTCTTCAGTTGGCCACTCAGCTGGGCCACATTTCCTAGTCTCCCTTGCAGGTCTGCCAGGGAGAATCTCATGGTAGGGTCAATGTGTACCATTTCTGAGGGTGGCTCCTGGGGTTACAGAACTATGAGGAGAAGAGTTTAGGTCCTTGAGCCATGGTGAAGAGAGCCATCAACCATCCATCGCCTTTGTTCAGCTTTGCTTGACCAAGAAGCACACTTGCACAGTCCCTTTCACCTCAGCACCAGACTGCATCCTCATAGCAGAATTAAAAGGGAAGACTTTACTGACAGCTACAAACTCTAAGGAATTCAAAGGACAGAGGGTGTTATCTACCAAGAAGGACACAGGAACCCCTCTGCAACAACCCTGCACCAGGCTTGCACACCCACGGGCATGGAGAGTTCACCTCAACCCAGCCCCCTTCTCCACCTTCAGGAGGCCTAGGTGACATAGCCGAGCCATGCCTCCTGTTCCTTTCCCACTTCATCAGCCCCACAACTGAGACTGGATCCATCCTGCCAGGCTCTGTCCAGGCCGACTCACCCTCTGTCCACCTCTCCACACCTCTCCTCCCCCAACACTTCAGGGTAGGATGCTTTGTGGGTTCTTCACGTTTATTAGAGGAGAGCATTAGGTCCTCCCCACCTCTCTGCCATGTATTCACGTACAGTGAGAGCGAACATCTATAAGCCAGAGGCAGAAGCATTACAGGGAGAAAGTTGGCCAGCCTCGTGCCCATGAACTTCCACCTCCAGAACTGAGGCCTCCCCTCATGTGGGATTACGCCATAGGTCCGGAGAGGACTGACATACCTCCCTAGGCTCCTCTCCCCTCCACTTTTCCTCCCAGACCCCTCTATTCCCTTAATCTCCTCCTCCAACACCCTGCTCCCCTCTAGATTCCCCCATCCTATGTCTTGTTTCCCACTGGACCTTTTTCTCCGTACACCTTTCCCTTGACTTCTCCACTCCACATCCCTCTCCCTTCAGAACCAGATCTCTACGTTATATCCTGTTTCCCCTCCCCCCTCCCCCCACCCCCACCCCCGTGGCCCCTTCAGGCCCCTCTCTCCTTCAGGTACAGCTCCTTTCCCCTTCCCTTCCCACAGGTTTCTCTACCTCTTTCCAGCCTCCTCCTACCCCTTTGCACCCCTTGCCCACCTCTACACTAATCTTTCTCTGCCCAAGCCTTTGTACTGGGAACTCTGTTGTAAGGCCTTCCCTGGCAGGAAGGGGATATAACAGAGTGCTTGTGTGCGAATCTCCCTGGCTAAGCCCTGGGTGCAGTTCCCAGCCTTAGTCAGGACTGAGCTTTAAGGTTTCAGATGAGAGAACATTCCAGGATGCCAATGGAAACTCCCTGTGCTTCAGGCTGGAGAACCATATCGGGAAGAAAGCAATTTTCTAGTTCATTTTCTAAAACAATAAACAGAGGAAAGAATGCCAGGGTAGTAGTTTGAACCACCGCAAGCCAGAGAAAATCGGTGTCAAGGCCTGAAACCATCAAGTGGGCTCCCTCAGGGAGATCAGTCACCAGGAGACACTACAAGCCTGTGTGGTGGTGCTGATGGTGCTGATGGTAACGATGGTAACGATGGTGCTGATGCTATGTTGACTGGAATGAGACGGGAAATCCTGCAGTGGAGGCGGCTGGAGGGACGGTGACGGCAACCACATGATGGGGGGTGGGGGGTGGGAAAGGCTGTTGGCTGAGCATCTTGTGCAAAGAACTCATGCCAGATGCTTTAGTGTCCCCACACTGGATGTGTTACCTTCAGAGTCAGTATTTATGTTCAGCTTACAGATAAGGACACAGCACAAAGAGGCTGAGAAACCTGCTCAAGGGCACACAGCTAGGGAGTGGCCCAGCCAAGGTGGTTCCCAGGGCTCGGTGTGACTTCAGGACTGGGAGCTGGTGTGCTGGGGCTGTACAGGTCCTCAGGCTCTGTGTCCTAGGGGTGGCCTAGATTTTGCTCTGTCTGTCTGTCTGTCTGTCTCCTTCTCCCTCTGTGTGTGTGTGTGTGTGTTATGCGTGTGTATGCGTGTCCAGTAGGCCACTACACCTACTCTGCATTTCCTGATTTCAAGGCAAGTGCTTTAACTACTGAGCCATCTCCCAGTGCCATAGCCTAGACTCCCACCACAGACAGCTTCCCCTCCAACATCCTAGCTATGCTTGATAGTGTCTCAGAGCACACATACCCACTGTCTTCTCTACCTAAAATAAACTTCCTTTAGTCCTTTGAGCGATGTCTCCCACCTTGGCCTCAGCTCACAAAACAGGGCTAACCATGGTAAAGACCTGTGGCAACCCTGCAGCCTCTCTGCCCTGGAGTCCTCTCTCAGGTTTGCTTTTCTTCGGCAGCCTGGTCACTCCTGAGGGAACTTCCTCGACAGCTGTGATTCTGCTCCTAGTAGGGTTGGCTTTGTTCATCCTAGGGCCTTGGGCACAAAGAAGGGGCTGGTCGCCCTTCTGCAGATGGCCTTGGGACAGGGGGCTTGCTGTTTCTGCATTACAGATGGGAGACTGAGCTGTGAACAGGGGAGAGAGGGAGAGCTAGCCCTTGGCCCAGTTCCTGTGCACTTCCCTGCTTTGATACTAAAAGTTCTTCTTCCAGGAAATCCCTTAGTTGGGATGGCTGTTCTTTTTTGGCAGGGTGTTTTATCACAGCACCAGAAAGGGACACGAAGGCACTCTGTGACACAGGTAGGTGGCTGCCACCAGTTCTCAAGAGAATTGCTGGGGCTTGCCAAGTACCAACCTGGCTCAAGCTAATAAGGCAGAGGGTGAGAGAGCAGGGCACCTGGCATTCTCCTTTGGCCTCAATGCATGACTGTATAACACATACAAACATATACCTAGTGGTACAGGGCCAACTTAATCATCACATCATGTGTATGTGTGAATGCATGCTGAGGCAGGAGGATCACATGGTCAAGACCTGCCTGGTTTTGGCAACCTAGTGAGTTTTATCTCAAAATAGAAAGTAAAAATGAGATGGCTCGAGATACAGCTCAGTGGTAGAACACTGGCCTAGCATGTGTGAGGCCCTGCCTGGGCTCCATCCCCAGGGACACACACATACACACACACACACACACAAGATGTGACAACTCTTCACCTCATGTGGGGTGTGAGGAATGACTCTAATGGCTTGTTTTGGACGATGGAAGCTGGCAGAAGTAACATGGTGCCAGTTCTTGGGCCTGGCTCTCAGAGGGGCAGTTCCTGTTTGCTCCTCCTAGGGTTTACCCACCATAGAAAGAAGGTGAGGTCCAGGTGGCCCGACTCCCAACAGGGCAGCCTCTCAGAACACAGGACTCCCAACTGAGTGCAGCCACAGGAGCCATCCCTGCTGACTTCTCCCACGAGGAAGAGCCACCCAGCTGAGCCTCAGCAGCCCCAGCTCACTGCGTTGTGAACTATACGTTGCTGCACTTTTAACTAACTGGGTTTGGGGCAATCAGATAGGAAAACAGTCTCCATCACTTTTGCCTTTAATTGTCTATGAGCAAGGGATTCTCTTTTATAAAGCCCCACTAGAGAACTTCAGGACTCACTCCATATCCTTTATCCATACGTCCCACTGGTCCCAAGGATGCCCTCTCAGCATTTTCCTCCTTCAGTGCAGAAAGGATCCCTTTAAACAAACTTGTATGTACCAGCTAGGGCCATCTGCACACAACTACCTGAGAGGCAGGGATGCACCATCTGGGAAACATTGCTGATTTATGCAGGTCGCTCAATGGGCTCAAAGCTCAAGGGAAGTGGGTGGAACATCCCAGGCCCAGTTCCTGCTGTTTTCTAGAACCCTTATCCTCAAAGCCCTGGTGGGTGGATGGAACTCATAGCTGACCTCTAAGATCAACGAGGGCTGGTTGCTACTTCCTGTGTGACCCTACCCAGCACCCCTGGTGTGGGGGTGTGTGGCTAGGGTGCCCACCTGTGAAAGCCAGAGCCCTTCAGATCCTCGTTGGATTCCAGCAGAGCATGGCAGGCGACAGGTGGGCAGTCAGCGGGCTTCCTACCATTTCTTCCTTCCAGAATGCCGGTTTTATGGGTGAGCTCCATATATTTTGGCTCAAGATAGATTGCGCCCTTGGGGTGGAAAAACAAATATTTAGTGTTGGGGGAAATTGCGAGTTCCAGGGACCATGTCGGCTTCTCTGGTCTAAAGGCATATAAATACAGTGCTGACTCACATACTGGCCAAGAGATGCTGATGGACCAAGTACAGTTTCACTAGTGGCCACAGAGACGGGGGCAGAACAGACAATGGGTTTCCCCTTGGCAGATTGAGCCCTTCTGGGAATCTGGGGTTCAGTAGTGGACGTGGGCAGCTCCCTAGATTCCCATTCTTAAAGCCACTCCAGGATTCGTCCTATCTAGCCATCTCCTACATAGTACTGAGAGCATGTATAAAGGAGCCCACGGGCTGTCCCCCTGCAGCAGAGCCGGCATGAGGGGGAAGGGCAGATGTTGGCTGCATCTGGGCCAGCTGCAGTGACCAGTGCTGCAGGCAGACATCATCTGGTCCTTCCCTTAACAGCATTGTGGCACAAGCTACTTCCAAAAGTGAAACCTCAAACCACATGCAGCTGGAGGTTGGAGCTATGAGGAAGAGGCTCCTGGTCCAGACGCTGTATGTTCAAGTCCTAAGTATCCCTGTGGGAATCCATCTCATCTGTGCAGCAGGGGGACATAGAGGCCTCACTCAATGCTAGTCCTGACACTTGGACTCTGCAGAGGAATGCCCATCCTCAGAGCCTACCACCAGCTCTCCTTGTAAGACCTGAGAAGTCTCTCTACTTTAATCTCTCGAGGCCTCAGTTTACCTGGCTGTGAGAGCTGAAGGTGTGGTAAATGTAAGACTGTAACTAGAGCCCGGCGGCTGCTCAGGCCCCGGGACTACAGCAGTTCTTTCTCCCCGGCACCTGGGACACAGTGAGTCTGTGGCTACCAGACTTCAGGATGCAAGGACCTCTCATATGGATTAGTGAAGTCAGGTCAAAGACAAGTATTGGTGGCTACACATCCTCCTCCTCCTGCACTCCTCTGTCTCCTACTCAGAAGCAGGGAACCTGGCGGCAGGCTTGTGCTGTGAAACCACCCCTATCTTCAGAAATATATAAGCCACCTCCACTTCTGCCATTGGGGCCCTGATTTCCTCTTTTCTGAGTCCCCACCATGCAGTTGTCTATCTGGCTTCCGGGGTTAATAATTCTAAGTCTAATAAACTCCTTATTCCTCCCAACAACCCAGCTCTATGTCCCTCTGAACCACCACCCTTTCAGTAAGGCGCTTGGCGGACATCCTATCCTGAAGCAAACATCTCAGTGTGATTCTGCTTTTTCCTCACTCTGTGCCAACAACCAAGCAGACCCCATATGAAAGTCCGCACAGTACATCGCAAGCAGCCTGGCTTTGTTTTGGCAGAGGTTAAACTCACAGAGTACAAAGCTCTCCACTGTACGGTGCTGTCAGTCCGTTCCAGGCAACTGTTGCAGAGCAAGACAGCCGCCATGTTCATCAGAGCCGTGGTACCTACTTGCAGGAGGCCATCCCATTGGGACCTGTGAACTCATAAGGTCCAACTCAGCCTACAACATACTGTCTCAGAAAATTATTCTCTTTAATAAAAACTCTCTTTCTCTCTCTGCCTCCTTCCCTCCCTCTCTCCCTCCCTCCCAGGGCTCAAGAGGATTCCTCAGTTTAGACTGGAAAATAAAGCTAACCAGGGAGGAAGGTCTCTGAATGCCCAAGGATTGATATGCTATGAAACAACCCAAAAGGACAGGACAGATGGCATGGGGCCATATTTGTACCAAGAATTCTTGACTAGCATAGCAGTATATGTCCACGGTCACAGCCTTCTGGAGGCAGGGGCAAGTTTATGAGTTCAAGGGCAGCGTGGACTACCCCCAGGAGACCCTATCTCAAGATATCATGAATGAATAAAATATATATTCCCATTGATGGGCAGCATAGGCAACAGAACCAGGTAGGAAGGCAGCATGAGTCGATCTTTGCAAAGGCTTAAACTGAGCAGGATCCAAGCTGAGAATATTCAAGGAGATCTCACCAAACAATAAAAAGACTCTGGGGGAAACAGAGAGGCTAAGGTAGGGTGGAAGAGGTGTGAGTGAGGACACCCACTATAGGAGCTCATTGGTCAGCAGGCAGGGTGCCACGGAGGGGGTTGTGATGTTGGACTCACCAGGAGGAAGGCATATTTATATAAGCCCACAGGAGGTACTGCTGCAGGAAGGGGTAGTCTCTCACACACTGTGGGGGGCCAGACTTTCTAGAGGGGTGTTAGCCAACGTAGAAAGAGGAGTTCAAGAGGTTCCATCCAGTGTTGGGTAAAGAGGTGTGGGTGCCTGGCAATTGTCATGTAGGTCACTGGAGAGGCAGGACACAGATTCCTAAGTGACATGGGTTCCTCATGAGAGCAGGGGTTGGGGACATCATAATGCCCACCTTTTACCTGCAAACACCAGTGATAAAGGGAGAGAGGCACAGAAAGCAAGGGAAGGAAGGGTAAGATGCTCACCAAACACTAGCCAACAGCTCTGGCAAATGACAGCCACAGCTAAAACCAGGCACCTGCCTTCAGATGCTCAGGATTGCCTTCTATCTAGGTAGAGACTCTGGAACTCCTGTGACCACTAGGTCCTTTGAGTGACTGTGTTCAGCCTCTCTCCAGGGTGCCCTGGGAGCTGTGCTTATCCTCAGCCCAAAAGCTCTGCTACGGAAAATGCAGCGGGCACTCCTGAGGTCAGAGCGGCCCTCAGCAGCGGGCCCGCTCTTTCCGGCCCACCCCCTCACTCCACCCCTCCGGTCTTTGGGGTCTGTGATTAGCTTGGGTATAGAATGACCCCTGGTCTTCTTCCCTTCCCCCCCCCCCACCTCGCAAGGGTTAATCAGCCTTCCTGCGGAGCGGCTGGGCGGCTCGGAAGGAGGCAGCGAAGCGGCCTGGCGGCAGGCTGCTTTCATTACTTTGATGGGATACATGTGCTTGGCTTTATCTCCGGCCCTTTCTCCGTAATTCAGCGCTTGAACGTCTCAGCTGTCGGCCGATCTGCAGACAATTGCTTGGGGTAATACTATCCGGAAAAAGCTGATAAAACGCAGATGTGCCGAGGCCTCTGAAATTTGCGGTTTGCTAAGTGGTTCGAGCGATGCTTGCCTGCGGCCGGGGCGCTTCCCGGAGAGGCTGGGAACTGAGGGGTGGGAGGTGATTTTTTTTTTTAAGTGAAAGGTTGAGTAGAGGAAGTGACTGTAGACTTTTTTTTTTTTTTTTCTTTCTGTAATTAGGAAGATCAGCCAATAGAAAGTGGGAAGGAGATGAGACTGTGTTAAAAGACTAGGCAAGCAGCTCACCCCGGGGTCCCCTCCTGCCCTACCTAGTGGTAGGGGCATATAGAACCGGACATCCGGTTTCCCCTGTGTGGCAGGAGCGGGTATGGGTGAGCAATGAGTGGGCTGTTCGGCCTTGGGTAGGTCATTTTCCCTCCTCTACACATCAGCTCAACTGACAAAACAGTTAGCTAACAGTTACCTGGATGGGGGCATGGCAGCAGGTGGCCTGTGCACAGTTGGGGCTCACTGAGTGTCTGGGTACTTCTCACTTGGTTGCCCAGAAGACACTGGGAAGGGTAAGGAGCACTCTGCCGCCATAATGTGAGCTACACAGAGATTCCCCATTGATTGACAGGCAGGAGACCAGGCAGCGGTACTCTGAGATAAGACTTGCTGAAGTCAAAAATACTGGGTCCTTGGGGGCTGAGGTTAGACTGGAGTCCCTTATCCTTGTGTGAGTGCCCACATTGTCTGGTTCACGTAAGAAAGCAGACTCCTTCGTGGGAGTGGCCTGAGACCCTGCTTGCGAAGTCATTGTCACAGGGTGGGAGAGGAGCTCCAGCATGTGCTCCAGGGTAGGCTTTGGACAAATTCCTTTCCCCGCCCCCCACCCTGCCCAACCCTTACCCTTGGGCTTCTGCTGCCCAGAGAGAGCAGGCAGTGTGGCTGGTGTCACCCAGCACATCAGGGCAGAGCCAGCCCTCTGCACCTGGCTCCCTAGTCATCACATGGTTATAACTGTCCCAGGTAGCAGGCTCATGCGCAGGTGTCCCAATGGCAGTATACTTTATCCGTTCCAAACTGTTTCTGTGGCAAAGGACGATGCAGGAACCACAGCATGAGGGTGTGCTGTCCTGGAAGCCATGGCTAAGGGCTCCTGAAATACAGAGTGACCTGGCTTCACTGCTGTCCATGCACAGGCCTCACGGATGGGGGTGGAGTGGGGGTGGGGTGGGAGACACAGTTCTGGATCAGCTGTTTCAGGAAGAGAGTCAGGCAGGAACTCCCAAGGTAAGGAGGGTTGATGGAAGTTTAAACCACAGTGGGAAAGGCCTTGCCTTTTGTTATTGAGAGTACCCAAGTGACTATGAGTCATCCACTCACTTTTCAGGTGAGGGACATTGAGGTTGGGGGGCGGGGCGGGGCTTTGTCCCCTGCCCAAAGTCTTCTGCTGATCAGATGAGAGCTAGGATTGACAACCAAGCCCGTCTAGGAGGGTCTGGCTCCAAAGTCTATACTCTGTGTCTGTCCCACACTGCTTCTGGACTTATGAACAGGACAAGGGGTGATGGGCAGAACCTGCAGGCTCTGTCAGGGGTGCTGAACTTTCTCGGGCAGAGCCTGGGGAGTGGGGGGTGGGCAATGTCTGCCTTGAAAAGGCCGGTCTGCAATTAAAGGGTTGGGTGTGCAGTTCCCACCTCTCAGAGAAAGAGGGCGTCTGTCCCCCGCTGGGGTGTGGGCAGAGCTGGTAGCAATTTTCCCACAACGTGTAAATTAGTCAGTTTCCCAGTCTGTAAACCCGGCCTTTGAAGCGACCCTAATGAAGCACTCCATTAGGGTTTAATGATGGCTGCCTCCAGCAGGACTCAGCCGAGGCCTTTTGATGTCTAGGGGCCACGGGTTGGAGGCTCAACTTATCTAACTGCCCCGGCAGGCTTAGAGAGAAGAAGAAGAAGAAAAAAAAAAAGTCAAAAGCCCCCTTAGAGAAGTTGAAAATTTTTTAATGAAAAAAGTTAGTCCTGGCCTGACTGATGGTGGCACTTCAAAGCCTGTGCAAACTAAATTGCTGTGGACTGCTTAATTCAAAAGTGTTCCCTCGCGGGTGACAGCCCAGCAGTGACAAAATACAATTGGCAACAGGAGCCGGCAAGATCAAAGGCCGGCTATTGTAATGGCTTTGTTGCGTGAAGAATGGTGCATTGTCAGGACTTTTTAAGCCTTTTTCTTTCTTTTCTTTTCTTTTCTTCATTTTTTTTTTTTCTTGGCTCCAGCGCCATCCTGCGAGCCCCTCCTGTTCAGAATCTATGTGTATAAATACATGTAATTACATCCTCCTGATAGGGCACTTCTGTTGGCAGAGGAGGCGGCAGACTGCCCGAGGTTCTCGAGGTCTGTGGAGCTGGGGTAACATTGGTTAGACTCTAAAAATCATTTCTGTGTTTCTGTTAGAAAACATCCTGTGAGTCATTCCAAGGGCGAATTTAAGCTAGTATCCACTCATCATCTTCAGGCTATTTTAGGGGTTTCTTCACATTAAAACTCCTCTGCCTAGAGCTTCCCTGGCGAGGGCAGAAGATGCCAGTGTCCTGGGTCCCCTACAGTGACACTTTGTTCCTCCAAGCCTCAGTTTCCCCAGACATAGCCTAGAGGTTCACTTATTAACTTTGAATGAGTTCACTGACCTTGAGACGATGTTTCTCTGTAAGGTCATCAAGGATGTGGAAACTCACTGGTCCCTTTGCCCTCCCCCCTCCCTCCTCCTCCCCACCCTGTGCCTGCTTCCAGTCTCTGTGATTCACCTGCCTTCAAAATCATGGTCTTCACCGTGAGCACAGATCCAAGCTGAGATGCTCAAAAATCACTGGTGAGACCCAGAAACAGGTGGGAGGGAGCTGGACCCCAGGGCCTAGCACTGTGCAATCAATGCCCGACACCACGCAGACCCTCGCTCCCAGCACTCACTTCCTCCTCCAGGAGGCTTATGGCTTCTGCCTTGCTGGGTCTTCTGGAGTTTCCTGGCTGGACATGATGTTCAATTGTAGGAGCCTCTGCGCTCTCAGCTGCTGTGGAGTTCTGAGCCACCATCAGAAGCAGCTGGGTCGTTTGCGGGCTGGATTGAGGCAAGGACAACAGGGGACTGTTAAGGAGCAGGAACATGTCTGCTTCTTTTATGACCTTTGACCACGAGTCCCTAGAAAGCTGCCCCATGGAGCTGACGACCTTGTATCACTAACTCGTCTTGGATTAATTAAGGAGGCTCGTATGGGGACAATTAGAGACTTTTCTGTTGATGACATCTCATCTCCTGGTGATGGAATTTTGCTTCTGCATCTTCTGGCTTCCCCTAGTGTCCCCATAGATATAATGGCCAGTTCTGTTTTTCCAAAGTACCTCAGCTCTGCCTTAGGACAGGCTTAGTGAGCCCACTGAACATGGGGGTATGGCCTCAGGGGTGAAGGGAAGGCAGGGAGAATGTGCTCCTGTTTGCATCCACCTTGTCTTATTTTTTCTTATTCTCTTCTCAATTTCCTCTCTTCTGTCTGTTCTTTGTCTTTAAACCCCATTGACACCAAGAATGCTAATTTCCCAAACATTATAAGCAAACATTCAGGGGGTGGGGAGTGCCATGTTAAAGTTTATACCCTAAAGGCTCCCCCACCTTAAGTTTCTAAGCATGCTAGCCTAATGTCCCCGTGAAGTCCCCAGCGTCTCCATGACCCTCCTCCTAATCATGATGGGGACCCAGCAGTCGACACGGTCCCACCCTCTCTCCATAATCACACACAAGTATGCACAAACCCAGCTGAGCAATTATGAATAATTAAATCAATTAGAGACAGTCTAGCAGGAGGGATTATGGTCGTTCGGGTGTGGGCCTCTGTAATATTTTAACAGTAAATGCAAGGGCCCCAGAGAGGCCTGGCAGGGAGACGGGAACAAAAGCGTGTCCAAATGCCAAGCCATGTTGCTGGGTGACCCTCCCAGGCTGTATCGGCGCCTGCCCAGGGAAGACAATGCTAATGAAATGCCAATAAAATATTTTGAGGGAAAGTATGAAAGCTTCAAAATGAGTTAATTAAAAACGGATCAAACACGAGGCTCTGAAAGTATGTGCAGTAAATTTCGGGCTTGAAATTTAACAGAGGGAAAGGGTTTTTGTTTTGTTTTTTGGTTTTGTTTTGTTTTGCCTCCTGCACTAGGCAGAACTCTAAAGTGACAGATCCGGGCCTCTGGGTTACTGTCTTCCAAACGGCAGCCTCTGCTAGTTTCTCTGTACCCAGTAGCGAGGCTCAGAGGTGCTCCGAACCCCATCTGCTGCCTTTCATGGTTGCAGAAAGTGACTAGGGCTGCTCTCCAAGGCTAGGTCAGGGTGAGGCCAATTAGAAGCTGCTCCAAACATGCCATGGACAAGGGGGCTGTTTCCCAGAGAGCAGCTGTGCGCCAAGGCATTTGTAGAGCAAAATCTTGACTCTATTTACACTCACCCGGCTGGTCATCAGCACTCAGCAATGCCCATCGATGACAACCTGCAGAATTAGCACCGCGGTGACTTGGCTTCCTGGAAGGGACCAGCTGGGCTGCCTTCCACCATGCTGGACCGCACCCCACAGCCAGCTGGGGAGCAGCAGCGAAGGCACAGATTTCCCAGGTTCCCTCATCCCGGGGGCCTAAAAGTAATTGGGATCTCTTAGGCTCACTGTGGATTGGGTAAGAGAGAAGGAGGACAAGGAAGATGCTGATGACATCAATTATGGCTAGCTTTGGTCCAGCAGAGAGATCTGAAGCAAATGACTATTTCTGTTAAATGACACTGGCCAGGACAGAGAGGCTATAGGAAGAAAGGACAGGAATACTAAGGTTCCTGGTAGGTGGATTCCAGCCTGTACAGAAAAGTGCAAAGAAGCCTTCCATCTAGACCAAAGGTTCTCAACCTGTGGGTCACAACCCCTTTGGGGGTTGCATAATCAGCTATTTCCATTGCAATTTGTAACAGTGGCAAAATCACAGCTATGAAGTAGCACTGAAATAATTTTATGGCTGGGGGTTGACACAGCATGAGGAACTGTATTAAAGGGTTACAACATTAAGAAGGTTGAGAAGCACTATCTGCCAGGGTACCATTGGCCCTCCATCTGTTTCTGATCTCTGTGCTGAGTCTGAGATGGTCTGTGCTGGTATCCTCTTGTTGGGGATAGAGATGCTAGTGCTCTTGAGAGGGCCACACAGTAGAAAGCAACCCTCGTATACTAAAGTCTTCTGACTCACAGGCCATGCCTGTGGCTGCTGTATTGTGTGTCACCTCAAAGCACCAGTGCTACTGATCTCGGTACGAAGATAGAAGGCCAATGTCTTGATATGAAGATGTCCCTTGAAGGACTGCCACACATGGAAAAGCTCGGGCTCTGGCTATGATTTTGCAGGCTGTTTGAGGTACCCCAGGCCCCGTGCAAACATGTTTTTTTTCTCCCAAGTCCCCATGATCTCCTGATAAATTTGATGTCTGGTCTTGGGGCTCATACATTCTGAACTCTCACCTGTCACCTACTTGTCAGGGCTCCAGGCAAGCAAGCACCCAAGGACCCAATCCACTCAGCCACAAAGGGACACTCCTGTTCAGTGAGAGCCTTTTGGACCCCTTTCAAATCAAGTCCTCTTCCCTCTGTGGAAGCTAGTTCTTCATTGGTTCTGACTCTGATGCTCCACCTGGCCCCAACTGCTCATGGCCTCGGTCTTCAGGACCAGTTCTTTCTCCTTTTGGTTTACACTGTCCCAAGGCACCGATGTCACATGGGGAGGAGGGCCTGCTGTTCTGCCTGCAAATCCTCATCCCTCACAGGATGGATTCGAACAGGATATCCCCTGACTCCTGCTCCACTGCTTTCTAATGGCTGGCTTTTTTTTTTTTTTTTTTTTTAAACTTGTTTTTCTTCCAACTGCCACACAACCATAAGCAAATACCGTTTCCAGCTTGTTTCCTAAGAATGTGCGGGGACTTAAGCATCCAGACAGGGCCCTGGGCACAGTCACATACATTCAGTCATATGCCACAGAAGAGGTGTGCCTGCGGCATGGCTGTTCCTTGCCTCATGGTCACGCTCCTCCCTGTGCAGGACAACCCAGTGCCCAAACACAAGATGCAAAGACACCTCCAGCATGAGCACCTAAGCTAACTCCCAGCACCCACTAAAACAGTACCCATAACTCCAGTGCACAGAAGGCAAGCTGAGAGCCCAAACTAGCCCAAACAGCTTGGCTGTGGGTTCGGAGAAAGACCTTACCTCAGTCTATAAAGTGGGGAGCCTTGAGGAAGACACCCTAGTACCAACCTTAGTTTGCAACTTGCAGACCATGCATGCAGGCACACCGTGAACAGTCTTAGGAAGACAGACACCTTTGCTCCTGGGAAGAACAGAGGGTTGCTGAGTGACAGGTGGCAATCTGGTATAGGCTTGCAGGACTGTGTCTGCCTTTAGTGACGCTTGAAGAGCAGTCCAAAGCATCATTTGGGGGTCTGATGGTGGAAGGAGGCAGCTGAACCCATTTAATTCAGCAGGTCCCCGATGAACCCCCAGCAGGAGAGGGCATGGGCATGCCTTCATGTTTAGAGTGTTTTTTTTTTTTTTTTTTTTTAGAAGAGCAGGGTCCTCCTGATTCCCCGAAGATGCTGCAAGCACCCCTTGGCATCTTCACAGGCAAGAAGTAAAGACGAGGATCTAAAGATGAGGTGCTGGCAACTCTCAGGAGACTCTGAGGGATGAACTCACCTCACATCCAGCTGCATTCGTCCTAATTCCTGGCAGCCCGGCTTTTTAGCTAAGCCCACAGAAGCCCTAGGGGGTGTTGGGGCTTAGGTAAAGAGTGTGGCGGAAGGGTATGGGTATTGGGCCCCATTTCCATACCTGCAGCTTTGTCTAGGGCCCAGCCTATTCTGACTCCAGACCTCTCGGCTATCTCCTGCCTTGGGTCCTTTCAAGCTGTTGAGTTCCTGTCCGGGCTGCCCAACTCAGATGCCTGATGTACACAGCCTGGTGTGAAGCTAAGCTCCAAAGCCAGTGAAGTCATGGTCTCTGGTCCTAAGACTAGCCTTCACCGACAAGGAGGTGACTCTAACGTCTGCCTGGCTGCTCACAGGAGTCCTGGAACTCACTCTGTAGACCAGGCTGGCCTCAAACTCAGAGACCTACCTGCTTCTGCCTCCCCAAGTGCTGGGACTGAAGGTGTGAGGCACCACGCCCAGCCGAGGGCGCTGTGTTTTATCGGGTATACAGTACAAACTGACCAGAGAAGGCAGCGGCTTTATTTGTCTCTCCTGATGTACAGGGAGGAATGGCAAGTCCCATTACAGTTTAAAAGTCCAGCCCATCTCCAGCTATGCGTAAGAGACCTGGAAGAGCCAGTGAACAGCCTTGGGAGTCACAGAAGAGGAAAGGAAGGCCCAAGAGACCAGGATTTGGGGCTCCCCGGCTCTCCCTTTGCTCTGTCTGTTCCACAGACGGTGAGATGACCACTGTACAAGGCACTAGTCCTTGAGACAGCTCTGCAAGCCACAGAGAAATATGGTGCAGTGTCTGCAGCCCGGGAGATGAGACTCCTTATAGCATGGGCAGGGTAGGTGGGGCATCATAGAAGGGAAGAGGTGGGCAGGGGTGTGGGTGTGGGGGAAAAGGGACCTTTTTGTTGAATGAAAAGGGAAGCAGAGATCCATCTTCCCAGGGTGTGAGATGTCACGTGGACGCCTTCACCCACTCACACCCACCCACACCCCTGCCCAGGCTCCCCGCTGCTGCAGTTCCGGGAACAAACTGTCCCCTGCATCAGGGCTGCGTATTTCCTCTAGGCTCTTAGATCTCCTCTCCTCAGTTTCCTTTCAGCTGATACCACTTTCCTGGGAGGTCCTGGTTAGCCTTAGTTTCTCTATCTGCCCTCTTGACAGACTTAATGAATTGCTAGATGTCACTTATAAAACCTACTGCCCGACTGAGCCCTTTCTCTGCAAGTCCCCTTATTGCCTTCTCTGAGCCCCTACACATGTAGGACCTCCCCTTCTCCCCCCACTGGATTCCCTACAGGGCCACCACCGCAAAAAACAAGGCGGACAGAGAGCAACCATGTTTTAATTTACTCGATTAAATCACTATGTGGACAGAGGCTTGCGGAGGAATCTGCTCTACAGAACTTTCCATTTAATAGAATTAGTTGAAACCAGATCAGCCGAGCCCCGTCCCTGCAGGCCATCTGCCCAGACAGGGAAACGGCTTCCCTAAACAGAACCCCATGCTGCCGGGAGCCTCCTCTAAAGGGCCGGCAGGGAGCTGCCCCCTGCACCGGCCTGTCTGCTCCAAAGGCTCAAAGCCTTTCCCTGTGGGGCCGGCAGGGCTAGCAAAGCTCACCCGGTTCCAGCTACAAGGAGGGCGGGCGGGCGGGGCAGGGGGACAGGGCGGGATTTTAATTAGCGTCACAGTTGGCTCCACCTGTGGAAGGCGCGTGCCAAAACTGGGGACTATGCAGGAAGATGCCAACGGAAAGGATTTTAATTCGGAGAAAACGTCTGTCACATCTACTGCCTGGACTCTTCTGGAAAATTAGATAAACTAACATTTACTCAGGATTTTCGCCTCCGAAAAAGTTTCCCACGTGTTTTGTGTAGCCCTTGTAGCAGTGCTACCAAGAGGCTCTTTTGCAGATGTGGGCAGAGAAGTTTAGTCGTCCAAGGCCACACAACCAGGCCTCAAAATTCTAGAAGGTAGTTACAGCATCCAAAAGCCTACTGTCCAAGGCTAATTGACACAGTGTTGCCATAGGACATCCACTGTGGTATGTTCTGCAGCCTTTTTGCTTTGTGTTGAAACCCAGAATGACTGCTTCAAATCTTGCTTTGGACCAGGGGAAATGGCCTAATTCCTAAATCTGGGTGTCCTTGTCCAGGAAATGTAAGCGAACAGTGAGAACTATCTCAGTGTCTGGGGGAACTGTCTGCACACTGTTGGAACTCAACACTCCCTGCTCGGAGTTACAGTTGTCAGTACAAACCCTGGGGCCGACACTGTGGTCCTCTAGGGAACAAATGCTAGTACATGGCCCTCAGGGACCTACCATTCCGAAGAGAGTCTTATAAACTCAGCCTCAGGGCCAAATCCAGACACTTGTTTTTATGAATAAAGTTTTATTGGCACAGCAGCATCCATTCCTTTACATATGGTCTGTGCTCTTTCTAGCTCACACCAGCAGAGCCAAGAGTTGGAACAAAGACCCAACAGCTCACGAAACCATGACTATTTACTGTCTTATCATCTGTAAAAAGTCTATCAGACCCTAATTTGTGGTGAAAGTTCATAGGTTTGGGGGTGTGGCTCAGTGAAAGAGTACTTGCCTAACATTCACTAGGCCCTGGGTTTGACACCCTACTACCCAGCACCAGAAAAAAGAAAATAATTAAGATTTCACAGAAGTGATCCTATCTGATAAGAGGCAGAAATGACCTGGTTGGCATTTTATCCTGAAGGGCATCTGCAGGACACTCAGCCCTAAGGATCCTGCATCCTCATCCTAGGACTAATTTGGGTTCTAAGCGTTTGATGGGGCACTAGTGTATGAAAAATATAGATGTGCCCTGCTTAGTCCTCTTGAGTTTTAAAGGAGGGTGGGTCATGGGGCAGGGTGCAGCTGTTCCATTATTAAAGATCTCGTTCTAAGGCTGTGACTTCCACCACATGGGAGGGCTGCTACATGCAGCTGATGCTCAGAGATTTATAAGGTCAAGTTTTATAGGCCCCCAGATCTGCACAGTGTCTTACCACATGCTTATTACAAGTTCATGATGCTGTCCCCCTAAACTGGGCAGCTCATATATTATGCCTCATGGTTGCAGCAGACATGAAGGAAATGCTCCAAATTAAATGTGGCCTCTGGGAATCTACAGTGTCCCAGTGTCTTTGCCCAAGCAGCTATGGTTATTTTTTTCATCTCCCTCCGTAACACCCATGTCATAGGTGCTGTGCAGTTAGTGGGCCCAGGTGACCTACAGGTGTAAGTGGGAACCCTCACTTGCCATGAGGCAGGAGGGGCTCTGAGGAGAACTTTTCTCCAGCTGAAGAGGAGTGTGCAGTCCTCCCCAGATGTCCAAAGGGGGCATTACTATATCACTATAGCCCTGACAGGAAGGTTACTTCCAGCTGCAACCTTTGACCTGAGGCTGCTTGAACAGGAAGAGTGGAGTGGCCTGGCCCAGGATGCCCCTGGAAGTTAGGTATCTGTGTGTTAGTCCGCTCAACTCAGGCTTCCTAAACTTTGCACCTCAAAGGACTTCCAGGTGTGAACAGGATTCAGCCGGTTCTAGGAAGCAGAGGCAAGGGTCCTTCTTGATCTTTTAGGGAGGAGAGTCAGGGACCTTGTGGATAGAGGAGGAGAGGGGGAGGGATTTCAGCTCTCATCCGTCCATGCCCGAGTTTCTCAACCTGTGGGTCCAGACCCTTTGTACAGAGGTCATCCAAGACCACAGAAAAACACAGATGTTCATATCGCAATGCATGACTGTAGCAAAATTACAGTTATAAAGTAGCCACAAAAATAATTTTATGGTGGAAGTTACCACAACATGAGGTGATGTATTAAAGGGTCAAGGGTCACAGCATCAGGAATATTGAGAACCACTAATCTAAGCAGAGTTATGGCCAGTGGTTATTTCCTAACCCTTCTCTCTGATGAGGAACAGTAGCTGGTCCTCAACATAGAGCTTCCTGTTTAAACATATGTTGAATTAATAAACCAGGTAGAATGCACGTGCGCGCGCGCGCGCGCGCGCGCGCACACACACACACACACAAGAGCCCGGCCCTTCTCAGGATGACACGAAGATGTCCTACCAGCCCTCAGGAAGAAAGTTTATCACGTGCTCTTCTGTATGGTAGAGGGATGCAGGCCCTTTCTCAGGGGCAGTGGTCAGCATGAGCCTGGCTACTTAGTTCACAGGGGAGGAGAGGAGAGTAGTTCCCTCTCGTGACACTAGGGGTGTATGTGGTGGTGGGGTGCCTACCATATCCAGCTGGGTTCAGCTGGAAGACAGACCCACAGGGTGCTGGAATTAGGCTGTCCCTCTCACCTCAGGGGCTGAGTTGGAAAAATCCAGAATGGCCACTCAGTCCCCCAACACATGCTGACCCAGCCAGGGATTTGAGGGCAACAACCCTGGTACTATATCCTCCACAGCAGGATGCTGAGGGGGGAGGACCAGGATCTTGCTTCTTCCAGGGTCACTTCCAAGTGCCTAGCATGGGTGGTCTAGCCTCTGGTAGTCTGCAAGGCCATCTCCTGGGAGGACCCCTGGGTATGGGGGACAGAACAAGGGGAGCAAGCCTGGGTTCAGCTCTTTGCCCTGTCTCTGCTGGGGGCCTAGGCATATCTGACCTACAGCCGCCCAACACTAAGTCATAAACTTGATTCAAACACTGAGATTTTTTTTTTTCTTCAGCTTTTCCACCACTAACTTGATTGCTCAGTTCTGGAGGGTAAATCTTGTCATTGACAACATCTTGTCATAATGTCAAAAGAGTAGACACATCCTGCAGGCCTTCTGCCTTTCCTATAGTATCTCTCTTATGCAATTGTGCCTTACCACCCCTCAGGGCAAGAGTTCTCAGAAACTCTGTCTCCATTCAAAGAAGGAAGCAATGACTCCTTCCTTGGCCAGCTTTACACCGCTGAGGCAACAGGTATATGGATAGGTTGTGAGATTGTGCAACTCACTGACGGTCCCACAACCACCAGGTACAGCCTGGGGTCCATTCCTAGTGAGAAGACTCTCCCGGGGGCAGGGGCGGGGGTGGGGGGAGGCCACCCATCTCAATAACCTGAATGTAATCCCTAGAGTTCACATGGTAGAAGGAGAACTGCTTCCTGCAAGTCGACCTTTGTCGTCCTCTGTCACAGGACATGGTCAGCGGGGTGAGGCTCTTCCTAACCCACTACGACTGTCCCAACTGATCCTGTCTACAAAAACCTTATTTCCAAGTAAGGTGTGCACAGTATAGGGACCCAGGCCCTTCCTGTGTGTGTGTCAAGACTCCATGGAGGTGAAATTGGGGGTGATTGTTCAGCCGGGAACCATGGCCAGTGTTCTTTAAGCATGTCTGGTGTGGCAGAGATGTGTGAGCGCCTGGCAAACTGGAGAGTATGAAGCCCAACCCAGGCCCCATGCTCTTGTCACTCTCCCCCCTCCACCCCTTCCACCCCACCCTCATCCTCACTACCAACCTGAAAGGTAGGACCAGGATCAGCTCCGTTTGCCTGCAGAACAGAGGCACAGAGAGTCAGCCCACTTGCCCGAGGCCACACAGCCCACAAATGCCAGCAGCAGGCTTTCCTCCAATGCAGTCGGCTATCATGTTCTTCTTCCTCTGTCATAGGACTGTGTTAAGGACCATGGTGGAAAGCTTAGGAAAGCATCCTTGAGTCTTTAAAGCTCCTTGTTATCAACGGAAGCCCTTGGGATGAGAACACGGTGGCTCAGAAGCCTCGAGTCCTCTGCTTGTGACGACGTCAACTCCAGCATCAGGTTGCCCCACACTCCTCCAGCACAGGTTCTGAGGTGGTGGCTCACCCTGCCTGTTTCCTCCAAGGCCCTGGTATCCCAGAGGGAGATCTGTGGGGCAGGGGTGCCGCAGCGAGTCCCTGGTCCTCCCTCATCACCTTGCTCCTTCCTCAATGTTCACAGCTCAGTGAGTTTAGTCCCTGCCATGAACTCCGGACACGGCACTGAAGTGGCCCACCAATGACAACCAAACCCAGCTCCCATTTTCTTTTCTTTTTTTTTTTTTTTTTTTTTTTAAAGATTTATTTATTTATTATTATGCATACAGTGCGCTGGCTTCATGTGCACCTGCAAGCCGGAAGAGGACATTGGGTCACATTATAGATGGTTGTGAGCCAACATGTGGTTGCTTGGAATTGAACTCAGGACCTCTGGAGGAGCAGTCAGTGCCCTTAACCTCTGAGCCATCTCTCCAGCCCATTTCTTACAGGACCTTGAAGACAAACCCAGACGCTCAACGGGCCAAGGGATATCCAATCCAAGAGGCTCTGTTCTCCCGATAGGCTCCTGGGCTTCGAGATGCCAGGTCTGGAAACACACTTGGGATGTGTACCTACAAGATAGCAAAATAGCTTAGAGGGTTGATATCTGCCCAGCTCTAGTGCATTAAATTTATAAAATAAATTAAAGTCTCTTTGTGTCAATTATTTTGGGAGTTAGAGGGGTTAAAGAAAATTTGCTTTATTAATCGTATGTTACATCCCTGTAGTTCAGAGCACCGGCTGCTCTTGCAGAGAAACTGGGTTCCACCCCCAGCACCCTCATGGGAGCTCACAACTGCCTGTAACTCCAGTTCTGGGGATCCAACACCCTCTTCTGGTCCCTGGGGCATGATGTGCAAATCTGTATGCAGACAAACACTGATATGTACAAAATACAAAATAATAAGTGAACAGCAACCAGCCAACCAACAAAAAACACTGACCAAAACAGCTCAGGGGAGAAAGAGGTTACTTGGCCTCCAATTCCAGGCTTCAGGCCACTGTTGCACAGACGTCACAGAGTCAGGAGCTTGATGTCACATCTCGCCACAGCATATCCACCTTCAAGACCAGAGAGAAGGAGTGCCCTCAGCTCAGCTAACTGCTTCCTGTCTTACACTGGTCTTACCCCTGCCTGAGGAATGGTGCCACTCATGATGTGTCCGGCCTTCCTGCGTCATTTAACAACCAGAATGTTCCCCCACAGGCCAAGCAGATGGAGACAGTTCCTCAGTGGAGGCTGTTTTCTCACCTGCTTCTAAGTTGTGGCAAATGGACAGTTACAAACTAGCCATTGTACACCCAAGACCCCGCTATCCACTTCCTGCCTAATACCTGTACTTTGTGATTTTAAAAAAAGATTTATTTATTTTTATGTGCATTGATGTTTTGCCTGCATGTATGTCTTTGAGGACGGCAGATCCTCTGGAACTGGAGTAACAGATAGTTATGAGCTGCCATGTGGGTACTGGGAATTGAACCTGGGTCCTCTGGAAGAGCAGTCCCTGACAGCTGTTCTGGGATGTCCAATAACCTTCCAAAACTTATAAGATTCTTAACCCAGCCTCCAAGGATATTATTTTCCAGTGTCTTCCTACCTTAGTAGATATCACTTCTGTTCTAGAACATTCTATCTGGGCACAGCCTAGATCACCCAATCCCCAACCCCCAATTGCCTGTGCTTGTTATTTGAAATCACTAGTTTGGAGTGATTTGGAGTCAGCGGTAGCTGACTGACAATCTTGGCAGCTAACAATATCCTTCCTGCCATTGCTTCCCCCCCCCCCCCCAACAGTTTCCTCTATTGAGAGAATATGTTGTTCAAACAAGGCAAAAGCAAGGTTCTTTTGATCACATGTGAAAAATTAATAACAGTAAAGGTTGGCTCACAAGAGAAGATTCTAGAAAGCCTCTTTCAAGAGCGTGTGACATGCACACTGCTTTTGTTCACATATGTGTATTTGATTCTGACAGCCTATGGGATTTATTTGATATGAAAATGGGAGCTCCTAACTCATTGTTTTATTTAAAAAAATGTTATGTTATTTGGACATTAGTATAATTTTCCTATGTCAATGATTGCTTAAATGGAGTGGGACATAGTGAAAATAGTCTATAAAATGTGGGTGCTTAAAGTGAAATGTGCCCTTCTTGGGGGTCACCAGGTGGTGTTCTTGAGGCAGAGCCTGAGTTTCTTTGGTCTTCAGACATTGTTGATGGTGGCAGCTTTGTGGGTTCTGGAGTCGTCATCCCTGAGAGGAGACAAGAAATGGTCTGTATACTTGGATGTGGGTGTCAGGATCCAGAAGCCTTCAGGAGAACAGCAGAGTTTCCAGGCTTGAGGACACATGCTGCACAGATGTACCCACACACACAAAGACACCCATTGTCCCTCCTCACATTACCACCTGGTGCTGGACAGTGGCATCTGCTCAGAGATTATGTTCATCCAAAGGACCTCAGGGAACTTTGGCTGGCTTGGACCTCTCCCTCTGTTCTGTGCTGGAGTCAGGATGGACTTGCTGCTAGTTTTGCACAAGCTGCTTCCCTGAGCCTGGTGTGGGTGGATCCAGTCTCCAGGCACAATATCCTATGGATACCACTATAAATATATTCAGGTGTCTTTGATGAGCCTCTAGAGGTCCTATAGGCACCTGAGCCCCAAAACCTGCTTCCCAGCCTAATGCTGCACTTGAAAAGCTACTATTAAATCCTCGGACCCCTCTCTGTCTCTGTCTCTGTCTGTCTGTCTGTCTGTCTGTCTGTCTCTCTCTCTCTCTCTGTGTGTGTGTGTGTGTGTGTGTGTGTGTGAATGTGTTTATGTCTGTCTGTCAGTTTCTGTCTCTGTGTGTGCATCTCTCTGTCTCTCTCTGTATGTACACACACACACATGCATGTGAAGGTCAGAGGTTGATATTGGATGTCTTCCTATCTCCGCATCCACCTCATTTTTTTGGGACAGGGTCTCTTACTGAGCACAGAACTCAGGGATTCACCTAGACTAGCTGGCCAATGAGCCCTGGGGATCCCCACAAGTGCTGGGGTTATGGGTGTGTACTGAAGTGCCTGGCTTTTATGTGGGTTCTGGGGATCTGCACTCAGGTCCCCATGCCTATGTGACAAGCATTTCACAGCTAAGACATCTCCCCCAGTGTCTTTTTCTTTCTCTCTCTCTCTCTCTCTCTCTCTCTCTCTCTCTCTCTCTCTCTCTCTCTCTCTCTCTCTCTCTCTCTCTCTCTTATCTGTTTAGAAATGCTTTGTGTCAGTGAGGGCCTTG
Organism: Acomys russatus; assembly: GCF_903995435.1. Lineage (NCBI taxonomy): Eukaryota > Metazoa > Chordata > Mammalia > Rodentia > Muridae > Acomys > Acomys russatus. Next base: position 29,410,590 of record NC_067158.1, read on the forward strand.
GTATAGAAAGAGATACCCCACTTTGGGCCTTCATAAGTTGAATATTATAGAGGGTTGGACCAGTGTCTGCAGGATGAGGAGGCAGAGGGAGGCGAAGAAGGAAGGTGAGAGTCCCTGTCTCACTGTCCTCCCTCATCTTCTCTCCAGTCTCCTTCCAAAGCTTTCTGATAACCAAACACAGCTGGAATCCAGCAGGTAGCAGTTTGTGAACTTTCAGCCTATAGGTGTCAGCGCCTGGGGACATTGGGCAGAGTAAGGGACAAGTATGGATGGATCTGGGAGTCAACCTAGGGCCCCATTGGCTTACCCAATCCACATGGCTTCCACACAAGGCCACTAAAGCCCCGAGGTGTTGAAGGTCGCCTCTTACTTACCGTCATAATTTGTGGCCAAAATGAGGCCTGCAGGGCAATGAGTGGTCCATCATCATCTTTGCATCTGAGACCCCAAACCAGAGCCAAGGACATAGCAAGGAAGTCAAGAATATTGAGGAAGTACTGCCTGAGTGAATAGATAAATAGAAGATAGTCACCCAGCAATCACCAGGCTGGTCCAGGGCACCCAACGCTGTCATTCAATTCTGTCCTTTCCCCTCTCCACCTCACCCTGCTCCATCATGCCACAAGGAACCCAGGCAGGGGACAGGCACTTCACTGTTGTTATGGTGTCCCTTTTACTCAAGTTGGTGGACAAATTCAGAGCAATCCCAGCCATAAGTCCTGAGAGGCCAAGAGTTTAGAAGAGGTGAGGCTGGTTCTAAAGTCGGCATGTGTGGGACCCCCTTGCTATGCTCAGAACCCTCCAAGGGGTGCAGTGGCAATCATACACTGTGGCTCCTCTGATAGTGTCCTTCCCTACTCTACCTTACGGTCCCAAAGGAAATCAGAGGAACCTGTGGTAGTGAGTTTTCCGTCACTGTGCCAGAATATTAATTCCCGAGATAACTTAGAAGGAAGAAAAGTTCAGCTTGACTTCGGTTGACTCCATTGCTCTTGAGCCTATGATAGAGAATCATGGTGTGAGGGTAGGAGGAGAAGAAGAAGAAAGAGGAAGAAAAGAAAGGAAGAAAGAGAGGGGAAGAAAGGTCAAGATTCTAATATCCCCTTCAAGGACACACTCCACATGCTCCCCAGTGACCTAACTCCTTCCACTGAGTCCCACTTCCTACAAGTTCCACAACCTAAGCCTATAGGACAAGGTCTTTGGGGAGCTTCCCAGATCTAAACCATAAGAGTTTCACTTCCAGCTTTAGGCTAAAGTCCCACCATCCTGACCACAGCCTCCAAGTTGGGGTAGACACATGGTCACTTGGGAGGCAGAAGAGGCATTTTCTTAAATAGGCACAGGAGCACTCCCATTATATTCAGGAGAAGCCTCTGTGTAAAGGAGGAGACCTGAAAACCATGGGCGGATGCAGCTGCCCACTGAGGCTGAACAGCCAGAGCCCATGGGGGACACGGAGTCAGGCCTCTTCTTTCTGCCCTCATCTGCTTCCCTCACTACCCTCACTGTGAGGAACCCCACTTAAAACCAGAGAGCCCAGAATCTGATACCCTGGGACTTGCCTCTCAAAATGGAGATTGTAGAACAAAAGGTCCCAGTTGGGACTTAAGAAATTGTGGTGGAGGGTGCAGGTTGGCCATCTCTTGCCACCAGATACCCATGTGCCAGTCAGCAAAGGAGAGAGTAAAGGAGCCATGAGGAAGATGGTTGACTGTAAGCCACAGTTGAGGGGAAGAAGAAAGAACCTTTCTGGGAAGAGATGGATGCCATTCTAAGAGATGTGGTAAGCGGGAAGCTGGTAGGCATATCTGAGACAAGCCACCATGACTGGGGCACCTCCTAATGACCTCTTCTCAGCTTCACTTCACTTATGTGCATCTTACCATAGATCCTGGGATTGGTCTTCTCCAAACTGCAGGCAAACCCTCTGAGTGGCTGGCCTCATGTCTTCTGCAGTGAGGCAAATTGTTCATACCCAAGAACACGAACCATAACAACCATCTTAAACAGTAGCAGCCAATCCTGTATTGGATATTCTGTCTGTCACCATCTGGGCTGCTATACCAGTGTCATAACAACTCTATGAGTATTTCCTATTTTCTCATTGAAGAGAGGCAGGCTAACGGAAGGTCATTGGTTCAAGGCTACCCTCAGACTCCTGTCACACTGCAAAATCAGCAATGGTGTCTTCACTCTTCCAAGTTTCTGAGAGATGAAACCACACACCCATACCTGCCGTTGAGTGCCCAGAACCCCAAAACAGGATTCCAATCCCAGAGCTGGCTGACAAGTCCAGTATCTCTGTCCATAAGTCTTTTCTGATTCCTCTTGGTACCATTTGAACAATGGGGAGATGAGGTCTGAGGAGGCACCAGAACTCTAAATATTCCTGTGCCAACAGAACAAAGGAGCGCCCCCAAAGGAACAGCTCTAACAAGACAACTACCCTCTCTGGCTCACAAACATTTGTTGAAAAACAACAAAAACAAAACAAAAAACAAAAAACCACTGCCACCATCACCAACAGAAGAGACAGTAAAGGACTGCAGTACTATGTTCTGCCTCTTCCAGGTTTCCACAGTGGATTTTAGTTCAGTCATTAGTGGCTTTGTAAGCCTCTACTTTTTTTTTTTTAAACAGAGTCTTTTTTTTTTTTTTTTTTAGTCTATGCTGACCTTGAACCTGTGATCTGCCTGCCTTGACTTCCCCAATAATGAGATCACAGACTTGTACCACCATGTTGAGCTTAAGTTTGGCACAAAGTGTACACACACACACACACACACACACACACACACACACACACACACACACACACACACACACGCTTGCGCGCGCACATTAAATATATTAAATGGGCCCCTAAGAGCACTGAGCTTGATGTATAGCATCCATGAAAGCACAGTCAGTTGGCTACCCACCCCCTAATTCTTTTTGTTCAGCTCAATATAATGGGGGTTTCTCTCCTACCTATAGTCTCATCAACTTTGGTTTTGTAGGTGTTCCCTTCTTGACAGGCATGCCTCCTCCCCTGACTCTATTCAAGCCTTCTGAAGAGGAAGAGGAACTCTAGGCAGCCTGTATTTCCTTCTTTGTCACTCACCTCAGCACAGAGGGGTCAGGCTGCAGTTTCCATCCTTCACTCTTGTTTTCTCACTGTGTTTGAGCCAAGTTTCCAGGAAGTGTAATCGCCTGGGACTGTCAGTGGGTGCCCCCCCCCCACCTGTCCCCTGAACTCAGCTTGAGTCCAAGTGAACTGCCATAAACTTTGTATTACTACAATTGCTCGGGTCCACACCAGTGTCATGTATAAATGCTACCACAAGGACCTGCATGTGTACTTGGATCTGTCCATGAAGCATTCCAAAGGAAGCCTGGGAGTATACAGCAGTCAGGCTTGGTGCCAGGCAGGGCTGTCTGGGGTCTCTCTCCCACCCCCACCCCATGCCCTAACCCCCAAAACTTCCACTGCCTCATTCCTACCAAACTCCAGTCAGGTCCAAACAGTGGGTCGAACAATCATGACCTTTGCTTGACATATCCCAGAATACCCCAGTCGCCCTCTCTTCTCTCTTACCAACATTTGGTCCCAGCACCACCTCCTCCTGGAAGCTGGCTTTGACCTCAAGCTGGGCCATGTCATCTTTCTGTCTTCTTCCTGGAGGCAGCTCTATGCTAGCTCCTCAGTCTCAGCGGAGGTTCAAATACCACCCTCCCACTTGAGGAAGGTGATGAGAAAAAGGCTCCACCTGGAACTCAACATCCTTAACTGCAAAAAGAGAGACTGGGCCAATAACCCCCTGAGGGGCCATCATGTATTCCCCAGTGCTGGAATCCAGGCTCCTTCAAGGCCTGTCACACATCTAGGCTCAGTCTTGGCTCCCTCCTGTCACACTGCACCTTGTTCTTGGGAACGGAGCTCCAGCGGGAGGCAGGAGAACAACCCATCACTGAAGTCACTTGACAAAAAAACCAAACCAAACCAAACAAAACAAACAAACAAACAAACAAACAAACTGGAAGAACCCAGCAGGTTCCAGGCCCTGCAACTGTCTGCTAACCTCTCCAGCTGTGAACTGCTTTCTTCCTTCTTCTTCCTCTGTGTTCCCCTCCCCCTCCCTCCCTCCAGCCTCTTGCTTCTGTTCTTCTGCCTTCAGTCTCCAGCTCCACGCTCACCTGGCCCCTTAAAAGGAGCACAAGTGTACTTTCACAAACTTTAAGGCGCTTAAAAAAAAAAAAAAAAAAAAAAAAAAAAAGACGGGTATGAATGCCAGAACTTTCCATGAAGCCCAGACACCACACAATCATCTGGGGATCCTCTACGTAATCCCAGGCCCTGCCAAGTCTCTGGTTTAAAGGGGGAAATGCTGTGTAAACATGCAACGCGCCGGGCTATTGGGGGTTCCAGGGTAGGGCGCAAATCACTTGCAGCCACGTAAAGAGCCCTGGCTTGGTAACCTTACTCAACAGCTTCTGGGCTTGGAGAAGCTGAGTGCCGCTGCCAGTGAAGCAATCTGTGAAAAGGGTCGCAGCTCCCGGGAGTCCTGCAGGGACAGTGAGTGATGTGACAGGTGAAATTCAGAGTCTAGGGTCTGGAAAATGCACTGAGATAGAGATGGAGAGGTGGAGAAAAGGGGAGGAGGGATAAGAAGAGGAAGAGAGAGCATAGGGAAGAAAGGAAGAAAAGAGGAAGGAATGTATCAGAAGGGAAAGAAAGGGGCGGGGGGGGGGGGGGGCGGGGGAGGCGGGGATGAGGCCTTTGTAAGCAGCCGCAGAACCAACTAGTAAAGGTTGTCTGTCTCCGCAGGAGCCAGGATGCTACTGGCCGATCCGTGGGACTAGGTAAAGCCAGTGTTTGAGAATCATAGCAGTTCTTGGAGGTGGGGGGAATAAATTAAATAAATGGTTTCTCTAATACGAGGCCATCTGGCGATTTGATAAAAGTATTGGGTTTCTAAGGCGATCGGCGAGTGCTCCCTGGGCGCCACCGTTTATGGCTTAAATACAACTCGCATGTGGAACCGGCATTACAAATGAAAAACAGCAGCCCCCGAGCTTGTTCCCTAATGGGGGCCTTTCATCACCCAGTTACCCTTAAGCGGCTCCCTTCCTATTGTAATTGGCCCTAAATGAAAAGCATTAGTCCCGTCAATAAAAACTAATGGTTCTACTTACTAAAGAAGGGGGTGGGGATCAGAAGAGAGGACTCTTTAAAAGGCAGGAAGGGACTGGCGTCGCCTCCCTTCCGGAACTCCGGGGTTTGATATTGGGGTGCAAAGAACCACGCTGGGAGAGAGTCCTTGCCAGGAGTCAGCAGGCAGGATCTGCCTTCTGGCTCATCTAGCTTTCTCTTTGCCATTCTCCTGGGCTCTTGAGGCAAAGTGGACAGGAGGGTGCTCACCACAGCCGGGCTGGCCCGGAGGATCAAAGGGGATTTGAGGATGCGAAGGTTAGGCCCTGGGGTTGGTTCTGACCATGGTGATGCCCCGGAGGCTTTTACAAAGCATCTTGGCTCTGGTGTAAAGGCAGCCCGGGTCTCTGCTCAGGAAGATTGAGCTGTTTGAGATTAAACTAAGAAGGCTGTTCCTCTGCGGCAGGGGCCTGAGGCATCTGGTCCTTCCCTGCACACCGCAGTAAGGCTGTGTCCTCCAGGGACCATTGCTCTGACAGCTCAGAGGTGGCATGGTCCAGAGTTGACAGACTTCTTTTTTGTTGTGGTGGTGGTTGGTTGTTTTTATTTTGCAGTAGGGTCTTATGGACCCGCAGGGTGGCATCTAACTCAATGTATAGCGAAGGATAACCTTGAACTTCTGATCCGCTGGCACCCAGATCCCCAGTGTTTGGATTACAGGCATGCATCACCATGCTGAGTGTAGGCATGGGTAGGAATTGAACCCAGGCACTAGATCTTAGTAGGCAAGCACTCTGTCAACTGAGCTGCGTTCTGAGCATCACAGTTGGCCGACTTCTCCTATGGGGCTTCTGAGATATGGTACCATCCTGTGGGGGGAGAGGCAGCTTTGGGGACAGGTGACACACTGAGCACCTTCCAGCAGTGATCTTAAGAATTTGTGGGATGTCCCCGTTGTACAAGATGAGAAAACTGATATCCATTTCTGAGGCGTTAGATAGGGTAGGTGCATGAGGACGAAGGCAGAGATACATAAAAGGAGGCTCTATCCTGCTGCCTGGTGGGTGGTGGCGTGCGCCTTTAATCCCAGCACTGGAGGCAGAGGCAGGCAGATCTCTGTGAGTGTGAAGTCAGCCTGGTCTACAGAGATAATTCCAGAATAGCCAGGGCTACACAGAGAAACACTGTCTTGAAAAGCAAAACAAACAAACAAACAAACAAACAGACAGACAAGAAGCTCTGTCCTTCAAAGTAGCGCCCTGGGGACAGAAGGAAGCGCTCTCTCTCTCTCTCTCTCTCTCTCTCTCTCTGTCTCTCTCTCTCTCTCTCTCTCTCTCTCTCTCTCTCTCTCTCTCTCGCTGTCTGTCTCTCTCCTCTCTCTCTCTCTCTCTCTCTCTCTCTCTCTCTCACACACACACACACACACACACACACACACACACACACACAGACAGACACACACACCACGCTGCCCCCTCGTCTGCACCAGCACCTCTTGAGAAGGTGAAGCCTCAAGGGCCCAAGATGCTTCAGCAATCAAGGGGAGGTGAGTGGCATTTTAAAAACTATATTTATTCTCTTTTACTGAGACCCACCAACATGGGCCGCATTCACTCCAAGGCCATGAAGAAGGCGGCCCAGTCATCATGGAGAAGTATTATACAGGTCAGAGTAATGACTTCCACACCAACAAGTGCATGTGCGAGGAGATCGCCATTATCCCCAGCCAAGAGACTCAGCAACAAGATAGCCAGCCAGAAGTGGATTCAGAGAGGACCTGTGAGAGGTATCTCTATCAACTTGCAGGAAGAAATGAGAGAGAGAGATGAGATAATTATGTTTCTGAGGTCTCAGTCCTAGACCAGGAGATCATTAAGGTAGCTCTCTGACACCAAGGAAACACTGAACCTTCTGGATTTAGGCAGTCTCTCCAACCTGCAGGTCACTCGGCCTACAGTTAGGATGAATTTCAAAACACCACGTGGAGCCGTTTAAATCTGTTCTGTCATATTTTCAATAAACCTGAGTACAAGAAAAAAAAAACTATATTTATTTCAATAATTTCATACATATGCACAGTGTGTATACACATACCTACCCCCAGTGCTTCTCTCTCTCAACCTTCCCACACCCCTAGCATAATCCTCCCCTACCTCCACACCCTCATCTTATCCTGCAAGGTGCAGCGGCAGGGCTGGGGGTGAGGGTGGGGGTGGGGGTGGGGCAGCAGGCAGCAGGTAGCTGATGCTCTAAGTTGGATCCCCTAGACCCACAAGGTGGAAGAAGACAGCTAACTCATGCAAGCTGTTCTGACTGAGGTATGTATGCTCTGCTATGTTCCCACGTGTGCATTCACACACACACACACACACACACAAATAAATTAAGTAAAAAGAGATGCTGTGCTCTTTATATATGCATGCCATAGATCAATTTCAAAGATTTTAAAACTTTAACTTTTTTAATGTCCCCTAGACTGTCATGGACACATCTGTGAGTTTCTGTCTCTGGCTTCATTCTCTTTTTCACTGGTATCGTCCCTCCTGACTGTTTTTTGTGTTTGTTTGTTTGTTTGTTTTCTTTGTTTTTTTTTTTTTTTTTTTTTTTTTTTTTTTTTTTTTTTTTTATCCCTTGCTATGCTCCCTCCCTGTTCTCTATCTGCAAGTCTCACAATGGGAGAAGCTAAGAATCCAAGAACAAAACAAACAGGCTTGCAAAGGCGTCTGCTCTCTTAACCTAATGAAAGCGACTCCCTCTTTACTGTCTCGCAGCTCTGAGGACTAATCAAGACTTCTCTGTTGCCAGTTTCCAAACAGACGAATTTCTACCAATTGGCCTTAACATACACAAATCAGTCTCATAAATAAAAACAAAAGTTTTCCAGCCCACACAGCCTGGCTTTTCCACATCCAGACCTCTGCCCCAGGTGCTCTCCTGGCAGCAGAAGGAGAAAGCTAAGCTCCTCTCTTGTGCAGCCTTAATTGTCATCTCTCACTGATTACACCTCAGACACTGGCTGCCCAAAGCAGGTCTCTGCTTCAGTCTGCTTCAGCTGCGACCACAGAGGAAGCAGCTCAGAAGCACCAGGGAGGGATGCTGCAGACATCACTACAAACCATTGGTTTATCTGAGCCTGAGAATGCTTTAGCTAAGACAGACCGATAGATGACTGGAAGCCCATCCCTGGGAAGCTGAGGAAAGAGCCTGGTCCTCACACCGAGTGTCCCACTACAGTCCAGCAACAGATGGCATTTCTTTCTTTCTTTTTCTTTTTTAATTTTTTTTTTTTTTAAAGGCAGGGTTTCTCTGTGTAATAGCTCTGGCTGTCCTGGAACTCTTTCTCTGTAGACCAGGCTGGCTCGGATTAAAGGCATGTACCACCACTCCCAGCTCAACAGACCGATTTTTTTTTTTTTTTTTTAACGTGGATGGATTCAAGGCATGGTAAAGGATGTCGTTGAGCTTGTTTTATACAGCTTCAGGCTAGCATAAGGCACATGGCATCTGGATTTTAAATGACTCTAAAGATTAATGTTAAGGCTTGGTCCTGGGCATGGGAGGTGGTGGGGGCCATTAAGAGGTAGGGCCTAGTGAGAGGCTTGCTGGTCCCCGGAGTGTGCCCACGGAGTGAATATCAGGGCCTAATCTCTCTTCAATAATATGCTGTCTTGCCACAGGCCAGAACAACAGAGCTAACCATCTCTACATTGAGACCTCCAAAACTGGAGGGAGCCACCATAAACCATTTTTCTTTATAAGCTGAGTTTCTTGATGTTTATTACAGTGATGCAAGCTGATATAATGGTTTAAAGATGCCATGTTCTTCACATATCAATCCCTCTATATGGCACACTTACTGGGACCGGGACTGGGCTAATGTTTGCTGAGTGAGTAAATAAGGACAGGCATGATAATGCCACTGTATGTTTAAGAGACAGGCTTTCTCTGTGTAGCCTTGGCTGTCCTGAACTCACTTTGTAGATCAGGCTGGCCTTGAATTTACATAGATCCACTTGCCTCTGCCTCCCTGAGTGCTGGGATTACACGCGTGTGCCACAGAGCTCAGCCTAATTGATTCTGGAGATAGGGTCTCACTATGTAGCTCTAGCTGGCCTTGAACCTCTACCTTCCAAGTGCTGGGGTTAAAGGCATTCACCACCATGCCTGGCCACTGTAATTGTTGGCTGTAGGGCAAGAGGGAGAAGAGGTATAAAATATCACAGTGTGTGTTAGTTAGTGACTTGATCATTGCTTTTGCAGTGTCACACTGTAACAAGGCAAGAGAGGATAGAACTTCCTTATTCTGGCTGAGGCCATTTCAGATTTTACTAGAATTTGATCTCCTTGATGGAGAATCCTATGGACTCTACCAACTCTATTGTTAAAGATGTCCCCAGCTAACTTGTCTTTGCCCCTGTTAAACTGCCTTTTGTAGAACACTCTCAGTATCTGCCAACTGCTTATCTTAGCTTCTGTTAAACTCCTTACTTGCACAAAACCTCCTCCTGCAGCTGTCAAGCAAAATACTAGGATATGCCTTTCGCCTTTAAAAGCTCCCTGCTCTAAATGCTTGGGGCTACCTTTAGTTCCCAGATACCTAGCCAGCTGTTAAAAAGACTTTTATTTGGTTAAAAACTGTGACTGAGTTGTCATCTTTGGTAGGCTCCCTATAACAACACCATTTCCCTAGGTGAATCCAAAGGAAACAACGTAAGCACAAGTATGGTAGGCCCCACTCCTATGCCCAGAGATTCTGTTCCCTAACTAAAAGCTCCTCCATGGACAATGGGAATGCTCCCAAGGGCATCCCAGCCTAACTGACAGAATCCTTAGGCTTCTCAGATACAAGCAGTATGCGCCCCATGGGTCACCAAAGCAGAGTGTGCTGTCCTGCCACACCTGAGGGTATGGAAACAGAAGCCTAAATCCATGGGTGTCATCTCATCTTGAGTGAGCAGACACAGCTACAGGGCTGAGCAGGACAGACAGTGGGTGCCTGTCCAGGCCAATACAGAGGCATCTTCTCCTTGGCAGGCCCGGATGGGCACCCACTGTGTGTACTGAAGGGAGGTACCTTCCAGGGCTAGGGGACTGGGTAGGGTGAGATCTTCCATGAGACCCTTCAGACTGTCAAAGAACAGTTTTGGCCCCATGGGTAAACTGAAGGCAGTGCCACAGCCAGAGGATCTCCAGAAAGAGCTGCACAAATCCAGCCCTCGCAGCACTCTCCTCATGCAAAGATGGGACCTTCTGCTGTGTTGATGCAAGCCCTCTTCTTCATCCTTAGGATAAATCTACGGGGACTATTTTACTGTTCCACCCTGCACCATCCTTATTTTGCTAGGGAGAATTCCAGAGGTAAGAAAAACAGCTCAGAAGCTGGCTGCCGGAGAATGGCCAGCTTAGGATTTGAACCTCAGACATTGACTACAGATACCACGTTCTTCCTCACATCCACCACTGCTGGGATAAGGGGCTCAGCCAGATGTGCAAAACCATCCCCTCAGAGCCTCAGAGGCAGCACATCTTTTCTCCGTGTCTGCCCAGAATCTGGAGCAGGCACACAGCTCTGGCCACAGCAGGTAGCCATTCTTCAGGAACCTGTGGCCCTAACCTGCCTCCAGAAGAAAGAGAGAGAGAGAGAGAGAGAGAGAGAGAGAGAGAGAGAGAGAGCGCGAGAGAGCGCATATGAACTAGAGGATGGTGGCAGACTTTGGGATGCTCTCTGAGGAGCCTGAGGCTGAGGCAGGAGGATGGTTCAAACCATCCTGGCATAGGGAGTGAGACTTTATGTCAAACAAGGGCCTGGAGAGAGAGCTTGGTGTTAAGAGCACCCAGTTGCTCTTGCAGAGAACTGGGGTTCAATTCCCAGCACCTACATGGTGGCTCACAACCATCTGTAACTCCAATTCCAGGGGATCCAATGTCCTCCTCTGGCCTCCAGAGACACCAGGCACACACATGGTATATATACATACAGACAAAACACTCATACACATAAGATAGCTTTAAAAAATAGAGCAAAAAACTAAAACGATGAAATGCCTTGTGGTGCCATAGGATCCCACATATTTGTAATTAAGAAAATAACAGCATGGGGGGCTGGAGAGATGGCTCAGCGGTTAAGAGCACTGTCTGCTCTTCCAGAGGTCCTGAGTTCAGTTCCCAGAAACCACATGGTGGGTCACAACCATCTATAATGAGATCTGATGCCCTCTTCTGGATACAGGTATACATGTAGAGAGAGCACTCATATGCATATGAATAAATCACAAATAAATATTAAAAAAAAAGAAAAAGAAAAGAAAAGAATAGCATGGCAGTGGATGTCTTTTCCCTTCGAGAAGACAGGCAGCCTCCAGCCCCGCAGCCTGGCAGCAGCAACATGTAGAAAAGAGACTGAAGTTCAGGAGATGAGGGGCCCTAGCTCATGTTCTCATTTGCTTCCTGTTGCTGTGATCAACACCATGACCAAGAGCAACTTGCACTTCCAGGTCACAGTCCGTCACTGAGAGGATTCAAGGGAAAAACTCAAGCAGGAACCTGGAGCAAAAACCGCACAGGGAAGCTGCTTAGTGACTTGCTCACTGCCTCAGCTAACCCTCTTATACAAGCCAGATCCACCTTCCTAAGGATGGTGCCACCCACGGTGAGCAGGGTTCTCCCCCCTCCCCCCAGCCCCATTGTCAATCATTAATCCAGACCATCTCCCATAGATGCAGTCACAGGCTGATCTGGTAGAAGCAGTTCCTCAATTGAGGTTCCCTTTTCGTAGGTGACTCTAGTTGTGTCCAGTCGACAATAAAAACTAACTAGGACCTCATATTGTGAGGCTTTCAACTCACAAGCATCCACCTCGAAACCCTGTTTGCAAGCCCTGTTTCATTACAGGAAGATTGTGTTGTGGGTAGAGGAAAGGTGCTGGTATTTAAAGAAAGAAAAAAAAAAAAAAAAAAAAAAAAGACAGGGATTGTTGTTTGGGGAATATACCCAAATTGCTGTTTCCTTCCCAGAGCAGGCTCCTGGGCATTCTGGGTACTCTGTGGGATTCTGAGATGAGGCTTTTCTGTAGGGTCCACTTGGAGCATCTGAGGCCCAGCCAGGAAAGCTTGCTTCTCAGAGAGCGGCCTAAAGTCTGCCCCATGTTACTGCAAAGCAAGAGGATCCTTTCCCACCAAAGTTGCAGATTGCTGGGGAGCTGAGCCATGAAAAATGATCAGAGCCATGTTCCTTTGCTGGCCCCAGAGCTTGTGGGGGAGGGGAGGATCCTGAAAGCAAATTGTTGTGGTGGAAAAATATGCTGTCTGCATGCCAAGGAGTTCTCGGCCGTTGGAGGTGGGGGGACATTCTGCAAAACCCAACAGTTCTCAGGCGGCGTCGGTGCACTGTCATCCCCCTTTCCAGAGGCCAGTGCTGGCAGGATTTGTGACCATGGACATACCACTGTGTCTTGGTTTTCCCATGTGAAATAGGGACCTTCACAAGCAACTCCTAGGGTGGTCTGAAGATAAGTAGGCAGCACACGGCTGGCTGTGGATAAATGTTGTCGCTCTCTTGCCTTAGAAAACGTATACCGCCGTCACCCACAGGGTCCCCTGGATTCTGAAAGGAGAGGCAAGTGTTTCCCAACTATGAAATGGGAGCTTGTCCTGAGATCTAGGACCAAACCCTACTTTACTCCACTGAACCTCAAACTTAAACTTTCTCCAGGGACAGCCAGAAGGCCTCTTGTACATGCCTATCTCACTAGCCTAAGGTACTAGGCCAGGGTAGAAGCCACTCCTGCCTCTGAGGCCCACTTGTAGAATCTATTCAATGCTCTCATTGCTTTAGTGGCCACAGACACAACTGTGGAATCATGTTCAGTGTAGCCTGGGCTGCTGGGTGCACCTGGCCCTAAGGGCAGCCATGCAGCTATGTGCTAGATGGCTTCCTAACACACCATGCTTAGTCCTTGGTCACTTAAACAAACTCCCTGTGCTAGGTAGGGTGCCTGGCTCCAGAGCAAGACTCAATGAAGTCTCAACCTCTGGCCATGCTGGTCTCCTCCCAGTGAGCCTTCCATGAGGGTGAATTCTCAGTCAGCTGTAGTAAGCAGTGGTACCCAGGCATTCAGTCAACATCACACTGGATATTTCCAGCAGGGTGTTCTCAGGTGAGAGTGGCAGCCACACTGGTAGATTTGAGTAAAATGTGTCACCTTCCACAGTGTAATAGTTTCTCTCTTTTTAAAAATTAATTAATTAATTTATTCATTTTATATCTTCATCATAGCCCCCTCCCTCCTCTCCTCTTGGTTCCCCCTTCCCCCTCCCTTATTCCTCAGAAAAGGAGAGCCCCCCTACTCACCTACCCCAGCACATCAAGTCACATCAGAACTGACCATGTCCTCTTCCCATGTGGCCTGATGAGGCAGCCCCACCAGGGAGGAATGATTAAACAGCAGGCAACAGACTCCGTGTCAGAGATAGCCTCCCTCCAACTCCCCTTACTAGAGGATCCACATGAAGACCTAGCTGTGCATCAGCTGCTTCTGTGTAAAGGACCTAGGTCCAATCTATACATGGTCCTTGCTTGGTGCTTCAGTCTCCTCAAGCCCTTCTGGTCCTGTTTGTTGGCTCTGTTGGCCTTCTTGTGGAGCTCCTGTCACCTTCAGGTCCTTCTAGCCTTCCCCCACTTTTCAACAAGACTCCCTGTGCTTCACCCAATGCTTGTTATGAGTCTCAGCATCTGTTTCAATCCGCTGCTGGATGGAGCCTCTCATAGGACGGCTACGCTAGGCTCCTGTCTGTGAGCACAGCAGAATATCGTTAATAGTGTCAGGGTTGGCTCTTTCCCATGGGGCAGTTCTGCTGGCTGGAGAAATGGCTCAGAGGTTAAGAGTGTGACTGTTTCTTATCCATTCAGATAAAGGCTGAAGAAAAAACAGGTACAAACATGCATAGACAGACAGACAGACATATGCATACACATGCAGACACATACACAGATACTATAGATACATAGATGATAGATAGATAGATAGATAGATAGATAGATAGATAGATAGATAGATATGCACTGCTATACTACAGATTTTCCTGGGGAAATGCAGCACACATATCTATTTACACCATATAAGAAACTCATGATAGACCAAAGTAACAATTAGCCAGAGTCCAGCTTGGTGAACCAATGAATTACTCTCAGGAGTATGGGTGAGGGGCTACCTAGAAACATCAGGGCAGCTCCATTGATGAAAAAGCTCACCCTAACCCAGGGAGCTGTGCTCCCCCCTGTGGGTCCCCCCTCCACCCCCAGCTCTCTACACAACTTGCAGCGCAACAAGAAATCTCCCCGGAGCTGAGCTGGTAGCAGTCTCCTGGCCAGCAGCAGCGCCTTCCCACTTTGAGAAAGCTAGAGGAAAGGACTTGGAATCAGGAGGATTTAGTTGTCCCGGGTGTTTACACACACACACACACACACACACACACACACACACACACACACACACACACACACCACAGAGATACAAACATGTACATACAGACACACATACGCCCCAGCAAGACAGAATCCCACTAACAAACATGCCAGCCCCCAGTCTGTAACCCATCCTGTAGAGTTTGAGCCTGCCAAGCCCCACCCACTTCTGTCTGTCTGTTTTCCTCTTGTATGTGGGCACTCCCTCAGCTCTGCTCCTCTGGGGCACCTGGCTAGCACCAGCCTCTTTTCAACTGAGCTGAGCTTAGCCATCCCTCCTGCCTCTTCTCACTGACCAACTTGTTCTCCTTCGGGCCTTGGTGCCTCTGGCACCTGCCATCTTGTTCTGGTACCTCCAGGCTTTTCTGCTAAGGAAACCTCAGGACAGACGCTAGATCTGCATCTCTGGACTGCACGTGCAAAGCACTATTCTCCTCTGGCTTTTGGTGGTGTTTTGTTTGTTTGTTTTCGAGACAAGGTTTTTCTTTGTATACCTAGCTGTCCTGGAACTCACTCTGTAGACCAGGCTGGCCTCAAATTCAGAGATCAGCCTGCCTCTGCCTCCCTAGTGCTGGGATTAAAGGCTTATGTCGCCTCTGTCGGGGTGCTTTTTGTTTTCAATACAAGGTCTCATGTCCAGGCTGGCTTTGAACTCCTGATCTTCCTGTTTCCTCTACCTCCTGATTACTATGATTATAAGTGTGTACCACTCATGCCTGGATGTAGGTATGTTTCCTTTTACAATCATGATGATGAAACCAGGTCCTGTACATGTCAGCCAAGCACTCTATCAGCAGAGCCACACCCTTAAGCTAAAGATGGAGTTCCTTTGCCTGAGGCTTGTGAATTAAAAGAGGTGTCTCCAAATCTCCAAGTCTCTGAGGCACAGAGAGAGAGAGGGTCTGCTCAGAATAAATTGGTCCATCTTCTAGGACTCAGAGCTCCAGCAAGCTCAGTGACCTGCAGTGTCCCCTGCCCCCAGGATGCTGAGGACCACTAATGTCCCAACCAATGGTTCCTGTTGAGAGTCTCTGACCCTCTATGGGAATGGAATATTTATAGCATCTAAGGACCAGGGACTCAGCTCTCATGGTCACCCAGCCCAGCCAGTGGCAAAGCAAATACATCCATCCACCACCTATAATACTGCTTTCATTAAAGTGTGATTTCTTAATAGAAAAGTAAAATTGAACTTGTGCCCTTTCCTTCAGTCAGGGAGAGTTGTGTTGTGGCCAGACAGCACTGCAGATTTTAAAACCATTTTTGGATTGATTGGGAACCCAACAGCTTTTAGGGAGTGTGTTCTGCCATGCCAAGCTGTTAATTCCCAGCAGAAGGAGATCATGATGCTGGAATGAAAGCTTGATAATATCTATTATTTATCATATTGTCCCCCATCATCCCTTTATGAAATATGGACAGAGGCCCAGAAACCTTAATTGCTGTGCTTCTTCCAGATAGGAAAAAATAATAATAATTTTTTCTGTCTGCCTTTCTAATATTTGAATAAAGTTTATGGGGAACTCAGAGTTTATTCCATTCTGGTTGTTATGGGAAAACAAAAACTTTGGACTGCAGCCCGAATCTTTGGAAGCAATCTACTATGAAGTACATGGACAACCCTGGGACACCCCCGTTCACCCTTCTGAGTCCTCTGAAGAACCACATTTTTCAGGTCTGCTCTCCAGACAGTTCCAGGGGCCTCCCAAGACTGGTTAGTCAACCAGCTGCTAGCCTCATGGATGCCCCTTGCGGGTTCAGGCAGGGGCAAAAGGCTGTTCTGGGGGGAGCTGGAGACCCAGATGTGGCCCAGCTTCGGTAACACCTTCCCAGTTGGAGTGTTTACAAGGCCCAGATGCAGCTCCTGGCTCAAACGCCATTGGCTCCAAAATCTTGGACAATTCATTTACTATCTTGGCGTTTCCTTATCTGCATTTTCCACATTGGTAAGGTAGGGCTGATAACACTGCGCCAAAGCCTACCATAAAAAATATGAAACAGGCTTTAAAAAGAGTCTAAAGCTGTGAGGTGAAGTGCTTCACCCAGAGTCACACTGGGAAGCCAAGCTGGCCAGCCCCTCCCTAGGTTTGGCCGCCCCAAGGTCACCATGTCAAACTGCCCCCCCCCACCCCCGTGCATCCACTCCAGGCTGCTGCAGCAATATAGGTTGCACAAATCTAGGCCTCCACGTTCCAAAGGAGGCTTGTATGATGAGCCAGAGAAGGAGAAAGTACAAGTAAAGTGGAGGTCAGTCTCCTGCCTCTGCCCTGGCAGTGGCAGCTCCTTGGTCTGTACCTGGCACTCCTTGTGGATCACAGAGACCCTTCTCCAAACTCAGGTCATTGATTCTAGGAAGGGCAGGAGGAGCTACCAGAGCCTGGCCAAGCTTCCCAGATTCATTTACCAGATTACTATGGATCCCTCCCAGTGTCTGGC
This sequence comes from Acomys russatus, assembly GCF_903995435.1. Taxonomy (NCBI): domain Eukaryota; kingdom Metazoa; phylum Chordata; class Mammalia; order Rodentia; family Muridae; genus Acomys; species Acomys russatus. The sequence continues at coordinate 29,427,622 of NC_067158.1, forward strand.
ATCACTCACCTGACAGACTCCAAGAGAAAGGGGACTGGAGGGAAAGGAAAGAAGAACCTGGCTTGGCAGAGACTGAGGTTGATAACGTGCTTGTCTTGAAAACACAAGGGTGGGCTGGAGAGATGGCTCAGAGGTTAAGAGCACCATCTGCTCTTCCAAAGGTCCCGAGTTCAATTCCCAGCAACCACATGGTGGCTTACAACCACCTGTAATGGAATCTGGTGCCTTCTTGTGGTAGGCAGAATACTGTATAAATAATAAATAAGTCTTAAAAAAAAAGAAAAAGAAAAGAAAAGAAAACACAAGGGTGTATGTCCAATTTCCAAAATCTATCTCAAACAATTGGGGCATGGCAATGGCGCTCTTGCAGTCCCAGGGCTTCAGGGCTAAGTCTAGCCTACTTGGCAATTTCTGGGCCAATGAAAGACCCCGTCTCAGGAAACAACATATGAGGAACACCTGAGGCTGGCCTCTTACTTCCACACACAGGCATACAGGTGCACACACGTGCACATGCACACATAGAAGTGGCAGGCAGAATGGTCCTGAGAGATGTGTCCAGAACACAGCCCTGACCTTTCTAGTCCAACTCTAGAACACACACACACACACACACACACACACACACACACACACACACACACATCAACATGTCTCCCTGAGCTTGGTGTACAGTCCTAGTATAAGGATAGAAGAGGCATCATTCATCTCAGAACATGGAACAACAGGGAAACACATTCTTAAACATATATTTTGATCCTGAAGTTACACTCGCTTGCGGGCTGTCTGGGAAATTTCTCTAGCTATCCATGCCGCCCCGAGTCATTTTGACCAGGAATCCACAAGCTTACGCCGTTGATAGGGTCCCAGTGATTCCTTTATGGGTTTAATGCACATCGTCCTTTTACTGGCTTCAACCCCAAGATACAATAAACAACTCAGGGGACACTTAAAGCAAAATGGTGAAAGCAGGAAAAGATTACTTGCCTGGAGGAAGGAAGGAAAGGAGAAGGAGTGAACGGGAAAGGAGGAGGGGAGGAGGGATAGAGAAGGAGGGGAGGAGGAGGGAAAGGGAGGAGGAGGGGAGATGAGGAAAGAGATGATGGAGGAGGTAGAGCAGGGGTGGAGGAGGCGAAGGAGGGAGTGGGGAAAGAAGGGTGGAGGAGGGATGGGGAAGAAGAAAGATGCAGAGGTACAGCATGGATGCTCAGGGGTGGACCTTTCTGGGGAGGACCATGAGGAGGATGCAGGCCCCAAACCTATAAACCACTAGAGAAAAAAACAGGGTGTTACACAGACCAGCCTTGACGTTGTAACGACCAGTGTGACTCTCCCCCAGGTACAGTGTGAGCAGAGGCAGGGATGACCGCACTACCGAGAGGAAGCGTGGAGGCCATGGAAACCCTATGTGCTTCCTGTTCTGTTTTTAATAACCGAAGAGTGTCTAGAACAGAGAACCTAGTAATCCACTGTAAGGTCTTGCTAACAAGCAGTGTCTCCCATCATTTCAGAACACGGAAGTGCTTTAGCGGCCCAGCTAAGTGACTCCGACCCGCTCTCCTCTGAGGCTTGACAAAGCAGTCTGCCCTGGTGTTGGTGAAAACTCACAGCCCAACTCCATTCTGACACCAGGAAAATCCACTTCTTAGAATGCTTTCTGTCCCAGACCGAATTTGATCCTGTCTTTTCATCCCCTGCTGCTAAAGTGGGGGAGGGGGTGGTCTATCTTCCTCTCTGTGCTCTTACGGAGAAGAGGAAGGCATACAAAAAACTAAATGGCGGCCGGGTGGTACTTAGAGGAAGGATAGTAGGCTACCAAGATGAGACTTGATAGCCTATGAGCATATAGAGGGGGAGGAGGTCCCCCTCAGTCACAGACCTAGGGGCAAGGGAATAGGGTGAAAGCAGGAGGGAGGGAGGAATGGGAGGATACAAGGGATGGAATAACAATTAAGATGTAATCTGAATAAATTAATTTTAAAAAGCTTAATGGACGTCATTCCATGTTTCAGACCCACCCAAGTACATCTAAATCCATGATTTAGCTTTTCTAAAACAAACAAACAAAATAAAAACAAAAACAAAAATCAACAAACAAACAGACACTCCTGAGACATAGCAGAAGCGCCTGCAGGGCAGAGTCCTGGAACATGCTCTGCCGTCATTCTTACAGCATCCTACAAGTTCACAGCCAGCATCTCTGCCAGGGCACTGGCAACAGACAACACCTACAGGACCTGTGTTCTACTCTATCCTCTCCTTCTCTTGAAACCACTTGAAAACCTGAGCACATTACGTTCATCTCTGCGCGCACGCTCGCGCGCGCGCACACACACACACACACACACACACACACACACACACACACACACACACGGACACGGACACACGGACACCAGGCACAGGTTCGGCAGTCATTAGAAAAGCACTCAGTCTTGGAGACATCCGGGGGTTATGCCTTCTACAGGTCACACTATCTGACAACACGGAGACCATGAGTGCACCATTTTGCAGATGGTGAAGTTGAGGTTACAGATGTTTCCTAGCAAGCCAGGAGGACTTGTTGAAGATTTGCTTCAAGCTTTGTACCAACCCTGGCCCGCATGAGAGGTGTCCACCAATGGTGGGGTCCTCTGAGAGCCACTGTGCATGAAAGTCCATCTGAAGGGTAGGGAAAATGCTTCTGTGGCAAGATGGGACAGAGACAGGCAAGTTCAACAAAGACCCTGCCTCCAACAAGGCAGAAGGAGGAGACTAATACTCAGGCTTGTCCTCCATATCCAAATGCCTACACTCACACAAATGAACACATATTCCAGCTCACTTCCCCACCAAGGATTTAATAAATAAAACGATGCCTGTGTCAGCAATGGAGCAGAGGTCTGTCCCGCAATGCCAGACAGACAGATCCAGCAGAGGATAGGAGGAAAGAAACCCCACACTGTTCATGTGGCTCGTGTTCCTGGGTGGTCAGATAACAGATACCACTGGTTGAATGTTAGAGCATAGTTGCCTGGGTTTCCTTTGCCATGAGTTGTACCAGTTATGGTACCAAGAGAATGGTTGTGAAATAGGAGGCTTGGGAGGAATTAGTGGGATGTAAGTAGCGTCCAAGGAGGGCAAGATGGGCCTCCTTGAGCAAGTAGGAAGAGCCAAAGTCGGTGTCTTTAAACAATAGAAATGGCTTTCTCGCCATGCTGGAGGCTGAAGTACAAGACCAGGAGGGCAGTGGGGTTGGCTCCCACCCCACATTCGGAGAATCTTATATGGCCTTGTCATATGGTCACCTGCACCTCCACTTTCCACCCCTTTCCTCGTGTGTCATTCTCTCTAGTGTCTATCCTTCGTGTGTGTGTGTGTGTGTGTGTGTGTGTGTGCGTGTGTGTGATTCATCCTCCTCTCCTACCTTTCACAGCACCCCAGGATTGTCTGAAAGTGGACAAGTCAGTTCTGAGGGTACCTCAAAAGGCTCAGGCAGACCTCCCAGCTACTGAGGCAATGAGGATGCCAGGTAACAGCCCTGCAGAGAGAAACCGCCCCCCCACACCCCACACTATGTCTGCTAATAATGCTAACTTGCCAGGCTCCACTTCTCTAGTGGATGCACAGGGGGCTGAGAATGTCCTTCAAAGCACACCCTTTGCCCACCCTTCCTGTTTCTTTGCATTGTTGTTGGACTTTGTAAGCCTCGTTAAAATTGTTTCTAACATTTCAAGGCTTAATTGCTGCAATCTGCAGACTTTCTGCTTCCCTTGCTTTCAGAGCTTCTGTGTCTACTTCCCTAGTTCACGCTTCCAACTACGCTGTGGATAGATTTTGTTGGCTAACCAGATAATTAAATGAGCCAAAAAATGCTTCTCCCTGAGCATTCTGGGAAATAATGGCTTGGGTCCTCCACGAAAGACCAAGAACTGTGGACTTTGTGGGTCACTCTCGCCAAACCCAGCAGTCTTTGCTTTCCAGCCGTGTGACCACAGAAGACTCTCTAGTAACTCACAGCTCTAAATGGCTCCACCAACAAAATGTGGAAGCACATCCGTGTGCTCAGATCTGGGACATGAATGTATAATCCTGCAGGAATCAGTTTCCTATTGATGGGGATAGGATGCTTTTTGTGTGCTACAAATTACCATGCATAAACATGCATACACACACACACACACACTCACACACACATACACATACATGAACACTTACACCTGTACACATGTGTGCTTGCATACATAAACATACACACACACGAGGTTCTCCTAACATCATGATGGAGAAAATACATTGCCTTTAATTACATAGACCAGGAACCTAAGATGCAAAGAGCTGAAGGAACTTGCTCAAGGTGAGCAAGCAATTGAGGACTAAGTGGCAAACCTGGGATTTGAACTAGGAAATCCGTGCTTAGAGTCTACACCATTGGCCACTGTGTTTTGTTCCCTCTAGGCAAGTCAAAGTAATTACAAGTTACATGCTTCAATTTCTCAGAAAATTTATATAGTGGCTCAAAAATATCATTTTCTTTTTCATCCTGTTTCCCATGGAATCTGCTCCAAGACAGAATTCCCTTCAGGCCCGTCTAATTTGGAGTCAAGTATTCACTGGTCAAATGTCCGTCTGACTAAGACTTCATTTTAGGAGGGGCCAGTGTGACTGTGCAGGCTTACATGTTCTCACCTAATTAATTTCACAGGGGGAAAAAAAACACAGTGTGGCAGAACATCAGTCCTCGTGCTAAAGGGGGGGGGGCAGGCATCTCTTGCAAACCATTCCCTCCATCTCCTCGTGTAAAAGGGGACATGGGACAGCCCTCCCCCCCACAGGGTGCTCACCACAGTTTAGAGGCCTTGGGGGACATGAAGAGAAGCTGCTCGCCATGTTGCTGCTCTGGTTCTGTGGCAATCAAGAGTCAGAGTGTGTGAGCTTCATTTGCAGGACAGGACGTTGGTGCTGGTTGGGAATCATCAAGAAACAGAGGCTTGGGGAGATGTTTCAGTCCGTAAGACGCATGCAGCACAAGCACAAAGTCTCAAGTTCAATCCCCAGCAGCCACATAAAATAAGCCCAGCATGGTTGCACACTCCTGTAATCCCAGCACAAGTTGGGGTGGGGGTGTGGGGGGGGGGAGGGAGGAGAGGGTGTCTCTGAGGCTGAGTAGCCAGCCAGCTGAATCTTTGAGAACTCCAGACCAAAGAGAGACCCTGTTTCAAAAACCAAGGTGGACAATGAGACCCGAGGAGCAGGTCCTCCTGCCTCTCCATACACACACACACACACACACACACACACACACACACACACACACACACACACACGTATATCAGCACATGAAAGAAAGGGGGAAGGGAAGGGATGGAGAGGGAGGGGAAAGAGAAGGGGAGGGAGGGAGGGCGTCAAGGAGGGAGAGAACGAGAGAGAAACCCAGAAGAGTTGCCTCTTGCTTAACCTCACCCAGTAAATCAGCATTGGGTCTAGACTGGACTTTTTGGGTTTTGCACAAGTAGTTTTCTCCACTAACTTGAAAAATCTGGCAGGCTTTGAACTTGATTTTATCTTCGACAAAGTGGTGGGACTGAGTCTTTAAAATTTCAGTTTCCCCAAACCCATAAAATAAAAGAGTTAGTCGTCAGGGGAACGCAGTGCAGAGAGGCAGGCTGGGAATAAGGCAGTTGGGAAGTCTCACAGAAGAACCAGCAGAGCCCCAGGCCTCTGCCACTGGGCAGCTTCCAGGAAACCCCGACTGCCTGTGAGGATAATTCAGCAGCCCTAGTGTAACCTGTCTGTGTTGGCAAGTCCATAAACACTTAAAAAAAAAAAAAAAGGCAATGCGGCCGTTCATTAAGAAGTTTTTGATGGCCTGGAATCCTGGCTCAAAGGAAATGAAAGTTCTTTTAAACAATCCCAGTTCCTTGGACCAAGCCAGAGGTCTGCAGTGGTTGGAGAGATATTCCTGGTTTATTAAGGAACGAGTGGAAAGAAGGCAGGAGGCCAAGCTTGGTTGTCCTTGAAGGCTGGCACCGAGCAGCGCAGGCTTTTCACATGCCCGTGAAGGAGGATGGCAGACACGACACATCAGTGGGCATGAAGACCTGGGACCTGGCAGAAAGGCTTGAAAGTTCCCACTCCACTGACCCTGCAGTGCTGTGTGCCAGCAGGTGGCCTTGCAGAAGCCTCATTGCCCTTACCCGTTGAGTTTTCACGTAGGTCAGTCAGAAGGCATCATGGTGGGCAGGACTCGGGGAACTGATCGAGTCCCTGCTTTGCTAGTTACTACCTTTGTTTGGCTGCTTACCCTGTGAGCCAGCATCTCTTTACCTGGATGCTGGGCATCAAGATGTGGGTGAGCGTTGCCAAGCTAGTAACATGGATGTGAATGAAGCTCACTATGTCTTTATAAAGTAGTATGGTATCTTCATTGTCACTGGTAACTGTGACTCTTACAATATAACAAATAGCTCTATGTGAAATCTCACTCTGAACACCAAGAATGCCTGTGCTTGAAGGCAAGAGATGTGGTGCATATCCTGAGTGGGATCAAGGCTAGAAGATGTTAAAAATGGCAAAGTGCAGGTCTGATGAAGTAGGAAGTACAGTCACGAAGACGCTCACTAACACACTTAGCTGACATGAGTGGCACAGAATTGTAAAAATGGGCTATGAGAAAGGGCACGCTGGACAGACAACAGCAGAATCATTATAAGCAGGCAGAAGGAGGGAACCACCAGGCATCAAAGGAATCCTCTAAGGTAAGTCAGAGATGCAAACAAGAGGAAAAATAAATTTAAGGAAACAGACTATGAATGAGAGAAAGAGGGAAGCTATTGTATTAATGATGTAAGAACAGGTGGCTGCACAAAAGGAAAAGCCAGTAATCTCTCTCTCTCTCTCTCTCTCTCTCTCTCTCTCTCTCTCTCTCTCTCTCTCTCGGAATTAAAAAAAAAAAAGATTTATTTATTTATTATGTATACAGTGCTCTGCCTGCATGTACACCTACAGGCCAGAAGAGGGACTCAGATCACAGTATAGATGGTTTGAGCCACCATGTGGTTGCTAGGAATTGAACTCAGGGCCTCTGCAAACGGAGCCCAGCCCCTGTCTTGGAATTTTAAAAAAAGGATAGAAAAACTGAAATGGTAAAGAAAAAGATGGGGGAGAGGGGCTGGAGTGATGGCTCAGCAGTTCTGCTTTTGCAAGAGGCTGGACTTTAGTTCCCAGCACCTACATTGTAGTCGTTCATAACCAGCAGTAACTCTAGCTACAGGGTATCTGACGCCCCCTTCTGGCCTCCAGAGGCATCTGCACATAGGTCGCATACACACAGAGACACACACACACATGAATAAAAACTAAAGTTACCAGAGGAATAAACCAAATAGGAGAGAGAAAAAAAAAAAAAACTTCAAAGATCTTAAACATAAACCAAGAGCTTTCCCTCCCCTCTCCCTCGCCCCCCCCCCCCCCGCCGCCGCTGCCGCCCGCCACCCCGGCCAGGGCAGAGGCAGGAGTTTTGAGCCTGAAAAGCCCTGCTGGATCTCCAGACACTAGACAGAAGGGACTCTGTCTTCATCCTGAAGGACCACAGGCCTTACCTTCCCGAGACTTGAAAATATGGGAGCCCAAGAGAATACCCAGCAAATTCCGGGGAGGAAAAAGTAGTTGGCATGTGGAGACCAAGCATCTGATAATATCAGGCATCTCTAGCACCGCCCCTCCCCCCGGAATGTGTGGCCTGGGACTTTGTGATATGGAAAGACAATGGATTTTAACATAAACGCCATCCTAGCAAAACTTCCCATGGAGTGTGAGCACAGAGTATCTTCAGATACACGAGGTCTCAAACTCTGTACCTCTCATCTTTTTTTCACAGAAAGCTACAAGGGGACGTGTAAGAAAAAGGAGATGAGAGAGAACAGGGCTAGAAAGATGTCTCAGTTGGTAAAATGTTTGCTGCAGGGATAGGAGGACCTAAAGTTCTATTTCCAAAAACCATGAGGAAAAAAGATGGGTGTGGTAGTATACACTTGCGATCCCAGTACTAGGGAGGTGGAGAGAGGCAGATCTCTGGGGTCCGCTGGACAGCCAGCCTAGGTCAAGCAGCGACCTTCAGGTTCAATGACAGACTGTATCTCAAAAAGCAGGGTGCCTAGCCACCAAGAAAGACACCCCCAGGATTGACTTCCAGCTTTTCTATGCATGAAAACATATATGTATATGTACCCCCACACACAGAACATACATATATACACATACATAGAGACATATACACACTCTCTCTCTCTCTCTCTCTCTCTCTCTCTCTCTCTCTCTCTCTCTCTCACACACACACACACACACACACACACAGAGAGAGAGAGAGAGAGAGAGAGAGAGAGAGAGAGAGAGAGAGAGAATAAACTGATAGAAAGATTTGACACATGAGGAAACACCTTCTGGGAAAGGCTTAGGGACTCTAGGATGCTGGTAAGCGAACACTCTAGTCATGTAGTTACGACTACTGCAGTTTGGATCTGGGGTGTCCCTTAAAGGATGATGTGTTGACTCTGCTGGAGACACACACTCCAATATCACGAGCATCCTTTATGTTCTGTAGGACATGAAGCCCCTCCCCAGGCAGAGCCAGTATCATGCACACTGTGGTCAGCTCATTAGAGCGTGGTCTCAGGCGCTGAGATGTCCTTACTTGGAGCCAGTGAGAAGAGGCTAAAAGCTCTTCCCAACAAGTTAAAATAAGTGCCACACTTAACTGTAAGTGGTTTGTTGAGAATCTCACCATTTTCATAGTGGAGGGCATCTGTGCCTATGGCCTACGGACACCCACCAGCCCTCTGAGGCTATCAAAGGGCCACAGTGGGAAGCAGAAAGGAAACAACTGAGTGGGAACCTTGTGGCCAGGGATCTGCTTCCAAGAAGAGAACCTGAAAAGCCCTAGGCTGGCTATAAACTATGAACCCAAATACTCTGGGAGAAAAATAACTTTCACTCAGTCAAGGACGCCTGTGTCTACTTGAGTCTTCTGGGTGTAGTATTGGCCTTTGGCAAGTGGTAAAAATGGCCCCTGTCCCAGAATCCTTCCCTGCCTCCCTCTCACCCGCCACCCTCTACTTTTAAAATATCCCCATACAATCTAATAAAATAAATGAGAATGAAAGAAGTCTGAATTTAATATTCCAGGGGTATAATTCAAGTGCAGCCAGTTGGATGGCTTCCCTCTTAATCAGAAGAATAACAGCTTTTCTTCTTGTTTTCTTTGTAGAACACGAAGCTAATACTTTTAGGAACACCATATGGATGTAAGAGCACAGCACGGAGAATGGCAGCCTGGCTTGCCATGGGCTCACTGCCTCTGTCCCCAAAGGCTCCAGATCATATCTTCCCAGCCTGACTGTGGTAGAACTATTTTCAAAACTTCTTAGGAGTTCAGGTTCCAAGGCTATTCCTTGAACCTCTGAACCTCAGCTTCTAAATAGGGAGCGCCCCCAGAGCTGGATCTTTCTGGAGTATCCACCTAGCTCCCGTCCACATGCCACTACCTCAGAAGCTAGAGCTTGGGGAGCTTCTTCAAGCCCTGGGGGTCTGGGTTAAAGTCAAGCCTTCCAACACAGTACTCTCCTGGGGCTCAGTCCAGGGCTGCTGTTTAAACAGCAAAGCATTGTCCTAGCAAGAAAATGAACCACACATGATGTTCAGGGCCAGTTCAGCTAGCGTCCTAGCTGTGGGTGGTGGTAGAAACTCATCATTCAAAAGTGGTAGAAATAGCTACCTATTGTGGTGGGGGTTCTAAGGAAGAGCTAAGAGCCATGGGACACCTTTGACTGAGGGTTAGAGAGGCTTCTGTTCAGAGGGACTTTCCATATGCAGCCCCTCACCTTAGACGTGTCATGGGGGAATCAAGGGGGAGACAGCTTATATCCTCTTTGCATTCAACAGCTCCTGCCCAGGATGCCTCATCATGGGATGGGGGGTGGGGTGCACACCATCTAGACACCTGCAGCTCTATAATGGCACTTGGCTTCCCCTCTGCCCCTTGCAAGGACTCCTGGTGTGTTTTGAATACTCACAAGCTTCCCTGCCTTCCACAGCTCACTCTTCCACATGTGCTTCAAGAATGTCATCTGCTCAAGGGATCAATGATTCGGTGTCATTCCTCCCATTGCCCCGAAGGCCTTCTCACTGATGGCTGAAACCTGAGGGTGTGACCCACACCTTTGGGAATAGGTGACCACTTTTGTCTCTAGATGCTCAGCCGTCTGATGTACACCCTGTGCACTTTTCCACCGAGCTCTCTAGATGATCCTTGTACGCATCACGAGTGGAGGAGACGCCTACTGTCTGAATGGGTGCAGGCCCTTTGCCCTCAGTCTTCATCTGACAAAGCTACAACCTAGAGAGAAGGGAGGGGGGGGCTCATTCTGCCTATGGACAAGACCTGGGCCTTTCTATGCAACAGAGACAGCTCATGCCAGGTGGCCCCTTCCCAGGGCTTTGTCCACAGTGACCCCTAGGTACCATGATTGCTCCTGCTTCAGCCCTTTAACTCAAGTGATAGTGACTGTCTGGGGCTGTTAGTCTCAGGATGCTATGAGGCCCCATTCCCCAGTGGGGTCCACATACCTTAATATATAGCTTTGGGGAAGAAGTCCCTCCCCCCCCCTCTCTCTCTCTGTGTGTGTGTGTGTGTGTGTACACAGGTGTGTTCATGCCAAGGCACGTGTATGAAATATGTCACTGCCCTCCACCCTATCCTATTCACATAGCATCTCTCTTGCTGTTTCTGCTTCATTGCTATACGCCAGGCCAGCTGCCCCTGGGAGCTTCCAGGGGTCTCCGTGTCTCTTCCTTTCATCTTTCCATCACTGGGATTGCAAGCGCTTTACCAACTAAGCCATCTCCCCCAAACACCCTCATTCACCATTACAAATAAATAGTTACAGCAGCTGTGGTGGTACACGCCTTTAATCTGAGCACTGGGGGGTTGAGGGGGTGGGGTGGGTGGGTGTCAGAAACAGGCAGAGCTCTGTGAGTTTGAGGCCAGCCTGGTCTACAAAGCAAGACCAGGACAGCCAGGACTGTTACACAGAGAAGCCCTGTCAAAAACAAAGCAAAACCAAACAAAAAGATTCCGCCAGCCATTGGATTTAGACCCTACCCGACTGCGTGATGGGCTTGTCTTAGTTAATTATGTCTTCTGAGGTCATGTTTGGAGACACCAAGCTTAGGATTCCAACATGTGGAATTCTGAGCTCACATATCATTTGTGAATAATTATAGTTGGTGGAATAAAGGCTCTCTCACATCCTCATGTCACTTCCTGCTGAAGGTGTGTGTGTGGGGGTACAGACAGGACTGCAAGCTCCAGGTGTGCCATCAGGTCCTGATGTCCTCTAGCCTTCTCTGATCACAGGTCAGCTGCCTAGGAAGAAGAGCTAGGCACAGCCCTCCTCCCTGCCTGGATGCTCTTTTTTGAATTAAAGCGGGCGTAAGATTCTCCACACCACTCAAGTCAGAAGGGGGCCCTCAGAGAGAGAAACTCCACCACAGGCAAAATACCTTCGATTCCCTTCAAGGGAGAAAGCCCTTTTGGTCCACAGATGGGTAATTGTATTCACTGTTTCCAAATGTCAGATGCCAGCCTAGGCCCTCTTTGCCCAAGATCAAACAGGTTGCCTAGGCCCCCTTCCCACTGATGTGGATGAGTGTTTAGCCACGGTAGAGAGGAGCAATTCTGAGCAGAGTGGCCCATTGCCTGTGCCACATAGAAACTAAGTCAGACAGTGAAGAGTCACATCCAAACAGAGGAAGCCGTTTGAGCAGCCAAAATCACACAGCTGTGACACCCAACACAAACAAACAAAAACTGGAAGATCTTAGTTCTGTGATTAAAAAGCCAGCCTTACTCTGCCTGTGACTTGATATTTGGTAGTGGCGTAGGAACTGAGTAATCCAGCACCGACAAGAGTACAGTTCTGGGAAGAGTAGAAGCTCACAGAACTTTCCAGAAAGCATCCTGGGAATGGGCAATCAAGCCCTAAATGGTGGCTTTGCCCTGAGCAAAGAATCAGATAAATGTGTGAAGTGGAAGAAAGACTTCATGGAAACGTGTTTAACAGCAAAGAAGGCTGACAACCTAACTTGCCTACCCATCGCTTCCAGGCTCCTTGATGTGCTGAGGATCCAGCTGGCTCCAGATGGCCTCTTGTTCCACACTGAGCTCCACTGCAGTAGCTGCCTGCATTATGGATCTCCCTTCAGCAGTGTTTCTCTCTTAACAATGCAAGTGGTGGGCAGAGCACGTGGGGCCTACCTACCGCCTATGTCTTAGTTTGCATTCTACTGTTATGATAAACACCGTGGCCAAAAGTCACTTGGGATAAGAAGGTTCTATTTCATCTCTCAAACCCTGCATCACAGTCTACCACCAGGAGAAGTCACGGTAGGAACTTGAGGCAAGAAATGAAGCCGAGACCATGGAGGAATCCTGTTTATTGGCTTGTTCAACCTGCTTTCTTACCCACCCCAGGAACACCTGCCCAGGAGTGGTACTACCCATACTGAGAGGGTTGTGCCATCCCACATCAGTCATTCATCAAGAAAACGGCCCCCTAGACTTGCCTACGGGTCAGTCTTATGGAGGTCATTTTTTCAATTGAGGTTTTCTCCTTCCAGATGACCTGGCTTTGTGTCAAGTTGACAAAAAACTAACCAGCACAAGCAGAGAGCATGATAACCCTTTCTCTATGGGATTAAAAAAAAAAGAAAGAAAGAAAAAAAGTCAAATTCAATGCAGAGCTTGCCTCATAAATCGAAATTAAAACAAAAACAAAAAAACCACTGAGCAGAAACAAACATTAAGCAATGACCCTGAAGCCACCCCGCACGGAAAGGATAGAGAGCAAGGCTTGGTAACTTGGAGGCTGTGGTATTAGGAGATTAGGCCTCAGGCCTGGGCATGATGGGGAGAAGCAGGGCGCTACAGCACTTCAACCTAGAGAGGAGTGGGTGGGATTGATGGAAATGGATGGGTGGGCTGGGCTGGCTGGAAATGGACGAGCGAGTGGATGCATGGGTAGATGCATGGGTAGGTGTGTGCTTTAAGTGAATGGATGGGTGGGTGGGTGTGTAGGTAGAATGGATTGGTGAGCAGTATTTCAGAACTGTAAGGAGATAGTCACCTCAATCCTCTCCTCCTATCTCTAGTGACTAGCGGCCTGCAGTAGAGAAGTGATTTTCCCCATGACCTGTTATTGCATGAATATGACATGTACCCCTCAAGAGGCTCATACATTGACAAGTTATGCTTTATCTGGTGATGGTTTGTGGGAAGGTTCTAGAAACTTTAGGTGGGCCCTAATTGGAAGAAGTAAGACACTAGGGACACGCTCTTGGACTCATCTTTTGTTCTCTTTGGCTTCTTGTATCCTGTGAGGGGCATGGTCTCTGCTGCACGCTTCTGCTACCAGGATGCTGAGTCTCACTGTGTTCCCAGAATCAATAGAATCAAGGGTCATGGACTAAATTCTCTGAAACCTTGAAAATAAATAAGTCATTTCCTCATGAGTTGTTACTCATTTGCTCACAGTAATAAGAAAAAAAAAAATACAGCCTCACACAAAATCACATGGTCCCTATGCTGTTCCTGAGAGTCCCTTGTGTCTGTCCCAAGCTGTCCAAGACGCTGCCTTGTTTCATCTCACAAATCTTCAAGGGTGTGTTCAGGGCCCTGCCCGTCTCTGGACTCTGCAGTTCTCCCTGGCAATCTAGACACTAGAAGAGGTGCAGCCAGAGGCAAAGGGACTTTAAGGGCAAGGTTTAGCGCTGTCCCTAACTGGTCATACAACTTAAGGAATGTAATGGCCTTTCTGATCTCCTAAATAACATCCCAGAGCCAGTTGTCTTTAGATTCAAGGAGAGAAATAACCAACTCCAGGGCAAAAGCTTCCAAAGCTACCCTGGGGGCTTGGAAGCCTTGTCACCAAAATGTGGACAAAGGCCATAGCATACCAAAGAGAGTTGCTACAGAACTTGGGTAGGGGTGTCATTGGTGGCCACTGGGAGGCTCCTCACCTTAGAAGTATTTGTAGAGCCAAGGAGCATCATGAATCACAGTGGATGCGGATGCTAGCTATTGGGCCACCCAGACTTATTAGAGGCATTCATACAAGATATCATTCTGCAAGACTTTTATTAAAACAAAATGGAAATCGCCTCAACCTTGGCCCACCCTCATGAAGCCTTATCAATCATTCCATGAGCTGAGGAAAGAAAATCAACACACTTCTCAGTAACAGGTTCTGCCCACCAGGGTACTTCAGAGACACTGAGGTGTCCTTGACCTGCTGCCATGATGGCATCTATAGCTCAAATATCCTGGCTTGTCATCTTGGAGGGACTGCTTTGGCCATGTTGGAGCTGCAAGTGACAGGCTGAGGGAAGCCTCCAGGCCAAGATCAGAGCTGCTGGGGGTCCAGAATCTGTTGGTCCCTGCTACTTGGCATCACTAAGGAGAGAAGCCAGGGAAGGAGACTCAGTGAGTAAGGCAAAGGCTTAGTCACAGGCTATCTGAATGGGGCTAGAATTCAAGTTAAGAGTTGACCACTCAGATCCAATGAGTCCTTCCCTGCCACAGCTGACAAATGCCTACGTGCAATTGAAGACCTAACAGAGAGGGTCACACACTGTCCTCCCATCATACAGGTCTACCCATTGGTGAGACAGGAGAAAAGCATCCAGCCTGGAAGATGCCCAAGTCCTTAGAGGCATTTTATATACCACTCTTATTACGCAGTATGGAGACCATAGCAAACTATACCCATCTATACCCATATACGTTGTGGGCCTTTCTTTTCATCAGTACAGGCTATTCTGGCTCCACACAGAGAGCGAGGTTTTAAGTGCCCATGAACAGGCACTCCAGAAGTGACATTCAACTAGTGAGGAACTTGAAGGCAAGTAGGGAAGCAAATATAGTTGGGCCCTGACTCCCATGAAGCAACTCTAGATGCCCTAGATGCTTCTGGGGGACAATGCCCATGGCCCAGGGCCAAGGACTGCTTGTCCCCTCGCCTTCTGCTATCTCACTTCCCTTTTCTTCCCAGAGGTCATCGCCATACAAGGGCTTCGATGCCATCGTTATCTCTGGATCTGCTTTGAGCTGTCTACATACTAAGAGCGGCAGGTGTCAGCCCAGGGGACCCCAGTGAACTTGCACTCACAGCTTAGGTTCTGACTGCTCTCCTTCCTGCTTCCTGTCATGGATCCATCCAGTTTACAGACCGATGATAATCCTGTCCCCAAACAGAACAGCGGAAATCAGCTGAGTCAAGCATCCGGGCTTCCTATGATCCAGTCAGGATGACATAGAAGACCGACAGACAAGCTGAGCACGGAAGTAGAGAGAGACCCCTAGGTAAGTGCCCAGATGGTCAAGCTGAGGTGGAGCCCACCTTAGTCATCACACTGGCACACCATGGGCTCTCCAGGTCCTCGTTTGGGCGTCACCATATTCTGCATCTCTGGCTAACAGGAAGCATTCTGTGGGCTCGCTCAGCCTCTGCCCTGTGAAGCTCAGTCTCTCACAGTTAATCCACGTGGTTTGTGTCTATGTGTATATGTGGGTATATGTGTGCTTGCATGTGCAGTGTGTATGTGGTGTTTGTATGGGTGTATGTATATGCTTGGATGTGTCCGTTATATGTGCATATTTATGTGAGATGAATATGTGTATTTGTGTGCCCATATGTACATGTATAAGATGTGGTTATATGTGCTGATGTGCATGTATGGATGTAAGCTTATGTGTGTGGTATGTGTGGTATATATCTGTGTGTGTGTGCATGTGAGAGTGGTGTGTGTAAAATGTGGGTATATGTGTGTATGTGTGTGTGTGCCTATGTGTATTATGTGTACATGTGTGCTTATATATGTATAATGTATATTTATATGTGTATACAAATGTGCTGTGCATGTGACGTGGTGCGTATGCCAACATCCTATTGGGTCTGTTTCTCCGAAGAAACCTGGTTAATACACTTGCCCTAGAAATTAGACTTTGGGGCTGATTCCATGTCCCCTCCATGTTTTCTGCCTTGAGTCACTCAGGTGGATTCTGTTCCCTGGACCCTGATCCCAGGCTCCTCCTTCCTTGGGAATAGCCTTTCTGGAGCATGGGTACTGTTCTCACTAACTCTCATAACTGTGCAGAGTGTCAGCCCAATACACATGGGCCAATGGGGACAGCGATGCCACTGCATCAGCAAGGATGCTCAGGGGGAAGGCTAGGTTTAGGGCATGGATGCTACTGAGTTAGAAGCACCTGAAGGACAAGGAGCTCCATTATGGCTGACCCTTTAGCCACAGTCTGAGTGCACACCACACAGCAGGTGGCTCTTCCCAGCATGGATGAGACCCCCCCCCCCCCCCCCCCCCCCCCACCCCCCCCCCCCCGCTCCAAGAAGCATGACAGGCCTAGATATGAGAGCCATGGCATAGTCCCATGGATGTGGACCAGGGAATTCTTAGCTTCATGCTTTCTGACCAGGTACCATCAAGATTTTGGCTCAGGGGCCATGGTCTGACTTCAAGGGCCCTAGGCAAAGAAATCCACTCCTCTCATGCTGTTGACAGCACATGGCTCTCTGTGCCTGTTGGCTGACGGCCTTGGGTCTCCACTGCTGGTTGGCTAGAGGCCATCTTCCATTTCTCACCACATAGGCGTCCCACACACCACTGGGTCCCTCCACCATCTAAAGAGGAATGTGGAGAACTCCTTGATGAGTGTTAGCTCCAAGGGGGAAGTCACAGACTTCTGGAACAACCACAGGAGTAATAGGCACCACAGTCCCATGCAGTGGTCAGACATGAGGCCCCAGGTCAAGCACATCCTGGGGGGATGGGAACACAGGTGTGAAAATAGCATCCCAGGCTGGGTGTCACACATGCTAAGCAAACACTGCTGGGTGCATCTGAGGGTAAAGAGTGGCAGAAGAAAAGGAAGTGATTATGTCCTTGGAGGATGGGCATCCTTATCTTGAAGATGCTGGTAGTCATGTGCCACCATGATATTTCTTAGAGTCTCCAGAGGTGACAAGGACAGGAGATGGCTGAAAGACACCAGTGGACACTCTCCCAGGAACCTATGCATTGCACACGGGTAGATATGCCATACTGTAGAAGACCCTTCAGTGACAGGCTGTCCAGCACCAAAATCAGTCCCAGGCCTGACAATGTGTGTCATTGCCTCCATATGATCCCACATTTGGCTCTCTTAAATTTTCACCCCCTGGGCTGGAGAGATGGCTCAGCGGTTAAGAGCACTGACTGCTCTTCCAGAGATCATAAGTTCAATTCCCAGCAACCACATGGTGGCTCACAACCATCCACAATGAGATCTGGTGCCCTCTTCTGGTATGCAGTACATGCAGGCAGAATACTGTATACATAATAAATAAATAAATATGAAAAAAAATTGTTTTCATCTCCTCTGCCTCTTTTATCCATGGTATAGCCTTGCTGGGCAGTTGACTGAGGTAATTCATTCTGAATGCTCCAGGTCTGTTCCAGGAACGCTGTTAGGCAAGGAGAGTCAGAAGTTAGGAGTCATACCTGGGATCCAAGATCCCCAGGGAGGAGGCATGAGCTCACATTGGGACAGCGGCCAGCTATGAAGGTGTATCTCCAAGTCAATGAGAGATCTTGTCTCAAAGGAGGTAGATGGAGTTTTTAATGGTACCTGAGGCTGTCCTCTGGTCTCCACAGGCACAAGAACATACATACTTATGTACTTGGCCCACACATAAGCACCTGCACACACATGCGAACCTTGCACATGCTCAAACATGCACGCACGCAGGCACACAGGTTCACTCTACCTACAAAACTAGACTGGAGCATAGAGGATGCGTGGGCCATAGTTTTATTAAGGGAGAATGACGAAAGTGAATAAGTAGTTTGTCTTGGGACCTTGAGCACCTGTTAATACAGCAAATGACACTGATCACTTCCCAGCTTTCCCCAAGCACACTCTGGTCACTAAAGTGCACAATCCACTTTTCAGTTTTGCCCAGGTGTGCTCTGGTCACTAAAGTGCACAGCCCAGGTGGACACTGTGCATTCCCTCCTTAGAAGCCACTAGCATAAAAACACAAGGTACCCACAGAAGTCAAACAAGGAAGGTGCACAACTATAAATGCCTCTTTTTCTTAATTGTGTGGCTAGAAGTAGTTTTGGAAGAAGAAATAGACCTTCCTTATGAAATCATTTTAGGAAAATGTACCCCTCACAAGACCCTATTTTGTGCAATGGGGTACTAATGCGCCCTCTTGTGTAGAACCTCAAAAGTGCAGTACCATCATCACTGGCCAAATACACCTCCCTGG
This sequence comes from Acomys russatus, assembly GCF_903995435.1. Taxonomy (NCBI): domain Eukaryota; kingdom Metazoa; phylum Chordata; class Mammalia; order Rodentia; family Muridae; genus Acomys; species Acomys russatus. The sequence continues at coordinate 29,445,984 of NC_067158.1, forward strand.
ACAGCTTTTACAAAGGAATTCATCCTTGGAAAGTGCCCTTTCGTAAATGCTCTTTTGCTGTCAGTCAGGAGCTTACACCCTCAGTGTTGAAATGGATGAAAACAGGTCTTAGCCCCTGGATCTTTAGTGGTCCAAGAAAATTAGAAAGACTGTTGCAAAGTGGCAAGCAGTCAATAATGGGGTATTGATAAAAAGTCACATACAATTCTCTGAAGGGTTAGCTGAGGCCATTTCTGGAAAGTTCTGCAAATGCCCTGCTCAAGTAGGGTCTATATGGGGTCAAGGTAAGAGGGAGATTCTCCAAGCTCCAAAAATTCTGCACCACCAGTGACACTAACATGGCCACAAGAACTCAACAATGACAGCCCTGAACTGCCAATTGAGTTATAAATGGAGGGAGAGCAAGCATGGGGAGGAGAGGAGGAGGAGGAGGAAAAGTGAGGAGGAAGACTGGGAAAGGAGGAAGAAGAATCTCTTAGATTTGAGCTTTTGTTTTGTGATGCTAAGAATAAATCCCAGGCTTCCTGGTTAAGCCTCGTATCCCACATCTTTAGAGGCTTGGACAGTGGGAGTCGGGAGAAAAGAGTGTTAATTTATAATAGACATTTTTGCTTAAGAATCTAAAGAATCCACAGACAGAATTCTGCCTAAAAATGGGCAACCTTGGATGCAGGCAAACGTTGCCAAGACAGAGTAAAGAAGTCTTCAATAGTTCCTGCCTCAGAAATATATCTGTCAGATATACTGGGCCAGAAGGCTAAAGATGATGCTCCAATTTTTTGGAGAGTTTTGGATGACTGGTCAGGCAGCAAAGTGTCTCTGTCATTTTTTTTTTCTTTCACTTTGGAAGCTGCTAACCTGTACTTCCAGTTTACTCAGGTAATTAATTTTTATTCCTTCTCAAGTCTCTGATGGGGTTGAAGACTAGTTAGTTTAATCTTACAATTAAGCTTAGTTGTTTAGAGGTTAAGATGTTTTTAGGTCTAGATAGATGTTTTAAGTTGATAGAGATGAGATATGATAGATATTGATTTTCATTCAGAATTTTAGACTCACCAAGATAGGAAAGATGTTTTCTTCAAGGTTGCCAAATACAAATAGCCAAAAACACTATAAACATAACATTTATATAACTCCTGATCATTTAGTGATTCTTCTTCCTGTATGTAGTTTATTTTATTTATGTGTAATAATATAAATGTGGCTCAGCAGGACTAATCTCCACATGAAAGGACTTCACCACAGATACCCTGATGCTGTCACTGCCCCCAGGGAGGCACCCATATCCCAATACCTGTTTGCACCTCAAACTCTCACCTGCTTATAGAGTCTGCAGAATAAGGATTCCTAGCAAGAAGTGACAAGGTGATTGTTCTTATCCAGTCAGTTTTATTGAACATGAGGAAAGCAGGATTACTGAAAAGAATTATGAAAAACAAATATGATCTGGACACACACACACACACACACACACACCAGTCATTGTTCCCAATGGTGTTTTTTAAGACTAGGAAGTAAGCGAGATAAAAAGAAGGAATTTTTATTTATTTTTATTTTTAAAATATTTATTTATTATGTATACAGTGCTCTGCCTGCACATACACCTACATGCCAGAAGAGGACATCAGATCTCATTATAGATGGTTGTGAGGCACCATGTGGTTGCTGGGAATTGAACTCAGGACCTCTGGAAGAGTAGATAGTGCTCTTAACCTCTGAGCCATCTCTCCAGAAACAAAGCAAAAGTTCCAAGGAATAAGACATAGAAAAGGAAAGAAGAAAATGAAGAGGGAGAGACTTTAAGAGTGGCTGTTGAGTCCTCTCCTCTGCAGGAGCTCAAGGTGAGGACAGCAGGGACCTGGCCACCCATGGAAGGCCTATAGATTTTAAAACAAAGCTTGCCCTGCAAGAAATAATAGCTGAATGGTCCTCTGAAACACTGGCCAAGGGCCTCTCTGAGAAGTTCCAGAAGTGTTCCCCCGAAGCAGACTCACCTGTAGGAGCCCTTGTCCCTCTGAATGTCATTACAGGGGGAAGGAGTCATTGGGGTTTATTTAAAATTTTGATGAGATAGCCTAAAGAGCTTGAGCAGCCCAGGAAACTCCACCCCAAGAGAACTCCAGGAGAGCTAGCATTAGGGGCACACAGAAAGTCCCCGCCCTTATGTCCGTCTTAATATATTTCTAGGAAATTAATAAAACCACAAGATTTTTCTATTCCCCCCCACAAGTGTGCCCCCCGTCAAATACACATATCATTGGCACATTATGACACCCCATGCCACCCCCAAATCTTCCCTGTTAATTGTCCATGGCTGTGGGAAACTGTGAATGGCCCACAGCTCTCCTCACAGCAGATCTGAAATGCTGTGTGGAAGGGGAGATTTCAGAGCTCAAGGGCTCCCTCTCCCCAGAACACTCCTCAAAGGCCAATAGGATGGCAGACAGCCACACCCCTCCCTCCCTGCTGAGGAAACACCCAAAGGGAAGCAGCGTGTTGGTAGACCTGAGACTTCACAACAACAGTGAAAAGCCTTTTTGTTACACATGCCCACTGTGTTGGGGAGGGTGGAGGATGCTTGGTTTTCTTGAAAAGACTTGGTGGTGGCGCACGCCTTTAATCCCAGCACTCGGGAGTCAGAGGCAGGCGGTTTGCTGTGGGTTCGAGGCCAGCCTGGTCTACAAAGTGAGTCCAGGACAGCCAAGGCTACACAGAGAAACCCTGTCTCGGGGGGGGGGGGGGGGAAAGACTTGGTAGAGAAGATTCCAAGAGCTAGAATCGAGAGTGCAGCCTGGAGGACAATGCAGACGTGATGATGTGCTGCTTGAGATGCCTCCAAAGGAATAAATGGAGCTGGGAGCAAAGTGGATAGGAGAGAAGGTTTTGCAAACATCCTCATCTTTTTATTCTGTTATCTTACAAATAAGATGTGATCAGCTTTTTGGAAAGTGAAACTAGAAGTAATGGATAGTGTCTTAGTTAGGGTTTCTATTGCTGTAAAGAGACACCATGACCATGGCAGCTCTTATAAAGGAAAGCATTTCATTTGGGATTGCTTACATTCAGAGGTTTAGTGCATTATCATCATGACAGGAGGAAGAATGGCTGCAGGCAGGCAGAGGTGGAGTCACTCCCTGGTGACCAAGCACTCAAATCTATGAGCCTATGGGACCCATTCCTATTCAAACCACCACAGATGGGTAGGGAGGTGGTGGGTGGGTGGATGGATGGATGGGTGTGTGTGTATGTATGTATGTATGGATGGATGGATGGATGGATGGATGGGTATATGGGTGTATGTATGTATATATGTGTGGGTGGGTGGGTGGATGGATGAATAGATGAGCAGATGAGTGGTTAGACAGATGGGTAGATGGGTGGGTGGGTTGGTAGGTTGGTGAGTGGATAGTTAGATGGATGAGTGGTTTGAATGGGCAAATTTTATTGGCTGGATAAGTTGTAAGTAGATGAAGGAATGGATAGGTGGGTGAGCAGAATGGCTAGACCAACAGACAGCTGGATAGACCAACAGACAGCTGGATAGACCAACAGACAGCTGGATAGACGAACAGACAGCTGGATAGACCAACAGACAGCTGGATAGACCAACAGACAGCTGGATAGGTAGATGCACAGGGGAGTGAACAGGTGGCTGGGAACTGGAACTCTCTCTCTCTCTCTCTCTCTCTCTCTCTCTCTCTCTCTCTCTCTCTGTGTGTGTGTGTGTGTGTGTGTAGGTAAGAGGGTGAGTTAAAGGAAGGTGTGTAAGTGAACAAGCATGTAGATATGTAGATGGGCAAATGAGTAGATAAAAGCAGGAAGAAAGCAGGAAGAAAGGTAGATGTGTAGGTAAAAGGAATAAACTTTTCCCACGTTCCCTGTTTTATTGCAGCATCCCCCTTCAACAGTCACAATTCAATATTCAAGGGTCTTTCATTTTTCAAAATCACTGCCAAACACTCCTGTAATTAAGGTTCTTATTGCTGCAATGAAACACCATGACCAAAGCAAGTTGGGGAGGACAGGGTTTGTTTGGCTTACACTTCCATACCACTGAAGGAAGTCAGGACAGGAACTCAAGTAGGGCAGGAACCTGGAAGCTGGAGTTACAGAGGCCATGGAGGAGTGCTGCTTACTGGCTTGCACAGCCTGCTTTCCTATAGAATCCAGGACCTCCAGCCCAGGTATAGCACTGGGCTTTCCCCTATCAATCACTAATTAAGAAAATGAACTGCACGCTTGTCTTCAGCTCAATCTTAAGAAGGCATTTTTTATATTAATTCATTTAAGTGCTTCATCTGCAGAAGAGGGCACCAGATCACATTATAAATGGTTGTGAGCCACAATGTGGTTGCTGGGAATTGAACTCAGGACCTCTGGAAGAGCAGGCAGTGCTCTTAACCATTGAGCCATCTCTCCAGCCTCAAGAAGGCATTTTCTTAATTGTGGTTCCTTCCTCTCAGATGACTTCAGCCTGTCAAGTTGACACAAAACTATGCAGCACAAGCACTAAATACAGTAAACTTGGTCGTCATATAACCACTGCCAGGAGGAATAGTCACAGGAAGAGAATGCTGGTACATGCTACAGCCCAGACAAGCCTTGAGAACAGCCTGCTGAGCAAAAGGAATATAAAGTTACAGAAAGGAAGGGGTGCCAGGGCCTGGGTCAGGGTAGCAGTTAGCCTTTCATAGGAAGAGTTTTTCAGTTGGCAAGATGGTGGAGACGGCTGCACAGTAACGTGGCTTCATCCATGGAGCAGCGTACCGAAAAATAATGAAGTAGATGACTTTAATTGCGTGTGTGTGTGTGTGTGTGTGTGTGTGAGAGAGAGAGAGAGAGAGAGAGAGAGAGAGAGAGAGAGAGAGAGAGAGAGCTTTTACAATAACAACAGAAGGAAAAAGATCGGCATTTTTTAATCCCCTGCAGATACTTATAATAGTCCACCCTCAATAAATGCATCCAAATGCTGAGAAAGCTTGAAGCACAGTTTTATTCCTCATCAAATTGTTTACTGGAAACAGCCTTGTCCTAGTTAGATTTGGCTGCCAACCTGACATAAACCTAGAGTCACCTGGGGAAAAGGAGCCTTAATTAAGAATTACTTCCATCAGCCTGGCCTGTAAGCAAGATTGTGGGACATTTCTTAATTACTGATGTGAGTGGGCCCAGCCCACTGTGGGCAACACTAGCACTGGGCAGGTGGTCCTAGCCTGTATAAGAGAGCAAGCTGAAAAAACTATGAAGAGCAAGCCAGTAAGCAGCATTCTTCCATGGCCTCTGCTTCCTTTCCTGCCTCCAGGTTCCTGCTTCAGTTCCTGCCCTGACTTCCCTCAGTGATGGGTTGTGACCTGGGAGTGGTAAGATGAAATAAACCCTTCCCTCCCCAAGTTGTCCTTGGGCATGGTGTCTATTGCAGCCTGGTCAAGGGAAGATACTTCATTTACACAGTGAGTAGTATTCTTTTGTAGCCTTTAGAAAGGAAATTCACAGGGCTGGGGTGTGGCTCTGTGGGAGAGTGCTTGTGGAGCACAATACAATCCTCAGCACTACAAAAGCAGAGCAGAAGGGAGGGAAGGGGGGAGAGGGAGGGAGAGAGAGAGGGAAGGGGTGGGAGAGAGTGGAGGGGGAGAAGGAGGGAGACAGAGACAGAGACAGACAGACAGACAGACAGAGACAGAGAGAGTCACAATTTTTAAGAAACAACGGAGTAGAATGGAGAGATGGCCCAGTGGTTAAAAGCACTGGTTGTTCTTCCAGAGGACCCAGATTTTATCCCAGCACCCATATGGTAGCTCACTGCCATCAGTAAGTCCATTTCCAGGGCATCCAATGTCTTTTTCTGGCTTCCTTAGGCACCAGGCACGCAGGTGGTGCCTAGACTTACATTCAAGCAAAACACTCATGCACATAAAATAAGGAATAAAGCAATTAGTACGATGTGAGATCGTTTTAGATTGTAAGAGCAAGACACGGATTATACATGCAAATTGTTAATAAACTCAAAGAAGAGAATGGTCCACCAGGAAAAGGTCCAAGGATAACGGCAAGTGTCTGAGCAGTGGGGAATGAACAATAGTGTTTCAGATATTCTTGAAGTTCTCCATCATAGGCCTGTGTCCCTATGATTATGGGCAGAGTTAAGTGGGCATTTGAGAGGGAGAAGAGTGGGCATCCACTGTCTCTTTGAGCAGAGTAATTTTCAAATTGTTGTCAAGGAAGTGTGGTCTGCATGGACACTGGCTGCAAGCAGAAAGCCTTCCTAGGAATCATGAGAGGACACTGAGGTACGAAGGGTGTGGAAAATGGTTATGAAGAGGTGAGCAGGTCATGCTGAGTGGGTATGGTCTACTTGGGACTAACAGCACTTGATTTTTTAAAAAATACTTTTAAATTTATTTATATATGTATATGTATATATACACACACATATAGAACCTTGACCATATTCATGCCCAGGCCTCCAACTTTGAACAGTTATAAGTCTCTGCATTAACCCACTGCAAAATGAAGCTTGTTTGACCCAAAGTTGGAAGTAGTGCAAATTTATGGGTAAAAAACATGAACACGTACAAGGTAATTTGATAACATGAGCATTTAGCAAAACAAGAACAGTAGTTCCCTGCCTGCTAGGACTGATGGGTCTCCCTAGCCAGGATTTTTTTTTTTAATCAGGTTTACAGTATCAGACATGAGTACCCTCTGTGAAGCAGGCCTCAAATCCAACTCAGAAAGTGGTTGGCTACCTCTACAACCTCCGCATGCCACTATTGTACCAGTGGGCACACCTTGCCTGGCATACAGGGGCCAGTGCTGGGAAAGGCCATTGGAAGTTTTTCTCCCCAAGGAGCCTGCATGGCCCTTTCCAGCACCATGAAAGCCAGCCAGTGGAGGCTGAGGGTGGCTGGGTCCTGAAATTGATTTCTCTGTGTCTTGCAACGAGTGTGTGGTGTTTTCATCAATCAGGTCTTATCATCTAGTTCTGGTGGGCAGCCAAGAGAAATGACAATAGGTTGTGTTGTTGTGGGGTCTCTAGGGCCTCCTTAACCAACAGCTCAGAGGGAGCTAACCAGGGCCTGTCACTGGGGTTTTCACTTGATAACACATCCTGTTTCACCCACGCAGGATGACTCTATTACAACTTCTTCTTGTAAGTTTTTAATCAACTTATAAACTAGTGGGTTTCCATAGGTGTCTTCATAAACCCTAACTCTAGTTAAGCGGCCCCCTCCCCTCCTTCCCCCCCCCCACATTTTTCTAAGACTAAGTGTCCACACAACCCAGCAACCCAACTTCTAGGCATGTACCTCACAGAAGTAAAAGCATCTTATGTCCCCCAAAGGGACATAGCTAAGGAAGTTCGTGGCAGTCTTAGGCTCTCAGGCAACCCTCAGACCAGGATTTATTTATACAGATCCCTTCTTCCTATGAGAAACAGGATGGTCAAAGAAGAGGACTCAGTCAAATGCAAGTCCACTAAGAGTTTTTCAGGGGTGCTGTTTTTCCCCATTGCGCTTTCTGTGCTGTGGAGGCAGATGAGGCTGGGAGCAGTGGCCACCAGGCAAATGCTCTGTCCTGAGAGGTGCCTATGGGTTCTCATGCTGCCAACTATCATTATCTAGGTAGGTCGGCATGGGGAGCCTATGTGTGGTTTGCCCTAGACTCTGGAAAGACCAGTGAACAAAACAGACGGCATTCCCTGCCCTGAGCAAGCTCACGCACTGGTGGGAACAGGTCAACAGGGTAATGAATGTGGAGAGAGAGAGAGAGAGACAGAGAGAGAGAGACAGAGAGAGAGAGAGAGAGGGAGAGAGAGAGAGAGAGAATGCTCCATGCCTGGTGCAGTTCTTCGCAGGGCTACTGTTCTATGCACAGGTCAGTTGACAAGGGTCTTCGATAGAGTCAGCATCCTAATGACAGAGAAAGAGCCAGATGCTTAGAACTCTGCCCTACCCTAGTGCTACCTGCAGCACCTGCTAGGCCCTCTGGCCATGCTCTGCTGAATAAACCTAGGTATTGAACAGTCAGCGATGGCAAGCATCAGTTGGCTATGCAACCAATGACAACATTTACTGGGAAGACAGAAGAATCAATGTTCTAGAAAGAAAACTATAACAAAAGGAGTTGCCAGAGTTAGGCCTTGCTGTGTGCCAGGCAATCCTCAACAATCTAAGCCATGCGCATTCCAATCCCTTCCTGGGTGTCCTGTGAAATATCTATTAGCTGCCAAGTTATCTTTGCCTGAGGTAGCAGCCTAGAGACCCTCCAGGTAATCCAGACATGGTTGTAGAGGTGATGGCTTGTCAGGTACCCAAGACTGATCCTCATACGGTTTGATTAAGCCATAGGGGTCCCTTCTTATTGGGTCGGTTATAGGGTGTCCTGTGTTGTCTATGAATTCCCTGTGTGGTAAAGCCCTGGGATGGGATGATAAGGTTTAGATCTCGCCCAAGAGCAGCTGATAAGATCAGCTCCCTAGTGCCCTGGAGGGGGTGAGTATCTGGAGCCCAGCAGCAGCATGGCCACCAGCCCCCACTTACCCACTGACAGCAGGTATTTATGCCTGGAGACCTGGAGGCGCTATTCTACTTAGAGTGACCTCAAGGGCTGGCGGGGGCCAAAGACGCTGTTTGGAGAAGGCTGTAAATTAAGCCTGGAATTCTAGGGATAAACATCTTCAGGATTTATTCCTGCAGCCGCTCCCGGGAGGGCTGGCTTCAGAGTAATCACAAAGCCCAGACTAGGGTCTGTGCTCTGTCCCTAAAGCCAGGGGCCTGGCAAGCCCCAGTCCCCAACAGATGCAGGAAAACACGCTCACCAGAGACAGCAGTGTCTGAGGGAGGTGCTTTCTGTGCTTTCGATGGGAGGGAGCCGCTCTGGCCAGTCCGGTGGTGAGGCCTCTGAGTTTCCAAAGCTCTCCTGTATGAGGCACTATATGATGCAAAGAATCCAGGTTGTAGAAACTAACGGCAGGGGGTCAGGGATAAGGATGCTCAGAGCCAGCTGTAGATTATGGACCATACTTCCTCTGTCTCTGTGTTGTCTCCAGGTCTTCATTTATAAAACTGGCTAAGCGGAAACTCCTCACGGTCATATTCAATATCTATATGAGTTTGGTAGGCTGTCATCCAGATTCATTTCCCCTCAGCTTCAGAGGCCGCTAGTCTCTGATCCAGGGGTTGGAAGGTTTCATTCCTCCAGTAGCCTCTGTCCTCATCCTACCAAGGGGCTGCCACCTGGTGTCCTCACCTGGCCTCCCCTCTTCTACCTATGAGGATACCAGGCTTTTCCAACTTGAGATGGACCTCCATGAGGTCTGTAAGGGCCCTAGCTCTAAACTGCCACATTAAAAAAAAAAAAAAATCACCTCTAGCTCTTAGGATTAGGGGAGACACAACTTAGTACCTGCCTTACCCGAGGCTATAAAAAGTAAGTTTCTGAGAAGGAAAGATTCACCCAGACATCACTACATGATGCCATGTGCACACGGCCAGGTTTAGGAGACTTCAGAGTCCCTGCCCCCTACCCATCCATATTTTGTGAGAACCAATGAGTGTAGGCAGGAATAGCCACCTCTCAATGCTAATTCATGGAACTCCTTCACCTACTAGGTCCCCAGCAGGATTTCTGCAGATGGTTTAACACCGGCCTTCAGGCTTTAGGGTGGTGAGCGGGATGGGCACCGGGGCACTGCTGGGAGAGAGGAGGCTCCTCGCTCACCAGATAAGGCAGGACAGAAAAACAGCTCTCCTTGCAGGCCACTACCAAACTCAGAGGCAGGATCTGAGGCCTCCCCGCCTCTGGAGGAAGAAAGTGGACAATCTCAAGGGGATCAGCTGCAAGATGTCAGTTGCTAAACACAATCCAGACGTGAACCTTGGAGCCTGCCTGCCGTGTGTGGCTGACACAGGCTTGGGAGAATGAGTTAGTGTCTGCACAGGCTCTGGGGGCCAGATGCCAGTGGTAAGAGTTCCCAGGAGGTTGACACTGGGTGCCACTCAAATAGCCACTCTGGCTACATCATTTATTTAATTGTTCATTAATTAATTAATTCCACCAGAAACGTTCACTGAATATGTGGGCACTAGGAAAGAGTGGAGGAAAATAAATAAATTAATTAATTAATTAAAAAAAAAAAAAAAAACAGAGGCCTGTCTCAGGACTCAGGCAAGCAGAGTGGGGCAGCAATAGTCTTAGCAGGGACACTGCTTACACACTGGTTCCAAGTTGGTAAATGAAATTCAAGTTTCCAAGAGGGTGACAGATATGGGCATGGGATTGGTCATCTTCCACTGAGGGTCGATGCTGGCTCCTGAAGAGTGAAAAGCCAGCCAAGCCACTACTCGCCATGCTAGCTGCTGACATGGGGAGAGACACTACTGGCTGTCTTAAGGCCTAGAGCCTGCCTAGGGCACCAAACAAAACAGGTGTCCTTGCTGAGGAGTGCTGGGATGGTGAACAGGTGATGGTCCTTTCAGACTCAGGCCAGGGGTGGTCTAGAGCAGCACAGCCTGGTCCCAGAACTTTAGTGCACAAGGCTAACCCAGGACGAACCTCCCTCAGAAAACCCCTGGGAAGCCAAAGGAAGGGAGCTTCCTACCGGTTTCTTCAGAGGCTATTTTCTTAGCTATAAAGACGATGAGGCCTCAGAGAAAAACAAATAAAATCACAGAAGCATATCCCTGTCTCCTCCTCTGCCATCTGTCCTCACAAGTGACTTGTTCTTGTTATCACAGTGGGTGTGAACTTGGCCAGAGGGCTCCCCCTCACCACTAGATCGGTCTTCCTTCATTGGGTTTCCTGGAGGATTAGATGGGTTCCCTTGTAGGGAAACTGAGGCACTGAAGGCTATCAGTCATACTCAGGTCTCTTCATCATGGCTTAGAAGGGTAACTTTCACCTGGGGCTGTATGGAAAGACAGAACCTGTCTTCTCCGATTAGTGACAAGGGAGAAACCTATTTTAAAACCAGAAGAGAGGGCACTGGAGGGCCTCACTACAAAGAGTAATAGCTGTGTAAGGACGTATAAGCTATGTGCCTCCTTCACTGGATGCTCTGTGGCTAGGGAGCAAGCAAGACGCAGAGGACAATGACAACTGGAGTGCCTGGGAGACATCACCCTGATGTCTACTCTTAAGTGAACCCATTTCTGGGGCCTGGACAGAAGAAGGCCCATGGCAGACAGAACTCTGTTCTCACAGTCTTTCAGTCCTTCTGTTATGGAGGGGGACGGTAGAGGTTCTGGATGGTTCCAGGTTCTTGACTTCTTATTAAAGAAACTCAAATATTGGCTCACGGATTAGAAAAGGTTTGAGGAGACTTCACTTGAAGCAAATATAAGGGACTGGTCTGAAGGCACATGGGGGTAACAGCAGGCCTCAGGGTGAAGATACTCAAGGATTCTGATTATTACTCAGCATTTGTTTATTAAGGTGTTTGTTTATTAAGGGCATGGTGATGGTGCTTCTGTCTTTATTGATAGAGTAAATCATATTAACATTTTCTGCTATACGTATTGTTATGTTTCAAACCCTGGGACAAATGATTGCGGTGCCTAGTTAACATATCAAAACAGACACTGGCAGCTTCCTTCATCTCCCAGCATCCCTCAGCCCCTACCTGTTACGGGGTCCTCCTGGCTGGCATACCCCACCCCCTACCCTAAACTCTGCAGCCCAGGGGCTGGGTTCTTCTTCCCTAAATAATCCAACTATTTTGGTTACCTGCTTACTTTGTACCTTTCGGCCTTCTGTTCTCTCTCTCTCCCCCCTGCTTAGCTCAGGGTCATGTCCACTCTGGACTCTCCAAGATGTCCCTGCCTCTGGCTATGCTCTCCTCCACCATACCTAGAAGCAGTCATAGCCTTTCCTTTTTATTTACTTATTTTTACTCACGTATCCCTTCCCATGATGCACCTGATTATGCACGGGCATAAGATGATAAATAGGGGATTCTCCCTGTAAAACTTCATTTGAGGACACAGCTTCGCCCTAATGTACACACATCCCAGACTATCAGGCTGAATGGATTCCCCTTCACCCGGTTCTTATATGTAACTGGAATGTCTGAATAGAAACTACAAAGTGAGTCCAGGACAGCCAAGGGCTAACACAGAGAGATCCTGTCTCGAAAAGCCCCCCCCCCCCCAAAAAAAAAGGAAAAGAAAGAAACTGTCTGAGTTGGATGGCTACGAAAGGGATGAGAAATATATTTCCACTGTTCAGAATGGGCGGGTGTTCTTACAGCTTTATGCATCTGGGAAGGAAGGGGTCTTACATTGCTACTAGGTTGCTAGGAACATTGTTCTCAATGAGGCTTATGTAGAGTAGTGCCTCTGGCTGCAAGTACATTATTCATTAGAAGGGAAGTATACAGCACAAGCCAAGTGGAGTCCCAGATTAACCAGACATTCCCTAGGCTTGCCTGACCCATTTCCTGTTGTCTGTGCACACAAGGGCCAATGCTGGGCCAAGTGCTTCTGTCACTCTCTGCATTGTGAGCTCTAGAGCGAGGATGAAGGGGAGAATCCTGCTGAGCCTCAGTCGTGACAGGGAGAATATCAGCCTTGAAGAATGGTTTGGGAAATGTCCCTGCAACCAGCAGCGTCAGGAAGACCCGAGCACTCCTCCCACATTCGCAAACACCTCCTCCAGAGGCCTAACCAGACCCTCTGGGAGCAGCTGCCAACTGCCAGCTGTGAGCTGCACCTGTGACTCTTGCTCTGGGCATCCAACCCCAGTGGCATTAGAAATAGACTCTCAGGCCCCACCCTCGCCCTACAAATCAGTCTTCATTTACCTAGAGCCCCAGGAGGTCTCATGCACATTAACATTTGAAAGGCACAGCCCCAGGCCCCGGGGAGGACACAGAGATTTTGAGTGACACCTTGCAGTCATAAAACTCTATCGTGAACTCTTGGGAAAATCACCCAACCTTTCATTTCTCTTTCTGCAAAAACTCCCAAGCAGGAGGGCAGCCTGTCGGGCTCAATTAGGGCCGTGAGTCCCTTTGATCCACCCCAAACTCCCGATAAGGACCCGGGGCAAGGGGCGCTGGGGGCAGACATGTCCCAGTAAGGGGTGAGGAGTTCTCTCCAGGGGGCAGGAAGCCAAACCTGGCTCCTTCGAAAGCTCCGCCAAAGAATGCCCCCTTCTTGGAGCCTCTGGAATTGGAAAGAAATTCCTTGCAAATTCCATGGCCACCCGTGGCCAGTGAGAAAATGAGAGCGCAGCCCAACTCCAGGACGGCGCGGTGCAGCCTGGCTCCATTAAATGAGTTCAAAACAATTACCAGGGAACATGTGTTTTCTATGAAGGGAGCAAGTGTTAAAACGGATTTAATTTTCTTCTGTAAATAAAGAGGCCTATCCAGTCCTGCCTGTTTATCTCCCTGAGAGAGATGAAAGTGTTTCATCTGCCGGTAGCCTCTGCCTGCCTCCCCACTGAGGCGGGGGCGCTATCTGTACCCCATGTGTTGTCTATCTGTAGAGCCGTGCCATCTTGGCCATGTGGAACTGTTTGAGCACCGTGAGGTCTCTTCTCAAAGTCTGACTCTCAGTTATCTACAATGGCACTGTTTTCCCCCTCCCCTCCCCTCCCGTCAAACATATTAGTGATTCATAAACAGTAAAATTAGTTGGCTAGGGGGTCGGTGAAGGTATTCATCCTGGCGGCGCCTGTTTTCCTGGATTGGTAGTTAAAATAAATCATGGCTGTCACAATGGAATTCAGGCCTAAAAATCACCTGTAGGAATCCACACGCATCCACACCCCACGTTCCCCAGCCCCACCCCCCAGCATGAATGATCAAAGCTACCTTACTCCAGGCGGAGGAGGAGGAGGAGGAGGAGGAGGAGGAGGAGGAGGAGAAGGAGGAGGAGGAGGAGGAGGAGGAGGAGGAGGAGGGAGGAGGAGGAGGAGGTGGAGAGTGAAATGGGAAGTAGGAAGGAGGGGACCGAGCAAGAGGCAGTGGCCGGAGGCTGTGGTGGCAGCCAAAAGGAACCGTCCAGAAGTTATGAAGAAGGAATCAGGAAATTAACATCTCTGCTCTGAAGCTGCACAAGAACGGGGCTGATTTAAGGTATTAGTTTTTCTAATACAAAATATAATTAATCACTTTGTTAAGCGAAGTGGCGTCTCCACTTGACCTCTCTGTGCTGGCATTCAGAACTCAGGTTTGGTTTTTGTTTTGTTTTGTTTTTGTTTTTTGTTTCAGCTGCAAATTTAATAAATTCCAACATGCCCAGACTTCCTGACTTACACTGTCCACCACTGGTACCTCTGGAAACTTCAATAGCGGGAGATAACTCGCACAGTCTGCTCTGCCTACTTTCGCGGGCGCTCACAGTAATCCTGGATCAGGCGACTAAGCTTTCATCTTCAGAGCACTTAAGTTAATTACACGAGGCCAGCGAGGCCCCAAGGAGCCGGTTCTGCGCAGCCCTCCTGAAGCCAGACATCATAGAATCCAGATGCAAACCCTTGGCAACTTAAGCCCAACAAATTTCCTTTGTCAAGAAATGCAAACAGCCCAACATTGAAGCCCAGGCTACTTCAGTGAGTCAGCTTCCTGGGGCTAGGACTACAGCGCCCAGAGCCACCACCCACGCCAGGAGTTACTAAAATGTGCAACTGCCTACCTAGCAGCCCCCTCCACCCTCCCACCTGGGGCAGAAGGGATGGTGGGTTGGGGGTGGGCAACATGATTTACCAAGGGTGGCTCATTTTTATTTTGAATGGGTTGCTGATCAGAACATGGCTGCCTCCTTTGGCTGAAGGAAAAGGCAGGACACTGTCTCCACATAGTTGGCAGATTTCCCACTGGGAACTATATTCCCAGACTTCTGGAAGCTCTCAATCTGTTCCAGCTTAAAATGGCCCTCCTCTTGGATGTCTCTCAGATACCATGACACGTCATCTGCCCCTATTCTCCATCCCTGCTGCAACCTGTACCCATCTCCCTTGTCATCTGAAATGGGCAGGCTTCTTTCTTCCTCGTCTGTTACAGTGATAGTCCCCTCCCACAAGACAAGGTGTCTTGGATTAGGGAGCAGCCCTGTCTGACTCTGAGATCTTCTAGAACCATCATCCCCACACTTTTTCTGGGGTTCTCCTAGCAGCAGAGCTCATGGCCCTGTGCTGCCCACTGATCTCCAAATACAAGGGCTCCATGCCGTCACAGAAGAGGATTCGAGGAGCGACATCCTGTGGCATTGGTCTTGTCTTCTGAAAGGTGTGTCCTCCTCTCCGCTGCAGTACCTGACTTGGAAAGGGGGCCTTCACAGTTGTAGTCATGGTGGCGGTGAGGCTCTGTGAGATCAGGGTGGTCCTCATCCCACGGCTGCTGTCTTTGTAAGTAAGAGAAGGAGGCTGTAGCAACCAGAAAACAAGGGAAGAGCATCCCTGAGAACCTAGAGAAAGTATGGCCAGCAGACATCTCCCTTTTAGCCTTTTGCCTCCAGACCAAGAGGAAACAGACTCAAGACACAGTAACCACCTGCTTGTGTCTCCCTGGCTTGATGCGGAGCTTGCAGAGGAGAGAAAATTGTGTCTTCACCCATCGAAAGGGTCGTGGCTGACACCCCATAACCAAGCACAGATTAACAAGAGAGAAATGTACAACAAATTTGTGTAATACGTTCCACATGGAAGGCTTTCAAGAGTGAAGACCAAAGAAACAGGAACACAACTGAAGGTTTGAAGGCTCAGGGACAGTCATTCATAGGGCCCTGAGGCTCAGGAGCTAAGGACCTCGCTGGCCCTGTTCAGTCTTTCCTTCTCTTGAGGTGTGGGGCAGGCTCCTGTTGACAGGAACCATAGATGGGTATGGCAGGACATATGTGTACTCTTCTTCCCGCTCCTCCCGCTGACTCACAGAGGCCACCACTGAATCCCAGGGCATCTTCTGGGCCTCAGCTATAGAGACTATTTGCAGGAGCTAACCCTGCCTTGCTGCCCCAGCCCTGGTCCCAGGCTCTTTACCCCATACAGCGTATAAGCCGCCTACAATTCTTTCTTCTCCACCTAGCCAACTCAGTAGGAGAGACCCATCCGGAAGGGCTTTGTTCTGGGATTCATCCAACCTGGCTCAGGGTTTTTGTTTTGTTTGTTTTGTTTTTCTGTACTCCCAACAGTGTTCATGACACCACTTGGAGTTCAAATCCAACCAGCCGCAGAAGGTAATGTCATCAGACCCATGATGTATCTGTACTGAGCCCGTGCAGACTTTTTCCTGGCCCTTATTCCCAAATGACACCGACAGCATGTGTTTGCATGTATTTGCATGTATTTGCATGGCACTTACATTGTACTAAGATTTATAAAGCACTGTGGAGGTGAAAGCATATAATACCGGAGAATGGAGGTGAGGTAACTTAAGGGATTTATCATCAACAGACTTTGGCCGTCATGAGGATCCTATTAGCCACTCTCCTCCATGGCAAAGCACAACCTTGAAACAGCCTGTAAGTGCCTATATTGTGAGGCACTCACCCCTGACACCCAGCTTTCTGTTGGATGAATAAATGATTTCATGAGTGAAGGGGTAGATCTTGGTGTCCTTTCCCGGTGTGGTTTGCCAGGGACTTCAGCTGGTGCAGTGGATCCTGAGGGGAGGAAGCAGGGAGGTAGAACAGCCACGAGTGAGGAGACCTCAGGCAGAGGTGAGTGCATCGAGAACAGACTCTTGAGAGGCAGGCTTTATTGAGCAGCTCCTTTGGTTGGGGGAAACCAAGGCTATTTAAACCTCTGGGAGGTGGATAGAGACTTTTGGGGTGAATGTACATCATTGGCCAGGGCTAAGGTGCTGGAAATGCCTTATTTGCATAAAGAGGAATTCCAGGTGCTTGTGAGACATGACCTTATAAGGAGAGAGGAAGCTTATCCTGTAATCTGACCACCCAGCTACAGGACCACCTCAAGGGTGGCAGAGGTGGGGACTGTAGGGCTGGGACATGTAGGCCCAGGGCATGGTGCGAGGAGTCCTACTCCTGCGAGACTCAGGATGAGATTTTCCAAGTTTGGACATGCCTTGACCTCACTCTTGCTCAGGGCCAGTTCCCCAAGTCACACAGCTCCTGGGCTCCACATCGGCCAAGATGTAGGCCTCATGCAGCTCCCTTCCTTTCTCTCAAGGATCCCAACATGTACTGGCTAGTTTTCTGTCAACTCGACATAAGCTAGAGTCACTTGAGAAGAGACATTCTCAATTTAGAAAATGACTCCATACGATTGGCTTGTAGGCAAGTCTTTAGTTCATTTTCTTAAAAGGTGACATGGGAGGGACCAGCTCATTGTAGGTGGTACCACCACTGGGCTGGTGGTCCTGGATGTTATAAGAAGGCAAACTGAGGTAACCACAAAAGCAAGCAAGTAAGGAGTACTCCTCCATGGCTTCTTCATCAGCCCCTGCCCTACTTGAGTTCCTGCTCTGAATTCCCTTTGTGGTGAACTGTTCCCTGGAAGCATAAGATCAAATAAACGCTTTCCTACCCAAGTTGCTTTTGGTCTTGGTGTTTTATGACAGCAATAGAAACCCGAAGACCCCAGCCCTGCTCCAGGAGCAGAAAGTAGAAACTTGATGTGCTGGAGATAAGGACCAAGGCTCCTGAGTTCCTGAGCTCGCTTCCACTTAAGCCAGATGCTGGTTTCCTGGCCTGTACATAGTTACAGTTTGCTATAGTTTGAATGTGGGAAGTCCCCACAGGCTCATGTGTTTGAAACCTTGGTCCCCAGATGGTGGTGCTGCTTAGAAAGGTTATGGAAGCTTCTGGAGGAGAAGTCTCACTGGAGCAAGTGTATCACTGGGGATGCAGACCTTGAGATTTTATAGCCTGGTCCCACTTCCTGTTCTCTCTGTTTCCTGACTGCCAATGCAATATTGACTAGCCAGTCTCCTGCTCCTGCTGTCATGCCTCTCCAGCCACGATGGACTCCATCCCTGTGGAACTGTGAGCCTGGGTAAACTCTTCCAGAGTTACTTTTGTCAGAGTGTTTTATCCACAGCAAGAGGAAAAGGCACCAACATGGGGTGGGGCAGAGGGTGGGGAGGGAGGGGAGTGGGTTTGTGCCCTGAGGGTAGACAGGGAAGACTCCTTTGAGGATTTGGAGCAGGTGCATGGTCACAGTCAGCACAGGTGGGTCTCAGGAATAGCCAATAGGGAAGCATAAGAACAGATTCCCCACCTCCACCCCAGGCCCTGAGATAAGAGGGGCTTATTTCTGTAAGGAAGAGCAAAGAAAGTGTGGTACTGGGGGGGGGGGGCAGCATGAGGAGACTGGTAGGAGACCTGCAGAGAGGCAAGCAGGCTCTAAATTTGAGTCCACAGCAAGTAGCCCAGATTTTACCTCATCATGGTGTAGCCATAACAGTACATACACATTGGCAGGTGGTGAAACTGAGTTCCCAGGGCCACCATCACCTGATGCCCACACCCTGGGTGATTTATAAGGATGGAAATGTGCTCTCTCAAGGTTCTGGAAACATCAGAAATGAAGGTGCTGCCTGGCTCTCTGCTTCTGGAAGCTGTGAGGGCAGATCCCTTCCAGACAAACCCTGGCTTCTGGGGACTTCCAGCTACCCTGGCTCTCCTTGGCTTGAAGACATATTCTCTGGCCTTGACTTTCTGTTGTCTCTGGGGGCCCACCTGAGTGATGCATGACAGTCTCATCTAGACCTCTCTAACTGTATGTATTCAAATCTGCAAAGAGACTCCCTCCCCCCACCAAATAAGGCCACATTCACAGGGGGGCTGCAGTTGATATGCTGAAGAGTCAGGTGGCATGGGGAGACATGGGGAGAGGTGGCTTGTTCTAAGGCTACCACTGTCACCCAGGTGTGTGACATCAGTGCCCTAAAAGGAGGAGTGGCTTTGGAAAAGAGTCAAAAACATCAACAGGTGCAGAGGCAGTCTCCTGCAAATGCCCAATCACAGGGCCAGGCAGGAGGGAGAGGCTGAGGGTGCTTGTGAGGGTTTGTCATCTCAAACAACTGGGTAGCTCACGATATAAAAACACCTTTATTTTATCTTTTTTTTTTTTCCTTACAAAATGTACCCTTCTCCCTAAACCCAATTAGCCCAATTTCCATTACCCAAGGGGCAACCCAACCTCTTTAAAGGCAGGTCTGGTTCTCTGTACACATTCCTTATAACCGAAGAGCTCCAGGCAACATGAGAAGACCCGTCTGTGATTGCTAAGTAATTGCTTTTCAGCTATAAAAGTAATTAAGAAATGGCACCAATTTCCCTAAGTGTAATGTAATTAAATCCACTGGCTTGGAAAATCATTTGCGATAAACTGAAGAAGCAGAAAGAGCAGGGCATGGGGACCAGGGTGGCATGAGGGTCTGGGAGCTCTCCTAGGCCTTTCCCTAGATACAGAGTCAGGGTGGCCTTGATGGGCTTGGGCTGTGGTGGGCCATGGAGGACAAGAAAGCTACCAATGGCCTGCCTTGAGCAGGCCAAAGCAGAGCCTGGCCTGTGGGGTTCACCTGTCAGAATTCAGGTGGAGTAAGCTAAGGGCAGAGAGCAGGAACCGGGCTAGGTTGAGTAGAAATGTGGCTCTAACTCCACAAGGCCAAAGACAGCTCAGGCTTTAGTGGAGACGACAATGGGGGAAACAACGTGGCTAGCACGGACCCAAAGAACAAAGTTGGCCATAACGATGGCAGGCAAAGGCAGAGTCATGTGGGACTCGGTTGCTGCCAAGTGAGAAGACCATGTGAGGCTTAGGCCGGAAACCTCTTCTGATGTGGTCCTAGCCGTCTGTATAATCTGTTGGTTTAGGGGAGCCAGTGTTTTATCCAATAGAAGGAGGCCTTTCTCTTCTCAGGTGTGGCAGATAAAGAACTTGTGGGTTAGGCAGAGCTTTGGATTCATGCTGTTACCTCAAGCAAATTGCTTAGCCTCTCTGAACTTCTGTTCCCTTCCCCAGTAAGCCCATCCCTAGGAGAGTATGGCAGAAGGCGCGCCTCCTAAATGATAAAGATGGGCCTTGGGAGTGCTCTAGAAGGCTCCTCCCACATCGTGATAAACAGCATGACCCAAAGCTACTTGAGGAGCAAAGGCCTCATCTGGCTTACAGGGTACCATCCATCACCAAGGGAAGCCAGGACAAGAACGTAGAGGCAGGAACTGAAGCAGGCACCATGGAGGAAAGCTGCTTATGGACTTGCTCTCCACGGTTTGCTCACCTGCTTTCTTATACAACCCAGGGCTCAGGGATGGCACTATCCACATTGGGCTGGGTCCTCTCACACCCACCACTGTGTTAGTTACTCTTATGTTGCTGTGATTCTACACCATGACCAAAGCGTCTTGGAGAAAGGAGGGTTTATTTTGGCTTATAGTTTCAGAGGGTAGGAGCCTGTTACCGTGGGAAAACATAGCAGCAGGCAAGCACATTGGCCAGAGCAGGAAGCTGAGAGATCCTATTCTCAATTGTGAGGATGAAGGAGAATGAACTGGAGGTGAGAGAGTCTTTAAACTCCCAACACCCACATCCAGGGCCACTCTTCCTCCAATAAGGTCTCATCTCCTAAACCTCCCCAAACAGAGTCATCAACTGAGGCCCAAGCATTCAAATACCAAAGCCTTTGGAAGGCATTTTCACCCATATCAGTATAGTCATTAATTATGGAAACGCCCACAGGCCAATCTGGTGGAGGTGATTCTCCAGTTGAGGCTCCCTCTTCTCCAATCGCTCCAGTTTATGTCAAGTTATCAAAAAACTAAGCAGCCAGAGAGTGGTGGCACACACCTTTAATCCCAGCACTCAGGATCTGCAAAGGCGGGTAGATTGCTGAGTTTGAGGCCAGCCTGGTCTACAAAGTGAGTTCCAGGGTAGAGAGGGATACATAAAAATTTCCTGTTTCAAAACAAACAAACAAACAAACAATACACACACACACACAACCCCATCATCATCAACAACAACATAACTAACCAGGACACTCCGTTTCAGTACCTTCTGTGGCTCACTAGTGCTTCACAGTAGAAATTAGCTTAACCCTCAGATCTTTCTGTTGTGACACACCCACCACTAGAAGGGCCTTCCTAACTCTTGCTGTCTTGGCACTGTTATGCTTTGCATGGGAAACAGCCCCTGTAGGCTCATGATGTGATGACCAATGCTATTTGGGCAGCTTGCAGATACATACAAAGTGGCACCAAGTTAGACGAAGTAGGTCACTAGGGATGGATTCTTAAGGTCATATTATCCCTGGTGATGTGCTGTCTCCCCCTCTGCTTCCCAGACAGCAGTCCAGTGAGCAGCGCACTCTCCTCCACAGTCTCTTGTCAGCATGATGCTCTTCTCCAGCACACAGGGGAAGGCTGAACCTTCTGGAACCAGGAGCCAATGTAACCCCTCCTTCCCATTCTTCTCCAGGGCTTCGGCATCACAACAGACACTTCTCTAAGACAGAAACCTGGTCCCTGAGAAGTGGAGCTGCTGCTGTTACTGGGGGAGAACCTGGGAGACTTTGAGGAAAAAAAAATAGCCTTTAAGAGTCTAAAATCTGTAAGTAGAGCTCAGTGGCTGATTCTTGTGGGGATTCAGAGCTCAGAGTGCCAATGGAATGCAAACAGGACCACAGGTGGTAAAAACCTGGTTTCTGATGGTGGGATGGTTGATGCTGACTGTCAACTTTAGAAGATCTAACCCTCAGACACAACCCTGTGTATGTCTGTGAGGACTTTTTCAGATTCGGTTCATTGAGGTAGGAAGAACTACCTTGACTGTAGACAACCCATGGCTGGGGTCCAAGACCAAATAAAAGAAGAAAACAGCTTAGCGCCCATATTCGCTTCTCTCTGCTTCCTGACAGAGTCGCGACATGATCAGCTACCTCGTGCTCCTGATGCCGTGCCTCCCATCCCAATGGGCTGCACCCTCAAACTTTGAGCCTCAAACTCTTTCTTGGAGTGGTGTTTGTTGAGTATTTGGCTATAGCCACCAGAAAAGTAACCAACACAGTTGGGAACAGGACTTGACTGGCTGCCCTCCTCTTGTTTGTAACCCCTGTGTTCTGTGGTACACCACCGACTGCTTGGATGGCCAGGCACTGATTATGTAGGGTGGGCAATCAGTGAATCTTGCTGTATTCAGTTGACTCAACTTGGTCTGGTCCTTCTGAACTGTGCCTGGCTTGTCTTTGGTCAGGGATTTCAAGGGCACTGGATGTATGATGCCAGGCAGATGATGCTGCCTGCCAGCCAGAACCTCATCTAAGCTCTCATCTGGGCTGCTATGCTCAACACATATGGTCTCTCCATGTGGGCTTCCTGACTCATGGCAGCCAGGTTCCAACAGAGAACCAAGAAGTCATTTTTATGATTTAGTGCTCTTTCCTTAGCCCAAGTCTAGCCAGCTTTGAAGGGAGCTAGCACTCCTAGGAAGAATATCCAAGCACATGAGATGGACACAAGGAGTTGGAATACATTGTTGCAGCCATCTTAACAAAACCCTGCATGCCACCAGAGAATGGTAGCCACTGTCATTTTGGAGGTCAGGCCACCACTTGCAGAGCTTCGGAGTTGGGCAAACCTCAGATGGACCAGCTGTGTCTCTGAATGACCCTTCTTGTCTCTTCAACTGATAATGTGGGGGTTGGGGAGACATACTTTTCTTCTCTTGTAGTTATGTTGTAATTCTTGAAGTGAACACACATATGGGATGTTTTAGGGCCTGGAGGAGCTCAAGATGTAATCTTTCCTCAGCCAAGCCAGCTAGCCTCTCCAGCAGATATTTCCACAGCCATAGGAACCATTCACTCAGGGTCAGGAACTAGGGGACCACACCAGCCATCGTGTCCTGGCCATCATCTTTAAAGGGCTATCCTGGGCTTTGAGAACTTCAGTACTGGATGGCCAGCCTTTGAAGCTACCCCCATGGCATTCCAAATCTCTTGGGGGAGTTCATTTAAACATCCTTACAAGAGCCCCAGGGAGATATGTGGTCAGTGATAGGACCGGAAAGACGCACAGAGACCCTGTCGTCTTCCGCCCCAGCTCGCCAGCCCGAAGGAAAAGCCATGTTTAGTTTGAAAACAGCCGACATTATCAGCACCAACCCTGCCTGCAATCTTCTCCTGCAGCTGAATAAACAGCCTTGCTCCACACGTGTGCTGGCCCAGCTCTGGAAACCCACTGCGCTTATCTGTGCCTTACCCCTCACCAGGCCAGCCTGCATCCCCTTCTTTGGGGTATACTTCTGATCCAGAATGGGCCCCATGGGTCCTGGAGGCCTGCCCTTGGCCCTGCATTCTCCTAGTCCTTTTCCACTCTGACGCTCTTTCTTCTCATCGGCAAAGTGAGGATAACAGCCAGTTGGGCCACATCAGCTGCAGGATTGAATGAGAAGGCATTATCAGGAGGTGTGGGGCCCAGAGAGCCTGGCTTCACTACAGAGAGATAGCAGGGTAGGATCTAAAGTCAGCCTTGTCCAAGCTTGTGGCCATAACCGTTGGTTCCTACGTACAGCATGTCCTTGGGCAAGTTCACTAACTTCTCTGAGGTTTGGCTTCTTCACCAATGAACAAGTGACACTAGTGAGCCAGCTCAGCAGCTTGCTGCTCTTTCAGAGGACCAGAATCCAGTTCCTAGCACCCACCGTGTCCAGTAGCTCACAACTCTAGTTCCAGGGGATTCGGATCCCTCTCCTGGCCTCAGTGGACACCTGCATACTCGTGCTCATCATAGACATAAATAAAAATAATATAAAACTTAAGAAGTGATTCTTGAGCCAAGAGTGGTGGCACACGCCTTTAATGCCAGCACTGTGAGTTCTCCACTTTATCTGGGACAGTCATATATAGAGTACTTCAGGGATGACAATGAACTCACTGCATTCCTGTAAGAAGGGGCTGGGAGACTTTGTCTCATAAAGCTACATATAGATACAATGAAACTCCTCAACATGCTCACATGTAGAATCATGTATGTGTTGTGTCTATGCATATATTTTTACATTGTTGCTAGTTTTTTTTTTATTGCTATTTGTTATAGTTTGATCATGCATGTCTCAGAGGTTCATGTGTTGGGCCCCCAGCTGGTGGCACTGTCATGGGAGGTGGTGGGAGCTTTAGGACCTGTGGCTGGGTTTCTAGGTAATAGTTCTAATAGTTGTTCTTAACTGAATTGAGAGTGACTACACAGGGATATATATGGTAAAACACACTCTGAGTGTGTCTGTAAAGACCGTTCCAGAGGTGGATGGATCCTCAAGGCTTTGGCCGAATCATTGGCTTCATTCATTTGAAGACCAAATCATGCGTGTGGTGCTTGCCTGCAACTCCAGCACTCCGGAAGTAGAGGCAGAAGTTCAAGATTATCCTTGGCTACGTATTGAGCTCCTGGCCGACATGATCTATTTGAGACTCTCAGGTGGTGGAACTATGCAAGATAGTATCACGTTGCCTCTGTCTCTATGAAGCCACAGCAGAGTGACCCTTAGGGCCACCCAGCTGGTAAGTGAGAGAATTTGTCAGGCAAAAAGTCCTGTCTTTGTATCTTTGTGTCTGTCTTTCTCTATAACACACAGACACACAGACATACAAGCACATGAGTACATCCTCGGGACTTAACAAATCACAAACTAAAGACCCCAAACAATATGGACCAAACCAGGAAATGCACCTGCTCTCTTGGGGACAGCTATGTGTCACCGTCCCCTTAGGATTTTTGTCCTTTGTGGCCAGGGTACACAAAACTGATCTTGTGCTCAGATTCTGTGCTTAAAATGGTATTTCTAAATAAACTCTCCTTTTTTCCCTCCTTCTTTCCCTCTTCCCTCCCTCCTTCCCTCCCAAGATCAAAGGAGGCATTTGGGCCTTTAAGATAACATTCATTTGGAAAGAGATGGTAATATATAAGATTAATGAAAATTAACATAATCCCTCTGGGTAGAAGAGCTTTTGTTCAGTCGTTTGTCCTGCTGTTAATTATGCGTTAGGTGGTGATAAATGTTTTAAATCAAAGATGCCTGGGAAACCATTTAAATGATTTTCACCTAATTAGGTTCCCTGCCCATTCTCTCAAATCCCTCCCCAGTGCAGTCCTTGCTTTTGACATGAACTTTGCAAGAGTCAGGGACCCTGAGCTGTACATGGAACAAGGAACCATTCCAGCTCCTGGGCTCTGCCCCACCAGCGGATTTATTTTTTCAGACTGTAGATGGAAGATCAAAAGAAAGTTTATCAGCTTCTGTCTCTCTTTAGCCTGTCCAGCCAGACTCGTGACAAGACCCTATCAACCTTGAGGTTGAAAGAGCCCCACTCTGGGAGGGGCAGAGAAGAGATGGGGGAGGGAAGGAGGGAGAAAGAAGGAAGGGGGGAAGAGGAAGAAGAAGAGTAAAGGATGGGAGGGAGAAGAATAGAAGGAGGGAGGAGGAATGGAGGAAGGGAAGGAAAGAGAGAAAAAAGAGATAGAGGAGAGAGAGGGAGAGAGAGAGAGGGAGGGAGGGAGAGAGAGAGAGAGAGAGAGAGAGAGAGAGAGAGAGAGAGAGAGAGAGAGAGAGAGAGAGAGAGACCCGCAGCAGAACATTGTTGATTAGTGAGAGGAACTGCCATGGGGCATACAGCGAGCCTGTGAAAGGGCCTCGCGTCAGAAGTGGCAGGGGCTGGG
The DNA here is from genome assembly GCF_903995435.1 of Acomys russatus. Classification (NCBI taxonomy): domain Eukaryota; kingdom Metazoa; phylum Chordata; class Mammalia; order Rodentia; family Muridae; genus Acomys; species Acomys russatus. The sequence goes on from NC_067158.1 coordinate 29,471,606, forward strand.
TCACTAAGAAAATTGGTTGGAATAATCCAGAGACTCATGGAGGTTCCCTGACTTTGTTAAACTCTCTGAAACTGAGGAACCTGCACATCTTAAGGGAACTCCTAGGCGTGGAGTGTGCTAGAGGGGCCTGAGGATGACAGGAAGATGACAGAATGATGGGAATGGCACAAGGATGACAGGAGCATGGTGGGAGATGAGGAGCAGCAAACCTCCTAGGACTTCCGCATGGAGAACCCTTTGACCTGGTTCTAGGGCTGTAGACCAGTCACTACCGAATTTGCCTAACATGAAGGAAACCCTGGGTTCAATCCCAGGATCACAAAACCTAGGCACCCCAGCACTCTAGGGGTGGAGGCAGGAGGGTTAGAAGTTACACAGTGCATTGGACACATCTTCCTCAGAGCCTCCAGGACTGGCACTCAGACTTTTCCAGACACAAGAGGTTTGTGTCCTCAATTCTCTCTCCACCAACTGGACGGCCTCGTGTGAGTTGGTCAGTGGCCTTTCTGAGGCTCTTGCCAAGTCTGTGCTGCAGGATAGCCCTTCGTCTAGAGTCTAGGAGGAATTCTAAGCAAGACCCAATGACTCTGGCACCTGAAGAGTCTGCCACAGGTAGCCTCCCTTTCAGATTTGAACCTCTTGTCACCCCCTTGAAGCCAGGAGATACAATATATAGAACGAAGGAAAATGTCTTCAACGGACACCTCCTCCAGCTTAAGGAAAACCAAGCCAGGCAGCTCATGTGCGCACTGGATCTTCATCACGGTTCCTCCTTCCCCTTATCCCCAACGACACCGCCATTGATGGCAATGAGAGATTTTCAGACACCCAGAGCCACAATTATTTGGACATTTGTGGAACACGTCTGTTAATGATTTGGGATCCCGAGGACTTATTTTGGATTAATTCCTTTTTTAAAGGGCGGTTTGGCTTCCCATGAAGGGGCAGACCCTGGATGCTCAGCCGCCACCTCGCACTAAATGAACTTTTTACAGGTTCCAGATGACGCCTGGCACCTGGCAGTGGGGAGGCAGCTCCCAGGGTCAGTTACAACCAGAGTTCCCTCGGCCACCCCTTCAGTCATGAGGCAAGAGGGGATGCCCTTCCAGGCAGGTATTTCAGCAATGCCTTTGAGGAGTTTCTAGGAGCCTCAGCAGGAACCAATGGAAACTGAGTCCCGAAGCTTGTGTCCCACATATGTATACTCTTGCTTCCAAAGGGAGACCGAGCCCTTCCAGAAGGCCCTCTACCATTCTTCCTGTGTGTGTGTGTGTGTGTGTGTGTATGTGTGTGTGTGTGTGTGAGAGAGAGAGAGAGAGAGAGAGAGAGAGAGAGAGAGAGAGAGAGAGAGAGAGAGAGAGAGAGACTGTGTGCTAAGATAACTGGGCCAGGGAGATACCTTTATACGTGTGTTGTTTATGTGGTGGTTTGAATTAAAATGCCCCCCATAGACTGATAGGGAAGGCACTATTAGGAGGTGGCCTTGTTGAAATAGATGTGGCCTTGGAGGTTTGCCACTAGTGGGTGGGCTTTGAGGTCTCAGAAGCTCAGGCCTGGCCATTGTGTCATTGTTACTTCCTGTTGACCACAGATCTAGATGTAGAACCCTTGGCTACCTCTCCAGCACCATGTCTACCTGTGTGCCGCCATGCTTCCCAAGATGATGATAATGGACTAAACCTCTGAACTGTAAGCCAGACCCAATTAAATGTTTCCTTATAAGATTTGCTGTGGCCATGGTGTCTCTTCACAGTAATAAAAACTTAACAGTCTGTGAGGTCACAAAGTGCTTTGCCACACAAGCGCGAGGACCCATGTTCAACCCCCCGCCCAGAACCCACATAAAAAGCCAGAGTTGGTGACCATGCTTGAATTCTAAGCTGTGGGGAGTCCAAGGACCACAGACCAGCCAACCTATGCTAATGGGTGATAAGGAGATACTGACATCACAGGTCTTAGAAACCTGGCTGATCACCTGCGGAGAGGGAGGAGCCTGAGTTCTGGGATGACTGACAGTCTGTTCCCCGCCCTTCCCTATATTAATCTGCTGGCTGTAGGTAGGACGAATGACAGACATTTAGAATGGTAATCCACCGTCTTCTCACATTTCAGGACCTCTGAATGAAGTGCAGTTCAAGATTCGATCCCTATCTCTGCTCACAGGTACCTGAGCGACAGGCAAGCCAGGAGCTCTAGCTCTTGGGTCTGAAGCAGTGTGGGTGCACATGTCTCTTTGAGTGAACGCAGACGCAGGATTCATGGGTTACTTGGGAATTCTTTCTTGGTTTGCTTTTGACAAATAGCCAACTGATTCCCACAGTGGCTGTGTGATTTCACATTTCCACTGGCAGTTCCCAGGTTCTCGGCCTCCAACACATGCTACTCTCTGTCGCTGGCTCACACCCATCCGGATGGATTGATGCACAGTGGTGTCTCGCTATGGTTCGATCCAAGCTTCCCTGATGATGAGTGATGCCAGACAGCTCTTTGAGCTTACTCACACATGTGTCTCTTCCCTGGAGAAAGATCTGCTCTGGGTCTCTGCCAACCTTTTACTTCTATTAAGCTGTAGAAGATCTCTCCTCTGTGTACAAGATTCTTGCTGGATATCTGACTTGCCTGTCCATCTTCGGCTTTCCCTTTTACTTGTTGGTGCCTGAAAGCCTTTCCTTTTAATGTGGCTCAGTGCGACCTACTGTTGCCTCCGGTTCCTGTTCTTGGTTAACATCCTTGCCTCTATAAATATAAATATTGCTCACTGGTCCCACCTCATAAAAGATGCTTTCTTCTCCTAGGCTCCGGCTAAGTCGTCTCTGCTCCCAAGTGTCCATTTAAGTGTCGCCTCTGCTTGGAAGCCTTCCCTTATAGCCTTAGGCTGGGATTCATGCATTTCCTCTCAGGTCCCAGGAAAGAAGGGTTTCCCTCTGCTGGGACACTTATCCAAGTGCTTCACATCTGTCTGTTTACATGAAGGTGCCTCCCACCAATGCACACAGACACCTCTGACCATGGATTTTTTTCACAACAAGGATTGGATTTTCCGTTCCATTAACCAAGCACAGAGTCTGGCATATGGAAGGCTCTTGAAGTTGATGGAAACAAGCTAATCCTGTGGCTCCAGATATTTTTCATTATGAGGACTTCTCACATTAAGCACTGCATCACAGATTCACCTGCTAGAAATTATGTCTCCCTGTGTGTCAGTGGAGACTATCTGCGAGAAGACAGCCAGGCTTTAAAATGCATATGTCTGCTCTTAGCCTAGTAGTGACAACCCTTTTTCCATCTAGAATGCCCAAGGGTTAGCTGGAAATGAGAGACAGTCTCCCCACCCCCTAGCAGCATCCATGATCCATATCCTAGAAGCACTATCTATTTTAGCAATGGAAAATTGAGTCTCAAAGGTGGCTGCGATTTGAATGTGAAATGTCTGTAACAGGCTTGCGTATTCGAATGCTTGGTCCCCAGCTAGTTGGCAATGTTTGGGAAGGTTGTGGGACCTTTAGGAGGCAGAGCCTTACTGGAGGAACTAAGTCGCTGGGGGGCGGGGGTGGGTTTTGAGGTTTTATAGCCCAGACTTCCTATCTGCTGTATTCTTCCTGACCCTTAGCCTCCTGACACTTTTCATCTCCCCCACAATGGTGGTCTGTGTCACTCGAACCATGACCCAAAACAAACCCTTCCAAGTTGCTTCGTGTCAGGTGGAGAGCCAGCAGCCCAGGAATTCTGGCAACATTGTGTTCCAAAGCCCATGCTACAAAAATCCTACCCCATCTGTCCTAGTCACTGTTATATTGATGTTAAGAGACACCGTGTCCAAGACAACTCTTATAAAAAGCACTTAATTTGGGGTTTGACCAAAGTTTTAGAGGGTTAGCCCATTATCATTATGGTGGGGAGTGTGGCAACAGGTAGGCAGGCATGGTGCTGGAGAGGTAGCTGAGAGCTTTACATGTTGATGGGCAGGCACAAGGCGTGAGGGGGGGGTATAAGAGAGAGACAGAGACAGAGACAGAGAGAGAGAGACAGATAGAGACAGAGAAAGAGACAGACAGACAGAGACAGAGAGACAGAGACAGACACACAGAGACAGAGAGAAACACTGGGCCTTTTGAAATCTCAAAGTCCACCCGTAGTGACACACTTTCTCCTAGGCCACACCCCCTAATCCTTCCCAAACAGTTCATCGACTGGGGACCAAGCATTCAAACCCGTGAGCGTATGGGGGCCATTCTCACCCAGACCACCACACCATCCTTTCCAGTGTGGCTCTGGCTTTGCTAGCCCTGGGTCCAGCATAAGAACTGAGAAAGATGGTGGTTGCAGCAGCCAGGCTGTGGGCCTTCAGTCAGAGAAGGTTAGCATGTCCTCATCCCAAAGCTGGGAGTGTCCTTTCCTATACAACATTCATAAATGGACATATGAGGTTCAGGAGAAAATCCAGTTACAACAGTCGGGATGGCCTGAGCTCTCGTAACAAATAAACCCACACTTTAATGTCCTAATGTTTCAGCTTGAGGTGTGCATCTCCTCAGAAAAAGTCACTGTCCAATTGTCAGCATGGTGGCCGTGCGTCCTGCATCACAAACATTACACATCCATAGAACCAGGAAGAGAGTGGTCTCTAGAATCTGAATAGAGACTTCACATCCCTCAGCTGAAGAGGATGTTGCCACCAGGGCTCAGCGGGAAGAAACACACACTTGGGAGAAAGTGGTACATGCTGGCAGCCAGCAGATGGGAGGAATCCTCTCTTGCACCTGGCACACTGTCTACCCATGCATCGCTTTCTGGCCAGCCTGAGGCTGACAGAGATGATACAAGGCATCGAGCGTGTGGTTAGTCAACAATGTAAAACTGAATGGATCTTTACAGAGAACAGAGCTGGCCGCCCTGTGTGCAGGAACTGCATGCAGGGATGCAGATAGCATGCTCTGGGCCACTGTTCAAATCCTGCGAAGGTGGACATGCTGGGATTAATAGAATTTGCCTCAGTGTCCCATTGTACTAAGAGCCTTGTTCATCAGGGCAATTCAAGCAGCCATTCCATATCCTAGAAATGATCTTCTCATGGGTTGATCACAGAGAGCCTACAGTTTGATGCACCTCTGGTGGGCGAGGACAGAAAAGTGTGCCTGCTGCAAGAGAGAACAGAAACGTTTCTCTCCCCATTTTCCATTCTTTCCGATCCCCAGTCCAGCGACTAGACAACATACAGCCACTTGCTATTAGTCCACCCACTTACTCTAGGCTTCGCTGGAGACACCTCCCAGACCCACCCAGAACTAGTTCTCAGTACCCTACATAGAGGTGAGTTATCCCCCAAATTCACCATCACACACGACAGTTTTCCCCAGTTATGTGCAGTCAGTAAAAAATCTATCAGAATCTCAGCTGTAATTTTTTGCAGGCATGAACAACATGCTGTGATATATATATATATATATTATAAATGTAGAGAGCAGAAGCCAAATGAGCCTTAAAGGCATGAAGTCAGTGAGATGACCTCTCCTGGTTTAAAAGTTACGCCAAACACCAGCAATCCACCTGAGGTCATTAGAGCAACCAAACTCACAGGAACCAAAGAGAAGGCGGCCAGGGGAAGGAGCAGTGGGATTCCCTGTTTAAAGGGCACAGAGGCTCCGTTTTGCAGCACAGCAGGCTTCTAGAGATAGAAAAAGGTGATGGCTGCACAACGATGTGCGAGTACTTAATAGCACTGAACGTTTTAATCTAAAAATAACAACCCCCAATAAATAGAAAACCATAACAATTGAGACTATGGAGACATCAGCATGGGGTAGAGACACAGATCCATGGAACAAAGCTGAAAGTCCAATGGGGAAGCCTGACTCTTTACCTTTGACAAGCGTGCCCTTGACATTCTATGAAAAGAGAGTTGTCTTCTCAGCACAGAACAGCTGGAAACCCATGTTCAAGAGAATGAATTTGGACCCTTACCTCACATGTAATAAAAAATTAACTCAGGAAATATTGACGGGTCGAATGTAAGAACTAAACTAACCTTGCAAACTGCATAGAAGAAAACACAGCTATAAGCTTGTACCACCTCAGATTGGTGTCTTTCATGACATTTAACAAACAAACAAAGAAGGAAAAACTGGACACCAAAATTTAAGCCTTCCTACACCAACGGACACTAAAAAGAAAGTGATGACACCATCCGTGAAACGGGAGGAAATGTTTTCATAAGGGTCTAGCATCCAGAATGCATAAGGCTTTCCCATGAGTTAGCAATGAAAACAGAGATCACAGCTAGGAAAGGATCAGAATAATCAATTCTTCAAAGAAGAAATAAAACTGGGTAATTATGCCAGGGAGTGGTAGCTCATACCTTTAATCCCGGCACTCGGGAGGCAGAGGCAGGCAGATGTCTATGAATTTGAGGCCAGCCTAGTCTACACAGTGAGTTCCAGGAGAGCCAGAGCTACATAGAGAAACCCTGTCTCAAGAAACAAAGAGAAGAGGAGGAGGGGGAGGGGAGGAGGAGGAGAAGGGAAATGTGAAGGAGGGACTAGCTGGCCCCGCTAGCTGAGAAATGGCTGTTATCAAGAAGACACGTTGGTGAGGATGTGGAGAAATGAGCCCCCAATACACTGCTGCTGGGGTGTCTCTTTGGGGCAGGTCCTTTGTGAAGGTCCTTTGACTTTTCCTCAAAGAATTTAACGTAACAGCAGCCACAGGAGCCAGCGGTTCTACTCCTGGGTGTCCACTGTCCCAAACTGACAACTTAAGGTCAAACAAAAACATCTCTGTAAACACTCCACAGTTCCATGTGTGTCAGCACTTGCTCCCAGCATGTGGTGCTGTTTTGGGAGGCTACGGAAATGTTAGGAAGTGGTGGCTAGCAAGAAGAAGCAGGTAATTGGGGATAGACCCTCGTGGGTAGTTTGTTCCTGGCTGCTTCCTGCCTCCCTCTCAGCTTCCTGAGCCACTAACACGTGAACAAGCACACTGCAAGCTTCTTCCACCATGGACAGAGCCATTCCGGACACCAGGCCTTCTTCACGATGGGCCTTTGCTACCTAAAACAGTGTTAGCAAAAACTAAATGCCCCTTCTCTAAGGGAACTTCTTTCAGATATTCTGTTACCACCACAACAAAAGTAACTAGTATGCTAGACAAGGAGTGGACGCAACTTAAATGCGATCGAAGGTGAATGGATGGACTGACAGGAAAATACAGGAGGAGTAGTGTGTCCATACACCCGAATAACATTCAAACATAAACACGAATGGAATCCCAATATTCACCCCTATATGAATGAGCCTTGGAAATAAGTCATGTGTCCACTGTCCCTAGATTCTAATACTCCTATTGAGACAATTAGGGGCAAATATCTCCTACCTGCTCATGTGGAACACATCTGTCTCCTAAATAAACACCAATCCGGAAAAGCCTGGGAGCAAAATGCAGAGCTACCACAGTAAACCTCAGCCTGCTTAGCACCAAGGAGGTGCCACCTTGACGATTTGCCAAGCCTCCTGTCTATGTTAGAACTGGGCAGCCCGGGAGCCTACTAGCAACTAATTCCTAGCTAAGGTAGGCAATAGTGCCACTCAGGAGCGGCTCAGGGGCAGAACTGAGTTGAGTACAATGTGGCAGGTTCAGCTCTTCTGGCTGTCTCTGTTGCTCAGAAGCATCCCTTCACAACTCTGAGTCTGGCCACATTCAGAGTACAGCCCTCTGCGGATATGGTGCCTAGGCTACCAAGGAACCAGAGTGAGAGTCTTCAGGATTAGGGTTCCATTCTAAGTGCAGGATGTTCAGGGCTTAGGGACTATGGGTGCTATGGGGTCTAAGGAGCCACAACAGCAGCCATGTACCTCTCTCCCTGTCACAGCAGTGGGTTGTAAATGTCACTATTACATGCATTATTTCTGTGTTCATGGTGTCAACTAACTATGGTCAAAGATAGTCAGAGAACAAATTGTCCATGCGTTGAACTGTGTGTAAAATCTGTAAGCAAACAAACAACAAAAATAAACATATCATTTTCTATAAAGGTTGTGTCTATTCATCATGGTTCTGGAAGCATGCCTTGCAGGTACGGAGCTTGTCTGTCCTTCACTCTGGGATCCTCAGACCACCCTCTAAGGTAGGCACTGTGCTTTTTTCCCCAAAGGTTTATTTATTATGTATACAGTGCTCTGTCTGTATGTACAACCTGCAGGCCAGAAGAGGACATCAGATCACACTGTAGATGGTTGTGAGCCACCATGTGGTTGCTGGGAATTGAACTCATGACCTCTGGAAGAGGAGGCAGTGCTCCTAACCTCTGAGCCATCTCTCCAGCCCATAGGCACCGTGTTATTCCCATGCCTCAGATGAAAAAGCCAAGGCTGAAGCAGCCTGTGCCAGGCTTTCCTGGATGTGGGACTTCAGTGATGACACGGCAGTCTCAGTACACTGGTCTGCCTGTCCCCTGTGCTGGGTTGAGGATGATCACACCACATTTGTCAAGACAACCACACCCTCATCTCCAGAGCCATGGGCAGCAAAGTGATTCTGTGGATGGGTTAACCTGAGAATTCTGAGATGGAGATCTCGTCACTTGGACTGCCCAGGTAAGCCTGGTGTGGGTTGGAGAGCCACACTACCAAATTGTAGAGGATGCCAGAATCACAGACAGCCTTGAACTCCCTGCGGACCATTATTTCCTATACATGTAAGGCTGGCAGCGAGGGGGGGGGGGGGGGGGGGGGGGCATATTTGATTTGTAAATCAGGACTAGAAAGAGATGAAGAACAACTAGTAATAAAACGAAACAGGACAATGCACTGTAGTAAGAGGGTTTGGGTTTTTTAAAAAAGCCTTTTATTTATTTAATCACTTTATAGGCTGATCCCAGCCCCTTCCCTCCTCCCGCCTTCCTGCCCCCTCCCCCATTCTCTCCTCTCCTTCTCAGATCAGAGGAAGCCCCTAAAGGATGTAGTAAGAGTTATTAAAACGTACGAGACATAATAACTATTTTGTTGTTATTTGAGATAGACTCGTAAAGTCGGTGTTGGCCTTCGACTCCGATTCTCCTGCCTTTAGCTCTCAAGTGGCAATAGAAAGGAATGTATGCCAATTGTTTATTTCTGTAGTTTTCAGACCTTGGTTGGCTCAAGAAACCAAATCCTCATGAGAGGAAAGCTGGAGGAGCAAAGTCAGCTGTCCAAGGACCAGGCTGGTCCTGTTCTGGTACCCAGGACTGAGGTGTTGCTAGGAAGAGAGTAACAGAAACCTGGCCATCTCTGTGTGACAGGGGCAGGTCCTCCCTGAGCCTCCATCCTCAGAGGGATCTAGGCATTTCCACACCTTGACATTAACCCAAAGAGTCAGAATCGGAAATCTGACCACCCCTCCCCCCGCACAGAAATGAAATTATGCATTATTTTATTCATTTTTGAAAGTGTGTATATGTTTGTTGGTGCACCAGGTACACCCTGGGAGGCCAGAAGAGGACATCAGATCTTCTGGAGCTTGAGTTACAGATTGTGAACTGCCTGTGGGTGCTGGGAACTAGGTCCTCTAGAAAGCAGCTAGTGCTCCTAACACCGAGCCGTCATTCCAGCCGCAGAAATTATTATTTTAAGGTGCTAAGTTTTTTAAGTATCTAACCCAAGGACAAAAGAACACACACACACACACACAGAGAAAGAGAAAGAGAAAGAGAGAGAGACCCTCTGTCTAGCATTGCTGATGGATTTTCTCCGAAGAGCCCAGTACTTCCTGAGCATACACTGGGTCCCAGCTTGGGTGGCTCTTCACGCACCTCCTCGTGGGCCCATCCTGGTGCCTCTGAACCATGGGTGTGGCCTGTACAGTTAAGACTCTGGGCTAACAAGTGAAAACTTTACAAGGGAAGAGATTATAAGAAGTTGCTGACATCCAGTCCAGAATTTCACCTTGTGCTCCACCCTAGAACTTGGTGGCTGACCCTGGGTGGCCTTGTTCTAGTCATTACTTGTGTTCAGAGCCTCTGGCCATTAGCTGTCAGTGCTGTGATAGCCCACTATCAGGAGACAGGTGGGAGATATATATGGATCAATGGAGGTAAAAGCAGGACCAGCAGGTAAAAGCACTTGACCCTCAAGCTTGGCAACTCCAGTCTGATCTGTAGGACTCATGTAAAAATCCAGATGCTGTGCTACATACCAATGGTCCCAGTGTGCCTAATGTAAGATGGGGCAGGGGCAGAGGAACATGCTGGAAGCTTGCACACACAAGCTTGCATACAACAGCAGAAACAAGAGAGACACTGCCTCAAAAGAAAAAAAAAAACCATGGTGGGAGGAGAAAACTATTGAAAAGTGGTCTTCTGACCTCCACACAAGCCCGGTGGCATACACGATGCCCCCCAAAAAAACAAAATAAATATTTATTTAGATATATATATATGGATATATAGATATATAGATAGATAGATAGATAGATAGATAGATAGATAGATAGACAGACAGATAGACAGACAGATAGATAGACAGATAAGATAGGCAGGCAGGCAGGCAGACAATTGATAGATTGATTTACCACAGGAAGCTCAGCAACCAAGAGGCCAATGGTCTCCACTTTAGAGATGCACATCTGGGCGCCGCACAATGAGACACACACACACAGATGTGGAAGTGCCTCTACTTGCACTTATAATAGCTCACTGGGGCAGAAGGAAGGAAGTTGAGCTGTGGGTTGGTACTGGTGCCTGCTCCTTCCTCTGCCTGTTCAGAGTGCTGCAAATATCAAGGCCTGCAGGGAAGACTTTCAACTGTACTTGGTGTAATGAGCTGTGGGAACTCTTCACTGGGCCTGCTGTGCCAACAAAATTCCTGCAAAGAAACCATGGATGGAAGCCAGAGAGACAATGAACACCACACAGACAGCGTTTCCTCCTCTTCAGCTATAAGCTCATGTTAATACTAAGTATACAAACTCTTATAATCTGATCAGAGGCAACAGAAACCAATGGTGGTGGGGTAGGGGTGGGCTGGGGTAGGGGGGCATGGGTGGGAACTTTGCCAAGATACATGGCTAAGTGTAGATGCAGCGCCACTAACACCAATCCTCAGGTCACCTCTGTAAACAGTTGTGCACTGTGCCTGCAGGTATTGAAGGTTATGCAAAGTGTATGGGGAAGATGGTTGGTTCCATAACAGGAGAGCTTGCAGAACAAATGTGAAGTCCTGAATTCAAGTCCCTAGCACCTGTGTCAAAAGGCAGGTATAGGCATGGCTACATACATGTCTGTAAAGCAGTCCTGGGGGTCTGAGGAACAGGAGCATTGTTAAGACTTGCTGGCTGGTAGCCTGGCCCTAGGTCCAATGAGAGAGCCTGTGTCTAGCAAATAAAGGTAGGAGGTGATCCAGCAGGACAAGTGGCATTCTCCTTTGGTCTCCATATGTGTGGATGCACAGACCTGTACACATGTGTATACAACATACACACACACACACACACACACACACACACACACACACACACACACACCTCTTAAAACTGTTTTCTTTTTTAAAAAAAGCCACTCCCAAACATTATTAGTAAGTTTTAGGCTAACACTGCAGCTAAGTAAGACTTAAAAATAATTTAAAAATCTTGTTTAACACTTTCAAAATCCTTTCTGTTTTGTGGAAGATTTAGAACACTCAGAATCTGGTTCTACATCATGTAGCTATTAACCGTGCATAATTTACAGACAAGCAGGCACGTGGCCTGCATACCGCGATGCTTTGTGGTGTAAACATTTCATAGTGGGAGCCAGCAGCAGTGGAGGACAGATGAGTGGGTGATGAGCAGAGGGGAAGTTTAAGGTGCTGCTAAGTGACACAGCCACACAGCACCTGTTCTCACTGACTTGACCCTGAATTTTCTCTTGGAACATCCATGTGCTTGCTAATATTGTATGTTCTCCAGCCTCCTCTGTGGTGGGAGGTCACCATTTGGCCTTTCTGAACAGTGACCTGTGCAGTCCTTGCCTATCATTAATACATTGCCGCGAACAGCTGAAAGCATGTGACTCTGCAGAGCACCCTTTCCGTGTGAGTGTGGGCAGGGTGGTCCAGCCAGCTCTCCAGCAGCACCCACTAGGGACAGCTCAAAGGGAGCTAGCAGCTCCATCTCCAGGATGGCCCACTCCCAGGCTGGCAGGTTGGTGGTGGACATGATCTTCTTAGGTTCCTGCTCCTTTCCCTGGGTGACATAGGCTTCCTCACCTTGATAGATAAGTTCAAGGACAAGGACCAAGATGTAGTAGAGGAAATTGCCTCTTTCTTTTCTTTTTAATTTTCAAAAATATTGTATTTTATTTTATGTGCATTGGTGTGGGGGTGTCAGATCACCTAGAACTAGAGTTATAGACAGTTGTGAGCTGCCATGTAGGTGCTGGGAATTGAACATGGGTCCTTTGGAAGAGCAGACAGGATTCTTAACCACTGACCCATCTCTCCAGCCCCAAGCCATCTCTCCAGCCCCAAAACTGCCTCTTTCTTAAAGCTACAGGCCTGTGTTACAGGCTTGGTCTCAGGGGAGCTAAGGGAAGCTGCTGTGAGTCTTTAAGAGGCAGAGCCTATGGCCAGGTCCTTGGGTCACTGGGCACATGTCCTCAAAGGAGGACAGACCACAGTATGTCTGCCTCAGAGCTTCCTAGCTCACACCTTCAATCCCAGCACTCAGGAGGCAGAGGCAGGTGGAGCTCTAATGAGTTTAAGGCCAGCCTGCTCTACAGAGTGAGTTCCAGGACAGCCAGAGCTAAAACAGAAAAACTGTCTCGAAAACTGAAAGGAAAAAACGAAAAGCAAAAATCGGAGGCCTCACCTCCCAATTTCGTGACTGCACTCAAAATGCACAAGATGGGCAGAATTCATGGAGCAGGAACACTTGGTTTCAGTCCTGAAAGAAGACTCTTCTCGCAGCCTGCCAGAGCGCTGTGCAGGAGTGCAATCACTGTGTGCACCTGCCTTCCAGAAACATATTCTACACAGTTGAGAGTAAGAGCTGCACTTAGGCTGCCTGAACAATTCATCACATGGGTTGCCTGCATCAGGTCACTTGCCTGTCCTACTGCACTGCTGTGTTCCCTGGCAACCTGGTAGGGGCAGTGAGGGAATAGTGCATACAGAGAAGCTGGGACCAGCTAGGGTGTGCTCCCTTTGATGGAGCTGCCAACAACCAGTAATCTCAGCATGGTTATTATGTACCATACAGTACAAGGGAAGGAGATGGCTTGTTTGGGTGGAAGATTTTTGTAGGTGAGCAGTCTCAGGTCACAGTCACTGGGGAAGCCTGCCTGCTCCCATCTAAGCATGCCTGGGTTTCAGCCCCCCACTGCTTCTTTCAGGAGCCTTGAGTTCAAATCCCAGCTCAGACACCTCTGTTCCTTTTGTTTCTAACGAATCCATTTTACCTCCTTTGAGACACAGTTTATACTCTCTAATATGGGAGTTCAGACAGACAAGTGGAAGCTTTCAAAGAAGGCTTCTGCCCTTGCCCACCTCTGATGCCAGGCAGGTTCAGAGGGCACCAAACCTTTTTTTAAAAACAAAGGATAAAATTCCAAGCAATGCAGGCTGGACTGGGGCTGTAAATCCACAGGATATCAACCCCAAGCTGACTACAGTTCTCTTTCTCTCTCTCTCTCTCTCTCTCTCTCTCTCTCTCTCTCTCTCTCTCTCTCTCTCTCTCTCTCTCTCTCTCTCTCTCTCACACACACACACACACACACACACACACACACACGATGGTTCAAATATCACTAGGTCGAAACAGTTGGAGTTTACCAATATTTACAAACACAGTTCACTCCATAAAGTCCCCCTGTTCACGCCACGCTGCATACACCCGGGAGGGCCCATTTTAAAACCATCCCATCTAATTTGATGTGGCTGAAGTGAGCTTTGCTGGAAATATGCTACTCATTTTGGACTTTTGTGTTTGGGAGGAAATGTGATTGAAGCTTAATCCAATTTTCTAACGCCCCAAAACAGCTACAAGAAAAACAGACGGGCATGAAGGAACAATGGCAGGAGTTGCCTCCCCGAAGGCTTGCCAGGGTAGCTTGTCCTGCTGGAATGTTCCATTCCAGTACAGTATTAGGCCTCAGGCATGAGAGAAAGTCCAGCCAGGAAGGCTGCTCACACCCAACCAGGGATTCCCAGATGCTGGTCACTTTAGCTTGTCCTGCAGATTCAGCTTAATCTGGCAGCCAGAGGACTCTCAGCAGTGTGAGTTAATGCGTGCTTACTTCTAGCATGGGACTGCAATTAACCACTTCTTCCAAGGCCACCCACCATGACTCTGATCAACTCCGACCAGTCTAGAGAAGCCTAGTGGAGGTTTCCTAAGCAGTTAGCTTGTGAGGCAGACTATTTCCAAAGAAATGGAAAACACCTCCCACTCCATACTTTCTTTAGACATTTCACATTTACAGTGGCTTCACTAACAATGATGTGACTTAGAGTTTCTTTACTGCACGATGGTGCAGGAGGCACAAGTAGACAGCAGGAACTATACCTGGGATTGTGAATGCTCATCTTTTTCTACCCAGTAGCGCAGCTGCAGATACTTTGTTGCAGTGCTGAGCACAAGTCACAAGTATAAGCCATCAGTGTTACGCCATGTACCATGTTGCTAATGGTGTTCAGCAGGTTTGGTGCATAAGTCTAGTTTTCTTTTTTGTTTTGGGTTTGGGTTTCTGTTTGTTTGTTTGTTTGTTTGTTTTTTGAAACAAGATTTCTTTGTGTAACAGAGTCCTGGCTATCCTTTGCAGACCAGGCTGGCCTCAAACTCACAGTGATCTACTTGCCTCTGCCTCCCCAGTGATGGATTAAAGATGTGTATGTTGAGTTACGTATTCTCCACTTACTATGGTGTGATGGTTGGCTTTAACTGTCGACTTGATACAACGTAAAATAACCTGGGAAAAGAGGCCCAATGAGAGATTATCTACATTGAGTTGGCCGATGAGAATGTCTGTGGGGGCATTGTGTTTACGAAGATAATTGGTTAATTAAGTTAAGTGTTGTGGGTAGACCTAGCTTACTGTGGGAAGCACCATTCCCTAAGTTTAGTGAGTCCTGGACTGTACAGGAGTGAAGTCCTTGGCCGAGCACAAGCAAGCAAGCAAGAATTTATGCATTCACGTCTCCCTGCTCTTGACTATGATGTGATGTGACCAGATGCCTTGTGCTCCTGCTGCTATGACTCCGTGGCAGTGATAGACTGTCACCTGGAAATGCGAAATAAAACATGCCCTATCTCTCTTGAGCTTCTTTCTGTCAAAATAGTTTATCACAGTAACAGAAACAAACTTGGATCGTTAAGTTTATGAGAACCTGGCCTCGTCATTTGTTACGGTTTGTCTGTACGTGACTTCGACTTTGAACTTGGGTGCTTATAACTTCTGAAAGTGAGGTCGTAAATAAATATAGGTTCTGCCTGCTTCTTTTGGGATGCTTTGTACTAGCACAGCCATCATACTGCAGAAAATTTTACGAATCCCTCAGAGGTCCACATGGGAAGACCCAAGTCCTAGGCTCCCAGCTCCAGCCAAGCCCCAAGCCATGGGAATGAATCATCTTGAAATGAGATTTTCTAGCTGCTAATTAATTCACCTGTCTTATCATGGAGTGTAATAAACTTGTTTTTAATCCATCCCTACCCAAAACACAGATTTACAAGCAAAATAAATAATGAGTGGTTACAAGCCACTGAATTTAAGGATGTCTTCTTATGGCTTGACAACAGATACCCAGAACAATATGTGGTCTATTCTAATACAAAAAGCATGGTGAGGAGACTAAGTGGGCCTCCGCAGAATTTTTCCTCTCTTTCTCTTTAGAAGACATGTACAGGCTCAAATGCCCTTTATCTGCCTTTGGAAATAGGCATGTGAGAATCTGAGGCCTGGAGCTACAGCAGCCCTTTTAGAACCCTGAAGGGAGCTGGTTAATGCACTGAGGAAGAAAAGCAAGGGTGCAAGGCCTGAGCCTTTGTTGGTGTTGCTGAGCTGCTGGCCCAGCTGAGCTCTTCTGGTCTGTATCTATCTTTTATGCCTGCTAACAACTGACCATGGGCAGCCAAGGAGCAGCATCATTTCCTTGTGGCCAAACACAGCCTGATTCATTTCGAGATTATTGTGCATTTTTCTATTTATTTGAGGAAAAAAAGTCCGGAGAGATAATACCACTTTTTTTTTCTTTTTCTTCCTTTTATTTGCAGTGCTGGGGATTGAACCCAGGGTGTTGTGAGTTCTAGGCAAGCATACTTACTGTCACTGAGCAGCTACAGCTGCAGCCCCAATGCCACAACATTTTGACTGACAGCAGCAGGGTGGGGTGGTATGGACCTAGTAAAACTAGCCAGATTCCCCGGGGTCGTTTCGAAGAAGTGAAAGAAGCAGAATTCACCCCTGGGTTTGGCTCCAGTCACGCACATCCTAAACATCACCTCTGTCTCCTGGCCATCGTTGAGGGAAACACAAATTGACAGAGGAGTCAGGATCCTAGGGCTGACTTCAGACTCCTCGCTGATGATTCACTGTGTGACTTTGAAAAGTTACCTCATCTCTGATTTTTAACCCTCAAGGGGTTCTGGGAGCCCTGGGTCTCCTTTAATTTGCTATAGCAGGAATGATTTGGGAGTACGTTATGCAGGCATGGTTCTCATGCTCTCTGCTGTGCTGCCTATGTGATGGTTGTGAACCATCCTGCTTCAGCGCCCCGAGAATGGGGCAACAAGACGGCTGGCTTGACCTGAGGAAGTCTTTGCCAGACAGGAAAGAGAGTAAATACAACTCCAGCGAGAGAAAGAAGGGCAAGGCAAGAAAGGACATGAGCTCCCACCATGACCCAGCACCAAGCCCATGGCCTTGAGCTAGAATTATCTAAGAATATGGGATCTGCAGAACATCAGGGTTATGATCTATTGCTGTGGAAGATGCGAAGGAGGCCATGAGCCCCTAGGAGAAGCTGCACGGGATGTGTCCTATAGGACCCAATGTGGGGGCCAGAAACAACAGGAAGCATCTCCTGGGGGAGAGAATCTTGCCCTAGGAGGCTGCACGGCCTCACCATCGACAGACATTTGGAGGTTCCCAGGTACCCTTGGAAGGTGGGAGAGGAAAAGAGGAACAGCAGAGGTTGAAGTCAGAAGGAAGGATCCACAGAGCTCAGGGCTCTTAGGCAGAAAGCTAGAGGCCACTGTCCTTTCCAGCAAGTACCCAGATAATGCTCCCAAAGGCCGCCTGCCCATTATGGCATAGCACACAAGCATTTCTCCCATCCTGATGTCCTCTCCTCAAAGGGACAAAGGCTGTGACAACCCAGTCTGAGGAGGAAGTGTCCAACTGCAGAGAGAAGAGGGAGTTGACAGCAGGCTCCTCCCCAGGCTACTGGAGCCCTGGGTGGTTCAGTCAGAGTGACTTGTGCTTAGGAACACTGAGATGCTCTGAGGAGAGGCAGAGTCTGAGACATATAGACTGGTCTGGGAGACAGCACCAAAAAGGACTCACAAGGACCCAGGCCCCAGGCACAGTGTGTGGACTGCAGCAAGGGATGGCCATATCTAAGATAGACCATAGTCTCTCCTTATTTGCCACTCACTTTTTCTGTGGCTTTGCTTACAGTCAACTGCAGTCCTGACACAGTAAATGGAAAATTCTAGAAATAAACAATATGACCATTTACCATTCTGGTAAAGTTCATGGTAAAGTCTCAGGCAGTCTTATTTCTAGGTCCAGGGCGTGGGCCAATCCTTCACCCAGCTCCTGCCACCCACCTGGAAGTCACTGAGGTGGATTAATGAGGTTTCTTCAGAGAGGAAACCCTCACCATGAGGGCCTTCCCTGCCTGATACATATGTGTGTCAAGAATAGTGAGCTCTGAAGAATTGGGCCACTCTCAACACCACCAGAGTGTTTTCCACATGTCAGGAGGACTTGAGCAGCTTCTAGCTTCTCCAATCCTCAATTTCGCCATGGGGGGCAGGAGATGACAACTTCCTTTATATTAGCTTGTTATAAGACCTAGGAGGCAACCTGGGGAGGTAGATGAGCACAGATGCCCTAGTAGCCATCACGACAAGTGGTTGAGCATTCCAAGCCTTGGTTTTGTCATCTGCCAAGTGGGTACACTCTGTTCCTGTCTCACAAACTTATTCACTGTCCCATATCTAAGGAAGGGGCCAGTTTCTATCACACACAGCTTTAGGGTCTAGAAATGACACCTATCCCGCCCCCCCCCATAATGGGAGTGGCTCTGCTTATGTTCACACTGCCCAACAGCGGGCATCACGGCCTCTCTCCACACTTCGGTGGCGGGCTCAGTGAGTCCTCCCCGTGCCAGCTCACTAGGTCATCATAAGAGGTGTGAATGGCTCCTCATCTTGTGCGCTGTCTCTTCTGGTCTTAGCTATTCGTGTGAGGTCTATAGGACCTCCCCAAGCTCCTTTCTGCTTCATTTCATAAGACTCTATAGCTATACACAATCCCCTCATGTCCAGAGGCACCAAACTAAGATCCCCAAACCCATCTCACTCTAGGCCCACCCCTCCGTTCATCCATTCCTTTCCCAGAATGCATGATACACTACCTTCTGCCTGGCAGCGACAGTCCATCCTTCAGCCCTTGGAAGCAATAGTTCTTCCAAAAACCCTCCCTGACTTTAGTCTCAACACTCAGGTGCCCATCTGTTCTGCGGCCAGTGGAATCAAATCTGCACGATTCTAGAATAGTGATCATCTCTTAGTCCTGACTGCCCCACAGCACCACTTCTGCTGTGTCAGAGCTCAGGGAAAGATGGGGGATGGATGCACTGTGAACTCACATGACTTCTCACTAAGGCACCGGCACTGGCAGTGACTGCCAGGCAGGAGGGGAATGAGCGGGACTTACCAGCTTGGCAGCCAAGATCCCATGGGGTTAATATATTACAGACATGCAGTGTGGCCAGGATGAGAAGGCACACCATGCTGGCAGCCTCAGCATCCTAGCACATCCTGGGGATGGGAGCACCACCCAGAAATTCACAGCTCTGTCACTCCCGCATCATGGGGTAAACTCTCGAGATGGTTGTTTATTGTTTTGGGTATGTGTATGCGTGTGTGTGTGTGTGTGTGTGTGTGTGTGTGTGCATGTACGTATAGGTACATGTGTGTACCTGCATATGGAGGTCAGAGGTCAACAGATGTCATTCCTTAGGGATCATCCACCTTATTTTTTTAAGACAGGGTCTCACTGGGACCTGGGGCTCATCACCAGTTAGGCTAGAGCAGTTGGTAGCAAGCTCTATGGATCCTCCTGTCTCTGACTCCTCAGTGATGAGATTATAAGACTTTGGCTTTTTTTTTTTTAAAGCATGGGCATTGGGGGTGAGGGTGGGGCTTGTGTGGCAGACAATTTACCCACTAAACTATCTCCCTGATCCCCCATAGTTGGTGTTCTCTCTCTGTCAGAGCAATTACATCCTTCAAGGGACTCAGTTTCATAAACCAGTGAGTTAAAGCAACTTTCATATGAAGTTTCCAGTTTAAATCAACTCAGAGCTACAGGCCTGAGATTCCAAGGAGTCCAATAGACACAGGTGTTTACTTCCCTGGGATTCCACATGCATTAAATACCGCTGTGATGAATAAAGCAGATGGACGATTCCCGAATCCCTCTAAGTGGAATAGCCAGGGACTCCTTTCCACTCCCCCAAGACACAAATAGAAATACAACACACACACACACAGAGAGAGAGGGGGGGGGCTGGGGGAATCTTTTTAAAGGGTAGCACAGAAATTTACATGATTGTCCAACTCATGGAGCAGACTGCTTGCTTGCTTATTCTATGTCAGGGGGCATGCTTCATCACGCAGAAATCTGCCTTGTAAAAGGCAGATAGATATTCCACAAAGGCGTGTGTAACTCTCCCAGCCTTCCCCATCCCTGCTGGTGCTCATATTGTTTCCAGGTTTCCTTCACCACAAGCCTTGTCAGTAAACATCCTGTTCCCCTCGTCCTTACCTTCTGGGGTTTTCATTTCCTCGGGATGGGTTCCCACAAGTGGGCTTGCTGGATCAAAGAAAACGTGGGTTTTTTTCTCCTACATGTCAATAGAAAAACAATTATATACCCAAGAGGCTGAGCAATACAAAGGGGCCCAGGGATTGAGTCTGTGTCCCTCGAACAAAACACAGTCAGAGTGATGCTCCTTTCCTCCACCATTCCTGAGTCCAGGCTGGGCAGCCCTGCAGAGAGAAGCCCTTCAGACAGCATGGAAGCAAGAAGACCGTGCTTGGTCTCCAGCGAGGGCTGAGGCCAGGTTGCTTGACCTGGATCTCTCTCCACACAAGTAGCAAACTTGGCGCAA
This sequence comes from Acomys russatus, assembly GCF_903995435.1. Lineage (NCBI taxonomy): Eukaryota > Metazoa > Chordata > Mammalia > Rodentia > Muridae > Acomys > Acomys russatus. The sequence goes on from NC_067158.1 coordinate 29,491,951, forward strand.
GTCACTTCGGTACCACTCGGCTGGAGAAAAGATGAATGGTGCTCCAAGTGTCAGGGACAATCATCTTGTGTGGGAAATGAAACCTGGCCAGGCTGCTGGAGGTGAAAGGGCACAACATACTCTGCCCTTCCCACAAGCCAGGCCTTCAGCCTTCCCAGGACCCCATGCTCTCCCCTTCTTTCTCTTCCCTTCCTTCCTTATGGGATTCCTCCAAAGCATGGGCCGGAGACCTGGCCACCACGACTTATCTCTTCCCTCTAGTCACAGTGCTGGTAGCTCAGCCTCAGGCCATTAAGATGAGGGGAATAGTAACCAATGATTGCCCGGACCAGTCTCAGCGTAAGCTCCATACGTGCTAGCCTGCCAATGGCCATTCATACCCCACTGCACTGGTGGGGAAGACAGCTTGCTAGCAGACATGGAGTATTTCAGTGCCTGCTGCTCAGCTCGTCACCTGTGAATGCCAAAAAACCAAGGATACACCCTGACCGTGCACATGCCCTAAGCCAGAACCTGCGCACACATAGCCTGAGGGATGATGCCCTGGGTGCACATGGGGACCCCATAGTGAATTGGGTCTGAAAATTTCTAAACCACTTTGGGGGCTACCCTATCTGTCCAAGCTCCTTCACACTGGCTCCCAAATGAGTTCTCAGCTGCAGGTCCAGGCATGTTGGAAACCTTCAGTAAACCGCCCCCCACATGTTTTCCCATGGATTCTGCTGCTTTCTGGAGCCAATTGGATGCTGGGTCACAGCATTAAGCCAGTGCCCACCTCGAAGACCATCTGGGGGAAAGATGAGATAGTGTCTTTTGCTTAGCACTTTAGGTCAACCGTGGCCTAGCCTGAGGCCCATGCTATATACAGCAGGCGGTCTGAAGCCTCCTCTGGAGAAGACTTCGTCCCCCTGACCACGTCCACACTGCATCAGACATGTTGCTGCTGCCAAGAGGTCTAAGGAAGTGCCCTGGATCCTCCCCATGACTCCCCCACATCATCCCCCCACCCCCGTGCCCATCCTGTTTCCCACCCTGAGCTGAATTAGAATTACAGTCACGGCTGCATCTGACATCTGCTCAGACCAATTCATTACCATTAGGAAATGAATCCCTAATGTATTTCTGCAGCCATTAAATCTGATTTACAGTAATGGTAATCACCCTTGGACTCATACGCTCTATCCCCTTAATTAATAACTCCCACTTATCGGTTAGCTTAACAATCAAGGCATAAAAAGCAGGAGGAAGTATTCTAGCACCAGCCCAGGCTCCTCATCTTATCTTGGGAAATGGTGAGAGATGGATAGGGTTTATAGAGAGGAGCCAGGTCCTGAGCTGCCACCGGAGAACTCGGATATCCCTCCATGCCGCAGCCAAGTCCAAACAAGGTGTTCTCTGCTGGTCCCCACAGCAGTGCCAGCCTGGCCTATGAATAGAGTTCTAGCCATCCACCCCAGCCATCCCAATCTGGCTTTTCCCCTTTCCCCAGCAGCACCCCTTGCACATAAGGTCTCCATCTTCTCCCTGACACCAGCCTGGCCAGGTGCACTGCCTCTCTCCATGCTGACCTTCTATCCTCTCTTTACATGTCTGTAGCCTTACCCTATCCTAGGCTGGAGCCCAAAGATATCTCTGTATCTATCTGTGCAGGCAGATAGGCCCGCCAGCCAGCCACACAGACCCAAAGAGGGAGAGGTGGGAAGGAGCCACTGTTGTGTGTGAGGTGCAGGGAAGACCAAGCAGACAGCCAGATGAAGGGCCACCTGGGGTGGGGGCTGAAGTGAACGTTTTTATAGTAACATGCTAACCCACCCAGTACTCACTTGGCACTGGTCACATCTCCTAGGGATCTCACATGAATGGCACACGAATGCTCTTACCTCCAGGTAAGGTGAGAAGATCTAGCTGTGACATAGTTAATTAAGCTCATGATCAGTCCCAAGGCAACGTCACTTACACACCTGCAATAGTCTAAAACTCACAGGTTTGACAAAGCCGTTTATTCTGAAGCAAAACACCACAAGGTGCTGCATACATGGTTCTCGATCACACACAGCTGGTACCCAGTGGCTCACGGGCTCCCGCTACAGAGGCTGCTCCACTAGCAGTGTGGGTCTCCACCAACCCTGACAGCTGTCAGACACATCTGTCTTCATCTGCTTGGCCCACCTGAACAGCCTGGGTAGCTAAAGCACCAAGAACATTTCTCATGGTTCTAGAAGCCAGAAGTCATCATGCCAAGGTCCTGCTGGTCAGTCTTCTTCCCATCTTAACATCTTGCTGCATCTTTACAAGAGGGGTGGGGGGGAGAGAATGGGAGGGAAGGAGGGGGAGGGGGGAGAAGAGGGAGAGAGGGAGGGGGAGGGGAGGAGAGGGAGAGAGAGAGAGAGAGAGAGAGAGAGAGAGAGAGAGAGAGAGAGAGAGAGAGAGAGAGAGAGAGAGCAGGCTTTCTTAAAGGGACATTGATCCCATTGAGAGGGACCCACTTTATGAGCTCATCTAATCTAATTGGCCCCACCCAGAAGCCCCATCTGTGAAAACCATCCTACTGAGGGCCAAGATGTGGATTTTGGGGAATACAGTTCAGTCTGTGGGACACGTGAAGACCACTGGTGATGCCCCAAAATGACATAGCTATTCCAGGGGGACAAGTCATTAAGAGCAGAGTAATGGTGTCTGGGTGTTAGGACCATTTGCTAAATTCAAATCCTGGTAGACAATTTCCAGATCCATGATGCTGGGGGAACCTCTCTGTGACTTCAATTTTCCCTTCTGAAAATGAAGATGCTTCAGGTAGCCTCTGTCTGGATCAACTATTTTGCAAGGACTTGTCATCTTGTTCAAAGAATTGAAGAGGTTAACAAAAATAGCAAAGTAGCAGGGGGTTTATTCAAAAGCAAAGTGAAAGCACAGAAGAGATAATTGCAAGAGAGCAACAGGCTGAAAGAGATTGCGCAAGAGCCTGGGACTTCCTGAAGCCGGGTGGGTTGCTGGGGGAGGGGGGGAGGAGAGATGGGTGGCTTTCTGTTTTTGATTAACAAGCTTGAATTATGGAAGCCTTTGCTCTTTGGGCATGTCCTTTCCCATGATGCATTTTATTCTAATCATATGTATGCCCCGTCAGACATAGACATGCGATTGGAAAATACAGGTTTTCCCTTAAACTCAAGTCAGAGGACACAGCCCACCCTTCTGCTCCTAAATCCAGGCCTGGGCTAGATCCATACACTGTCCCTGGCACCCTGGGTGTGTTTGCCCATGGCCGATAGATACTAGAGGATACCAGGGGATGCTAGGGCCTTACTAAGGGGAGCTGAACCTTTCTAAGAATTTCTAGAGGACACAAAGAGTTGCTTAGGGGTGCTAGAGGTTGCAAGTGAGCTTTCAGAACAGAGTGGCCAGTTGTTGTGTGGGGAGAGGGATATGAGTGTGTGGTTGAGTTCAGCTGGGGTCCCAGTTACTAAGAGTCCCCTGCAGGCTAACTGCCTCTGGGGTACCAATAGAATCCAGAATTTAGAACAGGATTGAGTGAGTTGATTGAGTCGAAACATGTAAGATCTAAATGCCCATAAGAGACGATCCATTAGCAAGAACATCTGCCCTCAGCCAAAACAAACAAACGAGCTATAAACATAGAAGGGCTCAGGCCATGGGACTGGAAGATGGAGAAGCACTGTGTTTAATGGGAGGAAACGGATTTTGAGATAATGACTGTGGGAAGGCAGGAGAACATCTTTGGCTCACAGCTTCAGAGACTGTAGTCTGTGACTGGCTGGCTCCATTAGGCCTGTGGCGAGGCAGGGACATTATGTGCGGTTACCTCATGGCAGTCAGGAAGCGGATAAACATGCCTCCTCCATCTAGGCTCACCTCCTACTCCTCCCCACCTCCCAATAACACCATGTTATAAATCCTTCAAGGGTAGATGATCCCTTGTGATCCAGTCATGATCCGGGGACCAGTGTTTAACACAGGAACTTTAGGGAGAGCTATACTTCACATCCAAAATAACAGAAGCATGGCCTTTCTCCTCCTCTTCCTTTCCTCTCCACATCCCCGCTAGGAAGCACTGAGCAGCCTTCCTCCATCTCCATATGAATACACCCCAGCTATAGCCATGGAACTAGTAGGCCCACTTGTAGCTTTAATCCCCTTAGATTTCTGGGCTCTGGTCACTCCTGTGAGGACTCCTGCTTGCTTCTTTGGAGTCATCTCACTGCCCTTCTCTACTCATGATACAGGCAGGCATCCCATAAGCCTGCACAAGCACCGTGCTGTCTCAAAACATAGCCATGTACTCACTCATTCTCTGTGTTACCTGCCCTGGCTACACTACGCCCCCCCCCCAACCCATGGCAGCACCCCAGCACTGCAGCAATGACCTGGCCCTGGAGCAGCTTTGCTGAGGCTGCCCAAGATGCTGCCGAGGTCATGAACTCTGGACCCTGGCTGCTGGATTGGAACCTAGCTGTCTACTCTTTGGCTGCACAACGGTGAGCAGATTTCTTTGACCTTTCTATGCCCCATCTGTAAATGGGGATGTAGACAGCAGGCTCCCTCCCCTGGGACCCTGTTAGGATTATAAGGGTTCAAACATACAAAGGTCTTAGAACAGTGCCCAGCATGGGCCCATTCAAGAGCTCATTATTATTTACGAAGCTGTACCCCCACCCCCACCACCAATTCTGTCTTTATTATCTCCCACTCCCTAGCAGGGCGATTGGGACTTAGTAGGCTCTCAATAAATATTTGTTGAGTCGAATTATCCCCAGAAAATGGAAGCAGGACTTGGCTCACAAAAGGAGCGATCACTCATATTACATATTAGGCAGTTTTTCCAGAGTGCATCAGGCCAAATATTGTACATTCTTTATTGCAGCAAGGGCGGTGAGATTCATTAAAGAGTAGCACGGTTTCATTAGAAACCCTTATTTTCGGAATTTTATAACTCAGCCACAAAAATTCACTCCGGGCAAAATGCAAACTTACGTCTGGAGGTAAATGGGTTTATTTTATAAATTTTTATGCATTTTCCACACATAAACAAATGGCCAGATAAACCATCTTTAATGGAAGGACTGAGGGAGGAAAACTTGATATTCTGGCATAGGAGACATAAATACCCAGAAGTTGGGGGAGCGGGTTGTAGTTGGGGTTGGGGGGTTTGTTAGGCTGGGAGGTGTGCTTGTGTTTTTCACACATGGTCTTTTCTCTGAGCCTTCGCTAATGTAACAACCAGAATGACCAGCACTCATTTACAAAGTGTGAGTGTACCTAATGTGGGTGAACATGAGAGAGAAAGGGAGGGAAGGAAGGAAGGAAGGAAGGGGGAAGGAAGAGGGAGGGAGGGAAGGAAGGAAGGGGGAGGGAGGGAAGGAAGGAAGGAAGGATAAAAAGGGACGCAGGAAGGAAGATCAGTTTAGATGCAGAGACACACAGGGGAAGGAAGTCACATGACACAGACATAAACTGTAGTGACACAGCTGTGTGCCAGGGAATAGAACGCCACCAGCCCAGATCTGGAAGAGGCAGGAATAGCTCTTATATGGAGCCCTCAAAGGGCCCTGCCTCTACAAACACCACACATTTATCCTCCAGAAGCACAAAACAATCTCGATTGTGTTAAGCTCAATCTGTAGTCACCCGTGTCAGCAACCACATAGGAAACTGAGGCACGCTGAGGCCAGAGATTCTTCCGTAAGGGTACTGAGCACTGGGCATCTCCTGTCCCTACTTCCCCATTTCCATAGCTGGCTCTTCCCTCCCCCCTCCTCCCAAGTCAACCTCCAGCTGCTCCTGTGGTTCTGACGATTGGTTCTGCTTCCCTTGTGCGTGGGCCCTGGGTTTTCCTAGTCAGTTCCTATCTTCAGTTGCCTTCTGGCTCAGGGGTGGTATTGAATGGCACACTTTCTCACTTGGTGAGAGCACACTGAATTCTCTACCAAACACTCTAGCCCGCCCCAGTATGCCTTACATGCGTCAAAATCATCTAACGCACAATCTTTCACTCTAATCTTGTCTTGTGTGCAGATATCTGAATATATGTACCCAAAGTGCCAGAGACACAACACTGTGAGCCCTGGCTGTGTATCCTCACTCACTGTGTGGTCCATAAGCTGTCCTGCCCAGCACTCAGAGGAAGGATACTGTGGGCATCACCTGTCCAGGTAAAGATGAACCATTCTGCACTTTCCTAAAGTGAAGACACTGAAAGTCGAGCCACAGCAACTTGAGTGCTCTCCCAAAGAGACTTCAAGGGGCCATGGCATGGCAGGTGGGCTCACCAGAATCTGCACAAAGGCTGATGCGATCTCAGCTCCCCTCTCTAAGTCTTTACCCTCTGGACCAGGAAGGTCTATGCACATCCTCTTGAGGTTCCTTTAGCCCCTAATATGTGGGGGCCTTTAGGCGAGCCCCTGCAATTTCATTAGCATTTCTTTTTTTAAAGATTTAATTTCATATTTTACTATTTATTTGTTGTGTGCATTTGCTGCATGCGCATGCTTACATGTGAGTGCCACAGCGGCACTCTGGAGGTCAGAGGACACATTGCTGGGGTCAGTTCTCTCCTTTCACCATGTGGTTCCCAAGGACTGAACTCAAGTCATCAGGCTTGGTGGCAAGCATGGTACACATGCCAGGCCATCTCCACAGACTATTTTCTTAGATGTCTCCCTGCACTGTTATCCCACAAACATTCATGAACAGCTTCTATGAACTGTGGCCTGAGGCTGGGTGCATGAGAAAAAAAGAAAACTGCAGATCTTCTTCAGGTGGGCCTAGCTCACTGAGGGCCAAGACTTTGGACTGTGGCACTTCCGACCCTTAAAGGAATCTTCATTAATTTAATGAATAGCTCTGCTGGGCTGAATCCAACTCTCCAATCCAGCCCAGTGCTGGTGCCCAGCCAGAGCCTTTTTTTTTATAACATCCTTTTAAAATGTACTATATGAATGCCACACACAGCACACACCCTCTTGAAGTGGGTGAGCCCAGCTCCTTTGCCATCTCAACTGAGCTTCAAGGAAACCAGCAGAAAGGCTTTGTTCACTGTTAGAAGTCAGACATGAAGCCAGGCATGGTGGTGCACGCCTTTAATGTCAGCACTTGGGAGGCTGAGGCAGGTGGATCGCTGTGAATTCGAGGCCAGCCTGGTCTACAAAGTGAGTCCAGGACAGACAAGGCTACACAGAGAAACCCCGCCTCTGGCTGAAAAAGAAGAAGAAGAGGAAGAAGAAGAAGAAGAAGAAGAAGAAGAAGAAGAAGAAGAAGAAGAAGAAGAAGAAGAAGAAGAAGAAGAAGTCAGACATGACAGGGAAACTGGATCTTTTGATAAGTCTCAGACAAGAGTAAGTTAGAAAGCAAGAATAAAGCCCAAGCATAGGCCAGCTCCTCTCCCTAGGAAGCTCCTGGGTGTCAACCTTCAGAGTCCTGGATTTGGTTCAGTAAGACAGATGCAAACCTCCCAGGGGTCTGTAGGTTTAAAGTGATAGCAAAGCCCCACAAGGGGCAAGCTAAGTAAGCTAAATGCAGAAAAAGTCTTTCTAGTGAGCAGAAACAGAGGCAGAGCTGGAGCCCCAGGGAGCCACCGCAGGGAGGGAATTACTTTGAAAGTGAAACTAGGAAAAGGGTGAAATAAAGGGGCCAAGAAAAGAGCCATGCCAGCAGGCGGGTCTGAAAAGTGAAGAGAAAGGGGATTACAAGAAAGCACGGGCCTGGGGAGGAACGTCAGTGTTCAGTCCTAGACCACACATGGCCATGGTGGCACACACCTATCCCAGCACTGAGAAGGTAACCCCTAGGCTCACTGGCTGGCCAGCCTAGCCCGGTGGGTGAGTTCCACGTACAAGTGAGAGACCCCGCCTCAGAGAAGTAAGGAAGAGAGTGCTGGAGAGATGCCTCGGCAGGTAAGAGTACTTACTGCCTCATGAGGGGACTGTTCTGTTGTGTTCCCAGGACCCACACCTGGGAACTCACAATTAGGTAATGCCTGCTCTGGCCTCTGTGAGCAATACACACACGCATACGCACATGCACACACACATACACACATGAGTGCACACATGCACACACATACACAAATAAATTTTAAGAAAGAAAACAGTTTTCATAGTAATGCATCATAAGTTTATATGCCCCCCAACACACACATATACAAATATACACACATGTGTGTGCACACTTAGTGCCAGACACCCAAGAGGAAGGGAACTCGTTTATTGAAAAAGAAAAGGAAAAGTCTGAGGAGTCAGGGAACAGAAAGACCAGCTTCACTCTCACTGTTTACCCCTCTGGACCCACACTGCCCAGATGGCTTCCACCAGCCATCACGTGGCACAGATCTCCCTGTCAGGAAGTCACAGCCATCTCTTCGTCTGTCTCCTGTGTCCCAACAAGGCCCATCTCTAGATATTGCTGAATTTGAAGCCGCTGTGGAAAGATGGCTTCTGTCCTCAACCCCATTTTCCCTTCTCAGCTGATGCCGCCTTTTGTCTGAGCCACTTTGTCTGTGTGTGAACATTGAGCTCCCATTGAGCATTCCCCCAAAGACGGACTGCACAGCAGCGCAGCCCAGTGTGCTAAGATGTCCCCAAGGAAATGCGCAGTCATCCTGAGAGAGCAGGGAACAATGAGGAGGTGTCTTGTTACATAACTGGAGAGACAATGTCTTTTATACTCTGTCTGGTTCACTTTTCACACTAAATTAATCTTAATAAGCATCTGCTTCGAGTAAAGGAAGTTTCGTGATAATTCAACCGTGACCTCTGTCAAAACCCAGTGATTTCATTTGAGTCCCTCGGCCCCGGTATCCAATTGAGACAGTCGTCTCTATTCCGTGGTCATCAGCATGTTAACATGAGCTGATTAATCCCATCAAGCTAACTACACAAATCGGACGCAGCCCAGGGCTATGACATCATTAGCTTTGGGACTCTAGCAGGTAGGCTCCCAGACTGGACCCGTCAGCTGGTCCCAAGGGCCATTTGATCAATGTCCCTGTTTCTGACAATTAAAAGCAGACTCTCTCCCTGGCTTGTTCTCCAGCTAAAAAAACCCAGGTTAAAAAAAAATGTCCCAACAGTGGTGCTGCTGGGACAATATGGTACAGAGTCCTGAGCCTGCACAGGGGCATTTGTGGCTTAGGTACTGCGCACTCTCCAGCACTTAGCACCCAGCATCTCTTGGGACTAACATCCACCAGGGTCTCAACTTTGTCGGCCTTCTCCAGGTTCTAAGCTGTTAGCACTCCTCCTCCTAGGTGGGGTGTGCCCTGTTTCTAGAGCAGAAGTTCCAGCCTCCTGGACACTGGTATCAGGGCTGTCTGCAACCTTTCCTTCCATCTCTCTCAGCTTCTGCACCCTGAAGCTGATTCAGCAATGTTCTCTTCTTGTCCAAACAGATGAGCTATGGAAAAGGCAGGCATGGAATCCTACTTTTTCCTTAACTCAGTACTTCCCAAAAATAGGATTCCAGGAATTAAAATATATATACAAGCAGCTTGAGTTCAGGTGCTCAGCACCTACATAAAAGCTAGTGACAAAATGGCATACATACGGGCTCAAAAGCATTTGTTGCAAGGGCCGCAAGGGCCACCAACTGAGCTTGATCCCCACAAGCCCACGGTGGGAAGAGAGAATTGACTCACTCCCCAAAGTTGTTTTTGTGACTTCTTCACATGTACCACGATGTGCGATCACACGCACACGGCACACTACTGTCACTAATAATAACACACGAGATAAATAAAACTTAAAAACTGGGTACAGAATGTGTAGTTCCAGTCCCAGTGCTGGCTGTGAAGACAGATAGATTCCTGGAGCTCACTGGCCAGCTAGCCTGGCCAAATCCATGCACTCTAGGTTCAGTGCCAGACCCTGTCTCAAATAAATGGATACTTGAGTAGGTAAGCAGGTGATAGGTAAATAGGTAGGTAGGTAGATAGATAGATAGATAAATAAATAGATAGATAGATAGATAGATAGATAGATAGATAGATAGATAGATAGATGAAGCTGGGACTGGCTGACATCAATGTCTACTTGAGTGCCTTTGAGGTGTCTTGTCTCAATGGGCCCCAGAACCAGTCCTCCCCAGACCCTCTTTCAAGGTCCATCCAGGATGGAATCCTCAGGACCTTCCTTGAGGTCAAGTTGGCCACAGCTGTGCTTACTTCCTATAAGGAGGGTGTTTCTCTTGGCCTTCCACAGTGGGCATTGGAAGGTGGAAAGGAATACATGGGAACAGCAAGCCACTGGAGTCAGTGTTCCCTGTGTGCCAGGGACCAATGTCACCAGCCCACTAAAGGCAGTGGTGCTTCATTAATGACCTTCACTGAAGTGAGCATGGAACAGAACAGCTTCCCTTCAGTACCCAGAAAGCATTTTTTTTTTTTTTTTTTTTTTTTGACCATTGCAACAAACAGCAAACAAGAGGGAAACAAGCTGACTCTCCTGTATGTGAGGGCATGGGTAGCAGCGGGAGAGGAGTGGTTCTCAAACGGCAGCAGTGGACCAGCTTTATTGCATCTTCAGCAACAAACAGTCATGTGGCTCTCTTCATCAAGGGAGTCTTGATCATGGTCTGCTGTGTCGGACTCTAGGTACAGCCCTGGAAGCCCAGAACCCATTTGAAGCTAACTCTCCAACTGTAAGATGGGACTGTGACACCTACATGAACTCAAAGTGTGGAACTCAAAAGCTGCAGTGTGTGTATCATCATTTGGCAGGGCCAGGGACCCCAGCCCATGTGAGTCCATTCCTATGAGCAAACCACCAGACAGCCCATGGTGGTAATGACAAAAGTGGCTCAGTCTAGAACTTTCCCTGGCATCCTCCAGCATCACTGAGATATCTGCTGTCTCGTTTGCCTAGTGTTTGAGACAGGGTCTCATGTAGCCCAGGTTGGCCTCAAATTCTCTACATGGCCGAGGATGGCTTAGATTGCTCTTCCCCAGCCTGGCATGGAGATTAAACACAAATATCCTGCAAAGGGATAACATAATGCCCAGATTCAGTTCCCACTTGACCACCACAGCTGTGTGGTAAACTGACCCGGGGATTCCAGAGAGGTCACATTTGTCCATCTGGGCCTCAAGGAAAGAAGGGAAACATATACATGTTGCACTAGGCAGAGGTAAAAAGACTTCTCAATATACTTCCAGGGCACAGGCCTCAAAGCAAGTGGGTCAATAGACCTTGGAATAAAACCACCAAAACTATGAGCCATGGTTAACCTTTTCTCTTAAGTTGACTGTCTCAGATATTATTTTGTTATAGTAAAGCTAACTAAGACATTTTAAAATATAACAACACAATTATATAATTACAGCAGATAGAGATTTTTTACAACACATAAGATGTTAAGGCAATTTTTATTAAGGGACATATTGTACAATATTAAAGCAATTTAATAAAATTATCTTTAAATGTTTGAATTTGCACGCAGCTAAAAATGAAGCTTCAAAAATAAAAACAACCAAGAGCTGGAGAGATGGGGCATCTGTTAAGAGAACTGGCTACTCTTCCAGAGAAACCAGGTTCCATTCCCAGCACATGGCAGCTCACACCTGTCTGTAACTCCACTTACAAGGCTTCTGACACCCTCATACAGGTATACTTGCAGGCAAAAACACCAACGCACACAATATAAAAGTAAACTATATAGAATAAAATAAAATAAAACAACCAATGGGAGAAAGGCAAAGCTCACGGGTCTTCACAGAGGGAGGGCCAGAAAGACTGTAAGAGCCAGAAGTGGTGGATGACATTAAGGACACAGTGCAGTCTGGTCACAACAACGGTGGCTGCATGCAAAAACTCACAGTAGTTGTGACAGCGTGCTCAAAGTCCAAGCAAAAGCTCAGGCCAGATGCCGGCATGGATGGGGAACGTGGGGATGGAACCTCACCCTGGCTGAGGAGCTACTGGCCTTTGCTAGTTGCTGGGAGAGGAGAGTCCACTTCCCTTACCGCTGGGGCCCCTGGTAAGTCCACCACACTCAGGCCAGTCCCCAACTCCAGGAGTGCTTCCGCAACACAGACTGGACCCTGTGAGCATGAGGAGGGAGAAGAAAGGGAGGAGGAGAGGGTGGTTATGGGAAGAGAGGGGGGAGAGGGAGACTTGCTCAAAAACATTGTATGAAATTCTTTAAGAATGAATAAGAAATGAACAAGACTATTGTGTAACAAGACTCAGAGAAAATGAGAAATGATGAAATTCCTGGTAATACTAACAGTTTTAGTCTACTGCTTTGTTACTGGAAGAGCAGGGAGGCCCTCAAACTGGCAAAGACACAGGAGATTTGCAGATGATTAGCAAATTTGGTCCAATAGAAACACACAAAGCAACAACTGCAGGATGCATAGTCTTCCCAGGAGCACATGGTAGGTTTGCACCGTTTGTGCCATAGAGGAGACCTGGCATCTTTGCAAAGCTTCTCATCTACGGATGCATGCCCAGTGCCACTAAGCTGAAAACAGGTAACACATAGCCGGTGCCCCCAAGTGCGTGCAAGTCCGGATGGAGCCAGAATAATTTGTGAGTTGAAAAAAAGAAGCCATGGTGGGCATTTAAAAGCATTTTGAAGCCAGGTGTGGTGGTGCATGCCTTTAATCCCAGCACTTGGGAGGCAGAGGCAGGCAGATTGCTGTGAGTTTGAGGCCAGCCTGGTCTACAAAGTGAGCCCAGGACAGTCAAGGCTACACAGAGAAGAAACCTTGTCTCAAAAGACCAAAAAAAAAAAAAAAAAAAAAAAAAAAGGCAACTTACAGGATATAGCGGATGCAGAGCTTATGAGGAAGTTTAGATTGTAATTTTTTAAAGATTTGCTCGTTCTTAATTATGTATATTTGTGTGTGTTCATATGTGCACACAAGTGCAGGTGAACTCAGAGGACAGAAGAGGTCGTTGGATCCCCTGGAGCTGGAGTTACAGGAGGTTGTTACCTATACAATGTGGGTCCAAAGTTTCTTGTGTACCACAGGTTTTCTGTGAACCAAACCTGGGTCCTCCACAAGGTTGGTAGCACTCTTAACTGCTACATCGTCTCTCCAGCCCCGCAGTAACATAGATTTAACTGCAAACATCAGAAGGGAAGAAAAGCTAAACACAAGCTATCTAAACCAGGAGGCAGCCAAACTGCACCCACCAGCCAAAACCAACCACCATTCATATTTATAAATAACATTGAATCAGGGCAGAATCATGCCCACTTGTTTACATGTTTACTATCTGTCGTTATTTATACTATAACCCTAAAATTGCAGAGGAGTAACAGATTAGAGAGTCTGAGAAACCTAACGTATTTATCAACTGGCTCATTATTGGAAAAGTTTGTCAAACTTTTACCTAAGTTTTCAGACCCCAAATTAGAAATGGAGATGGAGATGATTAGATGGAGGCCGTAGGTAGAGAGCTGGCCTTGAGCTGGACCCCTGGCGTTGCAGAACAACAACAGCACAAGCTAAGGTTTTTGTTTCTTCTTTTGTTTTTCATGAAAAGTGACTAGTTCTAAACTTCCTAATAGAGATGTAGTCAGCTAACAACAGTGAAGATGGTCGTGAAAAATAAGCATAATTTCTGACCCCCGTGGTGCCAGGCAGCAAGCCTTTTGATGAAACTGCAACTAGAATACCTTAGTATCTGTGTGGCCATAACACAATAATGGGGCGAGGGCACCCAGAAGTCAGAAGTAGACTTGTGCATATCGAATTCCTTGATTTAAAATCTAGTTGCCACACTAATTCAGTTTGGGAAAGAGATGTTTTCACTAGCTCTCTTGAGTAGCCAAAAAGCCTCAGAGAAAGAACTGGGAGCGGTCTCACTCTTACCTTACACCGCCCACAGAAATGGGTCCAGAAAAATGTATACCAAAATGAGAAAACGGAAACACCATGTTTTCTTCTAGAACATTCTATTTTTATGGCTGAAACTTTATACTCATCGAACATTAACCCTCCAACACAGAGACATACCACCCTCACCAGCCCCGACAACCATTCTTCCTGCTGTTTTCCCAAGTTGACTCTAGATATTGCTTTTTTTAGAGAATCCACTGAGTCCAGTCTGTCCTTTCTGCTACCCATATAGTCACGAGTATGGGTCCAGCTACTGAGCATGCACAACCTACAAGGGGCCACATCCTTAAAGAAAACTGGCAGCCATCGGCTGTCAACAGTTCCTCAACTAGGGGTGAGGGCTCATAAAATGATATTTTTTGAAGACCAAGAAAGGAATTTTATGGACTAAGGATAGGTGAGCATTTATCAATGGTCTCTTGAATATTTTTTTCTCAGAAAAATGAAAACTTCACACAATCATGTGTCTATGAATGTTTCCAGCATCACTCTCCACCATAGAGAGCAATCAAAAATTCAGATGCCCCCTGTTGGAGGGATGGGCTTTCTATGCCACCAGATGTGACGAAACAGTACAAAGGAGCTAAGGTGGTTGTCAGCTTGACTATATCTGGAATGAACTACAATCCAGAAATGGAGGGCATACCTAGGAGAGATTTTCTGCTTGGTTTGAAGTGGGTGAATCCACTTGAGGTAAGAAGACACACACTTTTGGAAGATGATAGCCTTTGCTTCAGATCTTGACACAGGAAGACACACTTTTAACGTGAACCGTACCTTCTGCTGGAAGTTTATATGTAAGGACTTAGGAGAAGGAAGCTTTTGCTCTTTGCCTGCTTGCCTCTGCCTTGCTAGCAAGTCCATTCCTTCACTGGCATTAGAGGCCACTTCTTTGGCACTCCAGCATATACAAAAGATGAGACATCCAGCCTTGTGAGCTGAAAAGCTACTAGATTCTTGGACCTTCCACTCATAGCCAAGCGTTGTTGGATTAGCTGAACCGTGGCCTATGAGTCGCTCCAATAAATCCCTCTTTTTATATGGAGAGATTCATTCCATAAGGTCTGTGACTCTAGAGAACCTTGACTAATACAGGAGCCATGAAGGGTTCTTGGGATCATTGATCTCATGGGATTTATGCTGAGTGAAGAAGTCACGCCCCTCCTTCCCCCCCCCCCCCAAAGCACATACTTCTGCATGCTTCTGTTCGCTGCACTTTCTTGCACTAAGATCATAGACGTGTAGTTACAAAGGATAAATTGTGGATGGAGAGGAGTAGATGAGGAGACTGAAGGATGATTAAGTTGCCCTGTATAGTGACTGGGATGATGTGAATGTTACTCACACACACACTCACCGATACAGGTACACCTGAGGAAGATGGTGGGTTGTATCAGAATGAGTGTCTCAGCTGTAATATTGAACTATAGTTTTTCAAGATGCCCTGATGGGGAAAACTGGATGAAGGGCACACAAGATCTCAGTGCTGCTTTTACAGGCATGTGAGCCGTGAGCTTTGATATGTGACTAGAGAGATCAGATAGCATCCTGACTCCATCACTTACCCACAGGGTGACCTTAGGCAGGTCGTCACTGTAAAGTCACATCTCTCCTCTGTAGGGCGGTAGCTTGCATGCTGTCACTGAGCACAGTGCCCTGAAGAATGTAAAACTTCCACAGATGTCACCTCAGGCAAACCTGTCATCTTTACAAAGGAGAAGAGATACAGTGACCCAGCCAGGTCACTCCAAATTGAGCCAGAATGCTGGTCCCTGAAGCTATCTTCTGTTCGCTCAGAGTGAAGATCAAAAGTGAGAAACCTGGGGGTGGACACACTGCTTTCTCCTCCTGACCTGGTGGTGTGTGTACTGGGGGAGGGTGAGATCAAGAACAAGGAGGAGATATATTCAAGGACAAAAGAGAAGGAGTCAGGGGGCAGGCACCAAAAAAAAGAGGCTAAGAAAATCAAAGAGCCGCGAAGCAACAATAGTTCATGGGGCTATTGTGCTCCATCCTAGATCTGCTGATGGCACTAAATGGATTCCCAGACATGGCCGCTTCACCCAGCAGGGTGCTTAGAAGGGTCATCTGGGTTCAAGGATGTGACAGCTGCTCTGGACAGCAAAAAGCACTGCTCATGCTAGTGACTGCTGACGCTGAGCACCAGGCTGGCTCGTGACTGGGGAGGGAAAGGAGCCTACATTTCCTTCATCTCACTTTTCACTGGTCCAACCTGGGCAACTCTTGCTTTGTGCCCTCAGTTCAGGACCTAGCCCAGATGCTCTAACATGATCCAGGGAAACAGGAAGAACTGCCTTAGTGGGAGTTGCTACAACTGTGCAACTGCTGTCCCCAAAAAGACCCCGTGAGCCACTCCACCTCACAGGATTGCCCCTGGGTTTGCCTGAGGAACTCTGCTTTGGTTGGCTGTGTCTCTAAGGTTGTCCTGTAACCCAGGCTAGCCCCACACTCATTATATAGTGATGAGCCTCCTATTTCTGCCTCCACAGTGCTGTGATTGTGGGTATGCCATATGCTCGGTTTTGCAGTATTGGGGATTGAACCTAAGACCTCATGTGCACTAGGAAAACACTCCACACACAAAGCTAAAGGCCTTAATCCCAGCCTTATGATTTTTTGAGAAAGCAAAGGCTTGAAGATGGCGAGGGGCTGGCTGAGAGTCATCAGGCACATTTGCATCCCAGCCAGAGCTAGCTCTCCATCTCCTAAATTCCCAGAGGCTTTGAGAAGATGGGTGAGGAGGGTGAGTCTGCACTTTCTAAATCTTTACTCTCTGCCCTCAAGCAATTCTGGCAAAAAACAGAAACAAAACCACCACCAACAAAATAGCATCCTTGGGTTACCATTGTCAGCTCTTGGTTTGGCTGAAGGAAAGAAGATAGCTATCCACCCCTCAGATAGAAAAAATTCTCCTTGGACCAGCAAGATGGTTCAGGGTACTTGTCTCCAAGATGGTCATCCCGAGTTCATCCCCAGAATCCACATGGTGGAAGGACAGAACCAACACCTGAAAATTGTCCTGAGCTGCACACACAAATTGCAACGTAGTCCCCAATCAAGCCAACAAGTTAATTATATTTAAGAAATAAAAATTTCTCCTCCATGCTGTGCAGAACCTCGCAGCGTCTGATTTCTGCTTGCAACGACCCAGAGTCCTCTGTACCCCCACCTTCTCTCCAGGAAAGGACACTGAGGATGCCCAGGGATCATGTGGGTCGCAAAGGCTAAGGATTCCAGGAAAAGTCAAGGGTGGTGGTGCTGAGGCCACAGCTGGAAAACCCACAGTGACAAGCTGCCCCTCTGGGAGTATCTGCTTGACCCATTTGCCAAGGCAGGCCTTTAGACAGCCTTCTCAATGCACTCATTCCACAGACCCACCAGAGCAGCAGGTCTGCTCTGTCTTCGTTTTCCTGAAGATGGTGCTGAGGCCTGTGGAGGGGCACAGATTTCCTCAAAGCCCACAGCGTCAGCAGTACCGCTATCTTATGGACTTCAGATGTCTCCCACCAAATTCCTGTGACAATGTCATATGTCTCCGAAGAGGGGCTTTTGGAGGCAGTTAGGGTTAGATGGCGTTGTCCTGGCACTCTGTGGCTGGGACTAGAGTCTTTACCAAAAGATCGGAGAAATGGCTCTCTCTCTCTCTTTCAGCAGCATGAGGACACTGCAAGGAAGTAGCTGAGCTAAGCCCTTCCAGACACGAGCCCTTCCAAACACGGAACTGGCCAGGTCGTTTATTCCTAGGCCTCAGCCTCCGCATCTATGAGATGCATCCGTTGCCCAAGCCCCTGGGGGATATTTCACGTCAGCATCCTGAGACAACCACACCAGGGCTTGACACTCTTTCTTGTGCATTTTGTCCTTCAAACCTCTACCTGTAAGAAGATGCACTGAATCTGTGCCAACAGGAACCTTTGGTCTACCGAGTCAGGCAAAAACCTGCTTAAGTTATGGTGTCACTGGAGTACTCAGCCTCGCGGTGCTGAGAAAGGCATTCAGCTCACAGCCCAAGTTCAAGGACCAGGGGCACCCCAGCCCCAAAAGTGTGCCCGGACTTGACATGTGGGGGCCCAGGCAAAGTCTGGCACTTGCCAACGGTGAGCAGGGCTCTCCAAGAAAAATGTTGGAGAGCTGGGAGAGTATTTTTTGGCTCAACAGGGAGAAAAGAAAACTGCAAAGTCGAACCTAATAAATGTTTAATTAAATGTCCACACAAGGTAGCACCGTGTCAACATATTAAATTGCTCAATTAATTACATTAAATCTAAAAATCTCATTACAGGTAAAAGATTCAGATTTTCTCACTTTGCAAGAATTTCCCTGTAAGCTTGTCACTCCTAAGAAATCACAGCTATTGTGATTAATGTAGGGGCAAAAAAAAAAAAAAAAAAAGTATTTTCTAAAAATCTCTTCAGAATTTTTGTAATGGAAAGGCTGTTTGTAATGTGGAGATGTTGTCATTATTTCAAGTTTCTTGTGAAGGGGGGATAGGGTGGGGGGGGAAGAAGGAGTGGGTGGCACTGGGAACTGGGCCCTCAAAACAAAGGTATCCAAGGCTGGTACCCACCAGCGGAACATCTTTGAGTTTGTTATTCAGCATCTTTGAGCTCTGGTTACTTCTCATCGTGAAATATACAGGAGTCAGTAACCTAATTCAGAGCCACACCAGGGCTCCACACCCTTTTGTGTGCATTTTGTGCCTCCTCCCTCTACCTATGAGAAGGTGAACTGAGCCTGTGTCCAGAGTCCTTGCTCTATCACATCAGACAAAGATCTGGTTATGATGTTTGTGAGGGTCAAAAGCTCAAATGTTGGGGAGGGAGCTGTGAAAGTCAGGATAGGCAGTGCAAGACTGAAGAGGGCACCAGCAACTGAAGATCCATGTGGTCTTAAGTCACTTAGCAACCAGTGTCTGTTCTGAGGAAGGCATTGTTGGATAGTTTTGTCACAAGGGCATCTTAGAATGTGCTTACAGTCATCTTAGAGTTCTTCACTGGAGAGGATGTCTGCCCACAGCATGGACCGAGCCTAGCCGGCATAGTTTACCACACACCTGCCAATAGGACGCAAGCGTAACTACCTGTGGTTCCTAGGCTACCACCAGAAAAGCAGACTGGGTCAAGGCCAGGAGAAAACGAACGAGGTCAATGAGAGATCATGAAAAAGAGATGGAGTTCACTGCTAGTATAAAGTGCAGACTGTTACAGAGAGCTTGGTTCAAAGAAGAAGAATACTGTAAAATAACAGTAAGGAGTATAGTATAGCAGTGGGCTGGGGGCATGGCTCATCTGGTAGCATGTGTGCCTAGCATGCAAGAAGCCCTGGGGTTCCATGCCAGATTTACATAAGCTATTTACATATGCTAGTATAGTGCTCACCTATAATCCCAATACTTATGAGGTGGATGCAGAAGGAATGAAGTTCAAAGTCATCCCTGATACTGAGTTCAAAATCAGACTTGGGGGAAAATATAGCAAGTGTGTAATCACCAAGGCTCTACTGATGTCCAGTGTGCCGAAGGCCAGCACATAGGCTGGCTCTGCATCTTGGGCAGCACAGATCCACTCAGATCAGTCTCCCACAAACAATGGGTTGGGGATGTAACTAGCTGTTAGGAGTTTTCAGCTCCACTATACTTTAATGCATAGTTCTCAATCTGTGGATCTTGACCCCTTTGTGGGTGACAAATGACCTTTTTACAAGGTTCACATATTAAATATCCTGAAGATCAGATATTTGTGTTACATTTCACAACAGTAATATAATTACAGTCATAAAGTAGCAATGAAAATAATTTTATGGTTGGGGCTTCCACAATATGAGGAACTGTATTAAAGGGTCTCAGCATTGAGAACCACTGCTCTAATGAAATCATCATCCTACATACCTTGGGTGGAGAAGCCTGCAACATTTTCTTACTCAGAAAAGTAAATGTTTAAAAATGATGTTAAGAAGTCAGAAAAGCAAAGTAGTACACCCAGCCATTTCTGGGGTGGGGCAATTTCAATATAAACACAGTGTCCAGCATGCTGAGAGGAATGAATCCTGTCAGGTCTGATCCAGCATCAGTGTCAGTTCTGTTGTTCTAAAAACATAATTTCTCACAAGCATTAAACAGTCCTAAAATTATATATGTATGAGGTGTGTGGGATGCACAGAACAATTAAGGCTGGTTCTCTGCTGTTTGTATGAGCAGAAGAAAGACATCTGTAAATCTTCATTGATGCCATAGGAAGAACAGTTCCTGTCTTAAGGCTCCTGCTTTGAGTTCCTGCCCTGGCTTCCTTTGGTGATGGATGTGACCAGAGAGTTATAAGCTGAAATAAACCCTTTCCTCCCCAAGTTGCTTCTGCTACTATTCACCTCAGATTATGAACTGAGAGCAGCTGTAACATTTATTGGACCTATTACTCATTGTCATTCATTCATTCATTCATTCATTCAAGGAGTTCAGGACCACCTGCCGAGGGATGGTGCTGCTCACAGTGGTCTAATCCCTTTACAAATCAAAAACAAAAACAAAGCCAAAAAATACCTCCCCCCTCCCAATACACACACTCACACTCATGCTTAGAGGCCAGTCCAATCTAGGCAATTCCTCTCAGGTGATTCTAGGCTGTGCCAAGTTGAGTTAAGCTAACTTGGGTACTCTCTCGTGATGGCAGCATCCTCTGGAGATGCTGTCCTCGTGGGAGCACTAGCATTCCCCTAAGAGAAAGTGTTACTTAGGTCATGGTAGATATGAGGCATTCTGAGTGCACATGCTAGACAAGAGCCACTTGAGCTGCCATGCAGGTCTCCAGAAAGACAGAAGTATTTATCTCTGCTTATGGTTGTTTGTTATGAAGCAATCCCAGCAACTGTGACTGGCACAGGCTTACTGAAGAATGAGGAACAAAAGGAAACTTATCCAGGTGGACAGGAAAAGGTCAGGGGAGACCACTCTTGTCCAGTGTAGAGGACTTTGATGACACTGTCTAATAGTTACAACTTGCATGAGCCCCTGGTAATGGCTGCCAGTGTGAGGTGGATGGGCAGAAAGGTGACTGGGATTCAGAATGACCGCCATGCTCGTCCCTGTCATGTTTCAGCCCTTTCTCTTTTCCTGACAAGAACCTGTGACTTGGGTGCCACAGGACTGTCCCTGTCCTACGTTCCTTGCTTCTTTGAGGACAGCAGTGTGACTTGGCTCTGATGCTTCAGACCTGAGCAGAAATGTTCTCATGGATTCCCAGGAAAGCTTTTCTTTCCCAGTCAGTGATGCCAGCAGTCACTTGAGAAGGCATTTTCTGTGGTGCTAAACAAAGATGCAATGGCTGGAGCTATGACAGCCCTCTTGTAACCATGAGGGAGGGAGCAGAAGCATTTCAGCAGTATTCGTCTTCACCTTCAAATGCCTGCAATACCCACATCTAGACGCCCCCTCCCTTGTCTAAGCTTCAGTCAGGAGAGCTTGTGTTGGGTGTTTGTGTGTGTGTGTGTGTGTGTGTGTGTGTGTGTGTGTGTTGTGTGTTTTATTAGTTGGTACCCTTAACTAATACAATAGCTAACAGTTACGAATGTTCACTAGAAACCTGGCATTGACTTAGCCATTTCAAAGCTGTTATGGATTTGATTTCTCTAACAATCCTATGAAAATGGTGTTCTAGTCACAGTAAGTGTTTTTCTCCCACAGGCCAAATCTCTAAACGCTCCACTATGCTCCACTCTACCCAACTCTTGCCACAGATCACAGGACAGCTTCTGCCACCCAACACAGTGCTCTGCTGGGTAGAGACAGGGCAGAGACCTGAGCCATGGTTCTTTCTTCCCACCCAAGAACAAGAGAGGAAGTTAAGACTTGTAGCTAATGGCTTAAGGTCTAGCCCAGTGGTTCTCAATCTTCCTAATGCTGTGATCCTTTAATACCATTCCTCATGTTGTGGTGACCCCAAATCATAAAATTATTTTTATGCTACTTCATAACTATAATTTTGATACTGTTATGAATCATAATGTATATGTCTGATATGCAGGATATCTGATATGCAACACCTTTGAAAGGGTCATTCCAACCCCAAAGAGGTCAGAACCCACAGGTAGAGGAATGCCAGTCTAGAGTTCTGGGGCTCCCATGGCATGTTTCTACTCAGTGCTATCCAGTGGACATTTAGAAGGAACAGAAGGTGTCTGAGGAGGGTCTGGGTATTTCCAGGTCCTTGCAGGCCTCTTTCAGAGCTAGTCAAATAAATCCATTCACAGCAGCCCTCTCTGCATACTGAGTACTGCTTCCTGGCAATCACCAAGCAGTTTAAGAAGCGGGTACGCTCGGGGCACTTTAGAATAGGGTAAATACCCTCTATGGCACATTTGTTTGCCTCAATTTTCTCTGTGGCATCTAGAAAAAAGGTGCCCCAAAGAATAAATTTTACTTGGCAATATTGGGTAAACGGTACAAAATGAGAAAGTGTGTGTATCAGTGAGGCTAGTTCATGAAGGAATGTTCAGTAACTCACTGGCAGGCTCCTTGGGGTGCATTCAAACACTCATGCATAACACAATCTCCACCCCAATCCTTCCCTCTCTCCTTTCCCTCTCCTCTATGTCTCTCTGTCTTTGTTTCTGTCTCTGTCGCTCTCTTTTTCAGATGAAAGATGAAGTTGCTAGGTCTTCTTGAGCTATGTAAGCAAGAATAAAAATACATGAGAAGCTAATAAAGGCATTAATATCATAGCTATTTCAACACAGTACAGCACATGGTAGAAGCTGGGGAAATGCCTTAAGAAACAATGGTCTCAGCCATGGTCCTTCCTTTCTCCCCAAACAAGGTAGGGAGCTGTATGTGTTAGGACAATGGTTTGAGGGTCTTGGGGTTCTGAGGCCCGAGTGGCATTTCTGATCTGGTTAGCAAGGTCAGGTGTTACACTGTGAACATTGTTGAAAATTGTCCCACATGAGAGACAGAGAAGAAAATAAGCTTCCTCAAAGCACATGTGAGGAGCCAGGCATAGTGACACAAGATAGGTATCCTGGCGCACAGCTTTAATCCCAGTACTCGGGAGGCGGAAGTGGGTAGATCTTTGAGTTTAAGGCTAACTGGTCTATAGACCTAATTTCAGGACAGCCAGGGCTACACAGAGAAATCCTGTCTTGGTGGTGGTGGTGGTGTGTGTGTAAGGATGGGAGGACTATCTGTGGATGTCAGCCCTGTGCCTCAGGAATGGGATTTGCTGCTAAAACTGTTAACAGCTCCCAGAGTCTTGTTATATGAACACAGTTCTCAGAATAAAGGGGCCACAGGGACAGGAGTCAGACCACACTTATAGGCAGGGCTCAGTTCTGGAGAAACATGGAGATGCCACTAAGAGCCACTTGGGAAGAGAAGGTACAGTGTAGAAAAATGAGACAAGAGAAGAGGTGACCTCAAAGGAGAAGAGCCTCTGGAGGGACTATGTCAGATTGGCCTGGGATTCATAGCTCTGAGAAGATTTGCTGAGCTAACTAATTGGGGCATACAAACGCTTACAAATCTTTCCATGAAGAAATGAGTCGCTGCTAGGTCTGCTGGCCCATGCCCATAATCCTAGCCTTGGGAAACGAAGGCATGAAGGCCAGCCGTGGGAAACTACCTCTTGCTGGTGTTGTTCCAGAAGAGATCCATGTGTTGAACTTGAGTTTTGTTTCATATGACCCTTCAGTCCACTTCTATTAGTTATTTCTAACAGAAAATGTGGCAAGAAGAATGAAGAGAGAAAAGGGAGGAGGAACAAACTGTGAGTGGGTGGTTCCAGCAGCCTTAGCACCCTGATCTGCTTCCCCTCCGATCTCAGGTGAGAGGACCACACTTTGGGTATCCATTCGTGACCGTGTTCCTGGAGTTCTGTCTTCACTGAATGTTTGTCTTTTACCATTTTGTCCCTAACACATGGTGCTTGCAGGGTCTTGTTAATGAGCAAATTTTGTGGGATAGATGGTTGGATGGGTGGGTGGGTGGGTGGGTAGAAAGATGGTGGATGGGTGGATAGTTGGTGGATAGAAGTGTGGGTAGGTGGCTGGATAGATGGTGGGTGGATGCTGCACTCGAGGTTTGGTTGGAACTGTGTTTCGATGCTGGCACATAGCTCATGAAATGTTTTTAGGTAGAGTTTGTGCATCTTATTTCACTGGAAGGAAGCCAGACAGTCGGGGAGGTGGAGCCGCGCTGCAGAAGAGAAAAGCACCCTGTGGGTTTCGCTAATGTCTGGGACACTGCGCCTGGAGCTGAAACATCAGGTCACATTTACTTCTTTCTGTAAACAGCTTACGGGGTGCGTACAAAATGAACTCTCCAAACAAACATAGAAGCTTCTCTTCATTTCTGTGTTGCGTCTTTCAGTGCTCGGGGGTGGGGGAGGGGAGGGGGATGGACAAGAAAATCCTGGGAGCCTCCGTTCCTGAGAACCTCTGGCCTTCGTGTACTTTCTGTTCTTCAGGTTGGCTCTCCACGGTTTAGACAAATTGTACGGTGCTCTCGAACTTGTGCAAATGTTTTAGGACAAGGCTTGTAAGTACAAGGAGGGTTTTACTGATGCCAGACCCCTCCTTCCATTTTCTTCAAGCCGCTACAGCCAGAAGAGAGCCCACACACAGTAGGGGTTAAGAAACGTCTCAGAATGCAGGGCACCGTGCCAAGAGCACGTTACTCACAGCACCCGTCAACCCCCTCAACGACCCTGGCAGCCAAGTGCGAGTCTGAGCTCACAAAGAAAGGGGCAAGTCAGCAGCAGCAACTGGATGAATTGGAGTTCAAAAGCAGTGCTGAAATGGGACATGGTGCTGCGTGCATAGGATCCCAGAGCTCGGGAGGTGGAGGCAGAAGGTGCAGAAGAAGTTCAAGGTCTTAGCTACACAGGGAGCCTGAGCCCAGCCTGGTATGCATGAGTATTTCCGCTCAACGACAAAGTGAGAACAACACAACAAAACAAACTCAGTACAGTCCGACTCCAGAGCCAGGGTATCTGTGCCAGTGGCCTTTGGGTAGAGAGTCATCTCACGTTGGGCACACCCTGCCACCACCCAACCCTTTGTTCTCCTGGCCATTCTAGCTTCCATACCTCGGACAAACTGCTTCTACTGCCTCTAAGAACAAGGAAAGGGCAAGTGGCTGGTAGATAAAAGGGTAGATAAAGGGCGGAGGAGGACGCCACTGGAACAGATGGAGGGACAGGAATGGCTCACCTCTGCCCACATCCTGGCCTCAGTCCACTTCTGCCTGTTTGTCATCACATCCCCAAAACACAAATCAGCCCCAAAGGTTTCCTCATCTGTCCTGCCCCAGCCAGGATGACAAGCTCCCTGAAGTCTTGAATTTGGAGCACATTCTGGGGCTCCAGCCTTGGCCCAGACCTCATTAATTCTGGAAGATGATACCCCGGGCAGTGGAAAGACACTGAGTGCGCAAAACTCCATAATTGTGGGTTTCCTTTCGATGTCTGCTCCCTTAATAAGTTTGGAAACTATTTTATGTAAATTATATTCCTTGAGGGGAATGTTCCTAGAGCTGGGGAGGAAACAGGCAGGTCAGACTGAAGGAAGTGGCTGCCTCCTGCTCTGCAGGCAATCCCAGTGCCTGATCAGTTTTTCTTCTCTGAGCCAAATCCTGGGAGATCCCGGATGTGAGCGTGAGCTTCCAGCACAGTCCACAAGTGCATAATGAGGAGACAGACATCTTCATACTGAAGGTAACTCTGGAGCAGGAAGTCTACACTAGGCCTGGAGGTGCCTGGGGTGGGATAGGTGGTTTAATAAGGATGTGAGAGCATGGTATGGAGGCAAGAGGGATGCTGAGCAAGCAGTAAGCATAGCTGGGCAAGCACCCTCATGTGGGTGGGTCCCTGGGGGCTCTAGCCACACAGGAGTCTAGAGGAGAGATGTCAGAGTCCCTCCAGCCCCATTACATATTCACCTGGGTGACCCATGGATGCTGCCCTGGCTGGTCTTCCTGAGGTGTCTTTTTAGACCTTGGAGCTGAGCTGGTCATTTTCTGTTTCTGGTCTGTTACTTCCTACCTGTGTGACCTTAAGTGAGTGTCTTATCTAGGTCTATGTCTCAGTTCTTCATACCTGTAAAACCTGTAAAACCGGAATGACAGGAAAGGACTAGTTTAAGGGGTTGAGCAACTTGCTATCAGATGCTGCGGACTGTGTTTGGAACCTGTAAGGGTTTGCTTAAGGATTGGCCACCACCCCTAGCACCAGCTTTCAGCCCATTTTGCTACAGGGAAAGGACATGACACTCTACCCTTTCACCCTTAACTCCCTGGAACCTGGCACTCCCCAAGGCCAGGACAAATACAAGACCAAGTGGGAGGAAGGGAGGCTGATGTCACAGATAGAAGAGGTTGTGGTTCACCAGTGGCAGTATGTAGTGGGACAGAGAAAAGTCCTTCCAGAAGCTGTAGAGGAGACAAATGATAACAGGAGGGAAGGTAGGACCGCCCCCCCCCACCACCACCCTCCTACCCCCTCTCCCCCACTGAGAGCTTCTAGGGGAGTGTAGACCAAGATGAAGAGGCAGGAAGAAGGCTAGGAGAGTGCTCCCTGCAGGCTGAGGCTCCCGCTGACAGTTGAGTGCTGGAGAAGGTGGGTTCTAGAGTGTGGCTGGTTCTAGAGTATCTGCCCTGCCGCCCCCCCACACCCTCATATGCTCTTCATTGACCCCATGTAGGAGTGAACCTTGAAGAAAAGGAATGCCCTTACCTTTCCCTGACAGCTGGGTTTGAGAGCCATCACTTGCCAGTCCTTGCCCAGCAGCAACTATAGCAGATCAGCAAGTGTCCTGCACGTCTCCAGGAAGCAGCTGACATGGGGAAAAAAAATCTTATGATGATATCGAGAAACTTTGGAAATGAAGTAATAAATGAAAATTCTTGGACAAAACTACACGGGGCACATAGGGAATGCATACGCAGCCAGCATAGGAGCTCTTTAAAAGCCTCCTTGGAGGGAGAATGGTTCACTTTTAGACTGGCTTTACAATAGAAATGCAACCCACCTTGAACTGCCTGTTGGATAGAAAATCCTTCCCCCAGAAGCTCATAGCTGCCTCGGTTTGCCTGCCTTTTGGAAGAACAATTACGGACATTGGTAGCTCACTTAAAGCTTCCTAAATGCTTGCCTGGGAGAAGTCCAGTAGGTATTCAGAACCTGGTTGTCCACAGCCTCTATAGCCCTGCTGTGCTGGCCTGCCCCGGGGCCTGCAAGGCAAAGTGCAGCCGGGCAATAACCAAGACCTAAAAATATATCAGCTAAATAAGTGTGTTGTGAGGAAATTCCAAGCTTTATTAAATGCACTTTTGGTGAAAGAGGCCCTACAGAGAATTTCTTAATAAATTTCAAAGAGAGATGTTGGTCACTGGAGGAGCCTACATAAGCAACCATGGCATCTGTGGAATGTCAAGCTGCAGATGGCCTGGGGCAATGATCTGGCTAGCACCACAGTCCTCTTGGGGTGGATCAAGGTCTCCGACAATAGGGTTGGCTCAAACAGGCCCAAGCAGAAGGGTCCAGGAGTATCAAGGATGACCCCGCTTAGGAGGACTTGAGAGCAAAGCCACCCCAAGGGCCCCCAGGCCGCAACCAGAAGGACACTGCCCTTTTCCCAAACACCTTGGTAACTCACTCCAAAGCCCAACAACACCCACATTCAGGAAATTCTTCTTACTGTTTAGCCTAAATCCTTTATGCTTCAGCGTAACTCATTACCTCTCACTGTGTTTAAAGCAGAAATGGGGAACAGCTGCTCTCTTCCACTGCCTCAAACACCCGAGCCCTTTCATTCCACCCATCCCCTCATTCTTCTGCTCGCCAGCACAACACTGCAAACCCAGAACGTTCCCCGTGGCTTACCCAGACCACAGAGGCTGAGCATGTCCCAAGGGCTTCCTTTAACTCAAGACCGAGGGGGCTGTGTCAGTCTTCTGTCTTGTGTGACACCCTTGGGTTGGAGGAGATGGAGGCCTGGAAGCCACACAAACATCCTTCCCAAAGTTGAAGGAGATGCCCACCTCCCGTAGCTGCCCCAGCCCCAGCCCCAGCTGTCAGTCCTCTTTGCTACACAGATGCCCAGGATCCTTTATCAGTAACTCCAGAGCAGAACCTGTGTTTTACTCTTTATATGCTGAGCATCTCATTTAACACGACAGCCCATCAAATCGGCACTTTTTTTTTTAAGTTTTTTTTTTTTTTTTAAAGACAGTTTCTTTGTGTAGCCCCTAGTGGTCCTAGAACTCATTCTGCAGACCAGGTTGGCCTTGAACTCAGAGATCTACCTACCTCTTCCTGCCAAGTACTGGGATTAAAGGCGCGTGCCACTGCACCCGATGGTTTTATTAGAGTTAAAGATGTGGCTTAAAGAGTTCAGGACTAACAAATGACTGAGATTTGAACCCAGAATTATTTGGTTGTTTTTGGTTGTTTTTTTGTTGTTGTTGTTGTTGTTGTTTTTTCTGGTTTTTTTTTTTTTTTTTTTTTTTTTTTTTTTTTTTTTTTTTTTTTGAGACAGGGTTTCTCTGTTTAATAGCCCTGGCTGTCCTGGACTCACTTTGTAGACGAGGCTGGCCTCGAATCTACCTGCCTCTGCCTCTGGGGTGCTGGCATTAAAGACGTGTGCCGCCACACCTGGCGAACTGAGTGTTATTTGACACAGAGCTCCTGCCCTCAATATCAGACTAAGATCAGCTTCCTGCACCAAGTTCCCCTAAGTTTGGGATTCCTGAGACAGGCAGAAGAGATAGGGTTCCTTTTCTACAGTTCTACTGCAGGAGTGAGGCTTCTAAGTTGTGTGCATCTGTGTGCCCATGCGTGTGTTCTTTTGGGGTCAGAGGACAACCTTGCTTGAGATAGGGTAGCTCTGTTGTTCACTTAGCCCAGAGTAACTGGACCTCGAGCTTCTAGGTACTCTCCTGCCTCCGTCTTGCTGTAGGAACACTGGGACTACAGACATGTGCCTCTGCTCCCAGCTTTACATGAGTTCCGGGGACTCAGACTACCCACTGGGGTATCTTCCCAGCCCTCTTTCTCATTCCTGCTCACATCCCAACCTCCTCCACACCCCCCCCAAAAGCAGGCAAAGCTTACATAACTCTTAATGTTTTTTTTTTTTTCTCATTTCTTAGTGATCTCATTAAAAACAACTTGAACTGGGTGTGGCAAGGTGCCTCTTGTAATCCTAGCTCTCTGTGGTAGGATAGGGTGATTCCGACTTTGAGGCCAACCTGGGCTAGACACAGAGACTGAGGGAGAAGGGAACAAAGTAGGTAGGAAGGAGCCAGCTGCTTAAGATGGCAGCTTCTTGTTCAGCTGAGACCAGTCCCCCAGGAGAAGACAAATAGGGCCAAGAAGGGAGAAGGAGATGGTCCGGGGCCCTGTGGCACCCCAGCTCATTTGGAAGACTCCCGGCTCTGGGCCTTTTCCTTCCTGAAGGGGGCTGTTCCGTTGTGTTGCTCAAATCAAGCCAGCGCTTACAGCCTCTCCCTGCTGCTCCAGCCTTCTTCCTTCCCAGACCGTAAATTCCTCCCTGTATCACAGAATGAATTTGGCAAATCCCTAGACGACAACCATCCAAAGAGCCGTTAAAAGACTCCATCTCACCATGGGTGGTGGCGCATGCCTTTAATGCCAGCCCTCGGGAGGCAGAGGCAGATGGATGGTGGTGAGTTCGAGGCCAGCCTGGTCTGCACAGGGAGTCCAGGACAGCCAAGGCTACACAGAGAAACCCTGTCTTGAAAAAACAAAACAAAACAAAACAAACAAAAACAAAACAAGACTACATCTCAAAACAAACAAGCAAACAAACAGGCAGGACACAAACAAGATTTTTTAAAACTCTTACTCAAAGCCTGTGTTGCAATTCACCCTTCATCATGAGGGATTGAGGAACAGCAGCAGGCGTGGTCTTCTGCCCGGGGGGGGGGGGCGGGGGGGCTCTGCTCTCATGAATGGGTTAGTTCTTCACTGGTTAATGAGTTGGACCTGTAGAAAGACCAGCAGGGCTTTTCCTTGTACAGGCTGCTCTCACAGCTGACTGTGCTCCTTTAGGATTCTGCAGAGTCTCCAGGGGCAAGAAGGCTACGAGCTGGTGTACCCTTGATCTTGGACCTCCAAACACCCAGAACTGTGTGAACTGCGGTTGTTAGTGTAAAATGACAACTTGCTATAACCTAGAATCTCCTGGAAAGAAAGCCTGAACGAGAATCGCCTGGATCAGCCTGGCCTACAGGTACGCCTGTGACGATCTCCATGACTGCCTTAATTGAGGTAGAAAATGTCAGCCCACGGTAGGTGACACCATTTCACAGGTTGGGCCTTGGTCTGTATGAGTGAAGAAGGCTGCTGAACCTAAGCCGAAAACGAACAGGCCTATAAACTGGCATTTGTTCCTGTCTGCCCTTGACTGTGGGGGCGGTATGAGCGGCTACTTGAGACCTTGCCTTGACTTCCCTCAGTGATAGCTTGTGACCTAGAATTATAAGCCAAATAAATCCTTCTCTCCCCAAAGTTGCTTTTCGTTAGGATAGTTTGTCACAAAAATGAAACCAAGAGAACAAATCTTTATTGTGTATAAATTATTCAGTCTCAGATATTCTACTGTAGCAACAGAGAAGGGACCAAGAGATGCTCCATGACCACATTTAAAGATAATTATCTTTGTATGCATTTTTCTGTCTGTTAGTTCTTGTCCTGTTGCAGTATAGAAACTTAAGCTTTGTTTCATATTTTTCTGCACCCAGCCCAGCGCCATGTATTGGATAAACAACAGAACCATTTTTGAATGTCTCACTAACTAGATATAGGATAGACATATGGGAGACACACACACACACACACACACACACACACACACACACACACACACAGCAAGTATTCAGAGATAAACAAATCTCTCTGTATAAAGGCCATGCTAGCCACCCCTACCTCCAGCACACAGATGGTTCCAGGGCATTCAATAATCTGGCCACAAGAAATCCCACTAGCTTAACATGTGACCTTGGACAAGTCACTTGTGTTCTCATCTGAGAGATGAAGAGTGTTGGTCTGGCTAATACTTAATGCCTTTCCAGCCCTAGGTTTCCATAGTTCTGTGGCTATCTATAGATTTATCTAAATAATCACGAAGACTACTTCACGCTAGAGAAACACAGTCATAATAAACTAAAGCAGAACCAAATGCCCTTCAGTATCCTGTTGTGAACTATAAAACGTCCCTAAGATCACATTTTCCCCCTTGAAACAGGATGTAGGAAAAATATTTTCCTATTAAATCCTTTTAAAGTGCAAGGGAAAGCGTTTATTCTGTGATTCGCCATCCAACTCAATAAAAACGAGGGGACTCGGTCGTCTTAATTACAGAAGACACTGTCGAAAGGCAGAGGGTGGAAAGGCACACTGGGAACCCTGCTGTCACACCAGCAGCACGATTCTCAAGTCTTCTGGGTGGATTCTTCAAGGGTGTCTTGAGCAGTTTAGTCTGCTATTATGTCCGGGGAACCAGTAAATACGTTTTTATGAGGTGATTTATGAAACTCCTGGGGTGGAGAAAGCAAGTGCTGGGAAGGGGTCACACCAACTTCCAAGCCTGTGGTGGCAAGGAGAGGGGGACGTGAGTTTCAGTGACTCCATTACGTCAGCTTTGGGAGTTATAGCCTCTGACATGGAGCAAGCAAAGCAGGATTAGGATCCAAA
The DNA here is from genome assembly GCF_903995435.1 of Acomys russatus. NCBI lineage: Eukaryota > Metazoa > Chordata > Mammalia > Rodentia > Muridae > Acomys > Acomys russatus. Next base: position 29,523,526 of record NC_067158.1, read on the forward strand.
GAGAGAGAGAGGGAGGATCGGAAACATCAGAATGTTACCTCATACTTTAGGCATCTAAGACTTTCTCGATTAAGCCCATGGAAGACAGAGGTACTTATGTCTTCACTCTTGAGGACACTAGAGTGTTAAACATCTGGGGGACATGAAGGACAGAGAGGGATGCTTTCAAATTGTATTGTAAAATAAGGCACATTGTACAGGAGATACAGTGCCCACACCCTTCAATGGCTCAGCATGCACACACCTCCCAAGCCAGTCTGTCCTGTGTTAACCCCTTCACTTCCAGATGCCCCTAAAGGATCACAAGGCCAACATCAGCAGCAACTGACAGACTCAGTGTTTCCAGCAGTGCCTGAGCCCATACACTCATGGAGGGATGAGTGCAAGCGATGGCAATGAAACATGGACATTGGAAAATCTTCATGGCTGACCACCCCACAGGAGGAGCCTGAGCTCCAGGAAGGCCAGTGTCTCAGTCTTTCCCCTGATTCTCCCTTATAATCTCCTAGCAGGAGATGAGACCGGAAGTGCTTTTAAGGTGATAGTCTGCCAGCTGATCTCTGAATAAAGAGCATCTTTGAAGATTCAGTTCCGTCTCTGCCCATTGACTTCTATCTGTAAGTGGCAGGCAGGGATGAGTTCTGACATTTCGGCAATGGGACAGGGAGCAGGCCCATGAATTATGTTCAAAGGAAGGAAAGAGGGGCTGGAGAGATGGCTCAGTGGTTAAGAGCACTGCCTGCTCTTCCAAAGGACCTGGGTTCAATTCCCAGCGCCCACATGGCAGCTAACAACTGTAACTCCAAGATCTGACACCCCTACACCAATGCACATACATTAAAATTAAATTAAAATATTAAAAAAAGAAAAGAAAAGAAAGAAAAAAGAATAGATGGATCTCTGTTCACCCAGGAAGACACAGTGAATTCTAGCATCTAAAGACCATGCCCTGACTTCTGTTGCAACAGAGTAGAGGCACTTCCAAAGATATCCTGAGCCCCCACTTCCAGATCTCTGGATATGTGTGTTGCATAGCATTGAGATTGCATTTGGAATTAAGGCTCCTGGCCAACAAGTGTCTTAGTTACCTTTACGCTACTATAACAGACATCTGATACAATCATCTTAGAGATGAAGAAAAAGGTTTACTTGGGGTTTAGTTGCTCACATTTGAAAGTTCTAGTCCATGATAAACTGGCCGATTGTTTTGGCCCTTTGTGACACAGCAAAAGTACTCTCTCAACAGAGAGAGAGAAGAGAGAAAGAGGCAGAGACTAGGGTTCCCTTTGAATGCATAGCTCCCAGTGACCTATACACCTCCCACTAGACCCCTTTGCTCAGAGATCCCATTACGCCCTAACAGTGTCAGTTAAGCCTTTACTTTATGGGCCTTTAGAAGAACTCTGTAGAATATATTCCTTTAAAGGCTAAGGCAAAAAGTTCCAAGCTCAGTTGAGTAGAAGTGATCATCCCCTAGGTTCCACAGGTTTGAACGTGACAATGCTTGGGTGCAGTACAACAACCAGATGGCAACTCCTAGGAAGGGTGAAGAATACTTAGAGATGGTCCTTGCTCAGAGAAGTCCCATCGGCAGCCAGTGTCCCCGCCTTTTCAGCGAGAGCTCAGGGAAATCTTTTGTCCAGAGACAAACAGCTAGTAATTCAGTTGGGATCCAGACCCAGTTCTTCCGGCTCTGATGCTTGTGGTTTCTCTCCTTCTAATTAGTCATCCTCTGGCAATTGTTTCCTGGACTTCTAAGGTTGTTTATATGCCCCCAGAAAGCTTGCTAGGTATTAAAATCCTCAAGGTCCATGCTGTCCAGAGAGTGGAAAAGCAAGTATGTGATCCCATGGCAGCTGGCTGGCCAAGGCTCAGAGGCTGGTGGCCATAGGCTCCACAGAGCATGCTTGAAGTAGTGCTTGAAGGGACTCTGGCTAGCTTGAGGCTGGCAAGCACAGCTCTGGCAGGCCTTGGCCTTCTCCCTCATTGCCTCTACCTTGCTAAAAACCATTAGAGCACATTCCTAAAGCTACCTCACCAAGGTCTATTCCCTTATTTGGCCATTTCCTCTCCTGAAGATGACTACCAAGTTACAACTACCCAAGTAATAAAGTCCAGAAATCAAAAGCTCCCTTTGGCTCACATAATTAACATGCCCAATCAAAATATACCACCCCATTCTAGCCCATTCTCTCACGGCCCTCCTTTTTTTCTGTTCTTAAAAATTACACCTGCAAGGTCATTTGCTGCTGTTTTTCTGCCTGAGTCAGGAAGCAGCTGCTTTAACTTTTCTTCTCCTCTTAATAAAGGATCTCTTTATTAGGTTTGTCCCTAATTTAGGATCTGAAAGGGAACCCCTCTGTGGGAGGGTTCTCCTTCAGTGTTTCCCTTGGATTCTTCTGGAGCCTTTTGTTCACCAGGGCCTACTCTTGCGTGATGCCTGGAAGTGGACTCCATCAGACATTGGGTGCTCAGCAGCCCTCAGACTAGCAAGTCACTCCTACTCAAGCTGTGACTTTCAGCATTAATATCTATGGAGCTCAGGGGCCAATCCTTCAGAGCTACAGAAAAGACTTGTGAGTTGTGACTTCTGAGACGACTTCTGACAGATGAACATCATCAGGGCTGAATTCCAAGCTGTGTCAAGTTGTGTGTGGGCCAGAGCATCCTATCTTTGCTGGGCCTGCACTCTTGACAACGTATTTGTACCTGGAGACAATAGGAATCTCCTGGAGAGGGAAGAGAACTCCCCTTCCTCCTCAACCCCTCCCAAGCGCCCCCCCCCCGCAAGGTCAATGCTGATGGCATGAGCACCCTGCCAAGAACCAGTGAGTTGACCCATATCATACAAACATTCCTTGTCTTTCTATGTGAAAATAATAGAGGACAAAGCTTAGTTGGGATAACTTCCAGGATAAGCCAAAATCCACACAGTGATTGCCTGACTGGCAGAATTCAAGTCACAGGTAATGCCACATCACATTTGCTCTTTGTAACTCTATCTTAAAATCTATCCACATGGCCCTGGGGGACAAATGGAGTATGCTCAAGAGCTGAGGCCCATTTTGTCTCTGTGATGAGACCTTGTTGGGGAGATGGCTGATCAATGTTGCTGCTCTGGGATTGGCTCACTTCCTCACCTCCAGTTCTGGGGGAAGCTTGTCACTCACTGACCTCTGGAGTGGCTGTGGACATGTGACAAGCATCACTTTCCTTTCTGCAGCTTTTCAAAAGTGAAACATCTTTCCAGACTGACAAGACCCACTCCAGATAACACAAGCTGTTGCAGAACTTGTAAATGAACCCTCCTGAACCCAAGAAATTCCTTAAAGGAGAAGCTGGGAGCAAGAACTGAGGCACATGTTGAGAGTGATGCATGGGTCATGTGCCATTGGCCATTATGTCCTATTCGCTGCACACTTGATGGAAGATGCCTTTGTTGGCATCCTTTCTTACCAGATTAGGCACATTTTCTCTCTAGCCTTCCTTTTCGGGGGGTGGGGGGTTGGTGTCCTGGTCAGCTGCAATTCTCTGAGAATGGAGGATCATAGGGAGATCAAAGAGACAGGAGAATGAGAGAACACACAGGTTGGTAGCTGTAGGATTTAAAATCAAGACACAGGGCTGGAGAGATGGCTCAGTGGTTAAGATCACTGTCTGCTCTTCAAGAGGTCCTGAGTTCAATTAAAGTCAAGCCACAAACCCAAGGCAACTGGGGATGGCTTGTCTGCAGGGGATTAGTGCCCAAACAGGGGCAGAAGACAGAAAGAGAACTTCAAACGAAGCAAGGCAGGCATAGAAGAGACAGACTAGCAAATGAAAGGGGGTTGGGTGAGAAGGGAATGAAATTGTGGTGTGCATTTGTTTCTGGGGGTTGCAGTAACAGGTGACAACAAATGTGTTGACTTAAAACAACAGATATTAGAGACCAGGTAGATCTCTGTGAGTTCAAGGCTGGCCAGGCCTCCAAAGTGAGTCCAAAACAGCCAAGGCTACACAGAGAAACCCTGTCTCCAAAAACAAAACTGGCAAACAAACAAAACAAACAAACAAACAAACAAAACAAAACAGCAGATATTTATTTCCCATAGTCCTGTAGGGAAATCAAAATGTTTAAAGACCCACACATGCTTCTGAGGCTCTTAGGGAAGAATTGCTGCTTGCTTCTTCACCTCTTGGTGACTGTCAGCATTTCTGAGCACATGGCTACATCTGCTTGTGTCTTCACATTCCTTTGTTGGCATCTTTTTTGTTTTTTGAGACAAAGTTTCTCTGTGTAGCCTAAGCTGTCCTGGACTCACTTTGTAGACCAGGCTGGCCTCAAACTCACAAAAACCTGCCTGCCTCTGCCTCCCTTAGTGCTGGGATTAAAGGCGTGCATCACTACACCTGGCTGGCATCTTTTATATAGACACCATACTGACTTCAGGCCCTATGTTGTCATCCCTACCTTTAACTGTAGCACATCTGTATTTACAGAACCTATTTGTAAGCAAGCTTTGGGTTCTAATCCCCACTCGATATAGGGTCTGAATATAAGGTCTAAGAATAATCTGGATATGGATGTAGTTCCCAAACACATATCATTTAACTATTACATGGAGGGAAAAATCCAAAGGAGAGTGAGATCAGGACAAGCAGCCTTTTCTTTGGAACTTGTTAAGTGTTTTATGTACTTGCCATCACTTGAGCCTGGACAGCCTGTCTAAAGTTCACTTGAGTCTCATCTACACCACAGCTTTCCCTGCTTTTACAGATCCATACAGAAAACCTGGAGGCTCATGCCCACCTTCTACCCTCACCCGACTGCACCAAGCACATGGCTCACACAAGGCACCACCCACACACTAAAATATTTTATGGAGCTCAGTGTTCCTCCTACATCGAGCCTCATCCCACTTATCTTCTTTCTAATTTCCTGGCCCCCTCCAAGATTCTGGCTTTCTCTTCTGTCCCCTAATTCAACTCCTCCACTTTGTTATGCAAGACAATTTAATTCTCTTTCCATTTACTCTGCCCCAGGCTTACCTTTGCATAGCCAAAGTCTCATTAATGTCTCCATAAAACAAAGCACCATTTATGCAAGATGCAAGACAGAGTCACTGGCACAGACTTTGTGTTCTCTCTCTCTCTCTCTCTCTCTCTCTCTCTCTCTCTCTCTCTCTCTCTCTCCCTCTCTCTCTCTCTCTCCTCTCTCTCCTCTCTCCCCCCCTCTCTCTCTCTCTCTCTCCCTCCCTCCCTCCCTCCCTCTTTCACTCCCTCCCTCCCTCTTTCACTCCCTCCCTCCCTCCCTTCCTCCTCCTCAAGTTTTATGGACAGTTTTCTTCAGGACTGACTTAGTGGATAGACTCTTGATGTTAAACAATCGTTTACTTCTTTTCTGTTACATGTATACTTCCTTGACATATATTTATTCTAAACATGTCTTTAATACTGTGGTTCTCAAATATTTGATGTCAGAAAAACTTTTATATTCCCACAAAATTATGCAGGGCCTTCAGTACGTTTGTTTGCATAGATTTTATCCATTGATAGTTACTATATTAAAATAAAAAGGGCAACTTAGAAATATTTATCTGCCTAAAATAATCAGGGTACATCTATCACATATTAATATAAACATCTTCATAGGAAAATAGTTTTTAAAACAATAGAGGACTCGGTAAGAAGAGTTGGCACTTGCATTTTTGTAATTCTCGTGGAAGTCTGGCTTAATGGAAGACAGCTGCTCTGCATTTAGCCCATTGGAAGCTCAGTGTCTCTGGAAAACCCAACCATACAATTGGTTAGAACGCGCAAAGTGTAAAGGCAAACGTGATCTTAGGGCTATTATGAAGCCAGCTTTTCATCTTGCTGATTGTTAAAAGCCGGATTTTTAAAAAACATACATCAGAGTTGGGCTTCTTGTGTAAGGAAAACGAAACCCAGAAAAGTTGATACTGAGTTAAAACTAAACCATGGGGTCATACTCCTGGACATCTGGCCACTGTGACGCCGAGAGAGGGAGAGCCAGCTTATCCCAGGGATGATGAACCCACTCATTGGTTTTCCAATACAAAGTGGTTATCCCTGAAACCCTATACGTATAACCAGATCCAGCAGATTGTGCTTGCATATCCATGGGTACTTACATATGTAACAATGGTAACTCAGGAAGAAGAGGCTATCAATTTGAGACTGAGTCTCGGGATGTGGAAGGAGTTGGAGGGAGGGTATTTGAGCGAGCTGGAGGGAGAAAATGGAAGGAGGCAAAGTGTTGTACTTGTATTTTAATTAAAGGTGTATACAAAATGAAAAAGAACTGTAAACCAAGCTTTCAGAAAAATTGTATTGGTTGACTTGAGTTAAGGCAGTGATTCCCTTCCTCTTCCCTTCCTTCTTTTTCTATGATAACTATGATTCAAGAGAGCACTTTTCAGAACTACTCATTGAGGGTGAACATAACTCAGGAGCATCAAGGTCAGTCTGCTTCCTTTTGTCTGACTCTGGTAAGTTCCTCCAAACTCTCCACAGTTCTACTCAGGGATGTCTGCTCTAAGCTTCTTCGGCATCGCATGTAAGCAGACAATGGCAACATCTATTGTCCACATAATAAGAGCCAAACGACACGAAGACGTTTTATATGCACATTCTAATTCTCTGAGCATTCCAAGGAAGGCGCCCTGGCTTCATTTTACGTGGCTGAAGCTTGGAGCAGAAAAGCTTCTGGCCTCTAGCTCTGTATACTAACCCTGTCCTAGCTCCTGCACCCAGATGATCACTGTTCTTTGCTGCTCAAGGGGATCTTTAGACAAAGATCAAAGATGTTAAGCCTCCCACCTGTCAACCTAACCGTCTGATTGCTTCCTAAAGAAGCATAAGAGAGAGATCTTTCTGGCTTCCCGATGCTTTCGTTCCTGTAGCTCAGGTCTAGAAGCACTGAGAAATTTCTGAGTGGCTGAGGAGAAATTGGTGCCGATGCCTGTCCCTATCTGGAGTGGAGAGTCCCCGCGCTTGGCTGAAGTCGGAACTTTTCTCCACTAGCTGCGGTACACGGGAGGACCGCGGAACCTTTCTTCTCTGACCACAGTTCCCGGGCGGAGGCGTGCGAAATCGGAACGTCCCTCAGCGACCGGGTTCTTGCCGGGGTCGCCGGCTGCTGACGTGTGCCGACCGGCTTCAGGCCGCGGTGCGGGTCGCTATGGCGGTGGACATCACACTGCTCTTCCGGGCTAGTGTCAAGACAGTGAAGACGCGGAACAAGGCATTGGGAGTGGCGGTTGGTGGCGGGGCCGATGGCAGCCGGGACGAACTGTTCCGCCGAAGCCCTCGGCCTAAGGGAGACTTCTCCAGCCGGGCCCGCGAAGTGGTAAGCTGGTTGCTATGGGAACGGCCAGCGGGATTTGGGGGCGGATCCGCACTCAGGTCCCTGGACCCAAAATTCGACCCTGCCTCATAAGCTCAGTGAAGAGAACTTACGAAACAGAAGAGTAGGTCTCACGGAGCCGACAGCTGGCTGGGGTTGGCGACAGGTTTATTTTCGAGAGGAGGGGGATGCGTATTCTGGCACTGTAGGAAGCAAGACTTGTAGAGGTGCTTGGATATTCTTGAAATCAGGCTAACCCTATAGGCAATGAGTTCGCCGTCATTGCTGACTTGAGTGCCAGGGAAAAGTTCCCCCAGTCCTTTGCTTCCTGTCGCAAAGCTCACCACTCTACCTTTGCCCCTTTCTTGTACTTTTTTGGGCCTCCTCTTGCGCATAGGGTTTAAAATCCACGCTCAGCTGAACTCTCTGTTACCCTCGCCACCCGTAGTAGGTAGGACCGAGTACCTCCTGAACTGGTTTAGGATATCACCAGTGTAGGGTAAAAGGTAGGGGAAGCCTTTCCTTTCAGAGCCGCAACACGTATAAACAAAAATGCATTGTTGTTACTGTCCTCTAAACTGCTTTCTGCTCCCTGAACACAGCCGGGCTTTCGTTGTCTTCAAAGTAGGATTCTTCTTCATAAGGGCAGGAACAGTGTTGCATAACGTGACCAACAACATTGCTTAGTAAATGGATGACTGGGTGGTTAGTGACTGTTTCTACTAAACAGGAAAAATAAGAGCGATAATAATTTGCATTGTATTTCTTTGTATCTATGACACAAGAGTAGGTGTTATTTTTGTAGCACTAGAGGCATGTACAGTCTGTCTTTCATTATTTTTAAGAAACACACCACACACACACACACACACACACACACACACACACACACACGTCCAAAGCATTGAAAGGGAACCTAAATTTTAAGCCTCACATGTTATCCTAACCATGTTAACTATTAAGAAGACTTACGCTATCAAGCAAGGTTTATTTAACTATAAAATGGTCCCTTTTTATCCAAAACAAACTTTAAAAACTCAGTTGGATCTGTCATATATATTATATGTCACATGTCTTAGCATACTGTGTATCACGTGGGAGAGTCCTGTCTCGGGTTGAAGTGAGAGGAAGGGAAAGTAAGGTGTCCTCACAGCTCCACTCTGAGTCTGGCCAAACTGTTGCCTAGGTTGCTGTGACATAGTGTGTGGACATCACAGTTTTTGCGTAAGAAGGGCCCTTCCTGAAATTGATGATTTATTAATGCTGCACAGATTTTCAGTCCTCGGGAATAGAAGATTTGGGAACGGTAGTTAAGAAGCTCAGTTAAGCTAGCAGCCGTGTGAGGAGAGAGCCCTGTTATCAGGTGGACTGCTCCCCAAGTGCTGGAAATGCGTTCTCGACTATTTTCATGTAAGAACCTCAGGATGATAGGTGCTTCCATCTTACCCACCTGTGGTCTTGAATGACTTGGGGATGGGCTGGCCCTGGAGGTGCCATGTGGTGGAGGCTACTCTTCCTCACTAATTTATAGAGGTTTCGGAGACCAAGGGAGCTACCACACAGGTACCCGGAGCCAGGTGAGCAGCCCAGCTGCCAATCCAGAGCAGCAGGGGCTCCTGAGTAGCACAGAACAAGAAGCCAGGAAACTGCTTAGTGCTAGGCCTGCCAGGAAGTCACCACAACCTCTCAGGCCCAGTTACCACATTAGCAAGACTGAGAGCTTAGACTAGCTAGCCAGGGGAACTTCTCTTAAATCACAGATGTTTTGATTCCAAGTAAGGTTATAATGATTCCGAGTTGTTGAGACTTTCCCCCTCAGGTGAGGCAAATAATGAGATGTTGTTCTTTCTTATATCTTGGATTTGTGAGAGTTGAATTTATTGGTTAGTTTATTGTTCATCTAGTCATCCTTAGGAGTTCACTAGCTTCAGGGTTTGGCTGAAATCCAAAGTCATTGGTGTTTGTTGTTGTTTTGTTTTGTTTTTTTGTTTTTTAGTCAGTTGTGGCACATGCCTTTAATCCCAGCACTTGGGAAGGCAGAGGCAGGTGGATCTCAAAGTTTGAGGTCAGTCTAGTCTACAAAGTGAGTTACAAAACATCCAGCGCTACACAGAGAAACCCTTTCTCAAACAAACAAACCAAACAAGAAATACTTATTTTAGTGTGTGTCTGTGTGTCTGTCTGTCTCTGTCTACCTAAGGAGGCCAGAAGGGGATGTTAGATCCTCAGGTCTGGAGTTACAGGTGGCTGTGAGCTGCCTGGTGTGGGTGCTGGGAACCAAACTCAGGTCCTCTGAAAGAACACGATGTGCCTGTAACTACCAAGCCATCCTGTAGCCCCATAAAGTTCTTAGAGTGGCCCCAAAGCAGGCAATTTGGGCTCAGCATTTCCCTGTTGTCGCTTCTAACATGTTCTTCCTGCACTCGGCGCTCGCTGCCACCCTGTTATTGTCCTTGTTCTCTCGTGCACCAGACACCTTCATAGCCCAGGCTCTTTGCATCTGTAGTTTCCTTTACAGGAAACATTCCTCTCAGAATCCACACGGAGTGATCTCTGTTGACTTCCTGTGGCTCAGCTGTTCCTAAGCCAGGCCATCCTTCGCTGCTTTGTACACAGTGGCAACCTTTTCCTCTTCCTGGTAATGTTTGTTTCTGTTGCTAACACATTGGGTATAGTTAGTTTACTTAGTTATCTTAGTGACTGTGTGCTCCCTAGGAAAGAGACTGTACTGAATCCATAGCTTCTAGAGCAGTGCAGGAATATAGGTTCTCAGTGTGTATCTCTTGAATTAGTAAGTACTAACTGACTGTTTCTCCTTCCTTTCACTTTTGGGGCTCACCAGGCCTCCTTCCAGTTCTAAAAAGTTGCAGTTCTAATAGGACTCTTGACTGTTTCAGATGCCTATTTATTCTTTACCCAGCATCTGTTATAAATAGCAGCTTTAGTTTTATTAATGAGGCTCAGGCCTTCTCTTAAGGAGAAGCAGACACAGTGCAACTTGGGGGTGACTGACAAGTGTAACTCTCCAGCATCAAATCCTTAAGTCCTCTTTGATTTCCCTTTCAGGGGTCCCAATATTAGGGCCTAGTAAGTGAGCTGGAACCACCTGGATTGTTATCTGGAGGAGCTGTAAATAAATTGTACCCAGAAATTGGCTGTAATCCTAGTTGAATGGGATTTCAGTGAGGTAACACATTTCAGAAGCAGCATCTGGCAGCAGGTGCAAAGAGCCAGAGAGAGGCAGAGGAGGCAGGAGATGGGGCCAGACTCCAGGAGCAGAGAAAAACTGAGTAGCCAATAAGGCAGCTGGGAGCAGAGCAAGAGTGTGTTGAATCATACTGATTTAAAAAGTATAGGGCAGAAATGGTTTTGCAAACAAAATAAGGAATGGCTGGGTATAAAAGCTGGGGTAGGAAAGGCGTGCAAGAAAGAGGTACTCATTAGCCAGCCTTCTCTTCGCCTTTCCCCCTTCTCCTTCAGGGCTTTTAGGAACCAACCAGAGGGCCCAGGGACCCACTGAATGGCCTTTTACCTTCACATTGCTGTGTCCTTGTACAACAACTGGTGTTTCCTTATGTAGAGCTCAGTGCCAAAGACTCTCTTGATGTCAGTTATGAGCTTTTTGTGGATTGCCCTTCTGGATTTTGCCTAGGACTTAGGAGAGCTACAGCTTTTGAAATTTTGTTTTTCAGTAATTGGTTTATTCCATTACCTGAGAGCACCTGATGTTTATCAGGCATTGTGTGGGCACAAAGGACTTCAAAAATACAGATAAAGGGGGAAAATTAGTGGAAAGCTCAGAGAGAAAGTAGTGATTTAATTGGGTTGTCAAGGCGGAGAACCATCATACCAAACTTAGGAAGGGGGAGCAGTGTGCAGGGAAGTGTGTGAGCTGTCAGTGAGGCACAGCAGGGTGAGCAGAGCAGAGGCAAGGCAAGGATGAGAAGGGCCACTTATTGGAGGAGGCCTGAATGGTGGAGTGGGTCTCTAGGCGTGAGGATGTTCTGGATTGCATAGGTGTGGGCGCAGAGTTGGGTCTGCAGGCCAGGTCCAGCCTGCTGTCTGTTGTTAATGAAGTGATCACTGTTAATTTCCTTCAAACAGTCTTAGAATTTCATGCTACAGCAACAGTGCTATAGGCTACAAAAGCCTGTAGAGCTGTAAGTGTTTGCTGCCAGGCCTCCCCGACAAATGTTTGCCAGCTTTTGGGCTCACAGGGCTTTTTAAACCTGTAACTCCTCTCTAAAAACCAACCAACAAACAAACAAAAAATAGTGCATGCATGTGTGCACGTGGAGGCCAGAAGATGGGATGAGGTGTTTCCTTTATCATTGCCTATTCCCTTGAGGCAGAGGCTCTCTCTGAACTTGGGGCTTGTGTTTTCTCAGCCAGGCTGGAAGCCAGGAAGCCCCAGGATCCTCCTCTCTCTGCTTTCCCTGGAGCTGGGTCACAGGCATACATGTGATACGCAGTTTGTGACAGGGGTGCTGGGATCCAGACTCCATTTCACAACTGTGCAGCAAGTTCTCTTAACCACTGAGCCGTCACTGCAGCCCTGTGACCCCTTTCTGCCCAGAAATCTTTACGTAGTCTCAGATGTGTAGATTATAAATTAGGCACAGAAGATAAAATTTTCACTGATAATCGTACATTTATGTAAAATAGTTCTTTGGAATACATAATGCTTTATCACTTACTGGAAATGAAAGCAAGTTTTTGTACTAAGATGACTGTTTATTTTTGCAGAAAGAATGAACTCTTGGTTGAGTATGTGATACTGAAAGATCTTGAATATTTTCAGCATTTCTCAGAGTTAATATTTTGTTTTTTAAATTGTCAGTGCGGAAAATGCTGCTTTATATAAATGTATAGTACAAAAAAAAAAAAAAAAAAGAAAAGAAAAGAAAAGAAAAAACAGCAGAGAAAAGTATGCTTTGGGCAGTTTCAGCAGTTGTTGGTAATTGTATCCTAACCTGAAGCCAAAATTTATTGAATGATTCTTTTTTTAAATGAAACTCAATTTGGTAATTTAAACAGGATTTACAAAAAACAAACACTCTAACAAGATATATTCCAAAGATACACTAATCTAATACTTCCATACTGAGCAGTCACGGCATTAGAAGTCTGTTTTCTTTGAAACCATCGCTCCTGTAGGATAAAAAAAAAATTTTTTTTTTCTTTGTAGAATCACTGCAGTTTATAACGTACAATAGCCTTGCCTCTAAGCCATGGTGTTTCAGACAGTGCTGGCTGGCATCACGTGATGTGACAGCATGCATAGTGCTGTGTGTTTAGAACCAAGGCTACAATGACATCACACATTGTTATGGGGTTGGGTGAATCCTGCCAGAGCTCTTCATTATGGGTTTGACTTTGAGTCAAGTTTTGGCCATTTCACATTCAGAAACTGTTCCTTGTTGCCACACTTTTTGTCTTCTCTGTTTCCAGTTTGTTGATTATGAATTTGTTTTGGTTTTGATGTGAAATGTTTCCTTCCTCCCACAGGCTCATGGCTGTGAAAACTTGGTCCACAATTGGTGGTACTATTTGGAGAGGTTGTGCAACCTTTAGGAGGTCAAGCTTAGTTGGAGGAAGTGGGTCAGTGGAGGGCAAGCCTTGTGGATTTATCCCTTTCCTGGTTCTGGCCTCAGCCTGTTGCTTCTTTATCCACCAAGATGGACGCAGGCAGCTTTATACAGGAGCTAGCTGCCCCACCATCAAGTCTTCTTCACTGATGGTCAGCACCCTCTCAGACTATAAGTTGAAATAAGTTTTTCTTCTCTAAGTGCTGTTGTCAAGTATTTTGTTTTCAGTGAGATGAGAGTAATATAGGGATACTCATCTGTGTTTAGTATGGTTTTGGATGCACACTTCATAATCAGTTAGTGAGGTAGAGGGAGGAAAAGAAGGAGAAGGGGAGGGAGTAGGGGAGAGCAAGAGAACAGCCTAGGTTTTTGGGCAAAAAATTAATACCTTAGCACTCCCTCAAATCTGAGAGAAGGTGTCAGCCACTCATGTCTTCTTAATTCCACACAGAGAGAATAGATCCAAGAGCCACAGGGTTTGGAGGCTTAGTGGTAGAAGTCTCTTGGTGGTAGTGTTTCCTGGCAAACCTGGATTGGACATTGCAGGCAGGATCCAAAGAGGGTCCTCCAACTTTGCCATGCTTAGCTCTCGGAAACTAATGAGTATTAGATAGATACTACGTGTGTCCAGCTAACAGCTCAACCTAAGACCAGTCTTGCAAATCCAGAGCACCCTGGGCTGCTCCTTACGGCCAGTCTGCCTGTCTGGGGTGCAGCTAGGGACTAAGGCTTAGGAGCCCCATTTGCTCATTGTTGGGTAGTAATGGGTGTGCTCATGCCTCTGTGGTCAGTGAGTTGATTAGACTTCAGCATGCTAAGAACAGTCTGGAGTGCAAAGGTCTCTCTTTCTTCCCCTGTTACCTTGCAGAGCAGCAGCAGTTCATCATGCCTTTTCTCCCTCCCTCAATGACAATTTTGGTAAAATTTTTCCTATCTAGGACCTGATTTCATCTTGGAGGATCAAAAGCCAGATTTGTGTATACACTGCAAATAGAACCTTGTCTGTTGGAGCAGATACCAGCCAGCCTTGTGCCCATTTATAGTCAGAATACAGTTGGCCCTCCACTTCTTAGGGTTCTCTTACAGAAGCTGTGCATTCATTCGACTATGTGTTGAAAATTAAAAACTATTTATGTGCTGAACATGCACTTATATTTCTTCTTGTCAGCTTTCCCTGAGTTATCACTCTAACAAGTATTGACCTAGCAGGGAGCTGTATGTCATGAGCATCTAAAGTGTGTCGGATGTTAAATCTTACGCCATTTTATGTAAGGGGCTAAGCTTCTGTGGATTTCGTGTACATAGGGATTTTGAAACCTTTCTCCTGTATCACTGGGAGAGTGACTGTGCCAGGGGGCTGCTTTATTGCGAGTGCTGTAACATACAGCCAGGAGAGCCTGCACACTCAAAAACTGGTTATTTTTGAGGGTCTTCTGTAGGCAGGAGGTCTGTTAAGGTCTTTGGTTTATCTCAGGTAGTGTTTATTTATTTATTTTTTAAGTGTTTATTTTTACGGGTTAGAACTATGATGTTGAATGTGTAATGCTGATAGTGTGGCTTTAGGGTTCACGTGAACTTGATGCTTGAGGTGTCTTGTTACGTAGAAATCCATTTGGGCTCCCTCTGGTGGGCGAAAGACCCATGCGGCCTGCAAGTGGCAGTCACTCTTACAATGTGAACTCCTTTCAATTAAAGCACATTAGGTCAGGCATGATGGCTCACAACTTTAATCCTAGCCCTCAAAAGGCAGAGACAAGTGGATCTCTTAGATCAACACCAGCCTGGTCTATATAGACAGCTCCAGGCCAGCCAAGGCCTAAGACCCTGTCTCAAACAAACAAACAAACAAACAAACAACAGAACTCCACTAAATAAATAAATCAATAAATAAAATTATCTTAAAAAGAGGCTCCTTGAAAATTCCTCTTAGTGCATAAAGTTGAGGAATGAGGGATGGACTTGTTGAATGAACCCAGTCACTTAGACACAGGAAGCTTGCAACACAGTTGAAATGTTTTTTTGTTTTTGTTTTCGGGATTTTTTTTTTTTTTTCAAGACAGGGTCTCTCGGTGTTAGCCTTAGCTGTCCTGGACTCGCTTTGTAGACCAGGCTGGCCCCGAACTCACAGCAGTCAACCTGCCTCTGCCTCCCGAGTGCTGGTATTAAAGTTGTGCGCCACCACGACCGGCTCCAGTTGAAATGTTAAATGCTGAGTGGTTTTTGTTTTTGTTTTTTCCCGAGCTTTCAACATATTTAAGTTTGGAGATCCTAGCATGTGCTACTTCCTACATATTGTGGTGTAGCCTATGCCTGTTTGTAAAAAAATATTCTCATCCTGGGACTCACAGGATGGGCTCACTCAGCCAGTTTTTTCTTCATTTCACAAACTGTTTCTACTTACTTAGTGTCAGTGATAGGAAAGATACTACAGTGATCCTCTGCTTTTTCAGAGGCCTCTTCTCCAGCTTTGATTTCTGTGGTCTAAGTGGAAAAGACGTGCCACAGGGCATGGTGACACAGGAGAACTGAGCAAGGCATTAAAAGTGTGTGTTTGCAGTTAGAAGTCCTTTTGGGCCTAGGCAGTAAGGAGCCGTATGGCCCTGAAGACCCTGCTCCCTGCGTCTGTTGTTCCTAGTGAGAGGTTGTGAGTAGGTGGGCCTTGGGAGCCTTTGCAGTAGGGTAGTCCCGTGTCTGTTCAGTTTCTGTCCTGAAATTCCTAGGGTGTGTTTTAGCATTCCTCTTGATGACAACTGCTCATTGCTTTGAGACATTTTCCCTGAGTCCTTGTATGCTTAGAATTTTTTATCCAGATTTTTAAAAAATGTTTTTTTCAAAGTTGGCATTTTGCAAGTCTTTTAAAAATGAGTTTAATAATGGCATGTACTTTCCTAGTGAACTACTATCATAGCATACATAATTGAAATTGGTTGTGTTAAAATCTGATCATAAAGGTGGTCATTAAACAGAATAGAAAAGAAAAAGAATAGCTGCTGTTACAATTTTGGTGTATAATTTTCTAGACTCTCTTAAATGAATATAAAATTCTCCTATACTAACTTTATGACCTATTCCCACACTCCCATTTTTTTCCGTTTCTCTATTTCCTCTATTTCACTGTTAGCCAGCATTTTTTCTGTCATTCTGTATTGTTGTATATCACTGATTTATTCGCCTGCGTGCCTATTAGAAGTATCTCATAACTGATTCACTTGAATATATCTGTTTGTGAGACTAACTGCTTCCAGCTTGTCACTATTTTAAACAAATAGAATGTTTTTTTTAAAACTAATTTTGTTTCAGATTTATCCTAACTTCTTAAAAGAAAACAGGTAGAAATTTAGTTTGTTTTATATTTAATTTTTTTCTCAAATAAAAAGTTTTCATGTCCTAATATTGATAAGAAATGACTACTGGATCACTTGAAAGCGTGAAGTTACATTAGAACATACTATGACAGAATATGGAAAAGGTGGTAACTAGTATCTAGGCATGGTCACTCAAGCCCACATTCCAGCTCTCTTTAGGCTGTGGCAGGAGGATTGCCACAAGTTTGATGCTGCCTAGGCCATAGTAAGTTCTGTTTAGTGGAGCCATAAAGACCACGTACAGTGAGCTGGGTGACCAGTGTAACAATGGGTGCTGCAGAGACAGGTTGTAGCCACTGCTGTGATGTGAAGTGGGAGTGTGTGGGGTGGGGTTTGTGGCCTGATCGTGAGAATGGACAGATGCTGCAGGTGATCCTGAATCTATGGAATGGGCAGTTAAAATAGTTCAGAATCATGTACAGCCAAAGCAAAAAAGAATTCTTAGTAAGAACCTTGAAAAGAAATGGAAATGGCTCAGTTGGGTAGGGGTTAGAAGACCTGAGTATACAGAAGCACACTGTGAACCTGGGAGGGAAGAGCAAGTGTTGCAGAGGGATTTGGCAGTCTAAATTAGCTTGTAAGTTGGAAGCAGTTTTCATCAGAATTCTAACAATTTTTCTGTGAGGACCAAGAAAGTAGTTGCAAAATTTGTCTAGGAAGACAGATGTGAGGACAGGTAATTGACCTTTTCAAAAATAGCAGAAAGGTTTGTTTGTGCTGCCAGAGCAGGGTGCTGGCCTTCTCAGGCACAAAGCACGCCTGAGCTCTCCCCTAAGGGATGCATGCCGATGTGATGCCTTTAGGCCTAGAACTGTGTGCTTCTGAGTTACCTATGCTTTCAAAGGAGACATGTGAATCATTCTTACATCTCTTAGTGTACATACATTATGAATGGACTAGAAATTTAGTTATGAAAACAAAACAGAAGAAAATGGGAAATGATTATTGGTATACCTAGAGGTGGAGGGGTCTTTTGGAGTTTGTGAAGTAACAGCATCTTAATGACATTAATGATGCTGGTCCTGATGATAGAGCATAGGGGCAAACATGGTGTGCTAAATAAAGAGTGTTTCGGGACAGGAAGGACTCCTTCACTGTCACATTAGGCTTAAAGGTCAATGCCTAAAGTTCTTACAGTTAAAACAGAGAACAAAACTCCATGCTCCAAGCATGGAAATACTAGGTAGCTGGGGGGGGGGGGGGGAACCATAGCAACTAGGCTGTTGATCTTTGAGTAGTGGACTGTATGTGACCTTGTTTCTTGTTCTGTCACTCAGAAATTCTTTAATGAACACACGTTACTTTTGTATAGAAAGCAGAACAGAAGTGAAATGCCTAAAAGATGAGATTTTACTTGTAGTAGGAATTGAGGAAGAATGAAAAGCTTTTGATTAGAAAAATGTCATGGCTAAGCAGTATGCACATATGTGTTAAATGTGCCTGCCTCTGCCTCCTAAGTGCTAGGACTAAAGGCGTGTGCCAACACACCTCATGGAAAAGCCTTCTGTAAAGGGAGTAATTTCCCCATAGCTCAGCTGGAGTTTCAGGTCAGAGTCTCTTAACCTGTCCAAGAAAATCATCCATAAATGTTGCATTGACCTCTTAGCTTCTTGGCTGTCATTGTAAAAATAAGCCTTAGCAATAGCTGGTGTCACTGAGCACCTACTCTACCTGACCTTGTATAGCAACTGTCATTGACTGTCCTGCAAGCCCAGGGTCTATCCTATGAGGAAAATGAGGTTCACCTTCTGGGCTGATACCCCAAGCACTGGAGGTGTGAAGAGTGATGGGAGGGCACCCCGTTCCTGGCTGGCCTGCTGCATTTGTAGGCTCTTAGGTACGGAGGGAGCTGCACTCTGTGACATCCCATGAACCCTGCTGTGCTGTCATTGTCAATTGTTGTCCTTAGGAGCATAATTGTCCTATAAATCACAAAGATTTGAAAGTGCTTGACTAGTTTGGGGAAAGAGGATAAGCTACTATTGCTGAACCAAGCTAATTTTGTGGAGTCTTGAAACTCCTTCTTCCTTGCTGGCTCTTTTTTGAAACAATTGTCTAGTCATGGTGTATTTCTTATAGATTATATTGATGTTGATATGCATTCTGGGAGAATAGGAAAAAAACTTGTGTTAGTGACATCACTGAGAAAGACGTATACTCAGTTTATAGGCATAATGGAGCATGCTGGGGGGCTGAGATGGCTTTTTAGAATTGTTCCGTGAAGCAAGGGATCTTTTGTCACTGAGTGTGAGCTTCCTCCAGGGAAGGACCCTAATATGGAGGAGGAAGCTGACTACTGCTCAGGGCCTTGCCTTGGGAGACACTTGGCTGAGAGCCTCCAGTCGTTGGGGTAAAAGATCCTCAATCCTGAAGGCTGGGTTCCCACACTAGCATTAGCATTGCTGACTGGGTGGAATGTTGCACACGAAGCTGTTGGCATGCTATCCAGTACATTTTAGACACTCAGAAAAGAGCAGCTACTTTAGTGTCATCCTAAGTGCATTAGGAGTAAGGAAGCTGCTTAGTTGTATTTTGGGATAAGATTAAGAAAACCATCAATTTCTTGGAATCTGGAAAGAGACATTTCTTTAGCCAGTGATTATGAAGGCTCTCTGATTGGCCATGCTAATGTTTTTGGCCTGAGAACCCAGCAAAAAGAAGAGGTGAATTCTCAGGGACTTCTAGTCTAATGGGAACTTACAGTAAGCAAAGGTATATAGAGACTATGCCAGGAAGTCATAGTTGTCTCAGGTAAACTCCCGAAGTGCCTGTAGATTAGGTAAAATGACTGGGGAACTTCAGGGGTTCAGGGGACAGGAGATTACTTCTGGGTAAAGCTTAAAGGCAAGTTTGGGGAAGAGGTGATGATTGAGTCTCTTCATGACCCATATATTTTCCATATGTGGGAATGAATAGAGGAGAGACAAGCTTAGAATGAATGACAGACCCAACCAAGGTGGACATTGAGGATGGCAGCTCAGACTGAGCAAAGCCCAGCTTATCCAGGTTGAGGATGAGAAGGCCATGGATGTGCCATATGCGGCTGTCATTGGCTGTCCGGCAAGCTAAGGGCCTATCCTGGGAAGAAAGTGGCCCCTGGGATCTACTCTGTCTAGACCCCCTCCTTTGTTGAGCATGTTTATCCTAATGGGTAGCATGCCACGATACCCTTGCTCCCTGGCTTCTGGTGGGAGTCGGGGGGGGGGAGTTCTAGTGGGATAATGGAAGGCTGAATGAGAGGAGTTGGTTTGGAACTTGGGTACCAGCTTTGCATCCACTCCCCATGATTCCATTAGGTGTCTGTTCACCACCCAGAACTTTTTCTGTGTATGGCAAACATCTTATATATCAGGATGGGTTTAGCTAGTAGGGTGATACCATGCTCAGGGCTACAGTATGGTCCCACTCAAGGAGACCCTGGAAGACTGTGACAAGGGGAAACCAGCACTTTGGACAATTCATCTCTGTCTCTCCTTTTGAAGGTGAATTTTGTTTGATCTCCGTTTTTCTCCCTTCCTTTCTAGCTCAGCATTGCAGAAGAAAAGTCAAGTATTTTCGGCTTCAGTGTGCTTTTTCTCAGTGATGTGGCAGTTCATACTTTTCTTCTAAATATGACCTGAAAGGTTAGAGGTGGTAAATGGCTCCATGGCACACTGACTGTAAATCTGAGCTGAAATGGAATCTGTAAGCCATTATCAGATTCCAGATCAAGCTGCTGTGGCCTTCTCCAGTTTTCGTTTCAGTGAAAGTGTGTTTTCATTCTGTCAGTGGACAGTTCACACACCTACTATTAAAAGAGCATTCACAGTGAATACTTGATGTGAAAAAGACTACTTAAATACTTCAACTCTGAGGGATTCCATTAAAGCAATAAGGAAATTACATTTAATTTTGAATGGAAGAAAGATTTTTAATGCTATTGCCATTAAACATTTATCATCCACATGCAGTGCTGATTTTTGCGAGTAAATTCCTAAAGCACAGTTGGTCTTTACAGAGGTAGAAAGGAAATATTCCTGTCGAATGCATAGTTTGATGTCGCCTTCTTAACTGGAAAACAGCATACATCTCCAAAGAATAGAATGTGATGGTTGATTGGAAACTTTTGGAACTACAGCTTTTAGCTCTACCTCCTGAAAAAAGAAAACATATATAAATGAGTCCCCAGATGAAGGCGTGGTGGGGTACTTCATAGCTCTAATTGACTCCAGACACAGGCCATGATTTGTAAGCAAGCAGTGACAAGAGGAAGTGAAATCAAAATTAAATTAAGGGTAGGAAGGGAAGAAAGAGATATGAAGGAGAGGTGATGAAGTTTCTGAAAGCGTCTAATGCAACTCTGTGAGTAAGCAATTGGAAGTCTGCAACCATGCCCCGGTTGTGTCAGAAGGTGAAGTCTGGAAACATCTTAATCCAAAACCAGATCCCCCCCCCCACTCCACCTCTTGTTTAAGAGTCTGTCTTGATGCTCAGTGGTTGGTGCAATCGAGAGAGTTCAGGTGCTTGCTTCTGGACCAGTTCACTGACCAGTGGTGTAGCATCCTCTGTTGGGAAGCACAGGTCAGGGTGTTGTGGAGACAGCCTTTTCTGTTTACAGTTTGATGTTTTGACATTGTTGTAGATCATGTAAATGAATCAGCTGTCCTCAGTCACCACATTTGTATTGGTCTCACTCATTTTTCTGTTTCCTGGCCATTACTGTCTGCTTAGTGACCAGGGCCTAGAGGACAGGCAGGCCCATTGTCCCACTTCCCTTACAGCGTAGAGCACATGGTTCAGCACATATCTGGAAGTAAAAGAAGTGAATTAGCCACATTTTTTTTCTCTTGCATGTCTATATCACTATGGCTGTGTGGGTTCGGGCCCTGGTCACCTGGTGCTTGAGCCCGTGGAAAAGCATTGGCCCTTTGGCTGCTGCTCTTTCCCTTGTCTGGACTAGTCACTCTCTCTACTTTCTCAAATTTGACTTTACTTGTAAGGCAAGCCATACTCTAACCTAAACTGGTCTTCTGAAGTTGAATCCTTTGCTGCCTGCTTTACTTAATAAGTCAGGAACTCTTTCTGGCCTGTGACACCTTTTTTGTTACTGTTATATGTTATTTGTTGATCACACAAGGCTTAACTTTTCAGGTGAAATTGGAAGAGTACTGTTGTGTGAATTCTGCATGGCATTATTTACCATAGGAGATGCAAGAGGTGAGGTTAGGACTCCACCTTCATGTTTCTCTTCCCTTTCAGAGGATGGATGTAAACACCTCATGGTCCTTATGCCTCCTTGTACGGCCACAGGCTGGCCGAGTCTGGCGTGTAGTACAGTCTCATTACATGGTTCTGGACTAGATGAATAAAGGGCTCTCCCAGATTATTTGTTTATAGTTTGTATCCACAGGGATAAGTTCCCCTCTAAAAAGCCACACAAGTCCTTTTTCATTTTGCCTTTCCATCTCAGAAGTTCTTCCTGCAGCATGTCCTTGTCACCTGCAATGGGTGTTGAGACTGAAATTTAAACCAGTTTCCTGTCGTCCTCCTCTCTGGGAGACTGGAGAGCAGTTCAGTCCTGTCCTCACTAGACACACTCCAGCACATCAGACTGCCTCCAGGAGGAGCCTGAGGCCTTTCCTGTTCCTCATAAAACCACTTTTGTTGTTGTTAAAGAACTTCTATTTCCAATTCTTCATAAAACTTAGTTCTTTTCATAATTGCACTAAAGGGTGACTCTACAAGGGCCTGATAGACCTGTCAGGAATGGAGGGCTTTCTCTTTAAATCTTTCTCCTATTTGGAGTATGTTCTTAGCCGACTCTCCCCTAATGTTCTCAGGCCTAACCTGGGATCTGCTCTCACCTCTCAATGTTTGTTGTTAATATGTGTGTGTGTATAATATATATCTATATTATATAGTACATAAAAATTAAATATAATATAATATATATGTATGTATATATTTTTCTAATATGTACCTTGATTTTTTTCTCACAAGCACTAACTTACATTATCAGGAGGCTTATGGTTACAAATTACAAAGACCTTAATGCAAATCAAATTAGCTTAGATGATCAAAAGAGTTTATAGATCGATATTACTGGCTGGCTGGATCCAGTTGACCTAACAGTGTCACCACATGGTGAGTTTCCTTTGTTCCCTTTAGTCTGCCTTTCAGCATTGGTACTCCTCCTCCTTTTTCACATGGGTTTTGTTTCGTTTTTGTTTTTTTGTTTTGTTTTGTTTTTTGTTTTTGAGACAAGAGTATTTCTATGTAGTTCTAGCTGTTCTGGAACTCACTATGTAGACCAGGCTAGCTTTAAACTCACAGACATCCCACCAAGTGCTGGGATTAAAGGCATACACCTCCATGCTCATCACGTGGACCTTTTCATTCCACTGTAAAAATACAAACATTAGCTTTGGCATCCTCTTAAAGGCCCCCATAAGTCCTTGCTTTGTGATGTCCAAACAAGAGTTCCTCTGTCGTTGCTGGGGCTCAGCTAGTTGACTCCAAGGCCTGTCCTAAAGCTCAGGCCTCCAGAGGAGATGGCAAGCATGCCTGTCCGGGCCACTCAGCTCACCGTTCTTCAGCTTCAGGGTGTCGCGGCTGAGCACTGCGGAGGAGTTCCTCAGAAGGAGCCATGCATAATGGTGGCCAAAAAGAGCTGTGTTGCATTCAAAGCTGTGCCCTCTCACTCCATGTTAGACACATAGTTAGTTTCTATGAACTGAGAGTATCTCTGAGAACCAGGTCTCTTCTCACTTCTGAGCACTTCCATTTGAGCATTCCCTATATGTCTAGCAGGCAAACACAAGTCAGATCATCTCTAATCTTGAGAATTCCAAGTCTAATGAAAGGACAGGGAGCATTAAGGTGTATAAGGAAAGCCTATTGTGGTAAGTGCTGTCGCCACAGTGGCAGATGGCAGAGGGCATGTGAAGTTCTCATGCAGGAGAGCTGACTTTTCAGCTTGACCTAAAGGGTACAGAGGGATTCCCCTAATTGCGAAAGGAACAGGTTTCTCCTGAAGGCGGTGCTGAACTATCATCCATTTCTGTCAGGGACTCACACGGTCAAATATTGTTAGAAAGTTCTTTCTGCTGCCTCTTGTGGGTCAGGCTGGCAGCAGGGATGATGACCTGGTCAGCCGTCACAGTAACACTCTAGGGAGACCCAGTAGAGTTCTGAATTAAGCAATAACTGTAGGGAGAGAAGACAGAGTCAAGACATGTCTGACAGGAAGTAAGCTCCATTAGATATAGAAGATGACAGTGTTAAAGATGTCATTGAGGTTTGGTTGGAGTGGAGGTGGTTACATTTTGTGCTGTTATCTGAGCTACAAGGCCAACAATTGAATGATACATTGATTGGGTACCTGCAAAGACAGACATGCACTGAAAGACTAGGGATTAATACCCAGGTGGCATGAGTATAGGTAGAGACTAGACTTTGGAGAGTGAAGAAGAAAAGGCATGGGGTAAATCATAGAGAAAGACATTTGAGAGGTCATCAGAGCATAGGATGCCCGAGGCATTGGCTCTGGAGAAGGCAAGTATGTGGGGGCCGCCACATAACATGTAGCTTATAGCCTAGGATAATGGCAGGGACCCTGGAGTCCTCTGTCCCTAGAGAGTGATCTGTGGTCAAGTAACTTATTAGCTCCATTTTCTTCCTGGTAATGGGTGAAGAAAGTTGCTTTTAATTGAGGAAATTACAATGAATAAAGGGCATTGAAAGTGCTCAGCCTAGACAGTAGATGTGTGGGGCACTCTGCAGATACACATTCCTGTCTCTGCATTGGTGTACCAATCTACGTATAGAAATAGTTTCTTTGGACTTAAATATATTTGTTTCTCTGAAACACCTTGAAGGCTTTTCAGATCATTTATTGGGTTGTTTTTTTCCCCTTGCTGGTTTAAGTTTGACCTCGAACTTAGATGTGTGTCTTTGGTTTCTTCTACATTTTGTGTATTTTTTATTGTTCATCATGCTTCATAGTAAACAGTTTCCTGTCTTCCTTTCCTACTCTCCTTCCTTCTCTCCTTCTTTTCAGTTTCCTTCGTCAGAATCTTTTCTAAAACTGCTATGCTCCGTCAGTTGCCTGCATTGGGCAATCAGGCTACTTTCCTCATGCTTCTGTAGAAACTGGAAATAGTTTTGAGTCTTTTCGGGTCAGAGTCTGGAATCCGAACTTGCTGTCTTTTCTTCCTCTTCCGTTTTCCCAAGTCAACATCTTAGACTACTGGCTGGATCTGTGTGCCCACAATAACCTAAAACAGCATGAAGCTGGGATCCGAGTTAAACAGAATATTGCACCAAGTCCGTTATGTTTTGGCCTTTTTTGAGCCTAGATTAAAGTAGAGTGGTATTCAGGGTGTGACTGTGTAGCTGAATCCCTAGCACTCACTGAGCCTGGCATCGTGTGTGTTCATTTTTCAGTAACTGGGTGGGTCACTTTTTTATTTATTATGAACACAAACACTGATGCTAACAGCTGACATGTGAAAGGAAAGAAGGCGCTGGTGATGAAAACCATTTAATGATTAGTGAGGAAACAAATATTGTTTAATGAAAATAAAAACCATGTCGAAAGGGCCTAATGCTGACTTTTGGAAATATAAGCATGTTGCGGTCTTTTGTGTACCCTCTGTCCTGTACAGTAGATATTGTTTAAAATTGCTTGGGAACTGGAGCTTGCAATTGTGAGCCTGGAATGTCCTGCAGATAATTAAGTTGTGGTCAGGCTTTGGAAAAATAAAAAGTTCTCGAACTATGATTTTATAAACATGCTACAATAACATTTCTTTATATTTAACAGTTTCTTATAGAAAGTTGATACTCTCATGAGGCATTGATTAAAGGTAAAACATCAAGAAAGAAAAAATATTAAATTAAAACTTCACTTAGGATGTTGACAGTTGGCTTGTAATATTAAACAGATGTGTATGTTCCTGGGGAGAGTCTTCTTTCTGAACTGAATTGCTAAGTTGTATTTTTTTTTAATGACAACTACAAATTTTTGATCAGTTAATAATTTTAAATACCCGTTCTACAATCTTCAGTATCTAACTTCATCTGTAGTTTGAGCCTTCTCCATGATATAATGACTGCTGAGACCTTTGCTGCCTCTTCTAAAGCCTTTCATTTTCCCTGCCCCCACCCCCAATCTTGAAGCTTAGCCTGGCTCTTCTGATTTCATGATGCATTCTTGGAGATTGATTCCTTGAAATAATTTTAGGATCATTGGGTGGAATTCTACCCTGGCAGATTTATGTCTGTAGTTTCCTCCCATGTAAGCTTTGCTTTGGCATTTGAGCACACAAGCTGACCTACATTGTGGTATTGTGTTTGTGTGGTCAATTGTAAAGGCTTCATAATATGTCTGTAGAGCCAGCCATGCAGATCAGCCCATGCCCCACGCTGTGGGGCCAGAGATGCCAGTGAGGGGACCTAGAGGAAACCTGCCCAGAATGAAAGAGATGGGGTGAACTGGCATAGGAGGGCTTTGCCCTTGCACTCTCTAAGGTCAGAGTCCAGCAAGAGCAGTGGGTTTGGGTGGAGTAAATGTGAGTTAGATGGGTGGGTGACTTTCATTCTGTGATATGAAGTGAGAAACACTTTGTGATATCATAGTCTTTAGATCTTTTTGTATGACTAGATAAACTCTGCATCATTGTGTTTAGGGTAATGCAAATTTTAATTGTAGACATCCTTTTTGTTGTGCAGTCCTTGATATGCAAGCATCTTAAGTTTCCTGAAAGTTATCTGGTTACACTGGATAGAGCTTTGGGGCCTTGGACACACTTATTTATCTTGGAGCCGTATATTGTTTGCACAGTCTTCTTTGGGGAATCAGAGTTTTGCTGTTGTTGTTTTTTTTGTTTTGTTTTTGTTTTTTGTTTTTTTGGTTTTTTTTCTCTACAGATTGCATTTGGAAAGCTCTGATTTGGGGCCTTAAGTATATGGGAGACTTCTTTAGTAAACAAAACCTTACTAGACTATCTAAAATACAAAAGTATTTTGCTCCAAGAATTATATATATGTGTGTGTATATACACACACACACATATATACACACACACTGTATGTGTTGTCTATATGTGTATATGGTATGTATGTATGGAAAATGAATTTTGGTGTGTGTTGTCTTTACAGTTTAATTCAGTCTGCCAGGTTCTCCCAGAAGTAAAATTCCCTGATTAACTGCACCCTTTTGGAAAGACTTGGAATTTTGAGCCATGTACAAAAAACAAATTCATATAATTTGTTGCTCTAGAAAGAGCCACCAGTTTTAACTTAAGATTCTGAAAGGCAATAAAATGTATCATTAGGGGGTTATATGTACATAGTTTCCCCCCTAGTCTTTATACTGTTTCGTTCCAAATCTCTTCCAATGTTTTGCTATTAAGGACTGACACAAATATTTTGGATAGTTCTCTCTAACCAGAATTCGTAATTATTAACAGATTTAAGTAGAAAATTCTGTTTCACTCTGCCATTCTTACTGCATCATAAGATAACTCTGTAAATGATATTCATTTATAGATATTTTGGCTAGCTCACAGATCCTAATTTTAGTATTACGCTTGACTGAGCAACAAGCTGCTGTGATCAGCTAAGGGAATTGTATTAGAAAGGCTTTATTTTCTCTGTCTGTGTAGTTTGCAGTATCTTCCACCCCTCAGAGAAGCACAGCTTTAAGAGTTGGTTTTTCAGTTTTCAAAGTTAATAGTCAAAACATAGGGCAAGGGAATGCGAGTTTTTCAGAGCAGGTGATGACTGTACCCTCTATTGTGAGACTCACACACTGCCATCTTTTAAGCACCTCACTTGGTCCTCACTTGTCTCTACATAGTGTTTGCTTCTTCTCAACTGTTTTACAGATAGTGAAGTCTGTGTGTTAAGGAAGAGGGGATATACTATTCCTTCCCCAGGAGATGAGTTCTTGGGTCTCTTCACCACTCAGTTATGAATTGGGAAGTGCAGGGTACTTATTGGTCCCTAGTGGTCTGGAATGGGAACTGCATCTCTTGAAATTTTCACTAGAACCCTTTATGAGTTTGATTGGAGAGAAAGACTCTAATAATTGTAGCTAGGTTACTTTATTTAAAATGCTCTTTTGGGCACAGCTGCACTACTTTTCCTGCCCAGGCTTAGCTATAGGCCACGTGAAATCCTGGGTGCTAGATTTGCACCTGTCCTTTAAGTCACTTAGGACTTGGAGGGACAGTCTGAATATGTGTGTGTGTGTGTGTGTGTGTGTGTGTGTGTGTGTGTGCGTGCAAAGAAGGTGGAGGAGCTCTGGTGGGACTCGCCTTTGTCATCTTTTTGTCAGGTTTATCTTAATTTTCATGAAAATGATGTGTTTGTTACTGTGGTCACACTGTGATTAAGCTTTGGCTGATGTAGGATATTTTATTGTCCCTGTCCTGGAAAATTACAGCAGTTTTTATGAGGAGTGGTTTGTGGGTTCACACAGCCCACTCGGAGTGCCACTTACTATAATTCCCTTCTAAAAGAACCATAAAACATCATGTAAATTGTTTAAAAAGGGAAAGGGCTTTTCTGAGAAAGACAGGACATCTCTCCAAGCTCCATGGCTGAGCCCAGTTTATCTGAAGCAGCAGGAGGGTTAGTAAATAGAGTGCATGCGGCTGAGGCCAGGAGACTCTGAGCTGCAGCTGCCCAGCTCTGCGCCAGGGTTGGTGTGTATAAAGATCTGCATTCTGTGACTTTGGGTGAAGTTAAGGAAAGAGGGAAGTGGGAGGTGAGAAAGGAATTAATTTAAAAAAAAGTCCTCAGCAGTCACATAAGGAGGCCATGTGCTCATAATGTGCATTAAGACATGATTTTTGGTAGCCACTATTGTGTAGCTTATATTGAAACTCACATGTAGACTGACCTAAAGAAGCTTTCTTTCCTTGGCAGTTTCTTCATGCCAGTTGGCTTGCTGTGTTCCGTTTATGTGCAGTGCATGAAGAAAGCATAAAATGACACAAGCACAAGGCCAAAGTTCTGTCATGGTTTCGTATAAATGCCTTATTCTGATCCTATCTTGGTTTGAGCATGAGCCTTACAGAGAGCAAGGGCGGAAATTGGGAATGATTTTCTACAGCAGTTACATGCTACTCTGCTTCTAGCCATTCAATACAGGTCGATCGTAAGCTGAGCAAATCGGTATAAGAAAATCTGTATACATGTGAAATGGGAAATCGGGGCAGTTGCTCATTTTCCGTGAAGATATAACTTATGGTAGATTTAGTTTTAGAGCCACTTCCTGGGTCTTAGCGAGATTATTATACTTGCAGTGATTTCTTTTAGAGGCAGGAATGAACCATCTCTAATGACAGAAACAGTAGCCTGCAAAATGCACCTCTGTTTAAATCAGTGTTGTTAAAACACCCTCATTATCTCTGTGCCTTAGCAGCTGATTTTGTCACAAGGTGGCTATTAATCAAATGTGTGTGTCTTACCAGAGTGTGTGTCTCTACCAGAGTGTTGGTGAAAATGTCAAGTGTGACTGTGAATCTTTGTTTTCAGCCTAAAAATTTTCTACATATATATGATGTCATGAAGAATAGCAGCCTAGGATGTATTCTGTGACCATAAATTCCCCTTGCTGCAAAACCCAAACACACACACACACACACCCCTACCTCCTGAAATGGAAACCTTTTGAGACTATCCTACATTCTGTACGCTCTATTTTCACTTCTCTACTTTTATCAGTATGATAACAGAAGTGAATTTGGGGAATAGGAAATGAAGCTATAATTGGAATGGAGATTGGAAAAAAATAGATAGTCCTCATGTCATGATGTGAATGGGAAAGCCATGAGGAATGCACAGACTGGCTGGCTACAAGGCGGCCCTCAATCTCTGTTTTCTCCAGGGTTCTCTGACAGGATTGAGGGCGGCTTGTCCAAGGTGTTAGCCTGAGAAAGCCTCTGTCTGTGTTTCAGCACACCAAGCAAAGGCAATGGCATTTCAGCCGGGGCTGGGAGTCCGTGCAGATGTCCACGGGGACTTGGAGCCTGAACACTAGGGACTCTCTAGGGACTTACGTGATGCTGTGTGGTGACTTCATGGTTGTACTGCTGGATAAAGAGTGCTGTGTTTGTGCGGGGAGGGTCTCTTTTTTTAGATTAGGAAGTAGTTTTGCTTGTTTTGTTTTAGCACAGACAAAATTCCTAGTCATTTGCAATTCGTAAAGAACTATACTTTGGGTTTAGTGAAGAATATGCTTTATTTTTAAGTTGTCCGGCTAGAAAAGAACCACATCAATGTTTGCTTTTTCTGCTTTTCCCTTGAGCCCTTTAGGAAGTATTTTCTGTGGACTGTGAGTGACGCAGGCTCGTTTATCAAACAGTAACATTTGCATGTGAGAATCTTCATCATACAGCAATTCCTGTCAGAAAACTGCAGCTTCAGAAAATATGTAAGAGATGTAGCAATTAACCTACATGCAGGTTTCTAATACTAGAAAATGGGCAGCTAGTTACATTCAAAGACAGGATCTGATGGGCCCAAATTGCTTAAAACAGCACAGTTACTGAAGATCTTCCCCAGGGAGCTCGAGAAACCATTTAACAGATGAAAGTACATTCTGAAAAGTCTGACCTTACAGGCAATCATAAAATGAATCAAAACAGTGCTTTTTTCCCCCTGAAATGTACAGAGCCCATCTGTGTCTAATCCAGTAATTATAGACTGTGTTCAATTACCTTTTCAAACTTGGAGCAGACTGGAGACTAGGCAGTGAACAAACATAGGGTTTTGTCTAGACCTCAATTGACCACAGTCTAAAACGTGAATTTATATCTAATTTTATTTTTTGTTTGGTTTGATAGTTCTTAGAGGATTCATTTTTGCTACTTGGTATTTCAGCCTCTTGATCTCAGACACCGCCCTTTCTCATCACAAAGCTTTTGTATCGGCTGTGGCTTAAGCTGTAATGAGAGGTTTAGTTTTGCGAATTCACTGTTGCCTGCAAATCAATAATTTGCGCTAGAGAAAAAGCTGCATTGGGCAGGGGGAGGGGATTCTGCCAGTGAGTGGCGTTTTTTAAACTAGCCCTTTAAATGTATTGTTGCTGACTGTAACTCTTTGTTGAATGCTAGGGAAAAATAAATTATTTTTCCTTAAGCATAAAAAACTCTTGATAATTTTCAGTTACTGTGTCTATTTACCATTTTCAAAATTACACAAAGATGCCAAAAGAAATCTCTTTCTCTCTTCTGCTGGTGTACAGGTTTTGTGTACCTTCATTTTTATTGTTTTTGCTGGCTGTGTTATAAGGTGCATTTCCAACCCTTAAATAAGTTAGTTTATGATCTGATGAATCAGATTGTTATATTTTGTCCAAGAGCCTTGGCAGTTCAAGGTTTTTGTTTTTGTTGGTTGTTGTTTTTCCAAGTGCAAAACAAAAGATGACCGCAACCTTGCAGTAGTGTAGCCTTTTCTTTGTTGGTTAGTACCACTTATCTCACACCACTAGTGTTGCCAACAAATATTTTGGGGAAGTATCATTGCATACCAGCTAAGAACTTTTCCAGAAACTTTCTAGTATAGCAGTTTTGGATAGCTGTGCTCCTTTAGATATCCCCCACCCTTGGAAGGTTTAAGGTCTGACACAAGGGAGAGACTAGTTGCACTTGGTTGCCTAGATGCACTTTCTGGGAGTCACCTGAAGAAAGAAACTAACAGCTGGTCATGAGCACCTTGTTTACAGAGTAGGGCGAGCTGTGTGCTTAGAGCATGTAGCGCTGTGCTCCCCTGTCTCCTCCCTGGCTCCGATTGCCTGGCACTGTTGACACAGTATTGTAGGAGGCTGGGAACTCCTGATAGGAACTGGAGGGACACTTTGGGTCCTCTGCCATCTATCCCTCTTTACTTAGCAGTTTCTTTGCCCATCTCTTCACTGGGCCAGCTCCTTCCCAGCTCCTACATTCCTTGCCTAACGTGGGAACTCCTTTTGTTGTGTGGGCTTCCTATTAGCTGATTAGCCCTACTTACAGCTCTACTCAAGTGTAAGTGCCTTCAGATCAAGGCTGGGTGGGCGTATGTTCTCCCGTTGTATCCCAGCCTCAACACAATGCCTGGCTTGTGCAAGCAGCCTGCTCTTGATGGCTGAGTAGGGACAAATGAATCTTCCATTGAATTTTTAGTACTGAAAGGTCAAAGTGAAGGATCCTTAAAGTTAATAGAAATTGTATCTGAATGACACTTAAGTCCAGACTCTTTCTCTGTAGCCAGAACCCCAAAGATAGAGCTTTATTTCCCACTCTTACTTTTTAAGTGATAGTCGTCATAAAATGAGTTTTGTCTTTGGAGTCTCAGCTTCTCCTCCAAGCTTCCCTCTCTGCCTGTTGCTGTGCTGGCTCTCTTATGGCTTATGGCAGGTTTTATGCAACTGTTTACTCCATCTTTAGTGAAAAAAGTGAGAAACCGTTCTCTGGTTTGCACATCTGCAAGTCTTCCTGATTCCTATGGAAACTTGGCAGGGATAATCACCCAATAGAGTAGAGCACTTAACTGCTTGAAAGATGCTGCGTAATGTGATGATGTCATAATGGAGAAGCCCTACCCTTCTGAAGTATGAGATTGGTGGTGATGCCACCTTTATGACAACCCCACAGCTCTCTCCTTGCACAGTTGCTATTCCCCACCCTCCATCCTCAGTGTCTTCACATTCCTTCTCTCAGGTTGAAAGGGAAAGAAAGCATCTTCATATAAAGGTAGTGATGGAGCAGTAGTCTAAACAGTCCACAGTTCTCCAGACACATCCCAGACCACTGGCTTTGCCCATTCTTTTTTGTTAAGCGAAAATGTAGAATGTGATTTTTTTTTTTTTTTAAGATCACTTTGGATTTTTAGAGACTTAGAGTGTGTCACATTTAAGTAATCCACTTAAGGACTGAAAATACTACTCTTTTTGTGATCTACATCCTGTCAAATGTAGTCCCTAAAACCAACCAATACACTGTTAGACCCAACAATAGAGGAGCCCAAGGCCCAAGGCAGGTGGAGGTAGGGGTACAGTGAGGAGGTAGCTCTGGAGACAACAGTGAAGGTTGAGGTTGCCTTCATGTCCTCAAAGCACACCTTTCTCTTTTGAGCTTGACTCGCCTCTGACTAGAGGAAGGGGAGCTGTTTCTGGGATAAGGAGTTCTATTGGAAGCTAGAGACTCAGGCCTGCTCCCCGCAAAGCTGAGGTTAGAGAGCCAGGTCACAGAGCAAGATGCAGGCTACTCTAATCCACAGGGTGTAGTTCCCGGGTTTGCTGCTGAGTTCTGGATCTCCTGTCTCTTAGCTCTGCTTAGTCTCTGAGAAATCTTAAAAATTTTTTTTAAAACTTTGATTGCTTCTCTTAGCATTCTGAATTGGGTGCATTCATGTCCATTTGATATGTATATTATCATATTCTTGGATTTTATTCTTGAACCCAGTTGGAAAGTTTCAAGGTAAACATTTGGTTTTCTGTTAGCCCACAAATTGGGCCATGGTTGTTCAATGATGGCCTTGTGTTGACTGAGGCAGTATCACATGTTAAGTGTATTTTGTTAGGAGCCCACAGAGCACAGCAAATGTCAGCCCTTTGTCGTGTCTGATTGTGAGCAGTATTCACTAACACCAGGTTCCATCTTCAGGTACCAAGGTGTCATCCAGAAATGCAGAGTCTTGGTGAGAAGTCCTGAAAATCTAGGTGTAATGTGTCCTGCTGGCCCCATTTCCCAAAGTTCATGGCGGTTTTCCAGTGAGTTCGAATGTGCCTTGGAGAACTCCACCCACAAACCTGTCTCAAAGGTGGAAAAGCTGTCCTCAGTGTTGTGAGCTGCTTGCTGTACGTGGTGCTTGCTAGTCAGCCAGGACTACCAGCATGGCTTGGTGGGCACTTGCCATTCCTTGCCCCCATAGCATCCTCTGTCAACCGCAGGGCCACCCTTCTTTTGGAAGCTCACACTGAGAGAATGACAGCTGAAAGGCAGAGAAAACATGGATCGGAAATGGGCAGTTCTGGAAGAGGTTTTGGTGTCTGGCTGCATTGTTTCGGAGGCGTAGGCAAATAGCCACCCTTGTTGTGGTAGGGTCATGTAAGTCAGTGGTGTTGACTGGGATAATGCTGCCTCCACAGAGCCTTTGCCAGTCTTGGGAGACGTCTCTGCTTTCTTTAGGGGCTGATAACTGGCATCTTGTAGGAAGCAGTTGGGGGTGCTGGTAAATATATTCTGCTATATAAGTTTCTCCCATAAATACAACCTCCTCTCTGGACCCCAGGCAAATTATCATGAAACCTCAATCTTAGCAAAGATGAAGTTGAGAAATCTAAATGTAAACCCATCCCTCATATGTAGCATTCATAGTACATATTAACACCTTCCCTCCTCTTGTCAGAGACTGATTATAACTAGTCTGTTCGGGGGACTTAACTAACATAGGAATATACATAAACTAGTTGTAAGTCTTGGGTAGTGAGTGCTAAACACTCTAGTCCCATACTTCTGATCTTCCAGGATATAGTCAACCTGGGATAAAGATAATATCCATTGCACTGTTTTGGAGAGGTGGGCTTCTGTTCTCTCCAGGTCAGCCTTGCAGGCCGTCTTGAGCTCCTAGGCACTATCCGCTCCAGCATGAAAGCACTGAAGGTGATGCCTGTTCATAACTTGTCAGAAACACTGGCTCAGAGTTACGCCATCCACCCCAGGATTTCCTCTGAGAGGGACATTCAACCTACATAGGAAGGAGACAGTCACCATTTTAAGAATAGCTGTCATTCTAAAAAGCCAAATGTTGTACCACATGAAACAACAACAACAAAAAATAACTCTCATGGTCTGCTAAGTGTGAGCTTGAAAATATCAGAGCCTTTGAGTCACTTGCCTGCTCACTTTCAGACAGGGCATGGATTTCTCTAGTAGATCCAGTGAAATGAAAGCTTGTAAGTGACTGGAGCAGGAGCAAAGGCCTGCCATCCCTCACTTAGATGGAGAGCTACCCCCAATCACCTGCATTTTATACAAAAGCTTGAAGGGTCTTTTAGATTTTTTTCTAACAGTTTTTGTTTTAAATCGTGGCCTGTGGTTATCTATCAGTTTCTGACCGTTTCTGGAACTCCTTCATTGCTCTGAGTAATCCAGACTTAAACTACAGAGAATTTTATGAGGGTGCATGAGAAACCCTCTCCTTCTTGGCACATGGTTGACATTTAGTACTCGTTTATTGAAACAGTGAACAGTGATTGCCTTCAACTCTATAGCTCTAAATATTGTCTCTAGCCCAGGAACCCTCAAATTCGTAATTTCTGCTCAGACTCCTCTTTTATACTCTCTGATTAGAGGCATCTGTTGCTATCTATATATCTAGATGTCTGGAAAGCGGTAGTTCTGCTTGCTGTCTGTCACATGCACTGGGCACATGGCTGTCCCAAGGAGCGTGGTGGTCCCCTCTGCTTGGAATGCTTTGCCCAGGTGTCTACATAGATATGCATATGGTTGACTCTGAGCTCTGCATCAAAACTGGCCTCACTGCCAGCCTCTCAGAGGTCCTCATGATGACTGTATTTAAAGTGTAACTCTACTCTCCTTCTGAGCTCTACCTCAGTTCTCCCTACCTTGACCTGCATGTGTACTTGGCTATACCTGTACTCGTCCAGAACTTCATTAGCAAATTCCTTCATTCCTGTCATTTTGTTTTCTCAAGAATCGCATAAATGTGATTGCATAGTGTGTAACTCTTTGAAACAATTCTGCTTAGTCTGACTAAAGGAGCATGCTCTTGGGAGTTCTCAAGAATGAACCTATGGATATTGCCTTCCTGCTTTATCACACAACAATCTTTTGTTGTATGGAACACTATAGTTATCTATCGCCCGTGGAGTGGGCCATGTCTGCTTTTTGGCACTTTTGAATTGAGCTACCATAAATATTTGTGTGTCAGCATAAAGTTTGCATTTCTCTAGGGCTGATACTTAAAAATAGGATTGTTAGTTCATATGGTGTTTGTTAACTTTCTAAGAAATTGCCTATAAACAAATGACCATAGCAACATTATTTATTATGATAAATATCCAAAGTTCATTAGCATTAACTGCTTTGATTGAATTTTTGTTTTTAGACTGTGATGGGGCTTCTCTTTCAGTTTTTCTTCCCTTTCTCTCCCTTACTACTCTGGTTAAACTATCCTTAGAGGACTTTGTGAAGATACATACATGCATACATACATACACACACATACACATACATACATACATACACACACATACATTATTTATCAGAAGGAAGAAACAAAGAATTGATACCTGTTGAACCTGCCTGTACCTTGAAAACACATTAAGTTTAAGATGTCAGTCATGAAAGGACCACACAGTGTATGAATCCATCTCTATGGCCTGTCTAGAAGGCAAATACATGAGGAATAAGAACTTAGAGAAGGACGTGGAGTAACTGGGAATGGACATGGGGCTTTGAGGGTAATGCAAAGGCAATGGATGGGAACAACACTTGCATAATTTGTAAATATGGTAAAAACACTAAAACATGTACTTTTAAATGAGTAGATTGGGCATTGTGTAAAATAAATCTCAATAAAGTACTTTTAAAAATTTAGCTTGCTCATCAACATGCCTGTCCCATCTGTATTTCTACTAGCAATGTATTTAAATGTTGTTTGTCAAATATTTCATTGGTACTTGCTGTTGTCAGTAATTTTTGTCTGTCTGTCTGTCTGTCTGTCTGTCTGTCTCTGTGCTTGGGATTGAGCAGGTCAGGTATTACTGTCCTACCAGGCTCTATGTCAGTGGTCTGCTGGGTAGATGGTGCCATCTATGCTAATAGCACTTCCACAGTTGCCAGTGATGCAGACACCTTTCACACACTTGTTTGTTTTCTTTGTGAGTGGCCTGTTCCAGTCTTTTGCTCACTTTTAAGTAAAACTGTTTTTCTTGGCTTGAGTGAAATCCTTTATATATCCTGGATATAGGTACCTTGCCATATGTATGATTTGAAATACTTTCGTGTCTTAGAATGTGCTTGTCTTCTTGGCTCTTAAAGACATTTGTTGATCACCTACAGGGTTCATCTGTGGACTGAATGCACAGTGGGGTGTCTGGCACAAAACAGGGCTCAGTGTTTAATGATTGGGTGAGTGGATTCCTTCTTTATCACACAGCAACAGATTTCCCTTTCCCCCACCAGGCAGTATGGAAATGTAAACCCTATTAAGTCATTTTCTGATTGCAACGTTTCTTTTCTTGTATTGCCTTAGAGGGATTAGCAACCTCTGTGGAGATTATAGAGCTGGTGTGATGCTGGCTGACTTTGGGATTCTTCCTCTTCTGCCTCCTAGTTTTGCCTTGCCCCTGTTGACCCACCTTCCCCAGCCATCTTTGCTGGGCCAGCTTTATCTTCATGTCTTTAGCACAAGAATCACTTGCATGCATTCATCCTGCGTCTTGAGTCAGCTGTAGTCGCTAGCCCTTGAGACTCACATCAGTGCTACAGGCCCTGCCCTCTCCCCCAAACTAAGTTGATGATTTCACTTTACGTTCTGGAACCATTTCTGTGATTTTGCCTCAGAGGACTTCAGTTATTTATAAATATTTATTTAGGGTTTTTCCCTTTGCCTCACTGTAAGCTAGTAACTTTCAAATATTTTTATGTATTCCCCCAAAGAATTTTGAAACAACTAGGTAACCGCTCTCACTTGCAAGGTATATAATTTCCAGCATGCTGTAAAACTTAATATGTTCTAGTGCAACTTGGTCACCCCTCTTCTGAATATACCCCAGTGTCTTTGATGTTGCACTTGGTCACCTCTGCTGTGCATCTCTGGCTGCCCTTTACAGTTCCAAGAGCCACAGCCTTGCTTTTCCCTGATGAGCTCAAACTTGTGCCTCAGAACCCATCTGTGTTTGTACTCTTCTTTATATTGTATCTGTCTTTGCATTGGTCATGCTGTCAGGGGGTTCTATGGAACAAAGATGAGCATATGAGTTGAAATGAAAGTCTTTGGGGGGGGTTTCAAGTCAGGGTCTCTCTGTGTAACCTTGGCTGTCCTGGCCTCGCTTTGTAGACCAGGCTGGCCTCGAACTCACAGCGATCCGCCTGCCTTTGCCTCCCGAGTGCTGGGATTAAAGGTGTGCACCAGGCTGAAATGAAAGTCTTAACTGTCCATTTATTTGGTCCGCATTGGGATCAAAACCAGGGCCCCACACATGCTGGCAAACATGAGGTTTAAAATGTTCCAGTGACCAACAGTCTTTCAGTGCTCTGTGTTGTTTTCTCTATGGTTATTATTGACTTGTGGATTAGGAGAAATGTGCAGGTTTCACTGGAGGGGCCTCTCAAGGTGTGGGATGGTCTCCCTTTGCTTTCTAAGTGGCTAGGCACAAGCTAATGACATCATTCTTTTCTGATATGTCAATGTTCAGAACTGGTTCCACTCTTAGTTTCCATGGCTTGTAGGCAGGAAAAGAAGACAATGGAACTCTATGGAATTATGAACCCAAACTATCATTTTAAAAAAATAGTCTTATCAGATAACTTATTTTCCGTTTGTTTCGTTGAATGGGGGGAAATGGAATTCCCTGAATTGTGCAAGTGTGGCTGGTCGGTCATCAGAGCCATTCCTTCCTCAGCTTAAGCTGCTGCTGGGTGTCCCTTTGATGGAAGATGGGTTAGATCTAGGACAGAGTTGCTCGAGACTGGTATGATCTGCCTTTGTCTCCAGTGGGAGACAAGCTAGTGGCTACCTGTGGGGAAGGAGCTCAGTGGGGTGGTGTCGGGAAGACGGTATAGGGGAGGTGGGAGCAACAGTAGTTCTTAACTGTGTCTGAACACACGGCAGCCAGTGTCTCCTTCCAGGGATGCCCAGCCTCTGCCATGGGAACTGCAGCTGAGCCCTGTGCCAGGCAAAGCTGAGCACAGTTTGCTTTGCTTTGCTTTGCTTTGTTTTTATACCAGTTTCCACAACTCAAGGCATGGAGTAAGACCTCGGTTTTTTAAAAAAAAAAATCTACTGATACTGAATGTAGGAAAAACTTTTGTTGTAAAATTGAATTTCAAAGTCATAAATCTTTTCAGTTTTATTTGAAAAGATGTAAAGAATAAAATACTTTTATTCCCAGGTATCGTTGTGCTGTGAATTAATTTTCAAGAGCAAAAATACTCTTTACAGCAATATTTTTATTGACTTGGTAGCTTCTGGCCACCCCTGCCTTTCCGTTGCTTCAGATCGCCTTTATTGCTTTTAAGTAACCAGATTCTTTTCAAATGCTCTGCTCGGACAACATTTAGGTACCTTTGATGCTAATGCATCAGTTTATACTAAATCAGTGTTCACACAATTGGAAAGTAATGCTGACATTTCTTCTCTCTCACCTGTGGAGCTTTTGAGGCATCTGATAGATAGAAGATGGTTTAGGGGTATTTCATGCCATGGGGTTCTCTGTGTGCATCAGATTAAGTCTGTGATACTATGGTAAGAAATCTGACTGCAGACGGCAGCTTCTCGTTTTGCGAGTGTGTGGACCATGGTGCTGAGTAATATCCTGACGTGTCTGTTCTGCTGCAGAAAATCTAACACAGATTTGCGATTGCCTTTTTAAAAGCTACACTTCTCCAGGAAACCTTATCTTTACTTTGGCATCTGGTTTTCTGTGAAGTCATAATTTTGGATCTGAATTTCCAGCTGTGGCATCTAGCTTTATGGAGCCTGAACTGAGAATTAAAAATTAGGTTATGTGTTTCAGTGTGTGAAATGAATGTTATCTCTGTGTGCAACAGTGTGGTGCTTGTGTTTAAGGATTTTAGTTTGCAGGATTATTTTCTGATCTGCTCTAAAAATAAAAATTAAAAAAAACACCCAGCCTCGCAACAATGGACAGCTCAGAGTAATGCCCTGGGTTTGCCTTCTTCCAGTGTCCCATGACATAATGTGGTGTGCACATCTCCACAAGGGAGAAAAGCATAAGATGGCAGGCTACCAGCAAGCCTCCAGTGGCTCCCTCACTTCCCAGATGAGAAACCGAGGCCTTCACTTTGTCCTGTGTGAGTGAGACAATGGTCACTAGCTGGAGGTGAAAGGAGTCAGAGTTAATCCTGTTAGGGGAAATGACATGGCCTGCTGTTTGCCACGGAAGCAGTCCTGTGCAGAGAAGGCTGCTCAGACTAGTAGGGCTAGAGGCCAATAGAATAGGAGACAGATTCGCAAACCTTCTCAGGATTTAAGTGTTTCCACTCTCTACTCTCTAAATCTACTCTTCAGTGTTTATCCTAATGAATTACAAAATCAGGGATTTTGAATACAAGAATGTCTTGATGTAGCTAATTGATGGTCGTTGCAGCAGGATTTGTCTTGCAGAATTAGATACCTGGTTGTCTAGCAATGGAGACATGCCTCTATTATGGTCAGTGTAACAGATGGATATTATGTTGCTATTAGAAGTTTTAAGAAGCTTTTGGTGCCAAATGAAAGTAGGCTATAGAATATGATTTTATTCACATAGGGGATGTAAACATACAAACAGTAGTCTATAGCATATTTCAGAGTGCTATCAGTCACTATGGGTTCATTTTACTTTCATTTCTAATTCTGCATAGTTCATAAACTGTCGATCATAAGCAGAAAATAAGGCCAAAAACTTTAATAAAACCTAAGAGACCCATTTTAAAGTTATACATCCATTTTAAAGTCTCACTGAAAGTAGGATCATAGATATAACAAACATGAAGATGGCACTTGGCTGAACTCTCACACAGCTGCCCTCTCTCCAGCCCATGCTGGACCCCACTGGTGGGCAATAGCAGCTTTCCAGGACAGAGGCAGTAAGGTGAAGCCCTTAGGAAACTGTTTTAGTCAGCAGTCATTTTATTTAACCAAAACCAAAAGAGCACGTACATTTGAAAAGCTGTTCTTCGGTATCGAAAGACCATTTCCTTATTCTTTGAGAGTGCCTACTAGTTAGCTCCACTGACTGGAAGATGACATTCTACCACTTGTAATTCTTTGCCTGGTGACTGGAAATGTTCATAAATCTGCTTCTCAGAGCATTCCGTTATATGGGTAACTTGACCCAGTTCCTGGTTCTGGTTTAGTAATTAAGTTGAGTTAGTCATTAAGTAGCAAATGGTGGTGCAGAAGCCAGTGAGTGAATACTGGGAGTCTAAAGCATAGCTTTCATGGAGCAGGCGGTGCTGTGTTCTGGAGTACAGCACTGGCCCAGCAGCTGTGCAAATGAAGCTGTCTTCCTTAAAGGTAAGCTTTCCCAGGGCATACTGTGGTTTTCTTTACTCTCGGAATTCTTTGAAAAAAAATCTAAAAATATTTTGAAGCCCTCAATTCCACTTTATAATTTTGAATTAATAACTTCTTACTACTGTAATTTCATACGTTTTATACTACCCCCAGGAAAAAAAGTATTTACTTACTTCACATTTCTTATATTGATTTCAGTTGGTCTCGTTTTGCATTACAATTATGGCTTTCCATTCCATGAGGTATGGCTTAGAGTTGTGTTTCAAATTTGAAATGGCTCATGCATTAATAAAGCTACTGTTTTTAATTTGAAAGAAATGCTCTCTTAAGGAAAGTTGTTAGGCCTTGGGATGCAGTTTTCAAATGTTTGTCTTGTGACAGTCTCACGTCATTATTCTCCCAAGAGAAGTGGCATCTTTAGCCCCTCAGTTGCCCATTGGGCTAACTGTACATTGATTTCTGTGCAGTCACCAAGGGGCCACAGAGCAGGAGGGACAATGATGTGTACATGATGAGCTTCTTTACAAGGCCTTGGGACAAAGATGATGTCTTACTCAAAGGAAATTCCAAGTAGGCCCAATGCCCAGTCAGCCTCTTTCCTCCCTCCCTCTGCATTTGATGGAAAACCTAGGTGTTTCCTTAAAACTCAAGCTGCTTCTACTTGCCTAATTTGGGCGTTGTGAATGTATGCCCATGTGGATATAAACTGGGTTTATGGTGCTCATTAAACATCATGACTTCCTGAATTCGCTGATAATTTTGTTCTGACAGTGATTTTCTTTTCCCTGACAAACAGAACTGTTTTCTTTGGGAAATGTATGAAATCTTTGATTTTGAATAGGAACAATAGTATAGACAGTCCAAACTCATGCACTTACTTTACTACCTGCGTAATGACTATTCATGAGGTGGAGTGTGGGCCAGTCTTTACTGGTGATTGAAGGTACACTGGAGACATTACCATTATTGGGCCATTGACGCAGTACTATTTAGCAAGAAGTAAAACATCCAGTATTGAAACATTTGCTGTTTTTTGTTGGGAGTGTATTTAACAAGGTGGAAAAAAAGTAACAAACACTTGAAAAATTTAGAAAGACATGTAAACTAATTATAAATTTCTGGTTACAGTATATACCAAGAATTCTCCTTTTTAGAAAAGAATTCTCCTCTTTATGTCTTCATTAGTATTTGTGAGCGCACACACACGCGCGTGCACATTTGTATGTAGTAATTAATGATCTTCTCTTTGACAGCGCTGACAGCCTTTATATGTAAACACCTGTGAGTATGTCTGTCTGTCCTAAAGCCTTATGTTCTTATACTTAGATGATTAAGTTGATAGTAGTAAAACAGCAACAACAACAATACAAACCTTATCCCAGGCACCCTTGATACATCTCAAAATGAAGCAGGGGTGTTGGAGCTTGGATCGTTAGTTTGAGGCTGGTGCAGAATGTTAGGCAGTACAGACAGAGTTGGGGCCAAGGCTGTGCAGCCACAGCAGTTAGATTTGAATCCAGTTCTGGGGCTCAGTAGCTGAGTGCATCAAACACAGCACTGAGCTTTCTTGAGCCTTGGTTCCCTGTGTGTGAGACAGGAATGACCAGTCTCTGCATGTGCAATAACAGCATCTAGACCACTAATCAGGGGCCAGATGAAACTATACCCAGTGCAGTGTTCCATGAGTGCAAGGGCTATATTTGATATTAATTGTAGAATAGTAAAGCAGTTGTTCTGCCTATCATTCCAGCCCTGGACAGCCAATGCCAATTAAGTTGAATGATTAATTTTTCTCCGAGTTTTTTTTTTTCTCTCCAATTCCACAGAGGCATGCTATAAGTACATTATCAGCTGGAATATGTGCTCCCTCTTGGTGGGTTTACGGTGTTCCTAGGAACTGAGCTTGAGCTCTGAGAAAGAAATTAGGTCCACATGGGCAGAGGGGTGGTGTTTGTTGTCTCTGCATGCCTAGCTCTGAGCTGGGCAGTGTCTTCTCTAATGCCTGCTTAGTACCTAAGTTCCTAACTTTAGTCTCCAGAAGCTTCTCTGGTCGAGATGCTGAGTGTGTGGAATCTGATTCTTTGAACAATGTGAAGAAGCCTGTGATCTCGACTGGGTGCACTAGGGAGGGAGTCCTACTTAGTACAGGCTGCTTGGCAGTCTGAAGGGCTCTTCTCCC
The DNA here is from genome assembly GCF_903995435.1 of Acomys russatus. Classification (NCBI taxonomy): domain Eukaryota; kingdom Metazoa; phylum Chordata; class Mammalia; order Rodentia; family Muridae; genus Acomys; species Acomys russatus. Next base: position 29,566,243 of record NC_067158.1, read on the forward strand.
TCCTCAGCGCTGGGAAATCACTGCTTAATCCAGCTACTTGAGACATCTGTTCTTTTTTGCATCTTGAAAAAAGTTCTTAAGACTTAACAATATTTTAGCCTCCTGCATGACACTGCAGCAAAAATGATTTCTGTTACACCCTGCCCCCGGGCTCTGCTGCAGTGGTTCTTTAGGAAAGACGGGATTAGAGATGACGTATAGCTTTCTACACACAGGTAAGAAGGCAGCCTCCTGAGTCACTGAGAAGGGTATGCAGAAACACTGGTTTCAATACTGCTAACATAAGTATCTGAGGCCTCAGCTCTCCCTCTCTAACAGGAAGGTCCCAGCAAGCCCAGTGGGAGTGGAGGAATGCAGATGTTGGCCTGGAAGGGGAGGGACAGATGAGACTGGAGAGTCACCAACCAGCAACACTAATAATGATCTGAGCCTAAGGCTAGCGAATGGGCCAGGAAAATGATGGAGCAGCTGTAGTGGCCAATTGGCTGTCGGAGCAGTGTAGTTGGAGATGGTGACCAGCTATGAGGCCTGAGCTGAGCAGGCAACAGCAGCCTCACAACCTTGACAGGGTGACATGGGAACTCCAGAAGCAAGGCTGCCCCAGATGTAAGGCATAGGATGTGAGAGTCCCAGCAAGAGACAGGGATGAGGGATGAGGATGGAGGATTGATCCCAGCAAGAGATCGAGGTGAGGGCAGGAGAACCCCCTGAAGTTTTGGATAAGGACTGGTTTTGTGTGTGTGCCTTTTCCATCTTGCCTCACTCAGCTACCAATGTTGCTGTTTAAGAGGCCAGAGCTTTTCACTGTTCGTGGGGCCAATCCCTCTGACTTTAGTGCTGTTCAGTTTCAGTGGATGATAACAGATTGTTTGTTCTACCTTTCTTTTAGGAATGTAGAGGAAAGATGAGGGGGAAAATCTTGATTTTGTAATTGTATATAGCAAAGAACTTCAGCGGAAGGCTCCTGTTGAAGGAATGTGCTGTAGCCACAGGAGACTTGACCTGTGCTGTGTAACCATCAGTGGCTCTTGTTCATTCTCCAGCGTATTCACACACACACAAGTCCCTCCAGGGCAGACTCTGACCAGAGGTAGAGCACCCCAGGGCTCTGCTATCCGCCTGAAGTTCTCATGTGCACCCTGACTTCCACTTCTTTGTGCAGATCATATGACACCCTTTGGGAGAAAATAATATCCTTTCATCATCTTTGCGTCTCCTTCCCAAGTTGCACTATACTTAGTATGTGCCAGGCACTTTCCTACTTGCTTTGCGTCTCACCCTTGTGAAGTGCATGCTGTTATTGCCCCCATTTTACAAATGAGGAAACTGAGGCCAAAATAGGCTAAGTATTTGGGAATGGCCATGTGCTTCATGAGTGTCAGCGCACCACTTTGGATGCAGAGTCTGGCCCCAAAACTTCTCCTCAGCCTCAAACGTGTGCTACCCATGGGTCTCAGCTCAGGTGACCAAGGAGCTTGTGGACAGCAGCCATCTTGCTTCTGCTTCAAGGTCAATGGCCATTGCCTCCTTGTTTTCTAATCCACTAGTGTGGCTCCTTCCTCTGATCTGATGACACATGTGTGAGGCTCCTAATGACCTTTTGCAATCAAGGGCCTGGTGGCTTTAGCCCTGGAAGGTAGCACTCTGGACACAGGAACATGCTTCCTACCTGCATATCCAGCACAGAGTTACAGTGTTTCCATACACTGCATGGTGTATGCTTCTTGCCATCTCTGAAGGGTTCCATGTGTTGTTGTTAGTTTGCATTTTAGAGCTCCCAGAGGCCTAGAAGTAGTATGGAGGGCTAGTTGGGTGGCTCTAGTCCCTCTGAGCCAGCTCCTTACCTGTGAATGGTGCTTGTCTCTGGGCATCACTGAAGAGTGAAGGAGATGTGAACATCTGGAGTGTGCTCTGTAGTGGACAGGCAGAAGGGCTGGGCCCGTCACCTGTAAACAGGCATAATACTTATAAGACTGGCTGTAAAGAGCCACCTGAATATGCTGTGGTTTTTCAGTCAGATGCAAAAGCTGTGGCCTGTGTGGAGTTGGACTAGACCTTAGGGATCAGGGAGTGTAATCCCTGTGTTCATGAGCAAGGATTTGAGCTCAGCAGTGACATGTCCAGAGGTATTCTGTATTTACTCTGTACCATGTGCAAATGGGCAGTTAAATACTGTCTTATCCAGGCACAGTAGTCCCAGAACTTGAGGCTGAGGCAGGAGGCTTACCTGAGACCACTATAGACCTGTCTCAAAAATCAGAAGCAAGCAGAACAGCATCCTTGCTCCTGCACTGATGGCTGCTTTGCACTTCCTAACCTGTGTGGTGTTGGTCACCCAGGACATACTCTGTGCTGTGTGATCCTCTGAAGAACCTCCCCTGAGCCAAGTGTAAGGTTTTACTGCTGCGTAACAGTGACCACCATATGATAGGGGCTTAGGAGAGGCTAGGGACGAAGCATACAGACTACTGCCTGCGTGAGGGGAAGAAATAAAAACACACTAGCCACCAGAGGGAGGGAAACTCTCCTATTCTTGTTTCCCATGGAAATGTGTATTTTGGTTCTTTGCTGCCTTACTGCCTGTGAGGGTTAGGATTGGACAAGTTGAACTGTGACAGCCCTGCTGCCACAACCCTGGCACTGGGCTGTTCTGAACTTATATTGGGAAACTATAATGTGCTTTATGCTTGGAGATGATTTCTAGATAGTGAGAGATGCTATTTTTATCAATACTTTATCACAGATTTTTACATTACTACCATTTGTAACTGTTATACTTTGAGAAGTGAAATTTCACTGCACACAGTGAGTAATGCTTATCTGGAGAGTATCTCCTGTGGAAGGCTTAGGCTGCGGGGGGGGGGGGGGGGGGGGGGGGGGGAGGAGGCAGCCCTTCAGCAAACCTCACTGTTGTCTTCCCACCCCAGTTAATAAGATCCTTTCTCCTTGTACCACCACAGATTAATTTTAGCACTGCAGAGGTGAACGTGCTATGCTGTTGGCTGAATCCCCTAGGCATTGCCTGTTTTTGCCATTTAAAACAGGCATATTCTGCCTCTTGGTATATAGACCAATTCATTACAGATACACAGAGTTTTCTCAAAAGTTTCCCCTTGCAGGATATGAAGAGCAGTGGGAAGCAAACGCATGCTCTGCCTGCAGTGAGGCTGCTCACAGAACGGATGGGTGTTCAGCTCTCTTAGCCGTGCACAGGCTTAAGCAAAGCAGCATCTTTCTGGTCTCTGACAATTTTGATGATCGAAAAGCTCAAGGATTTGTAGCCTGCCAGTTCTGGTGTTTACACTTTACTGTGTGGCCGCTTCACAGATACTTAATGTCTAATTTATGACATGATCAGCAATATCTTTGTTTCCAAATGGCAAGTTTAAAAGTAGTAATGAGAATCAGAATGTGGCCAGCTTTTAAAATTATGCATTATACAGAGAAAAACTTGAAACTACAAATTTTAAATCTCATAAAAGCTAATCAAATTTGGTAGTATACATTCTCCCTCCGCATCTGAGTTTCATAAGCCTCGAGAGCGCTGACAGTGCCTGAGGAGTCTGTTTCCCACACATTCCTTCACCCAGTTTGGAAGAGACTCCCAGGAGAGCCTAGAGATTGTCCCAGCCGTTCACTGGCTTCCCATTCAATAACCTGCTTGCCTTACTCCCGGGTGACCAAAGCGTGCACAGCAGCGTGTCGCATTGTCCTATGTGTGAGATAGAAATGGCATGAGCACCAGAGTGAAAGCTGACTGGATGGGTCTTGTGTTGAGAAAAGGTGAATGGTGTTTTCCCAAGAGAAGCAAAGGGACTTCCGCCAGGAGGGCTCCTCCCAGCCGTTAGTGCTGAGTTTCCTTCTGTTGAGTTGCTTTCTTGTCTTTGCTTTTCTGCCAGTCTCACTCTCAAGTGTTCTCTGGACCTTCGCGTTTCACTTTCTCTTCTGCAGCCATGGTCCTGTCCTGGTCCCGAGCAGGGCCTTCCAACAGTGTTTGACTCATGGTGTATACAAGTTCAAGAGTTAATGAAATGTGTTTGATTAATTTATTACAGAGCGCTGCCTCAAGTTAAAACAGTTTTGCTCTGTGGAAAATTCTTTCTGTTCAAAAGAAGGTCCTTATTTCTAAGAGCAGAGCTCTGATTTTAATTAAATAAAGAGCATTTTATGCAATTTTTTTCTAAAAGCTTAAGACTAATTTCTATGGTTACTACGGATATAAATCTCTAGATTGCTTTAAAACAAAGATTTGTGTTCAGGAGAGAGTTGACAGCTCCCTTTAAGAGAAGCTATTACTTAATTTTACTTTCCTAAGTTTAAACACATAAAAATATTTGTAATGATACCCCAAAGGCATCATAAAAATGTAAAATAATTGTACTCTAAAATATCTAAAATTACAGGAAATAGACCTCATTTTAAAAAATGAACTAGGATTCATGGCTAGGGAACGAGGGTGTGACACACTTCAAAACTGGAGTCTCTTGTTAGAAGGCTTTTTTTATGATTAAAAAAATTTTTTGTTAATTGTACAGAGTTTTAAAATATGTCCATTCAGTTAGGAAATAATTCTTTTTAGTCTCACTACTTTTTTTTTTTCTGCAATGGAAGGCACTTCTTTATTAGTTCAAAAAAATATGGAACGCTTCACGAATTTGCGTGTCAATTGTTGTACTGTGTGGATGCCTTCAGTCTCCCGCGGGAGAAGTCATCTGTGTGTAGAATTAGACGGGAGCCCTGTGTTTGTATCTGTGACTCCAAAGGACACTGATGTAAGGATCACTCACAAAGAAGGGCCCATGCTTCCGGGCGCTGACACTGCCGGTGCGCTACTCTCCAGGGCGCCCTTCCCTTTGCAGTGCATAATGGGAGCTAATAAATTGTTCCAGCTTAAAGGTGTGCCGGGTTTTAATAAGCACAGTATGAAACGTTTGTTATAAAGACTGCAAAAAATATTTTCCACTTTTTAATAAATAAAGCTAATCCTCCCCTTCCTTCCCATATGATAGTGTGGTTTTTCCTTTGCTGTTTCTGTTTACCAAAATGTTAGCTGGACCATATATAATAAAACACCCCATTTCATTAGGAAAGCAACATATGACTTATGCAGTATTTATGCTGAAAACTGGATGTTCTGTGCAAGACGCTCCTTGGCCCGGACTGCTTCGCATTAGCTCCCATTTATATTTTGACAGCAAAATGGGGGGAAACTGCTTACCCTGTTTTTTCTTTTCTTTTTTTTTTTTTAAAGAGACAAGAAAATGCAGTTGACTGTAGGTATTGAAAGTGCTGCGTGCTGCGCATTTGAACAGACATAAACAGCAATCTTTGCAAACGCACATGAATCAGCTTGCTTTTATCTTTCAAGCAAAGTATTTCCCATAGTTTTTGTGGGTATTATTTAAGTTGGGGAAACTTTGGAAGTTTGTGTGAAAGTATAAATAAATTTAGGAAAGTCATGATTAGAGTTTGATAATAAACACTCAGCAGCAAATTGGGAAAGTCTATTAAAGTCAGATGTAGCTTTTAATAATGTTTGCTAAAAAACTTACTCCCAAGAAGAGAGAAACAGTGACTTGTGCGGGATTGGAACAAAGGCTTGGCCATGATTCAGAATAAAAGCTGAATGCAAATTTTCTACATGAGGTTTCTGGTGTTTTAAAGAGCCGTAATGATCTTGTAGAGGAGACTCCACAGTGCCCTTTGCTAATTTTAATAAGCACAGAAGTCACTTGTTTATCCATATGTGTGTGTGTGTGTGTGTGTGTTCCAGTTTAAAAACAAAACAATTTCCAATAAAATTTAACTTTTTTTTTTTTTCAAAATAAATCTATATGGAGATTTGGGATTCTTCAGTGAAGAGAAAAAGTAAATTTATTTAGTTATTGAAATGTACTGCGATATAGGATGTAGATAAAAATAAAATTTAAAACTTTGTATTTGTTTCAAATCCCAAATCTGTTGTGAGCTTGACCTGGGAGCCAGCCCGTGCTTCTGTCCCTTGCTTTCCTCTCAGGCATGGGGAGCGGCTTCATTTCCCCTGGGGTAATCCCAAAGAGTAGGACCCGCAGCTTGCCAGCTGTTACCTAGGGCTTGAACAGTGCGCAGGTTCACATCTGATCAGGGCCGGCTGAAGGCTCTCACACCGCTGGGCTCTCCTTCCTCTGGAACAGGACTGTGTGATCTTTCAAGTGTGTGTCTGCTTCTTATTGGGGGCACCTAGTATTACATTTTGATAAGTTTTATTGCTAACAAAGTGAGACATGATTTTAAAGTGAAATTCTTTGTTATGATAAAAATAGAAATGTTTACATTTGCGTTTTTAAACACCTTAGTCATCTGAAAAAAATTGTTCAAGAAAATACAAACTTGTCTTTGTGTACTGTGAAAGCTTTCAAACATGAGTTTCAAATATAAAATTTAAATAGAGACTTTAAAATATTTTGTGTCCCAGTAAAATAATTTTTGAAAATATGGAATTCAAGTCTGCTAGTTGAGGTCTATTATGTATCCTTATTTTGTTAGCTGTTCCTCTCCACCCTAGAATGCTATAATAGGAACCAAGTATTCTATCCTATTTGAACATTTAAGTAAATTCATTTTTATCAAGCAAGTCTTCATTATGTAAAGTTTCACAGTAGTCAGTTTGCTGTAGTTACTTAAATTCTAGAAACCATGGGGTTTTACATTTTCACTTTTGCAAAGCAAATGTATTAGAACGTTTTGCAACTTATCCCTTGAAGCACTGTACTTTCTACAGCGTGCTTAAAAGAGAGACCAGAATGAGGGAAAGGAATCTTTGGTTTTTTTTTTTTTTTTTTTTTTGAGGACACAGAATGATTAGGCAAGACCCTGGATTTTCTTGGAATGCCGGCATCGGTGCTGTTGGCTGAGGCCAGCATACTCCGCGTTTTATTCCCATTCACTTAGCTGAGTGAGGACCCTGGAGCCAGGCTGTGGATCTTGTTACCAAACCCTATTTTCAGAGCTTCCTGAGAGAAGGAGTGCTCGCTCCCTCCTTTGCTTTCATTTTGCTAAAGGAGAAGTAGGCTAGTGCAGAGCAGAGCTCTTCTGTTATCAGAGCAGTGTTTTCTGTTGAGTGTGAATGATTGGCATCTATCAGGCAGCAGAGACAGTGCATGTCTGTCCTCCCTCTGTGCTGCTCACAGTTGCTTTTGCTGGTCCCTTGATGATGTGAAGCAGAAACTGAACAAGGTAACAGTTTTGATGGTGAGATTAGAGGTAGCCAGGCAGACTGTCTCCTGGCTTTTAGAGACCTTCATAAGCTCAGGCCACCCCCTCCCCTTGTTTAGATATTATTTGCTCTTTTGAGTTTCGGATTACAGGAGCAATTGATCTGCATGACCTATCTTGAGAACTTTAACTTTGCAGTGGAAACTTAAACCAAATGTGTATCCTCAAGAGACAAATCATCTTAGGACCAGGCTGCTGTCACTTTGATGTACTGTGCTGTTCACAGGGGACCCCTGCGGTAGAGAGTGCCACCTAGTGGGTGCAGCTTGTGGTTGCTACTGTGGGTGAAAGGCTAGAAAATTAGTCTAATCCTTGTTCTTGGCTCACAAAGAAATGAGCTTTTATGTTGTTCTTAACACATAAATTTAAGCTGTGGCCAGGAGTCTAAGAGAATATTGTGGAGAGCATTTGAGTATTATATGTGGTTTGCTCACTTGGATTTTAATTCGTGCTTGCCTTTGCCATCTTCACACACATTTCCTCCTCTACTGCTGTGGGGGGTGTGTGGGGGGGATCTTCAGGGACTTCATGGATATGGTAGACCAATTCTATTGCTGTAAATTCCATTCTGTCCTGAAGATGAAGATGAACTGATATCACAAGTTGGCTCTGAGGTCGTGAGCCTCTGGTGCATAATATGTTTATAGAAACCACACCAAAAAAAAAAAAAAAAAGTCCTATTTTATAAAACCCCTCTATACATTGTAAGGGCCAATTTACTCTTTAGTGCTTTTTAATGGCAAGTTCTTGGTAAAATACCTCTCTCTTTTATTTGTTGAATGGTTGTAGATCTGTGTTGAGCTGGGAACTCTGCTAGGCCTTCAGAATCCCAAATGAGCGCGGCACTGTGCTTCTGAGCTTCTTAGCCGTTCACCACAGAAGGGGCTAGACATCATGAGGTTGCACTATAAGGGATGTCATTATGCTTACCTGTTAAGGGGTCTCTGCTATGGATGGAAAGAAAACATTAGCAACTGTTTTAGAAGAAACTGATAAGTTAAAATTAATAGATCATTTTCACGAACTTCGTACAGGGTCAGTAGTAGAAGGTCGCATAATACCTTCTCTCTGACTTATCTCTTGGGTTCAAATTTATGTCAGAGTCCAAACTTGGAGGTACATGGCAAAGAATTCAAAACAGCAAGACGTTCATTCTGGGCTTGATTCCAGAGTTTGGATCTTGGCTTTCCATTCGTTAGCTGTATGACCTTGACGTGTTTCCTCATTTGTGCTGAGGAGTAAATGTAGTAATCAATGCAGGGTCTACCCTAGTGCCTGGTATACAGTGCACACTGCATATGAGTATAGCTTATAGTAACAGCTTTTGGAGTGTTCCTTCCATTCCCCCCTCTCCACAAATGGGGAGCCAGATGTGTGGGAGCTCTTATGAGCAGCTAGTCTTCCCTCACCCCGCCGCCACACTTTTAGCACACTCTTAGCAGAGCCTTCCCTATAGCAGAGCCTGTCAGCCATGTAGGGCCAGCAGCAATCTCAAGTGCCTAGCTGGAAATTTGTTTTGTGTGCAGGGTGCTTACACTAGGGTTTTACTTGAGAGAGGCGGGGGGAGAGAGAGGAGGGGAGGGAGGGAGGGTGGGAGGGAGAGAGAGAGAGAGAGAGAGAGAGAGAGAGAGAGAGAGAGAGAGAGAGAGGGAGAGAGAGAGAGGAGAGAGAGAGAGGAGAGAGAGATATCAAGTGAGTCTGCATGCACAGATCTTTGACTTGAGTTCCAGCAAGCAAAGAGCATTTGAAACTCAAAACGGTGGTAGAGAGGTTTGTGCCTAATGACTGTGCTATTTAAGCTTTGGTTAGCGTCTCAGACATCTATGGCCCATATAAAAGTCAGGAACTATGTGTTAGATATTTGTGACTCTTTCTTTAAGGCTAATAAAGAAATTAAAATAGAATCCCTCCTGAAAAATGAAACTCAAGTTCCACTGTGCTCCAGTTGCTTTTTAAGATGATGAACAATGTATGCACAGGGTTGAGATTTTGCTTTGCCTCATTTTCCTGTCACCCTCCCATCATAGCTGCGGGATATTAAGAGTAAAGAAAGATACAATGCAGGCTATGGTGTAGACTCACGCCAGGGGCAGCTCACTGAGACCTTGAGCTGGCTCCATGGCTTGCCATGTAAGCCTTGCCATTGTCATTTCTGTTGTATATTTACCAGAAACATGTACAATCTGCTCAAATTTGCACCTTTTACAAATTGTCAGGGTGATTTTTTTTTTTTTTTTTTTTTTTTTTTTTTTTTTGTCTACTTTCCCTATACCTTCCTGAATCATAGACCTTGGAAGTTCTTATTTTGAACTTACAGAGTAGGTTAGATACCACAAACACTGCCAGTGCATACAGCCTCGGAACCATGTTCTGCCTCCGTGGCTGTCAGCCTTCCTAATTCTGCGACCCTTTAATACAGTTTCTCATGTTGTGGTAACCCCCCAACCATAAAATTTTCTCATTGCTACTTCATAACTGTAACTTTGCTACTATTATGAATCTGAATATAAGTATCTGTGTTTTCCGATGGTCTTAGATGACCTCTGTGAAAGTAGTTTGGACCCATAGGTTGAGCACCACTGGCCAAGTGGAAGCAGGGAAGGGAGGAGACTGGCCATCTTTAGTCACAGTAGCTTTCCGATAATCAGACATCCACATCATCCTGGAACTTCGTAGCCAGAAGAACCTTGCAGATTTTCCAATCTGACCTTTCCAATGTGCAGTTGAATATTTTGGCACAACAGTGACCCTGAGGTCAGAGCTGGCTCAGTCAATCTGCACCTGGAGGTGCCATCCTGCTCTCTGCCTGTATGCCAACCGTCCAACACACTTTCTGCTTTCAAGAGAACAGGACAAATAATGCCTATGCATGGATGTATGAGCAGCAGGCAAGGGAAGGTACATGGTGAGTTAGGCAATGGAGTAGGAGTGGAGGAAAGATTCTGAGGAGAGTGTACTGGGGACAGACAGGACAGGCTGGTTGGCGGGTGCAGTCCATAGAGAATTGCCTGGCAGAAACCTGTTGTCTACTTGGTGTGGTAGACATTGGACCAAGGGTCATGGGGTTGGAGAATCCTCACCCCTCTTGTTGGTTTGGTTTCCCAGGGCCTCATCCAGGGAGTATCTTAACTCACTGCCTGCAACACTAGCATGGAATATGCACTTCTGCTCTCATCATGACTCCCTAGGCTACTAGCCATAGCCTCTGGTCCATACTTGATGAAGCCACATAGTCAGTCTGTGCCTTTAGTTAGAAAGCTAAGCTGAGCTGCTCTGAGGTTCATGCCAAGGGAGTTGTGTGTTCTGGTCCCCTTATACTCTGTTCAATAGAATTAAAGGAGGCAGGCCATTGTTTTCACTGAACTCCTAAAGATCAAACCTTTAAAATGGAGTCATTCGTGTTAAATGCTGCTGAACTAAACTAAACTCAAAGGGATTGCAACCCACAGGTTGAAGAACCACTGTTCTAGGGACTGCCACTCCTCCAGACTTTGCCTACAGTGAGGGCCATCATTCTGTACTGCTGAAAGTGGAAGGAGGTAGGCCAAGACCATAATACTTGCTTACTCAACACTTACTGGAAGAAAGGACCTTTCAGAGACTACTCCTAATGAGCCAGCTGTCTGAGCACAGTGGACAAGCAGGGCCCAGCCAGGCTCTCTGTAGGTGACTTGTCTAGAGATGGAAGCTTCTCTCCTGGGACCTAATTCAGACCTCTCCCAAGGTGACTTCAGCAGGGTCAATGCACTCCAGAGGCACGTTAGTCTGCTTTCTCAGGCATTTAGTAATTGGTGGGATTACTTTTTCAGTTAGGACTGAAGGTAGTAGGCCCCAGGTTAAACCCAGGAACCAATCCTTGTGAAAACTCACTCTAGCTTATCAGAAGCTGGCAAGCTCTCATACTGTAGCACCAGCCCTTCTGGCCATGCTCCACACTAACTGACAGAGCAAGCTGTGTCCACTGATTGAATGAAAAATAAATAATGGTTTTGTGTTAAGAGAACTTTTTACAATATGCCAGGGGGACCTACTAGAGTCTCTTTAATCTTGAACAATGCTTGCTTCTTTCAGAGGCAAATTATGCAGATCAGTACTTAGTGTTCTAAACTCTATCAAGTCTTTGTTGGTAGTGCTGTGCTTGCCAGCAGAATAGAGTTCCTATCGTCTTAGGCTGGGGAGAGAGCTACAAGTCAGACCACTGCTGTGATCAGAAAGACATAGTCCACTGCTTTGAGCTGCCCAGCAGTGATGTTGTGGCCTTTCTAAGGAATCCCACCGTTTTGCACAGGGCTTTTGTTTTAATTTATCTTGCTTTGGGTAATTTACAAAGCACTCACAAAGGAGCAGATAGCTGTTGTGTAGGTGACACACTTAAACAAAACTGGACCTGCCACCATGATAGCAGATGGCAGCCATGTTCCTCTAAGTTCTTTTTGTGTCCATTCCACCCCAGTGGTGTACTATAAAAACTTCCCAAACATATGCAAAGTACACGTGTAGGTGTGAAACAGTGTCCTTTAAATTTCAGCCTGTGCAGAACAGTTAACTTGGAGGAATCCTTTGATTCCAAGCTAAAAGAAAGTACTAGAAAACTTTAAAAGCCCTTGGGGGGGCGGGGGGAGGGGGGAATGACCCTACTTTTGAGTGAGGGCCTGGCATTGCTGCTGCTTTAAGGTTAGTACTGCCATCTAGTGGCCATGGGGAAAGTGTGCCGCTGACTCACCGAGTTAGAATTTTCGTATTCACTATACTTCTTGACTAGAAAAACCATCAGTGTGAAGGACTGAATTGGTGAGCTGGGAGTGGTGGCCACACCTTTAGTTCTAGCGTTTTGGAGGAAAGACATGCAGATCTCTGTGAGTTAGGCCATCCAGAGCATGTTCCAGGCTAACCAGAAGAATTGCTTTTACCAAATCTTATGTGTTATGTGATAGACCTTGCTTGTACAGCTTGTAATTTTTCCCCCAACAGACTTAACAATGAGATTTTTTGATGCATCTGGGATGGGAAATAGGAAGAACACAAGGAAGGCAGCTGTGGTAACTAGGAATCATGTCCAGTGTGTGGACTCAGACCTAAGCTTGAGCCTGAGATCTCTATACTGGATTTATGACCAGAGACATGTTAATTTTTCTCTACAAGGTTCATATTCCCAACTGGCTATGGGAACAGTGCTGATCAGTGCACATAGCAGGGCCCTTAGAATGAGAAAGAGAATGTGTTTGAAAGTGGGTGTCACTGCCCAGTGTTGGACAGTTTCCACCAGTGTTTGTTAAACAAATGAATGCTCTAATCATAGTTGAGGTTTCCTTTGTGCTTTTTAAGTGTCTCAGAGTACCTCTGTAAACTGCATTTGTACTACTAGTCAGGACCCTGTGAGAAGCGGAACTAACCTGTGCCACACATCTCTAGACAGACCTGGTACGTTGTCTCATGTGCCAGTGCTGAGCATCTTCAGTCCTTCCTGTTCACAGACTTTGAAGAGCACTGTGCAGGCCTCCTGGGTGCCTCATGATGAGTCTCAAAAGAGAAGGGAGTGTATTAAAGATAAGAGCTAAGTCAGCATTTCCCAGCATGCCACATGGGAGGTGGGCAGAGGTACTTTTAAATGCAGAGCAAAATCAAAACTCTCCTGAGTTGACAGAAAGCCTATAGAGAAGTGAAAGTTCAGCAGCTCTGTCAGTAGGAGTGCAAAGGCAAGGGTGGGGGTCTGAGTGAGCAGCAGACACAGGACACAAGCAGGCCACTGCTGGCTAGCCATTCTCTTCCCCTCAGAACACTTGTCCCCAAGGACTGTCACCCGAGTTTGACTCAAACTCCCCAATGACATAGGTGTTGTAAGTTCTGGTTTGGTTTCTGGGGATGGGGCTGGAACCAGGGCTTCGAGGATCCTAGATGAGGGCCACACCAGCATGCCCACGGTAGGCTTTCTCCTATTAAACTTGAAGACAGCTCCAAGTACCGGTTTCACAACCCATTGCTTCCTGCTTATCTGTGGGAGCACCCATGAAGAGAGTGGGGACATATGTCGATTTAAATCATTGTCCGAGTTGTCGCTCACTGCGCTGCTCCTAGAAGTTCTGATTATATATAGCTACAGCTTCTGCCTCAGGACCCATCCCTACAATCCCTGAGAGAAGAGCCTGTTGTCTGTGAGACTAGATACAATATACTTAAAAAAAAAAAGAAAACAAACAAACAAAACAAAACTGCCCTACATTGAGCTCATGAGGTGTACTTCTGGTGCAGTTTGTACTTTCCTTTGGTGCTAGTGTCACAGGTCACCATAGTTAGAGGAAGAAGCAGCATTGGTAAGAGACCAGAGCCCTTATGAATTAGCCTGGTAGTGACTGTGAGATCCTAAAATCAAAGTTGTGAGCCAGGTTTGGTGGCTCACACCTGTCATCCTGGCACTCTTGAGTATGGAGGGAGGAGGACCATAGGGTCAAGGCCATCCTGAGCTACACAGCAAGACCTTGTTTTAGACACACTCCTCCCAGCAAAATTAGAAGCAAAGTTTCTGAGTTTGCAGCTTCAGAACCTCCTTGCAGCTGTCTCTGCTATGTGGGAAAATTGTGTGCTCACTCAGTGTCTGCCTGTCTGTATAAAGTGTTTGGCATCTTTTCAATTGTAGATTTCTCACATTGGGAAGCTGAGAGATTTTCTCCTGGAACACCGGAAGGATTATATTAATGCTTACAGGTAAGTGGGTTCTTATTTCCATGACTTTGCTTATACTGGGGAAGGTCCGTATCCTGGTCTGCTTTCTGTTGCTGTGATAACACCATGACCAAATGCAAGTTGGGAAGGGAAAGGTTTATTTCTTCTAATACTTCCATATCTAGGTCTGTGATTGAGGGAAGTCAGAACAGGACTCTCAGCAGGATCCTAGAGGCAGGAACTGATGCATAGGCCACAGAGAAACACAGCCTACTGGATTGCTTTGAATGAATTGTTTGTCCTTCTTTCTTAACACACCCAGACCACCTGCTAGACATGAATTTTTAATGAAGAGAATGTTCTGCAGCCATGCCTACAGACAGTCTGGTGGTGGCTTCTTCTCAGTCAAGCTTCCCTCCTCCCAGGTGACTCCAGCTTCCAACACATTGATAAACACTCACTAGCACTTCAACTACGTAATGGGTGGCGGGGTGGGGGCTGGGGGTATCTGCAGAATGAAGCAGAAAACCATGGCAGGTTTGTGCCAACTCACTGGTCGCCACATGGTAGCAACAGGCTCTTCGGTCTGTGCGTTTCTCTGTACCATTCTCTATTAGCAGATGTTGCTCGCTGCCTGATGTGGATAGTACCAGAGACACATGTGTCTATGCCACCCAAACCTGGGGAGGAACGAGGTTTTTAAAGTTCTCCTGAGCTGTTTTTACTCATGTTTGGCCATCCCTGCCTGTGACTCTGGATTTTCTAGTTTGAAGACATTCTTGTGAATCTATTTCCAGCCTTCAGTCTTGAGCCTGTCACTGGGTCATGTTTTTCTTGCCAGTTCTCTTCCTGGTGGCAAGCTTCTTTGAAGTTTTCCCAGAAACAAATCCCTCTGGCCTGGCCTTTGCTTCTTATGGCGCTTTACTCGTCCCCTCGTGTACGTATGGTGCCATTCCTCCTGGTGGTGAAGTTCCATTTCTAGTCAGTAGCCATTTGCTTGCATCACCATCTAAGCAGATCCACTGTGAGGATGTACTGCATTGGCATTGGCTCACCTTCTTATTCTTATTCTTCTTATTCTCCTCTTAAACCAAGCCATGGTTATCCTGCCTTCCCAGCTTTCCCCTTTCTAGCTGCAGGGCCTGCCCAGATGAGGTGCTCCTATTTCCATACATCCCCCTTTCAGCTTCAGCCCTCAGCTTTTATGCCATATAGTATATGGAGGGCAGAGAAGAGTCCATACATGTTGGGGCTTTAATTGAACTATGTCTTCTGAGAGGCTCTCTATACTCTCCTGTTAGTGTCTATTTCTTTTCTCCATCGTGTGTATTTTCTTTATAACATGAATGACAGTGTATAATTATTTAATCAATTAATGTTTTTGTCACTAGTTTGTAAACTTTATGTCAAGAGACCTTATCAGCCTCTCATTCATATTTCCATAATGCTTCAGCTATGTGTTGTACTCAGTCATTATTTCTCAAATAAAACATAAGTGATCCCCTCATATCCCCAAGATCCGTGGCTAGCCACTGGTTCTCACCCACAGGTGTTTTGGCAACATCATAAGAGATTGGGTTACAACAGTAGGAGGAATGCTACTGGCACCTGGCAGGTGTGGGACAAAGGCATGCCAAACACCTTGCAGTGCACAGCCCAGCCTTCCAGAGCCACGGGGCAGGTGGCATGCACCCTGAAGGAGCTGCCCCAGCCTGACCTGATCACTGTTGACACACACAAGGATCTGTGAACACCTGCCCAGGGCCTTCTGCAGTTCTAGATGCTTAGAGTGCATCAGGGAATAAGGCAGAAAACTGTCTCTCCCTTATACAGCCTGCACGCTTGAGACTTACCAAAGAGTTTCCGGTGACCTGTAAAGACAGAGCGAGCCATGGTAGACACCTCTGAAGCTTGAACTTCCTGGCAAGATCTTACCCTGCCTACCTTGCTTCATTCTCCCTCCTTTCCATCAGCTGCAGAGAACTTGACAGTCCCACTTGTGCCCTGGGCCCCGCCCTCAAGGCTTCTGAAACCCAGCTCCATACATGGTTCCCATTGTATCTGACAGTCTGACTCTCTTCCCTCCCACTCTCACACTTATCTTGCTTCCTCCCTAAGCCACACTATTTCATTTCATGGCCAAACATCAGGGTCTGCCAACTCTGGGAGGAGGGTTAGCACCTCAGACTTTGTGTGCCATGCACGCTTTCTGCCACATCGATTGTTTGTTGTTTGGCTTATTGCCTTTGAAAAACAGAAGACATTCTTAGCTTCTAGATCACATAGAACCGGGCCTAAGGGCTGGCTTTGGCTGTAGTTCCTGACCACTGGTTCATGCCCATCATCCTCACCATTTGTTGTGCTGAAATCCTGCAAGGAGAGCTCCATCACTCTCTCTGTTCCCCCAGGTTTATTCTCTCAACTTGTGTGTAAATGGAGTAACACAGAGCACACAGCATGCCTACCTTCTAGTACACAACACACTCATTTTTTAAAAATTTCTTCTCTTTTGTATTCCATTATGCTGAATTATCATAATTTGATTACTCATTTGCATAGGAAATAGATGTTTCCAGGTGCCACTGTAACTGAACGCTTTCTGAAGTCTTTGTGGACATAAATGTTCATAAATAGCGAGGAGAAATATTGATTGGCCGTTCACATGGCAGGTGTGTGTTTAGCCTTAAAACAAACTCCCAAGCCCAGGCCCAGCAGTGCAATAGATAATGCTTCTGACTGTGGATCGGAACATTCAAAATCAGCTATGAAACAGCTTTGCAAGGTGATTTTACACAGCCCACCACAACAGAGAGGAGCTGTAGGTGCTCCATACCCACGCTGATGTCCGGTGTGAGCAGACTTTTACTATAATCATTCTACGTAGTGTGACATAGCATCTCATCACACTTTAAATTAGCTCCTAAAATGTCTTACACCTTGGCTTCATCACAGCAGGGTTGCCCCTGGGTGTCCCCAGGGCATTGGATCCCACATCATAGAGGCGTTCAAGACCCTCATGGAATGGCATAGTGTTTGCATGCTCACGTGTGCTTACCAGAATTGTCCTAAATGCCCAGTGGTGTCCAGCACAGGGCCAGTGCTTAAGACACTTTATGCTGTAGCATATGGGAGGACAGAGAAGAGCTCTCAGTGTGGATGCAGTCATCCTGCTCTGAATTTCCAGTATAGTCTATGGACTCTGCCTGTAAGAATGTACTGCAAGTGCAGAGGACAAACTGTACTTGGACCTCACTGTTCCAGTTTTTGCTTCTTTTTTTTTTTTTTTTTTAAGATTTATTTATTTATTATTGCCTGTATGTACACCTGCCAGCCAGAAGAGGGCATCAGATCACCTTATAGATGGTTGTGAGCCACTATGTGGTTGCTGGGAATTGAACTCAGGACCTCTGGAGGAGCAATCAGTGCCCTTAACCTCTAAGCTATCTCTCCACCCCCAGTTTTTGCTTCTTTATCCTTAACTTGCACCATAGAACTTTGGGGTTTTCTTGGCTCATTTGTCTTATTTGTCTCTACTTTGCATTTTAAAATAACGTGTTTATTGTGTTAGTTAGATTTTCATCTCTGTGACAGATACCCAACAGAGCAACTTAAACAGAGGATTTGTTTCCTGATTCCAAGTTTCAGTTATTGGTCAGTTTGCTTTATTACTGTAGGCCTGGTAAGGCAGAGAGTCATGACAGAGATTGTGGCAGGGCCAAGTTGCTCACCTCTTAGCAGCCAAAAACTTGCAGAAATAGCATAGCTGCCCCCTTCAAAGACAAGTCTACTGACACGCTTCCTCCAGACAGGCACTAGTTGCCAGTAGCTCTTGAAGCTGTTCATGGACTGACAATCCAGTCATGAGTCAGTACTAACCAGCTGGGCACCAGGCCTCCAACATAGGCCTTTTGAGGGCCACTTCATAGTCAGTTGGAAGTCTTCTATGGCCCCACACCCTCAACCCTCATTTGTCCATCTGTGAGGTGCACTCCTAAGTACTAATGCATATTTTGTCCCATTTAGCCCTTGAATTCCCTTTACCCATTTTTACTGAGTGTCTGCCATGTGAGGCCAAAGACAGACATTTTGCTCTTTTTGCACAATCAGGCTGCATTGTACACAGGAGGGGCAACACACACACACACACACACACACACACACACACACACACTAGAGCTCAGGGTTTGGAAGATCCTGGTCTTGTAGGGGAACAACATGTCCTTGAAGAAGTGACACTTGAGCTGGGGTCTGAAGGAAGAGAAGTCACCCAGTGATACAAAGGGGGGAAGGGATTCATGTGTCAAGGGAATATACCTCTTAGCCTGGGAATAGTGGGAGCCTCCTCTCAGAGTGTTGACCCAGCAGCTGAAGAGGTGTGGTGCTATCTGGAAAGCCAAGAAAGTATTTGGCCGGAATGTCCAGAATGGCCTATGGCTGTGATTCTAGTTGTTAGCGCACAGCAGCACTGTGGCACAGGCATTTGGTCCTGCCCTGACTGCAGTATGGCTTCACTGTGAAAATCACCAGATCATCAGAATCTGGCCATATATGCCATAGAAGTGACATCACCATGAGCCTCTTTCTCAGGCTCTGTCTCTGTCTTTATGAAACAACTGTTTGCATGTCAGGTTCTCTACTTTTTAAAAAGTCCTCTATGCAAATGGAAATATTTCACATTCCTCAACAGAGAAATTCATATTCCAGGTGAATATGAGCAGCCCCCAACACTGTTCCCAAATGTAACAAGCAATTTTATGCTTTTAAATGCATTTCATTTTAGTGTCTCCAAATACCCTGAGACATCATCTGGATGCCTTAAAGTCTGCCGTTAACTGGCAGGTGAACACTAGATGGCAGTGTAAATTTTATTTCTGAAGGTGTGTCCCAGATACAAATTCAATAGATTGTTACCCAGAAGCTGCAGTGATTTGAGGGAACTACAAGTCACCAGAGCCTCAGCAACTCCCATCTCCTTTCTTTAGTCTCTAACAATTGAGGTTGCAGGTACAATTTTATAGACCCTTCATGAAATTCTCTTGTCCTGCCAGTAGCACTCATGCAAGCATGCTGACCATTCCCGAGGCCCTCCTGGCTTGCTATATATATGTAGAATTCTGTGATAGTATTGTCAACTGACAAGACCCTGAATCACCTAGGAGATAAGTCTCTGGGTACCTGTGGGGAACTAGCTAGATTAGCTTAACTGATGAGGGAAGATTCACTTTAGCTGCAGGCAGGAGCCCTCCTTGGGTGGGGGTTGTGAAGTAGACAGGTTGAACACCAGCTTTCATTGCTCTCTGCTTCCTGACTGGATGCAGTGTGACCATCGATTCCAGCTTTTGCTGCCTTCCCCTCCCTTTCACAAGAGTGCCTTGGGCTGTAGGCTGGGATAAAGCCTTTCACTCTTGAGTTGCTTTTGTCACAGCAACAGGAAAAAAAAAAGGCGGGGTGGGGTGGGGTGGAGACAGGCTCCACCCTTTAAGTATCACAGTACAAGGAGAGCAAGGACTTGTATATGCCCAGACTAAGCCAATTTTCCAGAAAAAGCTAAAACTACAAAGAACATTGTGCCAAGGCTTGAGTGTGTTGAATGTAACATGAGAAAATACTAGCTGTTAAGAGGTGCAAGATTTTGAGTGAGGAGAAGATAAGACAAAGGGCTACAATGTCCAGTTCCAAGCTACTTTTGTTATAAAGACCTGAGGTTTCATTCACATTAAAACTTAAAGGTTCCTTGTTAACACTCCCATTGCCTTGGAAAAGCATCCAGCCAGGTAGAAGGTGAGTTCTGTGGAAGGTAGTCTGGCTCAGGCCACCCCTGGCCACTGTAAGAGTCTAGGAACGCCATCTTATCTCCAGGCTCAATCCTGCCCACTGCCTAGTTCTATACAGGCTGTTAGCTAAGGTCAGTGTTTAAATGTTTGGAGGATGAGAGAAAAGAAGATAACATTTGCCACAGTTGAAGTGATGTAAAATTCCAGTTTCAGTGCTGTTGGGAGAATAGTGCTGTTGTAGCAGAGTTTGAACCTGATTGTGATGGAGGAAGGAACATAGCAAGTTTCCAGAGTTCCAAACTGCACAGCTCTGACTGGTATTTCACCCACCACAGCCCCAAGCCTGTCTCTTCCCAGACATGGGCATAAGTGCATCACTTACCCGCTTTGAGCAGCACATAGAACTATGTCCCTGAGATTTCTTTACTCATAAGCAGCCCAGCAGTTTATAGAAATCCAGCCTTTTAAGCTAGCCCTTATACCCTAGTTCCAGCCTACTCTGGTCTGCTGACTTTGAAAGAGCGTGGGCTTTGGGAACAGACACACACTCTCCAGTTTGGCTGGGTGTCAGACACCGTGTACAACTCACATCACGTCTCTGTGCTTCTTTTCCTCCTGATGAAATGTGAACTGTGCTCTCCTGAGGATTAAATGAGGTCTGTGTAAATTCCTGGCACACAGAAGTCCCTTGGTGAGTGATGACTGAGTTAACTCCCATGACCCAGGATGCCCTGACCATCAAACAAAGCCTAGGTGGAGGTAAACTAGGCCAATGGGCAGAGCTCAAGACTGTAGGTGAGCTGTTTTGTGGTATTCTGGCCCTAAACTAGACTCAGTCAGGTTAGTGCCACTAAGCAGTCTCAGTCCCTGGCTTCCAGCCAGCAGACCCAAGTCCTTTTGCTAGAAAAGAGTGGAATGGAGGGAACCCCTGCTCTTTGTGGGCATGCCAGTCTGGGATGAGGCTAGGTGCATGCCCAATTCCTTTGGCCGGAGAACCTGTCAGGGAAATTCCTGTTCCTCTCTTGGGAGGCTGAAGAGGGGGAAGCCAGGGTTCACTCTGGGGAAGCTAATGCCCACAGGAAAGCCAGAACAAGGGAATAGGCGTCACCACACTGTGCTGTCCCTGAGATGGAGACAAGCATCCCTCATCTGCTCCCACCAAGTTGTAGACTGTTACCAGCCTTTCAGCTTTCCAGCCCTCCCCTTCCCAGTGCAATGTGCTGGCCTTGGCCTGCTCCTAGGAACATTTTATAAGAGTGTAATCACAGAATTGAAAGAGTATGGGTTGAAATATTGCCTTTAGACCATGAGGCTTTGTTAGTTTGACATAATTAGGAAGCTATAATTTTTTCCAGAATGTAGACCTCAGACTTTATTGACCCATTTAATTTTTTTAATAATGACATTTTACTAGAGCAGAACAGCATGCGGCCTAGGCAGCCTCTGGCTGGATCTCACAATGACCTTAATTAAAATAATTTCTCCACTCTATACCTCTTCCATGATACCCTGGCAACAAAACAGTTCCACTTGGCAAAACAACTTTGTTGGTTTCTGTCGTTGCTCCTAAAAGAATGACAGCACTGTCAGTTTTCACTATCCAAGGTTACGTGGGTGTGTGTCAAGACCCCCCCTCCTTGAACAATCAGCATTCTCAGCTTGGCCTTTAGACCTTCGCTCTCACGGAGCTGGCCTCCATTAACTGGGAATATGAAGCCTGTTAAATATGAAAAATCAGATACCAGGCCACAAATGTAATATGGAGAAGTTTACTATAGGAACATGGGAGAGCCAGAAAGGGGGAGGGACGCCCCAGAGAGAGAGACAGAGACAGAAAGAGAGAGGACAAGGAAGAGAGTAGCAAAAGAAAAAGGGGAGCAAAAGAGAGCTGAAGAGGAAGAGAAGAAGAGGGCCTAACAAACTGGGAGAGGCAAAACGGAGCCGGGATGCTGTCCGGGTTTAGGGCCTGAGCAACAGGAAGGAATGGATAACTACCAGCACGGCCTAGGGAAGGCTGCTGGGCAGCGTGTTTGAAGAGAGAGGTCAGGGCCTTGGCTTTAGACCTCTATGCAATGCAGAGTGAGATCTGAGTGGGGCTGCTGAATAGGTCCATGTTCCAGTTTAACGACTTCCTCCTCCGACTGAGTGGTAGCACTTCAGAGACCCTCCACGGCTCCTTCAGACTGGCTTGTGTTCTTCAGGGTCTTAGCCACACAGTGGAGAGAGAGCCTTTGCCCTGGCCAGGCCTCCTGAGCACGTGCTGGTACCAGGCAGCCTGTCTTCAGAGCGCTGTGCTCTTCTGCTGAGGTCACTTGCCTCAGGTCCCAGTGCTTCCTCTGCTCCTTTGTGCTCTCTTTGTTCTTGAGCACATGGGCCCAGAGTCTGGTAAGCTTTGCCTGCAACAGCTGTTCTGTTCCAGGCACTTCTACATCCCTGGTTCTTCCTTTTTGAACCTCCTGCCATCACCTAAACGTACCATTCTCCTACCACCTTTATGTCTGTCTTGTTGAAATAGGAGTTTTTCTGTGTAGCCCAGGCTAGCCTTGAGCTCCAGATCCTCCTACCTCCCCCTCCCCAGTCCTGGGTTCCAGTGAGTGATCCACCACACCCAGCAGCTTCTTTCTGAAATTTAAGTTCTATAAAATTTTCCATGCCCCAACCCTTTATAAGTGCTAGGAAACAGACTAGAGAGGCTGCGCATAACACTTATTTGTTATGCATGAGGCCCTGCGCTCAGTCCCAGCATTGAAAGGGAGAAGAGTTGGTAACAAACAAGCAACAAATGAGGCAAACAAATGAAGGTGGAGATGAATAAGGCAAGATTCTTATCTCAAGGTCAGTAGCCCTGGGCCTGACCTTCCCTCACCTTTCCAAATGACATGTTGTCACCTCATTTCTCCTTTATCACATCCAGTCTTTCTATTGGCTACAGAGTTCCTGAGCAGCTCTGAGGCCAGTAAGGGCAGCACGCCCACTGTCCTATGTCCCAGCCAGTTTGAGGTCCTCACTCTTCTCTCCTGCGTATATTGTTCCTCTTGCCTCTCTCAGCCATGCCGGCCTTTCAAGAATCAATTCTGACTCTGCTGCCTCACTGGCCATGGTGGCACACACCTGTAATCAGAGGGCTTAGGGGTAGGACTGGGAGATTCAGAATTCCAAGGCCATCCTCAGCTACCCAGTGAGATGGAGGCAGGGGTGACCTCCATGAGACCTGATTCCAAAAGACAAAACAAAGAAGCATTCTAGGGCTCGAAAAGTCTGAGACTCTAGAGCAGGCTGCCATGGTCGAGCCCCAGCCCTGCTAATAGCTGGCTGTGTAGCCTCTCTGTGCCTCAGTCGCTTCGCTTGTAAAGTGGGAATATAACAGTGCCTACCTGGACATTTTGAGAATTAAATAGGTAAATATATGTCTAGATTAGAACAGTGGTCAGTGTCAGTGTGTGGAAAGCCTGTGCTGTGTACTGTAACACATCTATATGCACAGTCCTGTCATCACCTATTTGATAGTTTATTGAAAGCAAAGTCTGTATTCAGCTCCTGTATGTATCCCAGGCATTAACAACTTAATTTCATAATGTGTATTGACAATGCATATTACATGCACAGTATACACTATAAAGTTACTGGCAATGTGACATACCCTGTAAAAGCAAGGTTATAAAAAACAAACAAACAAAAAAACAACAAAAAAAAGTAAAAACAAGGTTATGGTCTTTAACTTACCACACCCGTCAGCACCCGGCATAGTAAAGTGCTTGCTTGCTGTTTTCTGCCTGTTCTTCACCCTCAGCTCATAGCTGCTTCTATATAAAATTATACTCAGGAGAAGGTCAGTGATGTTTTGACCCTGAACTTGTCATTTCTTAATGTCCCAGTCAACCCAATCAGAAGGAGAAACATATTCCTTTAAATTTCTGAGCCAGTAAATAAACTTGTATTTTCACTTTCCCCCACCTTTTTCCTGG
Organism: Acomys russatus; assembly: GCF_903995435.1. Lineage (NCBI taxonomy): Eukaryota > Metazoa > Chordata > Mammalia > Rodentia > Muridae > Acomys > Acomys russatus. Next base: position 29,589,896 of record NC_067158.1, read on the forward strand.
AGTAAATTGACAATTCACACTCATACCTCACATAGTCTGCTCTAACTGAATCTACTACTTAGATATAGTGAGAACTATAACACAATTATTTTTCTACATAATCAAGGAAATAAAACTCAAAGATGTTTCTATATGCACATCCCATGAGAATAGTTTGGAATTATTTTCAAGATATGGAACCTTTTCGGAACAGTAATGATCTTGCTACTGTAGCTTCACTTGTGGCCTTGGTAGCTTTAGCCTGCTCTGCTTCAGGTGCACACTGTGTGTGTATCTCATGCTCTTAAAACATGGTGGAGCGGCAGCGTGGGGAGCTGTTTGTAAGTGTTACCACTCCCCGCATGTAAGGCCCTAACTTTGGCCTGGCATCTTTGGCTCAGTACCATCAGCTCCTTCCCTCCAGCCTGTGCCTTTTTTTTTTTTTTTAATATTTTTATTCAATTTTTAAATGTATGTGCATTGGTGAGAGGGTGTCAGATCTTGGAGTTACAGACAGTTGTGAGCTGCCATGTGGGTGCTGGGAATTGAACCCGGGACCTTTGGAAGAGCAGACGGTGCTCTTAACCACTGAGCCAACTCTCCAGCCCCAGCCTGTGCCTTTTGTGCTGGATGTGATGTCTGTCCGTGCACCAGACCTGCGTCCTATGTTCTTCCTTTGCCTCCATACCCAGGAGTCTGTATTGCCTGTGAGAGCCTCTCACATCTATCACCTTCCCACCCCCATGGACACTGTCTGTACCTGGCCTTTCTAATTCTCTTGGACAGTGGCAGTGGTCCCTCAACTGTGACTGGAACACCTGAGGTCAGGATTCTTCAATCTCAAGGCAGCCGGCTATGGAGAAACCACGCACAGTACAAATGGCTCTGTTTACACTAACACTGGGAGAGAAGGGTGGAGTGTCTGTGTTTGAATTTTAAATAAGCACTCACTGTAACACTGTCTTAGGAATGGCAGCCATGTGCAAGCCACGTCAGTGCAGAGGCACACTGAGAACATACCATGTGCTGCCCCTCACGGGCCAGGTGCCTGGGTTACACAGGACCAGCCTTCCTGCTCCTTTCCCTGCTCCACTCACATGTGCCCAAGTGTGCAGTGGATGTTATATGCTCACGCAAACCATCACCCACAGGGTGGAGAAACCTTCTGCTCTGCCTGTCCTGCCCAGCGCCACATTCCACTTTGAGCCCCACTGTCCACTTCTAGAGCAGCACCTCTCAGTGCAGTTCTTTGCACTCTCTGCTTCCTTGTGGTGAGTGCCTTTCGTGGAGATCAGAAATGAGCCTTAGTTCTCAACCTCAGCCTAGTACTTACCCTAAGAGGGCTCATGCACATGGGAGTGAATGACTTGTGAGCATTAAATAAAGGGATCAGATACATATAAAGCACTGAGGACAGGCCTGGCATGTGCTCAGTGTCTGGCCAGTGTTAGTCAGGCACTCTGTGCTGCATGTTTTTATTGGGGAAACAGACACAGGCAGACAGTTGTCTCTCCCACAGACTCTTTGGTATTTCTGGGAACAATAAATGCAATGGAAAAAAGCAAAGCATGGTTGAAAGCAGATAACAGCACAGCAGAGGTGAGGGTCAGAGGTGGTCCTGGCTCTGTCCCAAAGAAGAGAAGTGGAGAGCAGCTTCAGAGTGCAGACACACTCGTCTCCTGATCAGCACAGCATGACAGAGTAATGTTGGGGAGTGCCATGGGAGACCTGAGTAGATGACGTGGCATGCAGTCAGAGCCTCTGTTCCTAGCAAAGCTGTGCAGCACAGCCTATTAGATTGGCCTGTTTCTGTGGAAGCTATATAGAAGACTGTACCTCACAGCCTTCTGCTCCACTCTCTAGGTCATTCTCCCATTGGTTGGTCTGCCCCCACCCCAAGTCTTAGCTTCAATGTCACTTGGTCAGAGAAACCTTTCTTCTAGACACTCTACCCAGACTGCATTATGTCCTCACTGATGCCACCCTCACATTTTCTTCTTCTTTTTCAGCCATAATATGTCTGAATATGGGAGGATGACGGACACAGAGCGAGACCAGATAGACCAGGATGCTCAGATATTCATGCGGACCTGTTCAGAGGCAATTCAGCAACTCAGAACAGAAGGTGAAGTGCTCTTGAAGACGCCAACCAGTCAGACAGCTCAGGGTACAGCCACTTAGCATTCCCTCTCAGTTTCTGAAAGACATTTAGGACGTAAAACTTTGTAATTCTCCTTCCTGGTCAGTCTTCTGAGCTGTTCGAAGCCCTGAAAAGACTGTCACTCGGGTTAGATAAATGGAAAGCAGGAAGGGGAGACACCTCTCTAAACAGAATCCATAACCTACCAGAGGCCAGCGTCAGAGGGAACAAATTGTGTGTGTGCAAGCGCTCACACCTTTGTGAAGACATGCCTGTGTGGCTATGTCCTGAGTGGCAGGATGGGTGCAGGTGGCTAAGGAGAGAATAGTATTCTCTAAGATTTACCTGTCCTATCAAAGTCAGCTCCCATGTGAGACATCATGGTAGGGAGGAGGCTCTGCAGCCATGACTACAAAGCTTTGTGCCTCAGCTCTGCCACATGCTAGCTCTGCAGACTTGGACAAGTAATTTCGTCTCCTGGGCCCAACTTCTTCATTCAAACAGCACAGACAATAATTAGGCACATCTGTTAGGTTCACTTAAATTCTTACAGCATGCTCAGAACTGTACCTGGCACTCGGGGCCTAATGTTATCTCTCCTTTGTCGGGTTTCATCCCTGTTGAGGAGCTAGGATAGCTTCCCAGTTGTGTCTTCCTTGGTTCTTAAGCATATACATTAATCCTACAGAGATCAAAGCTGCCAGGTGCTCTTGGGCTCATGGCAGAGACTTCTGGTGGAGAAGCTTCTGAGAAAACACTGATTGGCCACTGGGAAAGCCAGAAAGCTTGCCAGAAGAATATGCTGCACACAACATTTAAAACCTCTGTGTGCAGCATTGCAGAGTACCCAAATCATGATGTGAGTTCCAGGTTCTATAGCCCTCTAGTAAAAACACAATCTGTGCCCCAAACCCTTAAAGGCATTAGGCATTTATGTGATCTTGGGCTACTCGTGGCCTCTGAACCTCAGTTGACTCATCTGAGGTAGCGCTGTCAAGCCCAGCACACTGGGCAGGCAGCCTCTCCACCAACAGCAGCATCTTACCATAGGAGCTGGCCCAGACTTCTGTGTGGCATCTCGTCCTTGTGGCTCATTAATATGAAAGGCTCTTGGAGAGCAGCATAGTATGGATAATGCCACTCAGTCTGTAAGGGGAGACGGCAGCTGCTGTAAGCTGAAAAAACTCTGGCGGAGGGTGTCTGTGGCCCAGCATGTGTGATTTAAGCATGTCATTTGAAGGTGAGCCTGTGTACTGGATGCTGCTAATACAGCCAGGTCAGCATTCCGGAAGGAGCTGATCAACTCAGCTTCCCCAGTGCTGTAATAAGCTATAAATTATCCCACTGCAGTTTCTATGGGTTTAATCTCTCACCTGGTGAACTCTAATAAATCTTGCTCTTAAAAATGTAGTCTCACTTGACACGAGGCTGTTTTATAGCTGTGCTTTTGAACATGCTCTCAATATGCTCCGAGGAAGCTGACTGTTTTGTAGGGTCCTTGAGCACAGACCTGAGTGCTGTCCTTTTCTCTTACAGCCCACAAGGAGACACATTCCCAGCAAGTAAAGGAGCACAGGACTGCCGTTTTGGATTTCGTTGAAGATTACTTAAAAAGTATTTTATTTTTTTCTAAAGGTCGAATTTGGTATTTCATAAGAGGTGCAATTTAGAGAAGAGCTTTGCTAGTTGAAGACCATAGTGTCGCATTAGTTTTAATGGTACCCTTGCATGAGAAGCCACTTTAAATAGTCTCTGTTCTGGTATTTTCTGCTTCAACAGGGGTGTGTAAGCTTTACTCTGAACAGAGAGCCATCCGAGTTAAGCGCGTGGTGGATAAGAAGAGACTGTGAGTATTGCTGCCTTTGCTCTTCCTGCCTTGGGTAGAACAGGGGCAACAGGGATGGCAGCCGGAGCTGCTGAAGCTCAGACTCTGGGCTGCTGGGCCAAATGCTGTCATAGGAGCTGAGGACACACTGCGTGTCAGGTGGTACTGCTCACTCTGTTAGCCCATGGCAACACAGGAGGCAGAATTTCTCTTTCATTTCCTGATGACACTGAGGATCAGCAGATTTTAAACTCACGTGACCCTCACAGTCTCCTATTGATACTGAGGACTTACCTAATTTCTTTTTCTTTTTTTGTTGGGAATAGTAGGGAAACAATCTGGCTGTGAAGTCCATGCTGACTTCAAACTGGCCTTGCACTCGTTATTTTTGTGCTTCAGCATTCAGAGTGCAGGAGTTAGAGGTGTGTGCCACCTACCCAGATTCCCACCATTTCTTATTAATCCTATAAGGTAGGACACTTGGAGCTATTTGACCTTGGTCTCTGCCCCCATACCTCCATCTCTAAAAGAGTTTTTCTGGAAAAGGATTTTCACAGTGACTAGTGCTCCCTGTGTTGCTCACAGCATGACAGAACATATTGAAGATGCTATGTGCACTGAACGCATCTGTCTCTCCACTCCAGCATCCATTTTGGCATGGTGGCTGCCAGTTTGCCCAGGGGTGAACCCGGGGAACAGGTCTGGTTCTGCTGATGTATGATTAGCTGTCAGCATGGTGAGGGGACCAGTTGCTAGTTGTCACAGCCCCTAGGAAGGAGAGGCAGATGTGTCTACTGTGCTGTTGCAGGTGGAGACAAGAAGAGGCCGCAGCAAATGTGGCCTCAGTCTTGCTTCTAAGCAGAAGTTGCCTCTATAGTCCACACTGATGTCGGTCAGATGGGAAATGTACAGCATCATCCCTGTCAAATAGTTGTCCTGTGATTACTAGAGCAGAAGAACTTGGGAGACTGTGACCCTTCATAGTGTAGCCTAGGCCTCTGCTCTTAGGCTTCTTGAGACAGTCTCTGTTCTTCTCAGGTAGGCCTTGAACTCTGGTCTTACCACCTCAGCCTCCCAGATGGTGGTATTATGGAGAGTTGCAGGCATTTGTCACCACCATGACTTCTTTCTAGTTCTTTCCTCATCTTTAGACACAAGACAGCTGCTTAAAACATACATGTAATTTTATATGTAATTATATGCCTCCCTTATGCTCAGGTCTCACAAAGGCCAAATATGGTCTGTAGTGCCTGTATCATAGCTTTTGTTTCTGAATCAGTCCCCAGTACATCCCCTCTGTCAGGCCTATGTGTGACTTTGTTCTAAAGGACCTTTGCTTTTCTCATGCCCAATCCTGACCGAACCTTTTACGTAGCCTGCTCTGTCATTCTGGTGAACAAAATCATATTCTTCCTTCCAGATCAACTCAAGTGTCACCTGTCCTATGACGTATTCCAGCTGCCACCACGAGCATTGTTTTGTCTTCCTCTTTAGGAGGTTCCCCATGTGTTGTTTACAGTCAGATGCATATCTCTCTCTCTCTCTTCTCTCTCTCTCTCTCTCTCTCTCTCTCTCTCTCTCTCTCTCTCTCTCTCTCTCTCTCTCTCCCTCCCTCCCTCCCTCCCTCCCCCCCCTCTCTGTCTCTCACACACACACACACACACCACAGCCATGATTGTCATGGAAGGTTGGTAGGTTATTTCTGTCTACTGTTCCGTTTGAGTTACTGGTGGCTGTCATTAAGTTAACTTGATGAGCCCAGCTGCTTGTTTTCTGTGGCATTATTGTCACTATCTCGTTTGTCTGGTGAAGGAAAATGTACCTGTTGAGGTGCAGCTTGATGGCTCACTGTTTATCTTAAGAGTGGAGATGGTATTATGTGATAGCTTTTGTTCTTGTAGAGGTGTCACATCTATCTACTGTAGCAAAGGGCACGGCAGTGCTGAAAATACTTTGCTCATTAAGCCAGAAGCATTCCCAGCTGACCGCTCTGCGCTTTCCGACAACGGCTATATTGCCTGTAAATGATAGTGCCGTCACTAAAGGCACCTACTTTCATCCACCCTGATGGCATTTGGCTTTTTGAGCTGATGGTGGTGCCTGCTGCCTCGATCTAGAGTGGGATGACTACCTTGGGTATTCTATCTGTCTGCTCTTTTTTCTGTAAAACTCTTAAGTTCCTTGGAGGTAGGGATCAGTGTCTTCTGTCTTTCTGGCCAGTGCATTGATCAGAGTGTGCTTCAAAGTAGATAGATGCTCAGCCATTGGTTTCTCACTGAAGGAGATGTCAGATGGGGCATGGTGCTCACTCCTGGCTAATTGAGTCTACAGAGTGAAAGTTTGCAAACCAGAAATATGTGCAACAATATTTGATGTAACATTGGCATAAATGGCCCTGTCATCCATTCCCCGTGGATTTTAAATCCACCTCTTTTCCTCTTGGTCTCCTTAAATCTCTGGTATCTTGGGTGATTGAAGCTAAAATGGCCGTCACATACCCTGGTAGTGTGTACTCTTATAAAACATCTGAGCTAATCAGACCATGCTCTCTCCAGAAAAACAGCGTGGGTACCATGAGAATCAAGACTAGCCTGATACTCTTGTCTGCTAGTGCAGCATGCCTTCCTACTGCGCAATGAGTGCCAGATGTTCTTTGTGCTTTTCAGCTGACCTGGCTCGGAGGTTTGCAGGCTTCAGGCCATTATTTGAACCCTTCACTTTTCCAGGACCATGTTCTTATGAGTGCAGACCTTTGGGTCATTCCCTGTCTCAAGGGAGATCTTAGAGGAATGAAAGCAATTGGCTTAAGATTATAGCTTCTTCAAATACTGAACAGATTACAAAACAAGGTCAAGAGATGGATAACTCCACAGAACCTGCTGAGTCCATCAGTGCAGCTTGAGGCTGTGTTTGTCCCACTACCACAGATCCTTAAGATGGGGGGCTTTCTTAAGATATTCAGAAGTCTTGGTGGCCCAAGCACAGGTTACTCTGACAGCGGAGTCTACTGTTGGACTGGAAGGACCCTTTGTGTCCAGAGATCTGTTTACCTGGGCTCTGTGCCACGATGGCACCTTTCTAAATAGAGCAGCAGGCGCTTCCCCAGCTCAGGCCAAAACACACCAGAAAGCGCAGCCTGACCTGCAGCCACACAGGCCTGTTACATCCTCTGTTATGTGTTCCCTGCTGTCAGTACAAAGGAGGGAGATCGTGCTCCCTTTCTTGTCCTTTATAGAAGATTGCAGTTCTCATGTGAATCGTGACATCACATACTGAACTATTAACCCAGCCCTCTCACCTCAGCAGGACTGTTTCCTGCCGCCAGTCCCAGACTTGATCCTGCACATAGTGAGAGGTCAGGGGATGCTGCCAGTGATCGTGACGGAGATGGAGATGAGGAAAGGCAGAGGGCCACAGTGATGGTTTTCTTTTTTGCTTTCTATGATGGAGGCCTTCTTTGTTCCCTAGAAGGGGAAGTTGCAGACTGGCCTGTGGGCCAAGTCTAGACTTTGGACTATTTTTGTATGGCCTTCCAGCCAAGTGTGATTTATTGTACTTTAAAAGGTCTGTAAACCAAGAGGGAAGAGTGTGAGCTAGGGCCTGAAATGCTCGCCTTCTGTCTTTCACTGTGTTGACTCTGGCTTAGAGCAGCCCCCAATGTGAAGGGCCACATCTTGTAGCTTTTGTAGTCTGCCAGGGACTGGTATGTAGTCTCTGGTACACAACAGCGACTCAGCTGTGCACCAGGTGGTCTGCCACAGTGGTCTAATGACACCAAGCTGCTCTATACCATGTTCAGTGAGACAAAGGCACTGTCAGAGTGCTGTGTATTCTTGCTCCTCATTTTGTACTTACCTCATGGCAAAACAAATAAGCAGTATAGATCTGGTAGTAATCTGTAGCCCATGCTTTAAGGAACACTTAATTTAAAAAGTGGTAGATGCCTAATAAATACCTTTGAGGTGAGTGACTGGTGGAGGTAGCTTTAGAGAGAGTGAGCTGACTCCTACTCTCCTGTAACTCCAGGACCTCTGTAATCCAAATGCCACTTTTGAGTAGGGAATTTTAATGTGTGTAGGTAGTGTCCCTGCCCTCCTCTGTGTTGGCGCATAAAAGACAAAACAGTCCTTCTGGAATGACTGCAGCTTCTCTCTGTTTGCAAAATGTGCTTTCACACTTTTTCCCCCTTCAAAACCAAGAAAATATGTCTCTTTCTCTCTTCTTGGTTTTTTTTTTTTTTTACAATTTCAAATACAATTCCTAGGCATTTTAAAATCAGGGACCTAGAAACAGATGTCAGGACTTCTGTTGATCACAGACAATGCATGGCCTTCAGTTTGAAAAGTACACTGAAGTAAACCGGGGCATAAACTGATCTTTGTGGTGACTTTTTTAAAAATTGCTTTTTCCCTCAGGTTGCCTTTAGCTAGCTAATTTGTAATTTCCCTGAGGATTTCAGCAGACATTCTGTGTATAATTAGAATCTGTTTTTATCACCTTAAAAAAAAGTGTTCAACTTTGTCTCTGTCTGCTTCTCTGCAGCCCTTTATTTATTCTACATTGAAAACTGGCACTGCCATACTCCAGACATGAGGGTGAGGGACATTAAATGAAATGGTCAGTCAAGAGGCGGTGCAGCCTGTCCCCTTCCTGAACCAAGCAGTCCTGAAACCAGGAGATGGGTAGGGGTGAAGGTGAGTGTCGGTGCTGGTGAGGAGCCCTGCTGCCAAGGGTAGGATGTCAGGGAGAGCTCCTAGTCAGGGAGGCAGTGAGAGGTATGCAAAAATGGCTATAGCCTTTCCAGGAGGAGGAGGAGTGACGCTGAGGGTGTCAGCCTACACAGGTGCACCAAGCCAGTTGTCTGACTATGAAAAAGAGGATGGGCCAGGATGCTTTGACCTTGTGGTAAGGGTTAAAATAGTTTTCAGTTTCCATAGCTCAGTCTGGAAGTCAATGGTGGTGTGTATGTGTCTGTGTGCTCATGCACAATGTGTGTTTTCTAGATCTGCCCACTGGGAAGGCCTGTAAGCAGTGATACCACAGTAGCAGCACACATCCCCCTCTTCCCAGGGGTCTTGTTTTCTAAGTACTACTTCCAGCTTTGAAGGACCAAGCTTCCTGGAGAAATGGCCTGTTTTAGGCTAGATTAAAGAAACTGTGAAGCCAAGAACATGTCACTGTATCAGAACACAAGGGAGGGATTGCAGAATGACAGGGATATGGCTGAAGACCGCAGCAGCCGGTCTTAAGGCAGCTACAGTGAAAAGGCAAGTGCAGGTTATAGTCCAGTGAGCGAAAGGGGGTATCAGACATCCATCTGGGCAGGAGTAAATTCTAGAGTGAACTAAAAGTTCGAAAGAGTTAAAATGTCAAGTGTTTCCCTTTGCTTCTTGTTGGCAAAGAGGAAGAAAACCTTACAGCAAGGAGTGGACAGCTGCCATGTCAGGTGGGCAAGATGAGTCACACCCAGGCTGGCAGATACCCCCCAAAAGCAGGATTGCCTCTGTGCTTTAGCCACGAGGAAGCACCAGAGGCATGGTTGGAGTGGCTGGTGGGGTGTTAGGTGTCAAGCACATGGAACTCTGGAAAGCCTGAAGGAAGCACTCCAAACACATTAAAGAGCATTAGCGGGTAGCACAATGCAGGATTCTGACGTGGACCCTTTGGCCGTACAGGATATTGTTGGTCAAAATGGAATATTCTGAGGGAGAGAAGATGGGAGTAAGAGACAGCTGTGCCTTTTCTGATTGTGGTGGTTGTATCAAAGCGAACTGTGCCTTTAGGGGATACGGTCAACATTCAGAGATGGAGGGCATTGGGCTGGAGCTTACTCACTGAGGGAATCTTTATACTTCAAACTTCTCTCTGTGTGGTTTTTATACAGTAAAATTTAAAACACAGAAGACCAGCTCACACTTGACAAGCCACCTAGACTAAAAATGACAAGTGAGGGAAACTGGAACCTCCTCCACGGCTAGGGGAGTTGTCTTAGGGTTTTATTGCTGTGAAGAGACACCACAACGAAGGCAACTCTTACAAAGGACAACATTTGATTAGGCAGGCTTTCAGTTTGAGAGGTTTATCATCATGGCAGGAAGTATTGCAGTATCCAGGTAAACATAGTGCTGGAGGAGTCAAGAGTTCAATATCTTGATCTGAAGGCAGCCAGGAGATTCTACACTGGGTGGAGCTTAAGTATGGGAGACCTCAAAGCCCACCCCCACAGTGACTCACTTCCTCCAACAAGGCCGCACGCACTCCAACAGGGCCACAGCTCCTAATAGTGCCTTACCTTGTGGACCAAGCGCTCAAACATATGACTCTATGCCAAACCTATTCAAACTGCCACAGAAGTCTACAGTGATTATTCATTAGAAATGACCAGTTATGATCATTCTCTGAAAGCAAGTGACCAGGTCCTGGTCCCTATAACTGGAATGTCCTTTCTGTCCTTGTGTCTGGCAGAGTCTTGCTCTCTGTCGAGATCTTGAATGATTCCCTCCTTGTGAAGTTGCCAGCATTCCATACTCAAGTAGTTCTTGGAAGAACTCAGAAAGCACTAACATTTTACATAATATATATCTGGTGCTGTAGTTTAGTCTTTGCAACAAAATCTGAGTGGTAGGTGTGATGAGAAGGCTGCTAGGAGCCAGGCTGCTCACTATCACAAAAACAGAAAGAAGAGAGCCAGAATGAGCCCTAGGTTGGATGTTGGGGTAAAAAACAACCAAAGTAGCTTTATAAATAAGGAAACAGGTGGGCGCTGTATCCTAGGCATTTCCTACTGCGTGATCTCATTTCATCTTTACAAGTACCTTGAATAAAGGCAGGGTTTCCCGTAGATGATGAGAGTTAAAACATATCCACAGTAACACACAGCAAGTAAGGGGTAATCTAGAGTCAAACCCATAGCTATATCCACACCTCATTCCTGAATGTCTCTTTTATGGAGATTTTTCAGCTTGGGACTTCAGACCCAGGCTTGCTTGCTTATCTATCTATCTATCTATCTATCTATCTATCTATCTATCTATCTATCTACCATCTATTTATTCACTTTACATCCCAATATAGCCCTCCATCCTTTCCTCCCCACCCCTCCCTCCCACCCTTTCCCCTCTCCTTGTCCTTAGAAAAGGGAAGCCCTACCCCACCCCCCACCGACCAACCCACCCCAGCACATCAAGTCACACCAGGACTGAGCTCCTCCTCATCCACTGAGGCCTGGCGAAGCAGCTGTGTTAGGGTGAAGTGATTGAAAGCAAGCAACAGAGTCCATGTCATAGACAGCATCTTTTCCGCTTTCTAGGGGACCCACATGAAGTTCAAACTGTCCGTCAATTACATATGTGTAGGGGCCTAGGTCCAGTCCATGCATGCCTTTTGGCTGGTACATCCATCTCTGTAAGCCCCCATAGGTCTACGTTAGTTGACTCTGTTGGTCTTCTTGCAGCGTTCTTGTCTCCTCCAGGTCCTTCTATCCTCCCTCTCCCCCACTCTTCTACAGGACTCCCTGAGCTCCGCCTAATGCTTGGCAGTGAGTCTCAGCATCTAATTCTATCAGCTGCTTTGTGAAGACCCAGACCTTTTTTAAAACATATAATTTATTCATATTACATCCTGATTGTTATCCCCTCACTTGTATCTTCCTGTTCCCACTCTCCTTCGCTCTTCTGCCTTATTCTCCTCCCCTAGACTTCTGACAAGGGGAGGGAGGCTCCCTCTCTCACTAGGACCCAGACTCTTAAACTAGGATTTATGGTATTGTGGTGTGGACTGCTGCCTCCTGTGGTCCATGAAGTCAGTGTCTGTTTAGCAAGCTGACCCGAAGGAAGGCTGCCTGAGCTCAGGTAGCTGCAGGACTCCACACTAGACCTGTCTTTGGCTGATTATCAGGATGTTTCACACTTGCCCCGTCCGTAGCTCCAGCTTAGAGAGCAGCAGCTTATGGGGCTGCAGTTGATATCTGTAAAGTGTGCCCTTCTCTGCATCCTTCAGGTCGTTCTGGACTGTCACAGGACCTCTTTTCCCCCATTGGTCTGTGAGGTGGTTTGAATGTGAGATGGTCCCTACAGGTTCATGTGTTTGAACATGTGGTACCCAGCTAGTGACCCTGTTTGGGGAGGCTGTGGAACCTTTATGAGATGAGGCCTGCCTGGTGGGCCAACCTGAGGAGTTACATAGGCCACAGGGGCGTAATCTACAGCCTCATCTCCCTGCTTCCTCAGCCGTGAGCTGCTTGCCCTGCGGAGGCCTCCCTATCATGCTAGGCTGTATCCACTGAACCCTGAGCCAGAGTCAGTCCTTCCCCACAGAGGTGCTTCTGGGAGGATTGTGTCACTACAAGGAGAAAAGCACTGGAGACAGTAGGGGGCACTGCCTTAGGACCTCCTCTGTCAGGCTGTGCTGCTTCGCCCATGGCATTGGCAGCAGTAAAGCTGCGACTCTGGTGTGCTGTTGACTTTGCTACTCAAGCAGCTCAGGGGAACTGGTGACCACAAGAGGACACTTTTGCAGATGAGAAATCAGACCAAGAGATGTCAAAACACTTGTCACTTACTAACCAGAGGAAAACATTGAAATTTCTGATTCATGGCTGTCTTTTTCCAGGCTAGTTTGAAAACTGGCTAATGTGTCAAGCTACTCAATTACTAAATTCCAAGACTAATTTGACACAAAATGTTAAGCAGTGTTTCATTTTATAATTATACTAATATACTTAATGTTAAATACAGACTGAACCCTGTCTGTTTCTTCAAAGGTTTCTTTTGCGTTTGTTTTGCAGTACTGGGATCAAGCCTGGGACCTTAGGCATGCTTAGTGAGCACTGTGCCCTGAGCCCTGCTTCCTACCCTTAGTTGTTTTTATTTGGCCTTTTTTCTTAACATGTCTTTTAAAAAATTAGCCATGCTTCAGTGTTTGTGATTTGCTCTCTGTGTGGACACACTGTTGCCTTCCTTACTCTGTATTGGTCAGCATAGGGTTGTTCCTGTAGAGTAAGGCTGTTGTGGCTGCTTGACAGTTTTGTGTGGACATACCTCTTCCTTTTTCTCTGGGAATCATCTTAAATGGGTTTGCTCTGTCACAGTGGAAACACTCCAGCAGTGTGAGGTGGTTTTCTTCTCTTTCTCCCCAGCATTTGGTTTAGATCAAATGCATTTTCCTATGGCTGTGCAGGATCATCTTTCACCGTGGCGTGGGTTTGCATTAATCACCTGTTCGTGAGTGTTTATAAATGGTTTCTATATTTCCTTCAGAATGTCTTTTCAAGTCTTTCATGCACTTTGCTATTCAATCATTTGTCATGTGTTACTTTGTGTAGGAATTCCTTCTATGCCCCTACATAAGTCCTTTGTAAGGTCTCTGCTGTTGACAATTGTCTTCCTCCTTGTACTTTGTCTAGTTGGGATCTGAATGGCATTACTAGCACCTATTCTATATAAGTATCTACTCGTTCTGTCAGTGTTGGTTAAAGAGACTTTCTTCATGGAACTGACACAACTGGGACTCTGGAGCTGGAACCCTGAGGACTTGTCTCAGCCTAGCTACTATGTGGCCTCAGTTTTCTTCTTTATAAAAAAGGTCATTTAATACTAGTGCCTTCTTAGAGAGATGTTTTGGTTGAATAAACTTGTTTACATTAACCCTCAATAAGGTGCTTAGAGAAGAACTTAGTATATCATAGGTGCTCGGCAAATACCGAGTGCTTTGTGTAAACCAGATCCAGTCAGCATGCATTGACTTTATTCTTTTGTTCACAGTCTGGCTGTCCTGCAGCATGGAAACTGTATCATAGATCTTTTAGCACCCTGCCTGTAATTTTTATATTTTCATAAAGGATTTGGTAAAGCTATTATTATGATGTCTATTATTTTATTTTGGTGATTGATTGATTGATTCTTTTGACAGGGCCTATACACTGTAACCCAGGTTGTCATGAAACTCCTAACAGTGATCCTGCTATCTCTGTTTCCTGAGTGTTGGGATTATAGTCAGGTACCACCACTTTGGTGGGCTCTAAAGCATACTATTTTATAACCAGTTTTTCTCCTCTGTTAGCCATTTATTCATATTTATGGACAGATGGCTTGGGGGTAAAGTGCTTGTGTGCAAGTGTAAGGTCCCTAGTTGAGTTCCCTAACACTCATGCACAATCCAGGCTTGGTGGTGTTCACCTGTAACCTCAGCAGAGACAGGTGGTTCCTGGGGTTCACTGCCAGCCACAGTGAATTCAGCTGGGGAGATGGCTCAGCGGTTATGAACATCGCTTGTTCTAGCAGAGAACCAGAGAACCCGAGTTCGATTCCCAGTGTCCACATGGCTCCTCACAAGGACCTGTAACCCTGCTTTCATTGGATGCGATCTCTCAGAAATCCGGGGGCGCGGGGGGGGGGGGGGGGACCAAACCAATGTACAGAAAAGGAACAACAAAAACAGTGAACTCTGGTGTAGTGTCTCAAGTAATAAGTGAAAGCCAGGTATAATGGCATACACCTTTAATCCCAGTACTCAGGAGGCAGAGGCAAGCAGATCTGGTCTACATAGTGAGTACTAGGCCAACCAGAGCTATATAATGAGAACAAAAAACATCAACAATAAAAATAAGGTGGAGAATTCTAAAGGAAAACTCCTGACATTGATTTCTGGCTTCTATATATGCACATATGGATGAATGTACCTGTGTTCAACACACACACACACACACACACACACACACACACAGGCATGAGGCAATGGATGGCTTAGCAGGTGAAGCACTTCCTGCACAAGCCCAATAACCCGAGTTTGATCCTCAGAAACCATGTTTAAAAAATAAAAATAAAAAGGATGCTCTAGCACACATATGTAGTCTCAGTATCCTGCAGTGAGATGGGAAGCGGAGACAGGAAGATCACCTGGAAGCTCCCAGAGAAATGAGAAGGGCATGCGTCTCACCTCCACACATGCACTATGTGCCTGCAGACACACACGCACACACACCAATGGCAAATAATAAAGTTTAAAGACATTTAAATACAATTTAAAAGTTTAAGAAAGCCTGAGAAGATCTCTAGGTAGCAGAGATGGATATGCACCCTATGCGTAGAAAAGGAGACCACATCATGGGCCAGAGTATTGTGAGAAAAGGTGAGAAGAAAGCTAAACTCAGAGGCTTCCTGGCTCGACTAGCTGGTAAATACTTGTACTCTCATAGTTAAACTGTTTCAAGAAAGTCCATGTGCTCGAGCATGTGTGTGTGTTTGGCGTACTTTGGTATTAGTGTAAAATTCCTGGATTACTGTACACCCACTTCCTGGCATGACGACTTTCTCCAGGGCAACCTCAGTGCATGCAGATGCTAGGCCCTGTGCTGTGGCTGGAAGGCAGAAGGCAGCCTATGGCAACATGGTGCCTCGCACTAAGGTGTGAAGTACCCATGTGACTCCTGCACAAGTCACACATGAAAACAGAAAGGGATTCTGTTTGGGAGGTAAAAATAAATAACTGCTAAGTATTTGTTTTTAGATCTAAGCTGGAACCCGAGCCAAACACAAAAAGGAAAGAATCCACATCAGAGAAAGCTTTACAGCATGCCTCCCAGGACTCTGAAGAAAAGCCTGCTGCTGAGGAGTTGCCAGGTATGAATCAGGATAAAGTCTGGCTTTGTGCTTCTTCCTTCTGACCTGTTGGCAAGGATACAAAGCAGGGAGCGGCAGCAGTTCCTGACCCATGGCGGAGAGCATAGATGCCCAAAGCGAAAGGAGCTTAGAGGTGGCAGTGTTTAGCTTGAGGAGTGGCGAGTTCTCATGGACTCTGAAGAAGGGCTGCTTTTCTGTGCCCCAGCTGGGTGGAAACTGAGGAGGCACCATTGGAGCTGTCTGCTAAAGAATGGTGTGAGCCTCCTCAAGAAGTCTGCATGGGCAGTGGCCAGCCACACTGCCCCAGGGTGCAGCATGCTTCTCAGGGGTCTCCACAGCCAGGCAAGCCCTTGGGATATGGTGTAAGTATGAGTTTGTGTTTCTTGTCATCACAGATACAATAATGTTCCCGATGGCATATGCCAAAGAAATGCAGACTCCAGCAAGTCTGGATGTCACAGACTGCTTCATTATGTGTGCAGTCCACATGCCCTGGATAGGGATGCCTGCTCAGAGCACTGCATCCCTGAGTGTAGCAGGCAAGCAGGTTTCACGTGGTACCACTCACTGCCTAGCAGCTCACTAAAGCTCTGAAGCCTGAACATCTTCTCTGCCATGTCTATGGCTCTGCCAGCATTGGAGAGTCATAGCCTCTTTTATCAAGAAAACTGTGAAAGGCTCATCCTGGGCTACCTGTCCAAAGTGGACACTCATAGATGGTGGGTCCATGAATCCCTGGTATGTAGGTTTGGCTCTGCAGCCCACCTCTATCTCGATTCCCTGCCTTTCATAAGTGTCCCATATGCACCATGGCTCATCAGCCTGGAGGGTGATGGAGGCCCTTTGTGCAGTGAGAGCAGCACTTTTGGAGCGCTTCCTTGACTGACTTGTGCTGGATCTTTGGAGGTGTGCGCAATTCAGAGAGGTTATACAACAGCTCAAGTCCAGCACTGCAGAAGCACAGCCACCTTCCATGTGGGTGGTTCTATTTGCACAGCCTCAGCCTATTCCTAGCTCATAGCTGCTGAGGCTTAGTATGCAGCGGCACTGTATAGCTCCTGTGCCTGCCTGGGGCTTCCCTACAACCCATGAGCACAGCTTCTCGGAAGACAAGACAAGGGCATCATAACTAAATTTACTGAAGCTGGGTGCAGCATCCATAGTCAGCCATTCACCTACTCAATAACTTCTGTGCCGGCTGGTGACAGCAGGGAATGCCAGTGATGACTGAGGGCTAGAGGAATGCATCTCCTGGGAAGATACTCGGTTGCACTGCTGACCTCAAGCCTACATTGCATGTTGTGCCAGGCCTTGGGCTGGGAATTAGGCACTTCGTAGTGAGTGGAAATGGCTCTTCTTTGGGCTCATAGGGAAACAAGGGAGGTTCATGTATCTCGTCCTTCCAGTGTGCTGTCTGAGTGTGAGCAGAGCAGTATTGTTCCTATGCTCTGCCTTACAGTCCTTATGCTTAAAAGTTGTCTTCTGACTGGTGAGCTGTGAGCAGTTCTGAGCAGGATGCACCTGTGGAAGGAAGCACCTGGCCCTACACTCACACCCATGCTCACTTAAACATGGGGGCAGGGAGATCAGCACTAGTCACTGGGGCATACTTTCCAAGAAAAGTGTAAAGAGCCCACGGAATGGAACGGTTATTTATTTACACTGTACCACATATCTGATGAGGCACTTCCATCCACATGGATGGACACCCAGAGACTTCTCAACTCAAAGCTAAGAACACACCCAGATAGAAAATGGCAAAGGATCTGAATGGCAGGTACTTTTTTAATTGAAAAGAATTCTCATACAATACCTTCTGATCATGGCTCTCCTCCCCCAACTTCTTCCAGCCCCTGCTCACCCACCCAACACCATACATTTCTCTCTGTGTGTTTTCAGAAAACAAGCAAACAAACAAACCAAAACAGGAATCCACTGGGCCTTCCAAAGCTGGAGTGTACCATGGTATAGCTTAGATCTGAAAAGCCCTGAAACTGCTGAGAGGTGGTGTAGAAGCTGGCAGGCTGGCCAAGAATCTCTTACAGCAACCCAGACACAAGACATCTGCCACTGAGGACCGCCCCCGCATACAGACCCAAACACACAGAGCAGAGTGAGGAGTGTTCAGGTCCCATTTTGGACTCTGAGGTCACTTACTGGGTAGTGACCATGAGTGAGTGGGATGGGAGCACTTGGTAACTTACAGCCTTGAGGCTGAAGTGCTGGTGGGAGGGGCATTGCTACCTGAGGTGAGTGCAGCTCCATGTACAATCTGGCAGCAAGGCCGGGGAAGGGAGTCCACATGCTGGACCACATGTGTTGGGCCTGCAGTGCCTGCTGGGTGTGCAGGTAGAAATGGTGTTGGGGTGAGCAGGGAGGGCTTAGGGCTAGGAACTTGGGGGATCCTGAGAGATGGGCACTGTGGAGTCATAGCCTAAGTGTACTTCTGAAGGGAGGGAGAGGAGAAGCTGGCCAGGCTGGCCAGGGAGAGGCCTGTACCCAACTTCCGTGTGCTGTCTGTTCCTGGCTGGGCTCTCTTTCCATCCCAGGCTTGGTGTTGACAGGTAATGTCTTCCCCTGCGGCCAGCTGCTCTCCTTCACATGGCTGTGTCTGCCCTTTTCTCGAAGGCAGTAGAAAGCGTTTCTTCCTGTGTATGGACATCTGCTAGGTTTTCTGTGAGTGACCATTTTCAAACCTGGCCTGGGTAGATGTGTCCTTTGCTTACTTTGTCTTTCAGTATTTATTTTCTATTAAACCTGTGATGTCACCCAGACAAGCACGTTCTGGCACAGAACAAGGTGGTATGGTCCTAGGTAAAGGATGGTTCTTGTATGTCATACTCCCTCTGCCATTTGTCACTTGCTCATTTAGTTGGCAAGTTTGCACTTCTGCTCCTGGTAGGCCTGCCACCCCCAGCATTAAGGTTTGTTCTTTAAAGATTCTTTCTGGCATGTCTGTGATAACTTGTTTTCCCATCTTGGTTCTGGGTGTTCAGATGTATTTCTCAAGTGAGTCATGGTTCCTGCCCCTGCAAAGCTCACTTGCCAGGGAGGATACAATTCTAGCTCCTGGAAGAATAAGTAGTCTCCTAGGAAGGACAGAAGTGGGGACAGAGTTCAAACAGAGGGTCCCAGGGGCCTCAGGAAGAAGTAGCCTGAGCAAATGAGTCAGCCCCTAAAAAGAAAAGGAGACGCTTAGAAAGTTCTAGATGGAAGGGATAGTTAAACAAGAAAAACCCTCAGGCCAGAAAGGATGGAGGCCTGTGGAGTGTAGTCACTAAGCCCCTGGGCTCATGGAGGAGCATACATTGTAGGAAGTAGGGTTGCAGAGGCTGCCTGGGCCAGACCACAGAAGGCCTGGGATGCAGGTGGCCTTCTGAATCTGAGCAGTTGGCTCAGTTTGCTGTGAGCGCTGGGTTGAGTCCTGAGGCCCAGGTCAGGAGGGCTTCGGGTGGCATACAGTTGAATCACCTGTAGAGCAGAGAACTTCTCCATCCTGATGCAGCTAATTCATGCTTGGACCTGTTATGATGGGGTTTATGTTTCTGAGTTTGTCTTTTGTATCCAAAGAGGAAATGGAAGAAACATCTGAAATAAGGACCATCCTAAAGCCAAATAGGAGACAGAGGTCACAGGGATGTGAGTGTGATGGGTGAAAGCACCCAGAATGTTCCTCAGAACAGTGCCACTCTGCCTGAGCATGCTTTGTGCTATGGCTGTCTTTTCATGTCTGTAGCTCTGTTTCACCTGCACTGAGGTGCAGGTGACTGTTTGGGAAGATATGTTTCTAATAGTAGCCATACTTTTCATGCAGAGTGGACCTGATCTGCCTTCTCTAGACTCTGCTGTTTTAATGTGATTTCCCAATCAAACCCCTGAACTCTCACCACCCCACAGGGCTGAGCTAAAAAGAAAATTGATTTGGGCTGAAGAGAAAGGAGAAAGATGCAGTATTTGCCTTTGAGTCCCTGGCAAAACAGTGATGGGTCCCAGGGACACTAAGACACACAGAACTAGAATCACCTTTGGAGACAGACTTGTCACAGTCTCCACTGAACAGTCCTTCCCTCCCACCAGCCAGCTCTACTTCCCTGTACAGCCTACACCATCATGCTGGGCAACAGTTCGTTGTAGGCACCTGTGCTATTGAGGGGCCATTGTGTGCTTGCCTTGCATGAACAAAAGGTTTTCTAGATTAAAATGTTCATGTTCTAGGATACATGGTTGTGTGGGCTGGACATGCTGCTGCTGCTGCACATTAGCTAACTGTTCAATATGGAGCACGCTACAGAACTCTACTCCTTTTGCTGTCCTCATGTGCCTGTTTCCTCAGCTGCCTATTCTGAATAGCTGGCTTCTAACCCTTGTCCACTTTACTGTCTTGTTTCTTAACAGAGAAGCCTTTGGCTGAATCACAGCCTGAACTGGGAAGCTGGGGCGATGGCAAGAGTGAAGATGAGCTGTCTCCAGAAGAGATACAGATGGTAATGCTAACTGCTTCCTTTCAGCTGCCGGCCTTGAGACTTTGAGTGAGTGGGAGGCTGTGCAAATGTCCTTTCCCTGATTTGATACTGAGCTTTAAAAGTATAAACACATTTTATATGTACTGACCCATTCACTATCCTACTTCTCGTAGGCTAGTCATGATTTCAGTGAATAATAGCATAGTTCAAACAGAAGCTGGCAGCCGGGCGTGGTGGCGCACGCCTTTAATCCCAGCACTCAGGAGGCAGAGGCAGGTAGATTGCTGTGAGTTCGACGCCAACCTGGTCTACAAAGCGAGTCCAGGACAGCCAAAGCTGTTACACAGAGAAACCCTGTCTTGAAAAAATAAAAAAAAACAGAAGTTGACTTGGATGGTCTTGCTAAGTGTCTTCACCAGTAGGCATCCAGATTAAACGAGTCTTTTATATTTTCCAAGATGGTGCTTATACTCTGTGGAGGCTCTGGTGTCATTGAAATGAGAGAAAAGGACAGTGATGACTAAAGGATGGCAGGTGATGACCTCCTCCTAGTGACCTGCCCCCTGTGTTAAGTGCTATCATTTGTTATCTCTGGTTTCAGGGGACAAAGTTTTGGTGATAGCTTCTGAAATGGCAGCCTCCTGGCTATGCAGCCATTGACAGCGAGCATTTTTGGACTCATCTCCCTGGATCTTCTCCAGGCCTGCAGTATTTACCACCTCCTCTTGTCTTTAGCAAAGGGCAGGAAAGTAAGGCCTTGCCAGCAATCCTCTGCTGATAAGAGTGGATCTGGGTTCCCAGCCTCTGAAGATAAGAGTGTTTTGAACAGTGGCAAACAGAAGCCCTCCTATCTAGTAATAATGGGGTCTGGCCCTGGCTTAGCCCACGGCCCTTCAGGAAGCTGTTTGAGATGCTGGCCATTCCCCCAGAAGAGCCTTTTCAGCCCACTCCTGTCTGACTCCTATCATGTCTCCACAGTAGCTTCTTGGAGTCCGCTCTGACCAGCAGCTGCTCCGGTGCCCCACTTTATTCTGTCCCCTTCTACTATGCTAGCACCATGTGAGCAGACTCTTGGCTCACTGTCTTTGCCTTAGTCCCAGGCCAGTGATTGGGAGTAGCTGCTAAGTGGGTAAGTGACTGCTGAGTGTAGCATAAATGCTACAGGGTCTTGTGAATGGTACAGAAAGCCTGTCCACATGCTTGCTTCCTCTACATCAGCTGCCTGGCCCGGATGACAAGCTCAGAGCCTCTGATTCTCCAGATTCTCTGCTCGTCCTTACTTGAAACAAAAGGCTGAAACAGAAAGTAGCATAAACAGGTGAAAACCAACATGTGGGAAGCCCAAGGAGCCACTGCCTAAGGCTACAAAAAGGGCTGTGGCCTCACAGTCACCTTTATCCACACCTGTCTTCATCTGGAACCTCTGTGCCTTCCCACTGCTCTCAAAGGGCAGTAAGGCTGCCTCCCAGGGCAGGTATGATGGAGAGCTAGCCCTTGAAGGACAGATGTTAGAGGACCAGACACTTGGGATGTTTCTGACTGCATTCCCTTCTGATAACTAATAATGACAGGAGTGTCTTAAGATCATGCTATTTGTCATCAGTTTATAAATTTGTTGGAAATGATAAGTTATATTGCCCTAAATGTTGCAGATTTGTTAGAGGTAATAACTGCCCAATCTCTTCATTGAGAAAGGGGATATTTGTCAAGTGTGAGCAGAATGTAAATTTGTGTTAGGCCACACTCCTTTATGTCCTATCATTCTTCATAAAGGAAATAGCCAGAATACCCACAGGGGGTTGCCAGAGGACTCTGCCTTTCTCCTGGAGCAGTCATGAGCCCTAAAGATATGTAAATCTTTGCAGGCACATGGCTTAAAAGCCACTGGAGGTGTGGAGGTAGGCCTGAGGAAGCAGGAAGCAGGGTGTCTGCCATCCCATGGCATAGTCCTTCTGAGATGATGGAGAACAAGGGCCCAGGGACCAGGCAGTCAGTGAGTCCTCTTCCTTTCACTAACTGTGTAACTTGGGAAGCAAATGAGCCTCAATGAGCATCAAGCTGCTCAGAATAGATGTCCTGTAAAACTGTGAGGAGTCATGATTGAGAGCCACTCAGCACAGCCAGGGAGGCCTGTGCATGATTCACAAGACCCACACCTGCCACACAGCTGAAGACTGTGTCAGGATGAGTCTCTCTCCCAAGACTGTTGGTGCCATCTTTCATGTCCTACTGTCCCAACCATACCATTCCCCAAAAGGCTGGCATTTTAGCCTGTAGTGTTGGTGACATATAATCAGTGTTTGCAGTGCTTTCTAGTTTCCGTTGTGTTGCTGCAGGTGGGTGCAACAGAAGGACGTTGTGAACTTTATATAACAGGCTACTTAATGTTCAGCTAATGACATTCTTATTTGGGAGCAATTGCTGAGTGTCTGACTAGCTCAATTCAAATTCAAAGAAAACGATGGGGAAGGAATACTGTTATTGGATTTATGTTGAAAAGTAGCTTAGCAAATTGTGGTCATAAATCATAATCAGTTTTGGAACGTTCCCTCAGGGTGAAATAATGAATTAAGTCCTATAGTGGCAATTTAATTCATTCTTTTAGACAAAGAAATGGTTGTGAGGTATTGCAGATGGCTACAGGGTGGTGTTTGGTGTGCACAATTACTCTCCAGGTGTACGCTATGGTACAGGAGGATGGGACCTTGAGTTAGGAGAGGCTTTATGGCAGTAGTGAAACTCAGTTGTTTTCTAATATCAAACATCAGGAAGATTGCTCTCTTTTAGGGACCACATTACTTTTATGTGCCCTATTCGTTGTACTCAAGTAAAGTCATCTTTGTTTATTGAGGTAACTTTGAAAGACATGAATGTGACCTAAGTTTGTATGAATGTGTCTATAGCAGGTGTCCTGAGCATGGAACCCAGGTAGCCAGGTGGCACAGCTTTCTAGTATAGCCCAGCACAGTGCACACATCAAGAACGTAGGTGTTGGAGAGTCTGATTCCTGAGTCCTTACCTTCTCTGGACAACTTGAGATGGGGGTGTTTCATCTTGCCTTGTTTTCTACTCAGGGGCATTGGCAGTAGGGACTTTGTAAAACTGAGCAAAGAGGTGTGGATTGAAAACAGGATTTCTGTAGAAAGATATTACTAATGGAATGTGTCCTTTAAACCAGATTAAAAGCCCTGTCACAAAGCCTAATGGGAAAGTCTACCTGACAAGTAACAGAGTAAAATGGTCAAGGGAGGTATTGCTTAGCACGCTGTGCTTGCACAAGGGCTACCCTGAGTGCTTCCACCTGTTTTGTGTTGCTTAGCCTCATCCAGGAGGGGGTATCACAGGCCCCACTGTGTGGACAGCCATGCATCCATGGTCACTTGGATCTTAAACTCTAGATCTTAGGTGATGCTGATAAACCAGCAGTGAGGGGCGCAGCTGTAATCTGAACACTTGTGTAATCTGAACTAATACATAGAGGTGTGAGCCAGCCTGGGATCCATATGAGCCTGTCTAAAAGAGAGGGCCAGCCTGGGATACAAATGAGCCTGTCTAAAAGAGAGGGCCAGCCTGGGATACGAATGAGCCTGCCTGAAAGAGAGGGCCAGCCTGGGATACAAATGAGCCTGTCTAAAAGAGAGGGCCAGCCTGGGATACGAATGAGCCTGCCTAAAAGAGAAAGGATGTTGCTGCTTGTTAGCCATTCCTCACTGTGACAAATGCCTGAGATAAGCTACCCAAGGTTTACCTGAGTGTGTGGTTGTGGTCAGTGTGTCCGATTGCCCAGAGCCTATGGTGAGGCAGCATCATGGCATAAGAGCATGTTGGGGAAGAGCTGCCCATCTCATACCTACCCCAAGGACATGCCTCTAATGACCTACTTGTGCCCTCAGCTACTTCGTTCCCATAGAAACCAATGCTTCCTTCAGCCATGTGCATTTTCAGGAGAGAATCCATATCACATAGCACACTAAGTGATAAGTACCTCTAAGCATATAAACATCCTTCTATCGTGTCGACCACAGAGACCAAGGCTTTGGTTCATCCCTATGCCTGGCCAAGTCCCTACTTATGTATGGAGGCAACATGGCCACACAGTCAGACTGGCCCTAGAAGAAACTATCTGAATTTTCCAGAGCCTGACAGAGTGAAACAGCAAAGGGCACAGCTGCCCCATTGAATTGAGGTGAAAGGGGTCTTCAGGCCTCTCTCACTCTACCTGTCTGGAGTCTGTCTCCCAGCGAGTATTCAAGTAGACAGCATACATGTGTTAAGGACCTCACTGCCTAATCCTTCTGTTCCCACTTTGGTAGCAAAGGCAAAAGGACAGCAACTGAATTACTCACCTGCCCAAAGACATACAGCTTCCAAGGCGAAGGAGCTGGGACTCCAGCTGGGACTTCATACCGCAGGGTCAAGGAAGGATAAGGCTCACAGCTGTCTACAAAGAAACCAATGGCCTTCAAGAAGCTGCTCAGTAGCTAGGGCTACCCAACCATTTTCATAAACTCTGACCAGCCTTCCATATCAGTGAGGTACATAACCAACTACTCTGCCACTCAACCTTTGGGGCAGGCTTGCCATTCAGAAAACTGCTCTGAAGCCAGTGCCAGCAAATGACCATGCCTAGTCCCTGTTAAGACTTCAGTGAGCAGTGACCTTGCTTAGGGCAGTGGTTCTTAACCTGTGGATCTTGACTCCTTTAGGGGTGGAACAGCCCTTTCACAGAGTGGCCTAAGACCATCAGAAAACAAGACATTTATGTTTCATAACAGTAGCAAAAACTAGCAACAAGATAATTTAATGGTTTGGAGTCACCACACCTTGATATAGGGGAACTGGGTTTAGGAAGTTATGTCTGTTTGTCTGTTTTTATAAGCTGTTTCATTTTAACATGCCCTATAGTGGAGGCTGCTCTCCACAGAGGCTCCTAAGCACTATGTCCACCCCTTGTCACATGGGATGGCTTGAGGCATCTGCTTCCCTTCTTTGAGTGGCCGGCTATTCCTAAGATGGCATACCGAACCCCCAGGGTCAGGGAAACCAGAACCAGAAAATGTGCCTTTGCCTGACTGCTGGAGCTGGTGTGATGCCTTCAGAAGTGACAGTCGCTAAGGCTTAGAAAGGCAGCGCAGCCCTGAACCTCATGCCTGAGCCAGAGGAAACCAGAAAGCTTTGTTCCTAGGCAACACTCCCATAATAAGTCACTCAGACTGATGGTTAATTGTGTTTAGGAATAGTTTCAAAGTATCTGAGGACAAGATTTAAAAGGTCATGATCATATTTTATCATTAGAGACAAAAAGAAAGAAAGTGCCTCCCTGGAAAACCTGAGGGAATTGGTGCATGTAAATTAGCACCTACAACTGTAGTAATTACACTTGCTCAGGAAATACTGGCCTCCTAACTCACAGCCGAGCAGACAATTGACAGCTGATGCTTTCAGACTCAAAGTGAAAGTTTTCTTCTCTCACAAGGTCTCCGTGATGCCTAATGAAAACAGCCCTTAGCAATGCTGTATCCAGTCTGCAAGGCAGCCTGCTGTGCCTCAAGTGGTCCTGCTGGGAACTGCCCCGCCCTTCCACCCTCCCAAGCACTCTCAGTTTCTGGTCTGATGAGTCTAGGGTAGAGTGAGGCCTCTTTGTGTTCTGATGAGCAGCAGGGGTTTGTTCAGGGCTCAGGGACTAAGGAAGGATGGCTCTGTGCCTTGAGAGAAGCTGGTCTCTGAACAAGTTAAGAAATGACACAGTAAAGCTGCATGCAGAGGAGTGCCAGAGAAAGTGTTCCCATCTGCTCTGTCACCCAGCCTTAACGTGGTGCCTGTGCTGGAGTCCCCAGCCAGTCAGGAGAGATCGGGGTTATGACACACATCTGTGCCCTGTGGAAATGGCAGAGGTCATTACAGAGGTGGGCAGTGCTGGATCACAGAGAGCATGTGCCTTAGGCCTCTTCTGCTGGGCCAGGTAGTGCCAATAGTGAAGCAATCCAGTGGTAGTATGTACAGTGGGTACCAAGCTCAACACTGGCAGTCATGCAGGCTGAGTTCTTTCCAGCTTCTGCTCAGGTGCATCCAGGATCTGGAGGTTACACCACAGAAAGAATTTTAGGACAGGTCAGTATGAAGTAGACTTATCCTAAGAAGGATAATGGTGCATCCCACTATGCACTAGGGCAGCCCTAGTGCTGTCTCACAAGGCTCTCAGGTTCACAGGTCTGTCCCTGTCACAGGCCAAGTAGCCTGCCAGCCTCTGCCCACAGTCTTCCCAACACCAAGTTCTCTATGTAAAAATGCTGTCCCTGGAGACAAGTGGCAGCAGTAGACTCCTCACAGAGTGTGGACACTGCTGTGCCAGCTCCCTCTGCCAAACAGCTAGCCTATGTGTCAGCTGCTCAGACACAGGAGGGACCCTGAAGCCAGAGACTACAATTGCTCTTTGGGCTACCTAGCATTTTCTTCCTAGAGTACAGTATTTTTTCAGACAGTCTTCTGGTAATGTCTTGTGCTGGCCAATGGGACTAGACTGATCCTTAGAAGGGTGGAAGGTCAAAGGTTCCTTGTGCCCCTTTCTTGAGTGCCATCTGATGTCATTCTGAGTATGTGTGCTTCTTTGCAGTTTGAGCAAGAAAATCAGCGACTCATTGGTGAAATGAACAGCTTGTTTGATGAAGTGAGGTGTGTATATAGCTAATGGCTGGATGACAGCTGCCCCAGACACTGGGGCTTTTTCCGTTTGCTTTGGCTTCTAAGCACCCACATGTAACAGGACAGGGCTGGCTGGCCCTGTGGGAGGAGACTGGCTGCTACAGCAGGCTTGTGGGTGCTGCAGCATGCAGAAAGAGCAGTTGCTAAAGACAGCTCACCCCAAATGTGGGAGCATACCCACCAGCAAGGGCTGCTTGGGTGGCTAGGCTATGAAACGCAGTAGGGGCCTTGTGAAGGGTGCGTTCTCCAGTAGTGCCTGTTTCCAGATGACCAAGCTCACACCAACTTGCCTGAAGCTTCCAGTGAACTTCAAGGGCCTGTGTTTCACAGGAGTGTTGTACTGCTGTGGAAGCAGTAGCTGAGTCTTTGCACAGCCCTATTCCATTCAGGATGTGGCCCCTCCCAGCCTGAGGACTTAATTAGCGCAGGGGTACTCTCTGGAGCTATTCCAGGGGTATTTTGTCTCAAAGGTGTCACTCTAAGGCCCCTCTGGTTATCCTAGCTCTGCATATCCCCACCTACCTTGCTGTTCCTTCCCCAAGCCTTGTTCCTTTCCTTCCATGTCTCCTGCCTGCCTTTCTCAGGAATTCTACAGGCACTCCCAGCTCCCCACATGACTCCCACCTTTCTCCTCCTGCCACTGACTAATCACCAGCTGTGCTGGAGTCATTAATTTCCAGCTTCCACTTCTAGACCCTCACAGCCCCAGCCCACCCTGCAGGTGCCCAAGCTGCAGGAAGCAGGAAAAGGGCTCCCCCAGTGTTTCATGTTGGGCAAGCACTTAGTAGCTAAACTGGGTGGGGTGGTCACAGACTGAACTGGAGCGTTTTCTTGCCATAAGGAGCTGGCTTGAGGGGAACATGTAGTGTTTTGAAGATGGTCTTAACATGGGACCGTGCCTTTTTGCTCTCCACCGTGTATGCATCACGGGGTAACTGGGCTATGCAGAAGACTTACCATGTCTGCCCAGCCCCTCCCCATCTGACATGGCTGCTTAGCCTCTTTTGCCATCACCTTAATGATTCCTTTAGGAATGTGTGCTGTTCATCTCAGAGCACCAGGGGCTAACGTGTCACCTGTTGATTCTTTTTTGAAGGCAAATCGAAGGGAAAGTCGTTGAAATTTCCAGACTCCAAGAGATATTCACCGAAAAGGTTTTACAACAGGTAAAAAGACCTGGAGGCCCAGCAGTTTTGATTTGGCTTAGAACTGACTGGAGCGCGGAGCCCTCTTCCAGAAGCATCTGAGTGGTGCAGGTTAAACGGCACCATGTTTTGTTAGCCAGTCACACCATTCAGAGGTCTCAGGCATAGCTTCCTGTAACCCCACAGCAACCCTCTGAGGTACATCTGAGGGCTGTGGTGGGGGTAGGGTTGGGGTGCTTGGAGCAGAGTGGCCCCTTTGAGCTAGAGCGTCTGGTGGCAGTTGGAGGGTGCAGTCTAGGATTGCTGGTCAGCCCCTCCACACCATCACTCCTCATCTATAGAAAGGAATGAGACTGCAGGACTGGGACTTCACAGAAGAGTGCTGCACAGTGCATCTGGAGAGCTGCTTTCCAGGCCACAGTGCCCCAGAAATTATATACAGTCTCAGCCAGCCCATGCTGCCTTTGAGAGCGGGAGCAGAATCTGATAGGGGGTAAAATTTCTCCCAGAGAGCATAGGCTTAAATCCCCCTCTCCAATCCAATTGGCTCACTCACAAAACAACTGTTCAGTGAGCATGGATAAAAAGAAGAGAAACAGATGAGAGTACAAAGTCATAAAAGTAAGATACTCTTCTCTTCAGAGAAAAGATCTACCCAAGCCAGAAGCTTGAAGGCAGGAAGCCTAGAGCCAGGCCTTGGGCAGACCCTGTGCCTAGTGGCCATGTCAGCTGCATGACAAAGGAAGCCACCAAAGAAAGCTCAGGCACAGCAGCTTGCTCTGTGGAGAGTGGGCTTGGCTGAAACACCCAGCTTTCAGGGTGATCAGGCTGCAGTCTGGATGCTCCACCCTGTGTGCTGCATCCAGTACTTCTCCTAAGCCCTATTCCTAAGTACAGCTGCTGTGCCCTACCTGGCTCATGACAGGCCTCTCAGTGACTCTGACCAAGCCAGGTAGTGCCCTATTTTAGTAACACCACACATGCCACTGTAACTACATCCTCTACATGGTACCCCACTGACACACCCTGGCTGGCCACATACAGGAAAGGGAATCAGCCTTCTACCACAGGAGGTCAGCTGTCACAGCAGTGGCTGCCCCAGGGAAGTGGAGTGCTGTATGAGGTTGGTGTCCCTCCAGAGTCCAGCCAAGGGCCTCTTGGACTGCTGAGGCCTCTAAAAGCTTATGTATGTCAGTGTCAGGGGCTGTTTATGGCAAACTCCTCAGCTCCTGCTCTGATACTCTCAACCAACATGGCACTACCCATGTGCCCTGGTCTGGTGATGTCACTGCTGGGAACTGGGTGGTTACAGCCTGCTTTCCATTCTGCAGCATTTTGCCAGACAGGGCTCCCTGAAAGCCCACACTAGGGCATGCCTCCCTTCCCCTCAGCAGGGAGACCACCAACAGTACCACATGGCTGGTGTGGTGAGGGGTCCTATAGCATGATCTCGTGAGCCAAGACCAGTACACCCCATTTCCATGTCCTTTCGGCATCTACCCAGGGCATTTGCGGCCAGCAATTCATATCTTGTTCTAACTCTTACCCTTTTAGCAGTATGCTAAAACATGCTGTTTGGGTGGCTAGTGTGTTTCAAAGCCTGTAATATTCTAGACCTTATAAAGAATGACTGGAATGCTGGAGGAGAGCCCTTGGTGGGAGTGGCCAGTCCACAATCAGCAGTTCATGTTTGTCCTTGTCACTTGATAAGTGACACATGAGGGGTAATAGGTAACAGACATTGTGGCCTGTACAGCCTGACAAGAGCCTTACCTTACATACAGGAAAGGGAATCACAGCCTCTTAGGCTCCAGTACGCAGCCTTCTACCACAGGAGGTCAGCTGCCAAAGCTGTGACTGCCCCAGAGGCCTGGGCAAACAGTCCTGCCACTCAGACTCAGTGTGACCTTCCATAAGCTAGTAAACATCTCTGAGCCATAAATTTCCCTTTGTGTTGGCTGATGCCCATCTCTCAAGTGAGGCTTCCCAGGCTGTGTAGGTACAGCCTCCAGACCTTGGAGCATGGTAACAACTACTTGCAGGATGTCTTCTTGTGGAGGAAGGAATGGCTGAGTTTACAGGATACTCTCTTTTTGCAGGAGACCGAGATTGATAACATTCACCAGTTAGTCGTGGGGGCAACTGAAAACATTAAGGAAGGCAATGAAGACATACGGGAGGTGGGTATCCAGGACTCTTGGGTCTGCTTTGGCACAGCACTGCACCCCAGCAGCTGATTCTCAGCAGTGACGTTGTCCTAGAGCATTGCAGAGTGATCAGGGCCCAGCCTGAGAGCCTCAGAAGACCGGCCGGCTCAGCTCCCACTTATTCTCAAGAGGGAGTAGTTTCCATCCCTGCAAAGATGTGTGTGTGGAGAACATCCAGGGAGGGCCAGGATAACCTGCAGCCAGGGAGGAGCCCACAGAGCACAGACCTCCTGGCTGTCCCTGTGTCACCACAGACAGGCATCACAGGGAAACCTGAGCCCTGTTTAAGATGTGGATAGGCCCTGAGGAATTGAGTCCTGGGAGGTTAGGCTCTGCCTAACAGAAAAGGATGAAAGGCCAGGCAAGCAGGATGGCTCAGTGGATAAAAGTGCTTGCTGCCAAGCAGAGCAACCTGAGTTTACTTCCTGAAATCCACATGGTACAAACAGAGAATTAGCTCTAAATGTTCCTTTTACCCTACCCCCTCATACACCATAGCATGTATTCCCTCCATCCACCATAGAAATAGATGTAATTTTTTAAATGAAATATAAGACATTTGTTCTCTGTCAGGTCTCCATGCATGGTGGCTTTTGTTCCCACTTAAGCCAGCTATCTAAGGAGAGCATGGGATTCACAGAGGTATAGGTGGGGCACCTAGGGCTTCTGAAACCAGTCCGGGGTGATGCTAACACGTGTGCTCCTCCTGCCAGGCCATCAAAAACAATGCTGGCTTCCGAGTGTGGATCCTCTTCTTTCTTGTGATGTGTTCCTTCTCCTTGCTCTTCCTCGACTGGTACGACAGCTAGCCCATGGGGGCTGCACCTACCCCTGCACTACTGCCTTGGACACACCATGTACCAGCATCTGTCTCATCTGATGTGGAGCTGTGTAAGATCCAAGGGCTGGGGAAACACAGCTCCCAAGCCAACATTTGGAATCCATCAGGACCTGAAAATGCATGAATTGCAAGTGCCCTAGGTGGTCTTCAGGGTGGGAGATAAAGAAGTCAGGAGGTGTGCTCCAGGAGAGCCTGGCAGAGGCTGAGCAGGGCAGGGATGTGGCACACCTCCTATCCCCACTACGTGCCAGGCCTCGGTCTCCTGCCTTTCCCACACCAGCTGCTTCAGGGGTGAACATGCCTAATGTTTCTAGTCATTGGTTCTTATTTCCTTGTGGCATCTAATGTGTGTTGATACATGGCCATTTTGTCATAGAAAACAATTCACATCTGCTTTGTCAAGCTAATAAATATAATTACAGCCACTTATTGCAGTCAGCGAGTCTCCAGTGAGCGCCTCTGGCTGCCACCTTGCTAGCCAGGCAGACTCTGGTGTCTTCTACTGCTCCTCTTTCCTGCCTGGCTCCCCATGTGAACAGCAAAGCCAGAGCCCAGGAGCATGTGAGGTCTGGTTTCTGCCACTGGGTCTCAAAGTCTCTGTCCCACGAAGGGTGTGGATCTGAGAAGAGCGGGCCTTCTGCCTTTGTTCCTACACACCCACTCCTCTCAAAGAGGCCATGGGGTATCTGCTGAGAACTAGACGTGTGCACACATGGCCTGGGCCCACACAATCCCTGTTGAAGCATATGAGTGTAGACGGTCCAGTGTGTGGCTTCACTCCCACAGGCTCCTTATTTGCAGAGTGACCTTGAGAAATTACATTGGGAGAATGCACAGTGGGTAAGTGGCTACTACTAGGAAACACAACGGGGCTTGCCTGCTGCACACACATGGTCCATGAGTCAGATCCCTAGCAAGACAAGCATTGGCACATGATTATTGCATTCCTCACCCCCTCCCAGCCCCCTTCAAGCGCATGACTGTGTGACACCCACACACACACCCGTGCTAAGTTGTCTTTGTTTCTGAATACTCTGACAATAAAATGTTTTGTCTCAGTAGCCCGCCTCAGGAAACAACCGTGAAGCTGATGGTGGTCACCATGCTTGTTCACAAAGGATCTCAGACTATTCGCCATTTATTTCTGACCTACTAAAGAACACTGAGACTTCTGACATGCCCACCGGTAATACCACATTCTGTGAACATAAAAGAAAACAATCATGAATAGCTTTTTCTATTTAATTGTTTTACACATTTAGCTTACCTACTGGCAATTTTGTAAACATATACTTTAATGTCAAGATTCAGATTGAAACATAAACATACTTTTCTTACAAAGATTGTGGACTTAGATAAGATTGTGGATTTCGATATTCTATTTGCAAGGTGCCACATCAGCCCCCCCCACCAGCTGTCCTTCCCTTTCCCACAGCACAGGAGTCACATCTCTTCACAGAATAAAAGCTAAAGTAGCCCTGACTTACCCAAAATTACATTGTCACTTTGCCCACCCAGCTAATAAAACAAAAAACTCAAACTGCACCTGTATACAGGGCTGTACGTGCAAACACATCCGTAACAGGAAAGAAAAGGGCCGGTGGGCTTCCTTCCTATCTAGCACGTCCCCCGCAGACAGCCCACCCACAGGAGCACAGCTCTGTGACCCCAGGCCAGAGCCAGCTCCTTCCCACCCAGTCATTGTGCTCTGCTCAGTGTACACACCAAAGAGAACCTCCCAGAATTGCCCAGGCAGGGGCTGGCAGGGCTGCATTGTGGCATATACCTTCCCTTCTCTGTGCCACTCAACAGGGCATGTTGGCAGCAAGCACGGGATCACTCTAGATATGGCTATGGAGTAAGGTCTGCAGATAGCAAAGGGG
This sequence comes from Acomys russatus, assembly GCF_903995435.1. Lineage (NCBI taxonomy): Eukaryota > Metazoa > Chordata > Mammalia > Rodentia > Muridae > Acomys > Acomys russatus. Next base: position 29,622,699 of record NC_067158.1, read on the forward strand.
CATAAAAGGAAAAAAAAAAAAAAAAAAAAGGAAGCCACCAATTGCACTGTTCTGATGGCCAGACCCCTGGCATATCCAGTGTAAATTATCTTTTGACAGTATCCAGTGAATCCCAGTGAAGGAGCTAAAATGAAGGCTCCTTGGCATGGAGGGTGGCATCTAGCTCTCTAAGCAATGCTGAGATGCGCTTGTTCTTATGCCTGTGGGTGGTCCGCAGCAAGTTTTATATGCAAAGCAGCATTAGCAAACAGAAGCAATTGCACCGTAAATGGGTAATCTCTAAATTATCGGTAATTATATTTAATGAATGTCCCTCAAAGTCCCTTTGTTGCCTTCAAGTGACACGTTATAAGGAACCTGCCCAGCTCGCTAAGCTGACTTCTCAGCAGCTTCGGTCTCCTGTTCTGACAGCTTCTCTTCTGACAGAACTGACATCCATGGCGACACGGAGCGGGTGATGCTCTGCTTGGCCAGGTTGTAGTGGTTTATGACAGTGTAAAATTTCTCCCGGGCACTGGAGTCTTGCTCTGTGTAGTAGCTCTCCAAGCCTTCTGGGATGCACTGGGTGTTCTGGAAGACAGGAGGCCATGGAGATGGTAGTAGACACAAGGGCATACCAGCTCATGTCTGCAGTTACTATCCCCACCCCCCAAATAGCTCCTAGGCATCTTCCCTGACCTTGCAGGAATATACACTAACATGGACAAAGGGATGGGCTTGCCCTCAGCGGGCATAGCTGTGCAGATTGGCTGTGCTGCAACGGGCACCTGGGCTCCCAGGTTAGTGTCACAGGTGTTGTGCCTCCCTTCTCACGTCTAACTGGCTGATTGTCCTTGATTCAAGGATACTTGACATGTATACGAACAATCCAACTAAGAGGACGAGCACTGAGGAGGGCTCAGTGGGTAAAGGTGTTTGCTGTCAAGTCTGGCAACCCTAGAACCAGCTCCTGCAAATTATCCTCTGAACTGAGCCATGCAACTGGCATGGCAACCAAGGACTGCATTTCTTACCTGCCTTATAGCCCTATAAGGTCATGTGACTAACATCAAGCCAAGAGAATCTTGGAGCTGGCTCCCAAAGAGCAGCTGTCCCCACCAGTGTCCACATCTTCCCTCAGCCAGCTCTGACTGCCCAGAGGACAAAACCTCAAGAGCCACAGGGCAGGGAAAGATGGAACCAGACTCCAGCCGACTCCTGGAACTGCCTTCCACTTGGGCTCCTGAGACCATCAATACGCTTTCCACATGTTGAAGCCATCTGAAGCATATAGCACCAATCCTACTCAAATAGGAATATGAGACCCCACAGTTGAGTCAGAGGTGGAGACCTCTGCCACCACCTGCCACCTGGGGCACTCATTTCCTTGAGCCTAGGGCAGCTTAGCAGAGCTGTGCTGAGGCCATCTGCCTTCCAAGTGTCTCCCAGTTAAAAGAAAGAAAACCTGGTTTTCATCCCATGGCACACAAGGCTGAGTTGCTCTCTCCTCCTCTCAGGTGACCTAGTGCCTCCATCCCCAAACCCAGGGTAGTTCACCAGTGTAGTGAACAGGTGGCCCAAGATACCCGGGGATAGCTCCTGGGAACTTCCTCTTAAGTCTGAAGGCCAAGGTTCATGGGGCCAGTTGGATGGCCTGCCCTAGAGAATGTCCTATGGATCTCAAGCCTTCTTTCCTTCCTCTTGCAGCAAGGGAAGGGGGCTGCAGTATGCCCCCACATGCAGGGTTCCTCTTGCCTAAATCCAGGTCTGTAGAGTACTTTCAGGCCAACTCTCTCACTCTGAGGTTCATGCCACTCAGAGGCCCCATGAAGCAGATATGACAGCATAGCTCCAGCTGGAACCTCCTGTCAGCATTGTCCACCAGCACACACTGGGCCACCCTTCCAGAACGCCGATCCCAGATGCCACCCCCAACTCAAGGGCATGGAATGTGAAACAGACCTTTCCATCATCACCCTAAGGACAATGGGTCCAACCTGTTCTTTTCCAGAATCTTCCACTGGCATCTTCAGTCCACCAGCACTTGACACACATGGCCTCAGGTGCAGACCAACTCGGTCTGCCCACCTATGCTTTCTGCTGCTGCAGCCCTCACAGATGAGGATACAGCACTCAGGGTGGCTCAGATATGCACAGTGGAAACAAGATGGTATACCTCTAATCCCTGGCTGCTGGGTTCAGTGAGAGATGCTGCCCCAAAGAGGACGGGGGATATAATTGAGGACACAAGACATTGACCTGGCCTCCGTGTGTGTGTGTGTGTGTGTGTGTGTGTGTGTGTGTGTGTGCGCGCGCGTGCGTGTGCGTGTGCGCGCGCGCACGTGCACGTGCGTGTGCACGCCCTCATCTTTAAAATGGTGCTAATGTGCCACACAGCCTGGCTGCTTTTGCTCTAAGGATGAAACTTAGTGTGGGACAGCTCAGAAAGAAGCTGAGCTGTGGCTGTGGTCAAAGATGCTAAATACAGAAGAGTGAAATGCTCCAAGCACCCTCCAGAGTACAGCCTTGACTGTCCTGACCCCAGCCCAGCACAAGGAACCCCCTATACTGCAGAAGAAGGTGGCTGTGCCGGCCAGCTAGGACTCTACAGCTGATAAAGCTCCTCTTGACTGCACTGGCACCCTCACTCTGTCCTTGACACATACCCCTCCTCTCCAGTCCTTAGAGAAATGGGAGGAAGGCTACAGTTACCACCTTCACTCCTGTCCAGTCTGGCAGACACACAGCACAGGGCCCTGCTAGAACTTTGCATGCAACCAAGACCTGAAGAGCAAGGGCTACTTAAGGCAGGCATGGGCAGCCGGGGGCAGCTGAGCAATAGCCCCGTCCTCCAGGCACCTGGCTGAGAGGATAGCTGGTGGTGTCTGACACCTCTCAAATAACATGGCCACCAGAAGATGCAAGAGACCCTCTGAGGGGCTGATGGTGTCAAGACCCTCAGAAGAAGCTGGGGTTATAGGTGTTCGGTCTTGTACCCATATGGAGAAAGGCTTTCACATACCCTTTTGGTAAAAGAAATCAAACAAAGCCTCAGTGACCTACATGGGTGTCCTGGAGGGAGCACAACTGTCACATGGCCTGAGCAGGGGTCACTGTGGAGTTTGAACTGGGTTTCACTGTGGCCCAGGCTTCTTCCATTTGAGTGCTAGGACTGAGGGCACACATCGCGACTCTGGCTCCATCTGCGCACTCTCCTCAGCTTGGGCCATTTGGCTGTGGCAAGAAGGCTGCATGATAGGACTCAGGCTTCTTGGGTCCCCTCTCCCCAGGCATCCTGTCCATCCACACTCCCAAGGCTCAGCTGATACACTTAAAGAGGCCCCTAGTTAGCATATGCTGAAGAGCTGAAGGCACTGCTAAACCCTGTTTCCTACTGGTAAAGGGGAAGAGGCACCCCCTTAGGGTCTCTGAGCAGCCATCCAGGGTGAGGGAGGCTCACAGCCCTCTTAGCCAGCCCTCCTCTCCAGGTAGTTGTGGAGTGTGCATATGTCTGAACACAGGGATGGAGGAAAGCCTCCCCAGCCCACCCAGCAAGCCACTTACACCCCCTAGCAGTATCGTCCAGACCACCATCTGCTGCCATTGAGACACTGATGGACAGTGTACACGCCCACCATGGTGCACGTCCAGAACTGCCTGTGGGGTTCTGTATTCCCAAGGGACCGCAGACCACAATTTCCACAGGGCCTTTTATACACGCAGATACCCCAGGCCCCTCCCACACTGCTAGGACTCTGATCTCAAGTCAGCCTGGGACCAGGCCTCCATCCTTATCATCATCACCCTTCTGCACCAACTTCTCCCACAGTACTTGGGTTTGCTGAGTGGAGCTGGCAGTTTTACCCTCTCGCTGCGCAGGCAGCCTGTCCCAGACCAGAGACAATGGGCTAGGCAGAAAGCTCAAGACAGCTCTGTGGTTGGTAGAACACTGGCCTGTCATCTGTGAGCAGTGACTGCAGGAGGGAGCTGTCCCCTACCATCCTGTTTCCTACAGAGGCGCCATTGTTCCTGATGATGTCAGCCTGAGTCACCTAGCCAGGTCCTGCCTGCCTGTCCCTCCTGGCCTTCCTAAACTCAGGCTTCCTGTTCATCCACTATCACCATGGTCTGCCTCTCCATCCCCATTGTGTCAGCCATCTAGACCCTCTCGTCCCTGCCCCCACTCCATCAGCTCACCGCCTGCCTCACTCCTCCATTAGCTCACTGCCTGCCTCACTCCTCCATCAGCTCACTGCCTGCCTCACTCCTCCATCAGCTCACCGCCTGCCTCACAACATCCAGGTGACCCCTGGGATAATCTCATCATACCCTCTTTTGCTCAGAACTCAGGGTGCCGTGCAGTGTGTGATCTGGCTGTACACTGGGCACTCTCTCACTGCCACTGAACACACCCCAATTCACCTGCTACCACTCCATCTCCACATGGACCACCATCTGGAAAGGGCAAATCTCCATACTCCGTGCCAAGTCCTCCTCACTCAGCATATACACGCCTGCCTGCCTGCCTGCCTGCCTCACATTTCTTGAACCAGAAGGGCTTCAGGAAAGCGAGTCTTTGCATCAATGCCTCCTGGCTGTGGCTGAGCACCCTGAGCCACCAGAGTGCTCATGTGGCAGGTATCCTACAATCGCTGCAGGAAGAAATAAGGGCTGAAAGTCAGAAACCATGAAGGAGCGTGTGGTGTAAAATGGTGGAGGAGGTCCTGGCTGGGGTACATGAACTTTCAGCTCTTCTAACTTGCTCTGCCAAGGCATTGCAGTTTCACCTCAGCAAAACCCAGACAGACGTATCCATCCTGCAAAGATCCACAAGCCAGGTGGGACAGCAGGCACACACGCCCACTGCCTGCACTGTGCACACTTCAGCAGTGCCAAAGCCTACATGGCATCATTTGCTGTCAGCTCTGGAAAGTTCAGGACCAGAGTGAGTAGGACATGGAAACCTGTAGGAACTGAACTACACCTCCGCTCTGCTCCATCTCCTACCTCTGCAGAGAGAACATTTCCATGTGTGCAGATGCCAACATGGCTCCTGCATGGAACCCACAGGAGAGCCCTGTAGGCAGGAGGACCCCTTTGTGTGGCTTGGGGCAGGGCTTTCCTCTTGGGCACTGCTGCCTACCCTACCCCTCACTCAGTATTGGAGGAAGTGTTAGTCAGGCACTTTCTTCCCTAGGGGAGGACTCTTCCCCAGTGACCACACGGTGCCTTCTACCTGCCCAGCTGCCCAGGCATGGCCTTGGGTGAGGACCCTCCCACTGTAGGGGCACAGCCAAGGCTCTCCTGCTATAGGGCCCTAGTATTAGGGTGGGGAGGGGTTGCAAAGGCATTCTCATGGGGCCAAGACCTTACCTTCAAAACAAACCCATCAGGGCAGGCACGGTCATACTTGTACACTTTGTAGACGACCAGGAAGACGACACAGGTGAGGAACGCCAGAGCAAAGAGGACCAGCACGGACACCTGTGGGAAGAAGCAGAGACCACCTTGGAGCTGCAAAAACAGATGAGAGGTGAAGGCAGTCAAACACACAGAGGCATGTGCACCTGCACAAAGAGTCTGGGGAATCACCTTGTATTGGGCGTTTTTTGTATGGCTTTAACTTTTCACCACATTCACGTGTCACTTTCATGTGTTCCTTGTATTCCAGGATACAAGGAAAGCTCTGTGGACAGACACAAGAAAGCCTCATCATAGGCCGAATGGCCCCCAGGCAACTTGGGCCCTTGACAGAGAAGTGGGGCTGGGATGCACTCAGTGCCACCCCCCCCCCCCATTTATAGAGCTGAGCACCTGTCACCTAGGAAACAGCTGCTCCACAGATGTGTCTGGGCTCTGAGCTCAGGGTGAAGACATTGTCACTCAGACTCCAGGCCACCCACATGCTGGAGCCACTTAAGCAGAAACAGGAGCTCTGCCCTCACCTCTGCCCTCTACAGTGTTTTGAGGACATGTGCAAGCAACAGTCAAACACCATAAGACGCCTCTGTAGTTGGACCTCAAGGTGCCCGCCTGGCTATTGAGGAGCCTGGTGGGGCAAAGGTATGTGATGAGGTGAGGCATGAGATGGAAAAGCACGGGAGATGGTGCAGGATCCCTGGACAGACCCTAGGAGCCAGCATGGGGTCCAGGTACCACAAACAGCAGTCTGGACAGATACTTCTGGCTTCCTACTTTCCACCCAGGAGCCAGGAACTGTCCCTCTCTCTACCCCACTCAGCCTAGGTGACCCATCACTGGAGCTGTCACCAATCTGTCTGAAGAGCCTGTGTTGTGCATAGAGCTCATGCCTGCCGCAGGGGCAGTCGTGGTAAAGCATGATGTCTCAGGCCTCAGGGCACCCATGGGAAGTGGCATGGACAAGAGTCTGAGGGAAGCTACAGCCTATAGCAAGCACAGAAGCAACTGCCTCTGGGAGTTGAGTGTGGACCTTGAGGAAGAAGTGGATCCTAACACGTGTAGGAAAAAGAAGGGGTAACATCCAACACCCACCCGCGCTGACAGTACTAGGTCCATCCAGAGAGGTCACTGCCAGGGGTGGTGGGAGGGTCCAGGAGTGACGACCCTGTCTAAATACTGAACACCAATGGAGTGAGACTCCTGGCTGCTGCTCCTATAGCCACTGTCCATTCCTTGCCTCTCCCAGGGTCCCACAGATGGCAGAGTAGGATCTCAAGCCAGGTACCTCACCCAGAAACACACCTGGTGTGGAATCTGCCCTGTCAGGGACCCAGGCATATGCCTCTCCTCTCACGGCCCTTGCCCCCAGAGCTGAGTCCTGGGCATGCTGCACACCTGTAACCCAGGCAGGCACTTCAGGAGGATCAGAAGTTCAAGGTCATTCCCAGCTACATAGCAAATTCAAGGCTGGTCTGAGGCACTTGAGATCCTGCCTCAAAATAAAGTAAAAATATATCAAGGCTAACAAGATGGCTACATGGGCGAAGATACTTGCCACCAAGCCTGATGACCTGACTTCTGAAAGCTGTCTTCTGACCTCCATACAAGTGCTGTGGTGCTGTGGTGCACGCGCACACGCGCACACACACACACACACACACACACACACACACTTGAATAAAGGTAATTAATATTTTGTTTATTAATAGTTTTGTTTTTATTTATTTAATATTTGTTAATTATTTTTAATTTAAAAAATCATAAAGCCAGGGGACAATGACTATCAGCCTTACAGGTATCAGGAAAATGACAAGACGGCGCTAGGGAACCTGCTCCCAGCCCCACAGGTAAATACACAGTGTCCAGCACAAGTGCCGCGGGCTGGGGCCTCACTTAGAAATGAGCCTTTGTGCATGCATTGTGTTCAGATGAGGTCATTAGCAGGGGCGCTTGTCAAGTCTGACTAGTGTCCTTGTAAGAAAAGGAGATGAGGCGGAGAGACACACTAGAAGGAACACCATGTGTGGACAGGGGCTGGAATAATGCATCTCTAGGTACACACCCCCAGCGATGGCAGTAACTGTACACACACACAGTAAGACTCTGAGGCAGAATGCCCCACTGACATTTTAACTTCAGGCCTTTCTTGCCTTCAGAAACCTGAAAGCATGCATCTGTGGGTCCCCCACTTTGGGTGCTTTGTTCAGGCAGCCACAGGACTTGTACTAAGGAGCATGAGCCTGGCTCACCTTTCTCCCCCTTCCCTCCTCCCTCCCTCCCCCCAACCCCCACCCCCAGTTAAGGACAGTTCCCATACACACCTCCTCTGTACTCAGGCTGTGTCTTACCCATTTTCTTACCCTTCAAAGCCCTGGCTAGTCTCCGGATCCCAGGGAGGGTCTGAAACACCTAAGCTTTGTTCAGTTGCACGAGCAGGCGCCAAATAACGAGACACAAGCTCCTTCCTGAGTCCAGAGGAACAAAGCGTGTCCCAGTTTGGAGACTTGTATGGCCTCCTCCCCTCCCCCACATATGCGTACTCATGAGACAATTGGTAACATTCTAGAACACAGACCAAGTTAGACATCTGCAGTACCTCCAGGTTTGGGGAGTCTCCCTGAGGTCTGCTCTACAAGGACAAACAGACACCCTGCCTCCCGGAGAGTTAGACCACCAACCATTCATCCTTCAATCAACTGCAGGACAGAGGAACCAAAATGCACGGGTGGGCTAGCCCTTCACACCAGGGACTGGAAGGGAGATGGCCAGAGCAGGGCACCCTTGTGACCCTCAGAGTCTTGCCTGTGAAATAGGGGTTCCGGCCCCACGGTGATGCTTGTGGTAAGGTCCATAGGAGCCCATAGGCAAGCACACAAGACCCACGCCATGCCCTTTTAGCTAGTGCTGTGGCCTCCATGCAGAAGCTGGAAACCCATGATCTCACACTTGGACCAATGCAAAGGCCTAGATATCAAAGAGGGGCCATCTGGACACCAGGGGAGCTAGGAACCCAGGAGGGACCATGAAGGAAGAGAAATGAGAGCTTCTCACAATGACCCAGACCATGCACAAAACAGGCTCAGTCACGGCTGTGTGTTCACATCATGGGAGCTCCTCCCACAGCAGCGACTATCAGGGGTGGGAAGTGGACATTAGGATTGCTGACTGCTACCCAGGTATCCCCTGTGCTCAGCCTGAGTAAGCCTTGGGCACAAACAGAGGGTCCCACTTATGGGCAGAATTCCTGTAACCTAGGGTTCCTAAACTACCATTTATGTTTAAATATTAGTGTTCCCCTGAAGAGCTTATTGCTCAAGACTTGGCCACCAGCTGGTAGGGCTACTGAGATGAATGGATGACTGTAGGACTGCCAACTTTATCAGTGAGGTACTCCATGGGCACGTTCACAGCTGAATAGACTATTTAGAGATGGGGCCTGGTCAGAACAAGTGAGTACCTGAAGGGGGGTGGGGGAAGGTGCCTTTGAAGTGGCATCTTGTCCCTGTCCCTTTACCCCTCCTGGCTTGCCATGAGTGAGCAGCTAGGCCTCACCAGACCTTCTCCATTACAAAGCTCTGCCTCAGCACAGCAATGAAGGTGTTCCACATGAAAACAAACAAAAAAGCCAAACCCACCATGATGTCATGCACTTATAATGCCAGAGCTAGGGAGATAGAGACAGGAGGATATGGCCACCAAACCTAGCATAACCAGTGCTTTTTCACCTCCGAGAGAGACCTGCTTTCAAGATAAAGGTGACTGGGGCCTGAGGAGTGACACTCAAGATTGTCCTCTTGCCTCCACATATACTCAATAAACAAACAACAACCAGGTCTACGGTGTTGCTTCAGTAACACAAATTGGACTGAGACCTCGGAACTTACCAAGGATCTTGGGATGGGAAGACAACCTGGGTTATCCAGGTAAACCTTCAGCACCTCGTTGGCGGCGTCCTGAGAGAGTAGGGGAGATTCCAGGACAGAGTGCAGAGACTAGGATGTGGGAGAGGCACTTTGAGCTGGCCAGTGAAGTTCCAGAAACAGAAAGGCAAGGACCAGATCCCTGGAGTCCCACCACAGTGCAGGCCGGCACACAGCCCACCTCCAAATGAGTACTTACTAAGCAGGTCTGTGGCACCCAAAGCCAACCCAGGAACTGTCCACTCACTGGACAGAGCATGAACATGGCTTGCTGGGGGTCCAGGAACGTTGGTCTTATTAAGCAAATATTCTCACACAGGATGGAGCTATACCCAGTATTACTTTTTCCTTCGTGGCCTGGGGTGGCCTAAAGAGCCATGGCCTTCCAGACGGGGCTGACTCCCACCCTTCTCAGCCAGAGGCAAAACCTAGAGGGCCTGTGTCCACTTTTTATTTTGAGATAAGGCCTCATTAAGTTGTCCTGGCTGCCTGTGAACTGGCAATCCTCCTGTCTCGGCCTCACAATTGACTGAAATTGCAGGCCTTGCCATGAGGCCCACCTACTGTCATAATTTTCAAACCAGACAAATGTGTGTCAAATCAGAAGGGGGAAAAAAAGTAATATAACAAAGAGAACAGACTAGACTAGTCTTGAGACCAAGCCTGACACCATTTTCTTTTCTATATAAAGGGGCCTGTGAGACCACAAGGTCTTATTCCCCAAAGGTCCTACCTTCTCCCATCTTAGGAATCCCCATGCAGCCAGGGAGCCTCCTCAGGGGATCTGAGATTAGCTACCCAAAGTGTCCACCTCAGGAGGTGGCTGAGCAGCCTGCAGGGCCATGCTGTTCCACTGCATCACCCTGGTGTTGACTCGGCAGAAGTAAATAAGTGTCACTGGAGAGGCAGGACACTGAGGCAGCTGTGGAGCTCTGATTACTCTGGAGACCTCCTGGAGAAGCATCAGTCTCAAGGGACAGGTAGTTCATTGGGAGGTGAGAGAGAAAGTGGAGGTGAAGAGCAGAGAAGCCTGCAGTATCAAAAACATGCTGACTGTAGCATCATGACCCAGCAGGAGTGGAGACACGAGGCAGCTGACTGAGTGGCCCATTGGCATACCAAGCAGTGGGAGTCTGGATAAGACCTTGATGTGGCAAGACCCCAGGAAGCAGGTCAATGATTCTAGGCATCAGGGAAATGCAAATCACACTGCAAGGAGATGCCATGTCACACCCACTGTAATGGCTGGACCAAGTGCTAGCAATGCACAGAGGAGATGCTGGAACCCTATGAATTGCTGATGAAAAATGGTGGCCTAATATAACAATCAGTGGGTGTTCCATAACACATAAATTATAAAAATTATCATGGCAACCAGCAGTCCCACCCTTGGGTATTTACCTACAAGAATGAAAACAGGTCTTCAAACAAAAGTTTATACAAAGAAAAACTGCACAGTTGCCAAATGATAGAGTCCAAAAGTGGCTGTGTGGGTAAAGAAAATGTAGTGGTCCATACAACAGAATATTACTTGGCCTTCAAAAGGAATGAAGTGCTGGCACATGCTAACAGATGCTGAGTAAAAGTCAGACAGGAAAGACTGCAGAGTGTATGGTTCCACTTCTGTGATGTGTCCCAGTGATGGACACTATGGGAGCAGGAAAACTGATCAGTGGCTGCTGGGGGCTACGGGGAGGTGGGGCTCACTGCTTGGTGTATCTGGGTTGACTCCTGAGATAACGCAATGTTGTGGAACTAGACAGTATGACAGTTGGCAACTTGGTAACTGTTAAATGTCACTAAACTGTACTTTGGAGTGGTGAGTTTTGTATCTTTGTTTTTACCACTTTTTTTTTTTTTTTTTTTTAATGGAACAAGGTAGGAAGGCAAAGATCTGAGAGTATCCATAGATGCTGGTATCCCCAAGCAAGAGCAGCCATGAGCAGGAGGTCAGCAGGATCTGAGGAGTTTTCTGGAAAGGAACAACCTGGAATAGACTATGTCTCTGGGTGAGACTGAGGCGGACAGGGGCCTCAGGGTATGACCCCAGTGAGGATGATGAGGAGAGAGGGGGTTCAGGGTGTGACCCAGTGAGGATGATGAGGAGAGGATATTCAGGGTGTGACCCCAGTGAGGATGATGAGGAGAGGAGATTCAGGGTGTGACCCCAGTGAGGATGATGAGAGGGGATTCAGGGTGTGACCCCAGTGAGGATGATAAGGAGAGGGATTCAGGGTGTGACCCCAGTGAGGATGATGAGAGGGGATTCAGGGTGTGACCCCAGTGAGGATGATGAGGAGAGGGGGTTCAGGGTGTGACCCCAGTGAAGATGATGAGAGGGGGCTCAGAGTGTGACCCCAGTGAGGATGATGAGAGGGGGTTCAGGGTGTGACCCCAGTGAGGATGATGAGAAGAGGGGGTTCAGGGTGTGACCCTAGTGAAGCAGGGAAGAGGCATCCTTGGTGCTTAGACCCAGCTTCATTACCAATTACTGCCCAGCATCTGTGCCCACTTAGCCAGCTGTCTTTCACCAAAGTGCCACAGTTTATGCATAGGTTATGATCATTCAAACGGCCAAGACACTGGGTGCTGACCAGTTCTCACAGCACTTCCCACCAGGCAGAAACCAGCAGAACCCCAGCCAGGAACAGCAGGGGAGCTGCTCCTGACCATACTAGCATGGGGTTGTGTCCTAGGATGTGGGGGTCTGAGTCCTGCCATGTTCACCCCTGTCACGGCTGACCTTGGAGCTACTCCTTACTGAGAAGAGCGAGCTTGGTGTTCTGATGATGCTGCCAAGGGCAAGAAAAACAAGGCTCACAAAGTCCTGAGCAGGTCGATGGCGTTAGGTCACTTACTGTCTCTGTGCCCCATGCCTGGGGGTGGGGTGGAGGATGGAAAGAAACCTTTTGCTGACTAATGCAGTACAGGGAAAAAGAAAAAAAAATCTCTCAGAGATTGAATCTTGAAACCTTCAAGTATTTACAGAGCTAAATAATTTTAGGGACCACGCAGAAGAGAATACAGACACATACCCCAAGGTGATTCAACCTATGCCTTACGCAAGTTGGGAAGAAGCCCCCACTCTGTAGCTGGACCCAGAGTTTGTGGTATTTAAGTACCACAGTCATGGTATTTAAGAATGTTTCTAAGGTCTCTGTTGCCACCATGAATGAAGACCCCACCCCACCCCCAATACTGTACTCGATGTAGGAAAACTGCATCGTCGTTTATAAACAGTTAACAAGTGTGACTTAGAACCTGCCATGGGGATTATTAGAGAGTGTGGAAAGCAGGCACACAAGAAGCTCAAGGTCATTAAGGACGATCAAGAAAGAAACAAACCACCCACAGCATCATTTGCAACAGCATGCCAAGGGACGTCTCCACTGCAGCACTGACTGCCAGCATTGAGGACCATCCTAAAGTGGCCTCTCTTAAGATATCCTCCTGGCTCTTCACTGACCTTGAAAGGTGGTCCTGTGCAAGGCTGGCCTTAGAATTTCTCAAGGCTAGAACGGTGGTACCAGAATGGGGTGTGGCTCCATCCTAAAACCCTGAACTGGATGGAAGAGGGAAGGTGTGCAGACCTTGGAAGACGCAGCACTCGTCACTCTTGACAGCCACAAAGCACAAAGAGCAGAAGAGAACCTGGCAGGACCTTCCCTGAGCCTGCCTCACTGTGGAGCATCCGTCTTCCAGGACATTAAGATACGGTCCCAACAGCCCATTACACACTGCCTGCATGAGTGGGAAAGCACAGATTTTTTTTTTTTTAATGTTTAAGTTTAGTTTATTTGAGCAACATCTTAGCCTGCATTTTACTCTCAGTGTAAAAACACCTCTGATTAATTAAATGGCTGCTCTCCCCGTTAACTCAAGGCTCACTGGAAGCCCAGGCTTTTGGCTGCCACAGGGTGATTCATCCTGCTATCCCTGTATAGCAATCTTACAAAGCCTCCCTGCCCCCAGCTGTTACCTAGCAACCAACCTAGCAACCTTGCGGCCAAGAGATTAACCCTCCCTGTGATAACCACAATGTAATATCCAAAAAGACAACTTGGTTTCAAGGGTGCCCTCCGAAGTGAGGAGTGACAGGCATACGTTAACAACACAAAGGAGAAAGAGGCTCACATGTGCACACAACTTATCTATTGCTTCAAGGTCTAAAAGGCAGGTTCTCCTTCCCCGAGTTTACATACATATAAAGGAAAAGACCCAAACTATCATCATCAAAATGGCGTGCTTGCTCCTACCAGCACTGTGAATAATCCCTGGTGGGAGGGTCAGAGGGTGGGTTCCTCAGTCCAGACATCCTGCTCCTTCCCCAAGCGCCCATGTTCAGAACCAGTTGATGCTATATGCGTGACAGCCACATGGCCTATTGTATGTACCCACTCATGGATATGGAAAATATCACTAAGTCTTAAAGGACAAGAGAACTTTCCAGAAAGGTAAACACACATTTACAAAGGCCTCCAAGCCCTCCAAATGTCTCTGGTGCTGTGCCAGACCATGCCCCTATAAAGAAAAGCACAGAACCTCAGGAGACACTAACTCCAACTGTAGAGCTGACTAAACTGCACGCTGCCTGGGTGAAACTCCCAGGTACATGTGAGGAACTAACTTTCTGGTTCCAAAGCATCTTAGAGCTGACAAAAGCAAAGGGCACCCTTAAAGCATGGGCCATCCATCTGAGTCAGCCCTCAGTGCGCCAGGAGGCTGCGCACCTCAGCATGCTGGGAGGAACCAGCTCTTGGAGCTGGGTTGCAGGGATCTGTGACTGAGGCCTGGTCATCTGCTGACCCTGTGCTAACCGTCAAGTGTCCCCTATAAAGCGCATATACCCATCCATGGCCCAGTAAGAAGGCTAGATCAGGAGAGCTGCCGGCTGTTAAGGAGCCCACAGGGACACCCAGGAACTCATGCCAAGCCTCCTCCATAGGAGTCCACCAGGATGATGGATGGGCCACTCATTTACTTAGCTAGCTCTTACTGAGAATGCAGTAAGCGCCAGAGAGATGGTATCGGAGACTCTGGCAGTGCTGGCCCAGGCTATGCCTAAGTGCTGTCTGTGCACACAAGCCCTACACCTTTATTTTTTGGCCAATATCTGTGTCTCAGGGGGCTGCTAGGCCTGGTTTCCTCTTCAAGGTCATGAAGCAGGTCAAAGAGCTTCTGCTCCATGAGACCACTCGTCAGTGCCTGCTTGGGATATCAGATCGCAGGACCATTGCCCAGAGGGAGGTATAGGTTAGCCCAGCTTCTTAAAGGAGGACGGCTGGGAGGTAGGGCTGGGAATTGCAAACACAGAAACAAGATATATGAGGGAAAAGGATGCTGTCAGGGGTGTCATCCGGCTTGGCTGCTGGACCAGGAGTTAGAGCTGGGTTCTGTTGGGTGCAAAGCAGCAGTCAGTGGTAGTTGTGAGACAGGGTTTGAGAGTCAACAGAGGAAAGGGGTGTGGTGAGACACCCCTTGCAAGCCTGTGGCCTCTATTCTTCACCAAAAGCAGGCTCCTAGCTCTCCAGCTCCGCTTGCATCGCCCCTTGACTATCATGGAGAGAAGGGCGGCACCCCACTTCCTAAAGCGTTTGTGGAGTCGACAGGATGAAACGCTTGCTTCTGGAAGCACTGCCTCCTGGCAGAGGGCAACAGGAACTTGGGGTGAGCTTATTTCTGGGAGCCTTGGTGTCAAAGGGGAGAGGGGAATGGGTTTCTGCCTGGGGCTGGAGCTTGGGTCATGGGAGTTCATAGTGGCTTTAGAACCCGAGATGAGGGGAGTCCCCGCCATCTTAGAAGTGAGTTATGAAGAAGGCACAGAAGCTAGGCTTAGGAAACACTGACAGCGGGAGGCTAGGCAGTACTGCAGTGTAGAGCAATCCTCTAGTGGGTCCCCACTCTATCCAATATCTTCCCAGACACCTGGGAGATAGCAAAGAGATGAGGTAGGCCTTCTGAGACCAGAAGTCTCCACACTGGGATGATAGACACTGTCTAAGGCCTTCCTGGGTCTTCTGAGCCCTCAGGTTCTGGGCAACAGAAGCCAGGTAACCGTGCAGAGGCCCAGCCATGACTGCCTGGAGCCCTGGGGCCAAATGTGCGTCACCTGTGCCTTAGGTAAGGGACCTAGGGACCTGCCTCAGGTGAGCATGTGAGAAAAACACAAACCAAGAACAGCAGAGGGGACAGAGCCCGGCACACAGAGGCACAAACAGATGGAGAGGATATGTGGGCACCATACTACTCACTGACTTAAAGTGTGATGGGGACCAAAAAATCCAATCAGACATAAGAAACCAGAACATGCTCAGGCAAGACGACATCCAGACAGTGTGGCTTTGACATTCAGGTTTGATCCTGTACCTGATCCCAAGTACATGATACTGGTGGGCAAAAAAAGTGACCACAGAGGGCAGCCATACTGACCCCATAGAAGAACAAAGATACTGACTTTAAGCCAATCTGTCTTAATACTGTCCATGAACCTCAAACATACTAGGAACCACCCATCGAGCCAGAAAGAGCAGCTCATTGTACGTGATGCCCTTCCATCACAGGGATGCAGACACAGACCTCTGTGCCTCAGGCCCCTATCTGGGAAGCATACTAGCTGTTACTAGCCAGGACAAGGAAGGAGGCTGGGAAAGTGAGATGTGCCACCCGTGCCTTAGGCAACGGACCTATAGAGCTGCCTCAGGTAAGTGTGTGAGAAGAACACAAACCAAGAATACCTGAGGGAAGCCTGGCACAAAGAGACACTCAACAGATGGAGAGGATGTGGGGTACCCCGCTACTCACTGACCAGCATCACAGGACACAGGATAAATGACATTCATGGAACCCACTGCACCAAGAAGATGCAGACAGCAGTGAGAAGCAACTGGGAGCAGAAGGAGACTTGTTTTCCAAATTCCATGAAGACATTCTGCTCTTCTGGATTCCCTTGCAGCTAGGAATGTCATTGGTCTCTGAGCTTGCCTTCTGTGGTTCTCACAGTCACCCAAGAATTAAGTACAGATGCACTACAATTCGCCAAGAGTGGGTATGCACCTGCACTCCCATGAATAGACTGCTCACACATCCTAATGGGGATGGCCATCCATCCATCCAGGACCACTCATTAAGGTCTGAGGATGTCTCCCAACTAACCCCTTTGAATCTGGGCCATAGCCACCATTTTACTTTCTCTTAAATCTCTCCCAAACAGTGAGGTTTCCAGAATATCAACATCCCAGCTTGTTCCTCAGCAGACACCACTTTAGGGAACACACACACTTGCTATGAGGAAGGCTCCTCCTACCAGGGCTCACTGGAACTTCGTCCTCTCAGCAGCTGGTGCCAGAGGTATCAGGAGGTACAGAAGGATTGGAGGTTGAACACATAGGCTCTGCAGCCAGGCTGACTCTGGTCATGGCTCTGCCCTAGAGAGTTGGGACCAATGAGCCCACAGTCCCCTCCCCACCCCCATGAGGTGGGGCACAGGAGAATAGCCTGCTCATGTGGCAGCTCCTTGGAGGAGCTTGCATAGGCACAGAGCCCTGCCTGGATGGGTATAAGTGTCTTGGGCTGTGTGCTTTCCTCCTGCAACTGCCAGGCAAATACTTCAGTATTTGGCAAATGTTTGTTCATGTTTATTGCCTTCACCTAAAGAGAAGTTCACGGGTGGCTTTTCCCTGTTATAAAAATGAATAATACCTGATTATTTTGGAGGACAAGGCAAAGAAAAGAGAAAATCTTACAAAATAAAACAAAACAAAAATCCTACATGGAGAGCCTCCCGGTTGAGAACTAGAAGCTGCTGGGTTTGCACACCATGGATAAGTAGAACGATGTTCTGTTCTTGCCCCCTCTAAAAGACCTCACCACAGCCTGGCAACTGCCTCCTAGCCTACAGGCAGCAGCTCAGCCTGCAACCACTCACCTTAAACCTCTCGGTGACTCCTTCCGTGATGCTGACAGTGAACTCAGCTATCTTGGGAGGACGCGCTTTGCCTTTCTTGCGGTCAGGTTCATATTCAGTCTTAGTTTTCACAACGACCTTAGCCAGGAAACGGAGAGGCATATGGTCAGTGGTAAAGCCAGATATGTTGAGACACATCTGCCCTGAGCAGGTGGGTCTGGGCCTGTCAAGTTCAGAGATACCCACCATTCCTCCAGGCCGTGAGAGCAGCTTCTGGTTTGCAGACACTTTGAGAGACAGTGCCTATTCATGGTCCTATAGCAGTCCCAGGGACAACACAGAACTGGGGGACAGAGAAGTGATGCTCACTGGCCAAGGCAACAGGGCTAATGGCTGGCAGACAGAGCACCCACTATAGAAAAGCCCTGGCCCAGGGAATGGAGAGGGCACCTCTACTGTCCTATTGGCTTTTCTATGCTACTCACCTGCTGGACACATGTGTCACCTAAACACAACTGTCTAGGCAGCCAAGAACTGGCACCTGGAAATAAGCTGCTCTGGGGTCTCTCTTGCTTTTTCTTCCCCTCTCCCTCCTTCTGGAAACCTGTAAACCTATTCATCCTCCCTGTACAGACTGCCCTGTAGCCCTGCCAATTTGACACCAACCTGGTGACCCACACTACATCCTCCAGGGACATTCCTATCTCGGCCTCCCCAGTTCTGCCTCTGCCCGGCCTCCATTCCCTTTCTGTTTCCCTTGGACAGGGAGAGTGAGGTCAAGGAATTACCCACTTCGAATCACCAAGCTCACTCCCCAGAGCAGGTGCCCAGCACTGGCTCTAGACCAGCGGAGAACCAACCACCCCACCCCCATCTACTTCTCCTGGAGGGAGTATGTCCTTTGTTGTTTTCAGGGCTTGGGAGACACCCACTTGCCTTGACAGTGAGACAAAGGGAACTGAGTGACTCAGGACAGGTCCCAGGCAAGTAACTAGAGAACTCTTCATTCCATCCATGACCTGTGGAGCCAGACTCAAGAGCGGTCTTAGGGGTGAAAGTGGACTATGCCTGTCACTGAGCCTGAGAGTCCTGAGTTTCTGTGTATACGGTTAGTTTCCTTCCTAGCATGCCACTCTTCTGCAGTAGACAGAGGGGTAGCCTCCTCTTCAAGGCATCATATTCCCAAGGCAGCACCGAGCAATGCCCTAACATACTCACATCCCAGCTGTCCCCACGTAGCCTTGTGACCTTGAGTAGGTCTGCATTCACTTCACTTGACTGTGAATACAGAAGGCTTCTTTGTGTCTCATTTATAACCTGGAGGGCATAAGGCCTGTGTCATCCAGAGCTGTGACAGGGAGGACATCTGTGGCCCACCTAAAATTTAGCCCACCTAAAATTCAAACCGCATCTACCACTAACTGGCAGGCGACCTTGGACAGCTCCATTAAAACTCTCTAGTCTAGACCTCCATTGCTAGCATCTGTCCAATGGTAGTGACTGCCACGCAGCAATGTGGGCACGTTGAAGTTCAACCTACGAAGTGCACAGGACAGTGCCTGGTGTGGCAAGTGTACCTAACTGATGTCAGGCAAGGCTGTTCCTGATGTTACTGGCAGCCATCAGCACTGGTGCATATTCTCAGGAGGGTGCAGCCTGCACTTGGAAGTCACATCCCCCACCTCCCTGAATCTTGTCGTGTGTGAGAGGTGTCCAGTTATAAAGCAGAGTGGAAATAGCAGCAAGGCTAGAAACTTCTATATCCCGGAGGCCAGTGACCTTCAGCATGAATGACCTTGGGTGCATTTGGTGAACCCTGAGTGTCTCTCTCTTCTGCTTGTTGACTTTGGAAGCCTTCTAGCTCAAGGACCTGTTCCTACAGGAATACCCTTCTCTGGAGCATCCCCATCAGTTACCCCAGAGAGGAGAGACTCCAACCCTTACAGAGCCACCTAGCCTACCCCTGAGCAACAGGGATGATGGGCAGAATGTGGGAGCTGCCAGAAGCCCTCCTCCTGGTGGCCAACCGTGCCAGGCAGTTCTGGAACAGAACACACTGAAGGCAAAAAAGAGGAGCCTTGGGCCAAGCAGAGGGAATTGCCGGATAGAGGTGCTGCTCCAGGACACAGAGTTCCTGCTGCTCCTTGGCTGTGGGATAGGGCTTCTCAGGACCAACCCCTGACACTTCACCCTAGGGTAGAGGCCAAAGACTCAACAGCCCGGCTCCTCGTATGAAGGCTAGCCTGGGCCAACAGCTGTGGTGTGGGTACCAGTATGACCAGCTGATCTCCCTTTCCCAAAACGGAGACACCTGCAGCCAGCCCCTTCCTGCAGCCAGCCCCTTCCCTGCTCCCATGTTGTAGTCTCCCTCACCCTAACCACCACACCCCCAAGAGCAGACAATAGAATTAGGGGGACAAAACCACTTTGGGAAGCTAAGCTTAGGAGCGAAGGCAGCCTCTACCAGTGACCCACTGTAAGTCCCTTCTGCACTCCATTCTACTGCCCAGCGAACACACAGCCTCTTTATAGGGAAAGAAACGACAAGAATGTGGGACTAGAGAGCAAGCTCCCTTTGTGTGTGGGGACTGTAGACGCAGCAGGGCGTGTAAGCTTTACATTAGAGTGTTGTGATGCTATCTTCTACTTTAAGGATGGAATTTGCCTTTAAATGTTAAGGCTTGAAAAAATATCTTTGTGGAGCAGTGATACCCCCACTGGATGTATTCAAGAGGGGAAGTCTTTAAGTCAGAAGAAAAAAAAATGCATCAGGGTAAAGATCTTCCTGGTTACACTAGCACTATCGGGGCTGGATTTCACAAAAGGAACAAAGAGGAAAGAGCACACACCCAGTGAGGCAAGGAGAGCTTGAAACCTTACTACCCAGGAAGGCACAAGGCCAGCTCGCTGAGCTCAGTCCTGACCCCCAAGACTACTGTACCAACAAGCAACGCTCCTCGCTCCTCATAAGATTCCCCGCCGCCCCCCCCCCGCGCCCCAAATCAAGAGGGGTATTTCCACTGAGGAGTCTTGCTAAGACGAAGGTGTCACCTAAGGCAGGGGGGCCTCCAGCATCACCAAACCCAGTATCACGAGGATACATTGTGCTAGCCCTGCCTTCCTCCTCCTCCTGGCTGAGCCCGCCCCCACCTCTCAACGCGCACAAGGCGTTTCTTTTGTTTCACTTGCAGCCTAAGATTTAGGGGTGCAGGCTCAGCAGCGCGGCGGTGTAGGGGACCATACCTTATCCGGGGGTGGGAACTGCAGCTGGTTGACATCGAGGGGCGTCATCAGGGGAATAGTGTCGAAGCCATCCTCTAGCAGTGGCTGCTTGGTGCCCTTCTCTGCGAAATTGTTCCCCAACTTCACCATGGTTGCGAAAGATTCGAGGCTGGGGCCTGCGGAGGGAGGGCCGTGTAGGGGTCAGGGCAAGCGGCAGCCAGGCGGGGCGGGGCACAGCCAGGAGGACTCCACACACCCACCCGCTGTCCCCATGTCCGCCGTCCCCGCCTGGTCTCCCCAGAGAGGTGGCTGAGACGCGTCGATCGCAGCTTGATCAGGGTCTCCGGACTGTGCATTGACAGGCATTTCTAGATTCCCATCCCGCAAGGTACATCACGGCCAGGAGAGGGGACGCCACCCATGCCTAGCCTTTCCGGACGCGTACCCTGTCCTGCCGCGCTGGCCTCCTGCGTGTCTCCCGCAGCCCTCTGCGTGAGAGATGCTCGACCACCCGTCCCGCTCGCCACCCGCACTCACCCCACGCCCGACTCCGGCAGCTCTAGGTTCCAGGCGCGCACCAAGGCTCCGCGTCGCCTGCTCCCGCGCGCAGCAATGGCGGAGGCGGCGCCGCGGCCGGGGGATCAGCGATTGGGTTCTGCGCCTCCCGCCTCCGCGCGCCGCCTCCTTCTTGCCGCTCCCGGGGGCCGCGCGCGGGAGTGCGCGTGGGGCCGCGCCGATGCACCTCTGCCTTGACGCAGCGCCGCCCGCGCGCAGATCGGTCTCACAAAGGAGCACACGGCTCCGGTTGGGGTCCCCCGGGGACCCCGCGCGCGCCCGAACCTGGGGAAGGAGAACTAGAGACTTCCAAGGCCTGGCTGAGGGAACACCCCGGCGGGTTGTGCAACCCTGGGGCGGCGGCCGGGTGGTCCGGAGGGAGGAAGGGAAGGGAGAGGGAGAGGGAGAGGGAGGTGCTGGGAAGCCCCAAAGATGGACAGAGGCAGGGTGCTGGCCCACTGCCAAGCAGATCTGAGAATCCTGAAGGATGGTGAAGGTTTTCGGAGGACAGTGTGGGTGACAGACCTCGGTGGCCCTTAGTATGAGGCTTGGTGGGAGAGGGATGGAAAATGAGGGCGGGTTCCTATTAAAAAAAAAAAAGAGGGTGTTTTCGGGATGTGAGGTAATGCTGTCCCGCGAGGGACACACGCCTAGGTTGTGGGGTGTGTGGAGAGGTGGGGCTGGGGAGAGACAAGAGGACAGGTGCTCAAAGCTAAAGGTGCCTAGCAGGAGAGCTAGGCTAGCCAAGCTGTCTGCGGACACCCCGTAAGGGAAGATGGGAATCTTCTCACGCAACCTTAGCAAGCCTAGATAGTACAGAGACCCAGAAGGAAGAACCAGGTTCTAGCCTGAACCGGTGCTCCAGACAGCTGTCACCGCTACCAGGATGAAGGCCAATGCACTTTACAGACCACTAGGTAGCCTTGCCTGCGGGACGCAGGAAAGAAAACACTTCTTTGATGGGGAAGCTGAAGCGAACCTGCAAAAGGAGTAGGAGTAGGGCTGCGGGCGCCTCACCATCCTGTTCCCCTGAGAGCTTAGATGTTCCTATGGCGAAACTGGGGCTCTCAACATCTCGAGAGAACCCTGAGGAATAACTGAAACCTGACCCTTCAGGGACAGCCTATGGGTCCAGATTACAAACTCTTCAGGAGGGCCCCTTCTTTAAAAGTTGGGGGGAGGGAGGGAGAGGCAGTGCTGCCAGGATTTCCTTGCTCATCAGGGTTCTGACAGTGTCCAAGCTGCCTTTGAGTGGAGTTAGGTCAGCTTGGCCAGGGACCAGAGTCCCCTCTAGGGTGCTTTTTCATGCCTCTTCAGGCAGAGGGAAGGGGGTCTGTAGGCTCTGACCTTTTCTAAACCTACTTCATTTGAGGTTCTTTAATATTTATCCCTCCCTTTTAACCCACCTACCCTACATAGGAGAGAAAACAGGCTAATGGGAACAGGAGAAGTAGACCTTTTTGGACTCAGTTTCTGGGAGCGATTCCCCTTAGTCGGCAGGATTTCAGTAGACCAGCAATTCCACCAAAGTTGCTGCTGGAACCCAGAGCGCCCAAAGTGGTGAGTCTCCAAGTGGAGCAGTGAAAAGCCTAACAATATCAAGACCCAAAAAGCCCCGCCTCAGAGCCTGTACTAAGATGTGTTTCAGCTGGCAAAACCCAAGCACCCACAGGAGGTGGTTCGTCTTCTGGTGGATAAACGTCACCTGTTCTCTCACAAATCTGCTCCCTATCCCATACTTGGGATCAAAACAAAACATGTTTACATCCACTACAGGGGTTGAAGACACCTGTCTGACATCAGGTGACTCTCTTGGCAGCTGAAAAGGGAGTTAGAAACCACCCAAGCATCAGCCTCCAGGTATCAGGAGGCTCGCCAGTCAGACTGTCTGGTTTCTCCAAGAAAAGGGCTTTATCTCCATCCCAGACTCAAGCTATTTTCAATTCCCAGCACTAGCCTACTCACAGCGCTAGCCTTCGTGAATCCATTCATGTAGCAAAAGGGTTCCCTCTCCCTTCAAGACTGCCAAGGATCAGGCTATCCCAGAGGCAGCTAGGGTTGTGCCGTGGCTTGCTGGCTTCGGCACTGTTCTTTCGTTCTGTGTGGTTTTTCTTTGCTTGTATCTGGGTCCCATGAAAGGCACCAGAAATGCAGAGTGCATAAGACACCCTGTCACCCTCTGAGGACAAAGCATCAGCTCTCACCAAGAGATGGGACAGAGAGTCAGAACAGGGGTATGCTCAGGAGAGGAAGTATATGCTGGCAGGTCAGAAGGCAAAGGCAGCATATCATTTCCTGTGGCTCCTGGAACACAAACTAGCAACTCTACAAGAATGGAAATGTATTCACAGCTTTGGGAGCCAGAAGTCCATAGTCAAGGTGTGGGCAGGGCCCCACCCCCTCTGGTGACACTCGCAGTCCTTGGCTTGTGGCCACATCACTCTAACCTGTCTCCATGCTACTCCCAGCATAGCCCTCCCCTCTACCTTGTGTATGTCACCTCATCATGTATGACACCTCATCTCTCCAGTGTCTTTAAGTGAAGCATTGCTATAAGTAACAACTGAGGCATAGATCCCTAGGATCAGGACATAAGGCAGACCTTTAGGGACCCATCACGCAACTCACACAGACATCAAGGATGCCGTGGTTTTGGGGCCCAAGTAATTTCCAGAGGAAATGACAATGTCTCTGGGGAAGTCAGGGGCTCAGTGAAGTGTTGTGTTGAAGAAGCCAGGGTCAGAAATGCCACATATAAGACCAGCCAACTGAAGTGACCTCAGCCTCATTCTGGTGCCCACAGTCTAAGTCCCAGGGCCACAGAGGATTGTTGACAGAACATGTGATTTATCCAGATGAGTCTTAGAAGTACACCTCAGCATCCTTGACCCCACCTGTCACTACTGAGACAAAGCCAGCCCCACTGCTAGCAGCCAGATGCTGTTCCTTTGTACCTGGACTCCACCTGCCATTTCCAGCCCGATGTTTTCAGAGGCTTCCCCTAATTTTCTGGTTGAAGTCCAAACTATCACAGTTGTGCCTACTTCTGAGTTGGTTTTCTGTTACTATAACAAAACCCCAGAGGCTGAGTACTTTAGAGAGAAAAGTCCATTTTGCTCACAGTTCTGAGGTTCAAGGGCACAGTGTAAGTCAGCATTGGCTTAGCCCTGGTGAAGTGGTCCAGGTGAACTGGCAGTGTGATGGTTAAAATTGATTGTCAACTTGACAGGACCTAAAGTCACATAGAAGACACACCTCTGGGCATGCCTTGGAGGGAGTTTCTAGCTTGCATTCATTGAGGTGGAAAGATCCACCCTGAATATGTGATCCACATGCCCGGCTGCACGTAGCAAAAGCAATTTAAGGAGGAAGGGTTTTTTGTTTGTTTGTTTATTTTGGTTTGGGTTTTTTTTTTCTCACAGTTTGAGTGTGCAATCCATCAAGGTCGGGAAGGGGAAATGTGGCAGTAAGACTGCAGTGCAGCTGGTCACATTGCATCTGCAGCCAGAAAGCAGGTATGCATGCTGCTGCTTAGCTCCCTTCTCCTTTTCTGTCATGTGGGACCCCAACCTTGGGATGGTACTTGCACATTCAGGGTGTGGCCTTTGGGGACAAATCCCACCTAAGCCATAGAACCATGGCCTAGTGTGAATCATGTCTCTCTTTTAGGATGTTGGGCAAGTGGGCTAACCTCTCTGTGCCTCAGTTTCCCCACCTGTAAGTTAGAAGGTGTGATAAAGCCTCTGTAGTGATGTTCTGAGACTCAGAAGTGCCATGGCTATACAGTTCCTGTCGTGGCTGTTATTAATGCTTTTGACTTCTAAGCCTGCATCCTTGGGATTGCTAATTTCACTTGCTCCTGCCAGACAAACAAGGAGAGGGATGCTTTTTATGTTTGTCTTGGTAGCCCTCAGGTTAGCTAAGGGAACTCATCCCTTGGAGTACTGGTGCATCTACCACTAGAAGTGTTGCACAGTGCCCCATGAGACTGGGGTGGGCTTCAGGCTCTAAACAGCATCCACAAGTCTGTGCCCTCTTGCCTGATTCCAAGACAGGAGCCTGGGAGGAAGTTCATGGCAGCTTTAGTGGCTAGCAAAGCCCTGCCCTGCCTTCCACCACATGGCCACATCAAACTGGAGCTCCTTCATCCTTAAAAAAAAAAAGGATGCTATTAAGTTACCTGGTTCTTTCCTCTCCTGACACATCCTTCCCTACTCGGTGCGCACCCTCACTGCTAGTGGGGCTCTGCATGCACCCTCACTAATGATGCTTTCCAGCCCACCTGTCAACTGTCAGGCAGACCGCACACACAGATGTGGTTCAGGGAGATGGATCTTGGCGAGAGTAAGGAATCAGCCGTGCTCCAGCCATATCCCAGCCCCACACCACTTTCCCAGACGCCGCCTCCCCAACCCAGAATTCCTCCTCATCCTTATCCAACATTGCCACCTCTTTGTAACTGTCCTCATCCTACACTCCATTATGTGGAGGCTCTGTTTTCATATCATTCTAGAACACAAGTAAATACAGGCAGAATGACTTTTTTCCCCCTAATGTTCCCTGTATCTAGAATGGGGATATTGCGCTCCAGCAACCCCACCCCAGCAGGCGGAAGTGCTTCATAACATCACACTGGGGACCAAGTCCCAATATCTAAATATGCGTGGAGCGGCCCAGTCAGGGGGCAGCCACTTACCGTACACTTGGTCCCTATCCATTCAGAAAGCGTGAAAGCCACTTTCCAAGGCACAGCAAGAAAATTCAAGTCCAGTTCATGCTGGAGGCAGGGTTGCCCGTGACACCATTGTGACATTCCGTCTCCTAGGTTTATCCTTAACCACAAAAACACTCATTCATGGAAAACTCCAAGCAATACCAAAGCACATAGTATGTACACACACACATGCACACACACACACACACACACACACACACACACACACACACACACTCAAATCAAACACAATTTGCAGTGGTCCATAGCATTTTATTTGCTTCTATGCTCCCCAGCACTTAGTCACACAAAACAGCCAGAAATAGTCAGAAAACAAAACAAAACAAAAAAGTCTTTGGTTCTTTGTCATGGAAGTTTTGGGTTCTTTGTAAACTCGGTTGTGTTGTGTAAATATGTTTTTGCTCTAATCCCAAGTGTGGGGTTTTAATTTGAGCTTTAGCTTGTCCACACCTTTAGCTTGTCTTGTGAGGGTCGTGGCTTTTGCCAGCTGGTAAGGGCCTTCCTCATGCAGCACAGAGAGAGGCGTGGCCTAGGGCTCTGAGGATATAAATAAGAGCACAGAGAGAGCGAAGTGTGGTGTGCGGTGTTGGTGTGTGGTGTGTAGCAGTGTGAAGGGACCAGATACAGTGTCAGGGTTTGGGGCAGACAGATGGAGAGAAACGCTTCAGGGAGCAGCGGCTTGGAGGAGACTGCTAGCTTGTCTGCTGTTGGCTGAAATGGGTATAGCCCAAAAGAACCCAATTAACCCTAAACAGCTGAGAGAATAAAGGGGCCCCTCTCCCCACTAGCCTTTCTCCTACTTAGGGTTGGGAGGTTGAAAGGGAGGATGAGGCCTAAATACCCCAAATAAAAAAGAGTCTAAAAGAAAGAGTGTTACAGTTCTTAGCTTATATTAATAGGAATTGAGTAAATGTTATTATGGGGCCCAGAGATATGCAGACTGGGCTATATGCATGCTTTTTGCGTTGAGTTGGGGGAAATTGTTTTACAGACTAACATATCAACAATTGCTAATTTTCCAAAATTACTTTTAAGATCCATTTCACTCTGGGCCGTGAACCCCTTGGCCTCCTGAGAAAGGCTGTGGTGAGGGGCCTCTCTGGACCTTAGCTTCCTCTTCTATTCTCTTTTTCAAGTTCAATATCTGATGCACATCAGGAGGAGCTTTGTAAAGTGCTCCCCAGTTTGGAATTTCAGATCCAAGCGTGCCAGTTTTGTACAGACTCTGACTTGAGTAGATGGAGACAGGGATGGGCTGCTTACGGGAACTGACTGGGCGGTTAGGGAAGCAGAGTGGTCTCCCGACCAGCTAGCTGCAGGCAGGAGCCCACAGGACGTCGGTAGTACAGTTCAGGCCAATTCCACAGGCTCCGAACCCAAGAAGTAGATGGTATGACTCTTAGTCAGAGACCAAGGGTCTGAGAACCTACGGAGGACACTGGTTTGAGTCCAGGGCTACAGCCAGACATCCCTGAGTTCTGATGGCTAAGGTCAATGCGGGTAGAGTGTCTGGTTCCAGCACAGAGTCCTTTGCTCTGGTCAGACTGCCCACCAGATCAAGAACAGACCCTGCCTGCACAGTTATCACTCCACATGGCAGCCCCCCCACCCAGACCACCCAGAAACAGGGCTTCAACAGTCGTTGTGTGCTGCTTATGCACCAGGCTGAGCCTAGAGTCCACCTGTCGCACACACATGAACTTCGGGCACTGCACTGTGGTTGGCCTGGCAGTGCTATGCAGACCACATCTCTGAGAAACAGGAGCTCCCTGGGCGGATCATGGCCTTTTTAAAAAAAATATTTTATTTATTTATTATTTATACAGCATTCTGGCCCCATGTGTGCCTGCATGCCAGAAGAGGGCACCAGATCTCATTATAGATGGTTGTGAACCACCATGTGGTTGCTGGGAATTGAACTCAGGACCTTTGGAAGAACAGACAGTGCTCTTAACCTCTGAGCCATCTCTCCATCCCCCATGGCCTTCTTTAGTAGACTTGAGCAGGCCACCCTCCTCCAAACAGCCCCCATTCTTCCATTGCCCACCCCCCTTCACTCTCCTGCTGGCCCAAGGATAATAATGGTTCATGTCCTTGTGCCTCAGCCGAGGTCCTCCAGAGGCCCCTTGGAGCCCCACACCCTGCTGCAACTCTGCACACCAACTTCTGAGCTCCACTTAGAACACAGTCCCTTCTTGGAATCCT
This sequence comes from Acomys russatus, assembly GCF_903995435.1. Taxonomy (NCBI): domain Eukaryota; kingdom Metazoa; phylum Chordata; class Mammalia; order Rodentia; family Muridae; genus Acomys; species Acomys russatus. The sequence goes on from NC_067158.1 coordinate 29,650,639, forward strand.
GGCTGGGACAAATGCCACCCCCACCCCGAAACTTCCTGGAACAGCAGTCTTCAACCTATATGTGGCAGGAGGAGAGGTGTCAAATGACCCTTTCACAGAGTTGCCCAAGGCTATGAGAAAACACAGACACTTCCATTATGATTCATAACAGTTATGGAGTAGCAAGGAAAATAATTTTATGGTTGGGGGGGGGTCACCACAACATGAGGAGCTGTATTACAGCAGCACTAAGAGGGTTAAGAACCACTGTCTTAGAGCCCCATTGTCCACTCCAGATCAAAAGTTCAATAGCAAGGATGGTGACAATGACGAGGATAGAAAGAAATCCTTTCTCTTTCATTCTTTCTTTTTAATCTGTTCAGTTCACAAAAGTTGAGCAATAGAGGGGGCAGATATGCTTGCACCCATTTTGCACATGGAGGAGAAGCACCAATTGTCTGAAATGACTGTGCTGCTAATCCCCACATTGCAGTGAGCACCAAAGCCACCAATGTGCTCTCTGGGTCTTCTTCCAGCCGCACTCCAGGGGCTGCCTCCCAAGGCACGCGATATGCAGCGTGATGATTGACACTGACTGTCAAATTGACAGACGCTAGAGCCACATGGGAGCCACACCCATGGGCATGCCTGTGAGGGAGCTTCTAGAGTGGGCCCACTGAGGTGGGATGGCCCAAGCTGAATATGAGCTCTACCATTCCATGGGCTGCGACCCTGGACTGACCAGAAAGGAGAGATGGGGCTTGTTAGGATTATTCTCTCAGCTTGCTGCCTGTGGATGCAATGTGGCTGGCTGCCCCAAATTCCTGCCACCTTGACTGTTGAACCTCAGACTGTGAGCTGAAATGAAGCTTACTTTCTGTTGTAATCAGACATTGTTTCACAACTGAAAGAGAAACGACTAAGATGCATTGGCCGAAGAGGAGAGCAAGGCAGACACCTGAAGAACTGTTTGCCTGCCTGAGTCACAGCTCCTCCCTGCCCCCAGCCGCTTTTCCACCCCAGCTCTGGACTCCCAGTTTCCTTTGGGTTCCAGTGGGGAGGGGGAGTGAGTCCTCTGTCTGATATTGCCCCTGCCCCACTGTGTCAGTGGCTCCTTCCCCCTCCCCCACATTGGAGTAAGAGAGGCATGAGGCATGAGAACCCATGCAAAGCAAGGTCTCCCAGACCTCAGTTTCCCCTTCCATAAAGTAAGGAGGTGGGACAAGAATGGAATTCACTCCTTCCGGCTTAACCTACTCTCATGTTGCTGGCCGGCACCATGTTGAGAATGGCCAGGCATAAATCAGAACCAAACTGAGGGTAGCTGAGGTCAAGCAAGGCAGAGCATGAGCATAGAGATGAATTACCAGATCATATAATCTCATTTGGCCCTTTACTGCTTTTCTTTCATAGCATTCCAGGATCAGCCAGCACCGGCAAGGAGTCTAGCTCATAGAAACAGCTCATATTAAATAATTTAGCCAGCAGATGACTATAAAAGCACTGTGCCAGAGTCAAAGCCACAGAAAAGCCAGATTCGAGTAATGACAGCACTGTCCACTTCAATTAATTATTGAATTTTTTTAAGGGCCCACGAATGGATAAACACAATTCATTGCTTGCTCTGGGGAGCCAGGGTCCCTGGGAGCTTTCACAAAGTACACAACCTCCCTGGAGCGGAGTAGACTGTGCTGGAGAGGGGAGCCAAGAGCTGGGCTGCACTGCAGTCAGCCTGCTGGGGCCCAGTGGGCCTCTTTGTCCCCCTAGCCAGCCCTGGCCTGCAAGCCCTGAGCTGCCTTGAGCATCTGACCACTGCTTGCCTTCCTTCTTTTTTTCTTTTTATCGGCCATGACTTTCAATGTCCTCTCTCTTGTGCAGTCTCCCCTTGCTTCTCTGACCCACTGCAGAGGTCGGATGGAAATCTTTGTGTGCAGATTCCCTGGCAATTGAATTTTGATCTGTTTAAGTCAGCCTACTTCCTTCTGGACCGGAGCCCTTCTAACATGCAAGACACGTCATCCGATTCTGAGACAGGACCTTGAAAAGAATGTAATGTTTCTCGACGAATGAAGCCGGCTTCCTGCATGTGCAGCGATGATGGCCGAAGCTGTGTCAGTCGTCAGTCACTGTACACTGGGCTCGGCACCCGGCACCGAATGTCCCTGGGCTGTGTTGGCTTCTGAGTCTTTGAGTTGGCTTCTGTTGTCACCTGTATCCTCCACCCCCACAGGGCCATACACACCACCGCCCTTTGCCAGTGTGCTCCTTTTACACTGCTGGGTATAATACAAATTCCCAAACTCAAAGGGGCATTTACTAGGAGCTAAGGGGCTCAGTGGGTAGGACACTGTCCTCCCAAAATTAATGTTGCCTGCGACCCTAGAAATATGACCACCTTTGCAATTAGGGTCTTGGCAGGTAGAAAATGGTGAGACTCTTAAGATGAGGTCACCCTAGGTTTAGGGGCTCTTGTGGGAAGAAATATGGTACATGGAACATAAAATGAGAGTGATGGAGTGATATGGCCACAAGCCAGGGCATGCTGAGGGTTTCCAGCAAAGGGCAGAAGGTTCTGCCCAGAGCCTTGGAGGGAGTGTGGCCCTGTGGACAGCTTGACTGTCACTGTCGCTCTGAGGTTGTATGCCATGGTTCATGTTGACACTTGAGGCACTCCAAAGAAACTAATGCAGAGGTTCTGTAGTCCATGGAGCTGTCACCCTTTGGTGTCTTACGTTCTCTTTTAATTTTTTATTATTTGCCTATTTGAGGGCATGCGGAGATCAGAAGGAGACTTGCAGGAAAGACAGTTTCCCCCTTCCACCTTGAGTCTCAGGGATTGAACTCAGGTCCTCAGGCTTGCTGGCAAGCACCCTTACATGCTGAGCCATCTCACCAGACCCTTACATAGCTCCCTGTCAAAGTTGTCAAGGGAAACATGAAGAGTGTTGAACTCTTGGCCACAGGGCCTGCATGGCTAGCTTTCCCTGTTACAGGCTGCTTTAACTAATCCTGGGAGGCAAGGAAGCCCTTCCTGTCCATGTGGAAAAAGGCTCAGGAGGCAATGAATGCCTCTGACAGGGTCTGTCTGCCTCCTGTCTTCCACACCCATTTTCTCTGAGATCTCTGGGTGGATGGACAGGGGACTTGCACACTGCACATTCTGGGGTCTCGTGTGTGTGTGTGTGTGTGTGTTGGGGTGTCCTCTGCACACCTGCATCCATCAGATTGAAGCAATGTGAGATGCGCAGGAGGTAAAGGGGATGGACCAGTGCCGGTTGCATGTTCCCTGTATCCTCCAGCTTCCAAAGATAGATTTTTAAACCTGCAACAATGAGCCTTGAATGTGAGCAGAAAATGTTTTCCTAGCAAAAGACTCATCCCTTCCCTTGAAACCCGGAGGCAGTACCGAAGACCGAGGGCTCCTCGCGTTCCCCGCTTCACCCCGTGTGGAAGGAGATGAGCTGTAGAAACAAGCCTGCTAATTGTGTTTTTCTAGGAGATTAATTTTACTGTTTCAGTATCTGCTCCTTCAGAGTCTGCTCAGGGGTGGGTTGTGCCTTGGCTTTCATCTCTGCAGTGCTCGTTAATAATTAGGTCACCTTTTACCCAGGCACTCTGCCTGCCTCAGGCCAGAAGCTTCCAGCTGCAGCAGCCCTGAGGAAGCCAGCCAGCAGCTTCCTGCTGAAGTCTAATTCCTGAGGTGGTGAGTGCTCCGCCATCGCTGGCATCAACAGGGGAGGGCAAGTATTTGCTTGGTGTCCCACAAACCCCAAGACTGCACTGGGAGCACTTCGTGAACTCCCTCAACACCCTGTAATATTGGGGTTGCTGCTCCTGTTTTACAAATGCAGAGGCTGGTTTTCACGGAAGCAGAATAATAAGGCACAAGGCCATCTCACCCCAGAGCTGGACCCAGGACAGTTTCCCCCAAAGGCAGTGCTGGCCACGCTATTGGCTAGGCAAGTCCCATGACAGAGGTCATAGGTTTGGAGGCAGAGTTGAACCCCTCTATTGACTGAACTGATTACAAACTGCATTGAACACATTGACACTGGGATGTTTTTCTGTCTGGTGAGAGACAGGACAGGTGGAGGAAGGCTGGAGGCTCGGATACGTTACCAGCCACAACATCCCCTAATGGCCAACTGTGACTCTCACCATTTGTGATGTTCACACCCTTCTATAGGGACAGCCATATGGCCCTCTGTTCTCCAGTTGGATGAAGTTGCTGAACTGTTGGGACCAGACATGGAGCAGCATCCTGTAGCTTGGCCCTGGTCCATATGTTGATCATACGAGATGTTTATGCCCTTCACAAGAATAAGCCATGGTGTGTATAGGGCATGTGTGACAACAGTCACTCAGGGATTTCAAAAGTAAAATGGGAGCAGTGTTTGGAACATCAAATGGTTTTGAGCTAGTGTTGAATAGAGAAACTAGAAAGTGAACAACGGGTTTCCCATCTTTCCTTGCAGTGGGGTCCTGGTCAGTGGGTGCTAAATCTATGGGGAAGCATTTATTTTCTTCTTCATCCTTCCTTAAATACTGTATTGGCTAATGTTCTGTCAACTCAACAGAAGCTGGAGTAATCTTGGAAGAGAGAATTCAATTGAAAAATTGCCTCCATTAGATTGGCCTATAGGTAAGTCTGTGAGGCATTTTTTTAATAAACAATTGATGGGAGGGCCCTGTCCCCACTCCCCCCCCCCCCGCCCCCGCATCCACTGTGGAAGGTGTCAGCTTTAGGCAGGCTGAGCAAACCATGGGGAGCAAGCCAGTAAACAGCACTCCTCCATAATCTCTGCTTCAGTTCCTGCCTCCAGGTTCCTGCCTTGAGCTCCCGCCCCGCCTTCCCTTGACCATGACTGGGACATATAAACCAAATACACTCTTTCCACCACAAGGTGCTTTGGCTCAGAATGCTATAATCACAGCAAGAGAAAGAAAACTAGGACAAATACAAAAGTAGTATTTGGAAACATAGCAGCCTTCTGTAGCCCATGAAGCTGTCAATTTAAGCATAGAAACTACCCATCAAAGCATGCCCATGTTTGAGCTCATTCTACAAAACACACTTGGTCTATGAGAAAAACAAAACCTTGTTTGCTTGCACCACACAGGGACAGGATTTTGCTTCCCATCAGGGTAAACCCGTTCTAAACTAGCCTTGGTTCATACAGGTTACAGGTGGCAGATATGCTGTATCTTCCAACATTTATTTCTCCCATTCTCCCATGAAATTAAGGTGTTTTGTAGCCTGAATCTTCCTGGAATAAAAACTCCATTGCTGTAGGCCAGGGGTCAATCCCAGGGACACATGTGATAGAAAAGAACCAACTCCAGGTTGTCCTCTGACCTCCACACAAATGCTATGGCATTAGTGTCTACATGCATAAAGACACACACACACACACACACACACACACACACACACACACACACACTACATGATTATAATACATATTTTTTTAATTGTCCCACTTCTCCAGCAGCAATTAAGTTCTGTCAAGAAGAGATGAACAAAGTGGGTGGTTGTATCTAGCACCACATCTCACACTCCCAGACTGTGTGTGTGTGTGTGTGTGTGTGTGTGTGTGTGTGTGTGTGTGTGTGTGTGTTTATCAATATGCCACAGATAGAGTGGCAGGGAGCCTGAAGGAGCAGAGCATGGAGGGTCCCGCTCCTGAGCTCTGAGCCACATGCCTCTACAGACTGTAGTCACTCTCTTGGTGAAAGCACTGTTATTCTGGATTTTCCATCACCAGAGTCAAACCTAATATAAGTAACCTAATAAGTAAATAAGTATTTACTTCCTGTGGCTTCTCTAAGGAGCTCACTGAACAGCCCCACACAATTCAGATTCGTTGTTTCCGGTTAGCAGTTAGAAGCTAGAAACTAACATCCTTGGCTGGGATCATGGGGTGACTGCTCTCTTGTCTCCTCTTTCACATTCCAAGGGTTATGACCTGTGTTCCTTCCTCCATTTGCCTTCTACACTGACAGAAAGTGTCTCCGAAGCCTATTTACCTCTCCCAGTGTCCCTTCCTCTGCCCTTGTCTCCACTTGTAATGACATTGGGCTGTGTGGATCATAAGAATTCTCCGCATCTGGGATCTTTTTCTTCCTCACAAAGCCCCTTCTCCCATGGCAAGGGTCACCATGGACTCAGGGCACATGTCCAGCTGGCTGAATATCATCTAACCTATATGGCCTTTGCCTTTGGTTGTCCTCACATAGAAGTGTCCATCTGAAATTCATATTTGGAAACCCTAGCTCCACTTTGAGGTAGTGCCTCTGAGGAGGCCATAACAGTGATAGGACCTTAAAGCACCCCCTGCCCACCTTATCTGTGCCATTCTAAGAAGGTCTACCACAGGTCATCCACCATGGGAAGGCACAGGAAGAAAATGCTATTGGCTTCACTTTGACCCAAGACTTGATCTGCAGCCTTGGGTACCAGGGACAATGTTTTCCTGTTGTATAAGCCTCCTACCTGTGGTCTTGGTCATGGCCATTTGTCAAACCATTCACTGGTCTTTGAAAGTACCATCATTGTAGTTTGGGTAAAAGTAGCACAGACCCTTTTTCCCATGGGTTGGCAGCTGCAATGCTACAAGACCAGACCTCAGATCTGGCTACTGTCATCTATGTCTCTGGGATATTTTGTGGGTGTGAACCTCCCCGGATGCAGACTCTCTCATCTGTAAGCTGGGTGTGATTGTTGCAGTGGTGACATTAGGTAGGCTGGCTCAGGTCAGAACCTGGCACTCAACAGGCTCAGAGCAAAGATTTATAAGTGTCGTCAGCATCTGAGAGTCCAGAGTCGGGAGGCTTAACATGCCAGAGTTTCCCTAGACTTTTAGGGACATCAACTCAGGCCAAATGGGGATTGATGGCTTTGGTGCAGAAATGAATTTCAGGACTCACCAGTTTCTGAAGCAGATGTGGGGTTTAATAAAGATACTATAATACAGGCTTAAGGCAAGAGGTAAGAGAAGAAGACACGATCAGTAGAAGAATACAGCATACCTGAGAGCCTGGTGTGGGCTCTCAAGGAGACCAGCTCATCTTGTTGCTGTTTTCCATTTGTTTTGTTTTGTTTTAGCATTAGTCATATACAAGATTTCGGTGGGCTTTGTTACTGTATTTAAAGGGTTGCTAAGAGAACTAAATGAGACCCCCCCAGGTGTTCCCAAGGGGCACTTGACAAGATTACAGTTAACTACATAGAAGTCCAGGCTGAAAACATAGCTCAGCAGTTAAGAGCACATATTGACTGGATAGGACCTGGGTTCAGTTGCCAGACTCCACAGGGTGGCTAACAACCGCCCTAAAGGCCAACTCCAGGAGGCCTCTTCTGGCCTCCTCGGGCACTGAACTCATGTGTGCTCCAGCATACACATAATTAAAAGCATAATAAATAAATCTTTGGGAGTTAGAAAGGTGGCTCAACAGTCAGTACTCACAAAGTGGCTGGCAACCACCTATACCTCCATTTCCACGGGATCCAGTACTTTCTCTGACCTCTGCAAGTACCAGGCATGCATGTGGCTCTACATATATGCAGTCAAATACTCAATTAACTGTTTTTAATTTAAAAATTCTCATCCACAGGGGAATAGGCTATGTCCCCTGTAAATATGATGCTGTTGGAAATGTAGGGAAAGGCATGAGGCCATACAGATTCAAGCCTTAAGCCTTCTGTTGCTTTAAATGGAAGAAGAGACAGGAGAATCCGTGGAATCTCCCAGGTTAGCTACTCTGTGGTACATGACATCAAACAGCAAAGGGACTATGTCTCAAATAAGCTGAAAGGCAGGACCAACACCAGGCATTATCCTCTGACTTTTCTATGTGTGTCCTAGCATGTACACACACACACACACACTCATATGTACATATCTAAAAATAAATATGTTAAATTTGTCACATTAAAAAGAGAAAAGAAATTGGTCGTGAACCAGAGAGGCTTGTAGGTATATGCAAAACCTCCCGAGAGGTTATTCATACAGCTTCAACTTGCACTCAGCATCTTGCCTTTCCTAAAATGCATTATGGAATCCCTGTTACTTTAACATAAAACATCTATATATGAAAGGAGTAGTGACTCCACGCATTGGAGTTCTTGCCTCTCGGCCGGCAGGAGGCTTTAGTCTGACTCCAGGGCACCAGGCTCCTTTCCCTAGGACTCCATGTTTCTGTAATTCTGACTTTATATCTTGCCCCAGTAAGTACACACCCTCCAGCTGCCACCCATGATTTAGCTGCTTTGTGCAGCCCTCATTCATCTATTCCCCCCCCCCCCCACACACACCTCATTCAGTTGTGTGGAGGGACTATTTTAGGAGCCAGTCCGGGTACATAGTGTGACGACCTCAAGGAAGTGGACAGGGCTCTGTCTCCCACAGCCTGACTCAGGACTCTCAAGGGGAGGGGGTGGGGGGTGGGGCGCGGGTAGGGGAAGCAGCCAATCTCTCTTGGAAAAGTGCGGGCACATCTCACTGCTAGAGCCTGGAGCTGTACTCCTCATGCGGGAATGAGAAGCCCTGCTGCTCCTTGGCCAATTCTCACAGATACTGCGGCCCCTCAACTCAAGCAGCCTGAGACTGGCAATTACTTGGGCCTGGCGCTGTCCATGGTGCTTGTTTGTATTCCCATCTCCTCCTAGCAAGGCTGGTATTAGTAGCGCCAATCTAGAGATGAGAATTCCTTCGTTAGTCTCATTTTAGGGGAGAAGAAACTGGTTCAGAGAGGCTCCGTAACTTGGCTGTGGGCACACAGAAAGAAATAGTGACAATTAATTTGAACAATACATCTTTGTCTTGTCATGCTGAGGGCTGGAAGGAGAAGGGGCAGGGATATGCAAGACAGTGGAGGAGGCTCCACCTGACTAGAGGGTCAGGCTGCAGCACCAGGCAAAGCTAAAAGGTGCAGATCAGTCCTAGTTCTAGAAGTGGGCTTGAGGATCTGTAGGCCAAGGCCTGGTCCTTTTCTTGCAGTGAATGCAGTGCCATCCCAGAAGGTCCTCCTTACGTCTGCAGCATCCTGCAGCATCCCTGCACTGCACACAATAAATTAAGATCTCCAAGCTGTAAAATCGACATTTGGACTCAAGTCACGTGCAAGGGGTTCACCCTGCCTCTATGAGCTGTGAAACAAAGCAACTTTGGGCAGAAATGGCCACTCTCCTTTCTCTGCAGGCAGATGGAGAGACAGGTGCATCCCTCTGTGTGATGTGGCAAGGGTGTCAGTGATGAAATTGTGGGGTACAGGGCTACCTGGGCACAGTAACCTGCCAGCATGTTTACTGGGTACACCCAGGCAAGGCTGTGCTATGCAGGGTGTGGCTTTGCCCTGGCTAACACAGGAGTGACTGCTGGCATTCAAGGAGAAGGCACAGTCACCTCCACATTCCTGAAGCACACACAGCATGGCAAGGGGAACTAGGCAGCCCTGGGCCCCTCCCTCCCTGATGCTCAGCAGTTGTGGCTGCTCTCAGGAGGCAGTGTTTAGTGGCCCTACAAGAGGCCCACTAGAGTCATTGTATGGAGCTGTTGCTTACTTGACCTAACTCAGGGCACAAGCTCTAAAGCTGTCTCTGTGATAAGGGTTACCTTGGGCGGTGTCCCCAAGGTAAGCAAAGGGATTTAGACAGATAGCCCCTTGAGGCTGAAGAGATTGCTCAGCAGTTAAGAGCATTTGTTGCTTTTATAGAGGACCCAGGTTTGGAGACCCAGCACCCACATGGCAGCTTTCAACCACCTATACCTCCAGTTCCAAGGGATCTAGTGCCTCTCCTGATCTCTGGCACCAGGCACACACATGGTTCACAGACATACATGCAGGCAAAACACTCATATACATAAAATAAGACAAATCTAAAAACCATACAATAAAGGAAAAAACAGTGGGCATCCCTGTGGCTCTGACCCAGCCCTACACTTGCTCTTAATGAGTGCCTAGTGTTTCCAGTGAGTAGGGTCACAGGGAATTGTGACTGAGGGCAAGCCCTCCATTCCAGGGCCTCAGAGTGGGGGATTGGAAATACAGGCCAGAAAGTCAAAGTTGGTGGTATTGAGCAAGAGCTCTTGAGACTGTGTGAAGAAAAGGGCTTATTGAGCCAAGACAGGGTATGGCAGGCAGGTGGAGCTATTTAGGCAAATTAGAACAGACCCTGCCTCCACAGGATTCAAGGGACAGGGTAATGGCCATTCTGGTATTGAGATGCTGGGCTCCAGGATTAGGGGTGCAGGAGTAGCACTACCAGAAAGAACAGTGGTCACATGCTAGAGGACCCCCGGAACATCCTCCTGAATTCAGGACTGGTCTGACATAGACACAGGGGACTTGTTTAGTGGCCCAGGCAAGCATGCAAGCTCCCTGCTATGTTTCAGGAACCCCTAAGTATGTCTCAGCTACAGTCAGCCTAATTTGCGACAGGCCTGTCTATTTCTGGGCTGCCTCAGGACAGTGAGCTCTGGGCTGAAAAGTGATTAGTACCTTAAATGCCTCTAAGGGCACCTTGCAAGTGCTCAGAAGGTAGACTGCTCAGTGACCAGGCAAATTACAGAACTGACAGAAGTCACCTTGTCGCCTCCCAGCAAGATAGCCCCGACTGCTGGCTCTAGTTGGATGAGCCATCTCTACCAGCCCCAGAGGCTTGGAAAATAGGGAGAAGAGGTTTGTTTTGGTCCACCATGGCAGGAAGGTATGGCAGCAGGAGTGTGAGGCAGCTGGTCACATGACACACACAGTCAGGAAGAGGAAGGAGAGGGAGATGAACACTGAAGCTAAGCTCACTTTCTTCTTAGTCAGAGACCTCAGACCATGTGCAACCCACATTCAGGGTGACTCTTCTCACCCAGTCTAGAAAACCCCTCATAGGTGTGTCTCCTAGGTGATTCCAGAGTCTGCAAGCTGCCGGTCAAGATTTGGCACTACAGAAGCCTCTGCAAATGACCAGGGAACAGCCAGCTGCACATAGCTACAGCCAGCTGCACCACAGGTATGTGCTGATGCCAGTGGACAGTGTTCACCTTCCTCCAATCCAAGAGTCCACTCCTCCTCAGTGACCACCCTCCTGTCTGCAACCTTTACAGTCTCATATTCTCCTTCCAATGTAGGGAGAGCCTGTCTTCCCTGTATTCTCATGATAAAACCATCCTTAACTCTAAGCCTGGGGCCATTTCCCTAGGTGCTATCTAGATCTGCATCTGGGAATTAAGGATGTGCCCCCAATTCTTTTTCTAGGCAGGGTCTGTCTCAGCTCAATAAGGCCTTTTCTTCACACAGTCTCAAGAGCTCTTGCACACTACCACCAACTCGACTTTCCCATATGACCCTGTGCACAAGATGAAATGGAGCAGCCACCATGTTGATTTCGCAGATGTTTTTAAATGGTTAAGTACAGTTAAACTCAGCAACTAGCCTCTGTGGCATGTGAGGGCACAACTCAAGTGGACATGGGCACTCTGCTGTGTGGGGCAGATTTGACACCGCTGTAGCAAATACCCAACATAAACATCTTAGGGGAGGAAAGACTGAATGTGGCTGGTGGTCTCAGAGGGGTCAGCCCATGGTCCTCAGCTCTGTTGGTTTTGGGTCCAGTGTTGATTCTAGGGAGCCAGAGCATCATGGCTGCGGAGGTCCGGAGAGGAGGAGACTGTTCACCTCATGTCAGACAGGAAGCAGAAGGAGGGAGGGCAATCCAGGAAGGGCCTTGGGCAGATGTAGTTCCCAAGGGTGCATATTCTCCAACTTGATTTCCCATTATCACTTTCCCAGTAATGTCACCATGTCATGGACTCACCAATGGGTCATCAGTGAGATCAGAGTCCTCAGTCACAGAGACTGCCCCAAAGCCATCAGCTGGAACCAGGACCCTGGGACCATCTCAGTTCAACCAGAACATGTGTGTTATGCTGAAAGGTGACAGTTGTCTCAAGCCCATCAACAGTAAGTGGGTAAAGTGGTCCTTCTGCATGCTGGGGTGATATGCAGCCCTAAGAGCAGGGTGCTTTGACACCGTGCTGAGACGGAGATGAACTCTGAGGATGTAATGCTGGGTGACACAAAGCACTAACAAGGGGATTGCATCCAGATGAGGGCCTGGCAGTCAGATTTGCAGTTATGAATGTAGAGTAGAGGTCACGGGACTGGGCAGACAACAGCACCTGCTGCTTCCCAGACAGACCTCCTGATTTGTAATGGAGAGACTTTGGAATTGGATGGAAATGATGGCTACACAGAAACAGGCTGAACTCTCTGTAAGATATATATATATATATATATATATATATATATATATATATATATATATATATATATTTATATAAAACAGCTATAGATACTAGCTTTCTTCAATGTTTAAAACCTGGTGCTTCTGAGGAGATGGCTCAGTGAGTAAAGTAAATGCTTGCTCTGCACACATGAGGAGCTGAGTTGGGGTCCCCAGGACCCACATAAAGCTGCATGTGCTGGCCAGTGTCTGTGTTCCCACAGTTCCTACAGTGATATGGGAGGTGGTGGAGACAAGAGAATCCTTTGGAGTCTCATGAGCCAGATACCCTGGTGCACACAGCAGTAAATGAGAGACCTTATTTCAAACAAAGTAGAAAGGGAGAGCCAACACCTGAGGGTGGCTGGCACATTCCGCAGAGGACACCATCTTTCTTAGAGGGGTTTTGTGACTCATGGGGGAGGGGGAGCACAGGAGCCCTGGGCCTGGGAGTGGTGGGACTGAGCAGGGGAAGCTGGGAGAGAGCAGGGCACAGCCAAAGGTTCTAGAATGTACAGGAGACTTGGCTCCACTCCAGCAGTGCCTCATGTGGTCTATGAACACCAGGCTCCAGCACAAAGTGTGGCATGGGGTGATACTTGCTGGCACAAGCTGACTGGTCTGGACTTTGAGAATGTCTAACAAAGACTGAGACTTCTCTAAAAGGCAGGAAGCGGTTCTAATGCTCTGGCCTCAGCTGAATGCCCCGGCCTGTTCTGATGCTCAAGGGCCCTGGGAGGAAGGGCACAGTGGGGCAGATGGCTATAATCTTGGAAAGAGCTTTCAAGAAAGCCACAGCCAGCCACATCCCTTTGCTATGGGGCAGAGGAGAATAGCTACTTTCCTCTGATCTACTTTCCATCCTTGGCCCAGTGTCACAGCCCAGGGGAAGCTATCACCAAGTACTCCCTTCACACAGGCAGGCTCCCAGGTACCTCTCCTGGCACATCTCCTAGCATTCCCCATAGTGCTGTGCTGCTGAGGGGCCAGCTAGTTCCTAACAGCAGCCTGTTCCTCCTGCTCCACTGTGAGAACCTTTCCCAGGAGTCACAAAGGCCCACAGGAAGAGGTAGCCCCCTCTGCCACCACGTACCACCTCACTAAAACAAAGTCCTTTGAAGCAGGAACCATGCCCATCACCTCTGGGATCTTATCAGGCCCCAAACAGAGCAAGTGTAGAGTCAATATTGATCGAGTGAATTGGATTAAAGGAAAACAGACTGGAAAATGAAACAAATTGGGAAGAATTAAACAGAGTCCAGGTGTCTGGAATGAGATGAAAGGTGACTCCGAAATGAGATGTCCACGTGGTGCCCACTGAGACCATGAAGGTGACCTTATTTGAAATTTATTCCCCACCTCCCATGTTGAGGTGTGTGTGTGTGTGTGTGTGTGTGTGTGTGTGTGTGTGTGTGTGCACATGTGTGTGCCAGCCAGAGACCAACCTCGTGTGTCTTCCTCAGGAGTTCTCCCCTTTGCTTTTTGAAGCAGGGTTTCTCATTTTTATCAGATCCAGCTAGGCTATCTGGCCAGCAAGTCCAAGGGCATCCTCCTACTCTGTCTTCCCAGTGTTGGAATTATAAGCTCATGCCACCATGCTTGGCTTGTTTACATGTGTGTTCTTCTGCTAGCACAACCAAACACCTTACTAACTGGGCCATCTTCCCAGCCGTGTGTGTGTGTGTGTGTGTGTGTGTGTGTGTGTGTGTGTGTGTTTTGAGTGTGCCCACACTATGGTGCACATGTAGAGGTCAGAGACAACTTAAGTGAGCCAGGTCTCTCCTTCCATTGTTTGGGCTCCAGGGATAAAAGCCAGATCATCAGCCTTGGCAGCAGCACCTTCCCCCACTGAGTCAGCTCACCAACCCAAGTTACAGCTCCTGAGGTCAGAACACACTGGATTGGGCACTGGGACCCCAGATCCATGACAATGGCCTTACAAGGATTGTGCGTGAGACCCACAGATAGAGAAGGCCTCTTGCAATGGAGGTGGAAGTGGGGATGTTGGAGACACAAGCCCAGGAATGCTGGGCAACGGAAGCTAGACCATCCCCATACACATCTTGCTTTCTGACTTCTGGACTCCAATGAGTGAGATGGCTGATTTCTATTGCCTTGGCTACAAAGTTTACTGTAACGTTACATAGCTGCAGCAGACATAGCAGAAAGAGCACCGGAGTTTAGATACAATGTCAGCCCTGACTCTTGAAGCCCTAGCTGGACCCCTAAACCTAAAACCTCTTTTCTCCCAAGTTGTGAGAGGATGCTGATACCTGCCTCTCCCAGTCATTGTGAGGAGATGACGAGAGAGGAAGTTTTGGGGCCGAAACATGTGACTGCTATTCAGCAGGTGCCTGAGCAGGCCTGTTGCAGGCTGCCTCCCACCCGTTCTCTGGAAATTCACAGTGAAGAAATGGTTGCCCACCCCTGCCCCATGGTTGCTAATCTGGATAAAGTGAGTCATTTCTATGTAAGCAGGTGAGAATTGAGATGGGAGGTTGACAAGGTTAGAAGCTGAGCAAAGACCCATTGCAGATAGTCAAAGGTTCACTGGAAGGTAGTGACCCAGCTGGGCTTTAAAGGAGGCATAGGGGTTTATTACTATTAAATGCAAAGGAAGTGGGTCCAAGGCAGAGAAAGGACACCTGCAGATGCACAGATCGCAGCAGTATGGTTTGTGGCTAGAGAAATGTGAGGCTGGGGAGTCAGGTTGCAATCCAGCCGGGAAGGCCATACACTCTACCAAATAATCTGTCAGGGTGGCTCATTTTCCCCATGTTTACTGATTTATCATAAAGAAAGTTACAAAAGATGCCTGAATAACAAACAAAATGAGATTCTCCAAAGAAAGTTATTTATCGGAAATGAACAGGGATTATGACCTGGGTCTGTGTGGTAGGCAGACCATGCATCTGAGGAGCCAAGCTAGGGGACTGTTACAGGCATATGTGTGAGATCTTTGAGACAAAACCATTGGTCATCAGAGCTCAGTATGGGGCCTGGTTTACTAATCGGAGGCGTCACTGGTTAATGACAGAGCTAGTCTGGTCTATGCTGTGTGCTCTGGCTCCCTGTTTCTTGATGTGGAAGCTTCCTCACATGTGTCTCCACCTCAAGTGCAACCACAGGGTCCCAAACCAAGCTGAGATGATGCCAGCACTATGCCCTTGAACCTGCAGAACTGTGAGCTGGGTAAACCTCCTCTACTTAAAAGCTAGTCTGTCTCAGGTATTTCATTAGAGTTGCTCGAAACAGACACATACAGAAAATCGGTACCAAGGAGTGGACTTGTTACTATGCCTGAAAAGATGGAGACATCTTGAAATTGATTAAAGAGATGACAACAGCATACTTTGGAAGCTAAAGGGAGCCTAATGTGCTGTAATTAGAACATTAGGAGTAATCCTAGTGAAGGCTCGGACAAGGAGAGTAGGAAGGCACAGGGACACTAAAACACCTGGATGCTGATAGGAGGCTGGACAGTAAAGGGCACACTAAGGAGGTCTTAAGAAATGAGGACTTGGGACTGGAGAGATGGCTCAGTGGTTAAGAGCACCTCCTGCTCTTCCAGAGGTCCTGAGTTCAATTCCCAGCAACCACATGGTGGCTCACAGCTATCTATAATGTAATCTGATTCTGCAGATAAAGCACTCATATGCAATAAATAAAATAAATAAATCTTAAAAAAAAAAAAAAAGAAATGAGGACTCTTGGGATCTGGTATAGAGCTCATCTTCACTACACAATAGGAAAGAGTTAGTCTGCATTTCATCCATGGCTCAATCATCTGGGAAAATCTCACACCGCAGAGCATTCTGGCCACTGCCTGGTTATCAATGGCTGGTTTGGGTCAGACTTAGTGAGACTTAGGAACGTAAAGATTTATAGACCTAGAGAATATATAATATAGAAACATGACTATAAAGATTTGCAGAATTCTGGCCAGGGAAAGCATGGTTGGGTCAGGAGCTTGTGTGACCTGCTAAAGAGGTGAGGACAGGTGCTAACAGGACAACTGGAAAAGGACCTGAGGACATTGAGATTCTTGGAGCTCCTTCTCCCTTTATGGGATGAGAGATGTGCATCTTTTTTTCATGATCAAAGAAGGATGTGTCCTCTAAAGGCACACCCTGTTTAGGACCACCTCAGGACTCTAGATTTGGCAGTATTCCTCATGGCCATCATGACCATGGTTGGAACGGACCAAGCAGAGCTGTGACGGCAGACCTCCACCACATGTGCGAACCTGCTTCTGAAGGTGTGCAGGAAGCCAGAGCTGCAGGATCACAGTAGCTTTCACACAATGCCAAAGGCAACCCGAGGAGGCCAGGAAAAATGATGCTCAAGGGGTGGAGCCTCAGAAGTAACTGGCATGGTGACATTAAAGGGGACTGTGAAAGCAGAGCTGCAAGGAGGAGTCCAGAGAGGTGTGCGACCAGCATCCTGTCACAGCTGCCCGGGAAAGCTGCCTGTACCAACATGTGCCCCATGGCTAGTTAACATCAGGCTGAAGGTAAGTACCCTGGGCTTATGGGGCAGTGTTTGAGCTGCTTGCCAAGACCCCTGAGATCCAGAGCTGCCCCCAAGGCTGAGTCTGCCGTTGGGTTAGTCACTCCCTTGTTGTTGCCTGTTTCTTTAGGAATAACAATGTGTCCTTGCACCTGTCTCACCTGCAAGTCTTGGAAATATGTAACAAAATTTGTAAATAACTTTCATTTTTTGAGATTATGATAGATTGCATTATTGCCTTCTTCCCTTTCCTCAGCCCAAATCCTCCCATATATCCCATCCGCTATGAAATTCATGGCCTCTTTTTCATATGCACATGTTATTTCTAATGTATAACTGCAATCTACTCATTCTATATAATGTTACTTTTCTGTATGTTTTCATGGCTGACCAGTTGATATTGGATAACCAATTGATGTGCTCTTTCTGAGGGAGGACTATTTCTCCTACTCTTAATTCCTTAGTTGCCTGTAGTTCTTTGTGTAGGGTAGAGGCCTCATGGTCTTTCTCCCATCCACTTTGGCATGTCTATTGTACTGCTAGTCAGTCATTCTGGATAGACTCTATGAGTGTGGTTTCTGACATTACTAGGAGATATGGTCTCAAAGCAAACTCCCTGCTCTTCTGGCTCTCACAATCTTTCTGCCCTCTCTTTGGGAAGATGGCTGAGCCTTGGATGTGAGAGTTACATATTACCTATACACCCATTTGGACCTGGCTCTACAGCTTCACATTCTGATAGGTTGTGGTCTTCTGTAGTGGTCTCTGACTGTTGCAAAGAGAAGTTCATTTGATGAGAGGTGAGGACTGCGGGTCTCTGTGGGTATAAGGTCGAATATTATAATGCAGTTAGGAACTGTGCTGGTTTAGTAAAGTGATAGTTGTAAGTTCTCCGCCAAGATCCATGGCTTTGCTAGCCCTGGGTATTTGGTTAGGCCTCCGGTAGGAAGTATGGCTTTCCTTATGTTGAACAGGCTTAAGTTCAAGAGAGCTGTTGTTTACCTCCAAGATATGTATGCCACTACTGCACCCTCAGGGTTATTATACCTTGCTGTGGTTCATAGGTGTTAGAGCTAGGTGATACGGTTGGTTGAATCCCTTCTATGGAAGCTTTCACAGCACCTTCTGATACCATGAAATTTAATCCTCAGAGAGGAAGCCTTTAAGTAAGTCATTTTCAGCTCAGACACCTCTGGCCCCTCAAACACTTTTTCCCCCCTTTGGCAGAGTGGTTCTGTCTGGTTTTTGTTGTTGTGTGGTTTTTTGTTTGTTTTGGTTTTTGTTTTGTTTTGTTTTTCAAGACAGGATTTCTCTCTGTAGCCCTGGCTGTCCTAGAACTCTCTCTGTAGACAGGCTAGCCTCAAACTCACAGACATCCACCTGCCTTTGACTCCTGAGTGCTGGGATTAAAGGTGTGTGCAGCCAACACATGGCAAAACACATTTTTTTACATTAAAATTTTTATTTTGTGTGCACGTGCATGGATGAGTGCATGTAAATGCCATAGTATGGGTTGGTGTGCGCGCACGTGCATGTGCATGTGTTAAGTCTGAGTACAACTTGACAGAATCAGTTATCTCCTTCTACCATGTGCATACTGGAAAACAAGCTCAGGTTTTCAGGTTTGATGGCAAGCAGGCTGATCATAAGCAAGTGAGCCAGCAAACAGCATTTTCTCCAAGGGTTCTGTCTCAAGTTCCTTCAAGTTTCTGCCCTGACTGCCTTCATGATGGACTGCAACCTGGAAGTGCTTAATATGAAATAAGACCTTCTGTCCCCTAAGCTTCATTTGCTCAGAGTATTTTATCACATCCACAGAAAGCAAACTAGAACAGAGCCTTCCCAGAGAGTGGTGGTTAATGCCCCAGCCTTCCTGGATACCCACTCCATCCTGTGTCCACGAGGCTCTGCCTTGAGCCAACTCATTAGCCCAAACTTAGGCTGACTTTGGGCTCTGTGTGATGATGTCCATAACTCAGGAAATTCCAAGGCTTTTAAGTATGTCCAGGAGACACCAGTGCCAGAGAGACAGCACAACACACCATTTAAACAGAGCCCACATCTGTCCCAGAGAGTCCTCTGTCATCCCAGGAGATGACACATCCTTTGATGAGGTTCATTCTAATGAGCAGTTCAACTTCTTTCTTCTCCGCATGGTTTTGTGCACATTTGTGGTCCTGCTGGGCACTCAATTCTGTATCGTTTTTCACAGCATAAGCATTCTTTCAAGTTATTATGAACCCTTTGAACATGTTCCTGCCCTGCCAATATGCCATTGCTTATTTAAGTAATCACTTATGGTTAGTCATCTAAGCTATCTCTAATTTGTTTGTAACCACCATTTTTCTGATGCTGCAATAACATCATTATGCAGAAACCTTGGCCATGTCTCTGATTATTTCCTTTGGAGAGATTTTTATAAGTGAATCACAGAATCAAATAGAAGGAGCCTCTTGGAAGCACTTGGGAAATGTGATCAAATTACTTTCCCCAAAGAGACCACAGCAATGGAAAAGAACGGCTATCTATTTATAGTTTTGGTTTCTGAGACAAGGTTCAACTGTGTGGCTCAGGTTTTCCTGGAACTTGTGGTCGCCCTGCCTCCGCCTCTTGGCTGCTTAGATGGCTCGAGGGGGTGACCCGTCAGAGCATATCTAGCAGTGACATGACCGCTGTACTGAAAAATAGTAGTAACTTTCTGAGCTGGAGAGATGGCTCAGTGATTAAGAATGCATTTTTCTCCTCTAGAGGATCACAGCTCTATTCCTAGCACCCATATCAGATGGCTTACAAATGGCTGTAACTCCAGCTCCAGGAGATGCCACTGTCTGGCTTCCAAAGACACCTGCACTCACATGGACATACCCCTACATACATAATACAATAAAAATAAATCTTTAAAAATAGTAACTTACACTAATCTGAAGGGCAGGGGATGATTTTTAGTTTGGGTATATGTGTGCACCTTCATCGGTGGTGATGCATGCCTGTGTGGGAACGTAAGGTCAACCTCAAGGGTCATTCTTCAGAGACACCAGCCACCTTATTTTGAGGACAAAAATCTCTCACTGGCACCTGAGGATAACTAATGATCCCCGATGTCTTCCTGCCTCCTCCTCCCCAGCAATGGAACTACTAACGCCTGTCTCACCATCACTGGCTTTGTATGCAGATTTTGCAGATAGAACCCAGGCCCTTAGAATTACAAAACATGGGCTTTACCTGCTGAGCCATCTCCCAATCCCTGGCTGATGTAGGCAGGATGACCAGGGGTTGAAACAGTTGCGGTCTGTTCAAGCAGGAGCATATCTACCATGGGCCATGTCCACAGCCCACCCCTACCCCACGTCCCAAAAGCACTGCACCAGCCCGGGAGCCCCAGACACCAGCAGGTTAAAGTGCTCACTGAAAGAGGGACAATGACCCAAGCAAGAACACAAGTCCCTGCTCTGTCAGGAGCACACCTGGTGCTTCTTGGGACAGAGTGCCAAGCACCATAGGGCCTCCAGGCTTCCCCTGTCTGCTTCTTTTGAGCTTATGGTGCCCATGGATCCAAGATTGTGTCATGCTGATGATTAAAAGGGACCACTCTACTGATATTTTCTTTCCTTCCTTGCTTGATTTTCTAAAGACGGGCCTGTGTCAGGCATCCTCAGTTCCAAGGCCAGTTCCACTCTCTGGGACTTGGCAAGCCACTAAAGCTCTTGAATTCAAGGACAGGTCATGGTGAGATATCCATAGTGGACTAACCAGCATTAGCCATTCTGCTTCTAAGTTCTCCGATGGAGCATCCACAAAGAGAGAGTGAAACAATTTAGCCTACACACACACATACACACACACACACACACACACACACACACACACACACACACACACAGTGATACCTATATACAACTATAAGCATTAAAAAAAATCTGTGCTAATAAGGTTATGGTGTTTAAAACTGTTAGATTTTTGCAATTGTGTGGCAAGGCTGATCTCTCAACCATCACGTATAGAAATAGGTGTTTTGTGATTATGAAGCTACTAAAATGTTGTGTTTTTCTCAAGTTTCTCCTGACTTATCATGCATATTTTGTTTGTTGTTTTATGTCAAATAAATAACACAAAATGTTAAATTATTGACATTTAAAAAAAAGACTTCTAAGCCCCAGGTTTCTTATTTACCATGAGGCTGTTGAGGGTCTCTGCAAAAAAGGTCATGGTTTAAACACTCCATGGCAAAAAAAAAAAAAAAAAAAAAAGGATAGTTTGGAAAGAGTTTGTGCCTCTAAGCATTGCTCCTGAGGGGCTAGCTGGCAATGGAGTCCTGGTCCCCACTAATAACCGCAGGCAAAAGTGCACACATGTACGATAAAAAGCTAGTTTTCATGAGGTGGCCCCAAGCTCCTAAGATTCACCTAGAAAAAGAGCTGGGAGGACATGAGCCCAGGTCTGCATCCTCCACCAGGTTCAGTGGGCCCCCTGCAGAGCCTGGGAAGCTGCAGTGGACTCTATCACTGATGATAGCTGGGAGACACCTGGAGAACAGCTGGGAGACACCTGGAGAGCAGCTGGGAGACACCTGGAGAGCAGCTGGGAGACACCTGGAGAGCAGCTGGGAGACACCTGGAATGCAGCTGATTCAGCTCACTTGGGAGCAGCATTTCTGCTATACTCTTGTCAATTGGGTGGGCATGGCATCCTGGGCTGAGAGGAACTCTGATGAGGTGACAAACGACGAAGTATCCACACAGTAAAAACGAGTGAGTCCCCAAGAGTTTGATCTTGTGGTTGAATAAATGAATTCCTTAAGGACCAAATGAGAAAGAAACCCTGGAGAATGCAGGATGCCCACTTGGGATTCTCTCAAGAATGTCCCAGGCCTTGGGGCACAGCCAAAGCCTGCCTTCATGGTCTGCCCATGACTCCTCCTGGCCTCAAACAGCTCCAGGTTGCTTGTCCTTTCTCCTGGAAGGTCCTGAGCCCCAGATCAGGTCCTGTGAGATACAGTCTGCCTTTTGTGACAGGCACAATCTGAGGTCACCCTGTTCTCAGCTACCAGCCTGTCTGCTCCTGCCATAATGAGAACTCCCTGAGACTGGTGTGCTGGTCGGCAGTGCTGGTGTCCTCAAATCTGATTCCATCCTTGCAATTTCTTTGACGGAAACAGAATGTGTCTCCCCAGTGCTCCCACTTGATATAGGTCATCTTGATCTAAAGGCAATGAAAGATGAGTAAGAGCGACGAGGCCTTCAGCCCTCCCTCCCCAGGTCCACTCTGCCAGAGCAGATGGATGTTGCCCTCTGCCCTGCAGTCTGCAAAGAGGTGGCTGGAATTCCAGTTGGCTCCTGAGTGTGCCCTTCTAGAAGGCTCAGCCTCCAGCCACCGTAGCTTCTCTTTTGCCGCACTGATTCTCGAAAGTCTATATCTTGTTTTCTGCTGAGAAGCCAGACACCCAGGCTACGCCCCTAGTATAATGTATGTGATTATGTGAAGTGTTCTTCGTGGCTATAAAATCTGCTTGCTTCTCTCGTGTTAATCTTATTTTGTTACAGAAGTCTCTGAACTTTGATGTTTGAGGGGAAATGGCTTTTTCCTCCTCTCTGTATCAAACCTCCCCTTCTGAGGCTTATTTACAATAAGGGCAAACTCATCAATGTCACTTCGAAGTCCCTGCTGCCCTGTAAGGTTAGGACCTGCAAAGCCCTGAGCCAGATGTCCCCGGGAGCTCTCAAAGGCTGCTGGGTGCCAGGGAAGCCTGCTGGGGGAGATGTGAAGGAAGGCCTCCCCAGATTTACACAGTGAGGACCGGGTGGGCTGCTAAGAGCCCATGGAAGGATAGAGAATGGGTGTAGGTTGTGGACAGGGGCATCTCACAGCCAAGAACAAATGTGAGCCCTGGCAGATATGGAGGACCATTCCTTCCCCTGTACAGCAGACTGAACCCCACCTATACACGAAGGGACAGACAAGACATAGGACAGGATACAGAAATGGAAGAGGGAAAAAGAGCCCAGCCTGGACCCCCTGTGGACTGGGAGGTGAACTCAGGAATGAAAGCAGAGCCTTAAATAGCAAGTTAAACCAGACTTCCACTCCTGGCTACCAGTGGCCATGGGGTGGGTTGAGCACAAGAGGCAATACTACACGGTCTGCAAAGGTCTTATATAGACTCTGTTGAAAGAGGCAGAGATGGGAGTTAGGGAGGTGGCTCAGTAGGTAATATTGCTTGCTAGAAAAATAAGCCTATGTGAGTTCAAATCCCTAGCAACCAATAAAAGTCAGACATGGCACCTGTAATGCCGGCATTGAAGGGTAGAAACAAGCCGATCCTGGGGTTTAGCTGGCAGGCCAGCCTGTCTAGCCCAAACAACAAGATTCCAATGGTGCCTCAAAAAATGAGATGGTGGGTGTCTTAGGCAGGGTTTCATTGCTCTGGAAAGACGTTTAGTCCATTATCATCATGGTCGGAATCACGGTGGTGTCCAGGAGGACATAGTTCTAAAGGAGGAGCTGAGAGTTCGCCATGTTGATGTCCAGAGAGCAGCAGGAGACTGTGTCATGCTGCACACAATCACTCCTAGCTTGAGCACAGGAGACCTCAAGCCCTGCCCCCATAGTGACACACTTCCTCCAACAAGGCCACACCTCCTAATAGTCTCCATGGGCCAAGCATTCAAATGCACGAGTCTGTGGGGGCCATTCCTTTTTAAGCCATCACAGGGGGTGATAAGGGATGGTACCTGATGTCTTCTTCCAGCTGCATAGGCATATGGGCACATGTACACACACTTCTTTGTCTGAAATGTCCTAGGTCTGGTAGTTCTACACGTTCTATATGCCATGAAGGACATGCTTCAACCTCAGAGCTACAGGGAGTGGGCATCCAGCTGACTACAGCCTACCTCTGCTGTGAGGTGCCTCACAGTCCAGCAGTGAGATAAGAGAGGAAGGCAGGGAGCCCAGGTCACTGATAAAGGGACATGCTCAAGGAGGCATTAAGAAGCCTGAGGGTTCACTTGTACTGCATCCATCTGTGAGAAAGGACAGACAACCAGTTCCTGACCGCCATCTGATGAAGACGGCAAAGAGGAGGAGCAAAGGTAGCTACTGGCCACATGGATAAGCACTGTGTACCTTCTCAGAATTGCTGTTCTGAATGCCCCAGGGCTAGGGCGTGAGGAAACAAGTGATATTCACACTGACACCCAAAGGCCAGGGGCTGGGGTGGAGGTGGGGGGCAAATAGAGACCAGCTCACAGATCTGCAATGGAGATAGCTCAGTTGGTAAAGTGTTTGCGTTGCAAGCACAAGGACCTGAGTTCAATTCCAAGAACCCACATTAGAAGAAGGAGGAGGAGAAAGAAGAAAGAAGGAAGAGGAACAGGAAGAAGAAGAGGAAGAGGAGGAAAGCAGCAGCAGCAGCAGCTGCTAAACACGATGGTATGAATGTGTCATCCAGTACTAAGGAGGCAGAGAGAGGTGGATCCTGAGGCTCCCTGGCCAACCTGCCTGGCCTGCTCGGCAAGTTCCAAGCAAATGAGAGGCCCTGTCTATCTTAGTTTCCTAGCATGGCCAAGGCAACTTATAAAAGGAAGGGTTTATTCAAGAATTACAGTTCCAAAGAGTTAGAGAAGCATAGCAACAGGCATGGTGCTGGAGCAGCAGTTGAGAGCTCACATCCTGATTTACAAACAGGAAGCAGAAAGATCATTGGAAGCCTCAAAGCCTAATCCTAGTGACATACCTCTTCCAATGAGGCCACACCCCCTCCAATGAGGCCACACCTCCTCCAATGAGGCCACACCTCCCGATCCTTCCCAAACAGTTCCACCAATGGGGAACCAGTTATTCAATATATGAGCCTATGGAGGCCATTCTCACTCAAAGCGCTATACTGACAAAAAATGATGGCCAACACCTGAAGAATGATACCTGATGTCCTCTGGCCTCGACATATACACACACACATGTACTCAGCACCTGCACACACAGACACACATGAACACATATATGTAGACATGTATACACACACACCACATAATAATAGGTCTGCTTTTTGCCTGAACAAAACCACAAACTGGCATGAGAACCAAAGTCTGAGGCCTGACACACAGGTGGTATTCTAGCACACTCCCTCAGGGTGGCTGTTGAGATGACTTTAGTATCAGAATGTCTAGGACCTTCTCTGGTACCATTAGTCAGTCTGAGAATAGCTACCAAATAGAGTGGGGGGGGGGTTCAGAAGGGCCCTGAAACCCACCGTAGCTCAGTGAGGAAACACTGCAGCTGCAGCCACAGATCTGCCTGGAGCACCAGTCACCTGAGCCCAAAGGGCCTATCCAGAGGAAGCCAGCAGGAGAGGGCAGGCACTTTCCCTGGACTCTCATTACAAAATGGAGGGGGGAAACACTGGTGTGTGTGTGCGTGCGTGCGTGCACGCACGCACACATACGTTGGGGGTGGAGGACTTTGTCTTAGCCAAGGGCGAAGGTCAACCCATAGCACAAAAATAAAAAAATAAAATAAATAGCGGCTTCCTGGTCTGCAGTAGCATACGCCTGGGAAATGGGACTGCCTGGCCTGCGGCTTGGCTGGAGCCCACAGCCCATGCATTCTCCTATCAGTGACTTCTCTACCATGAAAGCAGACACCAGCTCCTGGAAGAAGGTAGTACGAGCGGAACCACAGGCTGGAGGGGCAGGCACCTCTAGCCTATTGGTCTCCAAAGTGATGACTTTATGGGGGAAAACATAAGTGGTGAAAGTTTAAAACAAGGAAAAGTGCCAAGTGACATTATTTGAAGCACCACCTGAGTCTCCCTCACTGTGCTAAACACATGAATCTGTCAGTCTGGAAATGGCTGGCTTAGCCTGTCTGGAATGATTCCCTTGTTGCTGTGGCCACCCTGTCTCTCCCGGCTGAAAGCAGAGCTCCTGTGTGCGAGTGGAGGACCATCTGTGTGTTGCTTTGCTAGGAATGCCATAATAATGTTCCACAATCCAAGGACACTGAATAACAGGCATTGGCTGTCTCATGGTGCTAGAGGCTGGGAGCTGGATCCAGGTGAAAGCAGGGCTGTGGTCCCTCCCTAGGGAAGGCCTAGGGAGAGATCTGCTCCACATCTTTCTCCTCACTTCAGGCAGCAGAACTCCAGGCTTCACTAGTCATATATTATCTCTGTTTCCTCTCCCTCCCCCCTTTCTCCCTCCCTCCTTCCCCTCCTTCCTCCTTCCTTCTCTTCCTCCCTCCACCCCCAACCCCCATACATTGTATATTTCCATGTGGGAACTGTGCCTTCTGCCTCACCTCACTGAGTACCTCCGTTTTCTCTGTCTCAGCCCAGTAGATATTTTACAAATACACAGATACATTTGAATGCCCAGTCTTCTCACTCTTTTTACATAACAGAGAAGGATCCCCGGAAGAAGGCTCAGTTCACTAAGTACTGCAGTACAACAAGCATGAGGACCCAAGTTCAGATCCTCAGCCCTTAAGAAAACCGCTAGGTACAGCTGCATACATGTGTCATCCTTGTGTTGAAGAGACTGACACAGAAGGGTCATGGATGCTTGCTGGCCAGCTAGTCTGGCTACACTGATGAGTTCTAGGTTCAGGGAGAGACCCTGTCTCAAATAGTAAGGTGAAGAGCAATTGAAGAAGGCACCTGAAGTTGGCCTCTGCACACCCCCATGTGTCTGCACAGTTGAATGTATGTACACAAACATGCATGTGCACATGCACACATGCACACACACACACACACACACACACACACACACACAGAGGGAGGATGGCTGTGGGTACAACTATGGAGGCCATGTGACAGACATGACTAACCAGTCATTCCTAGCATTCTCTTCTCCCACAGCTCAGTGCTCTTCACTGGAGCTATTAGGAGTCTTTGCGGGTGGTGTTACTGGAGAGATGGCTCAGAGGTTAAGAGCACTGCCTGCTCTTCCAGAGGTTCTGAGTTCAATTCCCGGCAACCACATCTTCTTCTGGCATGCAGGTGTACATGCAGATAGAGCACTCTATCTGCATAAATAAATAAGTAAATAAATAAATAAAAATAAATAAATCTTTTTAAAAAAGAGTTGTAGGCGGTGCCTCATGGAGGCCCTTGGTGTGCAAGGCTGGGGCCACATAGAGCAACAAGGGATCGTACACCCTAGGCTCACGGCCGCTGGTTTCCTCCTAACAAGGACATCCTTACATATTTGGCTCAGTGACTGATCAGATTTCCATGCTTTGAGCCTGTGGCATCCCTGCAAGAAAGAAGCCAAGGCAGCCCATCCGCACTTAGCTCTCTCCAGTGCTGGTCAGAGTCCACACACAGCAGGGTCCCTTGGTAAGAAAACCTGCTGCACTGGGAGTCCCAGGGGCAAAGCAAGACCATCATTTCTTCTGCCCTTGACCTCGCCTGCCATAACACTGGAGTTAGAAATTATTGGCAGATTCACGCATGTCATCCCTGCTGCACACCACTTATACATGCTCAAGGCACCCCACAGGGTCTGACACTCCTCCACCTGGCTAAGGTACATCAAGTCTCTCCACACCATAGACTCTGGCACTTCCTGCTTCTTGTTCCATCTTGGGGACCAACTTGTGTCCCTCACCAAAGTTACTGGATGGTAAGGTCTTCATTTCTAGAACCTCAATATGCAGCTGTGTGTGGAAACTGAGGCCCCCGAAGAGATCATTAAAGCGAAACAAGGCCACACAGATGGGTCCAGTCAATCTTATCAGCAGCCTTCTGAGAAGAGGGGATGGGGACACGGATGCACGGAGGAAGAACTCAGGAAGCAGACACCTTCTGCAAGCCAAGGAGAGAAGCCCCAGGAGGGACTGAGCCTGTTTCTCCTTCATCTGGGCCATCGGCCTTCAATGCTCAGAGATAATAAACACCTGCTGTTCATACAGCCAGCCCAAGGGTCTTGCTGCATAGTACACGTAGACACTCTGTGTTTCAGAAGCCACCAAATTCAGGCATACGTGAATTAAATAGAAACAAGAGGGAAAAAAATGTCAAAATATGGGCAGAACTTCTCTTTCAGAAGTCAGCTAAGAATTCTTTTCCTAATAGGTGAAACTGTGTTTCTCATGTGTAGCAAAAGGAATGTGTGGTGCAGGGTTTTTCTTCTACTTGTTTGTCAGGGGGGAGGAGGAGGAGGAGAACACAGAGTCCATGACTGGAATGTACAAGGAGGCAAAAAGGTGGAGGCAAGCCTAACTCCTGACCACCGAGGGCCTTGGTGGGACCTCCACTGGACAGCTGCACTGGCAGGGGCCAGGCTGTAGCGCTAGGTTTGCAGTGTTGTATGTTGCCCACTATGGCAATAGCTCGAAGACACTGACTGACAGGTGTCAGCCTGGGAGGAGCTTGGTACTGTGTGTGGATACATGGCAGCGGTTACCTCCCCAGAAAATACGCTCCCTGGAAGTTTCATGTGGATAAGGCGTGTGTGTGTGTGTGTGTGTGTGTGTGTGTGTGTGTCAGCACCTGGAGTGAAGCTGATGACAGAGTACTCTGCCGCCAACTCCCTTCTTCTGGCTTCCCATGGGTTCCTCTGTCTGTAGTCACCAGCAGGGAGAGTCCCCTCTTCCGGGCTCCCTCTCCCTCTCCCAGCTCCCATGGGATGATCTCAACTATGCATCTAAGGCTCTTTTGCATCATTTCTGCTCCCCTGTAGGTTCTTCTCCCTCCTTCCCACCCCCTTTCCTTCCTCCCTCCCTCCCCCCTCTCTCTCATACACACACACACACACACACACACACACACACACACACACACACACACACACACACACACACACGGTCTCACTGTGTAGCCCAAGCTGGCCTCTTCAGCCTCTCTGCTTTTTAATTTTTTTGTTTGTTTTGTTTTGTTTGCCAACTTGACACAAGCTAGAGTCATCTGGGAGAAATAAACATCAGTTGTGGAACTGCCTCCATCAGGCTGGTCTATAGGCAAGGCTTTGGGGGCATTTTCTTGATCGATGATTGATGGGCCGGTGGTCCTGAGTTGTATAGGAAGGCACACTGAGCACACCCCGGGGAGCAAGGCAGTAACCAGTGCTCCTCCACGGCCTCTGTATCAGCTCCTGCCTCCAGGTTCCTGCTTGAGCTCCCACTCTGACTTCTCTCAGTGGGCCTGTGACTGAGACACTTGTAAGCGGAATAATCCTTTTCCTCCCCAAGATGCTTTCCATCACAGTATTTATCATGGCAGTAGAAACCAAGCAGGAACAGCCTGTAAGGCTAAGGTTGTAGGCGTGCGCCACAGTGCCCATCCAAGCAGCTTCTTACTAGAAGTAAGGGTAGTGATACTTGCTAATATTCATACATGGCTGTCATAAGCCAGACACAGGCCAGGCAGTTCCAGGCCTCTGGGTTGTCCATGCATACAGCTCACTGTCAATTTGTATCTCGATGCAGCTTTACTCACATGCATAAACAACGAGATGAACGGGGCATGAAGATGCACAGTGCACATCTTGGAATGTTTCCAGTCCCTCTCCTGCCATGTACATGAGAGAAAATAAAATTGAGGTAATTGAACGAGGAAGAGAAGAGGAAATGACAATAACAATAGCTGGTTTACATTTATTACCTAAACCAGCCAGGTGGGAAATGGCGTTGTGGCCTTCTTACAGATAAGGAGCTGAGGCCGGCTCACGGTACAAGATCAGAGTCAAGGTCTTAGCATGGAGGAGGCTGGGGCAGGCTCATCTAAAATTACAGGTGTTAAGGGTGTTCCTTTGTAAGCTATCAGCTTTGTTTCTCTGTGGCTGTTGAGGTCACAGTCTTCCCACAGGCCACCCAAAGCATCTATTTGCCTCAGACAGGTGCAGGTGAGGTCAAACTCAGTGGTGTCCAGATAGGGAGCAATGCCCCAGGCCTGTTTTGACCTGAGGTGCATCTTCCAGAAGTCAGGATGGTCAGGAAAGTTTGGTCGAGGAAATGGGTTTTCAAAACGTCCTTTATTTTGTGCTTTTGTACCTCAGAGGTCAGGTTCTGGCAGTGGGTATAGGCTCAGCAAGCGAGGCAGCAAAGCAGGACTTGGGGCAGCAAAGGAAGGGCTGAACCCCTGAGGGTGCTGTGGCTCACAAATGCTCCTGATCTTCCCCACCTCCTGTCTTGCTGCTGTGACAAAATGCCCAGCCAATGCTACTGCAAGATGGAAGAACTGTTGCTTTGACTGTGGTTCCAGGGCTTGTTGTCCGTCACGGCAGAAGAGGCATGAGTGCGGCAGCAGAAGGCAGCTGGTCACACTGCATCCGGTCAGGAAGCAGAGATGAATGCTGGTACTCTGCTGCCTTTCTCCTTATTCACCCTGGGACTCCAGCCACCGAACTGTTTGTATTTAACGGGTTTCTTCCACCTCAATTAACCCACGTTAGATAATCCCCTATGCCGGAGGTTTGTTTCCATGGTGACTCTAAATCCCACCAAACTGACAATCAAGATGAACTGCTATACTCCCTGACTTTCATGGGACTGGAGAGGTAGGCTCCAGTGGCCTCTCCCCAGGGGGACAGGCCAGGAAGCACTGAGGACACAGCAAGGTCAGGCCCACAGAGGATATTCTGGTCTCCCTGCCTTTTAGGCCAAGGCTCCAGAGGTGCCCAGATGACAGTAGATTATTCATAGTGCATTTGCTTTCAGGGTCACCACAGGCAGGGGGCTAGCCAATATGGTAGCTCTAGGGGCTATAGGTAGTGGGGTTGAGGGGCAAGCACTGTAGCATCCTCAGGCACCAAGTGGGTCCTTGGTTGCAGACGAGAGAGGAGGTCATATGACGGCAGCCTCCTGAGATCCAGGCATGATCCAGGTACCTGAGTCCTTCCCCGAGGGTCCTCAGACCTCCAAGCCATATTAAGGGCAACAGCCAAGGGCAGGGAGTCCTGGGAGAACAAGCAATTCCTGAAGACTATAAAATCTCCTGAGCTTAAAACTGGGCCAGACACTGGGCTTTTTTTTTTTTTTTCTTTTCTTTTCCTTCTGTACTTCCCTGATTCAGAAAGAATTAAGAAATGATCTACATACTTGTGTGTGGTGTGAATTGGTGTGAGACCTCTACACTTGGCATTTGAGTCTCTCAAACACCAGGAACTTAGTTTGCTACAAGAAAGAGGCACAGACTTGGTGGTTTAAACAACAGAAAAGCCCATGTGATCACCCACTTGGGGCTGGAGGCTGGAGACCTGGCCAAGGCCAGGGCTGGCTGGTTCCTCTGATGGCCGTGATGGCCATGTGGGCTCACAGGCTTAGGAAGCATCGTTCTCATCCCTGTTCCCATCCTTAGACGAAGTTCCTGCTATGTGCATGTCTCTATGTCCAAATGTCCTTCTAAGACATCAGTCACAGGAGCATGGGCCTTCCTCCAGCATGGCCTCGTTTTTACTAATGACATCTGCAGTGACCCAGTTTTCAAACAAGGTCACATCCTCAAGTGCTGGGGGTTAGGACTCAGTGCAGGAATGGCAGTGTGTGTGTATATGTATGCTTGTGTGCATGTATGTATGTGTGTGTGTCCAACTGATGGTAGTAACTGATTTTTGCTTGGATTCCATGTCAGAATGTCACTGGCCATTTGGACAACTGTCACAGAGGAAATGTTGTTTGCCGCAGTCATCTCCACTCCCCACTTCCAATGACTAGTCCATAGCTGTGTGTGCTGGGTGCCACTGCAGGGCTGGGGAGAATATCAGTGAGCAAGAGGTGAGAGTGCCACTCTCCTGTCACCCCCACAGAAGAGCAATGGCAAGGAACACCCTAGCCTTCCATTTGCCCTGCAGGCTCTAGTCTGGCCACCTGTAACATCACAGCAAAACCTGTGAAGTGGGCACAGCCACATTTGCAGCTTGCAGAGGAGGAAACCGAGGGAGCCAAGGTGGTGGCACGTGTACCAGGTTGGACAACAGTATCTGACCTCAACTAAGTCAGTTCTCTATAATACCCATACTAAATAATCCAAACCCAGGCTATCAGAAGAGAAAGGCAGGGAGCGGAAAGGTGGGTGGGGGGCTGGATACTACAGGTCTATCTTACTAAGACACCGACATTGGTCCCACCCCTATGACTTGTTCAAACCTACTTTCCTCCTTAAAAGTCTTGTCTTCTAACAGTTTGCGGCGGGGGGGGGGGGGGGGGGGGGGGGAGGAGCATAAATTAGGGCATCAGCACAACTCAGTCCTGGATAAACACTAGGTTTTTCTAGAATGTTTTAACTGCCCTAAACAGAACCATGAGCCTGTGAAGCATTCATCTTTCCATTCTCCTCCCCCGTGCCTGCCAATCAGAAATCTGCTGTCTTTCTGGATTTATCTGATCTAGATGCCTCACACAGCATCATATAATCATGTAGTGCATGCAGTATATGGCCTTCTCTGTCTGGCATTGTTCACACAGCTCAAGGTTCACACAGCCAAATTGGTTTCTTCCATGCTAGGGATTGAACCCAGGACTCTGGGCATGCTAGGCCCAACGAGCTACATCTTCGGTCCTCACACCCATTGTACTGACACCCCCATCTCCTGCCCTCTCCCTTTCCCTCCCCCCCCCTCATAATTGGGGTCGCAAAGAACCAGGACCCCTGGGACCTTGTGCAAGGTCAGACTTCTGCTATTGTGTGGAGTGCTCTCCTGCAAGTGTCCATTGACCAAGTAAGTACGGAACATCCGACTGAAAGTGTCCATTGGCCAAGTAAGTATGGAGCATCCGAAGTGCCAGGCACATTCCCAGTCTGAGTTGTCTATGAGGGAATCCCCAGTGTGGATTCTAGACCCAATAAGCTTGAAAAATAACTGAGCAAGTGATTTCCCTTTCGGGGTGAGAGCAGGAGTGGTATCTCCCCACAAACTTGCAAGAGGGCTTGAGGAGGCTAAGGTATGAATGTGCTTGGGTTTTTTTGGGGGGGAGAGAACCACCAAGGATGCCACAGAGCCCTGACAGTACAGCCACCCATAAGCCTTAGCACTTGCTACCAGGCCAGGCCATGTTTCTGAGGTTGAGTGGTCATGCTGCCATCTGCTGGCAAATGAAAACCTGCACAAAGTAGCAAGGGCAGAGGATAGGACCATCAAGCTGAAAGGACATTGGATCAAGGTGTTACACAGGCATTCAGGGCGCTGGTGCCAAGAGACGTTTTTGATTCATTTTTCATAGTTCATTTTTTTCTAGATTCATTTACACATCATAAAACTTACACATGGCAGGTATACAATTAGTGATTTTTAAAAATAAATGTATAATTTTGCAGTGATGGCAAAGAGAGTATGGTATACCCCCAAGTCTCACCTCTGGCACACATGTCCTTTCACAGATGTTTTTGATAAGGGACAATGTCAGTGAAAATTTATGACAGAATAAGGTCATTGTGTACCACTTAGAAAAACATGTCTAAGTGCATTTGCATCTGAGCAAAGTATCTGGAAGGAGCTAAACCCATGAACAGAAACAGTGCTGCCTTGCTGGGCGTGTTGGAGGAGTTGATGAGATGATACAGGGCACAGCAGAGGATCTTGCCAAGTCTTACCTACTGTTTGTTTTGTTTTGTTTTGTTTTTTGAGACAGGGTTTCTCTATGCAGCCCTGGAACTCACAGAGATCTGCCTGCCTCTGTCTCCCAAGTGCTGGGATTAAAGGTGTGCGCCACTGCCAACCTACTACTGCTCTTTTACTGAACTTAAGTTTTCTATATTATCTGTATGTATGCAAGTGAGTGCAGTGCCTGTGGAGGCCAGAAGAGGGTGGTAGACACCACTTGGAGCTAGAGGTAACAGGTGTTTTTTAGCATCCCAATACAGAACTGAGCTGAACTGGGGTCCTCTGCAAGAGCAGCAAGCATTCATATAACTCTAGAGGTCTGAGAGGTCCAGGTAAGAGGTCTTATGCTTACTGAGTTGTGGTCCGAAGTCTTGAGATCTAGAGAGTGGGCAGGGAAAAAGGGGTGGGGGGCGGGGAATCCAGGGCCTAGGCTCTGGGACACTTGATGTTCAGATGTGGACTGGAGTGAGCAAGGATAGATTCTGAGACTGAGCTGGTCACTGGAGAAAGGAGTATCCCTAGAAATAAAGGTAGACGTACTGCTCAGGTCTACCTGAGAGCCACCTGAGCTGGAGGGTTGAGAATCCATTTGTGAATTGCAATGAAGAGGCCACTGGTCACCTGAGGGAAAGCATCTCAGCAGAATAATGGCTAGGGCTCATGGGAAAGTCAGATGGTCAATCTAGGGGCAATATTCCAATGAAAAAGTCTTCTAAAGTATGCACTGGCCAAGTTAAGTACTGGGTGTCTGAAGGGCTAGGCACTTCATGGAACATTCTCCAGGCTTATGAACCCTGCAGGGAAACCAAAGGCCTGCACAGGGGCTTACTGCATTCTACAGTGATGAAGTGGGCTGGGGAGGGGGCTGCTGATCACCTCGGTATAGTCAATAGGTGTAGACACAGGGTAGTAGGAGTTGGAAGAAAGTTCCTGTTTGCTTCTGCATTCTCAGAACCATAGCAAGGCCACAGGTGGGATGCACAAATAGGTGTCAGAGCCCAAGGAGCTGGAGGAGACTGCAAATGATGGCTGTGAAAAAAATGGGTTAATGGCTCAGTGCAAGTGCTTCTAGAAAGCAAAGGGTCACTTCTTACCAGCTGGGTACACAGAAGGCAGAGATGGATTGTCCCATCAGTGTGATGGATGACCTGGTTGGAGAGCTGTGAGGACTATGGCGTGTAGCCTGGCTAAGAGGGATATGTAAGGATGAGGTGAGGGACCAAGGTGAGAGCTACTGGAGTGAGAAGCAGTGGGAGATGGGAGAAAAGGGAAGGGTGTAAGGGGCGAATATTCGCCAACAACCATCACATTCCAAGTTCAACCCAGACACGGGCTATTCAAGGCACCCACACTCAGGCATGCTCTTGGGCAGGATGCTCAACCCCCACGAAGCTCTGGTTCTGCCTTCTGTGCCAGTCTTAGGGGACCATGGTGTAGTAAGTGGCTAGGAAATTCGGAGGGGAACTGGATGTCACTCAGAGCTGACAGTTCTCTGGGCCTAGCTGTTCTCTGTGGAATCCTCCTGTCCTTGGCAGGCTGTCAGGTACATCGCTTTTCTGAGCTGGAGTTGCCAGAGGTTGTTCTCAAAGATTCTGGTAGGCAATCCACAGTGATACAAGGAAGCCATTCCCATGTCTGCTTACACATCCCTGAGACAGTAGTGTGGACATGTCAATCACAGAGGCCCTCGGGCCTGAGGGATGGAGAAAACTCAGGGCCAGGGAGTTTCATTAGGACAGAAGCTGACGGGAACTTCCACGTGGGTGCTAGACTACTTCAGCCTATCAAAAGCTTATCTCACCCTGAAGCCAGCCAGTCTAAAGAAGACCCTGCTCAGTTCTACCCAGAAGTGGCTGCTGGGTCAGGCTGTTCAGAGGACTCTGAGGCCCCTGCGCCATGCTGGTAACACCATTCAACTCAGGGCTTACAGCCAAGTAAGTCAGTAACACTTACTTCATTTTTGGGTGGTGCTGAGGTTCAAAGCCAGGATCTTTGGCATTGATATGTAATTTTATAGTACTAAGGCCTTCAGGTTAACACAAAGGCTTGAGAACTGGGCATGGTGGCAAATTCCTTTAATTCCAGCACTTGAGAGGTGCACAAAGAGGTGGATCTCTGTGAGTTCAAGGTCAGACTAGTCAGGTAGACAGTTCAAAGCTAGCTAGAGATACATGGTGAGACTTTGAATTAAAAAAAAAAAAATAAATACTGGAAAAATTGGAAAATATAAAACATTATATAGAAAAGCAAGTTCATTTATTCAAATTAAATTACAAGTTCCATATACAAATAGAATCTGTATAAATATTTAAAAATATAAGATACTAAAATCTTCTATCATAAAAACGTAAAAATATCTGTACTTTTATGTATACACATGTCACTTAACAGGACGAAAATGTACAGTTGCTGATGAGAGGTACACTGTCACTGTGATATGCATCAACTGTTCTCATGCCTTAGGCTGCCCTGGAAATAGGCCTAGGTGGTCAGTCTGCCTTCCTGGAACCAGAGGGGGCGAGCAGGCCTTTCTCCCAATTCCTGGACTCAAAGTGCTAGAGCTCCCAGCAATCACTGCGAGGGAAATTATCTGTTTTCCAGAGCTGAAAGGGAGCAAACCTGGCCAAGAAGGATGCTTCCCTCCAACGCTGAGACGGCACATCACTGCTCCAGCTCATGCTCATTCTGCAGCGTCTTCATTGCCAACCCCCACAGAGTCATGCTGGAGAAAAACTGTCCCTCAGAGCTCCTGTAAGTCACTGAAGGTGTTCTGCTGCCTAGTGGCTCACTGCAGTGGTTGTCCAAAGTGGCCAGGGAAGAGCGGGACACAGCCATGCTATCAGTCTGTGGCTGCTCAGTACCTACTGAGGTGTCCACATCTGAGTAAGCATAGGCCTGTGGCTGGCTCTGCAGCACCTGAGGCTTGGCCAGCTTAGCAGGATCCAGGTCCAGTTTGTCCTGGTCACTCATGCTGGGAGGATGGAGCATGGAGCGCACCTTACTGTAGGAGCCACTACAGTGACCATCAAATCCTGCCACAGAACTTTCCACCGGGTGCACAGGGAGCTTGACAGACACAGGCATCATCGTGACGGACACATCCTGGGAGAAGGAGTCAGAGCTCTGGGACCTGTCCAGGTCAGAGGTCTCCATGGCCTGGCTCAGCTCATCCAGCTCGGCTGGGCTCCTGGCATCAGCTCTGCCATGCATCTTCTTGTGCCGCCGCAGCACTGCAGACCGTGTGAAACACTTGCTGCAGATCTCACAGCTATACGGCTTCTCCCCAGTGTGAGTGCGGACATGCCTGCGCAGGTCTCCTGAGCCCCCAAAGCACTTCCCTGCAGAGAAGGCGTACTTCAGAATGGGAAGGATCCCCTCCTTCTGAACAACTGATCTACGGGAAGCTGGTGGGCCATGGCACCCTCACTTTGGATGAGGTCCCTCTCCGATGGGCCCTTGCAGTTTGAGGCTCAGCACAAGTCCTCTAGGCCTCGGGACTACTGCCCAGGCAGCCATGGCCGCTCCCACACTGGGCTGAAAAAGGCCCTCCTCAGAAGTGTTCCTCCTGTGCAGCAGTGCTGTCATTTGAGCCTGCAGTGTCCTTGATGCTTCCCAAGTGAGGATGCTACTTAGGGAGGATGAGGAAGCTTTATGAGAGGGGCCCAGCTAGTTAAAGTGAGTCACTCGAGCTAGACCTCTGAAGGGAGCCTTGAGCCATGGTGGCAGCAGGCAGGCAGGAGCAGCTGCTACTACAGTAATGCAGTAAGGCCAGCCTGGGCCCTAGCAACAGCCCTTTCCTGACGTCTGTGCAGGCGGCTTGTCATTCGGCCTGCTTCCTTGTGAGAAGTGGGACCTCAGTAGGTAACTGCAAAGGCCCTGATGTGTATGTACAGAGCTCCTTAGCTCCTTGAACTGGACAGACTGAGACCTTCTCCCTTAGTGAATGCGAATGCCACTGTCTTTGATTCCTCACTGTGTAGGCCTTATAAAGCAACAGCAGCATGTGGGGTGGGGTACAAAGCAGAATGCCCTTGAAAAATCAAACTAGATAGGACTCTCCAGGCAAGAAAACCCTGAATACCTCCATAAAAACCTGAATCAGCACACACCAATAGCTCACCATGTTTTGCCTAGTGCCAGGTTCACAGTTTTCACATAACATCAGGCATCTTCGCAGCTTTACACGTGTTGTCCTGGTAATGTTTGTGGTAGTCTACAGCTTGGCAGTTTCCTGGCTCTTCCTTTACTACTGTGTGTCCTAGCTGCTTTTTGCTCCCTGCCATCTCTGGCCATAAAGCAGATGCTTTGCCTTTTGTTGACCCACTACCTTAACTAGGAAGTTGCCGCCACCACCCGTAGGGTACCTAGTATGTGAGTTAGCATGAAGAGTGGAGTAACCCTGACCTCACAGTTATTAGGGCACAATAGAGAGTTGGCTACATCTGTCAAAACAAAGACAGGAATGAAACCCTGGCTGCATTCCCAAAGCTCTGTGCTGTCAGATGCCAACTGCAGCCCCAGCCCTCTGGAACCTAATCCAGGTGCACTCTGAGCAAACCCCAACTGCTCTGAACAGACCATTATATGGATCGGTCACTCAGTCACCACAGCTCCATCAGCATTGTCAATCTGACACATACAACGCTACATGGGCACATGGCCTCCTCGGGTGCTTGGGGGTGTATGAGTCTAGATTCCATGCAGTGGTCACAAGCTACAGGGGCAGCTGTTGTCTTAATCTGTGCAGCAAGGCAGCTGAGGTGGAGAGCTACCTGCTCTCCATCTATTATCAATACCCACAATACCCAAAGGGCCTAGACAGGCCCTTTGCCTTCTAATTTGTGACTCCAAGAAGCAAGCTCTTTGCTCCCAGACTCCATTCCTTCCCATTAGGGCTGCCAGCTCTTGGAGCTGCTTTATATCTGGAGCATCAGGGTCAGTTCCTGATGCTTTAAAGATGCAGAGTCTGGTATGTGGCATCATTCCTGTGAGGAGGCAAAGGAACTACCACTTTCACACTCTATGAGAACAGCGACTTGCGGCAGCCACCTTACTATGCAGGGTGGGCAACTCCACCTCACATAGGATGAGGCCAGCTTTCCGGATGGCCAGTATCACTCACCGCAGGCAGGGCAGCTGTAGGGCCGCTCTCCCGTGTGCCGCACACGATGCTTAACCAGCTTCCTCTGCATGTTGAAGGACTTCCCACACTCATCACAGGTGAACACCTTGTCAGCCGTGTGTGTCTTTTTGTGTTCCTTCAAATTGCTGAAATTGCTGAACCCTAGGCAGACCACAACAAGGGTTAGGCTGATAGACAGGAACCCGCAGCAGTGACCCTGAGCACCAAGGGACTCGCTCACTCAGCAATACCTCGGCCACATGTGTCACACAAGTGTGGCTTCTCTCCAGAGTGAATGATGATGTGGCGCTGGACATCACCAGAGGCCGCAAACCTGCAAGGAAGTGCAAAGTCCTATGAGAAGCCTGGTGACACCAGTGATGAGCCGCTGACAACTGGGGCCATTCAGAGGAGATAGGCTGCGCCACCAGCTTTGAATAGCGTGGGATATGGCCTGCCTTGTGTATAAAACATTTCCATTTCTCTGCTTCAGGGGAAGCAGAAAATGATGCCAGCATTTTGGTTTTAGGATACTTCCTGTTTGCTTCATCACACTTTCCAGTTTCCAACAGCA
This sequence comes from Acomys russatus, assembly GCF_903995435.1. Classification (NCBI taxonomy): domain Eukaryota; kingdom Metazoa; phylum Chordata; class Mammalia; order Rodentia; family Muridae; genus Acomys; species Acomys russatus. The sequence continues at coordinate 29,689,638 of NC_067158.1, forward strand.
CAAGACCAGAAAGCCAACAGTTAAATGAAACAGAGTCTCACAGTTCATTTTCTTACTTTAAAAAAAAAAATTGCATTTATTTATTTAGTGTATTTACACTGCAGCATGCAAGTGGAGGCTGGGGGTAATTAGTGCTCTCCTTCCACTGATGGATCCTTGGAACTAATTCAGGTCACCAGGCTAGGTTGCAAGAGCCTTCATTCTCTGAGCCATCTTGCTGGCAAGTCTCACGGTTCAAATGAACATGAAACCCTGTGGTGCTGACATCCTGGTGGGATTATTGGGCTTATGGGAAAACACCCCTTGTGGTGTGCCAGCTCAAGGCACACGTTGAGGAGCACAGGGTGAGCTCTGCATGGTCTTGGCCATGAAACCATCTCTGCTCATTCTAGAGTGAAACAAGACTTCAGGTTTCAGGCCAGGGACAGTTTGGCTCCCCTGCACCCATCCTACAAAATGAACTTGCTTACCTTGAGCCCAAACTGGAGACTCAGACACACTCATCCTAAGACAGAGCGGCAGAGATGGGGATGAAGAAGGAAGCTACCCCCAGCCCAGGACATGCTGAGTGCCTGAGGGTCCATTATTGTCTCCACACACAGGAAGCCCTTTCACCCTACCATAACCTGTGTTTCGGGATGGGAAACAGGGAGCACAGTTGCTCACTCTCTTCGGCAGGCAGCAAGTACCTCCTCACCCATGAGGTTAAGTCTACTCTTTCCTGGTTGGCCCCCACCCCCACCTGTGATAGCTGGTGGGTTGTTCCAAGGCAGGTGAAGCACAGAGAAGATTTTACATAGAATTCCCAAGATCCTAATTTTCAACACTTCAAAATACACTCAGGAGCCTATAGGAAGCAACAGTACATGAGGCAGTTCTGTCTGTGCTGCTGGCTACCTGCCTTGACCAGATGATTGCCACCCAGAGCTTGGCTTTATGTTCAGGCGGCTGCAACAGAAGGGAGCTGTGGTCAGCCAGGCAGCCTTTGCTCTATTCCATTTTCCTCCAGTGCAGAGGTAGGCCATGTTCCCAAAACCCATTTGAGGCTGACTTCTCCGTCTGCTGTGCTCAGTGTGTGCTGTGGGGTATGTTGGAGGGCTCTGGCTTCTGAATGATACTGTGTCCATCTCTAAGCTCCAGACATTGCAAGGGAGACTTGTGAAGGGCACAGAACATGAGCTACTGACGTTTATGCTACCCTACAGCACAGAACAGATGGTGGGAGTAACAGACGCTGGGCAAATGAGTTACCCAGACATGGAGCAGTGGGGATGCCTTGGCTTGCGAGACTTCTGGTTGAGGCCTGATGTTCTAGCACAGTTGCAGGAGAGAGGAGTAAAAAGCCCCTGGCCTACTATCAAGCAAAGGGATGGAGGGCTGAGGCTGTGATCTCCATACAGGAGGGATGGGCAAGCTCTTCATTTACCCTATGCCTTGTGAAAGGAGTCACTGCAAAGGTGTCAACCCACTCAAAAAGGACGATTCTTTGTTGCTATGCCAACACTCAGTTTTCAGGTCAAAACTCACCTGCTAAGGCTGAGTGTTATTGATTCTGTCCTAAAGCCAAGAGCTTAGTTTGATAGCACAGCTTAGGTGCCGTCTTTTATCTTCTCTCTGGAGGTCTAGTCTCAGGCTGCAGACACTGTTTCCCCTGACTAGACAGTCTCCTCTTTCGGGATGTTTTCAGAATGATCATTTCAGCATAAACTAGTTCGTTTCCTGTAGAGCTGCATCCTTCCTGAGGCCCTGGCCTAGATTTTCATGCTTTCTTCTTATTCTCCCCTGTGTTGAAGAGTGAATGCACTTGTGCTCTGCCATGGCTGTGTGGCTGTGTGTGAGCCCTGGTGACCAATGACGTGCACTGGACAAAGACACTTGGACCACCCACAGTCCCTTACATGTGGCACCTTGAGCCCAGCACTGACCTCTTTCCACAGATTTCACAGATGTATGGCTTCTCCCCAGAGTGCCGGCGTAAGTGAGTCTGAAGATTGCCTGCCTATAAGAGGACAAGAAACACACCAATAATGAAGGACCAAAAAAGTTACACAAGCTCAAAAGGGAACTGACAGATTTAGCAGATCCTACCACACTTCTAATAGAGGGCAGCCAGGAAGCTGTGCGCAAGGCCAAGGGCAGCTACCTGCTGCACAAGGAGCCCCAGCTGTGGCCTCAACACTGGTGTCCACTTTGTGATGCTTCCTGTGTAAAAGGGGAGGAACTTGGGCTCCCAGGACTAATTTTAGGCAGACCTTGATATACTTAATTAGGACCACCCATGTGCAGGGTCATCTGGAGATTTAGCAATCAGGGGGCTTATCTCAATGCTCATGACTTCTTTCTAAAACCCAGGCATTTGTTTGAAAGAATCAAATGACCTTTCCAGAAAGTGTGTCTTCTCACAATAAGACTGGCTCTGCCTGGCTGGCTTTGCATTTTTCACCTCTATGTGAGAGTGCATCTCAGGAGAACGTAGCAGCACTGGGGCTCTTTGCATCCCTAGTGAAGCTGGCAGGGTTTTGCACATAGATTTCCATACACTCATCAGAGTGAAATCAGAAAATTACCTAATAAGAGAGAGCAAAACTGCAAATGCTTCCCGTGTCACAAATGACCCCTGGAAATGTTCCAAATTAGGGTTGAGAGGCAAAGCCTTCCCTTTCTTTACCTGAACAGCTTAAGCTGTGCCCTGCTGACAAACAAGCCCACAATGACAAAGATGCCTGTGGGCCATACTGCAGTGCACAACAGAGCCAGAAGGGAGAGTGCGCAAAAGCCAGCTGATAAGTTCTCTCTTTACCTCTGCAAGCAGCCTCCAGCAAAATGTAAGGACAGTTCTGGTTACAGTCCATCTGTGAGTCAAAGCTCACAGATACAAAAGATGCTGCCTGAACAATGTCATGGGAAGCCCCAGTTAGACACGACACTCAAGACCGATAAACACAGCTGAGAGAAAACAATAACCAGAGGGGTTTTGGCAGAACATTGGTAAACAGACTGTTTTTAATATAGGGACTATTAATAACAAGACCATGGCAAACGTCAACAGCAAAACCCTCACGCTGAAATCCTAACTACGCTTTTATACCCACTGGCAACTGGTATTCTATTTTCCAGCTGAGAAGCTGACATTAGGCAAATAGAACAGCTGCTCAGAGCCATGGCTGGGCTGGTTAGTACTGGTCTTAAGAGTGCAAGTCTTCTCTGCTTTTGCAAATCACAAGAAACTGACATGTCCTGAACAGTCAACAAGACACCCACTTTGCACCTGGGACACTGCCTCTTGGAGAGCGGGATTTCAAATACTAATTGCTTTAGCCAGCAGCATGCAAACTTCAGAAAAACCAATGTCATGCACTAACACAACCACCAACACAGCATCTGCTCCACTGCCGGGCGGAACCCTCTGTCTCACTCAAGTTCTTCAGTAAGTATGTATTGTGATGAAACACAGTCTGAGCCATTTATAGCAAGAACACCACACACACACAACACTGTACAAGCTCAGAGGATGACTTTTTTCAAAGCAACTATACCCCAACACTCTTCTTATGTACAGTGTGACAAGCAGTAGTAGATGAATGTAGTAATATAGGCCTGTAGTCCCAGCACTCAGAAGGCTGAGGCAGGAAGACTACCATGAGTTTGAGGTGAGCCAGTGATACCATCAAGTACCAGGACAGCCAGGACGACATAAAGAGACTGTCTCAACAAAACAAAAACAAAACAAAACCCAAAAAAACAAAAACAAAAAACAAACAAACAAAAAACCCACAAAAGCCAAACCAAACAAAACCCACAAAAAACCCAAGCAAATTAAAACAAACAACAAAAGAAAGCATCAGCAACAAAAACCTTCACATAGCACATGGAAATACATACCAAAATCAGCATCTTTCCCTAGATACAGTAGCACATAACTAGGGTGACAAACTATACAAACACATATTAAATAAAACTGATATAATGACTTGGGAAAATAACCCTCCCCCAAAAAAAACCAACAACCAATCTATAGTGCACTTAGGTAATTTGTACAGATGACCCAGGAGACCTGGCCCTGTTATTTTAGGCATTAATCCATACTTTTTCTTTTTAGTAGACTGTAGCCATGCTATTGGTATCCAAAGTGCACAGAGTACATCTTAAAAACAAACAAACAAAACAAAACAAACAAAAAACAACTCATCTGCAGTTGTGTTTACAGAAACTGTGCCACAGTGATAACTATGTTATGAACAGAGAGCTCTGCTCAGTAGCTGCACGCATCGCTAGACTCAAGGCTCATAAAGCTGTACTGTATTTTACAGACAGGTCAGCTGAAGCTCTTGAGAGGCCTTGGGTCACAACACTGGAGCTGGGAGAGCTAATTCCCCTGGTCTTCATGCTGTTGTTTGTCTCCTGAGACTGGGTCTCACTATGTTACCCTGGCTGGACTGGAACTTATTATGTAGACCAAGCTGGCCTCAAACTCACAGAGATCTGCCTGCTTTGAGAGCTGGGATTAAAGATGTGCATCACCACGCTTGGCTACTTTTGATTTATCTGCTGACTCTAAATGAGAGACGCATGGGAGAACAGCAAAATAAAAGGATCCAGAGGGTCCTAGAAATCTACAAGTAGAACAATATGATAGGCAGATTTGGGCCCAGGGGTCCCGCTCAAACTAAGGCACCAGCCAAGACAATACAGGAGGTAACTTTAAACCCCTTCCCAGATCTAGCCAATGGTCAGAATATTCTCCACAGTTGAGTGGAGAGTGTGATACGACTTTCTCACATACTCTGGTGCCTCACATTTGACCATGTCCCCTGGAGGGGGAGACCTGGTGGCACTCAGAGGAAGGACAGCAAGTAGCCAAGAAGAGACTTGATACCCTATGAGAATATATAGGGGGACGTAATCCCCCTCAGGAACAGTCATAGGGGAGGGGAATAATGGGAAAAGGGGGGGGGAGGAATGGGAGGATACAAGGGATGGGATAAACATTGAGATGTAACAAGAATAAATTAATAAAAAAAAATAAAAATAAAAAAAAAAAAAAAAAAAAAAAAAAAAAAAAAAGCTGAAGATATTAGCAAAAAAGAATTTTCTTTTTAATAACGTGTAAGTTAAGACAGAGTAAATAACAGAAAAAATCCCACCAGAAAAAAAGAAGTAACGTCCAAGCGCATGAGTTGGCTCAGCAGGTAGATACTTGCCTCCAAGACAGATGTACTCAATTCAATCCCCAGGACCCACATTCATGCTGGATGTATTCAACCATAAAGAAACCTGGCCTCACTTTCCCATAGCTGGTAGCTGAGTAAGAGTGAGGGGCTCACAAACTCAGATGGAAAACATCTCAGACATTAGCCATCTAGCTGAGTTCCAAGTCTTTAGGATTTCAGAAAATGCTAACATTAAAAAGACACTAAGGACAAACATACACTCCCCTGTTAATGTTATGAAATGATGTGATTAGACCCACAGAAGCCCCAGATGAGCGCTGCAGGACATGGTCATTAAGGTGTCCCTGTTTCTTGCACTTTCACCAAGGATGGGGTGAATGGTTGCTCTGAAGTCAGCCCAGCACTCAGGACCCTGCCTCTGAACTGTCCCAGAAGGCTTCCTTGACATACTATGTTTGACAAGGGAAGGCACCCCCATCTAGATAGCACTACAAGAAAACATGGACTCTCACCCAAGACTGCCCTCGGCCTCTTGGAATGTGGTACCAGCTGATCAAAGCTTTTCTTCCTGCCTCCCTGGGGAGAAAGAACAGCTCTGATTTTCTCCAAAGATAGGCTTTTCCTCTCCCGAACTGTCTTGGAAGTACTGGTATCCTTGTGTACCACACAGGAAGCACAGAACACAAGACATAGCCATTCTCTAAGAGCATGGGATGCTATGAACAGCTGAGTGTATCACCACCACAATCCAAGATGATGCTGGCTAATATGCCACAGTGCCTGCTGGCTCATAAGCAAAGCTGTGGTTAAGGGCAGGCAGGCTAACTCTTCTAGACAGCCAATCATTAGGAAACAGGATCAGAGATTCTTACTAGTAAATGCTTTCAAACTTTCCAATTCTCTGAAGAAAAAGCTCTTAGGACCTCAGTACTCCAGCACATCCTGGCGGACCAAAAGGGGTATCCCAAGGAATGGTGACCGCCACTGTTCACTCTAGTCCTTTCCAGAAGAATGTATAGTGGAGATGGGATGGCAGGGCGTTATCTTCTGGGTATCTTAGGCAACAGCACCCTGTCCCCCACCCCGAGTCCTAGCTGTCTCCAAGGCTCATCCAAAGACAGCCAAGTGCTGCCCTTAGCCTTCCACGCATGCCACGCCTGTCAGGCAGCCATGACTGCTCTCTTCTCTCTGTCTGCACTGCTTCTACATGTATTCTGGCATCGCTGTCCCGAGTCTCCTTGTCATTGACAGTCTGAACACTTATTTCTTTCTTTGAACAGCAAGCTCTGTAGTCTTGCTCGTGTCTGTAGCATCCTAGCATGTGGCAGAGCTAGGGATAGCTTAGTGACAAATAACTCTTACTAAATCAGGCTTTTAAAACAGTCCTTTTTCAAAAGTTTCATCCCTGTGCTATGAAAATAAAGCAGCAAGACTCATCTGAAAACTACAGCCAGAGACACTCATAAAAACCTGACAGAGCAGACACAATCCAGAAGAAAGGGGCTTTCCAGACAGCCGTCCTGGGTAGCATGCAGAAGTTGGACCCAGATCAATGTCTAAAGCATGGTTCTTACACTTGGCTGTACATCAAAATCACTCTTTAAAAAGATGACAGAGACCCACTCAAAGCAAGAACAGGGTGTTTCTGAGGGACAGTATAGCAGCAGTGCTGGGGGAGGGGGAGCATGTAAAAACTACATTTGAAGACCAAAGGACAACTTGCAGTAGCTGCCTCTTTTCCTTCCACTGTGTGGAAGAAAAAGTTGTCAGGCTTGGCAGCAACACTCCTACCTGCTAAGCTATCTCACTGGCCCTAGTCCTATGCAGCTATGATGAAAATGGTGGTGCGGAGGACCACAGAAGAACCGAGTGCAGAGCCATGAGGGAGGGTACATGTTGTTTTAGGAACCTCTTCTCATCAACGTCTTACTCCTGCACATGCTCTAGGGCAGGTGTTCCTTCATTCTTGTCTAACAGATCAAGACAGTGTCTCACCGAAGGTCACAAGTGAGTAACTCTGACAGAGGAAGGTTCAACTCCAGACCCTTAAGCTTCAGAGGCCAAGCTCTGCACTCCAGTGCCCAGGCGAAAGGCAGCGAATGCCTCGGGGATGGTGATAGAGGGATGATAATAGAGGGACGACTCAACACCTGTCCAAAGCTGGGGAACTCATGATGACACGCGACATGATATTATCCTCAAGTCATCACCCTGGGAAGGCAGGGCCAACCACAAGAAGATGCAGGGAGTCATGGAGAGGTAAGAGTGAACTGTGCAGACTAGCCAGGTGCATAGGAATGGGGAAGCAACCCCTCAAAGGATGCTGGAAGAGGCAGGAAGGGTGTGTAACAAAATGGCACTGCATCCATGCTCCATGGGCCTTCCTTCCCAATCCCTGCCACATCACAGTCTGCCGCCCTATGGTAGAACCAGCCCAAAGCCACTTTGTGGCTGAGCAGAATTTCACACAGCAGCACTATGGAGCTACTACACTGAATGGGACAGCAGTGCTGGCTATTCCCCCTGCAGAGTCCCACTCTGGATGCCTGGAGCCCTAAATGTGACCACAAACAGAAGGACACTCTATTTCAGAGAGAAAAGCAGCTGCCCTGAGCCAGACTATGACACTGGACACTTTCTGTGGAGGGGAAATCTCTGAATGCCTTTGAGTCCAGCCCCAACCCAGTACTTGCCATAGCAAGGCACAGTAAGTTTGTACAAAATTTCACCACGCCCAAATGACCTTCCTAGAGGTCAGCTCAAAAGCCTCAGTCAAAGTAGGGAATAAAATGGCTTGGTCTATTCTTGCCCAATATTCTGCCTATAAGTCCAGTGAGACCTAGCCCAGCACATTGTACAGCTCCAGGGAAGTTTAATGTGGACCACTGGAAACTTCAAGACACCCCAGAGCAGGACTCATCATCAGTGGAGAAAAAGAAAAGGTGTGGTGAGGGCTCTCACAACTGTGGTACCTTCCAATGCACGGGAAATGTGTGTTCTGACCCAGCCCCAAGTCTCTAAGCTACAGCTACCACCACAGGTTTCTCTTCCAAGGACAAAAGTGAGTCTTATGGGTAATGAAATAAGCAATGGGGTTTAGGCTTCCAATTATCAACAGTAAAATAAGAGTATTCCCACCTGAGAGAAGTGTTTCCCACAAATGTTACATTCAAAAGGTTTCTCACCTAAAACAAAGCAAAACACAACAATTTGTTGTCAGTACAAGATTTGTACAATAATTTTTGTTCAAAATATTTGATCTCCTGCGCAGCCCCTTTCCAAGCAAGCATTACATTCTTCTGTGTTTTATTTTAGAACAAAACCTCCCTCTGTAGCTCAGGCTGACCTGGAACTCTCAGCAGTTCCTGCCTCTGCCTCCTGAGTGCTAGGATTACAGGTGAGAGCCACCACAACTGGCCCATGACATTCTTTACTCCCGAAGTGCGGCACAGGGCATCTCTACTTCCAAATACTTAACTCTCACTCTGAGATACTCCAGAAAGATGATAAAATCAAATCTATATACCTTCATCTAAAAGGCAAAATAAACTAACAGGCAAACCTATGGTGAAATAAAAAGACTGCCCAGTTTCCTATCAGCACAAAACCAAATAAGAGCTTTGTTATTGCATGTCTTTATTTGACCTCTGACTCCTAACAGAGTGGACAATCCCTTTATACCAGGGGGGGCTATGGACATAGGAGCCCAAAGAGTTGGGCACAGGTGGCCTGAGGCCCTCTGCATTACCTCCCTCCCTTTGCTGAGACACAGAGGTGGTCCTCCACAGCAGAGAGGGGTGTGGCCTGCTGCATTTTTCACTCTGGGTGCAGTCACTCAATTACTGCTTTCTGGGACACAATAGCCTGGAGGACACAGCACTGCTACAAGAAGCTGCAGCTGTTCTGGATGAAGGTCTGCTGGGAGGCGTACTTTAGTATGCATGAATATAATAAATGGACCTTGAACCCCCAAGAGCTGTCATTTCCCCCTCTCCCCAATTCAAGTGGCTACATTAAGATCCTCTTAAAAGTAACAACACTGGTTCCTGCATACAGGGCATGTGACCTTGGCAGTGCCAACTTGCAGCTTTCTGGGCTTGTACTGAGCTTGTCTTCAGCACTGGATGATCATGACCATGTAGGCCTGTGTTCTGCACTCTTTCTGTAATTACTAGTGTAACAGATAACAGCAAGGTCAGGCCCCCAAAAAGAGATAAATCTGAAAAAAGAGAAGTCATCAGTCACAAGAATTTTAGCAACTCTATTCCAGTGGGTCTTGGGAGCCCTTTCTACTGTTAAAATTGAGGATCTATAGAGCTTTAGTCCTACTGGCTGTGACTATTAACACATACACATTGGAAATGAAACAGGAGGCATTCTGAAGAGAGAGAAACACACATCTCATTGGCCACGAGTGGGACACCATCACACACCATGTGGCCACTGGCATCTTCCATGGCACACCGAGAGGAAGGAAGTGGCATCTGCACCATTCTGAAACAGCTCTGGCCTCACAGATCCCTGGCGTCCAGGCCACGCTCTGCTGCCTTCTCAATGCAGCACTTATGTCCAAGGAAGTGTCTCTGCCCTATGGACTGTATCACAGGTGCTCTCCAGCATTAGTGATTTAATTTTGCTTCTTTAAAGCTACAACAGGTAAGTTTCTAAAAGAAAAATGAAATAAAACTGACAGTATTCCTCAAGCTGTAGGAAATTAACCACACAGAATGACTTTAATCAAGTTGTTTTCACAGCAAGACTGAGTGAGGGTTGCCTTTACCTGGTCTCATTTTGAACTACTAGTAATGAAATAATGACAGCCTTTACATTCAATACACTGACATTTATAAAGGACTTCTATAAATAGTGAAGATGTCTCCATTGAGGCATGAAGTGGAAATCACCTGAGCAAACCAGAAGCCCAAAGTGCTAAGAGAACAGCCTGTCAGGGAAGGCAGCTGGCAGCTTACAAGCAGGGCAATCTGGAAGCCTGCTGCTGTGTGTCGCTGCTGTTCATGGCTATGCTTTTGGAGAGGAGAGGCATATTCTTAGGACAAGGTCTCACTCTGTAGCTCTGGCTGTCCTGGAATTCACTATGTAGACCAGGCTGTCCTCAGACTCCCAAGGGGTCTGCCTTCCTGCCTGCCAAGCGCTGGGATTAAAGGTGTGCACCACTACCCCCGGCTCATGGTATGACTTAGCTGTTACTAATTCATGATGACTAATAATTCTTCTCAGTTATCCAGAGGGGAGTGAGGCGTAGCTATTACACAGTGTGATGTTTATTATATAATACCTTTAAAAACTTGTGGGAAAGACAATGGGATGAATTAAGATAATAAACATTTGGAAGTTCAATATCTCAGGTGGCAAGATTTTCATTTGAAAGCATTAGGTGGGGAGTGGGGCTGGGGGCCAGACATAGCTCAGTGGCAGAGTAGCTGCCCAGCAAGCATCCTTGTACCACTAAAACAACAAACAAACAAACAAAAATCAAGGAGTTAACGTTTCTTATTTAGTTTATTTCTTGCCTCCAAAATCCTAAGTTTTCAAAATTAAAATTACTTCTGAGAGAAGTTTGAGAATGGTTCAAATCTAATCACTACAGTTCACTATCCGACTACACTCTGCTGAGAAAAGACACTTAAGAGCCCTAAAGAGACAACTGACTACCAGCGTGTCTGTTTTACAGTTAGAAACCAGTGCATCAAAGCAGCTGACTGCAGCAGGCCGAGGGAACGGATCGTGAAAGGCCGCCATCTTTTTACAGCAGCTTCATGATGCTCTGCACAGAACATATGCACACGTCATCAAGAAGTGCAGCAGATGGTAACCAGCACCCTGGAGCCTCACTGCAGACATCAGTGGCTCCACCGAGGAGTCAGGTGTCCTATAGACAAGGCCTGGCAGGGGGATGGGCACGCTGCTTCCTTCTCCGTGCCTGGGGCTCAGGGCAGTGTACCTGTATGAGACCGTTTGTGCAGCTCCAGATTGCTTGGGTGTTTAAAAGGCTTCCCACACAATTCACACGCATATTGTCTCTGGGACTGCAGGGCCTGGGATGGGTCTTCCCATGTGGCTGGGGCTTCCGGGATCTCCACCTCGTGGCTGCTCTCTGGACCCAGCTCTTCCTTCCCTTTTTCTACAGTGGTTTGACTTCTGTCTCTCTCGCCTGCATCTTCCTTAGCAGCAGATTCCTCCCTCCTGACCAACCCATTATCTGACTCGGGATGCGGAGTTTGCTCAGCTGACTGCTGTGACTTGAGGAAGTTTAGTTTTTTCAGGTGCATGGCCTTCTTCAGCCTCATCTGTTTGGCAGGTGGCTGGCAAAGGGAGTCTGCCTCAGAGTCAGTGCCTGAGTTCCTGATGGGTGGACCCAGGAAGGTGGAAGGCAAGTGCTCTGGAGACTCTAGAACAGCTGGACGGCTCTCCACAGAAGGCTGTGAGTCTGCTGCAGCGAGGTCTGAGGAGGAACTGGGAGTGAGCACCTGCTCTGAAGCAGGCTCCCGGCTGGGGCAGGCAGTTTGCTTGTAGTACTGCTTGCTGTACAACGCTCTGAATTTGTAATAGTAGTTCGGCTGTTTGCAGGGAAGCTCTGGGCAGCTGCCACCTACAACATCTGGTTTCGACCCTTCTGTGGGCCGACTGAAACCTGCTGATGGAGCATGAGGATTCAGTTCAGCCAGGACTTTAGAATGCGGGCCTTCTGAAGAGCACTCCTGCAAGGAGGGAGGGTAGTGCTCACTTACCGCACAGGGGCTATTGAGAGGCACGCTCTGCAGGGAGAAGGCACCTGTACAGGGCACGCCTGGCAGCTGCACTGCAGAGGCCGACTTCAGAAATGTGTGGCACAGATTCAGAACATTCTGCACTTGCAAACACTGCGCTGTGTCCAGCATCACCTGAATGTTGTCCTGGTTAAGGTCGAGGTGTGACGTGTACATGAAGTCCAGGATCTGCCCTATGCCGCTGACGTTTTTAACGTCCAGGTGAAAAACGTCGTTCTTCTGGCTTGAAGAGCTCTGAAAGAGGCTTCTAACAAAAGAAAGTGTTAGCTACTTTCACATTCTGCTAGCTTGTTCTCTTAAAGTTTTTACATAAATATTAAAAATATTACGTCTATGAATACTAATGCTTTTGTCACAACTATTTTTAATGTTCTATTTCTAAAGTATTTCATGTCTATTGATTTTGTTCTAGGGTTTTTGTGTTTAAGTGTGCTGTGTGTGCACACATACATGTGCGCATAAGTGAAGGCCAGAGAAGCTTTAGGTGCTGTTCCTCAAGCACCACCACCCTGTTTTAGAGGAACAGAGTCTCTAAGTGTCCTGGAGCTTACAAAGAAGCCTTGGCTGGCTGGCCACTGAGCCCCAGGGATTCACTCGTCTCTGTCTCCCCAGTTCTAGAATTACAAGCATGTACCACCATGCCTGGATTTTCTCATGTGGGTCTTGGAGATCAAACTCAGGTCTTCCTGCAGTAACTCTATGGAACATGATCCATTCTGCTCAAAATACAATTAACTACATGCAGCAATTACACACTGACATAGAACTGGAAAAAAAATTACATACTTCAGTATTTGAAGTTTAGTTTAACATGAAACACTTCACACAATATAACATACATGCATGTGTGTGTGTGTGTGTGTGTGTGCGCGCGCGCGCGCGCGCCTTAAAACTTCTAAAGATAAAGACAGACACCATAACCAAGTCTCAGTATATACTCACTATGTAACCTGTAATTTGTCTGTTGGTTTGGTTTGGTTTTTATTTCTTTGAAACAGGTCTTACTAGGTAGACTTAGGTGGCCTGGGACTTGCTGTATAGACCAGACTGGCCTAGAACCCACAGAGACTCCTGCCTCTGCTTCCCCAGTGTTGGTGTGCCCGCCACCAGGCCTTTTTGGCTGCTTTGCAGAGACTCAAAGGTCCATAAGTCAACAGGATGAACTGCACCTTGACTTAATGGGGGAAAAGAAAGAAAGAAAGAAAGAAAGAGAGAGAGAGAGAGAGAGAAAGAAAGAAAGAAAGAAAGAAAGAAAGAAAGAAAGAAAAGGCGCACGAAGCCCAGGCGCCTTGTTCCAGAGTGGGCTGAGTTCACAGGGAGGGACCTGGCATCAAGTACAACCTCAGAAGGTAATTTGAGAAAGCTAGCTGTCTCACAGACCTGCTGTGGACATTTTTCGACAGTCACCTGCTTCCTCAGCAGCCTTCGGTTTCTATGCTAGCTCAGAACAGTCAACATAGCACACCTGCAAGAGATAACTATCTTGGGAAAACAAAAGAAACTGTAGACAGCAAAGCACAAGAATATGAGATCATTCTGCACAGGGACAAAAACTGCCACCCACCCTACTGCGCACAAGGCTTAATGCCACCATAGGGTTATTAGGGCAACAGGAGGCCACTTTCCACACACTGCTGACCAGAGCAGGTAGATGTGCACTAAAGAGTAGCGTCTGAAGAGAGAGACTTACTAACCAGAGAATTCACTTCTAAAGAACAGGCAACTGTACAAAGGTTTAGCTACACTGAAACACAACTGCTTGGTGTTATTCAGTACATATAAATCACATAAGCCAAAACTATGGCAGGAGTAACTAAGCTGAAGTTAAACCAAAGATTTTCTTACAACATCCACATAGAGACATAAACTGAGCTGCTTTAATTTGGGAAAGGAGGGAGGTAGGAAGGAGGGAGGAGAGAGAGGAGGAAAGCATACAGAACCCTTTCCCCACGCTGATTTCTTTCTTTTTCTGGACAGAATTACCCCTCTGCGGCCTTGGCTGGCCTGGCACTCTATCCTCTTGCCATGGTCTCCCATGTGCTGGGATGACAGACGTACACGACAGGCAACATTCTTTACCCTCATTTCTTACTGTAGTGAGATTCCTACCGCAGATTCAATTCCTTACTCATTTAATTCAGAAAGGAAGTGAAACACAGAGAGAATTCTGAAATTAATTCTTTTCAATCATCCCCAATATACTTGAGAGTCTCTTTTCTTTTCGGGTTATTCTAAATACAAAATGATACTAATTCAAGAAATAAGAAAACCCAAAACTCTCCTTTTGTTTAAACTCCAAAGACAAAGAGAAAATCCCGAAGAAGGTGAAATGTAGCCCCAGTACTTTCCTGCCAGAGTCTCCTTGGCAGTGGAGGGCACAGTGTGGGGCACTCACCTGAAATACTGGCTGAAGGCTGCCAGCACGTTCTTGTGGGCTTTGAAGCAGACTCCCCTCACCACCAGCATGCAGTCACAGAGCAGGCCTTGGATCCGCTGCTCTCGCAGCTGCTGGAGAAGGTGGCAGCTGTGAACAGCAGCAGGGTCCATACTAGATCCTGAGACCTACAGCAAAGAATGTAGGTGAGAGACTCTCAAGGACACCACTGGGACAAGGAGCCCCAAACGCACAAACTGCCCTTGGCTTTCATCACGTGCATCAAGGTTGCCCACTGAACTGTTTGGGCAACATCTAGCTCAGAGCTGTTCAGCCCAACTCTCTGCAATATGGAAATGCCTCCCCTCAGTGGTTCATTATGGGAGCCATTAGCTATGTGAAACCCAAAGCATGTGAGTGTGCTAATCTAGAACATGGCTATGATAATACTGTATGCATTTCTTTTATGGCCAACTGTGAACATGCTACATTAAAAAAAAATAATAATACATATACACAAACAATCATAAAAAAAGTCAACCAGCTAAGATCAAACCGTATTTATTAAACACCTGGTGATGCTTAATCTTGACCTTCAACTTAATGGGATCAAGTACCCAGGAACGCATCTCTCTCAGTGTCTGAGGGCACTTACAGAAAGGCTAAAATGAGCAGGAAGACCCACTGGAATGTAGGTGACATCATCCCATGACTGGGGTGCCACACTGAATAAGCAGTATGCACCTCCCAGCTTCCTGGCTGCAGCAGATGTACTGGGACCCCCTGCTTCTTGCTCCTGCCACCAAGCCTCCCCTGCCATGATGGACTGCACCCTCAGATTGTGAGCCAAATTCAACTCCTCCTTAAGTTGCCAGTGTCAGACATTTTGTTATAGCAGCAGTGAAAGTGACAAATATACACCTACACAAAGGTCAGTGAAGTCAAAGCTGGAGAAAATCAGGAGCCCCTTTGGGAAGGTAAGGTGCAAGTTAAGATAACTACCATCACCAGACAGAGAGTAAAGCATATCACAAAGCACTGCGACGGTCTAGGTGTCCAGGAAGCTTCGATTCTAGTGAGGGCAGCACACACACACCCAATTAAAGAATCATAGCTAGACATGGGGGCACACAGCTGAGTCAGGTGCAGCCTCTGGGATCCAAACTAGTGAAAGAGGAAAGGAAGAACACTGAGGATCTAAATAGCAATCTGGTACACTAAACTACAGAGGACAAAAAGGGCCTTATGCACAGTTAAGCACTGGAGGCTAGGAGTTAAACACACGGCTTGTCTCTTCAATGGAATGAGGTGCTTAGCTGTTTTTCTGGAATGCTGGAGGAAATGTAGTTTATAACCTGGTGATCCTTTGCTACCTGTTGAGCCAGGCCCTGCCCAGAATTGATGTATTACTTATCTTAAACCCTTTCCCCTTAAAACTTTGAGCATTAGGCCATGAAACTCATCCTTCTGAGAGATGTCATTTGCACAATGGCCTAAGTGACTTCTCTGTTATCTTAAGGCTAGGACAATCCTGACACCCACAGGCCCTAGACCCTAAATCTTGGGCACTACCTCAAGTCAACAGTACCCACTCTTGTGAAAGAAGCCACAAGTACTCTGTAAAGAATCTCAATGTAAACTTGTCTTTAAATTGTTGTGCACTTGGGACTGAGTTAAATGTTATCAGAAAACCCTTTTTTCACCCCAAAATGGTGCTGTGCTTAAAGCAAAACGATCTGGGTCAGACTCTAGAAGTCCTGGCCTGGCCTAGCACCAGCTACAAAAATTGGGCTGATGGAATTTCATTCCTACCTCACCCTGATCATTTTTTTCCCTCCCTACTGTAAAGCCTACAGGGACCCTCTCACACTAAACTGTAATTTGGTTATGAACTATTTCCCAAAGATGGTAGTTAACTCTGAGTCCTCAGTGCAGCAGAGTTCACATGGGAGGTGGCTGGACCATGAGGGTGTGCATTTCCTCAGTGGGCTGATCCACTGATAAGTTCACAGCTGAGCAGACTATTGGGGGTGTGTGTGATCTAGCTGAGAGAAGCAACAGTCTCAATGAGGCAAAGACATGGCCCACATCATTGTAGCTCTGACACCTGCAGGTGTCTGGGACTTCACAGCTATTCAGTGTGTAGGCTGAGAAGGGAGTGACCCCCCCCCCCCCCCCCCCCCCCCCGTGGAACTAGAGAACCATCCGGTTCCTTCTAGTTCAGCAAACTAAAATCTAAGCCAAGAAGATGACAGCAGAAAGATCAGTGCGAAAGACATAAAACAATAGAAATACCAAGGAGGGAAAGCAAGGAGAAGGAGAAGAGCAAGCTTGGATGCTGTGAACGAAGAGGAGTGTCTTAAAGGAAGAGGAGTCTTCATGGAATTTTAACCTAGGAGGCTCCCACAGTAAAGGGCCTTGTTTGGTCAGGTGATTCTGCCAAGCAGTGAACAACACCAGAGGAATGATCTGTGGAAAGTTTTCCCTGGGGCTGTTTATATCAAGCTTTAGAGGAATCCTTAGTTAACTAACGTGCTCATCGTTTTTTCTCTTTCTGTCTGTATGTGCATGTTCTGTGTCATTGCTCCTTGGCAGCTGACCACATTGGGTATTTTTTAAGGCAGGGTCTCTGAGATGAGAGGCTCCAGGGATCCACCTATTTCCACCTCCCCAATGCTGGCATTACAAGTGCATGCCACCAAAATGGCCTCTTTATGCATTCTGTTGCATTCTCTAGAACTTCAGAATTTGATTACCTGCAGGGACCAGACCTTAACTAAGGCAACTGGGTTTAAAAAAAAAAAAAAAAAAAAGAGCCCATTAGGATGAGTCCTGTTCAATATATCTGATGACCTTACTTAAGGAGACGTGGATACAAGCAGAAATACCAGTGCTGCAGTAACACAGGGGGAAATGAAAGCTTGTGTGGGGATACAGCAACAGGGTGACCACAGTGGGTGGCCCTCTAAAGCAAACCAGATGACACCACGTTCATGACCGCCCATCCTCCAAAACTGTGAGAAAGTAAATCTCTCTCCATTCTGAACCACCCCACTGTTACCGACCAATGCCCACCCCAGGGTTGATGTTTCTCACAATATTGCTCATAGCCTGTTTGACTGTCATTTATTCATTCATTTAAACAACAGTGACCACAATCGTTTTCCAGATGCTATCTTACGGGCTGGGATGCCCGGGCTGGGATGCCCGCCCAGCACCTGACATGAACCAACTCATTTAGTCCTTCAAGGTCCCGAGGAGTAACGCTTAAGTAATAGCACTCTACAGATGGGACACCAAGGCACAGATGGTCACGGGGTGAATGAGGCCGGAAGTGGCTATGAGGCCTGGGGTCATAGGCGCCTTTCCTATCTTGGGGAGACGTAGTCACCAAGAGCCACGCAGACCGAAGCAAGGGTGAAGGCAGGGAGGTAAGGCTCCTACGCCCGGAGCCTAGCTTTGTGTTCAGCTGGGCCCGGCGACACTAAGCTGTCAACAGACCCGCGTGCACCCCAGCAACGCCGACTTGCAGCCTGCGCGAGGCCAGCGTTCCGGGCCGCCTTACCCACGGTGACCGCTGCCGCCCGGCCGCCTCCTTTTCACTAGTCCCCGTAAGACCCTTGTCGTCAACTGCAGAACTCCAACCGCTTCGGAACCATTCCGACAACGCCCCTCCACAGCTCGTCGGCGACTTCCGGCACCGTCACTTCCGTCCGGGGGTGTGACCACGCTGCGCGTGCGCATTGGAGCGCGCCGATCGGGTGCGAGTTCTACGCGGGGAAGCTGGGCGAGTCTGTGTCGGCTCCTCGCTGGGCGGCTACAGCTCCACGTGCTCCCAGCGGCCGGTTGAGACCGTTGGTGGAGTCGACTGAGAGGTAAGGGCAGCTTGGAGTCCTGGGCCTGGAGGGCGGGCGATGGCGGCATTGGCCACCTTCCTTGCTGACCCGCTCGCGGGCAAAACCTGGAGTTCTGAGCTCCGAGAGACATTCCGTCCGGATCTTTAGTTAGAGAGGCTCTGGGGGCCGTCCAGGATGGCGTGGTTGGTCCCCACCACACGGGGCTTTAGACCTTGTGCCTGATGGGGGCGCGGGGGGAGGGGGGGAGCTTTTCTCTGAGTCTCGTGAACTAGGTCCTGAGGAGAGGTCTGAGGTCTCCTGGAGCTCAGACACTAAAGACCTAAGAACTGAGTGCTAATCCCCAAATCTCCAACTAGGTGCAAGCTACTTAACTCTTGTACCCGGCTTTACGCCTGTCCAAAAGGGGTACTAGAAAACCTAACTTGGTGTGTATGTGAAGATCACAGGGGTAAAGGGGTTGTTGGCACATAGTAGTTGCTCAGCAAATGCCAGCATTTTCCTGCAGCACCTACCTCTTAGGAGATAATGTTAAGAGAGATGAGAGTAAGATGTGTACTTGCAAGCCTAGCTTCTGGCCATTGAGGGCCTAGGGCACCGGGCCTGCTCAAATTGTGTCAGGCGTCTAGTGTCTACCATAGTGCCTAACACATTTAGGTATTCAGGTGAGGCTGTGGTGGGGAGGCTCCGAATGCATGGCTTGGATTCTTTGAGCTTCAATGGAAACAGGTCCCCGGCTCATGGTCTTTTCCCAGGCCCCAAGAGGGTGGGGATGTGGGCTTGTCTTTTCCTCTCTTGCACTGCACCTGTGATTTTTCTGGGAATTCTCCTGGAAGGTGCTTGTGTCTAGTTTTGATGAGCTGACTCCTTATTTCATAGATGAGGAGAACGTGAAGTTTAAAGAAAACAGTGGTTTGTTCACTTGGGTCTCATGCTGGAGTTGCCGGCCTGGCCTTTAACATGTGCTGTTTTTAGGGCAGCCATAGTCAGTGTGCTAAGAATAGGGAGATAGTCCGGTCTGTAAAGTGCTTGCCACACAAGCATGCGGATCTGAATTCTCATGTCCAGAGTCCATTCAAAAGCAAGGGGTGCTGATGGATCCCTGCCACTCACTAGCCAGCTAGCCTGGTCTAATTAGCAAGCCCTCCAGCTCCCAGTGAGAGAGAAGGGAGGGGGTGGAGACATGGATCACCAATTAAAGAGTACTTGCTGGTCTTCCAGAGGACCCGAGTTCAATTCCCAGCCCCCAGAATCCAAGAGACCCAGTAACACCTTCTGACCTCTGTGAGTACTAGGCACATACATACATAGAGGCAAAGCACTTCAGACATAATAAATAAATCTCTAGAAAAGAGGAGGCGGGCGAGGCGAGGCGACTCCTGAGGTTGACCTCCGGCCTTCCCATGTCGCTCTTGGTTGTATGTAGTGTTTATCACGGCAATGGAAGCCTAACAGGGCATTGCTTGTCTTCACTTAGCCCAAGATTCTGTCTCGTAGTTTGTGGCCTTCACATTTGTGATGCTGGTAAGCCTGGACTAAGACTTGGACCCTGATGGATGGTCGTCAGTTGAGCTGGCTTTTGTGATTCTGAGCCTTACTGTTGTTTGTAGTATGTACTTACAAATGAAACGTATTTTCCCCAGGTTGGATGTGCTGCCCAGCCAAGGTGACCCTGGGGCTGGATTGTCCCTCCCTGGATCTGAATGAGCGCCTTACAAATCTTATCTCATTAGCCAAGCAGGTGGATACACCGTCCCATTTCATATCCAATAAGTAGATAGAAAGCCAGTTGAGCACGGCCCTAGACTGATGTTTCCGATTGCAACCTTCTCCTGGGTTGGTGTTCACACTGTGCCATGACCAGGGGGCCTGTTTTTCATAGATGCTGTGTGCATATTTTTGCCATACTACATCTGTCACTTCCTGTGTCGTATTTCCAATGACCTTTGGGGGCTTTAATTCTGGTCTTTCCCAACAACAGATCTATGGAGTACAAGGTTTGCTGAAGCCTGCCCTCCCCTCTGCTTGAGCAGAAACAGGGTGAAAGGCTCTAAGTCACGTCTAAGCTGAGGGTGTTTTCTTCATCATCTTCATTGTGGAAATGCTTTCTGTTGTGTCAATGGATCCTTCCACTAATCATAGCACTGTTGGCCGTGCTATGGTGGCAGCCCATTTCTTGGTATCTAACCAGTGACTTTTCTCTTGTTCTTACATAAATGTGTAAAGTGGCCAGACTAGGTAGTAGTTGGCTCTTGTTCCCGCCTTTCCTCATTTGGGCGGCAGAACTGCTGCCCTTGCTGCGTGGTGTTTATTTACCTCCACCTGCTTTGTGCAGAATGATAACATGTCGGAAGCCGGGCTGTGGTAAACATTAAGCATGGTCCCAGCTCCCTGAGGTGTGACATGTGTCTTTAAAAATAACACTGGGCTAGATGGCAGTACTTGCATGGCCTACACTGGTCCTGTCTGCCTCAGTCTCCCTTTGGTGCCAGGCTGTAGCTGCCCACACGCCTTCCCTTGCTAATGAGCTCTGTTCGCACGGACACTGGTGTCGGGGACCTGTGCTTTGTATCTAACACTGCCCAGCAGTGTCCCCACAGGCCAGGAGGCCTTTGTACACCAGAATGGACATTTCCATTCAGAGCCCTGTGGAAGAATACAGATCTTGCTTTGGCATGACCTCACTGGCATGTGTCAGGGAGAAATGGTGATTTATGCTCGAATTCACTGTAAACCAAGTGCAGCTCATCGGTGCTGAGGAGTTCTTACATGAAGCAGAGAAGCAAGTTCTGTGTGTTTCCTTGGTCCTCATCCTTCATACTGAGGAGGAGGAGGGTGCTGGGTTAAGCAGCTCTCAGTATTTGGGCTGAATGAAGCCCATTTTATAAGAACAGCACTGCTCTCTTGGAGTCTGGTGATTAAAAGGCCATGTTAGCATGGAAAGTTACCATGGTATTTGTAACACTTTAGGAATCTGTTTGCAGAGTACAGGTGCTCGCATGCAATGCGAAGTGGCTATGTGTGTGCAGATGCCCCTCCATGCTGGGTGCACCTGGGGAGGCTGGCACACCTGGGGAGGCTGGTACACCTGGGGAGGCTGGCACACCTGGGGAGGCTGGCACTCTCGGGTTTGCAAGCTCCTGTGATAGGTTCCTTCTCTTCCTCCCTGTTGTGCATAAGCCCTACTGAAACATTTATTTGCCCTTGTCCACTAAGGCCAAGGGATGTCTTTATCTTAACACTTGTGACTCCATCATTGTGCATGTAGGAATAGGGTTGTTTGTTTGCTTGCTTGTTTTTCTTCATTGGAATTGTTCTTTGGCTTTTCCTTGCTAAGCTCCGCTGCCTGTCCCCTTGCTTTGTGACTCTTGCAGTCACAGTAAGTCCGCAAAGCACACCTTCACTGTGATGCTGGTTACCACTTTGATTTTGTACATTTATGTGGGGGGTGGGGGGCATGCATGAGGGCATTAGGGAAAGTTTTATCAGTGCTGCCCATTTGTCAGGTTTAAATCCTTTCATACTGTCCTGGCTAAGTTCTCATTCTCTGTGCCTCTGTGCCTCATAGTAAAGGCAAATGACATTCTTCCTGAAAAAGCTCATTACAAGGGCTCAATAGGTTTTCATCTGAACATAGTTCCTGGCTTGTGCTAAGACCTCAGCCCGCTTTTCTGCCACTGGTGTTACGTTATTTCTCAGAGATTACTGATATGCTTGGAGCCTGCTCTTTTATTATGGAATTCATTTATTGGGAGGAGTTTCAGCTTCTTATAATTATCTTGTTTTGTTTTTTAGGGTAAGAGTTCAAACCTATCTCAGGGAATATTTAATCATTTAACCAAAAATGGTATTTTTTACATGCAATGCATGTGGTGAATCAGTGAAGAAAATACAGGTGGAAAAGCATGTGTCTGTCTGCAGAAACTGTGAATGTCTTTCCTGCATTGACTGTGGGAAAGATTTCTGGTAAGTTGTGATAATTCGTGAAGATCCAGGCACAGACGCCCTTACCCCCAAAGCTTGGGAAAATAGAGGAGCGAAATGAGGATAGAGACTAAGGCAGAACCTTATGGTCTGTTGACGGGACTTGGTGTAGCTCTTCAGGAGGTGCCATTTCATTTTAAGTACTTGTTAAAAGAGATGACCAGAGGGACGGGATCCTGTTGGTTAGAGAATTTGGAACCAGTGAGGTGGCTCAGTGGGTTTAAAGCATATGCCCATACTAGTGTGACCATCAAGTTCCATCCCCAGGACCCAAGGTGGAAGAGTGAACTGATGCCCCCAAATTATCCTTGGACCTCCATATGCATTCTCTGGGACTTAGCTCAAGTGCGTGCACGCGCGCGTGCGCGCGCACACACACACACACACACACACACACACAATTTTGGGGGGCTTGTAGTTGAAGAGAATATGGTTCAGTGGCAGAGCTCTTACCTGGTATGCATGAGGCCATAGGTTTAATTCCTAGTACCATCAAGAAATTTTTTTTCTTTTATAGAAAATTTGATCCTTCAGCTTCCTAGTTGGTATTTGCTCCCACTGTTATACGGTGCAAGGAAGTAAGCAGTCAGAGTAAGGGGGTGGGTACATTGTTACGGGTTTGTCAGAGCCCATTTCCTGAAGAAAGCAACAAAGAAACAGGAAAAAATAGGTTAAGAGTTAGGGTGTGTGCCCCGGTGGCCAGGTGTGGAGAGTCACAAACAGTAATCGGTGGGCTGTCTTTGAGAGGCACTAGTATGGTGTCAGCCCAGTGTTGAACCACGGGTCCCTCTGCAGGGGCGATGACTACAAAAGCCACGTGAAGTGCATCAGTGAAGGTCAGAAGTACGGGGGCAAAGACTATGAAGCCAAGACACACAAAGGTGACGCAAAACAGCAGGCGTGGATTCAGGTAAGGGTCTTTCTCATCCTGTTCCTCCCATGCCACTTTCCTTCTGGGGCTTCAGTGGTTAAGTGTGTCACCTTTGCACACCTTAGGATGGAGCAGAAGTATCAGAATATCTTGAGAAAGACAATTGTCTACATTTATCTTTGGCTCATGATTTTTACAGATTGAGGGTTCCTGCTAACTCTATTTTGCCTATAAAACAAAATCGAAGCGTGTATAGGTCCCAGTGGTAGAGGTCTTATAGCTAAAGCTGGCTCAGTCTGTCACATCTCAACAAAGTAGACATTTTCACAAATGTAAGGAATTTTCTAGTGAAGATCTGTACAACAGCAGTGAGCTCTGGTTTGAAAGAAGGTGAGCTGAGCGGACAGATGCCACCCTTGTGGAGACTGCATTTTCCTGAAAATCAGATTAGTTCCCAACTGAATGGCAGAGTGTGGGTGTGAATTTGGGGTGTTGTCTCTCTGAAGGTGCACATTCCTGGCACGGCCCTCAGGAAGGACTTGAGAAGCTATAGAAACCGTTATCTTTAAGATATGTGTGGCGCTGGTGAGACAGCTGGGCTAGGGTACAGTACTCTCACCTCCCCGCTGAGCCATCTCGCCAAACCTTAATGTTGTCTGACTGGTATGTAAGAAACCATTCCCAGATTAGATATCTTAAAGTTTTGTTCCCCCTGAGCTTTTATAGTTTAACTTTTTAAATTTAGATAGTTGATTAATTTTGAAGTATTTTTGGGGTAACATACAGTTGGGGTCCAGTTTTGTGTGAGGATCCACTATTCCTAGCATTATTTCTTGAACAGGGGGTCCATTCTTCTATGGACTGTTGATATCCTGGTCAAAAAGCCTTTGGCCATATTCTCGGGCCTTATTCCTCCATTTTTTGTTCTTTCCCAGTGATTTTTGTGACATTACCACACTCTGGATCATTGTAGCTTTGTAGTAAGTTTTGAAATAAAAGAAACTATTATTTTTCAAGATTGTTTCCTTGTTTGGAGTCCCTTAGGGGTCCATGCGCACTAGACCACTCCTACTGCTGGGCTTTGCCAGGGCTGTGAGGTTGACATCGTGGTGTTGCCTCAGTCCATGGGATTAATGTCCTCTCATTCTTGTGGCAGTGTTTAGTGCACAGCTCTTTCACCTCTTGGGTTATGGTTCCTTCTGTTGTTTTGCAAATGGGATGCTCCTAATGTTCATGTTGTGCCTTGCTTTTTAAGAGTTGATTGTGCATTCTGCCCCTTAATCAGTTGTTAGTTCTGTCAGCACTCTATGGAGCTTTCCACCTGTGAGGTCATGTTCCCTCAAAGCCTGCTTGTACACCTGTGGCCTGATTTTGTCCCTTCTGTTAAGGAGACTTTGGCTTCTTTTTCTTGCTTAACTGCTTTGGCCAGGACTTCAGTGCTGTGTTGAATAGGAGACTATTTCTCATTACACACAGCTGTGAATATAGAATCTTGGCTTAGAATGTAATTATGTCATTTATTTTTCTTCTTCTTTTAATAGAAAATTAATGAATTAATAAAGAAACCCAACATCAGCCCCAAGGTGCGAGAACTTTTACAGCAAATTAGTGCTTTTGACAATGTTCCCAGAAAAAAGGCAAAGTTTCAGGTATGGATTTAAATGACAAATCAGGGTTAAGTCCCAAATCAGGGGTGGTCCATCAGTGACCTATCAGAGGGAACAGTGGCTCTTTCTCTTGTGTCTGCAGAACTGGATGAAGAACAGCCTGAAAGTGCACAGCGACTCTGTTCTGGAGCAGGTGTGGAACATCTTCTCTGAAGCATCCAGCAGTGTGAGTCCACTCCACTTTGCGATTGCAGCGTGACAGTCAACTGGGAATAACAAAGTGGGGGTCGTGTATGAAGGTCAAAGGCATTATCAGAGAACCTCTGTGCTCTCTCCTTAATGGGCAGGAATGAGCTGGGAGCACCCGGTGTGCAGACTCGGTCACTCATCTGACATCCGTGGCAATAGAACCAGTTTTTGTAGCATGATTGGCACAGCAGTCAGGCTGAGTGCATGAGAGTGGTCTAGGATTTGATGCCTGGCTGGCCTCCTTCTGCTCCCTGTTGTACCTTGTGTGTGTTTGATCATGGCCACATTAGCTTGTCTCTGAGCCTCCGCCTCCTAGGCTAAAACATCTACTATACACTTGGTATTATTCCTTACTTATTGCAGACCTTAAGTATCTCAGGAGTGGCTTGGTGTTATGAAGAATGTTTAAACAGGCTTGGGGCATCGTAGCTTAGTGGTCTCCCAGCCAATAGTGAGGGTCCCCAGACCCCCTGCGTATTGTAGCGATGTGTGGATTTAGTGGTGCTCAGTCGGCCTGAATCTGCCCCCTGGGGTAGACCGGGAGCAGGACCCGGCTTGCTAGTCTTTACTCGAATTGTTGGCTCTGTTGTTAATGTACAACTATCCACTTAACGTCCTGTTGGGAACTTTGTTCATCCCTGTGAGGACAGAAGGATGTTCTGGCTGGTCTGAACCTAGTCAACATTCTAGAACTTACTGCTAATATGAAGCGCTTGCTGCATAAGCATGGGAACCTGAGTTTGGATCCCCAGTGCTCACATACAAGCTTGGCATGGCTGCGCTTTCTGTAACTGCAGCTGTGAGGAGGCCGAGACAAGTGGATCCTGGGGGCTTGTGAGCCAACCTGTCTGGCTTGAGTGAAAGCCCTAGGTTCTGTGAGAGACCCTGTCTCAAAAAATAAGGTGGAAAGCAACTGAAAAGACTCCTGATGTTGACTTCTGGCTTCCACACATGTACACACGAGCAAGTGTACCTATATACTTGCACACACAAAAAAGAAACCCAAAGTGAGATCAGGTATATCTTGTACTTGTCTCTCCACAATACACAGATTGGACTGTTGAACTCTTAAAACCATTTATCATTTAATTGACGTGACTGTTAAATATAATTTTAAGAGGAGATTTCTCTTATTTTCACAAAAATTCAAAGATTTGAAATTGCTTAGTTCAACTTCAGGATTTTGATTTTTGTATAGTTCTTTTGAATTTATGAACTCATTAAAACTAGAGGAAAATGAGCAGTCAGTAAAGAATAAATAAAAAGTGTATAGTAGCAGCCCCGGTGCCTCTGCCCAGGCACATCTACAGAGCAAACTGGCCTTTGGCTTGGGCATGTCATCCTGTAACTACAGGCATGGAGGGGCGAGGTGCTTTTCTATTTCTGATGTACAGCTTCTCCCCATGTCAGTCAGCAGGGGCACCATAGCTGTAGCCATCATCAGGTGATGCAGCTGAGTGTGGTGGGAACAGACAGGAGCGGATAAGGGGTTACATACGTGCCAGGTCTTACTGCTATGACGAACAAATGGCAGTGGACAGAGAGGAAAGGGGTTGCGCTGCTCCACAGGGCACGAGTCAGGCGAGGCACCACTTGGGAGCAGGGGAGGAGTGGGATGGAGGTGGGAAGAACTGATCCATCCTGCAGCCATGAGCCAGCTGGACACCAGTTAGAGACTGTGTCTGTGCCTAGAAGGGAAGTTAAAGGCTGGCTCTCAGTGGTCATGTGTTACTCTTAAGTATTAAATGTTCTCAAGGGCCCATGTATTGAAGGCTCATCATCAGCTTCTGGCACCTTTGGGAAGTGTGGAGCTACTAACAAGTGAGGCCTGGTCAGAGGATGTTCCCTTGAGGGGGCATTGAGACCTCAGCCCCTTCCTTGTTTGTTCTCTTTGTTTCTGATTCATGACATGAGTGTTTACTCTGCCACACCCTTGCCTGAGACCCAAAGCATGGGAACCTTCAGAAGCATCAGCCGAGATCAGTGTTCTCTAATCTAGTCACCTCGTGTATTCATCACAGCAATGGGAACTGGCTAGTAGTGGTAATAACTACCAGAAAAAGCTAGTCATAGGAAAAGGGTGAAGGGTGCCTCCCACTTAGCGTCCTTGGCCTGTTTCTGGATTTGCACCTCTTCCCCGGGAGCCTTGTCAGCTTCTCAGAAATCCTCAGCAGTTTGCCTGCTCCTCAGTGCTGCTCTCTGGGTACTGAGCGGTAAGGGCTGAGTGAGTGTGCCAAGTGAAGGCTGCTTTGTATTCATTTGACATTGCAGAGAGGAACACTTGTTCCATGTCTTCTGGAAACCAAGGAGTGGAACTTGCTGTCAAGCTTGTGGATGCCTCAACCCAGGCTTCCCAGGACCTGGGCTGCCTCATTGCTCCCTCTGCAGAGGCCCATGACTCACAGGCAGTTCAGTACCCTGTTCTGACATGTTGAGAAATCAGTACAGTAAGAACATAGCAGAGAGGGGAACTGTCTGCATGGGGCCTGGGGCCCATGTCACTAAGTACAGAAGTAGGCAGAAAGAAAGCTTCAGCACAGTGTATGCTGTGGGGGCCCCCTCCCCCCCTCCCATTTTCTGTGGCTACAACAATCTCAGGCTGAGTACTTTCTAAAAGGCTTGGGTGGCTCATGCCTTCGAGGGTGGAAAGTCTAAGATCAGGTGGTCACATTTGTTCAGCTTCTGCCGGACACAGGTAATGTGATGGCAGCATTTTGGGAAGTGGTAACATGGCTGTCAGGAAGCTAACAAGGTTTGGGATGGGTTTGGTCTCAACTCACCAGGGGCAGCATCCCTGATGATGTAACCCTCACAGGCCTTCCATCATGGAGGTTCTGCCACTTCTGGACCCTTCTCATCGGGAGCCATCCTGCTGCGCCTGCCCTGAGGGAGGCACTCAACCTATCAGATTCTCCTGCCCATTCTTTACACTGGCAGCTGTCCATCACTGTTCTGAGGGTGGCCATCCTATCCAGACACTGGCAGCTGTCCGTCACTGTTTGAGGGCGGCCATCTCATCTGGAGAAGGACCATGTGACAGTCCCTTTGTCTGCACTCAGTCATCTACATCATCTGCACCGTGTCCACTGTCCTACCCAGAGGGCATACTTTCTCATGTTGCCATATGTCAGCTGTGCATGGAGGTTGCACATGCCTTGTCCTACAGAGGAAGCGCTAGCTCCCAAGTACCTGCCTGCAGTGGAACTGGACCTTGAGCCCAGCTCTGCAGACCCGCAGCTTCCTGGCTTACCCACACCTGGCTGCTCTTTCCTCATCCAGATTAAGGATGACTAGGAGCCAGCTTCATTTCACCCTTTAATACCATGAAAACAGGTTCTAAAATGGGGTATGAGCTTGGGGGTGTTTTCGTTGTTGCTGGTGGTGTTTTGCATGTGTAATGCTAAACTTTAGCTGTGAGGTATCACGATCATAACCAGTGTAGTGTAGACAATAGGTGTGGCCAGACCAAGTGCTTAGATGATTCTTGTTTACTTCATAAGGAGCAAGATCAGCAGCCACCCAGCAATATGGCCAAGCCGCATGTAGAAATCCCCTCTAAGGTTCCGTCTGCAAAAACAAATGGCACCACAGAGGAGCAAACAGAGGCAAAGAAGAATAAAAGAGAAAGGAAGGAAGAGCGGCAGAAGAGCAGGAAGAAAGAGAAGAAAGAGCTGAAATTAGAAAACCACCAGGAAAACCTGAAGGGCCAGAAGCCAAAGAAGCGCAGAAAGGGCCGGGAGGCTGGACATGAGGCTGCCGGGGAGGAGACCACCGAGGCCGACGGCCCGCCGCCGCAGAGGAAGAGAGCCCGGGATGGGCCTGCCTCAGAAGACGGAGCAGACCAAAACGGGGGCCCCGGGGAGGATGTTGATGAGGGGCAGACCAAGACGGCAGCAGGAAAACGGAAGCGCCAGAAGCACTTGGAAGGTGTGTGCCCAGCCTGAGCATTGGGTTCTTATTGGGGCTGTGCATTTCAGGTACAGGGAAATGTGTTAGGCCTCACATGATGGACCAAACAGGGAGAAGCGCAGAAGCTCGGGGGGGGGGGGGGGGGGGGGGGGGAGTGGGGGGTCCAGCTGACCTCACCTCTTAGCTTTCTGCTGCTCATCGTCAGCAAGCACGATACCAGCTCCTTCAGTGAGGTGTGGGAGGGAGCTGGTGTGCTGACGAAGCCTGGCTTCTGTGAGTGGTAGCCCCTAAACCTTCTTGCTTCTCTAACAGTTGAGTCCGATTCCAAGAAGAAAAAGATGAAGGTGTCAGGACAGCCTGAGGAGGGAGAGCCCGAGGACCGTGAGGCTCCATCCAAAGGTACCACTGCCTGTGTTTACTCCAAATGGGTAGGGAAGAGATACTCCTTGCCAGAGATGGGCCAGGTACTTCCTTGCAGAGTCATGCCCATCAGAGACACAGCTAAGAATTTTAAAGTTAATCCAGTGCTCAAGGCCTGTGAGTTGGTGCCACAATGCCTTTATTCTCTTAAGGAAAAGCGGGAGGGGCTCTGGATTGAAAGTACATAGAGATGTTAGCTAGCATTTCACTACTAAGAGGATCAAACTATAAACTGATTTTGGCTCATGGTCATTGGGCCCTGTTGATCTTGGGCCTGTGGTAAGGCCCTGCTATTCAGAGGCCAGGAAGAAAGAGAAGAGACCCAAGTCCCACAGCCTCATAGAGGTCATATCTGCAATGATTCGAATACCTACTGGTGTTACACATTGTCAAGGTTTCTATGCTTCTTAAGTGGCACTGTCCCCTTTCTGTCTCTGGGTCTGTTCCTAGAATCTCCTTGCATGAAGCCCCATGGCCACCTCCCAACCCCGTAAGGCATACGTACTGTCAGACTCCAAGACCTTGGGGCAGGAGGCTCTTCTTAAATACCGCCTCTCACACGGCTCCTATGTCAAGAAGCTGCAAGTTCTCTTGTGAAGTGGCAGACCCGGACTCTGTGGACTCCCACCCTGTCCTGCCAGCAGAAATAAGCCAAGATGGCAGTTATGGCCATGGGTGAAGGCTCAGTGACTGGCCAAGCTTAGTCAGATCTCCTGAAGCCTCTCTCCGACTCTGTAGACCAAAGGGTTCTACAGATTAAGTTGTTTTCTTGGCCCTTTGTCCCTTTTCTGGTTGGATTTGGGGTTTTTGTTTTCTCGTTGTGATTTGAGACTCCTCTCTCTCTCTCTCTCTCTCTCTCTCTCTCTCTCTCTCTCTCTCTCTCTCTCTCTCTCTCTCCCCCTCCCTCTCTCTCTCTCCCCCTCCCTCTCTCTCTCCCTCTCTCTCTCTCTCTCTCTCTCTCTCTGTGTATGTTATACATAAAATTTTTAAAACATTTAAAAAATATTTATTTCTATGAGTGTTCTATTTGCGTGTGTGAAAGAAGAGGCCATCAAATCCCACTCCAGATGGTCATGAGCCACCATGTGATTGCTGTGAATTGAACTCAGGACCTCTGGAAGAATAGACAGTGCTCTTAACCACTGAGCCATCTCTCCAGTCCATACATACATTTTTTAATTTTCAAGAGTTTCTCTGTGTATCCCTGGCTGTCTAGGACTCTGTAGACTAGGCTAGCCTTGAATTTGGAGACCCACCTACCTCTGCCTTCTGAATGCAGGATTAAAAGTGTGTGCCATCACATATAGCTACTTCGCTCCCCACCCCCCAGTAAGGATTGAAAGGAGCCTTGCCTGTGCTAAGCGAATAATCCATCACCGAGCTTTGTCCACAGCCTCTTTTACTATTTTGTGGCAAAAGTATCACTAAGGTTGTCTGGGTTGGCGTTGACTTTACTCTGTACACCGGGCTTGCTGGCCTTGAATTTGTGATCCTCCTGCCTAGATTCCCAGTAGGTAAGATTACAGGCCTGTGCCCCACAACCTGCTTTTTGCTTACCTGGCTTTCTCTCCAGACCTTAAGGTGGTGGGTGTTCTTGCTGCCAGGTAGACATGAAGGAAGTCCAAGTTCCCTGTTTGTTGCTGCTGGAGTGTGGGGGTGGGGGAGGGTGTCCCCTTTGTGGACTCTGCTGTCACCTCAGCCAGGCAGCTTCTTACTCATTACCCCCAGCATGGAAGAAAGCTCAGATTTCTTGTTTATCTTTGATACTCCCTGCCACAGCCCTAGGAAAGCAGGATTCTAATCCCAACTTGACCCCTGCCAATAATGTTCACTGGTTGAACCCAGGCTGTGGCACTAGCCTGGAGTTAATGGTTGTGCTGTCAGTGTTGGTTGCTGGTCAGACATCCCTCTTTGCTCCTTTGCTGAATCTGCAGGTGCGGGCTGCCCTGGCTTGTACCTGTTGGCCTTCCAGGTCACTGGCTTGCTCAGCTTCAAGTCTAGACTTGAGCAGAAGAGCTTGCCCTTGGCAGGCCTGAGACACTACCAGTCGGTGTCTCACCACCTTCCACGTTGTCTTAGGATTGTGGAGCCTTCAGTTAGAATTGGGCCTAGCAGGAAAAGCAGGAGCAGGCTGAGCTGCTCAGGTGCATCTTTTGTGCCCCCACAATCTCTGTGGATGCCCAGCTCTGTGTGTCTGTTGGTCTTTTCTCCTTTGAGGCTGTGTCAACCATGATGCTTGTGAGGCCCATATCCCTTCACTGAGCACCGTGCCTTTAAGGATCTTTGGTGCATGGAAGCCCCTATTACTGGGTTAGTGAAGGCCTTGGCATCTTGTTCATGGGAGAGTCATGTCACTTTCCAGGAAGCAGACAACTGTACAGACATTTTCCTTTGGCTTTGGGGTGACAAGACAAAACAAAAGGCTGTATGCATCATTCTTTGCATTGTAGGTAAATTCAACTGGAAGGGGACCATTAAAGCTGTTCTGAAACAGGCTCCAGACAATGAGATATCAATCAAGAAGTTAAAGAAAAAGGTACGTCCTGCAATAAATCAGGCGTGGAACAGCTGGGGGGGGGGGGTTGCTTTTATATATGTATGTGTTGTTTAACCCGAGACACTGGGTCAGACAGACATGTTCCAGAGCTGCTCACATGGCCTTTAGGGGTGTGCAACTAGAACAAGTCCCACTTGTCAACCCAGGGTGGCTTTCCAGCTCTGGAGCTGTCTACAGACTGTTGGCTACAGTTGACTATATTGGAAATGAGAAGAAGTGATCTTCCCAGGCACTTTGCTTTGCTGATGTAAATAGTTGCTGGTGGTTGTTTTTTCTTTTTTCTTTTTCTTTTTTTCCTTAAGATTTATTATTATGTATACAACGCTCTGCCTGCAAATATACCTGCAATCCAGAAGAAGGCATCAGGTCACATTATAGAGGGCTGTGAGCCACCAGGCAGTTGCTGGGAATTGAACTCAGGACCTCTGGAAGAACAGTGCTTTTAACCACTGAGCCATCTCTCCAGCTGCCCTGCTGATGCTTTTTCCAAAAAAGTTTTGTGTTTATTTACTTGTGTGTATGTGTGCACACACTTGCATATGTGTGCATGTGCATATACACATGGAAGTCAGAGAACAGCTTTAGGAGTTGGTTCTCTCCTTCCACCATGTGGACTCTAGGGATTGATCGTAAGTCATCAAGCTTGCAAGTCCCTTCACCAAGTGAGTCATCTTGCCAGCCCTCTCTCTTTTTGATGCTGTAACTCTGTGTGACGTGCAGCTATGTACACACCTGGGCAACTACGTGTCTTCACAAGCAGAGCATGTGACCAGCATCTGGGTTGGCCCACATCTGGGTCTTTTCCATGTATTTTATCCCTAAGGAAGCCTCGACAGATAGATCTGGTACATCTACAACATGGCCTCCTCACCTGACATCTGTTTCTCTTTGTAAAGGTTATAGCTCAGTATCACGCAGTGACAAGTAACAATCACATGTCGGAGGAGGAGCTCCTGGCCATTTTCAACAAGAAGATCAGCAAGAACCCCACCTTTAAGGTGCTGAAGGACAGAGTCAAGCTCCTGAAGTGAGCACTCTTGCGTCACACTCTCCTGACCACTTCCCTCTACTGTTTGTAAAATGTGTAATGATTATAATGACCTGAATTTTTTGCTTTCTGAAACTGTGTTTTTAAGTTAAGGAATAAATATATTTTTGTTAAAGACTTTTATGAAAAAAATAAAATTTATTCTTGTCGAATTCTGTATCTGTGGTAACAAATTCTTATACTTTAAGGAAATACTGTTGGAAACTCTAGAACATTTTGTAATGACAAACGCAGATGGATTTCCCCATTTGATGAGGTGGGGGGTGTTAGTTAGGCATGTCCACCTGTTTGCCTTCAGCCAGACGTTACCTGATGGAACTGCGGTGGTGACTGGGATTTTACCTGTGATGATCCTTGTTTAGTTAGGGGTGACAGTCTGTAGAGGAGGCGTCTCTGTGACAGGTTAGGTTAGCCTATGCAGCCAGGTTATCAGGACGACACTGAGAAGTGTGGCCTGTGAAGGGTGGTTGTAAGCACAAGAAAGCCTGCATCTAATCTCTTCGGCAGCTCCTGCTCCAGTGTTGGCCCAGTACATCCTGGTGGCTGTGCCAGTGGAGCCCTGTGCCACCTCCTACTGAGAGTTGGCATTTTGCCCACAAATCCCTTAAGCCTTCAGCAAACTAGGTGGTGGTGACACACGCTTTTAATCCCAGCACTCAGGAGGCAGAGGCCGGTGGATTGCTATGAGTTTGAGGCCAGCCTGGTCTATAAAGTGAGTCCAGGATAGCCAAAGCTACACAGAGAAACCCTGTCTCGAAAAACTTAAAAAAAAAAAAAAAAAAAAGAATTACCCTTTGGCCAGTGTCATTCACTCATCCTTGAAAGCAAGGTGGGGACAGGACAAGTTTGCAAGGATAAGATGTGTGGCCTGAGGGAAGAAACAAGGCAGGGACTTAGTGACTTAGTAAGGTGTCCACTTGTTTGTTGGGGACATGCCATTGAATAGGGATGATTTGAGTGGCTCTGTGTCCTGGCTTGTTCCCTTACCAGTAACCCTTGGACCTCCCCTCCCTCAACTGGTCCTTTTAGGGTAGTACCTCATGCTATACTTAAATTTGATGACTACTTTAATTATTCTTGTAAGCAACTACATAGGAGCTGGGAGAATCCTAATCTGGGAAGCATAGAGGAAAGTGGCAATTGTCCCAGACTACACACCTACTGAAGGACAAAAACCCTATGACTGCTGAGGTCAGCCTGAGACACCCTCCATTCCAATACCTAGGGAGGAGAAGTGTACCCCGTTATCCACATCTGATGGGCTTACCCAAAGCAGCCCTCGAGGATTCCCATAAAAATGCCCACATGCTCGTTATGATGGTATGCAGTCTCATTCTTTCAGCCGTCTAGTTCACTGTGATGTCTTCAAGGTAGTCTGTCAAATGTGATAAAACTAAACTATGCTATGCTCCAGTGGACTTAAAGGGGGAACAGCTATCCCAGGGCCCAGGGGAGGTTGGAACTCCACAGTGGGGAAGAAGCAAGGCTGCTGGATGTCACTTCTGGCCATCGGTATCATGGTGGGTGCTGGTCAGTGCAGCCAGTGGAGAAGGGCTGGCAATGCAAATACCCCCAGATACCCCTGGCGCGACAACACATCATTCCATGGTCCTTGCACAGAAGTTGTCCCAGGTATGGCAGTTGCCTACCTGACTCAGAATCTTAACACATGTCCAACTTTGCAGGGGCTTTAGAAACTGGAGCAGCCTTCCTATAAAGGCTCCTGTCCCCAAGTCACTGTCCAGTGCTGCCACCTGCTGCCCATGCTCAGGCTTAATCTGTGGGGTCTGATGCCCACGTGTCCCCCCAACCTGACAAAGACCTATTTTGACAAACAATGGTCTTAGCTTGATGCCTTATGACTTGTACATGTTTACTGGATGTGCATGGGTTCTTTGCCTGCATGTCAGTCTGCACCACATAGCATGTCTGGTTTCTGTGAAGGCAGAAGAATGTTTGGGATCTTCCAGAACTGGAAATGGTTGTGAGCTGCCAAAATGTTGGGAGTTAAACTTTTGTTCTCTGGATGAGTAGCCAGTGTGTGTGTGTTTGTGTGTGTGTGTGTGTGTGTGTGTGTGTGTGTGTGTGTGTGTGTGTGTGTGTGTGTGTGTATAGAGCCCTGGCTTTCCTGGAATTCACTCTATAGACCAGAATGACTTCAAACTCAGAGACATTCCTGCCTCTGCCTCCCAAGTGCTGGGAGCAACCAGTGCTCTTAACCACGGAGCTATCTCTCGAGTCTACCTCATGACATATTCCGGGGAATCAGTAAACTGGATACTGCTAATTTTCTATGATGCCACTTAAGAAGGCTTTGGGGGCAGATGGGCTCTGTCAACCCGCAAGAGATGAAGATGTGTGGATGTTTCATGCTGGGGCCTCTTCATTATTGAGCACATTGTGAACTCAGGTGAGAAACAGGTTAGAACACAGGAGTGGGGACTGCTGAGGGTCATGCTGCCTTTGCCTCTATGACTGGACTACAATATGCAGGCCAAGGCTGATGCAGGAATCAGAACACAAACGGTGGACAGCAGAGGGCCATTTATATGGCAGCAGACAGCTCTCCCAGAGCCTTGCCCCTCACTCTCCACTTAAACTCTTCCTCCAGGGTAGTCACTAGAGCGAGCTACTGTCTGGATGAATAGCAACTTTGCAGGCCTATGCCCTTTATCAACACCTTTGTAAAGCTCCTTTATTGTCTGGTCAGCATTTCACTTTCAAAGCTAAAACTTGAGTTAACCTGGTCCTAAATGGTTTCCTTCAATATTTTCACTAGCCTGGCTATCTTTGCCAAAATAGATATCCAGGAACACGGTTTTTGTTGTTGTTGTTGTTTTGTATTTTAAGATATAGATAGTACATGTTACTATATATTATTAAGATGATTTTTTAAAACATTTTTGGCATTGGGGTGTGGGAGGGTGTCAAACCGAGGACTGTCTACATGCCTTCTTTTTACTATTACTTAAAAGATTCATGGTTATGTGTTTGAGTGTTTGTGTGCATGTGTATTAAATGTGTGTGTGGTATCCAAGAAGATCATAAGAGGGCATCAGATGCCCTCGAACTGGGGTTACAGACTGTTGTGAGCTTCCATATGGCTTCTGGATATTGAAGCCAGGACTTCTGGAAGAGTAGCAAGTGCTCTTAACAACTGAGTCATCTCCTGCAGCCGCCCCTCTCCCCACACATACACAAAATTTCTTAAAGATTTTATTTTCGTGTGTGTGTGTGTGTGTGTGTGTGTGTGTGTGTGTGTGTTTGGTATGTGCAGTGAATGCAGTACTCGTTGAGACCAGGAAAAGGGTCAGGTCTGCCTGTGAGCTGCCCAATGTAGGTACTGGAAATCAAACTCAAGTCATTTGGAAGAGCAGCCAGTGATCTTAACCACAGAGCCATCTCTTCAACACCTATATATTTTCTTTTTTAAAGTGTATTTTATTATTTTATGTGTATGAGTGTTTTTTCCTACGTGTGTCTGAGCACTCCCTACATGCAGTGGCCTTTGGGACCAGAAGAGGGCATCAGATTCCCTGGAACTGGAGTTACATATAGATGCTTGTGAACTGCCATGTGGTTGCTGAGATTTGAACTTTGGTCCTCAGGAAGAGCAGCCAGTGTTACTAACCACTGAGCCATATCTCTAGCCCTATCTTTTTTTTTTTTTTAATTATGTGTATGTGTGTGGGTATTACACAGGAATACATGTGCCTGTGGCAGCCAGAAAAAGAGTGTCAGTTCCTAGAGTTGAGTAATAGGCAGTTGTGAGCACTGAACATGGGTGTTGGGAACGGAATTTCAATCCCCTGTGAGAGCAGCAGGCACTCTTAAGGACAGAGCCATCTTCCTGCTCACATGCACATATTATATATATTGAAGCAAACACTTTGACAGCTGAGTAAAGAGAGGTATAAAAGACCAGTGTTGTATTCAATTCACTTCCATAGTGACAGCGGTGGATAGTGTGTCTTGGCAAGTCCACCCTCCTCACTGGCTTTGTGCTCCTTTGTCTCCGTGATGAATATGGACTCCAGCACAGATAATTACATGTTGCTGATTTCTACCTGGATGCAGCCATGACAATGGCAGAGCCCATTGTAGCTCCTTCCCTTGCAGAAGGAAACTGGAGAGAAATTACTGCCTTCGGTAAGGTAAGAAGAAAGGCATGATCTGGGTGCCTCCCATCACCTGAAACTTCAGCCTTGACCAACCCTTCTTCCAATTTGCTTTCAAGAAATGGCTGGACTAAGCCTTCTGAGGAAGTGCTTGCTCACCAAGGAGAGCATTTTATACTTTCCACCCACTAGAAAGAGCAGGAAGTATTATTTTGTAGTGATTCCTAAGTCGTGTATGTCAAGGGGTTGGTGGTACAGTTAGTCCTTGGAGTTTGGCAACAGACTTGGTCTCTATGCGAACACGCCCTTTCTCCATTTTAGAGCACCAGAGCATGCAGGGGCCATGATGGAGCCTCTGCTGTCATGTGCTCCCAGATGTACCTTCTTTAACTTTAATGCTGAGTCCTTGGGTACCCTTTGGGGAAGCCTCTCATCATTGAGAACACCCTAAGTCACGTGGCTTGCTGCAGCATTCCAGATGGCTTACCCTGGGCAGAGAGCTGTGTGCTAGGTCCTAGGTCATGGAGGTTTCAGGGAGGGGAAAGAAACAGCAAGTCTAACTTGGGGAAAGCCGTGTGTTATGATGCACTTCTGCCAGGTCAAGATGGATGGCACTAATTTAGTAGTGCTCCTTGGACTCCCCCTCCCGCCTTTATTGCAGCACTAGGGATGAAACCCAGGGCCTTTATATTCTAGGCAAGTCCTCTTCCACTGAACCACGTCGTCGGCTTCCACTGCTTTCTAGAGTGGTGTCTTGTTGTCTTATTTGAGGTTTCTGTTGCTGTGACAAAACACCATGACCAAAAGGCAGCCTACACTTTCACGGCACTTGTTCATCGTTAAAGGAAGTCGGGACAGGAACTCAAACAGGGCAGAATGCCAGAGACAGGAGCTGATGCAGAGGCCCTAAGGGGTGCTTCCTCTGGCTTGCTCAGCCTGCTTTCTTATAGAACCCAGGACCACCAGGCCAGGGATGGCACCACCCACAATGGCCTGGGCCCTCCCCCATCAATCACTAATCAAAAAATTTTCTTTCAGCTGGATCTTATATGGAGGCTTTTTCTCAATTGGGATTTCCTCCTTTCAGAGAACTCTAGGTAGCCAGCACAGCAGTTGTTGGCGACCTGATATATGAAGCCATCTTTTTCACACCCCTACCTCATCATCTACTCCTTGTGCAGGATGTAGTAGCAGTCTCCACGCAGATGAGACTCGAATCTGAGTCTTGTGTCTTGCTAGAGCAGGCTGATGAGCATCTCTGAACCCTGGACTTTCATCTCTCATGACTGCCCAGGACAGATAGAGTGAAGGGAATGCCATACACGCAATGCCTGGGGCACATTAGGTGTCTGGGGAGAAGGCTCAGTGGTTAGAGTGCTAGGAACTCCAGCAAGGGGACCAAGGTTCAGATCTCCGGAACGCATGTCAATGCAAATGGGTGTGATGGTAACGCTGTAACTCCAGCCTGGGGAGGCAGGGATGAGTCTCCTACCAAGCTCACTAAGGAGATTAGTTGTATTGGCAATCTCTGAGTGACTGAGAGAGAACCCACCCCAAAGAGTAAGGTGGAAGAGAAATGATTGCCAACATCAGCCTTGGGCATGCACATGTACAAACACACACGCACGCATGCATGCACATTAGACAAGAAAAAAATCCTAAGCGATTTGCTATCCTTCTTGTGCCGGGTCTGCCACTTACTAAGGCCCTGGCCCAAGGCAATTGCAGACACCTAGCTTCTCCCTGCATGAAACCCTACTAAGGATGCTGACTACAGCAGACAGGACCATGTTGCAGTGTGGACACTGTGTCTGAGTGAGAATGGGTAGAGTCTGGAATGACACTCCATTTTACAGACAAGGGACAGGCTACCATTTTAATACAA
The DNA here is from genome assembly GCF_903995435.1 of Acomys russatus. Classification (NCBI taxonomy): domain Eukaryota; kingdom Metazoa; phylum Chordata; class Mammalia; order Rodentia; family Muridae; genus Acomys; species Acomys russatus. The sequence continues at coordinate 29,728,473 of NC_067158.1, forward strand.
ACTTCCATTTGAGCTATTTGCATCAAAACAGAACAGCTGCTGGGGTCATGTGCTGCCCAGTGAATTTTGCACAGTGTATACATCTGTGTCATGTACTGTGAAAGAATTCCTGTAGCCCAAGTGCACCCTCGGCCTTACTTCCATCCACCTGGATTGGGTTTGCCTGGCTTTAAATTTGATGTAAATGGAATGGCTCAGTAGGCATGCACTCTGTCATCTTTCACCCAGCTCTGTGTGTACCCCATCCCTGTGGCTCTGTAGCTGGAGCTCACACTTGCTGTACTGCTGTCCAGCATGGATCCCCTCTGCTATAGATGAGACGTCTCTTCCCATGTTGCCTGTGGCTGAGTATGACCAGGCAATGGGTCCGTTCCACCTTTACCAACTATGGGGTTGTCCGAGCAGCTGTCCAGCTTACTCTGCCACTTCCAGGACAGGAGGGGACTTTGCCCCCAAATGTAGTATTTCTCAAATTTCTGTCTCTGTCTCTATCCTCAAAATGGTCCTCTCTGTTCTTAAATGTACAGTCAGTAGGGAGGGGAGTCACCATCACACTGTAAAACTGAAGACAGGAAGGGCATCTGTGGCTTCATAGCATAGTTGTCTTGAGTGATATTGAAAAGAAAGAAAGGAAAGGGGTCGGGTTGGTAAAGTGCTGGCCTTGCAGGCCTGAGAGCCAAGTTCCATTGCTCCTATCTATGGGTCTGGATTGGGATTGTTTTCTCTGTCAGTTAATTGAAAGACAGGGAAAACTCTCCTCAAGTGCAACAAGTGGCAGCAGGAACCACAGACAGAGTGAACTGGTGACGAAAGGCTTTATTAGAGGTGAGGAAGCACATATACACATGCGCGCGCGCGCGCGCGCGCGCGCGCGCGCGCGTGTGCACACACACACACAGGGAGAGGAAGAGGGAGAGGGAGAGGGAGGGGGAGAGAGACCCTCTGTAGATCAGGGTAGGGGGATTGGGAAGCTGAAGGTGAGGGTTTTAAGACTCTTTGAGGGGTTCTTCATCCCCTAAATTAGAGTTGATCTCTTTGAACAAAGACAGGCAGGATGATAGGCCCATTAACTTTGGTGTAAATGTGTTCTGAGCCTCTGTCTCTGCTTGGGATATGAGGAAGAAGCCAGGCATTTTGGAAGATCAGCATCTTTACTTACCTAATCGTGGTGCCTGTCCTTACATGCCTTGTCTGCCAGGATGTGCCTACTCCTAGTCCCTCGCCATGTTAATGAAAAACAAAAGCGGAACATGGTGATGCTCATTGTAATCTAAGTGTTGAGGAGGTTGGGGTTGGGGGGGAGGGGAGCAGAGAGGCAGATCGCTGAGTTCCAGGCCAGTGGGAGACTCTGTCTAAAAAGACAGGAAGGCTGAAGGAAGGAAGTAGTGGGTGGTGACTGATTAACAACACTTGGGCTTGTCCTTTATATGTGCACACTTGTGCACGTTCACCTAACACACCTGCAGACATGTACACACACAACACGAAGCCAGAAGTAATCTCTTGCTTAAAAAATTGCATTAACCACATGTCCTCAGTCTTCCTCATTAAAAATCCTCCCATCTCACTCGGGTTTCTTAGCCTGGGTTCTCAGCTTTTGTTATACAGGGTTGAGCTGGACTTTTGTTTGTCTTAGTCACAAAACAGACAAGAGTTCTGAGGGAAAGTATGTGCTGGAGAAGAGCCCCCTATGTTTTCTCAGGAGTGCCGGTGTTGTTCTGCCCTCTTTGTTAAGGGATCCTTGCAAGCTTTAATTTATTCCTTTGATACAAGGGTTTACACAGCCCCTTTGGTGGTTTAGATGGTAATTGCTGAGCAAATACATATGTTTGTGGGAGTTTAAAGGTCAGACATCATTCAGGAGGGCAGGCCTTTGTTGGACCACAGAGTGGCCATTGTGAGTTGCTCAAACAGCTTACTGCCCCTCTCTATCCTTCCCAGTGACCTCAGGCTGACTTCTGTCTGAGGCCCCCAGGCACCCACATATTAGATTTCCCCCACAGCAGATCAAAGGGAGGTAAGATACAGTTTTAACAGCGTTGTTCTGGGGATTTGCCAGTGAACTTGAATCGGGAGACGAATAGTCCTGTCAGGGGACCTCCCCTCACAGGCTCCTTGCACGGAGCGGGGTTGGGGGTTGGGGGTTGGGGGTGGAGGTTGGGGGTGTTAAACAGCTGAACATGAATCAGCAATCTCTTGAAGGATTCAGGAATATGTTAAGGTTGTAAGATGTTCACAGTATCTCTCTCTCTCTCTCTCTGTCTCTCTCTCTCTAAATGTGAAAGGAGGCCTGTTCATGTGGGTTCACAGTGTATATGTATGCATGTGTGTGCACACAGAGGCCTCACATGCTCCTTAGGAGCCGTCTGCCTTGTTTTCTGAGACAGGGTCTCCTCTGCGGTCTGGTGAGGTTGAGCTAGTTGGCCGGAAAGCCCAAGCATCCTGTGTCTGCCTTGCACAGCTGAGTTACCCATCGTCACTGCATCCAGTTTCCTTACATGGTTTCTGTAGGCTGAACTTCGGTCCTCATGCTTACCCAGAAAGTACTTTACTGAGTTATTTCCCTGGTCCGGTAGGTTTTATTTTCTTAATTTTTAAGGTTAGGACATGTGGTGGTTTAAAATGCAATGTCAGGGCTGGAGAGGTGGTGCAGTGGTTAAGAGCACTGTCTGCTCTTCCAAAGGTCCCGGATTCAATTCCCAGCACCTACATGGCATCTCACAACTGTCTGTAAGTCCAAGATCTGACACCCTCACACTAATGCACATAAATTAAAAATTAAATATTTTTTAAAATGCAATGTCCCCAATGTTCTTGGACATTGAAATACTTGGTGCCCAGTTAGTGACACTGTCTAGGGGCAGCTTAGGAGGTGTGGCCTTTCTGGAAGAAGAACTACATATGGGGGTGGGGTTAAAGACTCCCTTTTGAGTTTGCTCCCTCTGCTCCCTGTTTGGGGCTTAAGCTGTAAGCTCAGCGGCTTTCATTTCCAGCCACTGTGCTTCCCCACTCTGATGATGATGAATTCTAATCCTTCTAGAACCATAAGCCCTAAATAAGTCCTTCCTTCTGTAAGGAATTGCCTTAGCCTTGGTGTTTTATCACAGCAATTGCAAAGTAAATAAAGGCGAGGCATGGTGGCACACAACTTTAGTCCCAGAGGCAGAGGCAGACAGATCTATTTGAGTTCGAGATGAGCCTACAAAGTTCCAGGACAGCCAGGGCTACACAGAGAAACCTTGTCTCAAAAAACAAAAAACAAACAAACAAACAACAACAACAACAACAAAACCCTAAAAAACAAAAAACAGAAGCAAAGCGAAGCAAAACAAGAGAAAAACAAAACAAAAACCCAAACAAAACAAAAAAACCAAAACCAAAACCAGAAGGAGGAGGAGGAGGAGGCCGGGCCGTGGTGGCGCATGCCTTTAATCCCAGCACTCAGGAGGCAGAGGAAGGTGGATCCCTGCGAGTTCAAGGCCAGCCTGGTCTACAAAGTGAGTCCAGGACAGCCAAGGTTACACAGAGAAACCTTCTCTCAAAAAACCAAAAAGAAGAAGAAGAAGGAGAAGAAAAGAAAGCTAAGACAGAACTTAAAAATTGTTTATATTCCATTGAACTCCAGGGATCTTATTTACATTGTTTTGTGACTATAAGCACCTGAGCATCAGCTTATACAAGGAAGGTTTGTGGGAGGAGCTCATAGGTACATAGGGTCTCAGGCCATCATGGCTGGGAAGCACAGCTAAGCTATTGCCGTCAAAGGCCCTGCACTAGTGACTTACTGTGCCAAGTAAACCCTTTTTCCACGGCCTCAAGACAGTGCCACATACTGGGGAGCAAGTGCTTAAACATGCATTTTGTCGGGGACACTCTGGATTTAACCTGTAACAGGGAGAATCAGAATTGATCTGACTTCTGTGGGCAGGGGGACTCATCCTCAGTGTCAACGTGGACCACTTGCGTTTCCTGTGCTTGGTGGGAGATCTTCTTTTCAAAACCCATTTATGTATTCAACCCTTGTGGATTTTGGTACCCATGAAAAGCAGGTGTCAAGGGTGTGGGGAATGATGCCCAGATTCTCACTGGTGTAGATGCTATCTTATATGCATCTCTCAGACCAGCAAAGCAAACCAATTCCCTCTGACTTACCGATTCCCACCAGTTTAGAGTAATGCTTGATGCTTTTCAGGACTCTGAGGCCCTGACTGGGTTCCAGAAAGGAAATGCTATGCCTGGTGTGTGTCACGCTCCATTGGCATGAGTGAGAAGGCAGTGACAGGGCTGCCAGACACAGCTGGCCCCCAGGATCTGGCAGCTTTCAATATGGGATTGAAATTATTATTTTAAATGTGCACTGTATTGAGAATGTATAAACAGTTTCCTGATCGCGGTTCCCCAAACAATCTAGTAGAAGAGGCGACCACAGAGTTTATACTGGAAGTGGTCCTGAGGTGATTCAGAGAGCAGAGGAGAGAGAGCTGGATGGTTTAGTGGGTAAAACAGTTGTTGTGAGCGCAGGAAGATCTGAGTTTGATTCCTAGAACTCACATGAAGGCAGAAGGAGAAAATCAACTCCACAGAGCTACCCTTTCACCACTGGCCTCCACATACGTGGAATGGCATATGCAAATTTACACACCATATGCCAATAATAATAGTAATAATAACAATAGTAATAATGAATAATTGCTTTAATGGTTACAGGAGAATGTGCCCGGACTGTGTTCAAATACTGTTCTGTGTTGCATCAGAGACTTGAGCCTTTGTGTGTGTGTGTGTGAGGCAGAGTTTCATTGTGTGGCCCTGGCTGTCCTGGAACTAGCTCTGTAGACCAGGCTGGCCTGGAATTCAGATCGACCTGCCTCTGCCTCCAGAGTGTTGGGATTAAAGGCACGTGTCACCACCTCCTGTCTTGAGACTTGAGAATTGTAACCCCCCCAGGGGCCCACCATGGTGTTTGTGGGGCCCCTGGAGTCAGTGCCTAGTGGATCTCAGTTGTACTTCCTTTTTGTCTTCTAATCTGATGTCACTAGCCCCTGACGATGCTGGCATGGGGTGCCGACATTCAGCGAGGATGAGCCCAGCCTTTCCAGCTTTCTTGAAATTCGTTCCCTGCAGTCTTAGGAATGGCGCTTTCCCTACCCAGGCTTGTTAACTGAGACTTACACCTGTTATTTACTTGAAACAGACAGCAAGGGGGAGGGGGGTTCCCTGTTCTCTCCTTTGGGATGTATGACCTTCGGAGTTAACGAGGCTATCTATCACTGCAGTTGGTGCCCACCAGGCTAATGGTGACTCTCTCCTCCACCACTGATGTCAGGCTCACCCAGAGACACCACACACACACACACACACACACACACACACTCCTGCAAGGCTGTTGAGGACTGAGATAGGCACAGAGGAAGAAGATAGTGGCCACAAACATACCATGCTTTCTCAGGATGACCTTGCTGCCCCTGAAGCAGGCATAAGGGCTGGAGGACACTCACTCCAGCCTGATTGAAGCTATTTTTTCTTCCAACCTCATGGAATTCTCCAGAGAAACTCCAGTGTTCCTTTTAAAAGTTACATATGGATTTTGTGATCATGATGTCTGTTACAGCTGTGAATCTTGCTACTTTTCTGGTTGGAGTTTGCTTTATTTGTTAGTCAAAGGATGTCTCCCAGGATAGCTAAGTGACTGACTATTTGGAAGTAATAGCCAGGCTCATGGATGTGTGTGCTCAAGTGATGTTTACGATGTGGTAGGTCCCCTGAGCGACAGGGTGAAGGACTTTCTGATCTGTGTGTGACGTTCTAAGAACCCAGCAATACCTGAAGCTACAGTGGCATTGAAACCCACAGACATTCTTCTTTCCAATGAATGTGTGGCCATGTTAGCATTCAATTTATATGTTAGGCACAGTGGGGTGTTAGCAACAATAACTACGATTAAAACAGAACAATCATAATGAATATATTGTAATGAAAGTTGTATAAATCTGTCTCTTTGTGTGCTCCTGGCTGGTTAGCTATTCCCTCCCCCACAGGGAGGCTAGTGCATACAACACAGGTATTCTAGACAAAGGGAGTGATTCATTTGTCCCTTGAAGGAGAAAGTGGGATGGTGCAAAGCCACACTACTCAGAAGGACAATTTCAAACTTATGGATTATTTAGTATTGGAATTGTCTGTTAATATGGTTGGGTTGCTGTTGTCAATGGCACGAGACATCTCAGAAAGCACGGCCCTTGCACCGCCTTTTCCCACTTAGACCCTTGTTGTGGTCAAAACCCTCAAAAAGATGTTCATCACAGATGTAAGAAGTAAAGCACAGGATGAGACATATGGTGTGAAGATGGTAGAACGAAAAGTTAAAACAAATCAGAAAAATAGATCTGATGTTCACAAATAGCCATGGTGAAAATAAACAAGAAAAAAATGCTCCCCAAAAGATTATGTATTTCATTAAATTTTTCCGAGTGAGGGCATTATTTTTTTAATCAAGCTTTCTTCTTAGAATGAATGACTTTGCAATTATACATATTAACACCTATTGGGGACTTTCCAGGACACGGGCAATTCACTAAGAGCTGTGCATGTATTAGTTTTCTTGTGTGTATAAACAATTAGCATGTGAAAAAATATGTAGACAAAGAAAAGCATATTAAAATCACAATTTTCCCCAAATATGTATTGGGAAACATCAAATTGATCAAGTTCATTGTTGGCGAAAATGCTGAAGATAGATGGCTTCTTCTGCCCCCTGCTGGTGGGAATGTAAAGTAGGTCCCTCTTATTGATAACATTAGAAAATAGTGTGTGATGTTAATATCTGACCTTGCTATTCCATGGTAATGCTATTGCTTTTGTTGTGGAAATAGCCAGACATATTTATGAAGAGCCACATATTTCATTATAGTTTTATGAATGATGACATTTCTCATCAAGCTTTCTTCTTCAAATGAAAGCGGTATATGTTAAAACTTATTGGGCAGTTTCCAGGTGACTGGCTGTGTGTGTATTAGTTTCCTAGAGATTCTCATAGTTTCTTTGTTGGTCTATAGGGCAGCTATGGGGCACATCGAAAGAAGAGAGTTGTGCCAGTGTGACCACAGGGTTGTAAGAACAGGAAACCACTTATGTTAGTTATTCGTCCCCTGCTGTGACAGAGTGGCTGGCAAAAACTTAAGGGAAGACAACTTGGTTTTGGCTGGTGTTTGCAGTCCATCCTAGCAGGGAGACCATGCTGAAGTTCCCAGCAGTGAGACTGTGCATCAGGGTTCCTTACATCAGAGCAGCCGCAGGAAATGGGAAATGGGACCAGACCTACAGTAGGGCAGGGCCACAATCCACAAAGGGTCTGCTCCCTCCCCTCCACCCCCCAGTGATACTCACCCACTAGTCACACCTCTCATCACCAGGGTGGTACAACCTTTCCGGCAGCATCATCACCCGGGGGACCTGGTGCTAAGCTTGATGAGCCTGCTGGGGGAACACTTTTATACCCAAACCACACCACTCAGAATAGCATTGGGATGCGGCGGGGGAGCTGACCCAGTTGGTATAGTGCTTGTCTCACAAGCCCAAGGACCTGAGTTTGATCCCCAGACCCCACAGGGAAACGGCAGGCATGGCGGTGCATGCCCGTAACCCCAGCACTGGGGAAATGGAAACAAGGTGACCTCTGTCATTCATTGGCCAGCTAGCCTACCTTACTTGATAAGTTCCAGTCCAATGACAGACTCTGTCTCAAAGAAGTGCCCACTGTTCCTAAGAATGGTACATGAGGTTTTCCTCTGGCTTCCATGTGTACCTGTACACAGATGTATACCCACTGACATACAAACACATGCATATACATACATTCATAAAACTAACACGTGTATGTTTTGGGGGGTGGGGCTTAAAATATATAAACTCTTGGCAATGGATAATGACAGCCACACCTAGTCCAATAGAGCCAAACCCTCCTAATTCTTCTCAAATAGAGCCACTCCCTGGTGACTAAGAATTCAAATAGTCTATAGGGTTCATTCTTCTTCAAATCACTACAGCCAGGAATGATGGCCAGTGAGGCTACTGGCTCATATTGAGAAATTTGGTTTTAGTTGTGTATGTATGTGTATGTGTGTGTGTGTGTGTGTGTGTGTGTGTGTGTGTGTGGTGGGGGAGTAGTGGGGGTAGTTCACGTGTGTGCAAGGACCTGTGGAGGTCAGAGGCACTATGCACCTTGGAGTTTGAATTGTGTCAGACTGCCTGGCGTGGGTGCTGAAAATGGAACTTGGGTCTTCTGCAAGTACAGAAAGTGCTCTTAACCACTGTGCTATCTCCACTGTCTCATGGGGTTCACATTATTTACTGGGTTACCTAGGGCTCAGGAGGGTCCGTGAGTTGGAGCAATGCTCTTAGTTAGCCTTTCAGGGCTCCCCCTTCCTAGATGGGCCCCTCATGTTTCCAGTCCACACTGGAAATCAACAGAGAAGATCTTCTCAATAGCTCAGCATCAGTTCTATTGATATTTATCAGACAATGAGGACATGGCTGTCCCCACTCCAGCCCAACTGAGGAGAATTTTGGTATGTGGAGAATGTCAATCAAGCTTGATAATTCTTGGAAGAATGCTATTAACAGTGAGTATCTGGACTCCAAGCACAAGAAAAATGATGAAGAAACGTGTGAGACCCTGCTGTTAAGGTCGAAATCTTACGTTTCTGGATGGCCTCTCAGCTTGGTATAAGATGACAGACTTCCTTTCTCAGCTGGGTTCCCTCTTCTCCTGATCTGGGGAACTCCGGATCTTCTAAGAAGCATCACATAGTCCTCAGGGAAATTACAAACCCTTTTCTGGTAAGAAACCTCTTCAGGAAGCACCTGGAGATTCCTGGAAACACTCATCCTATGCTAATGAGATGTCTTGGTGTCTTGGCTTTCAACCATTGACCTTTAACCATACCTGGAGTTTCTCCCCCCCCCCCACCCATAGGATAATTAAGTACTATGTTCCCCCTTCTTATGATAGGGCTGTGCTATTGCACATAATCCCTAGTGCCCTTAGCCTCAGAGAACCAAACAATTCACCCTCAAAACCTCTCCCACGGCCCAAAGTTTATAAATCCATGTATCACAATGAAATAAACGGGCCAGCATCATCTGTTTTATCAAAGGTCGTCTGATACTAGTAATTTATTCTGGGGAAGGAAGGGCATCTCTTCCCCCCAGAGAATTCATCACTGAACCCTGGGGACTTGCTGGCCAGGGGGGCCACATGCCGCTGCCCACTGCGAGCTTCCGCTATTCTCTGGCATGTTAGCAACGATCACTGCTGCCATCTTTCTAGAGCCATTCCACCCACCCCAGTGCCCATCTGCGGAGCGAGCCTGTTACCAGTTTGCTCACAAAGCAGCCATCACCGACTCACCTAGGCCAGGCTTTTGTTGCTGCCTCGCATAGTTTTGGGAGCCCTGAGCTCCTTTGACCTTGCACTTCACCCTTTTCTGCCCCAGAGTGTGCTCTTCTGGTTTCTTGCTTGACCAACCTGAGCTTCCTGGGAGAGTACCTGACAAAGCCCAGGCTTTTGCTGGAAGCAGAAAGACAGAAATGAGCAAGTGGATCAGGGCTACAAATCTAGCTTAGTGGTTAGAACACTTCCCTGGCAAATGCACAACCATAGGTCCAACCCTCAGCATGTTCACACACACACACACACACACACGTACACACACACACACACACACACACACACACACACACAGAGAGAGAGAGACAGAGACAGACAGACAGAGGGAGGGAGGCATACAAAGCAAATGTCAGATGTCAGGTCTTGCAGCCTGAGAAGCCAGGTCTAGGTGTAGAGAACATTGGGCACCATTGTCTGAATGCACAGCCCACAAACGACTTGGAGTGATGCTATCAGAATGGTGTTATCTCCCCTTGAGTACATGCAGCTTTATGGATGAATGGATTGGTATTTATCACATTAAAGTCACTTGCCCAAGAGCCCACAGAAATGGAGCAGGATTCAATAGTGTATAAACACGTGGACTTAACTAGACAGCTAAGGGGGCAAAGGTCACAGTCAAATTCATTTTCTCCCACAGGTAATCAACATTGAAAATGAAATTTTCTTTGTTGGCTGCAGCCTGTATCACATATCTATAATTAAGGTGTCACAATGAATACACTGAAGAACCTAGGATATGGGCCTCAGCAAAGAAGATGTCATTAAACATTGGACTGGTTCCAATCAGCTTTTAACTATCATCAATATAGTGTAAAAGCAGTACCGTTAAGAATACCAGGGGGAAATACCTGGAAGGATTTCAGATCTAAATACAAAGTCTTCGGAGACACCAGAGGAGAAATTTGACCTGACCCAAATATACCACATATGGAAACTCCAGGACGCCTGTGATTCTCTTGGGACTATCCAGTTTCAAGGGAGACCCAGCAATGACCCTTCTTAGTTGATGGGACCAGCTGACTTTGCTGTTAACAACACTTCTAACCTTGTACAAGAGAAAGAAAGGGAGAGCAAAGAGGAGCTGACTTTGGTTCTTTAGGATCCTGGAAAGAAACGAAAACCAGAAGGGACTTATTGTTTAGAAAGGCCATACGATCTGCTCTGCTGTTACTCTTTGCCTCAAAGGATGCAAAAAGCCCAAAGTAACAACAGAAACAAACTCAGAGAAACTCGACTCTTTTCTTGACAATTTCTTCACCAATCCCCACAACATATAGAAGACTGTCCACTGACTAATTCAGATTTTCCTTCTGGGATGTGATGCTGTAGTCAGTTCACTTCCCTAGCTTCCTCACACCTGGCAGAACACATCACCTGTCTTCCATACTCCACAAATCCCACATACAGATTTCTATTATGGCACTGTACTGACATTGTCTTTTCCACCACATTTCTATCTCTGTCCTCATCCTGTAAGTGGCCGGTCAGAAAATATTGGTTGGGTTAGAAACCCTCTGGACATTTCTAGTAGCACTGTACTATCTTCTATATATCAGGCCATTTTTGAACCAGGGGCATCTTAAAAGCAAGGTCAGTTCTTACTCATCTCTGTCTCTGTAGCCTGGCCACATGCGTGACAGTCCCTAGTAAACAGCAGGTGCAATAAACGCTTGAATGGTTAAGCACAAAATTTCTCAGATCATGACTCACTAGGGAAAGAGTAGGAGAATAAACAATAGGATTATTGATAGAGGGAAAAGTTGGGATCTAGTGAAATGCAGATTACAGGCATTGGGTGGTGGGGGCAATTGGTTGGAAAAGCAGGCTGGTTCCCACAGTCCAGAAAGGGCCATTTTTCACAGCTGGGATAGAGGGTTCACAGGAGGCACAAACCAGTGGTCTTCTCTTAAGTTCAACAAATCAGATAAGAGAGGTGGATATAATGTCTTTCAGGCAGAAAAGGCAAACAGTCTCAGAGAGGTTCCTTTCTTGCCCAAGGCTACCCAGCTTGACAGTATCACCAGACTCAAAATGGGTCCACTTCTTGATGGGAGTAAAAAAATGAACAGGACATCAAAGTAGTTATCACAGGAAAAAACAAAGCAAAACAAAAGCAAAACAAAACAACCCACAAAAAACTTGTTCGCTGCAAATGGGAACATGGGGAATTGCTCCCAGAAACTGCCGACAACTCCGAGTTATTTATAAGAGAAATGCAGACTCTGGAGGCAAAAGGGGTCATCACATGCCTAGGAGGGGGCACCCTGCAGAGTCACAGTGCGACTCCCCTTTCATAATTCCATGCTGTGAATAAACGAGAACTTGAGGGTCTTGAGGCGGCACCATCTGCTGCTGAGTCACAGGTGCACGCTATGCAAGGAGGCTTGTGGAATGTTATACTTCCGAACAACTTTAAAGGTTTTAGGAAACACACACACACACACACACACACACACACACACACACACACACACACACACACTTTTATTTGGGGAGCAGAATACTGAATGGAACCTTGTCACCATCCTGCTTTACAGTAAGCTAGGGGACGATTCATTTTAACCTCAAAGGTCACTTCTTCCGGACCTGGCGCTTTGCTCTTCATAGGACTGCCTACCAGCCTATCCTAGACTAGCAGAGCAATCCCTACAGAGCAGGAGTTGCCAGGAGACTGGGGTTTGTAGACTCACTGCTCCTGAGATCAGAGATCAATACTTTAGGTTCAAATCCTTCTTGTTAAATTAACGCGTATTCTACTGGGCCAACCATAAACCGCTAAGGTAATACAACAGTTCCAATCCCGACGGGGATCCCGCCCTTCAAGCTGGCGCCGGAAGTACTGCATGCCGTCACTTCCGTCGCACTGACCAGCGCCGAGATGGATGCTCCGTGGGCTCGGGAGCAGCTCCGGCGGCGTTACCTGTTTCCTCCTGAAGCGGGGCGGGACGGTGAGGACGACGCCAGACCAGGTGAAACTCCCGGGCTCTAGGTTCCAGGGCTTGCCAAGCAGGGCTGCAAGTCGATGTCCAGGGTCCCCACCGGTCTTGCAACTCTCGCGTCTTCCCCTGTGCTGCATTTCCGCATTCCACGGCGAGCCGACTCATCAGGGGTTTGGAAACACGCTTTAAAATGAAAATCAACCGTAGTTTCTTAGTCTTAAGAATTAACCCAAGAACCGATCGATACAAAGCGGTGTGCTGAGTATTTAACTTCAGTTTTGCCTGTAAAACAATACGGAAGGAAATACCTAGCTGCCTGCCTGCAGAAAGCTAGCTAAATAAATTTGGATTAGATGTATCTCTGCCTGGTAAATCAGATAGAGTTTTCTATATCCTGCGGGCGGTTTTCAAGGGGGTGGGGGAGATCAGAACAGTGTATGACATGCCAACCGTGTGGGTACAAACTACAACCCACGATGTATCCTGGGCTTGTAGATGCACAGGATGAAGAACAGTTCCATAGGAGCTGGTAATGTTGGTTGCCTATAGGCTGTAGAACTGCAAGGATGATTGACAGTTCATTTTAGAGCTCTTTGACCTGGATGCTATAAAACGTTTGTTCTTAATTAGCTTTTCAAAATGAACACTGGCAACACTGTGCCAAGGCATGACAGTGTACGCATTTTGAGACTATCTGCTAGTACTAAACTCTCCAGAGATTCTGATAGGCATCTGAACCTCACTTGAAGACCAGTGGTCCTCATGTGCCAATACAGAGAAGGCATACCAGAATCCCTTCAGTCTCGTTTGCAGAGAGATAAAAGGCTTGCCTGTCACCTGTGCAGTTCATGCTGTGTTCTGGGGCTAGAGCTCTGGTGTGCCATTCCATGTTTGGGCTACTTCAGAAGTTCATGTCTGTTTAAAATAGTTGGCTTTTGTTGTATTTGGCATTTTCCTCTCTTATTAGTACATGCGCATGCATTTATTGGTACAAGCGCTTTTGGAGGCCAGAGATTGGCACTGGGTGTCTTTCCTCTGTTGGTTTCCAATTTGTTTGTTTTTTTTTTATTTTGTTTTTGTTTTGTTTTGTTTTGTTTTGAGACCAGGACCCCCTCAGCCCCAGGATCTGTTTCTGTCTAAGCATTGGGGTTACAGGTATCCACTGTCATGTTCAGTTTTATGTGAGTGTTGGGGGTTACCTCGGGTTCTCATGTTTTTGTGCAAGTGCTTTTACCCACTGGAACCTCCTTGTTCCCCTACAGCTGACATTTTTCTTTAGCATGCCTAATTACCTTCCTAGAGGAGTTGTGAGATAAATTCCCATACTTGTGGATGGCATCGTTGCCATGGCATCCAGAAGATTATGAAAGCATAAATGTGATTCCAAGATTCGTTTTGAAGGGATAATTAATATATTGAGCATATTGTCTAGTGAGCTTCTAGTAACTATTTCAGCTAATGTCAATTTACCGTTTGTGGTGTTTGCTCGTTTGGTTCTTGGTGTAGACCGCAGGACCTCATGCATGCCAGACATGTGCTCTACCGTTGGGCTCTGTCTCTGCCCCTATGCCCCTACATAGAGACTTCCCTTGGTGGTCTTGTGGGAGGAGCTGGCACTGTGGTGGGTGGGATGAAGCTCCAAGGGATGATGTCATCCGGCCTAGGACACTGGATAAGTTCATAAGTCAAACTCTCCCCTGTTTTGCAGAAACCTCCACAGCTGTTGAGAAAAAGGAGCGACCTCTTCCAAGACTTAACATTCATTCTGGATTCTGGATTTTGGCATCCATCGTGGTGACCTATTACGTTGATTTCTTTAAGACCTTTAAAGAAAATTTTCACACCAACAGGTAAGAAGACCTTCTTGTGCCAGGTGTAGGGTTGCATGTCCTCAATCCCGGCACTTGGGAGACAGATGGAGGTGCATCTCTGAACTCCAGGCCAACCTGGTCTCCATAGGGAGTTCCAGGACAGCTAAAGCTACAGAGTGAGACCCTATCTCAAAAAAAAAAAAAAAAAAAAAAAAAAAAAAAAAAAAAAAAGAACAGCAATAAAAACCTTGTTGCTTCATGTTTTTGCATGTTATAGTTTGCCAGTTGAGTTCTCAGAACAGCCAGGAGATGGCGAGATGGCTCAGTTGGTAAAGCACTTGCCGTCCAAGCATGTTGACCTGAATTTGATCCTCAGAACCTACTTTTTTTAAAAAGAAAAGAAAAATAAAAAGGCAATTTGGTAGTGTCTGCCTATAATCCCAGCTCTGAGCAGGCGGAGATGGGGATCCCTGACCTTATTGGTCAGTTAGTCTAGCTGAATCAGCGAGCTCCAAGTCTGCTCCACAGTCAGTTACTGTCTTAAGAACAAGATGGAAACAGTACTCGGGAGGCAGAGGCAGGTGGATCTCTGTGAGTTCAAGGCCAGCCTGGCCTACAAAGAGAGTTTCAGGGCAGCCAGGGCTATCACAGAGAAACCTTGTCTTGGGAGGAAAAAAAAATCAAGGTAGAAAGTGACTGAGAGAGACACCCAGTGCTGACTTCTGGGAGACACACACACACACACACACACGAATACAACAAAGTGCAATTACTTGTTAGTCACTGTCAGACATGATGTTGAAGCACGTATTGATACAGAGAAGGGTAAGATATGTTATCCAAAGAGTCCAGCTTTTAACACATAAGCCTAACAAATTCTGGGGATACAGCCTATGTAAGTTCTTAATTGACTTTTTCCTATCTTATGTGATCCTCTCATGTTACCCCCACCCTAGTATCCCCACATATACAGTATTAGCTGTGTGATATGCTGGGTATGTCTGTTAGCTGATTCTAGTAGTCATTTTACAATGCTGCATACAGCAGAGCGTTTCATTGTACCTTGAATATGTGCAATTTAAAATTGTCACTTGGGCCTCCAGAAGGCCTGAGATAGAGGAGGAGTGAGAACTGTGGCCCAAGAAAGGTGTGTTTCAGGGTAGTTGGAGAAAGGAGGCTGCTTGTGTAGCCCTGGCTGTTCTGAACTCATTTTGTAGACCAGGCTAGCCTCAGATTCACAGAGATCCGTCTGCCTCTGCCTAGTGCTGGGATTATAGGCTGTGTGTCCTTTTATTGGGCTTTCTAGTACTTTAATGCGAGAGAAGTAACCGTTAGAAATGATTCCCCACACGTGATGCCTTGGGACCACATACCCTCCTGTGACAGAGACATTATACGCATTACACACTGGGCTAGGGCTGTGGGGATGAGAAAGAGTTGAACCGCTCTCAACAGTGTGCTCTTAAGGGCAGAAGGCATGACCGCACACCCAAGGACTGGGGCCAGAGGCGTCTCTGCTGCTTCCAGTGCTGTCAGCACTTACTTCTTTGTCTCTACAGTTGGTTCCTCTTTGGCGGCGCCTTGCTGCTTGTCAGCCTGTCCATTGCGTCTTACTGCGTTGTGTATCTGGAGTGGTATCGCGGGGTTGAAGAGTATGATGTCAAGTACCCAGCGCTGGTGCCCATCACAACTGCGACTTTCATTGCGGCGGGGATTTGGTGAGTGGGTGCTGAAACGCTGAGTGTGAGTGGAAAGCAATTGTTTTGTGGTCAGGTGATGATGAATGTGACCAAGAACCGAAATTAAGCCGCAGGATGTACCAGGGAATAGGGGTTCCCAAGCACTCTCTTCTTTGTGGTCACCTCTCAATTTCTTTCTCTCTTAATATACCTTAGTCATTTAAGACACAGATGGGTGACCTCTGCACATACTCTGTCTTTCTTTGTGATGGATAAGACACACGGCAGGAGAACCAGGTGATAATCCTGAGTGGATGAATCATGAACTGAGTGGCCCAGGAGGAGCAGAACCATCGGCCTGGTGACCACTCCTGGCAGTGTGCTCTCCTGCCACGTGCAAGTGCTGCCCCATCTTTGTGGCTATTACTTGTTCATCCCATAAACACAGTTTTGTTTGTCTGTGTTTTGAACTTTAGTCACTTTGAACTTTAACGTTTAGCTGCATGTGTGAAGTGTATGCTGTTCACTTGCGGTTTTCTCCTGGCAGTTGCTCATTGCCACTTGTCACTTCACTGTGTACTGAACCACAGTGTATGCTATGCTGCCACACAGTCAGACTGCTTTTAGTTGGTGCTGTTTTGAAGGATGCCTTTAAGAACACTGCTGCTCTCTGTTGGGCTTGTATGTGTATACATATACCCAGAAAGGGGAGGTCAGTGTGTCCTCCAAGTGTACACACCACCGGATTTTCTTCCCAAGTAGTTGAGCTGTCTCACCAGCCACTGTCCCCCAAAGTGAATGTCATCTGTGTTGAACATTTGCGGTCCTTTTCTCTTAGCTGCTCTCAACAACACAGCAGTGCCTTGGGTAGCAGCTTGCAGTCTGTGGCACTGTAAGGATTCTAGAGGTGTGATATAAGGGCGTGAGGGAAGGTCAGGTGATCTGCAGATGCAGTGCTGTTCTCCACAAGACCCCTGAGCACTTGACATTGGTTTGGAGCTAATGACCCCCTGGTATGAAGAGACACCTGTCATCTTTTCCCTGTGTGTCTAGTGGCACAGTGTAGCCTGTGGTTCTTCCATAGTGGAAGTGGCTGTGCCATTTAAAGGTTGCATGTCTTTCACAGTGTGCACATGCCAGGACTGCTCATCCCGTTCCCTGTTGCACACACAGCAAGTGTTATGCTCACACAGTACCAAGTAAATATTATTATTGTTGTTATTATTATTATTATTATTATTATTATTACTCTTCACTGAAGGAGAAACTTGTAAATAACAGAATAATATCTCCCCATTAGAGAAAACCAAACTTCAGCTCTTTGGCTTTTTTTATTTTTATTATTATTATTATTATTATTATTATTATTATTATTATTGTTATTATTATTATTATTATTATTACTACTACTACTACTATCGCTCCTCACTGAAGGAGAAACTTGTAAATAAAGGAGAAACTTGTAAATAACAGAATAATATCTCCCAATTAGAAAAAAACCAAGCTTCAGCCCTTTGGCTTTTCTTCTTCTTCTTCTTCTTCATCATCATCATCATCATCATCATTATTATCATTATTATTTTATTCCTTCACATATGTCTGTTTGAGTGTGTTGATCCCTTGGAACTGGAATTACAGAGTTTTGTGAGTTGCCACATGGGTGCTAGGATTTGAACCTGGTCCTTTATAAGAGCAGCCAGTACTCTTTTTTTTTTTCTTTCTTTTAGATTTTACTTATTTTATGTATATGAGTGCTCTATCTGCATGCCCACCTATCCACTGGAAGAAGGCTTTAGAGGGTATAGATGGTTGTGAGCCACCATGTGGTTGCTGGGAATTGAACTCAGGACCTCTGGAAGAGCAGACAGTGCTCTTAACCGCTGAGCCATCTCTCCAGCCCCCAGCCAGTACTCTTAACTGCTGATTCATCTCTCCAGCCCCTGGCTTTTCTTTCTATTCATCTCTCCAGCCCCTGGCTTTTCTTTCTATAAATTGGATTTTGATTTTTGGAAAAGTCTTAAAGCTTTATGTATATTCTGCTTAAATGCAGTTTCTCTGACACAGTTTCAGCTGTAGCTGGGCCACTTGTCACTGTTAGGTCAGTATTCCATGGTGAGGGTAGACCAAGGAGCCTGGTTTACTTTGCCTCCTGTAGTGGGAGCATCCTAAGAAATGTCAAATTAGTTTTAGACGTGTGGCTTATAGCTGTTTGGCATCTATATTTATCCAGGATTACATATTAAAACACACAGCTGTCTGGAGGTCTTATTTAATTTTTTAAGGTTTCCCCTGGTAGTCTCTGCTTCTATCAGTTTAGTCATTGAAAATTGTTTGCCTTTAGAAAGTATTTTATTTTATTTGGTGACAGGAATACTGTTTTTGGCAATGGAGACTTTATAGCAATTGTGTACAACCATTGCTTTTTCATTTTGTTTTAAGGGTCGTTTGGTCTTTTTCCCATGATAATGCCTGAGATGATAAAGCAGGCTGCAGCCATTTCCATGGGTGGTCTATCACACATGCTGACAAAGAGATGTAACATCTATTGAGCTATGCCGGCCCTTTCAGAGGTCCATGTCACCTTATGTCCCAGTGCTGCTTCTGTGGGTACAGGCAGAAATGTCCTTCTGTCGGGCCATGGTGTTGATCTAAAGAGCTGCCTAGTGACAGTCTCTAGTCAAGCTCCTTAACTGCAGACTTGAGTGAATACATTTGTGCCAGCCCAGTTCCTGTTGTGAGCTGTTTGTTTTTGGTTTCCTTCAGCTTCAACCTGGCTCTGTGGAACGTGTGGTCATTCTTCACTCCCTTGCTGCTGTTCACCCAGTTTATGGGGGTCGTGATGTTCATCTCGCTCCTTGGATAAGCTCAAGGTACGATCCTGTTTCTAGCCGTGAGCTGTGCCTTGCAGTCACTTCATGAGGGCACTCCAGCAGACTGCCTGGGAATCACTTCCTGGTTTGTGCCAAAGCACTTCACCACTGAGCACAGCTGTAAGGACCGAGGCCGCCTTCACAAGGTGCAGTTATAAGTTTTCTGAGACGGCACCTGCCTTTCAAACAATTCATGAGGACAGTGCATGCGTCTTTATGTGGATGAGTTCACACTAGGCTATTTTATATTGTGTGAATGGTGTTAGCTGGATTGGGATAATAGGTGATCTTACCCAGTGTGGAACAAATTCTGCCATTTTCTATTGGGATAGGATAGTAGGTATCCTAGCTCTCTTTAAAACATTCTTTTCAGGGGCTGGAGAGATAGTTCACTGCTTAAAATCACTGGTTGCTCTTGCAGAGGACCTGGGTTCAATTCCTGGCATCCACGTTGCGGCTCACAACCATCTGTAACTCTAGTTTCAGGAGATCTAACACCTTGGCCTCCACAAACATCAGGCACACATGTGGGGTACATACATACACGCAGGCAAAACACACATGTGCATAAAATGAAAATAAATCTTAAAAAAAATTCTGTTCCAGCCACGTGGTTGTGGCACATACCTTTAATCCCAGCACGTGGGAGCAGAGACAGGTGGATCTCTGAGTTTGAGGCCAGTCTGGTCTACAGAGCAAGTTTCAGGACAACCAAGGCTACATAGAGAGACACTGTCTCCAAAACAAAACAAAAAAAATCTGTGCCTTTCATACTATTTAGAAGGAATGCTGATAAACATTTATTAAATACGTATATAGAGCATTGAGAAGGCCGTGCTGTGAGTAGGCTAGAAAAGACAGATAGTCCTTCCTTCATGCCGCTCACATCTGAACTTGGAGAAAATCAACTTGACAGGGCCGTTGGCAGACAGGGGAAGTGAGGCTCAGGGAAGTGGAGGTCCGAGTGATGGGTGGTGCTCAGGACAAGGGTGTCCCGGTTGATGGAGTGTGTGTACCCTGTGTCCCTCAGGGCAGAGTGTGACAGGAAAGAAGAGGTGCATGTGATCCTCCTGTTGCTAGTCGTTGGGGAGTTGCTGGTCATCACCGCTCTGACACAGACATTGTCCTCCACAATTGCACTATATCCAGAGACTGCTGAGACTCATGGGACCCCTTGGTCCTGTGCACTTACCACTTTGAGAAGTTCAGAGTCCTTGTATCATGCTGTTCCCACAGGTTTGATTGTTCCTCATTCCCAGATTGTCCTTTTTTAAATCTTTATATTTCTATGTATGCATGTATGTGTGTATATGCATCACATGTGTGTCCAGTGCCCACGGAGGCCAGAAGAAGGCATCAGCTCCCTTAGAATGGAGTTAAAGAGGTTGGGAACTAGAAGTGCGTGCTAGAAGTTGAACAGCCCTTAACCACTACACCATCTCTCCAGCCACATACACTTTTTTTTTTTAATGGAAACTCATGAACTTAGGAAGTTTCACTTGGTGCATAAATGTTGTTTTCTTCCAGATTTAAGAACATGACCGGTTAGCCAGATGTGGTGGCGCACGCCTTTAATTCCAGCACTCGGGAGGCAGAGGCAGGTGGATTGCTGTGAGTTCAAGGCCAGCCTGGTCTATAAAGCGAGTCTAGGACAGCCAAGGCTACACAGAGAAACCTTGCCTCAAAAATAAATAAGTAAATAAATAAATAAATAAACAAACAAGTGCCATATTTAAAGAGAAGAAAGCGTCCAGCGTGTGCCACTGATCTAAGCATGCACTAGTGTGTCTAAAGTGAGTTGTTTCCATGAAAAAATTGTGACTTTCTAAATCTGCTGTTGACATCAGAATAAATGATCTTTCTCTCAGGTGTTCTCAAACAAGTGATTGATTGTCAGCCGTTTGTGTTAGACCAAACTAGCGAGTGTTAATCTGTCAGATTTTGAAGACAGTAGTGGCTCATTACAGGAGCACAGCACCCAGTTTTACAGAGCCTGGCCTTTTCACTGGAGGGTTAGCTGCCCTTGTATTAAGGTGACTGGATGCAAGCCTGAAGGAATTGTTTTGTCACCTTTAGTACTCATATTTGTCACAGCTTTTAGGTGAGAGGACCAAACAGAAGCATTTTATAGTTTCCTGTTACTTTGGATTTTACCGTTATGTAAGTTATTGGGTTTTTAATGCTTTTCAACACAATGTACTTTCAATAATGTTTAAGTATATATTTTTTTCTGTAACATCAATAAAATATTTTTATAACTTTCTTGTGCATTTGGTTAATACAAATTTGGGGCTAGCCTCTGGTTCTTGCTGTTTGCATTCATGGCTAATAGCAATAATGAAGCCTATTTTTAGAATAGGCTACCCTTTTCTTAAGTGACCCCCACAGCAACCAGTGTTTGTGCTCTGTAGGCTCCCATGATGCCTGTTGCACAAGTTCTTGTGAATTTGTTTCCCTGTGAAATGACTGGTGCAATCACCACTGAGATTTGTGCACACCACACTCTTAACTGGAAGACTTCCAAGTTTTAAACTGCAAACTGGGAATAATGCTTGTCCTTAGGGTTAAAAAATAGAAATAATATTTGTAAGGCACCTGTTCTAGTCTCTGGCACATAGTAGAGGCTCAGTCAGTGACAAGAGTGAGGAGGGAAGAGAAACAGGTGTCTGAGGGGTCAGACATAATCAGTAGAGTCAAGCCAGTTTGTATCCTCGTGTGTGAGGACGTGTGTGGATACTGTCACTTAGAATAGAGTGTCATCTGGGCAGAGGTCAGAGTCGGTGAGACAGGAGTGTCAGCAATGAGGGCCCAGGACAGGCTGGAGACTGCTGACCTACCAGGGAGAAGGGCTGTAGCACAGGTTCTGATAGTCATTCCCATAAACTGGCCTGGTTTGAATTTTTACAATTGAATCTATGTTTTTAAAACCTGGTTGGCCAAGAGACAAATGCTATGGCCAACTAAGATGGTAAGGAGAAGACTGTGTTATGGCACTACTTGAAGCTACTCTGGACCTAATATGGGAGGACCTCAAGTTCAAGGCCAGCCTGGATAACTTAGAGAGTCCCTATCTCAGAAAGCAAAAAGCCTGGGCTTTTAGAGTATTTGCTGGGCATGCGTGAAGCCCTAGTTTCAATCTCTAGTACATTAAATAAACACACACACACACATGCACAGAAAGGATCATGCCTGGTACTTGCCATTGCTAAACTTCTCGGCTTTTAAAAAGTACTTACTTTTACTTGTAATTATGTGTATGGTGTATGTGTGTATCAAGGGGTTATTCTGACCACAGAGGTCAGAATAGGGTCTTGAATCCTCTGGAACTGAATTTCAGGCATTTGTGAACTGCTCTATGGGGGTGACTAGTGACTGAACTGTGGTACTCTGCAAGAGCGGTATGTACTCTTCACTGATGGGCCGTCCTTCCAGCCCCCAACTTTTGTTTTTATTGTAACCACTAAAGAAATGAGTGATGTCACACCATCTCACCACATCTAAACAAGCCAAGGGGAGGAGGAGTAACCCTCTTGTGAGTGATGAATATTGACGTTAACAGTCACAAGGTCTGGCGTCAAGGTTGAGAGTGACAGAATCAAGCATGTGCTCTGACTTTGACAGTCACCGTGAAGACCAGATTTTGAGCCTGGCTTCTGGCACTCAGGCTCTGATTCAAGCCTGGTTGTTTTGCCTGAGGCACCCCTGGGTGGTTCCACTGAGACAGCCCTGCAGAAGCCAGGGTGCTAGCATGGGTCGGGACATACCCAGGTAACAATGCCACTTGGTTGGCAGGAGTGGACAGCAAATGAGGATTTCCTCAAGTCTGCTGGGACCTGGCTTGGGAGGCATTGGTTTTTCCAGGAAACCAGAAGCAAGATTGGAAGTTCTTGACTGGATCTGCATTATGTAGAGGGGAAAAAAAAGTCTCTTGGGACTGGAAAGATGGCTCAATGGGTAAAGCACTTGCTGTGTAAACATCAGGGCTGGAATTAGGATCAACCAGAACCCACACAAGAGCCACAGGTAGGTAGAAGCCCACCGGTAATCCCAGCACTCAGGTGTCAGACAGAGTCCCTGGAACAAGCTGGTTAGCCAGACTGCCCTACATGACAAACTGTAGGTTCAGTAGAGAGTCCCTCCCTGCCTTAACATATGAGCTAGAGTGATAGCAGAAGACCCCCATGTTAACCTCAAGCCTTCACACACATACGCATACACACTCCATATATGTGTGCTTCCACACATGAGCATGCATGCACACACACACACACACACACACACACACACACACACGTATGTACACTACTCATACTGAACTTAAAAAAAAGCTTGGATCCCCTTAATCAAAAGAAATTCATCAAGCACAATGGAGGTGCCACTGTGAACCAGGTCTTGCTGAGGATGCTAGGCAGGATCACTTCGGGAGAGGGGCTGGGGATGGCTTCTGTGGCCGAGATTAAAGTAAATGCTTTTGGAAATTAGGCAGCGCTGGAGATGGACTCAGGGCCTTGCTCATTCTATGTGAGTACTCTAGCACTGAGCTACATTGCCTGTCTATTTTTACAATTGCTTGGAGTCTTAGCCCCAGCATTCCTCGAAGGTAAAGAGTAATAGGCTCTCATCTGCTGTCTCCAGATACTTTAAAACTGAGATTGCAGTGTGCGTTGATTTGTGCACGCAAGGGAAGTGGTGTTGAAGGAGAGAAGTGCAGCCATTGCAGGTCAGGGAAAATTGAGAAGATGGGGAAGTCCAGGAGTAGACTATTCCAGAAAGGGAGGAGAGTCCACAAAAGGCTTGCAGGTTCTGGAGGTCAGTGCTCACTCCCTGTATCCTTGGAGTGTGAGAATTCAGTTCTAAACCACCCGAGCCCCGAGCCTTACGGATAGCTGTGCTTTTCTTCTTCTTCTTCTTCTTCTTCTTCTTCTTCTTCTTCTTCTTCTTCTTCTTCTTCTTCTTCTTCTTCTTCTTCTTCCTTCTCCTCCTCCTCCTCCTCCTCCTCCCCCCCTCCTCCTCCTCCTCTTCCTTCTTCCATTCAGTTGTTCTGAGACTTGTATAGCTCAGGCCAGCCTTGACCTTCCAAACTTCCTACCTCAGCTTCCTCGATGCTAGGGTTGTAGGTCTTGCCCTCCATGGCCAGTTTCCAAAACTTTACATACTTCACTTTGAGTGTAGGCCTCATGCCATGGATGGGGCCATTCCTGTTGGTATGCAAAGATAAGATTTCCCACCTAGGGACAAACAACACATTAAACTTCCTCATGTCTCTCCAGCGAGGCTCACTTCCTTGATGCCCCATACGGCAAAACCACCGAAGAGTTTTCTTTCTCTGGAAAAATAAAGCACAGGGGGTATGGTGATAAATGCCCATGATCTCAGCTACTCAGGAGGCTGAAACAGGAAGATTTTGAGTTTGAGGCCTGTCTGGACTATATAGGAGATCCTGTCTCAAATTTTTAAAATGGTCTGAGAGCATAGCTCGGTGGTAAGTGTGCTTATTCAGAACATATAAGACCCTGAGCTACAGAACCTTCAGAATAAAAAAGATTGATTTTTGTATGAATCTTTGCACACATAAAGATTACTTCATTGTATCATGTGACATGGAGGGGATGTGTTCCATCATGTGTGCAATAGAGATAGGTCACAAGGGATATGGACATCTCTGTCCTTCCAAGCCCACACCCTGGCAGGAGTGAAGACCTGAGACCAGCATGCTGTGAGTCATACACACAGCACCCCCCCCCCCCCTGCTCCTTGCAACCCTTGCACCATCTCTCTTGTGACCAGCAGAACTTTCCTTACATAGCCCCATGTCCCTGTCAACAGGGGTCACTGGAGAAAACCTCCCAGGTCTCATCTGATCTTTGGACTCAGTCCCACTTTTGTCTGTATGTTCCGGGTACCTATTGCTGCATAGCAAACCACACCCGAATGTACGTGGCTTGAAACAACAGCCACCATTTATTCTGCTCAGGAATCTGAAATCTGAGCAGGGGTTGGCAGGGACACCTTGTTTCTGCCTCACGGGGGCAAGACTGAGCTGAGACTGGACGAGCCCCTTCCAAGATGCTTCACTGAGGTTGGCTGTGGGTACTGGCTATGGGGTTCATTCTTTATTGACCCTTGCATGAGGCAGCTTGAATTTCCCAGATTCAAAGGGAAGGGCTGAGGCTTGGGCCATCCTTAAATGCATGTACGTTCAGCTGACTTGCAAGTGGAGCCTACAAGTCAGCATCCCAGTTCTTAGTGGGTAGCAGAGAGATGATGACTCCAGAGTCCACCAGCCTGTACTTCCAGCTGCTCTGACTTGGCATTTACAGCTCAACAAAGCCAAGGACACTTGGGGTGGCTTTGGCAAATGGTGCTGGATCTAGTCTGGCAGGAACCAACAGGAGAATTGCGGTGCACATCTAGAGGGTTATACAGTAAAAATGGCCTTCTACAGATAGATTATTTTCCATTAAACAACTTCTCTCCTATTAGAACTAAGTGACCACAGGACTCCAGTTTCCACTATAAGCTGGGTGTTCTCTGATCTAGGCAACCATGAGGTTGGGTGTACACGGTGGTGTGTGTGTTGTCAAGCAGATGCGGAAGTAAGACATAGAACAAGTTGCCCTGCAGGTGGTTTCCATCTCTCCCAGACTGACGCCTGCCTCATGGCCTTGATTCTTTAATTCACATCTACAGGAACATGACAGTGTCTCATGACAGGAGAAGCAGCTTAGGCCATGCTTACGGGTGCTTCTGCAGGACAAGGTGACACCAACCTAAAGTGGACACCTACAGCCTTGCAGTCCCACGTAGCTAGAGCCAGCCCTGATGGGCATTACCTTTCCTGTGAACAGAATTAAGACTCACTGTATGTCCTATGGTCTGTGTAGTCTGCAAAGACAGAAACCTGCACAGTGCCATGGATGGGTTCTGGGAGGCTCAAAGATCAGTGACATGGAAAGATGAACTGTCTGAAGATCAACAAATGTGGGGAAGAAGGCTGAGGATGAATCTCCAAATGGATATCGTCCCAAATGGATACTGTATAAAAATCTGCACCTCAAAAGAACGCCGACTGACAGGAATCCACTGGGTTGAGTAGGTTGGCAAAATAACACCCAGAAGTCACCTTCCTGGGGATCTGTCTGGTGGCAGGTAGAGTTGTGTTAGGCCCTCTTATCATGGAGGTATTGGGGATTGGCTCTCCTGGACTGGACACACAAGACCTCTCATCAGGCTGTTGCTGACATTCCTACCTGTCTACTTATGCCTGTCTCATTGTCGTGGGATCCCACACACACACTGAGGAAGTGGGTGTGACCATGAGAGGCACTGGGAGCCTTTGCTCAGTAAGGTGCTTGCAAGCATGAAGACCTAAGCCCAATCCTCAGATCATACATTTAAAAAGTCAACATGGTGGCACACACTTGTAGTCCAGCACTGAGGAGGCAGCGATGAGTGGATCCCTGAGGCTCACTCGATGCTCATGGGGAACAAGAATCGTGCTGCACAAATGATACCCAAGGTTATCTTCTGGGGCGAGGTTGCACACGCCTTTAATCCCAGCACTGGGGAGGCGGAGGCAGGTGTATCTCTGTGAGTTCGGGGCCAGCCTGGTCTACAAAGTGAGTCCAGCACAACCAGGGCTCTGTATAACAGAGAAACCCTGTAACAAACACACAAACCAAGAAAACCAAAATCAAAATCAAAATCAAAAACAAAAACAAAATAAGTAAAACTGCCAAGCAAAATCAAGGTTGTCAGCTGGGCATGGTGGTATGATGCCTTTAATCCCAGCACTTGGAAGGCAGAGGCAAGTGGATCGCTGTGAGTTCGAGGCCAGCCTGGTCTACATAGTGAGTCCAGGACAACCAAGGATACACAGAGAAACCCTGTCTCAAAAACAAAAACAAACAACAAAAATACAAAATTGTCTTCAGGCCTCCACACATACACATACATGTGCACCCCCATACACATGCATGTGATCATGGTATTAGCTGCGAGCCCATTTTAGTGCTTACTGAAAGGTCTCTTTAGAAAGGGAAATGACACAGAGAGAAAAAGCAGCCACGTGGGAGTGGAGTTTCTTATGCAGTTGGTAGTATTCTGTCCGTGTGGATGTACTCCTTTGATGTCTAGACCACCACCTTGCATAGAAGGCTCAGGAAACTGCATGGAAGGTGGGCCGGGATCCTCTTCAGAATTCTTCAGTCCTTTGAACCTCATTTCAGAAGGAAAATCAACGTCACTTTGAAGTGCTGGTGACCAGCTACCATGACGTGATGCTGGGAAAGACATGCAGGAAAAGTGACATGATGCTTTAGTGGGGTTTCCTCAGAGATCGAGTCCCTTGGCAATCAAAGGCTCTTTGGAATCTGTGGGGTGGTACAGGTTTGGGATTAGGATAAACTTTGTGGGCTTTTGAAATTGCAGTTATTTGCTTACTTATTTATTGAGTGTGTGTGTGCGCTCATCACTGTGGACCTGTGGAGGTCAGGGACAACCTGTAGGAATTTGTCCCTCTCCTTTTCCACCATGTGGGGGATAGACATCCAACTCAAGTTGCAGGCTTGGTGACAAGTGCCTTTTCCTGTGGCATCTGGCTGGTGCCACTTCGATCATTCTTTGCAGACATTGGAAGCTCCTCTCTGCACCTGCCTCCTGCTTTCCGCAGGATAGCTATTCCAGATGCTGCCTCCTCCTGAGACTCTCTCAGTCTTCTGGTCGGGGCTTCCTGGGGTACGGGTGTCTCCTGGAAGGGCTGGGTTGCCTTAGGGTTGCTGGTTAGTTCCCTGGGCCACTGAGGAAACTGGTGTCTGCTGTTGGGTCTCATCTGACCCGTTGGTTTCCAGGACTGCCCTGGCCCTACTGATTGCTCAGGGCTAAGCACAGACCGCAAAAGTCATCTCAGTGTGGCTTGCCTATGTATACATTGACTAAATGAACGAATGGATTTAAGAATGAAGGCGAGGCAAGGCTCCAGGGCTCTTTGGGCCCAAGGCTTCCTGTCTCCTTTCATCCCATCCCTCTTTAGCAGTCATCACCAGCTGTTCCCGTGTCCATGTGCAGAGTTTCATGCAAACTAACAAACAAAAACAAAAAACAAAAAAAAGTGGGGAAATCGCTACAGCAGAGCGTTAAAACCAAGGCGGAGCTGGCGTCTTGGCCTGTGCTCTGCTCTGCGCTGCCCTCTCTGAGTTTGCTCCCACTGATTGACTTCTCAGACCACACTGTTAGGCTCTCCACTAGGTCATTGTCAACGTTAGGACTCTTGCTCTTTCGCGGAAACCCGCAGCGCTTCCTCTTGGCACCCGAGTGGAGCGCCTGGGGGACAGCACCTGTGAAAGGCTTTGGAATGGAAGCAATTGGATTCTCGTAACTACGGGACCACTGGGGACCTCCCCTGCCCCCATCAGCTCCCTCAGGAAGCAGCTACAGAGGAGAAGAGGGAGGGATGGCTTCCCCTTGGCTAGTGGCACCCCCCCCCCCGCCCCCCGCCGTCTCAGCTATCCTCGAGGATCTCGGCCAAGTCTCCACACAGACACCCAAAAGAGACAAACGGAGAGACACCCCCCACCCCCAAATACGTCCGTCCTTCCCTTGCTTCCCACCCTGAGCCAGACACACTCGCTGGTCGAGGGCAGAGAGACCAAAAAAAAAAAGCACCCAGTAGACAGACACAGAAATTAGGACACACAGATGAGAAGGACTAATGTTCACTCAGCTCCTGCGTGCCCACCCAGAATTCTAGGGGTCAGAGACACAACCCTTGGCGCACACCTCAGCAGCCCTCTGATCTG
Organism: Acomys russatus; assembly: GCF_903995435.1. Classification (NCBI taxonomy): domain Eukaryota; kingdom Metazoa; phylum Chordata; class Mammalia; order Rodentia; family Muridae; genus Acomys; species Acomys russatus. Next base: position 29,757,017 of record NC_067158.1, read on the forward strand.
GCACCCACGATTCTGTGTGTCCGCTGGCACCCCACCCCTCCCTCCCCGCCAGCCCGGGAGCCCGCGGGTGGCACCTGTTGCAGTCCCCCGTTTCCGGGGCGCCGGGGTGGGGTAGGCGGGCTGGGCGCAGGGGTGGGGTGCGGGTGGCACAGGCAAGGTAGAAGTGCAGCAGGGCTCGAGGCGCAGCGGCAAGGGCAACGGGCTGCCGGGACCGGGGCGGGCATCAGAAGCTCCGGGAGGAAGGCCAGTGGCTGGGACCTGACCGAGGGCCCAGAGTACCGGAGGAGGGCACGGGCGACCGGGGCTGGTGCCCAGAGGGCGTGGGGAAAGGACAGGAGCCAGGAACAACGTGCAGAGAGGGAGCAGCCGTCCGAGGACTAGACTGAAAGATGCCTGGGGGCCCAGGCTCACCCTCCTCTCCCGCAGCATCCTCAAGCTCCTCGCGTGCCATGCCGTTGGGGATCGCGGCATGCCCGCTGCCCCCACCTTCCCTGGCCCGGGGGTCCCCACAAGCTTCTGGGTCCCGGCGTGGCGCCAGCGTCCCACAGAAGCTGGCGGAGACTCTGAGCAGCCAGTATGGGCTGAACGTGTTTGTGGCGGGGCTGCTGTTCCTGCTGGCCTGGGCAGTGCACGCGGCAGGTGTGGGCAAGAGCGACCTGCTGTGCGTACTAACCGCGCTCATGCTGCTGCAGCTGCTCTGGATGCTGTGGTACGTGGGCCGCAGCTACATGCAGCGCCGCCTCATCCGCCCCAAGGACACGCACGCGGGTGCGCGCTGGCTCCGTGGTGAGTGCAGCCCGGCCGCCCTCCACATCTCTCCTGGAGATGGAACTTCAGCTCTATGCTTCATCTCCTTTCCCGCTCTCCCCTCGACTTTCCCTTCTCTGCCTTTAGGTTCTGTTCGAAGGTCTCCTTGCTTAAAGTTCTGTTATGAAGTTTCAGGTTCGGGCGCGGAGGCCACACTCCTCGTCTTGGCGCTCAAGGCTTCTATGATCTGGCTTCAGATAAACCCTTTCCTTTCAAGCCCTCATCCCGCGCGGCAGGCTGTCAACGTCTCGCAGTTCCAGTCATATTGAAAGCCCTCAGGTCCCTACGTATTCTGTTCCTCCTCTTGGAGTGTCATTCCGCCCTCCGCCCGGTCAGCTTTTCATGACTGAACTAAGACTTCCCTGAGACTGAATCCCCATCTTGCTACTCCATTCTGTGCTTCTGTCCACACGCCCGCCCCCCTTCCTTCCTGTAGCCTGGACTTCAGGCAGCTGCCTCTTCACCCCATTGAGGGGAGCCTGTGATGCTCGGTCCTAGTGGCACATAGGCCTGGCTTGGAGCAGGTGCTGAGAGAATGAAGGAAGTCCTGAAGGGCATGGTCTGGGGGGACATCCTCACTGAGTTAGGCAGTTGGAGGCCTGAATACTAGAGGGGCTGCCCATATTGAAATGGGTCAAAGGGGGCCAGGGCCACGCAGGGCAAAGGGAGAAGGCTGGGATCCAGGGCAAAGGGAGCTAGCTGACAGGATCCAGGGCAAAGGTGGCCTCCTCCCACATTCTCATCTTAGAACTGTAATTTCCCTTAGAGCCAGTTTCCCACTTTTTGCACATTTGACCTCAGGCAAATTCCTTGGTTCCCTGCAACTGCAGCCCCAGTGTGAGCCTAAGCAGAGGGGGAAATCTCTGCATGGGGCTAGAGGGAGCTTTGGGAAGGAGAATTCAAAGGGCCTTTTCATCAAGGCCGTAAGGAATCCCCTTTTTGCTTTGAATAGAGACATCCAGGGATCAGTTTATCTCGCCTTCAGGAAAATTGTACATTACTGCAAACTGCCCAAATTCTCCAAAATGGAGATTTTGGTTTGTGGATTATGGATGGGGGGAGAGGGGTCAATGTCACATAGACGGGACTGGTCCTGTTACCCCAGGATATTGACATTTTGACCCTTCCACAGAAGCATCCTTACCTCCTCTCTCTTCTCCATCCCTTTTTTCTTCAGTTCTTCTTTTGCATCTCCCCTCCCCCTTTACTTCTGCCTCTTCTCTTTCCTCACTTCCTTGTCTCTCTCCGTTACCATCCCCTTTCTCCTTTCACGCTTCCGCCCTCTAGTTCTCCTTCCTCTTTCCCTCCCTGCCTTAATCCCTTCCCTCACTCTTTCCTCCTTTCCTGTTATTTCCTAAGGTTGGGAAGTCAGAGGGAGAAGCAAGGCGAGAACGTAGACCAAGGTTTCCCTGTAGACACACGCAGCCATGTCTTTCAGACACCATGTAGGGATGAAGCAGAAGAGCAGGATGGAGAATAGCAGACACTAAAACGTGCATACCCTCAGGAAATGGTACCCAGGAGGAGGGCAAGGGAGCTAAGTTGGACGACAGAGGGCTCACGATGTCCAGATGCTCAGAGTCCAGGGCTCCAAGGAATGCTGAATGGCTGGCCAGTGTTGGGTACTGTGGGGGAGTCTGGTACCACAGAGAAAGGGATTCAGCATGGCTTCTGTGGGATCCCTGCTGACACCTGGGAGAACAGCACACAGTGGGAGGTGTGGACTCTCTGGAAGTTGTCCCACAGTGATGTACCCATCCCTATGAGGCACAGGTGCTGTGCAAATGCTGTTGGCCCTGGAAGGCACAGCTTGTACTCCCTGCTTCCGGCTCCTTCATCTTCCTGAGCTCTGGCTCTCACAGGAATTAGGTGAGAATCTCAGCTACCTCATAGGAGAGGAGCAAGCAGAAAGGCATTGAGAGAAAAAAGCTTGCCACACCCTGGCCATTCCTGCTGAAAGCTGAGTTCATTTGGGAGTGGAAAGACAGTTACCAACCATTACCTAGGTGCCAAGAGGAAGCAGCTTGGCCCCAGCAGGGATTGACATCTCCGTTGGACTCTTAGCTGGAAAGACAGGTTTGTGTCCTGTCTGTCTGTGGGCCAGTGTCTTGAAGCTGATGCTTTGGGATGAAACCTCCTTCCCTCTCCAAAAAAATCCCCTGCCATCACTGAGGTTTTCTATGGGAAGTTGTAGAGCTTTGATTGATCTGCAAGGTGCCTCTTTGAGCAGGAAATATTTTATTCTACTTTCTGTGAGGGAGGAGTGATTTTCTTTGCAAAAAACAAAACAAACAAACAAACAAACAAACAAACAAACAAAAATACTGACCCACTTAAATAATTGGTAGTAGCATTGCACCACAAGCCTAACTAATGAATCTAACTAACTAACTAACTAACTAACTAACTAACTAACTAACTAACATAAATCTAAATCCGTCTTTGCTGACTGAAGGAGGAGTTCCTCTAGAAGAGATCACTGTAGCCTCAGAACTTGTGCCTGCCTCCTGAGCAGCAGTGAGCAGCCTTCTTATGAGTTAATCACCACTTTCTGTGTTTCTTCATTGCTAGCCTGCTCAGGATGCAATGAGATTGGGAGGGTTTTTTGTTTTTTGTTTTTTTTTTTTGTCTGTTTTAAGACCAGAGATACTTTGAATACAAATTCTGGAAATAGTGATGGTTACAGGTGTAGTTACTAAGTGTGTTTGGGATGCCAGACTCATTACAGCCAGCCAGAGCTGTTTTGTGAAAGGAGATTACCCCTGAATTTAGTCTACATTTCAGATTTTCAGCTTCTGTTTTCAAACGAGGCATACTTACACTTGTGTTTTTCCAGACCTCTGTCCAGTATGCTACCACAGGCCATGCCTGGAGATGGGCAACTTGAGGGGGGGGGGGGGGGGGACTGAGATTAGTAATGTTCCTAATGGACCAGAAGAAAGGGGACAGATGTGAGCTGTCTTATGAAAGGCTGGTCTAGGGGTGGTCTTAGGACGAGCTGCAAAGGCAAAGGCAGGAAACACAAAGGTCCCTGCATGAAAAGAGGCTGTCCACAGTGACAAACTGAAGGTGAGAGTGTGTGTGTGGAGGGGGGGGGTGCAGGGAGATCAGGCAAGTTGGCCAGAGGAAGAACAGAGGAAGAAGGCAAGGAGAAGAGGATGGAAGTGGAGGAAAAAACCAAGGGAAAGGAAAGAGGGAGGCAGTTAGGTTGGAGGACAGGTTGTCCTGCCGGCTGTCCTGGCTGTCATCTGCTGACTTCAGGGCAGGCACAGCAAGCTTGAGACCATACCTGGAGCTCCTCCCCTAGAGTTCTCTTTTCTCTTCTTCTCTCCTCTTTTTCCTTTTATTTTCTTTATTCTAAAGGCAGTCAGGCTGTCATGTGCATCCCAGGCTGGCCTCCACTTTCTTATGTGCTGAGGATGTCTTTGAACTTCCGATGCCCTGCTGTTACCTTCCATGCCATTACAGGCACACACTCCCACACCTGTTTTACAAAGTGGGAGGATTAGCAGCAGTTCGTCCTGGCTGCTAGGCAAGTACTCTGCCAGCTGCACTTCCAGCTTCATTCATATTCTTGTAAGCCAAAAGCTAGATGCAGGCTTAGCATTCTTTGAAAAGAAAGTAGGGCTGTAGGGTCTCACAGGGCAGTGGCCCCAGGTCGAAGGAAAAGGTGTTGAATCCAGAAGATGTGGCAGTTCCATGGTAGGAAATGCTATAGGCCTTCATCTCTCTGTTCAGAGGAGCCCTGGGCTTTTCGCAAACAAATGTCATCTGGAAAATCTTTCCTGCCATTTTTAGGCTACCTGCAGCTCTTGAGTTGCTGTTCTCATGACACTTGCCTCCCATCTGCCCAGCCCCAATCCTGCAGGAGACTGTATTATCTAGTTACTGTTTGTAACTGAACAGACTGTGAGTTCCTGAAGGTGCAGACACTTCCTGAATATACTCTCCATGATGTCCCGAGATCCAGCACCAGGCTTAATGTGTAATGAGGGCCAGGTAGTATCTGTAGAATAATTGAATCAGTGGAAGCTATGTGTGATGGGTGGTTGATGGGTGTGTGGGTGGGTGGATGGACGGGTGGATGTGTATTTAGTGTGTATAGATGTGTTGATGGATGGGCTGGTGAATGGGGCAAGGTATGGGTGAATGGACTGGTGGGTGTATGTATAAGTGAACGGGTAGATGTGTGTGTGTGTGTGTGTGTGTGTGTGTGTGTGTGTGTGTGTGTGTGTGTGTGTGTGTGTGATGTCCATGTATACTGAGTGGATGGGCTAATGTATAGGGGAATGTATTAGTGGATGTATGGGTGACTGTCTTAGTCAGTGTTCTATTGCTGGGAAGAGACACCAGGGCCACAGCAAGTTTTATAAAGGAAAGCATTTAATTGGGGCCAGCTTGTATTTCAGAGGTTTAATCCGTTATTGTCATGGTGGGATGCCTGGCAACACACAGGCACACATGCTGTGGGAGAGGTAGCTGCGAGTTCTTCTCCATGTAGACCGATGGGCAGCAGGAAAAGAGAAAGACACTGGACCTGGCGTGAGCATTTGAAACCTCACTCCCCCGCCCCAGTAACAAACTTCTTCCAACAGGGCCATCTCTGCTTCAAGAAAGCCACACCTCCTAAGAGTGCCACTCCCCAGTGGCCAAGCATTCAAATATATGAGCCTATGGGGGCTGTTCCTATTCAACTACTCCAGTAAGTGAGTAGATCCATGATGCAAGAGGCTCCAGGGAAGAGGATGAGAGCTCTGGGGACAGGCTGCACTTCAGTCTAAGGAAGCACTTTCAAACCTAAGCAATAGCCACTGCGATGACACGGTGAGGGATGGTGAACTTTCCAGCATGCATGTACACTGGAGGCCAGATGATGGCTGGTCGTGATGCACTGGGGGAGTGTCCTTCCAGGGAGTGGAGATGGAGACAAACTCTGGGACTGTCCACCTGTTCAATACTCTAGACACAGAGGAGAGTCTTTGGTGCCAGCAGCAGAAAGGTGGTTGGGTGTCTTGGATTACTGTCAAGTAAAATAGCTAATTGATTATTGCTTTATTCTTTACAGTGTATGGTGTGTGTGTGTGTGTGTGTGTGTGTGTGTGTGTGTGTGTGTGTACTACAGCATGCTTGCAGCACTCAGAGGATAACTTGCAGAAGTTGGTTTCTCCTTCTGCTCCATGGGCTCTGGGGATTGCACACAGGTTTGCAGGCTTGGTGGCAGGTGCCTTTACCTGCTCCTTCAACTCGATTCCAACTCATTAAGTTTCCCTTCTTGGTGCAATGAAGAGAAGGCATGACGGTAACATCCTACCTGTAGAGCTTCCTGGCTATTCCTGGGGAACGCTTTGGAAGGAGTCACTGAGTCTTCTCAGCACCGTGAGGCATTGTGGGAGACATTATGATCATTATCTCCATACTACAAGTTGGGAAACCAAGGCACAGAGGTTACATAAATGCTCAAAGTCTCAAAAATTAAATGACAGGAAATAGGACTTGAAGCTAGGCAGCCTCTCTGGCATGTTCCACTTTACTGCCTCTTAGAGCGTGATTGATACTTTTCAACGTTCTATAGTAAAAAAAAAAAAAAAAAAAAAATATATATATATATATATATATATATATATATATGCTCTATTTTAGGTGAGACAAAGTTTTACACAGAGAGAAAATTGTGTGATTTGATTCTTCTGTGACCTCACAGATTTTGTCTATTTGACTGGTCTGGCTCTGAAATCTTCTGCTCTGTTTTTTATTTTTATTTTTTAAAGATTTATTTATTTATTATGTATACAGTGTTCTGCCTGCACGCCAGAGCCAGAAGAGGGCACCAGGTCTCATTATAAATGTCTGTGAGCCACCATGTGGTTGCTGGGACTTGAACTCAGGACGTTTGGAAGAGCAGTCAGTGCTCTTAACCTCTGAGCCATCTCTCCAGCCCCCTTATTTTTAATTAGTGTAGTTACATATAAAAGCAAATTGTTATTGTTGTTTGAGACATGGTCTCATTATACACCTTTAGCTAGCCTGGAATTCACACAGATCCACCCGCTAGGATGGATCTTTCCAGTGCTAGGATTAAGGGCATGTGCCACCACCGGCTGGCCAAAAGTTCTATTATTGAGGCTGCATATAATGTTACATTTTCCTCATTCATTGTGTCTTATCATTTGTAATGTGAAGGATTCTTTGTTCTAAATACCCTGTGTTCGGATAGTAACATTCCCTTCCCACTTTCTGTTTGTGTCTCCTGCTTCCCCTCGCCCACTCTTAACCTTCTCTCAATAACCACTTAGTTATATAAAGAGCATATCCCCTCATTTCATTTTTAATTCCATCTTTCTGATGTTGCTTCCTAGTAAATGAGACAATTTGGATCATTCTGGGCTGCTGTTTGCTTTTCATATCTGACTATTGTTTCCATTTTATTTATAGTTATAATGATATATTTTATATTATCCCCCATTCTTGACTTTTAAAATTATGTTGTTTCAAATTTGTTCTTTGATGATTTCACACATGTATACAGTGTTTTCTGGATGAGATTACCCTCCACTCCCCTGCACCAGTTCTGATCTCCCCTAGTTTGCTTTTTTTGCTTGCTTGTTTTTTCTTTTTTCTTTTTCTTTCTTTCTTTCTTTCTTTCTTTCTTTCTTTCTTTCTTTCTTTCTTTCTTTTTGTTTGTTTGTTTTTGTTTTGAGCACTTGGGATTTTCTTGTTTTTCCACCACACAAATGGATGTTTCATTTTCTCTTGTCTTATAATCTAGGGCATGCAACTCTCTACTTGGAGAAAAATACTAAGTGCCTGCTTCAGCAAGTCAGTCTGTTCCCTGCACCTCCTGTCTCTCCGGACTGTACAGATTCTCCACTCTCCCCTCCCTGCTGCCTCTACCTCCCTTAACGTTTCTCTCTCTTTTTTCTTTCTTTTTACTAACTTGTTCATTTTACATCCCAACCCCAACCTCACTCCCTCCTTTCCTCCGGTCCCACCCTCCTACCCACTTCCCCCATATCTGGCCCCCCACCCAAGCCCCGGGTACCAACCCATCCTGGCACATCAAGTCTCATCAGGACTAAGTGCCTCTTCTTTCACTGAGTCAAGACATGGCAGCCCTATTAGGTAAACAGGATCCAGATGGAGGCAACAGAGTCCAAGTCAGAGACAGCTCCTGTTCCAATTGTTAGGGGCCCCATTTGAGGATCAAGAGCCTATCAGCTTTTATCTGTAGGGAGCTTAAGATCAGCATGTTCTTTGGTTGGTGGTTCAGTCTCCACGAGCCTAGGTTAGTTGGCTATGCAGGTTTTTTTTGATCTCTCCAGCTCCTTCAATTTTTTCCCTAACTTTTCCACAAGACTCCCTGAGTTCTGCCTATTTGGCATCTTTAGTATCTGCATCTGTTTCCATTAGCTGCTGGATGAAGCTTCTCAGATGACAATTATGATAAGTTCCTGTGTGCAAGGATGGCAGAGTATCAATAGTGTCAGGGGTTGGGTCTCTCCCATGGCGTGGGTCTCAAGTTGGGCCAGTCATTGGTTGGCCTTTCCCTCAATCTCTGCTCCAACTTTTATCCCTGAACATCTTGTAGGCAGGAAAAAAAATTGGGTTGAGGGTTTTGTGGATGGGCTGGTGTGCCCCTCCCTCCACTGGCTATGGAAGATGTGGAGTGAAGGGAACACTCCTCCATTGCTGGTAGGAGGGCAACCTTGTAAACCACTTTGGAAATCAATCTAGCAGCAGTTTTTCAGAACATTGGAAATAGTTCTACCTCAAGACCCAGCTATACTTCTCCTGGGCATATACCTAAAAGATGTTCCAGCATACCACAAGGACACTTGCTCACCTATGTTCATAGCAGCTTTATTTATAATAGCCCAAAACTGGAGACAACTCAGATATCCTTCAACTTTTCTTTTTTCTTTTTAAATCACCAGACATTTAAAACCTTTCTTCTCTTCCCCATGTGGTCTTTCTCTAAACTTCAGGTTTTGCAGAGACAGCTTCTTGCTTTCTGGATATTTAGTCTTTAATTTGCCTTAACAGAGACACCCACCCATCCCCGAGGCAGTTTATCTCCAGGCATCTGAACTCAGCTTCTTATCTTTTCTCATCTAGTAAACAATCTCTCTCCTCCACTACTCTCCCATCTATTAACCCATTAGACAAAAACAAAAACGAATTGCCTAGTTAGTCATATGTTGCCTGTCTTCAACAACTTACTAACTTACTCTCTTTTGGCTCAGCAAACATGACAGACACCTCAGCTGGAAACCAGTTCTATGGCCTTCCTATCCCACCCAACTTTGTGTCCCCTCATCAAGGCCAATTTGTGCTGCCCAGATAGTCTTGGACATGTGACCTTCCAATGAAGTTGGTCTTCAGAGGCTACATGTTCAGAGAAAACTGGCCCATCTTCTCCTAATAGTTCCCCAGTTAGAGGTGGAACTTCATGTTAAGTCCCACTTTTTTTTTTTTAAGTCCCACTTCTTTAAAAACTATTTACTTGTCTCATTTTGAGAAAGGACCTATTGTATCCCAGGCTGGTCTTGAACTTGCTGTGTGGTCAAGGATGACTTTGAATTTCTGATCCGTTTTTTACCTCTAGGGTGCTAAGATTATTGGCACATGCCTCTGCACCCAGTTTATGTGATCTGGGGGTTGAACTCAGGGCTTCCTGCACACTAGGCAATGTACCAACTGAGCCACATCCCCAGCCCTATGGACTCATATTCCCTCTCCTCTCCTTTTACAATTTTTACCCAACCCCCATCATCACAGAAAGGGCAGAGCTACCAGCCCCTGACCTTGGGGGACACCCAGAGACTACAACCAAACCCAGACAGGAGGAACCCTCAGTCTGTATCAGTAGATGAGTGCAATGGAATCATGGAAGGAAGAGAGGACCCCGGCAGAACCAATGCCCTGTCAATCACGGACACACTCTAGACCACTTTGGGGCCCCAGAACAATCTCATCCACCCCACTAGGGAACTTGTTGGAGATACTGTGGCCCCATCTCAGACCTACTGAGTCAGAAACTGGTGTGGCAATATGAACTTTATCAATGCTCTTTCCAGGGTGTTCTGATGTGTGCTCAGGTGTGGAGACCACTACTGTAGACCATCTTCATTTAGTAGGTGGGGAAATTGAGTCTAAAGTTAGGGAGAGAACATGTAAGAGCACACACACTGGTCTGGTGTCCAGGATCCCAGAGCTCAGGGCTTGGCTCTTGCCACCAAACCAGGCTGCCTCACTTTGTCTTGTTACCATTATTTCCTCCCCTAAATCAGAAAGGACCTATTTGTCAACCAATCTGAAAGCACTGGGGTTGAATCTCCATTCTTTCAAAGGTGCTGATTTCCCTGGGGGATTGCCAAGATTAACAAAACACGGCTTCTCATCATTTCTATAGGGCTCTGGGCTGCAAGAGTGAGCCAGGCTTGCATTGCATTTCACCAGAGGCAGCTCTGGCAGTCATGTAATGCGATCGCTCCTCCTGGGCTCCCACGTTGGTGCCTCAATACCCTGTACATGTGGTTCAGTTTCCTCTGTGCATGGGAGAGGACATGTGAGTTCATGCCACTGATGCCAGGAGGGCCCAGAAACTCAGACACTGCTCAAAAGTCCAGCATTGCTGCTTTTCTTGTTCAGATTTGTATTTGTCCAGCATCTTCCAAATGTGCTTTGTAATTCCTGGCCAGAATTCTTTTGTTTCTCTCTCTCTTTGCCTTCCTTCTCCCTCCACCCTCTTAGTTTTTCAAGACTGTTTTTACATTTAGCTTTGGCTTTCCTGGACTTGCTTTGTAGATCAGGCCTTGAACTCACAGAGATCCACCTGCCTCTGCCTCCCTGAATTCTGGAATTACAGGACTTCATGTTTCTGCCCAGATGTTTCTCTTTTTCAATCAAAATCATCAATAATATAAAAAGTGCTTAACCCTTTACATTACCTGGTAAGAGCCTTTTCTGACTGCTAGCAGAGACACTCTTCCTACTGAGTTTTAAGAAGTCAACTTTCTGGTTTACTTTTATTTGTACATGTGTGTGTGAGTGCATGCATGTACACTCTGTGTGTGTGTGTGTGTCTGTAAGCTCAGTTTTCTTAACCAATATATTTTATTATGAGCTTATTAACCGATCATACATCCCTTATAACCCGACTAACCAAAACAATAGGAAGAGGATTAAAGAATAACAAAACTGTAAGGATATCTGTTCTGTGGAACAATTCTCTTGGCGTAATCAGCAGGATTTCTTTTGCTGGAACCTGGAGTAACCAGAATCTAGAACCTCAGCAGGAGTCTGGAGTCCCGAAGCCTTCCCTCCAGTGGTTCTCTCTAGGAGCATCTCAAAATGCAGTGATGAACAGCCAAAACTATCCCTAGTCTCAAAAGGCCCCGCCTCCAGTTTTGGGCTCATTTATATAGCTCCTCCCAGAGTCTGTTTACGGGATCTTTTCAGCTGGCAGCAATCAAGCTCCCGAGGTGGCTTGTCTTCTAGTGGATTAACCTCACCTGTTCTCACAAGACCATTCTGATCCCACATGGGATCATAACAAAAACAGGCTTATCTCTCCATCATATGTCTATACCTGTGCATATGAATTTGTGCATATGTGGATGCACGTATATGGTCAGTAGATGGCAGATGCTTTAGTGTCACTCCTCAGGTGCCATCCCCCTTTACTTGAGATAAGTCTCTCACTAGCCTACTATCTCACCAAATAGGCGAGGCTATCTGGCCAGCAAGCTCCAGGGATCTGGCTGTCTAAATCTGCCATCTCTCCATCTGTGGGGCTTGGCCATGCTCAGTTTTTATGTGGGTGCTGGCGATTTGAAGTGAAGTCCTCACACTTGCCAGGAAGTGCTTCAAAACAGCCATCTACCCAGCCCTATTGTTTGCTTGTTTCCTTGTTGAGACCACCTATTTTAGGGGCTGGAGAGATGGCTCAGGGATTAGGAGTACTTGCAGAGGATGGAGATTAGTTCCCAGGATACCACAACCACCTGTATCAGCAGTTCTAAAGGATCTGATGCCCACTTCTGGCCTCTGAAGGCACTGCCAAAGTGTGGTGCACATTCACATGCCCAGGAAAACACACACACACACACACACACACACACACACACACTCTCTCTCTCTCTCTCTCTCTCTCTCTCTTAATATTAAATAAATCTATAAGAAGAATAGCACCAATCCTAGCAGGGATGACTTGGTGTCTCTTGGTCTTGGCTTGCCTCTCCTTAACGTTTAGTGGTTTGGGAATCTTTTCTTGTACTTGGCGGCTATTTTTATATCATCTTTGGAGAAATGTCTGCTCAAGTTTGTTTGGCTAGTTTTATCCTGCAGATGTTTTTGTGTGTTCTAGATATTAATGGCTCTGTAGAAAGTGTCTTAGTTAGGGTTTTATTGCTGTGAAGAGACACCATGACCATGGCAACTCTTATAAAGGAAAACATTTAACTGGGGCTGGCTTACAGTTCGGAGAGTTAGCACATTATCAGCATGGCAGGAGCACAGCAGCATGCAGGCAGACATGGTGCTGGAGAGGTAGCTGAGAAGCCTCCATCTGGATGGTCAGGCAGGAGGAAGAGAGAGCCATACTGGGCCCTGCTTGGGCTTCTGAAACCACAGAGCCCATCCCCAGTGACACACTTCCTCCAACAGGTCACATCCACCCCCAAAAGTCCATACCTCCCAGTAGAGCCACTCCCTATGAGCCTATGGGGGTCGTTTTCATTCAAAGCACCACAGGAGGTAATGTTCAAATATTCCCTCCCATTTTTGGTGACTTCTTTCTTTGCTGAGAGTGTTCTGTGGTTCACATACCTTTTCATTTTGATGTAATTTATTGCTTGATCCAATCTCATGAAGCTGTCTCTTATTTTTTTCCTATCAGTTTTGCCCTTTTTAAATTTTGATATTTCAATGTTTGGATAATTTTGAGTTAACATCCACCTACAGTATAATGGAAGGTCCAGTCTCACTTTTTTGCCTGTGGGTGTTGAGTCTCCCCGTGTGTGTGTCCTTGTTACCTTTCACCCACATGCTCTAGCGTTGACGTCATTTATTTGGGATGACACTATGCGTGCTAACACACGTGTGTGTCTTCTCCTGTCTAGGAAGCATCACACTGTTCGCATTCATCACCATCGTCCTGGGATGCTTGAAAGTCGCATACTTCATTGGATTTTCAGAGTGCTTGTCAGCGACGGAGGGAGTTTTCCCGGTCACCCATGCAGTGCACACACTGCTGCAGGTAAACCATTGGTGTTCGTTCATGGTACCTCTGCTCCTGTGCAGTGTCCTGAGGTGTGTAAAAGCCCGCAACACCAACACATCTAGCTGACAAGAGTCAAATTCAGAATGATCCCATGGCTCCCATCAGGAAAAAGAAGCTGGTCCAGTCACTTCTCTGGACCACTGGGACTCTTTGCTCCCTGTCTTGTGGGCTGGAACCTTTTTAAAAATATTTTTTTATTTTTTATTTTTTAAACATATTTTATTAATTTATTCATTTTACATCTCAATTGTTATCCAATCCCTTGTATCCTCCCATTCCTCTCTCCTTCCCATTTTCCCCTTACTCCCCTCCCCTATGACTGTGACTGGGCTGGAACCTTTCAAGAACACTGTGAGTTTCTTGTTTTTAGAATGGATGATGAACTTAGTTTCTCTAAGAAGTAAGAGTTTGATAGGTGTTATTTAAATACACAGCTCACAGGCAGAAAACATACCTCCCGACTGGCCTTAGCGGGACTGTCTGGTGGCTGGGAGTTACCTGATGAGGAAGTCATGGCTGGAGTCTGTTTAGCACTTTAGGATATACAAAGTGCTTTCATGTTTTGATTTTATGCTCCCTAACTGGTATCACTATTTTTTTTTTTTTGGAGGCTATAGAATTGTTAGAAGGTGGGTCTTGGCTGGTGGAAATAGGTTTCTGGGCTGGGATTTTGATGGCTCCCAGCACAGCCACTGGGTCTGGCTTTGTTCTGGTCTCTTTCTCTGCTTTCTGATCTGACAAGCCTCTGTCACACACTCTGGACACCATGAACCCTGCCATGCAGGCCTAAAACCTTATGAAACGGAGACAGCACAAGCCTTTCCTCTTTTTTTTTTTTTTTTTTTTTTTGAATTTTAAAGATTATTTATTTATGTATTTTTAAAATTAATTTATTCATATTACATCTCAATGGTTATCCCCTCCCTTGTATCCTCCCAAGCCTTTCCTTTTTAAGCTGTTTCTGTCAGGGATTTTGGTCCAGTTGATGCTAAGTAACAAATACAGTGGCCACTGATAGATGAACGGATGGAGAAAGATGCTATGTATTTATGATGGAATAGTATTCAACCATAGCAGTGAGGAAATTCCATCACAGATAGCAACACAATGCAACTGGAGGATGTTACATTCAATGAAATCAATCCAGTAGGAAGACAGATCTCATGCAGCCCAGATTGGCCAGGAAGCCATTGAACTTCTGATCTCTCTGCTTCTATCTCTGAAGTTCTGAGATTACAGGCTTGCGTGTGACTACTTTGGATTACACAGTGCCGGAGATTGGGACACAGAGCCCCTTACATGTAGTGCACTTACGAACTGCACTACATCCTGGATAGCCAAGCATAGAAAGATAAAAACTGTGTTTTCACATATACATGGATAGTAAAAGGCTGATCATGTGGAAGTGCAGGACATCCTGGTGACTACCAGAGCCTGGGAAGCTGTAGGTGTGTAAGGCCTTGTGAGAGGATGCTTGCTGCTTGCCGGGGTCAGAAGGTAGCTGGACAGGAACAATAATGTTCTGCCGCACAGGAGAGGGACCAACTATAGGTGGCAGAAATTAATGGAATATTTTCAAGTAACTAGTAGAATCTGGGTGTTCTCAACATAAAGAAATGTGGCTCAGCAGTTAAAGGCACTGCTGTGCAACCCTGGAGACCTGACTCACAGCCTGGAAACCATGAAACGGTGGAGGGAGAAAATCATGCTCACAAAGTTTTCTCTTGACCTCTACACATGCCTATGCCCATGCACACACACACACACACACACACACACACACAGAGAGAGAGAGAGAGAGAGAGAGAGAGAGAGAGAGAGAGAGAGAGAGAGAGAGAGAGAGAAAGAGACAGAGACAGAGAGACAGAGACAGACAGAAAGACAGAGAGACAGAGCGAGACAGAGAGAGAGAGAGAGAATGACCCTATTTGCTCACTGCTCACTGTACAAACAGAAAGTGCATTGCACAGCATAGCTAATCAATAACAAACATATTTTAACATAAGAACAGATGCTATACCAACCTTTTCTCTAAGTCTTTCTTATTTTATATATTTCAGCCATATAGTATGATGTTTTCACATATGTACACATGGTAGGTGATTATAATCAGGAAAATTGTTATAATTAGTACCTCAGTCTCCCTTCTTGGTCTTACTATGGTGAGAACACCTATAAGCCAGTGCCAGCAAGCCTGCAGTAGACAACACAACATCCCAGCTGCAATCCTTATCTTAGCCACCAGATCTGCATACAGCCATCCTGCGTGCTTGCCACTTTGGGCCCTTTGCCTGCATCTTCCCACTCCGCCCCCGACTCGGTCTCTGTTCTTCTGTGTATTCAAGTCTTCATTTTTGAGATTCCATATATGGTGGGCTCATGCATTGTCTGTCTCCCTGTTCCCAGCATATTTCACTTAGCATAACGTCCTCCAGGTTTGTCCGCATTGCCATAGATGATAGAATTCAGCCTCCTGGTTTTCTGAAGAGTAACTGGAGCTCGGAGAAGACCGGAGCTTACATCCTGGCAAGAAACAAAGATGTTTCCTCCTTCTGAGTCACCCTGGAAGACCATGAACTTGGCCTTTCAATGCTAATGTAATAATATCCTCAGTCATGTGTAGCCCCACAGCTACAGTGGGCATCCTCAGTCATGTGTAGCCCTTCATCCACTGTAGAAATCCTGTGACCTGATTCTGTATGGCTTGGTGCTCTGATCTGGGTGGCAAAGCATAGATAGAAGAGAGTATCTGGCCAGTGTGAGGGGGGATACTCTGTCTGCCAGGGCACTGTCCCAAGCTGGAGCCGAGGTGGTGAGTCATAGTCACTGGAAGAGGATATTGTGAGGCAAGCGATCTTTCCACATGTGGGGTGAGAGAGGAGGTGTAGGTCCAAGGAGCTGAGGTAGGCAGTGGCAACCTGGAGTCACAGCTTTTTTTTTTTTAAGATAAGGCTTCTTAGCTTGGACCGTGACTGGTGCTGACTGAGGCTATCAGTATGACCTTGGGTAATTTCCTTAGTCTCCCTGGGCATTACAGGAGTTACCTGTGAAGAGGGGACAATCAAAAAGGGAGGGCTATTAGGATTCTGCCCGAGTCTGCCTACCTGTGATGTCATAGCCTACCTGCCACTGGGCGTGGTCCTACCCATTATATAAAAGGACAGACCCACCTTGCTCCTCTCTCTCGCCTCTTTTTCTCTTCTTCCCTCTTCTCTTTCTGTCTCTATCTCTCTGTTTCTCTCTGGCATACTCCTTTCCATCTTTTCCTTTCTCCCCTTGCTCATATGATAAACCTCCCACTATCATACCTATTATGTGGCACATATTTCATATCTCGTATTTCATTGGCGGTACTTTCTGCCATGGGCTTGCTGTGTTGACAAAAGGTGTTAAGCATGAACTGAGCTTCGCATAAGACTCGTGTGCAGGAAGCATTAGTGAAATCTGAGGGCCTCTCCTAGGAGGTTGGGCCCCATCTTGAGGGGAATTGTGAGTCACTGAGGGCCTTAGGCAGAGGAAGGGCTTATACAGAAGTGTATTTTCAAAATATTCACATTGGTGGGTACAGATCTCTATTTTCCTAACTTGGGCATTTGGTAAGGCAATCAGTTGACTGCTCTGTGGCCTTGGACACACACTTATTGTGTGCTCTGCTACAAGATGGCTAGAGAATGAGAAGCAGATAGTTTAATAATAAAAACTGCTCATGTTGAAATTGTGATCAGAGCACAGAGCACGGAACTTAGACTCCTGCCTGTCTTGAGTGGGTCTTTCAGTAGTGGTAAGCGCAGCCATCACATTACTGTATGACCATCCCTATCATCCACCTCCAGAACCTTCTCATCTTGCAACAAAAACTCCCTCCCCCTTAAACAATCTCCCACCTACCACTCCTCACAGCCCCCACTTGACTCTCTGTCTCTGTGAGATAGTCTGGATTCTATGTAAGTCTAGCTCTGCCATATTATGTCCCTTGTGGTTGGTTTACTTACTCAGTGTGATGTCTTCAGGTTGTAACATGAAATAGAAAATATCCTCTTTTGGGCTGGAGAGATGGCTCAGAGGTTAAGAGCACTGTCTGCTCTTCCAAAGGTCCTGAGTTCAATTCCCAGCAACCACATGGTGGCTCATAACCATCTATAAGGAGATCTGGTGCCCTCTCCTGGTGTGCGGGCACATATACAGACAGGACATTGTATACATAATAAATAAACCTTTAAAACAAAGGAAATATCCTCTTTTGAAAGCTGAGTCAAATACAACTGTGTGTGTGTGTGTGTGTGTGTGTGTGTGTGTATGTGTGTGTACACCCCACATTTTGTCCAGCCATTTATCTGTTGGTTGCACATAGGTGGTTCCTCTCTTGACTGTGGGACTTCCAGCCGTATGGAAAGTATGCATATGTGTGTATATGCACGCACACGCACATGCATGCATAGTTAGGCATGTGCACATCTTTTAGCAGCCATGTGTCATAGTCATCTTCTCTATTACTGTGGAAAAATACTGAGCAAAAGAAATTGGGGGCAGGGCTTATTAGATCCACCGGTTACAGCCCATCATTGAGGGAGGGCAGGGCAGAAATTCAAGAGAGGAACCTGGAGGCAGAGAGCATGGAGGGACACTTCTAACTGGCTTGCTCTCTCTAGTTTGCTTACTTAAGAGCTTATTTTTCTTTTATGTGTATGAGTGATTTGTCTGCATGATTGTCTGTGTTCATGGAGGCCAGAAAATGGCATTAGAACTCCTGGAACTAGCATTATGAACATCTGTGAGCTACCATGTGGGTGTGGGGAATTAAATCTTGTTCCTCTGGAAGAGCCACCAGTGCTTTTAACCACTGTGCCAATGCACTTTCCCGCACAGCCTGGGCACAACTTCTTAAGGATGACACCGCCCACAGTGGCCTGGGGCCTCCTACATCAATTAACAACCATGAAAATGCTTCACGACCATGGCCCTAGCCCAGTCTGATGGAGGCAATTCCACAACGGAGGTTCTTCTTCCCTCCGAGGCTCTGAGTTGTGTCAAGTTGGCAGCTGAAGCTAACTATGACATTGTCTATTTTGTGTCTTGAGACAGATTTCTCACTTACCTGGGTCTTGGCAATTCAGCTAGGTTATCTTCTCAGTGGGCCCCGGGAAGTCGGCTTTTGTGTGGGCCCTGGGGATTGAGCTCAGCTCCTTATGCTTGCACAGTAAGTTGTTATTAATTAAGCTGTCTCCTATGTGATAGAGTTCATTTCTAGTTTTAACCTTCCTGGTATGTAAAAATTGTATATATTCTTTGACAATTTTATGCACGTGTATAACACACTCTGGTCACGTTCACTTCAACCCTCTCCGATCCCGACGCACTCACACTAACACTTCCCTCCTCCAACAAGTTCCCTCCTATTTTCATGTCTTTTTATTTTTGTTTGGTCATTGTTTTGTTCAACACAGGGCCGGCCATGTGAACGCTGGGACCTGAAACACTCCGGGTCCCAAGCATTCAGATCCACTTGGGGATAGCCGGTGCCAGCGTCTGTGCCCCTCCTTCTCTCCTGCATTGTTAGTGATGACATGGCCAGGGGTGGGATAGCATACCTTGGAGTCCAAAGGAGGCCAATCCAAACCAACACTGCTCTTCACTGAAAGTGCTCGGCCTTGGGTTTCTGGATGTCGGTGCAGAATAGCTGTTCAATGAAAAATCACTGGCCCAAACCTGACAATTATGACTAAAACAACCACTGGGTGGGTTTCGTGACATACAGACTGATGCCCCATGCCTATCCCTATCCCAGAGCAGACATCCTCAATCCATTGCAGCACAGCTCCATCTACAGCAGATAGCACCAGTCAGTTCTAACTGTAGCTTTTTTAGGAGACACCCTCAATCAAATACAGATCTCCATCTGTAGCAGACATTCTTAATTAATTGCAGCACTCTTTCCTCCTGACTTGGGAGGTCCCACCTTGCTTCTCACTGGATCACTATTCCTGCTGTAGAATGGCTCTGCTGGCATAAGGAAAGTCATCTGCTTTCCCCCAGTTTTATAACTTCTCAAGGGTACAAACAGAACAGCCGTTTCCCCACTAATGTATCTTGCTTTATTTCCATCTAGGTCTATTTTCTCTGGGGCCATGCTAAGGATATTATCCTGTCTTTCAAAACACTGGAAAGGTAAACAAAAATGCAAACAATTGCTTTACATGTTGGTTGATACTTGTTTCGATTAGATGTTAGAACAGACCAGACTCAGTAGCGGTATCCAGCTGGGGCTATAAACCCCGAGAGCAGATTTCTGCTCTGCCCCAAAAGCAAATCCCTTCCAGCACGTCAGTCTCTTCTGAGCCATGCCTGGAAGACAAAAATTTCCCTTTCAGGGCCCTCAGTTTGCATCTGTGAAGTAGGGTACAGTGAGGTGGCTACCTCTGAGGATAACTGATACACAGTGTCCATCAAGTGTTGGGTCTGCCACCAGTTCTCCTTGGTTGTTATGGGGTCAATGGAAGAAGTCTGGAAGGAAGGGGCCAACTGTCCAGGGGCAGCTTAGCTATGGATGGACCAAGGACTCAACAACTGCTCTATGAAAAGATCCAGTATTGGGTACCCTTCCCATGGGGGGGGCATCAACACCTCCCTTCCAGCAGTTGAGATGACCACTGGCCTTGAGCGGATTGGTTGACATATGACTAATCATGCTGACATCTCACCACGAGGTATAACAGCTTCAACAGGCTGCAGACATAGAGATCGAGTCTATAACCAAGTGCATCCTTTGCGGCTCCAGTTTGCACAGGGCTAGTAGCCTGGTGCTGTGGGGAGGGTGGTATGATACTGAGGTGTCCTTGGCTGAGTGAGAGGCACCCTGGAGTTCTCATCCACCATGTGGCCTGTGCAGGAGCCTTGGCAGTGATCTTGAACCTCGGTGTCAGGAATACCAGAAGCCCCACCTCATGGGCATGGTGGGCGGGGCATGAAGTGTTCTCGCCTGGTTCCCCAAGGGAGAAGTAGTCCCAGAGATCCAGGACTTACAGAAGCCATCACTGATAACTTTTGGGGTCGGTGAAGTGGCCCAGTTGGTACAGTGCTTGTCTAGCATGCATGGCCCTGGCCTCAAACCCTGATACTGAATAACCATGCATGGTGGCATTTGTCTGTAACCCCAGAGTTGGAAATCAGAGGCAGGAGTCAAGGGTCATTCTTGGCTATGTAGGGATACTGATATTGAGGCCAGCCCTGGCAAAGGCTTCCAAGCCCATTATCACATCTGGTCTATCCCTACTTCAGTGTGAAGGTACACTTCCCATCTGCTGATGTGTTGAGCAAGATGGCGAACATGTTCATTTCTACCACCCTGAGATTTTAGATGCCAACCCTCTTTAGGAAAAGTGGAAGATGAGGCAGTCCCAAGAATGTGTCATGGCCAAGGCTGGAGCTGAATCCAAGGTGCCCCTCTAGAGAGGGCTGGCCTCACTTGTTGGCTCCCAGTTACTATGTCAGCAGCTCTGGGCTGGGTCTGTGGGCTTCTGAACTTGCTAACCTCTTGTGTGACCTATATGAATGCCTCCATCCTGTCATTTCCTTTGTCAGTAGCTTCTCTTCAGAGTTCCATCCATCTCTTTCTCCAGATACACAGTTGAGAAGAACCATGGTTCTTCACACATCCTAGAAAGCACAGATGGATACCAGCAATGACTCCTGGCATGCATTCTGCCACTGTGCTCTAGGTGTATAGGCACTAAGTGTAGGGAAGGCCTCAGGCCTGGGGCATGACATTTGCCCTGAGCTTGAAGGACTTTTCCCCCCTCTAAAGTGGCCTTAGAAGGCTATGGCTTTCAGACTGGTGCATGGCCAAACAGCATGACCCTTGGCAACCTTACACTGCTACTGTGGCTTCAGCACGCTCGTGATTGGACAGTGCTTCATGGATCAGGGAAAGGAGAGACAGAAGGGCAGCTGTGTGCACTATAATAAAAGGAAAGCCACCTGCCAGAGGTAATGACATTGTCCAGGCTATATTAAAAAAGCTGGCTGTGAGCTGTAGCGATAGGAAGGCACAGGGCCAGGCTGATGGACAGGCATCCATGTTGTCTGTTTTTTTTTTTTCTTCCTACATTAGTTCTGGCAGTTGGGCAGATGCTAAAGATGGCCATATCAAACAGAAAGGTGCTTTCTGCCCTGACTCTTGGCAGGCCTGGGTTCAGCTGGGGTAGACACTCAGGAGAGAGGCATGGAGGGTCTGCGACAGACATATTTCTGTTTTTCCATAAGTGAATCATGGATAATTGGTCTCTGAGCTGGACAGGGAAGCATGCACAGCTGCCTCTGGGTAAGGCAGGGGAGTACCCACAACTGCCTTTAGGCTCTCCTCCCCAGTCTACCTAGGATGCCTCTCCTGGATAGCCAGGCTGCTGTGCCTGGGCAATGCCCAGAAGCTACCCAGGCAGATACAGTTTAATCTGCAGCCACATCGGGGTGCAGGAGATTCACAGCAGGCAGGGATCACATGGAGACCATATGTCCTTCCTGCCTCCCTTCTAGTCCCTAGTCTAATGTCCAACCTCCCATGTCCCCTCCTCCTGGTAAGCTGGCTTAGAGGCAAAGGGCAAGACTCTGGACTAAGATTCTTCTCATCATTTCAGTGTGGCCACTTGAGAATTTCTGAGCCTAACTGAGACTCCGGAAGCCCAGAGTGTCATCCGGAGCAGGCCTCTGCCGTGTTACACTCTGTCATCCTCAGTGGGTTGGGGTTTCATTCCATGATGGTTGGTCACAAGCACAAGGTGATGGGCACAATCTCTGCCTTCATGTCTCTCACTCGACTGTTGAAGGAGTCAGTGTTGGAAGGAAAAGGGGCCCACAAAGAGGTTTTTATTATCTTGTACCACCATTATTATATCGCCAAATAAGCAAAATCTTTTCAGTAATGCCGCATGGATTACACGTTATATGCCCCTAGCAAGAATGGCCAAGGCCAGCTGCAAAAGAAGCCATGAGACAGTGTATGTGTGTTGTGTTGTGTTAGTGTCTTTGTGCAGAGGTGGGAATGCAGAAGCAATGGATGGTGATTTTTGGGCTGGTCAATCAACAGGGAGTGTATACTTGCTGTCCACATCTCCTTCATTGCTCTCTCTCTCTCTCTCTCTCTCTCTCTCTCTCTCTCTCTCTCTCTCTCTCTCTCTCTCTCTCTCTGTTTTCCCTTTGAAGAAAGAGTGGGCTTTGGGCATGATTGCTTGGCTTTAGTAAATTTTCTTCCCTGCATTCCTGCTCCCAAGATGCAGTGTCTTTGATGTTCCATGGACAGGCAAGTTCAAGGCGAAGGCAGAATGCCAAGATTCTATGACCCTCAGCCAGCTGGACCAGTGGCTGAGAGAGGAGAATTGTGTGTGTGTGTGTGTGTGTGTGTGTGTGTGTGTGTGTGTGTGTGTGTGTGTACACATGCACTGGATGTCTCTGTCTTACCCAGGACCAGTCAAGAGAAGGTGTCTGGTATTTGCGGTTTTCAGGTTTGGGGTGATCCACTCGGTGTTCACGAACCTGCTGCTGTGGGCCAACAGCGTCCTGAATGAGTCAAAACACCAGCTGAACGAGCACAAGGAACGGCTCATCACTCTGGGCTTCGGGAACATCACCATAGGTAAGGAAGCCTTCCCAGTGCTGGACCATCCAGGTCCCTGGGGAGCCACCCGAGTGGACAGTCCAGCTGGGGATGGTTCCTCTAACCCCACAGCCCTGCATTCTCCCTCCCCAAGGCAGTAATTATAGGCTTCACTTGGCTTGGGCATGTGGCGGTCCAGGGTTATGATTTGGGTGTCTGTCTCTCACAGCTCATTGGCTGGAGAACTCTGTGCCTATTTTCCACGGTGGAAGATTGGTGGTTTTCTCTGTTGGCATTTTAATTAGGCCTCTCTCAGCAAATCTTTCTTCTGAGAGGTTGAGCCTGAGAGATCCGAGGAGCTCTCAGCTAGCCTTTTGCACATGAAAGTTTTTTATTTTTTATTTTTTATTTTTAGCTGACTGCATTTGGCTCATTATTTAGGCTCCCTCATCTTTATTTTTTCTTTGCTCTGCTGGGGAAGACAGCTTGGGGTTGGTGTTAATTTTCACATTGTCTCCTGGCGTTCTTGAGTTCTTGAGCGTGTATGACGTTACTGTATCTGCTTAACGACACCTGGACGGAGAAAAAGGGCAGGTGGAGTGCAGCGCACTGGGAATTAGAGGGCTTGAGTTTTGCTCTGTTCTCCTCAGTGCTAGCTGTGTGGCCTTTGGAGGTTATTCAACCTCTCTGGGCCTGCCTTTCCTCTTTATAAAGTGAGAGGACTTGAAACCCCCCATGCTTTTAAAGATCCTTCTGGCTGTAGCCTTGTGCGAGTGGGGCTGGGCAGATACAGGCTATCTGAGGCCACAGGAGTGACTTCTATAGCCCTCTCGTGAGAAGGGCTCTCTGTCTTTGGCTTCATTCCCTCCTTGGTAACAATGGCAGCCACAGCAGTGACAGTTTCATAATAGAAGTGAACTTTTATTAGGCACTTCCTGGCTTTTATTAGGCACTTGTTGACTATCTGGCAGGGCTTTAAGCATTTACAAGGTTCACTGACTCCTTCCTGGCCTTACTCTGTGGTGGGCAGTATTAACTCTTAATAGGTAAAGACAAGGAGCTGCTGAATAGTGATGCGCCCGAGGCTGCACAGCCACTGAGAGACTGAAAGTTTCTAGCCAACTCATGCCATGCTAGCAGTGTCCAGGTGAGAACTTTTTCCAATCAGAAGGGGCATTTCCCACAGAGCCCTGAAAAACATAGTCTAAACACACACACACACACACACACACACACACACACACACACACACACACACACACACACACACCCTGTATTCACAGAGAAAAATAGAAGCACAGAGGAGCAAGATCTAAGAGAAAGCTCAGACCCCCACTGCTTGCTACCTTTCTGGCTTATTCGCTTTGGGATCTTTCCTGTTTATGGATCAACTTGTCACTGACCCTCTGTCTCTTACACAGGATGGGTTATAGTCTCAATCCTCTTTAGAAGCCTGCTTTTGAAGTTCAAGGGTATATCTCTACAACACTGTTCATAAAGGAGCCATTACATGTTAACATATGGATAGAACATGGCTGATGCTATTATGGGAGTGAGTCCTCACTTCTTTCTCTATGTAGCCATGTCGTTAAACGTGATGATGATTGTGGCTCATGTGCATTTTGGGTCTAGCCTCCAGGTCCAGGCTGGGGGAGGGGCTTGTAAGTCTCCTTACCGCCTGAGCTGATGGCTGTCTTTTGTGCTCTTCCCACTGCCCTAGTTTTGGATGACCACACGCCACAGTGTAACTGCACACCACCTGCCCTCTGCTCCGCCCTCTCCCATGGGATCTACTATCTGTACCCCTTCAACATCGAGTACCAAATCCTGGCCTCCACCATGCTCTATGTGCTGTGGAAAAACATTGGGCGCAGGGTGGACAGCTCCCGGCACCAGAAGATGCAGTGCAGATTCGATGGCATCGTGGTGGGCTCGGTGCTGGGCCTGACAGTGCTGGCTGCCACCATCGCGGTGGTTGTGGTGTACATGATCCATATTGGGCGCTCCAAATCCAAGAGCGAGTCTGCGCTCATACTGTTTTATATGTATGCCATCACGGTGCTGCTGCTCATGGGGGCTGCTGGGCTGGTAGGAAGCTGGATTTACAGGGTCGACGAGAAATCTCTGGATGAGTCCAAGAACCCAGCCCGCAAGCTGGATGTCGACCTCTTGGTGGCCACGGCCTCGGGCTCCTGGCTTCTCTCCTGGGGCTCCATTCTGGCCATCGCCTGTGCTGAGACCCGCCCACCGTACACCTGGTACAATCTGCCCTACTCCGTCCTGGTGATCGTGGAGAAATACGTCCAGAACATTTTCATCATTGAATCGGTGCACCGTGAGCCTGAGGGGGTCCCTGAAGATGTGCGCACCCTGCGTGTGGTCACTGTTTACAGTGGCGAGGCTGCCGGACAGGCTGCATCCAGTCTCGGGAGCCAGGGGATGGCCCTGGATGGGTCACCTGCGGTCAATGGGAACCCGTGTCTGCATCAGGGATGCGGTAAAGAGGACCAGGAGGTTGGCTGGGAAGGAGCTGTGGGTACAGCCCGCTGTCCGGACTTCTTGCAGGGCGGCGTGAAGAGGAGGCTTCTCAGAAACATCACGGCCTTTCTATTCCTTTGCAACATTTCGGTAATCTCCATCAATCTATTATTCTCTCTCTCTCTCTCTCTCTCTCTCTCTCTCTCTCTCTCTCTCTCTCTCAGTCTCTCTCTCCCTCTTCCTGTCTCTCTGTCTCTGTCTCTCTCTGTCTCCCCCCTCTCCTCGTCTCTCTTTGTGTCTCTGTCTCACCTTGTCTCTCTCTGTGTCTCTCTCTGGCCTCTGTCTCTTTCTGTCTCTGTCTCCCTCTCCTTGTCTCTCTCTATGTCTCTGTCTCTCTGTCTTTCTGCCTCTGTGTGTGTGTATGCACAAGTGTGTGAAGGCCAGAAGTTGATGTTGAGATGTCTTCTATCAATTCTCCACCCTATTTTTGATGAGCCAGCATCTCTCACTGACTCCTGTGCTGATCAGTTGGATAGACTAGCTGGCCAATGAGTCCCAGGAATCCTTTTGTCTGCACGGCACCCCTCAGCTCTGGGGTTACAGCCCCATGCCTCCCAGCCAGGCTTCCTGTGTGGTCCTCATTCCTGCCCAGCAGACACTTCTGCACTGACCATCCCCCTAGTTCTCAGTATTTTAAATCAACCAATCTATTATCCTCACTTTTTCCCACCCAGGGACCAGGGCTGTGATAAGACTGGGAACCACGCCCCCACCCCAGCAAATGAGTGGAAATGGACTGTGTGGGGGGGGTGGAATAAGGAAGCAGTGGTGAGGCTACTGGAACCCCAGCAGAGGGGTGGCCTGGGTGGCTGCAAGGTGGAGACTCACAGAAGGTCTAGATAATCATAGAGGGACGGAGTGATGTGGGAGAGGCAGAGGAAACCACAGATGATGCTTGCAGCTTGGAGCAAGCAAGCATCTGGGAGGAAGATGATGTCGATAAGAGGGGAGATGTGAAAGGCAGGGTGAGTTGAGATGTGTGCCAAGCACTCAAGTGGCCAGTGGAAAATATGTGCAGGAGTCCCAAGAGTGGCTCACATGGCGGGGGGGGGGGGGTGGTTAGGTGGAAGTCAAAGGCCCCAGCTGGTGTTTATGACCAATGCCTAGGTGACAGCCCAGGAGGCATATGCACGGAGAAGAGAGCAGGACTCATAAAGAGTCTGAGCAGGAGCTCTTGGTGGGAAAATGGCTGAGTTAGAGAGGGGAGACCCTTTTAAAGTCCAAGAATCTAGAGAAAAAAGTGGGACAGGGTACATACCAGAGAAAGTTCAATGTAGAGGTTAAAATGAAGGCATATGTATCAGTCACTTGCTGCTGTGTAAGAAATATCCCCAAACGTAGAAACTTGAAACCACAGGTATTTATCATGTAGCTTCTCCAGGTGGTGAGCCCAGAGTAACTGTGTGTCTGTCCACGATCCTAGCCTGGCTGCAGGCTGTTGGCTGCAAGACTTCCCTTTGGGGATTTGGATTCAGTGCCTTTGTGGGTTGTTGGATGGAAAGCATGAGTTCCTCACTGCTACTGCTGGCCTGGAACCATCCTCTGTCCTTTGCTATGCAGCCTCTGCATAGGGTGGCTCATCTAGAGTGTGTCTGCTCTAGCCTGGGAGGCAGAGAGACAGAACTGTGCAGCAAGTAAGAGAAGACCTAAGGCGTAGAGAGGGCCTTGGCATCCTAGAGAGCGGTCAGTGGGAAGGAAGTGGGGAAGAGTTTGAGAAAGATGTTGGGACAGTGTATAGGTTCTGGGAGTGACAAGAACAATAGTTTATGGCTTTAGAGGTTTTGTTGAATTCCTTTGATGCTCACTCTCACCAGTGCCCTCTAGAAAGGGTTGGGCTACAGATGAGAAGGTTGAGTTGGTGTAAGGGCTGTTGGAATGGAGAGAAATGGGTGAGGTTATTTGGGTCTGGAGTGCAAACTGAGGAAGCTCACAGATTTGTTGGTTCCCATGGAGGTGAGGAATGCTATACAGACAGACAGACAGATAGACACACACACACACACACACACACACACACACACACACACACACACACACACACACACACACACCCTGCCATTGTGAGTCATGTCTGTGTCAGCATCCATGGAGCCAGGGCTTTGAGTGGGGACCCCAGGTGTCTTGAAAGCTTCTGACATGGGCTGGAGAGATGGCTCAGGGGTTAAGAGCACTGACTGCTCTTCCAAAGGTCCTGAGTTCCATTGCCAGCAACCACATGGTGGCTCACAAGCATCTGTAGTGTGATCTGATGCCCTCTTCTGGTGTGCAGGTGAACATGCAGATAGAGCACTCACTCACATACATAAAGCAAAACAACAAAAAAGAACTTAAAAAAAAAAAAGAAAAGAAAGCTTCTGACCACAGAGTCACAACTGTGACACAACGCCTGCAGCAAACAGCTCAGGTGGGAGAGGTTGGCTTGGCCTCACGTCTTTGAAGGTTTCTGCTCAGGCCTGGCTCATTCTGTTGCTTACAGGTCTGTGACAGAGCACCCTTGTGGAAGTGCAGAGGAGAGCAGCTTACTTCCCAGCAGCAGAGTAACAGAGATGACAGGTTTGGGGGCCAAGACACATCCATTAGAGTAATCCCCAGTGACTTACCTACTCTTTCTGTCTCTCACCTTGTGCTAGTCCATTAAGCTGTGGCTCTGGCCTGCCTTAGCCCACTAATGAAGCTAGCTCCCTCGTGACCTAGTTAACTTGTCAGCTGGGGACCAGGCCTGGGAGACATCTCCAGTTGTGCCTGTGGTGCGAAGCTGCCTCTCGGCAGTGTTCACAGGTGAAATGGTGACGGGCGGCTGCCTCTTCTCTTTCAGCTTTGGATCCCCCCTGCCTTTGGCTGCCGCCCCGAGTATGACAACGGATTGGAGGAGATTGTCTTTGGCTTTGAACCCTGGATAATTGTGGTCAACCTGGCCATGCCCTTCTCTATTTTCTACCGGATGCACGCAGCTGCTGCCCTCTTTGAGGTCTATTGTAAGATCTAGCTTGTGTCCTCATAAAAGGAGAAGGGACCCAGGAACAAGGGGGCTCTGCAGCCACCTGCCAAGGACTGGGATGAGCAAACACTGTCAGACAAAGGCCTGACGGATGCCTCTTTATATCCACTTGCCTGGCGTTGCCCTTGCCCTGGGTGACAGTGAACAGTTAGATCAACTGCACTAGGTGGCTGGACCCTGTCCTTAGTGGGCCAGCTCCAATCAGATCCAAAATGATTCCATGTCTTTTTGCTTGAGACCCTGTGTTTCAGAAGAGGGCAATTCAAGTTTGGTGGGAAATGATACAGTTTTTTTCATAACAAGAATTCCCTTGTCTGTAATTTATGTGACTGTGTGTAACTGTTCCCTGGCCGTCTGTGTAGCAATCAATTTAAATTTTTTCCTTCTCAGAGTTACTGAGTTTGGAAACAAATGCATTTTAGTTTATAGTTTTAGTATTTAATCTGGCTTAATTACGGGGCAAAATTACCTTCAATCAACTGCATGAGAATTTGTTTCTAGATTAATACAAACACATGGGCTTACCTAAAATTTTGGTTTATTTTTATTTGTGATCATTTTGAAGTATTAAAAAATATAAACATTTCTTTTTTGGATACACCTATATCCAGTTTATTATATAGAAAATCTGCATATTTTGGAACAGGAGACAGGAAAAATTACCCATGTTGCGTTGCTAACAAGCATTTTGGACATTGTGGAGTATCTTTTGTCTGTGATGGCAAGAATAACTTTTCTACTGTTGTACTCGCTGGTGATAACCTGACATTTCTAATGTTATCCTTGTGCTTTCCCACTTGACAATATGATGATACCTTTCTCTACACTGTCATAAGTTCCTTGCAAATATCATTTTACCACTGTCAATTTATCAAATGAATGTACCACAATTAGCTTTTTTGATTTTAGAGCACTCACGAGGTTGCTTTCCTAAGTGGCCCTGCAAAAGTCAACCATGTTTGCAAAATGTTCCTTTTATCTAAAATTGTGTCTTAAAGCTGGGCACAGTGGTACATGCATGCCTGTAAGCCCAGCACTTGGGGAGGCAGAGGCAGGAAAATCGCTATGAGTTCGAGGCCAGCCTGATCTACAAAGAGAGTCCAAGGCAGACAAGGCTACACAGAGAAACTCTGCCTTGAAAAACCAATAAATAAATAAATAATAAAAACTATGTTTTAAAAAGGTGGTTGGCTCTCCACATTCACTGATCTCACATCTGCATCCAGCCAGCTTTGAATGTAAAAATGTATTTAAGAATTGGGTCTTGGGGGGGGGGGGGCGGGCGGAGAGATGGCTTGCTGCTCTCAAAGACTGCCAGAGTTTAGTTCCCAGCATGGTGTCAGAATTACTCCCTGTAATTCTGTCTCCAGAAGAACTGACATCCTTTTCTGGCTTCCAAGGATACCTGCACTCACATACAAGAGTGTACCACTCCCATAAACAAAAATAAAATAAACCTTTAGAAAAGAATTTCCTCTTACAGACTTTTGCTTGTGATTTCCCTTGAAACAATATTATTTAGCAGCCATTTCGGCGACATTTGAATTGTGTTAAGTTTTGTGTGTGTGTATGTATGTATGTATGTGTGTGTGTGTTTTGAGACAGTACCTTGTATCTTATTTAGGCTTTTCTCAAACTTGCTATTTAGCCAAGGATGACCTTTGACTCCTGATCCTCTTGTCTCTACCTCCCAAGTGACAGGGTTCAGGTTTGCATGGCCATGCTTGGTTTTACGCAGTTCTGGGAGCTGAACCCTGGGCCTATGCTCCACCCGAGAGAGCTACATTCCAGATATTAGGTATTGTAAATGACCCAGGGAAGATCTTAAGGCCCACAGAAGGAGATGCACAGACTATAGAAACATACAATACCCTGTTGCTAAAAGACTGGAGCATCCATGGGCTTTACTATCCGTGGGTCCCTGGGACCAGTCCCCTATGGATAGCAAGGGACACCCCTATATCTAACACCAGGAAGCCACACTCAAAGTTTATAAACATTTTAGAGCCCCCTAAGGAATACTATAGACACCAGAGTAAGTCTTTGTAAGTGATTTTCCATACCTTTTGAAACTGTAATAAACTGAGCGTACTCACTGTAAATATTAGTGTTAATGCAGCTACATCCAAGTAGGTCATTTCTTTTTTCATTGACTCATTTATTTAATCGTTTTATAGCCTGATTGCAGCCCCCTCCATGTTCTCCTTCCATTCTCCCTTCCTGTCTCTTCAGAGAAGGGGAAGCCCCTCATGGGTACCAACCCACCCTGGCACATCAAGTCGAAGCAGGACTAAGCGCATCCTCTCCCACTGAGGCCAGACAAGGCAGCCCAGCTAGGAGGAAAGGGATCCAAAGGCAGGCAACAGAGTCAGAGACAGCTCCCATTCCAATTGTTAGGGGATCCACAGGAAGAAGAGAGAGCTGCACACCTGCTACATATGTGTAAGGAGCCTAGGTTCAGCCCATGCATGCTCTTTGGTTGGTGGTTCAGTCTCTGTGAGCCCCCATGGACCCAGGTTAGTTTACTCTGTAGATCTTCTGTGGTGTTCTTGATCCTCGGGGTCAATCCTTTTCTCCCACTCTTCCACAAGACTTCCAGAGCTCCGCTATTGTTTGGCTGTGGCTCTCTGCATCTGTTTCCATCAGCTGCTGGATGAAGCCTCTCAGAAGACAGTTTAGCTAGGCTCCTGTCTGCAATCATAGCAGAATATAATTAGCAGTGTCAGGGGGTGGGTCTCTCCTATGGGGTGGGTCTCAAGTTGGGCCAGTCATTGGTTGGACATTTCTGAAATCTCTGCACCATCTTTATCCTCACCCTCCTTGAAGGGAGGACAAACTTTGGGTCAAAGGTTTTATGGGTTCATTGGTGTCCCTGTCACTCCATTGGAAGTACCACCTGGCTACAGGAGATGGCCACTTCAGGCTCCATATCCCTCGCTGCTAGGAGTCTCAGCTAGAGTCACCCCGATAGACTTTCAGGAGCCTCCCTTGTCCCAGAGATGACGCTACTGATTTCTGTTCTTTCTCCCAAGTCTTCACCCCGCCCCCATTACCCTCTCTGTTTCCTCTCCCGTTCAGTTCCCTCCCTCTATCTACTTCAGATGTCTATTTTAATTCCCTTTCTGAGTGAGGTTCAAGCGCCCTCCCCTGACCCCTCCTTGTTACTTAGCTTCTTTGGATATGTGGGTTATCTTGAACTTCGTGGCTAATATCCTCTTATAAATGAGTAAATACCATGTGTGTCTTTCTGAGTCTGGGTTATGTCACTCAGGATGATATTTTCTACTTCCATCCATTTGCCTGAAAATTGCATCTTTGGATAAGTGGGTTATCTTGAACTTCGTGGCTAATATCCTCTTATAAGTGAGTAAATACCATGTGTGTCTTTCTGGGTCTGGGTTATGTCACTCAGGATGATATTTTCTACTTCCATCCATTTGCCTGAAAATTGCATCATGTCTTTGTTTTTAATAGTTGAGTAGTACTCCACTGTGTAAATGTACCACATTTCTTTATCCATTTTTGTTGTTGTTGTTGTTTTGTTGTTGTTGGACATCTAGGTTGTTTCCAGTTTCCGGCTATTACAAATAAAACTGCTATGAGCATAGTTGAGCAAGTCTCCTTGTGGTATGGTGGAGCATCTTTTGGATATATGACTAGGAGTGGTGTACTGGGTTTTGAGGGGGAACTATTTCCAATATTGAGAAAGCATCAGATTGACTTCCAAAGTGGTTTTACAAATTTGCCCTCCCGCCAACAATGCCCTCCCCCCTTGCTCCACATCCTTGCCAGCATGTGCTGTCACTTGAGTTATGTATTTCTGTGTGAGGGGACAGGAGTTACAGACACTTGTAAGCTGCCATGTGAGTGCTGGGAATCGAACCTGGGTCCTCTGGAAGAGTAGCCAGTGCTTCCAGCCATAAGACATCTCTCCAATCCTGTCACTTGAGTTTTTTATCTTAGCCACTCTGATGGGTATAAGATGGAATCTCAGAGTTGTTTTATTTTGCATTTCTCTGACGACTAAGGACATTGAACATTTCTTTAAGCGCTTCTTGGTCATTAGATATTCTTATGCTGAGAATTCTTTTTAGCTTTGTACCCAATTTTTAATTGGGTTATTTGGGTTGTTGCTGTTTGATTTCTTGAGTTCTTCATATGTTTTGGATATTAGCCCTCTGTCTGATGTAGGGTTGTTGAGGGTCTTTCCTGATTCTGTAGGCTGCCATTTTGTCCTATTGATGGTGTTCTTTGACTTGCAGAAGATTTTCAGTTTCATGAGGTCCCATTTATTAATTGTTGATCTTATAGCCTGAGCTGTTGGTGTGTTCAGGGAGTTGTCTCCTGCGCCAGTGAGTTCAAGACTTTCCCACACTTTCTCTTCTGTTTGATTTAGTGTATCCAGTTTTATGTTGAGGTCTTTGATGCACTTTGACTTTTAATTTTTTTTTGTAGGGTGATAAATATGGATCTATTTGCATTCTTCTACTTGCAGACATCCAGGTAGACCACACCATTTGTTGAAGATGATTTCTTTTTTTCCATTATATGGTTTTGGCTTCTTTGTCAAAAATCAAGTGTTTGTAGGTATGTGGGTTTATTTCTGGGTCATCAATTTGATTGCATTGCTCAACCTGTCTGTTTTTATGCCAATACAATGTGTTTTTAAAAATTACTATTGCTCTGTAGTACATCTTGAGATTAGGGACTGAGATTCCTCCAGAAGTTTTTTTTATTGTACAGAATTGTTTTAGCTATCCTGGGTTTTTATTTTTTCCATATGAAGTTGGGAATTGCTCTTTCAAGATCTGTAAAGAATTGTGTTGGAATTTTGATGAGACTTGCATTGAATTTGTAGATTTCTTTTGGTAAGATGACCATTTTTACTATGTTAATCTTATTGATCCACAGGCATTGGAGATCTTATCATCTTCTGATATCTTCTTTGTTTTCTTTCTCCAAAGATATGAAGTTCTTGTCATACAGGTCTTTTACTTGCTTAGTTAGAGTTACAACAAGATATTTTATATTATTTATGGCTATTGTGAAGGGTGTTATTTCCTAATTTCTTTCTCAGCCCACTTATGGCGTGTATAGAGTTTCTTGACAGGCAATGAAAACAGCTTTTTTTTTTTTTTTTTTTTTTACATGAACTAAACACTTTATATCTGTTTTAGGAGAAGAAAGCTTTAAATAAATAGGCATACATTCTAAAAACAAAAGATGTTAAAACACCTTCATTGTAGAACACTGGTTCTCAGTCTGTGGTCTTGGCTCCCAGGGGACAGATGACAATATCTACAGACTTGTTTAGCTGCTGTCACTACGGGAGCTGCTGTCACATAGTGGTAGAGACCAGGGACACTTCTGAGCATCCTACAATACAGAGGAGAGTCCCAATCCTAAATGACCTTTCGGTCTCAAACAAGAGTAGTGCTGAGGTTGAGAAACCATGATTCAGGCACAATGGCTTGTTAACTTGCAGTTTCTAGGTACCTGCTAGTACACACACACACACACACACACACACACACACACACACACACACACACAGACACACACAAGAAAGAACAAGGTCATTCTTACATGCACTGAACTTGGATGTAACTTGCTGTTTTTCTTAACTCTACAATGACTCTCTGCCATTTCCCAATCCACATGGCCTTGGTTTTTACCCTTTAGCCTGCATAGGGTTTGCCTTGGGACTTCACAGTGACTCCTGCCCTCCTGGCTGGAAGTCCAGATGCAGTGGGTCTGGAGTTTCTGAGGCTTGCCCTCCCATCAGCATCTTGTCAACCCATGCCCATGTAGAAGCATCATTTTGGAGTCTGTTAAGTACTTTAGTACCATTAAGGCTCCTTGTTGGATTTCCTTTCATGGTATTGAGATATGATTATGGGTGACTTTGGAGAACATTTCCAGGAGATATTTATGCCACTCTATTTGGTCATCTGTGACCTAGGACATTCTGGTACATTTGGAGAATTTTCTTTTGTTGCTACTATTCCAAGCTGCACCATGGAGAACACCTTTGTTTCCGAGCTTTGGCATTTGTCCAAAGAGCCCTGTTTTATGCTGGTCCAGCAATCATGGCGTGAGAATGCATTTCTGAATTTCGGTTGGCATGAACTTGACCCTTCTTTTTTTATTTTTATTTTATTGATTTATTCATATTACATCTCAATTGTTAGCCCATCCCTTGTATCCCCCCATTCCTCCCTCCCTCCTGCTTCCCCCTACTCTCCTCCCCTATGTCTGTGACTGAGGGGGACCTCCTCCCCCTGTATATGCTCCTCGGATATTGAGTCTCTTCTTGGTGACCTGTTATCCTTCCTCTGAGCGCCACCAGGCCTCCCCATCAAGGGGACGTGGTCAGAAATGGGACACCAGAGTTTGTATGAAACTTGACCCTTCATTTAAGCCTTCAGTAGTGTGGAGGTCTCAGCTTCTGGGTTTAGGCTTTTGCCAAGAAGAGGGAGGAAGCCATAACATTGGACTGGAGTGTAATGAGAGTGACCCTGTTAGAGCTTGACCAAGTAATCACTGTGTCATTGGACTCAGAGTCTTTTAGGGGTGACCCTTATAAAGACAGCCCAGACAGCAGGCTGGGCAGTGGATCTCATCTGCTGGCCATTAAGCTTTCTGCTTTAGCTTTGGCAGAGGGATAGTTTATTATTATAATTTTTTTTATACTGAGGCAGTTCACAAGGGGAAACTAAAGTGAATAATATCCAAGCGTTAGGCTTTCGGTGCTATAATAAAGGAAACAAAAAATTAAGGCCGTAATGAATGAGTTTCCTATACATCTGCTTGGCAAGACACATTGATCTGTTTTCTGTTACTATGTATGATACAATGGCTGAATCTGAGTATTTATTGAGAAAAATTGGTTTATTTATTTCACAGTCTTGGAGGTTGAATGTCCAATCAGCTTGAGTGGGCTCTGCTTCCATGTGGGAAGGCCCTGGGGCATTGTCGCATTAAGGCTGGACCACGTGGAAGAGAGAAGACAGGAAGTCAGAGTAAAGGGAAGGCCAAGGTTTCTCCTACAGAAATGCTCTGATGAGGAATAATCCTTTGTCTTGCAAGAACCACTTTAATCCCACCGAGGTCATGCCCTCAGTGACTCAAACACCTCCCACTAGTCTCCACCTTCAGGAGGTCGCATCATTGCTCACCATCACCACATGGAGGAGAGAGCCTCTGACACATGAGTCCTGGGGGGGGGGGGGGTCACGCTATGTCCTAGTCAAAGTAGTGAAAAGAAAGAGATGCATGTTGACTGCGGAGGAGACAGGAACAGGTAAAAACCAGCCCAAAGAGCTACTGGCAATGCTGAGTGAGGCTGGAGGTGCACGTTTCCTAAGACTGAGCATTTCCAGCCCTCTAGAGTCTCCTAAGACTTGCTCAGGGGTAGCCAGGTGTTCGTGGCAGCATCGCCTACGATGGGGAAAAGTAGAGAGCATCCTTGACGTTTGTCAGGAGTGGGGATACAGTACAGAACTGCTCCCACAGTGGAGTGCCTGCAGGAATGAGAGGGGATGACCCAGAACTCTCTCTTTCAATGGGGACCATTCTCAAATAGTGTTCAAGGAAAAATTCCAAAGCACAGAAGTATAGACAGCACGAAGCCACCAACATGATGCTTAGAAACAGACAGGATAACCCCGAGCATGCTAATGTTCTTGCAGATAATGTGCAGCAGAAGTTACTGACACACTAGGAAAGAATGCCAAGTCCAGTGCGGTGAGCAGGGATGGTGCTGGATGGAGACCAGGGGTCAAGTACATGCAGTGCCTCGAGTATTTTCGCTCTTAAGCAAGGAGACCATACAGCGGCATCCATTGTGTTTCCCTCGGTAGTTTTTGTATGCCTGAGGTGTTTTATAATGAAAACATCTAATAGAAAAATAAGGAGGAAGTCCGGACAAAGCTACCACTGGAGGTTGTCAGTACTCACCCATGGGGGTTGAGAAATGGTGTCCCAGCCAGGTGTGCTCTGATCTCCGAGGCAGTAGATCCCCAAAGTAGGGTATCTCAATGGTAGTAGCTGTTATGATCACGTGACTCAGCCCTCAGAGAGAATCACGTGCTCATCAGCACCGGCCAAATTGACACAATATCTCACTTTTCACCTAGTTTAAAAAACAAAACAAACAAAAAACCACCGTGAGGTAAAAGGGAGTCTTGCTATGGAGAAACGTGACCAGCAGGGGGCGCGCTGACTGTCCCTCTGCCTCCCGCGCCCCCATCCCCCATCCCCCGCACTGAGCGCAAACCCGAGACCAGCAACAAGTGAATGTTCTTTGCAAGGTGAGGACATCCTTTATCTAAACCGAGCCCTTGTTGGTGACACTTCCTTTGCCATGTCTCTTTGCTTGCTGGCCTTGGTTTCTAACACAAGGGTCCAGTCCTGCATGAACCTTCGCAGCGCTAGAGGGCGCTCTCAGCCCGGTTGGAAGAAAGTGACTTTCAGACATCAAGTGTGTGGCCCAGGACTGGGCCTCATCCCTGGGGAGGCTTAAGGGGTTGGGGTCGGCTCTCCTGCTGGAATGGGGAGAGTCTTGAGGTGACTTCTTAATGGTGACTACTAAGTGCACTTAAGCCTATCTTTGCTGGAGGAGAGTACAGAGTCCAGGGCATGTGTGATAAGGAGGACAAGAGGGATAGGCATGTCAAACTGTTCCTGCAAAGAAAGAGTGATTGCACACACATTCCTGCAGGGATATCT
Source organism: Acomys russatus (assembly GCF_903995435.1). NCBI lineage: Eukaryota > Metazoa > Chordata > Mammalia > Rodentia > Muridae > Acomys > Acomys russatus. The sequence continues at coordinate 29,793,956 of NC_067158.1, forward strand.
CCTAGAATCTGGTCTTTGCAGAAAGAACGTTTCGGGACCTCTGGTCTGGAAAATGAGAAGAAGAGGTTCTTTGCTGGATATAGCCTAAGGAGGATTTTCATTACCAAGTAGGAAAACGGTGAGGTGTGTGTGTGTGTGTGTGTGTGTGTGTGTGTGTGTGTGTGTGTGTGTGTTATTCTTTCTGCCCCAAAGTGACTGTGGGAAGAAGTCACTGGGGCAGCTAGTGTGTGATCACAAAGCAGTTCTTTCATGCGTGCAAGACCAACCTGTGAGAAAACAGGAGCCCAGAGGCCTCCAGGACACGACCCTGGAGACACCTTTTACTGAACTTCTTTTTATGGGGCCTGACCAAACAATATCTATATTTAAACCAAAGAAAGTAAACTTAAAAAGAAAAAAAAGGAATCGGATAGGCTTTGTGGGATGTTTCTGCCTTCTTGAGGTGAGAAAGGGAACTTGAGTGCCTTAGTGAGTAGGAGTAGCTGTGGGTACAAGAAGGCATAAAGGCAGAACTGAGCTGGCTTTGGCCCCAGGTCAGGGTTTGGTGACCCCCTAATGTTGACATGTCTTCTTTGTTGCCTGTAGTTGACTCAGCCTGGTCACCTCCTGCCAGTCAGCCTCAGAAGGACTCTTGCATTCCAACGCAGAGGGACCAGCCTGAGTAATGGAGGCCTCTGAAGCAGGAGTTGATGAGGGCACTTTGAGTCTCACCCACTGGCTGCCATTTTCCACGTGTCCACAGTCCAGCTTCATCAAGAATCCTCTCATGTGTGCCAGAGTCAGCTCAACACCAGTGGGGTACTGTTGCCAGGGTACTCTTCAGTTCCATAGCGATCATAGTCTTTGACCTGACATAGCTGGCAGAGGAAGGCTCTCTTGGTATATTCACGAGCCTAAGCTACACACAGGTGGCAGGGGAGCAGCCGTGTCCAGAGGGCCAAGTAGTTCAAGCTAGGCTGGAGAGAGACAAGTGGAGCCTCCCAGACTATGGCCAGGAGAAAGGATGACAGGATCCTTTGGACCAGTGGCTATGGGTGAACACAGGAATGCACAAGGCTTTTGATCCTGGTGTGAATCTGTCCACTGTGCAGTCTCCTTGAGGCAAGAGGAGATGCTAGCAGGGGCCAGAGGTGGTATCTTCTGGAGAGAAGGCTCGGTTCTCCACTCAGCTGGTGTGCACAGAGTTGGATGGCCCCTCAAGGAGGTGGCTGACACGGTGTGGAAAGAGGCTTAAGTCTCAAGCTGGGTCTCATCTGCCTGTGGCCTTCGTTTCCTGCACTTTGGCTGACGGAGGGTCATCAAGTGACTTGAGATGGCACCCAGGCTGCCCTGCATGTATTCTGCCACAAGGAACCCTTACGGTAGTTCCAAGTAGAAGTCCTAGTGAACCGAGGGGTGGCTGAGCAGCACTAGCTGTTTCTCTGCAGATGGGCAACGCTGATCTCAGCCACCACTGGCTCTCCACACAGTCCAAAGAACGAGAGAGAGAGAGAGAGAGAGAGAGAGAGAGAGAGAGAGAGAGAGAGAGAGAGAGAGAGAGAAACCCACCATGCCTGAATATACCTATGTGCTCAGAACCTGTAAATGGGCACCCAGTGGACAAGGCTAAGTCAAAGATACCGAATAGGCAGTATGTCACCCCAAGTGTCCTTGACGGAGGAGGCGGTGTGACCCTCTAAAGGAGAGCTATAGGATCTGGAGTCACAGGGGAGGGAGGCCAGCCACTGGTGGAGGCTGGGAGGGACAGCAGAAATTCTTCATGTAGGTTCCCCCGCCATTTAAGCCAGCAAGATCCACTCTGACAGTCCTCACCTCCAGGACACTGCAGTGATAAAGGCCTGCTGTTTTGTGCCTCTGAGGATGTTCCAGCAGCTACAAGGAACCATCCTGTCCTGCTCTTTGTGCCTCAGACACGAAGAGACACAGACACAGAGAGAATTCGAGGATGTGCTCAAAGCCAGGTGATCTGAGGCATGAATCAAGCCATGTGTGGCTCAGGATCTCTGTAGAATGAAGGGTGACCCCAAAGACATGCATCCTCTAGGCTGGCCCTGCCCTCTGGCCCTTCTCTGGATTGTGTATGTGGGCTCCCCCAACTTTGTGGCTGGTTAGAGTTCTTTGAGGGTTCAAAGGACCTCTTGGCTCCTTACTGCTCTCTTGGATGACCCAGCTCAGAACCAAGGTTTTGCTTCGCACCAGGATATCGCTGATCCCTAGTTTTGTATCTCAGTCCTAGGCTGGCCCATGCCAATAGCCAGCTTTTTTATGGGGGCAGGGCTTAAACTCAGCGTGCCCATAGCCTAATTGAGATCACCCCTCCCCCTCGAAGGTTTCCCTTCCTGTGGCAAAGCCCAGGCAGGAGCTGTGTGCTGTATCTGTTGCTTCCGGACTCCTTCAATTATGGCGGCTTCCCTGCTAATCTCCCACTCACAGTGCCTCAGGTTGCCCTAGTTCACACCCTCACCAACGCAGCAGGTCTCTGACTCCTTGTCCATTTGAGAGCTGGTACCTTTGGGATGGGAGGTGGCTCTCAGAGTGGCTTTGATTTGCGTTTTCTGCTGCTGATGTGTGCAACTGTTACATGCCGCCTACTGTTTTTATGACCGTTGCCTAAGAGTCTGCTTAAATCCTTTGGCATTTTAAAATTGAGTTTTTCAGGGTCAGGTGTGGTAGTGCACGTCTGTAATCCCAGCACTCGGGAGGCAGAGGCAGGCGGATCCCTGTGAGTTCGAGGCCAGCCTGGTCTACATAGTGAGTCCAGGACAGCCAAGGCTACACAGAGAAACGCTGTCCCCGCCCCCCCCCCCCCAAAAAGGGTGTTTTTTCTATTGGTCACAGGAGTTTGTTTTAAATATTGGCTATTGTCTCTTATCAGATATGATTTGCAAATATTCCCCAAACCTGTAGTTCTTTTAGTCTTGTGCTTTACTCTGCTAATGTTTGTGACACTTTCTCTCTTGGATTTTGTAGCATGAGCTTTTGGTGTGATACATAAGAAGTCACAGCCAGCCAGGTGTGGTGGCACATGCTTTTGATCTTAGCACTCTGGAGTCAAACAGGTAGATCTCTGTGAGTTCAAAGGCAGCCTGTGTACACAGCGAGTTCCTGGCCAGGGAGCCTTCCCTTTCTCCGTTCTTTTCTAGAAGGCTCTGAGTTGACTTTTCATTTTACTTTTCTGCAGGTGGAAATCCTCTTTCCCAGTCATCATTCCCTAATGAGATTATCCTTCTCCTGGGTGTCTTCTTGGTATCCATGCTAAAAATGAGTTTGAGTTCATTTCTGGGATTTCTCTCCTGGTCCACTGGCCTATGCTTCTGTTTTCTCTACCAGTAGCTCACCGTGTTCGTTATTATGGCTTTGTGATATACTTTTATTTAATGGGATTATTCTGAAACTGGTGATAGGACCCAGGGCTTTGCACCTAATAAATGCACGCTCTTGACGAGTCAAACTCCAAGCGCTGTATAATATGACCTTAAGTCAGGAGTGTGATTGTGGTCTGTACTTCCCCCATCGATAATGCCGTCTGTGAGAATGATTCTGGTGCAGGTACAGCACAGTGGTGGCTGAGGATGGCCCACACGGGACCGTCTATTTAAATATTTGGTCCCTGGTTAGTGGAACTGTTTGGAAAGGACTAGGAGGTGCGCCCTTGTGGGAGTAGATATGGCTTTGTTGCAGGAAGTGTGTCAGTGGGAGTGGGCTTGGAGGTTTCAAAAGCCCATGGCAGGCACAGTGTGGCTCTTCTGTCTGCTGCCTGCAGACCAGGATGTACAGCTCTCAGCTACTGCTCCAGTGTCATGCCTGTCTGCTTCTTGCTATATAAACTGCAACTGTAAGCAAACCCCCAATTAAATACTTTCTTTGATAAGAATTACTTTAGTCATGGTGTGTTGTTGGAACAATAGAACACTGACTGAGACAGATACCTCCACCGTTTTTTCTCCTTTCTGAGGAGATGTGAGGCTATGTGAGGCCTTTTTGGTTTTCATCCGGGTTTTACAGTCCTTTTTCCTATCTCACAAGAAGTGCCCTTGGAATTTTGATGAGGGCTATGTCGAATTTGTGGGTTGTTTTGAGTAGTGTAGACATTTTGATAAATATTAATTCTTCTATCTCTGACAGTAGAGTATCTCCAAACAAATTGTGTGTCCTAGCTTCATTTCTTTTTGGTGATTAAAAAAACAAAACAAAACAAAGATAAAGACCAAGATAAAACAAAACAACAATAACAAAAAGTCGCCTTGACTAAAGAAACCGTAAGGGAGGAAGGCTTTATTTGGCTTACAGTTCCGTTTCTAGGAAATCAGAGTGGGGACTTAAAACAGTGGCATCCAAGAGAGGAGAGAAAATGAATGCTTACACGGTTGCTTACACAGTTGCTTGCACGGTTGCTTGCCCGGTTGCTTACACTCAGGCTCCTCTCTGCACTTGCATTGCTCAGGATCTCTGCCCAGTGCAACAGTGGCTGGGTCTTCCTACCTCACTTAACAAAGTCAAGACAACCCTAGAGAGACAAGCCCTCCAATCCACTGGATCTACACAGGCCTTCATCGAGACTTTCCTGCCAGGGACTCTAGGTGGTGTCAGGTAACACCATCACACTGTGGTCTCCAGCTTCATCAACATGTTAAAAGTTGAGCGTGGGGTTCTCTCACTTTTTTTTACTAAATTTATTCCTTGTGGCACTATGGTAAGAATTTCTTTTGTGTGCAGTTAATTCAGAGGGGGAAATGCCACTGGGTTGGGGTACATCAATTTCATAGCCTAAATCTTCACTGGGTTCATTTGTTATATCTCATAGGGTCTTTTTAAAAATTTTTTTGTGTTTGTTTTATTTTGTGAAGTCTTTGGGGGTCTTCCCCCCCTTTTTTGGTTTTTTGAGACAGGGTCTCTCTATGTAGCCTTGGCTGTCCTGGACTCACTTTGTAGACCAGGCTAGCTTTGAACTCACAGAGATCCACCTGCCTCTGCCTCCATAGTGCTGGGATTGAGGCATGTGCCACCACGCCTGGCACTGAGGGTCTTTCCCCAATAAGACCACGTCATATACAAATAGAGATAGTTTTATTTCTTCCTTTCCAACTTGTCTATCTTTGTTTCTTTTTCTTAGCTAATTGCTGTTGCTGGTAATTCAAGCTCTATTCTGAATAGAAGTGGGAGTATGGAATATTGATGGTGAGCGTGGGCATCCTTGCCTTGGACAAATCTTAGATGGAAGCTTTCAGCACCTCCCTGTTGGTACCATCTGTGGGCTTGGTGCTGATGCACTCTCGGACTCAAATGCAGTGAGGCGAGCTTGTGTGTTGCCAGAGTGAAAAGACAGTGGCTTCCTGCCTAGAGTCTCAGGTACAGGGTTTAAGGACAACTATAAATTCCCCTCTACTCAGGAAAAAGAGGGTAGAACAGTTCAGCTAGGGACAAGAGCAAGGGCAGAGTCGGGGCCTCAAAAGAAGTGGGCTGAAAAAAGAGGGCACTACTGAGGTGGTTGGGAAAGCGTGGGTGGCAGAATCAAGGCTAGGAAAATAGGAGGTGGCTGGCGATAAAGATGGTTGGGGTTAATGAGTACATTTTACTAACCAAGCTAATGATAAATAACAGGGTCCCAAGAAATCATCTGAGCGTGGGGGAAAAAGCTGCATTGTTTCAGGAGAGCTGTCACAGCGGGAGAGCACCGAGTGAATGTAGAGCCAATTATCCACAGAAGATGCCAGCCAGTGGTGACTACAAATGCAACCAGGATGCAAAAATAGAGCACAACAAAGGGGATGAGTGCAAGGGCTTGGCTGTCAACCGCTGTGGAGCAGGGAAACAACTTTGGATTTTACGTATTATGGACTGTGTGTATGGGCAACTACTGGCTCACAAGCCTGTCCAGCTCTAAGTGAACATGGGGTCAGGGTGGGCTTGCTGCAAGCCCCTGCACCAAGAGAAAGGAGAACTCCAGGGAGCCACGGTCCGGGAAGGGAAAGACATACAGAGCAAACAGAGCCCTGACCCCTACTCTGAGGTGAAGCTTCTGTCACTGGCTGCAAATCATAAGCAGAAAATACAGCTTGTAATTTTCCAGCCGTCAAGATGCTAGGGCTATTTGCTACATGGCATTAGTTTAGCAAAACTTGACTGAATTAGACACTTGCCGTGTCCTGAGTAAAGCCTTTTATTACCCATTCCACCTAGGCATGGTGCAACAACGCATTGCTCTCATTTAAAGATGAGCCACCAGGGGGCTCTGAGAGGTCAGCAGCTTGCTCACAGTTTTAAGACAGGTAAACTAACAGCTTATCTCACAAGCCTCCTCTCCTTTCTACACAACACTGCACTGTGGAAGCAGGCAACTTCTTTGAAAGCTGACAAAACTTCCAGGACCCGGTTACCAAGAAGAGACTTGATACCCTATGAGCATATACAGGGGGAGGTAATCCCCCTCAGGAACAGTCATAGGGGAGGGGAATAAGGGGAAAATGGGAGGGAGGGAAGAATGGGAGGATACAAGGGATGGGATAACCATTGAGATGTAACAAGAATAAATTAATTAAAAAAAAAAAACAAAACACACACACACACAAAAAACCCAAAAACTTCCAGGACCCTCTGAACTGGGGTGAGCCACATGTGGCCTGCCTTTGCCTGAAGACAAAGGGGCCAAGCTTGAGGCAATGCAGAAGTCTCTCTTCCTTTAATAGCAGGCTCTGGTGTTTCAAGTTAGGCGTGTTGAGGGGCTGGGGATTGGACGTTCAGGGATGAGCTCCACGCTCTGTCACACTAGTGTTGACAAATGACCTTTGTATCAAGAGAAATACATTCACTTAAGGTGCGTCATCAGTAAAAGAAGGACCAGCAAGTGCCAAGGAGAGCATGTGAGTGGTGAGACTGCCTTGTGTTTGGGTGCTCTGAGCATGTCCTTAGTGCAGGTCTGCAGGAGCCAGCTGAGGAGAGAACCATTTCCCACATCAGCTTCTGAGAGCAGGACTCTGGGTGGATGAATGGAGGGGCTTACAGCCACTTATCTGTTTGGAACCAGCCCTGAGGAGGCAGGATCCTGAGATGGGGCGAGGCCTCTGGCCTTCAGCTCCTTTTTCTTTCTTTTTTTTTTTTTTTTTTTTTTTTTTTTTTTTTTGACTCTGGTGGACTGTTTTGAAAACATGAGAATCACGTGAGAAAAAGAAGCAGCCACCTATGCACTCCCCACCCCCCTGTAGGCTTTGGTTTTTTTGGTTTTTTGTTTTGTTTTGTTTTGTTTTAATCTACTTTATTTGGGGTTCCTTAATGCTTCCACCTCCCTTCTAACCCACTGACCCTAGGTAGGAGAGAAAGAAGGTTAGTAGGGACAGGGTAATTAGACCTTTTTAGACTCAGTTCCTTGGGGGTGGTTCTACTCTTTGTTGTCAGGATTTCAGAAGTTCAGCAAAGCAACAGCAAACACAGCAACAGACAGCAACCAACCAACAGCGGCAGCAAAAGGCAACAGTGGAACAAATCAGCAGCAGCTTCCTCCAAACATTCTCCGGGGCGGTTCTCTTCAGGAGCATACGGAAGCAAAGTGATGCAAACTGATGCAAAAGTGATCTCTCTCTCTCTCTGTTTTTTGTGTTTTTTGTGTTTTGTTTTGTTTTTTTTTTTTTTTTTTTTTTTTTGACTCTTATTTATACCTTCTTAGAGTCCAAAACAGGATGTTTTCCAGCTGGCAAAGCTCACCTCCCCACACTGGCAGTCCCCAGCTGACAAGGATCACCCATCCTCTCATGAATCTCGGTTTCACAGTCCCCACTTGGAATCAAAACAAAGGACCTGTTTACATAAACAAAACTTCCACTACACCCTCCTTTTAAGGTCAGGGCCTCAAGACACCCAGTGTGGACTCAAATTCAAGATGAAGACAAGGATGACATCAACCTTCTGCGATGAAACACCATGGCCAAGGCAACTTACAGAAGAAAGGGTTTGTTTGGATTTAGGGTGCCCGAGGGATGAGACAATCATGCCAGAAAGTAGTAGGACACGGTGGCAGGGGCTGGATGCTGAAGACTTTCATCTTAATCTTCCAGCATGAAGCAGAGTGTTGCGGTTAACTTATCAGCAAGGTCTAATAAAGTTTATTATTATCCCTAAAATATTGTTATGGCAGTATTTTCTAACCTGCTAGCAATTAATCAAAACACAGACACCTGTTCTATTTTAAAATAGCCTTAGTTAACCTGGGGCAGGGCAGGTATTAATCCCCTAAACTACCTCCCATATTGGGGCAGGTATCCCATATCCTGCCCCAATCCCATGCCATCTGCTTCTAAGAATTTCTATCAAGCTACCTCCCATCCGTATCCCAAATACTTGCTACCTATCATCGTCTGGGCCAAATCCCCATCCACAGGGGCCACGTGCTTTTTCCTGCACCAAACCCATGAAGCTGCTTTCTTCCTTCCTGCTCTTCTCCCTTCCGTCTTTTCCTGTCTCTTTTCCAAAAGCCTAGGAACCTTAGCCATGCCTATCCCATTTGCCTTGTCCAGGTGTGATGAATCTTTGTTGGTCAAACAGGAAAAAGTGCTGAGGCAAGGAACAAACAACCTGGGATAAGTGAGTTTGTTCCTTTGGGCAGACCAGACCAACCCAACCTCCAACACACACACACACACACACACACACACACACACACACACACACACACACACACACACACACAGAGAGAGAGAGAGAGAGAGAGAGAGGGTCTTTTCTTTTTTTTTCAAGACAGGGTCTCTCTGTGCTAGCCTTGGCTGTCCTGGACTCGCTTTGTAGACCACCAGGCTGGCGTCGGACTCACAGCAATCCACCTGCCTCTGCCTCTCAGAGAGAACCAGTCTTTAAGTCCCCCTCTGGTAACATACTTCTTCCAACAAGGCTACACCTCTTAATCCATCCCCAAACCAGCACCAGCAGCTGGGACCAGTTGAATGGACGTTTTCATCTAACCACCACAACTTGTGACTCTTCTACTTTACTCATGCAAGCTGCTAGGGCCACAGGCATGTATCCTCCTCCTATCCACTTAAGTGGTGCTAGGAATGGAGCCAGCGCTTTGTGCGTGCTAGTCAAGTGCCATAACAGCCGAGCTACCTCTCCCGTCAAACCACTGATCAACCAAGCCAGTCACACACCATTATTCCTGGAAGATGCCCACAGGTATGGCACGCCCTGCCTCCCAGGCTGTATGCTCTGACCACAGAGGGGAAGCTAAGATGACTTCTGTATACCAGAGTATACCATGAGAGCTCTAGAAATCTTTTCCTTGGGAGGCAGAGGCAGGAGGATCGCTGTGAGTTCAAGGCCAGCCTGGTCTACAAAGTGAGTCCAGGACAGCCAAGGCTACACAGAGAAACCCTGTCTTGAAAAACAGGAAAAAAAGAAAGAAAGAAAGAAAAAGAAAAGAAAAGAAATCTTTTCCACACTCTGTTCCCACTGCCGGGAATGCCCTAGTGCCACCTGCTCTCCAGCTGTGCTGTCCCCTCCTGTCAGCCTTGCCCACCCTGCCAGCCCAACAGGCAGGCAATCGACTTCTTGTTCTCATGTCCCTGAGCATTCCTTGTTCCTTGCATGGGTGAGCTTTTGGATGGCAGGTGGCATCCGAAGCTCTAACGATGCCTTTCAGCCAAAAGTGATTCGTTGGCTTTTACAACTGCAAAGACCAGAACTGTGACTAGATTTCAAGATATTCTCTATCTCTTTCTCTGTCTCTCTCTTTCTGCCTGTGTCTCTGTATCTGTCTCTGTCTCTATCTCTCTCTCCCTCTCTCCTCTGTCTGTCTATCTGTGTCTCTATCTGCATCTCTCTTGGTCTCTGTCTCCCCCCACCCCCTGCTCTTTCTCTCTCTCCTCTCTTCCTCCCTCTCTCCTCTCCTCTGTCTATCTGTGTCTCTCTTGGTCTCTGTCTCTCTCTCTCTTCCTTTCTCTCTCCCTTCCTCCCTCCCTCCCTCTCTCCTCTGTGTCTGTGCACCTCTGTATCTGTCTCTGTCTCTGTCTGTCTCTGTGTCTCTCTCCCCCTGCTCTGTCCATCTCTGCTTTGTTCTGTTCTCTGCCTGAGCTTCACTCTCTCCTACTGCAGACAAGGAAGAAGGCTGACCACAGAGGCAAGCCTCACCCCAGTCCCCAGCCTAGCTTCTCAGCAGAAAGACATTGAGCTCTTCTCTGCAATGTTTGTATGCTGGGCCAGGCAAGCAGTCCTTATGACCCTGCATGTGCGGGCATTACTACACCTCCCCTAACACTGAGGCTAGAAAAGTCTGCATGGTGAATGCTGCTTCCAAGGTCTCGACACCCAGTCTCAAGCTGAGGTGATTGTGGCTAGAACAGGGTTATAAGGGCCGAGCCCGTCCATTCCTACCTACCTAACAATGTTGGCTATGTTCTTGAGAGTTCAGTTGTCCTGGAGTCCAGAAAACCTTCGTGCAGCATTTCCTCATGGTTCACACTTCTCCTGGTGGTGGATAGGAACCCCCTAGGGAACTGAGTCAAGGTCAAGACCTAAGTGTAGCTGCTTGGGTCTTATCCCTTCTCAACATTTTGCCACGTGCTGCTGACTAGAACCCATCACACAGCCGCCACCTAGCAGCAAGGGAGTCAGTCTGGTGTTGACTAGAACCCATCACACAGCCTCCACCTAGCAGCAAGGGTAGCAGTAGTCTGCTGCTATCATTGCTGTTAAGGAGCACGTGATGTCTGTTCAAGGACAGCTGGGGCTGACTCTGAGGAGAAGGGTGACTGCAGATTGTCCTGAATGTTGCAGAGATGGCCAAGTGCATCCAAAATAATGATGATGGTGCTGAAAGAGAGGGTTGGAGATTTAAATACCAGTCATCTGGTACTCAGGACATGCTTCAGTGACTTCACTATGGCAACAGGTTCGCCTCCATCTCCATCTCACACCTTTGCTTTGTCTTGGCAACTGTGCAATAATAGCCCCACTGACCCTTGTAGATTTCTCAGTCAAGATCATTCTGCTTCAGGGCCTTTGCATCAGCACGTCTTCTCTTCCAGAGCGATTTGCTTCACTAAATCTCTCTCATCTTTCTGATGGGCAAGAAGCTTCCTTGACCACTCGTTTTTTAAACAGCTTGTCCATCCAGTCTAGATATTCTCTGTTTTGCTTCCTGAATAACACTTAGCATGAAATAAAACAGTTTTGTTTTGATTATGAAAATAATAATAATAATAATAATGATGATGATGATGATGATGATGATAATAATAATAATAATAATAATAATAATAATAATAATAATGGTAATAGTTGTTGTTGTTAGTGCTGGGGATTGAACCCAGGACCTCATGCACACCAAGACCATGCCCTACCACTGAGACACATCCTCAGCCCAAACCTCTTATTGTTATTTGTTTCTTCCTAGAACCCAAGGCCCCAATGGGAAGAAGTGTGCTTGAGATTCTTTCTGTGCCCTGAAGGCCTAAGCAAGATTGTGGCTGTGCCCCCGGCATGAACAGCAGTTTTGTGCTCACCGGGGAACAGGGCTCATTGCTGATGTGGTTATCTCCCACTTCACTATGTAAACCACTCCCTTTCTGTGATTTGCATGTGCTGTGCCCTTTCTATCAGCAAGCACTTGGGTGTTGATGGGTGGATGGATGGAACTGAAGATTTCCAAGGCATCTGAGAACAAATGTAAACTTGCTCGTTGAACATATCCCGGATTGCAAGCCTGAAAGCTGTTAGGCATCAGTTTACCTCTGCATGTATCTCCTCCATTTGACTATATCCATGTATCTATATTAGGACCTCAGATCTAGTAGTTGCCCGATAAACGGCTGGACTTCAAGCCTATTCCTAACAGTCACGGTTCTTTTCCAGCATCCATAGGGGGCGTTCTCCAGAATATCAGGGTCGGGGTACAGGCAAGCTTAGGCTTGGGAATTCCCACTTGACCTATCTGGGCCTCAGGGTGGCTGACCTTTCTTTAGGGTGGTGCTGTTGCTTTCTCAAACACAGGTCACATGTGGAGGAACCTCAGGAGGATCTGCAGGAGTGGTGAACCCAGACAAACAAGCCTAGGAGGTGTCTTGTATGCCTGGCCAAAGGCCCAGCATCCTGGGGGAGCTGATGGAGACTTTCCAGCCAGGAGAAACCATCCAGTAACCTCCCGGACCACAAAGCAGAAAAAGAACTCTGCTTCTTGTTTGAGTGGAGGGTAGCCATGGGACCACCTGGGTTAGGGGACACTGTAATGTGATCTTGGAGATAAGGCCACTGGTGGCAGTGAGGAGAGGCAGGGGTGAAGGGCGGTTGTTCCGTTTGTGTTCTGGCACTGAAACAGGTGGTCTGCCCCATCTCCCCCAGCAGAAAGTCCGAGCAAGAAGGTTGAAAGCACAAGGGGGCCCGTTTGTTGTTCAGAAGCCAGGGCTCCCGCAGAGCAGCTGAAACCATCAAGTGCTTCCAGGTGGAGAGCAAGCAGCTGGACTAGGAGGCAACACCTGCAGGGATGCTGCAACTTCAGGTGCTTGCCTTCCTTCTCTTGCATCTGAGCTCGACACCGACACCACCCCAGGGAGCCAGGAACAGCACGAGAGGCTCTTGTGTGAGAGGTGTGCTAAGGCTGAAGAACCATGCTGTCTTCTCCACTCTTTCCCCACAGTCCTTTTCCTCTCCAGTTTGGGCTTTTTCCGCTTTAGTTTCTATCAAGCAAGGAGTCAGCACTCGCCCCTCCCACTGCCCAGGTAGATTGAGCACGTCCAAAATTAGGAGTTAGGGAGGCGCCTCCAAGATGAAGGATGACGGGGAAGCTCTCTTGTGGAGGCCTGAGTACAGCTGAGTCTCAGGTGGGAGAGGGGGTGAGGCCATTGTCTCTAGCACACCATCTGGGTGACTCTCTAATCCTTGCGTACCCGGGGAGTAGACCTCATTGTCTCTCAAGCAAGGATCAGCAAAGCTGAGTAGGGAATTCAGGGTCCTATGCCCCAGAATACGGGCTCAGGGTGTGTCTGTGACATCTTAGGCCGCCTTCCTATCCCCCAAGTCTTTGAGTTTGTCTGAACGCTGCTGCATCCCACTTCTCCTCCACCTCTGTCTTTACAAACGTGGCTAGGGCTGGGGCCCCAGAGGTGATCCGGGAGAGGCACCAGATGTTCGGGAGAAGCTAATTCCCAGGCTCGGGGAGACGGTGTGGCATTGAGGCCACTCTCGGACCTGTGTGTGGCCTCTGGAGTTGAAAGAAGGCGACAGAGAGTTAGGACGCCAGGGCACAGGTGGGAGGGCGCGCGGGCCGCAGAAGCGTGGCTCATAGGGGCGGGCGCGCGGGACGTGGCAGCCACCGCGCCACAGTGATCGCCCGGTGCCGGCGGTTCCGGCCCCCGCCCCCGTTGGCGGCTGCTCTGCGCTTCTCCGACTCTGAACCAGACGCAGCCGCAGCGGCAGTGGCCGCCCGGCGCGCTGCCTACACAGGATCACATCCTGGCGGGCCCGCGGGCACCAGTCGCTTCCTGCCCCATCGTGGGGACCAGAGGCGCGCGAGGCTGCCAACATTCCAGGATTCCACGCAGTGCAGGGTGAGCGCCCCTCGGGTCTGGGGACAGTCAGCTGCAGGGTTAGGAGCACCCTCTGGGGTGCCCGATGGGGCCTTCCAGAGGCGCAGGGCCGAAGTTGGGACCGCACGCAGCGCGCCCGTACTACCCAGTACGATATGCTGCCTACTGGGCGCAATGGCACCGCGCATCGGGCGCGGCTGGGTTTGCAGCGGCAGCTGGCACAGGCGGGCGCCCCGGGGGACTCGGCGGCCCCGCTGGGACCCGCGCAGGTGGTCATCGCCGGCCTCCTCACTCTCCTCATTGTCTGGACCTTGCTGGGCAATGTGCTAGTGTGCGCAGCCATCGTCCGCAGCCGCCACCTGCGCGCCAAGATGACCAACATCTTCATCGTCTCTCTGGCTGTCTCAGACCTTTTCGTAGCGTTGCTGGTCATGCCTTGGAAGGCTGTGGCTGAAGTTGCTGGATACTGGCCCTTTGGGACATTCTGCGACGTTTGGGTGGCCTTTGACATCATGTGCTCCACTGCCTCCATCCTAAATCTGTGTATCATCAGTGTAGACCGTTACTGGGCTATTTCCAGGCCCTTCCGCTATGAGCGTAAGATGACCCAGCGTGTAGCCCTGGTCATGGTGGGCCTGGCCTGGACCTTGTCCGTCCTCATCTCCTTCATCCCGGTCCAACTCAACTGGCATAGAGACAAGGCAGGCTCCCAGGAACCAGAGGGCCTGCCGTCCAATGGGACACCCTGGGAAGAAGGCTGGGAGCGAGAAGGGAGGACAGAGAACTGTGACTCCAGCCTCAACCGAACCTACGCCATCTCCTCGTCGCTCATCAGCTTCTACATCCCGGTGGCCATCATGATCGTGACCTACACGCGCATCTACCGCATTGCACAGGTGCAGATCCGCCGCATCTCCTCCCTGGAGAGGGCAGCTGAGCATGCACAGAGTTGTCGGAGCCGCGGGGCCTGTGAACCTGACCCCAGCTTGCGAGCGTCCATCAAGAAGGAGACCAAGGTCTTCAAAACCCTATCAGTGATCATGGGGGTCTTCGTATGCTGCTGGTTGCCTTTCTTCGTCCTGAACTGCATGGTTCCTTTTTGCAACAGTGGAGATGCCCAGGGCCCAAGACCTGGCTTCCCTTGTGTCAGCGAGACCACCTTCGACGTGTTTGTCTGGTTCGGCTGGGCCAATTCCTCTCTCAACCCCATCATCTATGCCTTCAACGCAGACTTTCGGAAGGTGTTCGCCCAGCTACTGGGGTGTAGCCATCTCTGCTTCAGGACCCCGGTGCAGACGGTAAACATCAGTAATGAACTCATTTCTTACAACCAAGACACTGTCTTCCACAAGGAGATCGCTGCTGCCTATGTCCACATGATCCCCAATGCCGTGTCCTCCGGAGACAGGAACGTGGGCGAGGAGGATGAGGATGAGGAGGGGCCTTTCGATCACATGTCTCAAATCTCTCCAACGACCCCAGATGGTGACCCGGCTGCTGAGTCCGTCTGGGAGCTTGACTGTGAGGAGGAGGTTTCCTTAGGCAAAATCTCACCTCTCACCCCCAATTGCTTTCATAAAACGGCTTAGAAACACCATCATGGGCATAAACAATTGCAGCCATATTTATACACATACACACAAATACACATGCTCCCAGTGTGCATATGCTTTCTGTAGTCTGGCTGCATAGAAACCAATTGATTCTTAGCTGAGAAAATTAGCCGAGGCTGTTGGCATGAATTTAGATATTCTGAGCCAGGAAGAGAACAGGGAAGAAGGAAGAGAACGGAGCCTGGTCCTTTAAGAGCACACCTTAACTTAACCTTTCTAACAAAGGCTGGTCCTATGACTTGCATTTGGTCTGGTTTTTAAATGATAGGTCTAAGTGGCTATTATTAGGATGGGCTGTGACTTTCTGGAGACTTGAGTGGGTTTATAGTCCTGTGCTCTGGAGCTTCTTTAGTGCAGGGTGTGTGTGTGTGTGTGTGTGTGTGGGGGGGGGGGGGGGGCATATTTTCCTGTGCTCAGTATTTCTTCCTGATTTGTTCTGGTTTTAATAAGTGCACCGTACATGTTTTGGCGGCTGGGGCCGGGGTGGGGTGTGTGTGTCACCTTTGCCTTTCCAATTGGTGCTCAGAGCTCAGCGATGATCTTGGAGAAACCACAAGCGTGCTCTTAAAAGACAGCTAGCTGGGTTTTGGAGCGCACATTTGTTTCCTGAGCAGCTTTGCTTAGGGAACACACAGGACAAGGGGCCTTGAGGAACTGCCGAATTCTCACCTCTTCTTATTAGTCAGTCACACCTGTAGGACACACTGAAAGCTAGTTTCACCTCCACAGTTTTAGGTGCAGAATTCTCAAGCCTGACACTCGGTTTTATTTTGTCTTTTGGAACCTTCTTCTAGAATCACAGGGGACAATGGTCCTGATTGCTAGGCAGATTCTCTCAGTTCATTGAAAAGACAGTCAAGAATAACAACCTCATCTTCTCCATCTCTCCTCCGGAGCGGTTCAGCATGACATGGCTCCGGTAACCCACATTTTCTAGGGTCTTTTAGATGTGATATCGCTTCAAAACAGAAATCCTGCTTTGAAGCAGATGATTTTCTTTGCAGACTGTAGCAAGTGGAATGAAGTACAATCCACATGCAGAAAGCCAGAGGTGACACATGACTGAATGAACTCATAGGGTGAGGGGCTCACAGAGGAGCCCACTTGTTTATCTTTTTGCTTTCCTTCTTTGCACCAAGTACAGGAAAGTGTTCTTTATTCCAGTATTATTTTATTAGACACAGATATATAAATATATATACCTACATCTATGTATAATTATATGTGCATATGTAAGTTTCTACAGGCCCCTGCTCCAAAGATGGTTTCTCAAGGACACTTCAGTCAATTTTGGTTTCCTTGTGGATAATTGTATTATGAGTCTTCTGAACAGCCGTGTCTTGTTCCCTGTAAAACGTGCAGTGCTGTCACATCGTGCTTAATAAATGTTTGTTGAATGAATCATTCTCTGGAACAGTGAGGCCGAAAGCAAAACTTTACTCATTATGTTGAGTCCCATGAATTTTTTGTCAAACTGATCCTGGGATCTGAGCTCTGCGTTCAGGTTTTGCCTTCTTGCAAACTCACGGCTAAACAGATCCCTGGGCCGGGACTGGAAAAGGCACACTGTGCCAAGATTCAGGAGGGGGCTGTGTGATTCTGAATGAGCCTCTGGCCTCCTTTGGGCCTCACTTTCTGGATGCATTTGTAAATGAAGGACTTGACCATTAACTTTCAATCTGTGTTTCATGATGCGGATGATCACAGGTAGAGTCTGGGGAATGCAGCAAACTCAGGTTTGATGCTCATTTTCCCTATAGGGCTCTGGAGAGCTTTTTCTGAGCACCGTGAGTCCCAAGTATGCAAGCATGCATCATTTCCCAGCATCTTTGACCCTGAGAATCCTTGTTGGCTGGAATTCCTATTTCTCTCTCGTTCTCTCTCTCTCTTGTTCTCTCTCTCTCTCTCTCTCTCTCTCTCTCTCTCTCTCTCTCTCTCCCTCTTTCTCTCTCTCTCTCTCCAGTCCTTCATTCTAGGAGCACAGTTTGAGAAAGCTGGAAACCTAGAAGCTAAAAGATAGCTATTCCATTTTATAGAACAGGTTGTGGTAAGCCAACATGGTGGGCAAATGTTTCAGTTTAAAGAGGTTTGTGTTATGGGAAACTCATCTCCTGAGGACTGTGGAATTCCCCTCTCTAAGACAGCAGTTCTCCTGTGTACTATTTCCATGTCCCACGTGCTCAGCATAGACTTAAACACTGGGAATACAGTTATCTGCCAGATCCTCTCATGTCTTGGAACCTAGTATTAGTGGGCTCAGGTAAGTTCCTATTGCATTGCCTTGGACCATGCCACCTGTGACATCCATCAGACACACACGAAAAAGAAACCGTGCTTACACTTAGGGTTCTGAAGGGAGGTTTCTCTGAAAAGGAAGAGCTGATCAGTGTGGACAGGTACTGAGGTCTGGAAACGGACTGTGCTCTGCCAGTCTAGAGAAGAGAAAGGAGGCCAGTGTGCTTGGAGAACTTGGATGAAAGGGTGTGTGCCAGTGTTTGCAGCCATCAGGATCCAATGATTGTGTGGAGTTTGTAACTTTCGTATTCCAGAGCAGCAAGTGCTTGTTAGGCCTTTTTACAGATGCCGAAGTAAAGGCATTAGTAGGAGAAGCACCTTACCTGTGCTCACACAACTTATGAATGGCAGAATGAGACTTGAGCCCAGGCAACCTGGAACATGGGGTCTTTAACCCTTTCTGTATCTCTGTGTGTGTTTATGTATGTATGTATGTATGTATGTATGTATGTATGTATGTATGTTTGTATGTATGTACATGTGTGTATATGTGTAATTATCTCTGTTTGGGGGGGGGGGTCAGAGGCTCATGTTGTTGGAGTGTCTTCCTCAATTGCTTCTCCTGATTTTCAGTGAGAAGGTCTCTCACTGATTTGACTAGACCAAATGACTCATGAGCCCCCAGGATCCTCCTGTTGTAGATACTCATTGGTTATATGTGGGTGCTGGGAATCTAAGCTCTTGCCCTCATCCCTGCAGGGCAAGCATTTTACCCACAGGGCCATCTCTCTGCCCCAGGGTCTTTCACCTTAACTGTCCTTCAAGGTAAGAGGGGCTACCAGGGAGGTCAGCATATCCAATTCTTGGCTCCCATATCACCAGGCCATCCCTGTGCACCTGCTCCATGCTGGAGAGAGAGGCCATGAAAGCAGTGGATAAGGCAGCCTTTGGGCTAAGGCTAAGGCTTCCCATGGATGGACATGTACCTTCCTGGCCTTCCCACTAACCTTACATATTACAAATTTCCATCTCACAGATGAGAACACTGAGGTATAGATAACATCAGTGGTTCATCCAAGATCATTATAACAAGTTATAACATTATAACCAGGGCTTATATCTGGTTCTCAGGTGGGGGCATCCTTCCTATTGCTGGCAGCAGTAGGATATGAAGTCATTTTCCCCAGAAGCCCCACTCTTCAGCTCCTTGGGGAGACCCAAGCAAAGAAGCATTCCTTCAGAGAGATTGTCCCATGACCTCTCCATGGTAGCCCACTGTTCCTCAAACAGCCCTATAACAGTGGGATATTAGGCTCAGCTTGGAGGTGAGGGTGGGGTCACACATTTCCCCACTCTTGACAGTCCACAGGTTTGGGGAAGCATGCTTTTCCACAATGATTCCTCAGAGAGTACAAATGTACTCCCGTTCATGTGTCAACTTGGCCTCGCTGCTGGAGTCCTGTGATGATCAAGACTCCAGGGCTGCATTCCAATTGGTAGCAACAAGGGGCTGATTGATTAAACAGTGTCTCTGACGGGCATGGAAGATGAGGTGTGTGCTATGCTGTAGGCAATTAGCAGCCTAGGTCTACCAGTTGCCCTTTCCTTGTGTGCCACTTGGAACTATCAGAGGTTAAAATATTGGTGTCAGAAATCTACTCCAAGTTGGTTCATGATTTTCTGAGGTTCAGGGCCTATGCTTTGAAGTTTTTTGAAAGTTTTTGGTTTTTCAGCGTGCTTGTCTGTGTAGTCACACCTGAGAAACAGCATGGGGCTGCACTTTCATCAGGTGTGCTTCAGATCTGCGTGCCTTGGTCCTGTCTTGGAGGGTCCCGCTGTATGGGCTGTGATAGGTGATGGCTGTGTCTGTGAACTCTCGGGTCTCTTATTAACTTGAACTATCCCTAGACATTCTGCTACATAAGAGAATTTGAGGGCAGAGGAGATGGCTCAGTCAATAAAGTACTTGCTGTGCTAGGTTAAAGGGTTCGAATCCAGGACCTGCCTCAAAGCTAGGAGGGGTCGTGCCTCTGTAAACTCAGCTCTGGAGTGGGTAGAGAGAGGTGAGTGCCTGGGCCTCACTGTTTAGCCAGTCTAGCTGAATCAGTGAGTTCTAGACCAGGGAAAAAGCATGGCTCAAAACTTATGATGGAGAGAAACCGAGAAAGATGCCCAGGGTTGACCTCTGGTCTCCGCACACATGCATGTGCACCCATATGCACACACATACAGCTATGAACACACACATACACACACACCATCATATTCATGAGCATGCACACACACACATACACACATATACACACAGAAAAAAATCTTATTAGTCAATCTTTGTGGTTCATGATGTAAATTAACAAACCATCTCAGATCTCACTGCCCACGTGTCCAGAAAGCCCCCACTGATGGAGAGCTCTGGGGATGCTTTTCTTCCAGAGAAATCATTCAATAGGTGAAACACGAACAATTTGTCTTTGATTTCTTATTTGTAGAACAGGAATGTAAACAAAACAAAACAAAACAAAACCAAGGCATATAGCAAATATCTAAGAAATATTTGTCTATAAATTAAAAAAAAAAAAACACCAGCTGAGCATGCTGGCACATGCCTTTAATTCCAGCACCCAGAAGGCAGAGGCAGGTGTATCACTGTGAGTTTGAGGCCAGCCTGGTCTACAAAGCGAATCTAGGACAGCCAAGGCTACACAGAGAAACCCTGTCTTGAAAACCAAAAAACAAATAAACAAACAAACAAAAACCACCAAAATGTTTTTGTCAAGGATCCATAAGTGAGAAGGCCATGGCAGCCACCCAGTCTCTGCAGGCCACATGACTGTACACTGGATATTTGGGAGCTGTTAAGAGTTCATATAGCAAATGTCCATAGAAGCTCATGTATGTCTTGGTCCCAGCTGACAGGGTTCTGCAAAGTGGTGGAAACTTTAGAATGCGGAGCCTCATCGGAGGAATCAGGTCATTGCAGTGTGTCACAAAGGGTGTGCTGGGACTCTGGGATCCTCTGGCTTCTTCGCTTCCCAACTTCCATGAAGGGAACATCTGTTCTACCATGTACTCTATTTTGATTTCTCTCTCTCTCTCTCTCTCTCTCTCTCTCTCTCTCTCTCTGTGTGTGTGTGTGTGTGTGTGTGTGTGTGTAGGTGCGTGCACACACATACATGTGTTCGTGCATGTGGCTATCAGAAGACAACTTGAGGGATTCAGTTATCATTTCCGTTAGGACAGAGGGTCTCACTGGCCTGGAGCTCACCAATTAGGCCGGCTGGCTCTCCAGTGAGCCCCAGGGATCCTTCTGTCTGCCTCCCAGTGCTGGGATCACAAGCACAGGGCACCATGCCCAGCTCTTTTAGATGAGTTCAAGAACCAAACTCATGCTTATGTGGCACAGACTCAGCCATCTCCTCAAAGTAATTCCTCTCTGAAGTTGCTTGCTTCTGAGCTGACTAACTGAGCCTGTGCCTCCTCAGTTTCACCAACTCATAGATGGAAAGAGACCTTATCCCGGCTGGTGTGCGGCAGGTATTACTGCCTGAAAGCTTCAAAAATCATGTTGCCTGCCTCCTTCATGCTGGGAGGAAGAACGGTTCCCTGGAGGGACTGAGCCACTTTTTAAAGTGATTAAATTGAATCTGGGTCTTTGGGCTCCCGGTTCTCTTTTGCAGTACAGTGAGCCCCAGTTTAGACTGAGTGCTGTCTGCGGTTGGTGGATTATGGATGGATGGGCAGGGACTCTAACCTGCTGATTAATTCTCGATTGGAAGCAGAATGGAGGACGATAATTTACAACTGACAAATGCTGACGCTGAGGGGGGCAAAACAGCATCTCAAAGGCTTGTTTTTGTTTGTGTTCACGAAAGAAGGCAAGCCTTTCTGTGCTAGGTGCCAGGAAGCCAGTTTCAGAGAAGAAGTGGGGGCAGGGTGGATTTTAAAATTATATTACAATCTCAAAAATAAAATAAATTTTAAAAGAAAAAATGAATTGAAATTAAACACAGGGCACCAGCCCTTTACCGCTATGTGGTCCTTGCGCAGGTTGAGTGGCTCTTCCACTCTTCCAGTGTGGTGGGGAAACTTGCTGTCCCACTCCATCCTGGTCCTGTGACTCTGACATTTCAGGAAGCATAAAACAAAGATAAGAGTGGCGCTAAAGGACTTGAGTTCCAATTTTAGTGACTGTAAGTGAACAATTTAATATTCCAGCTTCATCTGTTCCTCCCCAGTCATGAGAACCGTGCCACTTTCATCCCATGTTAGACTCTACACTCTATCAGATGCCACACTGGGATGGAGACAGTCGTCTCAATGAGCCGTCACACTAGCCCTTTAAGAGGTCATGATACAGGAGTATGGGGCTATCTTTGAGAATGTCGGGACATTTCTTTGGCTCTTGATGAGCTTAGCTCAAAGGACTTTGTTCCAGAAACTCAAA
The DNA here is from genome assembly GCF_903995435.1 of Acomys russatus. Classification (NCBI taxonomy): domain Eukaryota; kingdom Metazoa; phylum Chordata; class Mammalia; order Rodentia; family Muridae; genus Acomys; species Acomys russatus. Next base: position 29,815,753 of record NC_067158.1, read on the forward strand.
CATCACCAAAACTGCCCATAGCCAGTGGCTTTTGGGGTCATTTCCTACAGACTTGAAGGATAGAATATATGGAGCACAGAGGGTGGGTTTCAGAAAGTGTTACAGGGAGTGTAAGTGAGTGACAGAAGGCGGAGCTACTGTATGTGGCAGGAGGGGTCCTGGGGTAGGGTACGATTAAGAGTCACCACATCTAGCCAATGGACAGGACATTCTTTACAGTTGAATGGAGAGTGGGGCCTGACTTTCACACGAACTCTGGTGCCTCATATTTGACCACATCCCCTGGATGGGGAGACCTGGTGGCACTCAGAGGAAGGATAGCAGGCTACCAAGAAGAGACTTGATACCCTATGAGCATATACAGGGGGAGGAGGTCCCCCTCGTACACAATCATAGGGGAGGGGAGTAAGGGGAAAATGGGAGGGAGGGAGGAATGGGAGGATACAAGGGTTGGGATAACAATTGAGATGTAATATGAATAAATTAATAAAATATTTTTTTTTTAAAAAGAGTCACTACCTTGGGGTTAATAAAACATTGCTGCATAGAAGGGCATGGGAGATGAGCTGGTCAGGCCCGCTTGCATTCCAGATGTAATGGTGTTTCTGTCATGCTCTCACTATTGTTTCCATCAAAGGGAACTCCTTCCATGGAGAAAGATAAACCAGACACCTATTCTGGGATCCCTGACTTCAGGCCAGAACATTACCAAAGACGTTTTGGTTTGAATACTTCTGGCCTCTCTGGCCTCCTGATGTGATGAGGCTCAAGGGATTCTGGCTTTTAGACAAGAGGAAAAAGGATTCACATTGGAGTCTTTTATCCTAAAATTCCCCAGACAGTTAACATCTGTTTTCATCACTCTCACACCCCTTTACAGTTCAAGGGGCTGAGACTCTGAGAGGTCAGTCTTCTTGCTCAGTATCATAGAGCTAAGAAGTGGCAGTGTATGACAACTCAAGCCTACCTGGCTTGACACTTTGCCACATGGTAGGAATGTGATGACAAGTCACAAAAGGAAATAAAGCAGAAACCCCATGTGGTGGCAGTTCTTGGTTGTCAACTTAGCTACATCTGGAATTGATGAAACTACACATGGCTGGGCACACCTGTCAGGGGTTTTTCAGCTGAGTCATTTGAAAGGGAAAGACTTAACTTCTAATGCAGACCTTTGGGGGTAAGAAGATTAATCTTTAATCGGGGTCATACCTTCTGCTGGCAGCTGATATAAAGGGCATGCAGGAAGAAAGCTTACTCTCTTTGGCACATTGCTCTTGATCTCCTGGCAAGTTTGTTCCTTCACTGGCATTAGAGCCTACTTTGGGATTCTGATGTATGCTGAAGACCAGCCGAGACAACCAGCCTTGTGGACTGAACAATTACTGAGTTCTTGGACCACTGTTGTTGGGGTAGCTGGACCACAGCTTGTAAACCATTCTAATAAGTCTCTTGGCAGATTAGACATATATGTGTTACATAATAATAGGTTATCTCCGATGACAAAATGAGTCAATTCAAACCAAATTAGAGTATAAAAAAGCAGGTTGGTTGGGGACAGCTCTTGGGTGGGTTCGCCAACCTCACATGAGGGGGTCGGTGAAGTTGCCATGCAGAGGGAACCAGAAAAAGGAGGAACAGACAGAAAGAAAGAGAATGCACACACACAAAGAAAGAGAGGAGAGAAGAGTGAGAGAGAGAGAGAGAGAGAGAGAGAGAGAGAGAGAGAGAGAGAGAGAGAGAGAGAGAGAGAATATGGAACCACAATGTCTGGATTGTATAGGGAAGACAAGAGCTTTCCCTGGGCTGGGAAGTTTAGGGCAGAGAGTGGGTGGGGTATGCTAGCCATGCCCTGTAGCAGGTAGGGGCTGAAGGATGCAGGGAGAACCTGGAGGCCAAGTCTGATTTGGTTAAATGGTCACCTCAGCTGCTTGTCCCAGGTCTGAATCCCAACACTTATGTGTGTGTATACATATGGGGGGGGGAGTGTGTAGATTGTAAATAGATTCATTCTATAAGTTCTGATCCTTTAAAGAACACCAAGTGATACACCCAATATATTTATCATGGCTCACAGTTCAAGGGTGCAGTCCATCATGTCAGGGAAATCAAGGCAGCAGGAGCTTGAAGCGACTACTCATATCGTATCCACAATCAGGACGCAGAGAGTGATGCATGCTGCTCCTCAGTTCCCTTTCTCCACATACCTAGTCCAGGATCCCATCATGGACTGGTGTTGTCCACTGTGGGTACCGTAATCAACACAATCAAGAAATCCCCTGTGGCCACACCCAGAGGCCTATCTCCCAGGCAATACTATATTCTGTCAGGTTGACAAAACTCTCACACCCTCTGTGCTTGTGCAATAGGGGCCATTAGGGCGGGGGCTAGTATCATAGACTTTGTTTCCATGGGCCTAATATCAAGTTCTATAGAGCCCTCAGCATCCTGAGGTCAAGAGGAGGCACTAAAACATCTGTCAGTGGCAGGGAAGACATCAGATGCTTGGCCACCCAAATGTGCTTATGATGAGGAGAGGGCCAGAATAGAGGTCTGGGTTTGGGAGGAACTCCAGCAAACATATCCAATATAGCCTGCCTCACTGTGCCTGTCACTGTGCTGAAGGGATCCCAGTTGTGAGCCCATTCAGTCCTAGAGATGCTGTGCGATTGTGTCTTTGTCACTGCTGTGCCCAAGTGCTAAAGGACATTGTTTCTCAGCTACATTCTACTACTTGGAGATTCTTGTATTCTTCTCGGTCTCCAAGCCCCATGCACATTTCTATTGAGCCACCCAGTCTTGCAAAGATGGAAGGGCAGAGCCGTCTAAGCCTTTTGACATCAGTTATGAAGCTGCAGGAACTGGAGTTTGGCCTGCTGGGTTTCAGTCTTGCTTTGGTCCAGTATTTCCTCATTATGTCCCCTTCACTCCTCCTTTAATGATAATGTATATTTTGTGCCATTGTATGTTGGAAGGATGTCATTTGTTTTTTATTTTATAAAGGGTTTCAACTATGGAATTGCCTCAAGTCTCAGAAGAGACTTCATACAGAGACTTTTGACTTTGGATTAAATGTATTTTGCATTATGACATAGCCATCGGCTTGTAGGGGCCAGGGAGTGGAATGTGGTTGAATGTGGTTTAATGAGAATGTCCCCCCATAGTCTCATATGTTTGAATACTTGGTCCTTGGTGGAACTGTTTGTGAAGGATTAGAAGGTGTGAGTTTTCTGGAAGAGTTTTCTGTCTTTAGGGGTGGGCTTTGAGGTTTCAAAAGACTCACACCATTCCCAATGTGTTTCTTTCTGCCTCCTGCTTGTGGATCAAGATGTGAGCTCACAGCTGTACCTACCACTGTCTTTATTCTGTCATCATGGTCTCTAGCCCTCTGGATTCATAATCCCAATTAAACACTTTCTTTTATAAGTTGCCTTGGTTGTGGTGTTTTGCTACAGCAATAGAAAAGTAACTAAAGAAATGACCCTGTTACAATACAAGAATTGTCACACAAACTACTCAAGTACCAATCTCACTGAGATATTGATCCCCCAAGACTAGTCATGACCAGGGACACAGAAAGAACTGTGATGTTGGTCTGCTTCTAAGGCAGGCTTTTTATATGAAAAACTGTAACAAGGTAACAATCAAGTAATCAGGCCGGAATCAAGGGGGAAGACAGCATTACATCATTTTGATTAGCTAAACACAAGAAGAATCAATTTTCTTCTGAGCACAATGTACCCAGGTAACTAGACAAAGCATTTTAAGCTAACTGGCCAGGATTTAGGGTAGGGGAGCTTTTAAGGGCTTTCTAGTCTCTGGGAGTAAGGAACACAGCAGGATATTGCAGTCTTAACTCTAATAGAACATCATTTATCTTTAACCCAAGCAGAACATGCATTTATAATCTATTGTTCTAAGCAGCAAACATTGAACCTTCCTGGTTTCAGGCATGTAGGGCCTGTGAACTTGAACTTAATTTCACCTTATAATCAAAATGGAGATTTGGAGACATCATGGCTTCTGATATGCTAAGAGCTGGTGTTAATAGAGAAGCTATAGTCATGCTAGGAACTAAAGTAGGTCTCAACTCAGGGGCTATAGAGTTTCAGCAGATTAAGCAGGTGACAACAGGCCCATCCTAGCTTACTGGAAAGACCAAAGTCTAGATTTTGACCTCCAAATGTCGTAACAACAGCTTATGTTTCTTTCTCTTTCTTTCTTCTTTGCTTATGTTAACTTTTATTTTTAAAAATAATTTAATTAATTTATTCAGATTACAACTCAATTGTTGTCCCATCACTTGTATCCTCCCATTCCTCTCCCCTTCCCGCTTTCACCCTATTCCCCTCCTCCCCCATTACATGGTCATAGGCTATCAAGTCTCATCTTGGTAGCCTGCCTAGTCTTTCTCTGAATGCCACCTGGCCTCCCCACCAAGGGGAAGTGGAATATTTCTTTATGCCTATGTCCTGGGGCCTCAGGAGGAATAAGAATGTTTCCACACAGACACCAACCCGTGTTTTTTCTTAAGCCTTTTGAGTATCAGTAGTTGTTTTTAGGTTATTTGTTTTCATGACATTGTCATCTTAAAGCCATCTCCTAGACCATAGATAATTCTCATCTCTCTTGGCTGTCTGTTGCCACCAAGATTGGTCTGTGGCTCTTAGGAACTAAGGGGATCTGGTTCATTTAAAAGTAGGAAGTAAAGAGGAGTAATAGGAACACAGGTACCTTAGGGGAATATGTGTCCCTTCTGGGGTGAAAGTCCCATCTTCCATGAGTAGGGATCCTTAGTTCCCAGCAGCATCTGCCTCACCTGCTCTCAAGGTTCTGGCATCTTCTAACAAGAGCTTGGTGAGTTTAACCCCTGCATGAAATGCAGCCTGTTGAGGGAAGATGCTGTACATGCCTAATTTCTCATGGACGTACTAAGTGATCAGCGCTAACACTGGCCAATCGGGGCATTTCGTAGTAATTTATTGGCAAGCTCCCAGATCCTGGGGCTCTGAATTGGGTCCTGGAATTACAGAAATGGGCAACCGCTGGAATCCAGAGTGAAGGAAGGACCATTGTTCTAACCGCTGGAATTAATACAGGCTGAGGATCATTGGTGTCAATAGCAAACAACAGTAATAACAGCGCCAATACTGGAGTTCAAGGGAGGCAGACTCCCATCTAGAGGGAGAGTCAGGAAGCAAGTTTGTTTGAGAACGTGACACTAGAATCCAGGCTAGACTGCTGCTCTGGCCACAATACCTGCAGCAATCCTCCCTTCCCTTCGCAGACAGTGCCTGTGAGCCCCTAGCTAAGGGGATGTCCAAGGCCTGGAGGGGAGAGAAATTGATCAAAGTAAATGGTGGCCACACACCATGTGCTCCTCCCTTCTCCTGCTCCTGCCAGAGCCTGGCTGCTGTCTCCTGCTGTGAAAGCTGCCTCATCCTCGCACAGGTATAAGGAGAGCCCTTGTTTCTGCCATGTGGCTTTGATTCCTCTCTTTGGAGCCTCTGCCACTTTGTCTCTGGTGCTGGGGGCACTGAGAACTTCCCAGAGCCCCTGCCACACTATGTTTGTCCATCTAGTCTGTCCCTGGTGTAAATAACCCTTTACCCCTTACTTAGTGTCCCTCTTGAAGTTGCCTCCAAGACCTTTTCTTTTGTAGCTAGAGTGGCCTATCCACCTTGAAGGAAGGCGATGTGTGAACAGGTGGAAAGGCATGGAAATAGACCCGTGGGAAGAAAGGTGGTTGACTTTCCCACCATTGGGAACTGCACATAATTCAACTCAGGAAATAAGCATTTAAGTAAGTAATTGACACTGATGAATTTTCCCTGGCAACTTCATTTATTTTTAGTAAAATCACTGAGCTAACTAAGTGCATTGATTGTTTTTTCTGTTTGCCATTAAATCCATTTTCTGTGTTTTTTTCCACTTTCTTTTTAAAAAAAAACTCACCAGATTTATTTTTATTGGAACAATCTTTTCTCTTCAAACTTCACAGTGAAGATGGGATAGTGAGGATTTCCTCTTCCGTATCAAATTTTGTCAATACCTTCCTTTTTCTTTTTGAGGCACGATCTCACTGTATAGTCCTGGCTGGCCTGGAACTCATCAACTTCTTTCAATACTGTAGTTGGGAAGGAAGAATGGATTCTAGCAATTGTCCATCTAATTCTGTGGCTGTCCATTTTATGTCTTGCTGGTGACATATATCAATAGTATTCATTACTAATCACATTAAAAGTAGCAAGTTGGATTCATTGTTTTAACTGACCCATGAGAAACTCGTGTAAATCTCACATACACTGGAATGTGTCTACTGGTTCTGAACGGCCAACTCAGGTCATCCGTATGTTGCCAGCAGGCCGAATATTGGGTGATAATTGTCCGGGGTGCTGCTGGAGCTAACAACAGGATCAAAATACACTCTAAGAAATGGGGGCTTCTGCTTGGGCTTCCTAGTATAGATAGGAGACAGTGCTGTGAGTCTGTGGGGCCTTACAGATCTTGGTGGGCCCCTAAGCCCCTGGGATGCCGCCATCCGTACTCAGGGTGGAACTTCTCTCCCTTAGATAGTCTCTGAAAATGATCTTCATAGACACACCAAGAGTATGCCTCACCAGTCGTCTAGGTGATCATAAATCCACTCGAAGCAGCAATAGCCATGAACTGTCCCTCCAGTTTAAGTAACAGCCCTGGGCCAAACACTCCTAGATTCCTTGTAGTTTCAGAATGACTTATGCTCTAACTAAGAGTTCCCTTAATCCAGGAAATACAGTGGTGTACTATAGTGTTTAGAACTAAGAGGAGACTGGGGCTGAACTGCAGCTCAGCCACTCAGTAGCTGTATTACCCGAGGCCAATCTCTCTTGTTCATTCTGTCCATCTGTCCCTCTCCCCCTTTCTTCCTTCTTTCTTTCCTTCTTTTATGCTTTTTGTTTCCTTATTCCTTTCTTCTTTTATTTTTCACATGATATATGCACTTGTTTGTGTGTATACATGTGTGTGTAGCTCTGTGTGTGTACATACATGTGGAGCCCAGAGGTTGACTTTGATATCTTCCTTGATCACTCTCCGCCGTGTTTTTTGAGGCAGGGTCTCTCACCTAGAGCTCATCACTTGGGATAAATGAGCTGGCCAGTGAATTTCAGGGATCCTCCTGTTTCTCTCTTCTCCTTCACCCCAGCCCAAGCCCTGGCCACCACACCTGCCTTTTAGTGAGTGTGAGGGATCTGAACTCAGGTCCAAATGCTTGCTCAGCTGGCACCTAACTGTCTGAGCCATCTCCATAACCCTTCTTTGTTTTTAGTTTTGGAAAAATAGTGAGTGTTTGACCTCTATGGTTATGAAGCACAGTTCTTAATTCTTACCGACTGATAATACCCACAGATCAAGTCTTTGCTTTCAGAACTTGTCTATGGGGAGAATAAGTCTATAAATATCAGTATTTTATTCCTGTTATTTATCTCCTTATCCTCTCCCTCCTTTCCCCTCTCCCCCCACCATCCTCAGCTTCTAAGGCATTTCATTGGGAATATTGGTTGTGAAATCCAGTTTAATCCTATAGCTCATTTCTTGTTTCTTGACCTAAATTGTATGACATCCCTTACGTTCGAGCCTCTGGTTTCCACATGTAGCCTGGTTGGTGCGACAGAGTGGAGGACCAGGTACATAAAGGAAGCCAGAACATAGGAGCTGTGGAAGCTGAATCCTAGAAGGTTCTGGGTGCCAATTCGAAGTATCTAGATTTTTTTTCCTGGAGTTGGAGGGCACCAAAGTCACTTACTGGGACAGTATGGAGTGATCAGAAGTCTACCTTAGATAAGTAATCAGTCAGTTATGATGTGTTGTGTTTTCTTCTTTCCCATCTGTGTGATGGGGTGAGGTGAGAAAGATTCCATAAGGTTTAACTTTTTGTTTTGTTTTGTCTTTAGAGGCCCAGGTTAGCCTCAAATTCATTGTGTAGTCAGGGGTGACTTTTTTTTTTTTTTTTTTAAAGATTTTTATTTATTACATATACAGTTCTAATCACATGTACACCTACACACCAGAAGAGGGCACCAGATCTCGTTATGGATGGTTATGAGCCACCATGTGGTTGCTGGGAATTGAACTCAGGACTTACTGGAAGAGCAACCAGTGCAGTTTTGCTGTCAACTCTACCTGCATCCAAGCTTGCCCATTTTTAGGCAGAATTCTGTCTGTGGTAGAAATGAGGACATTTTCCCCAGTGGCTGGCTTGCCACCAGGGGTGACTTTTGTGATAGTGTTTCTGTTGCTGTGACGAAACACCATGGCCAAAAGCAGCTTGGGAAGAAGAGAGTTTATTTCAGCTTAGGCTTCCAGGTCACACAGTGTATCACTGAGGAAAGCTGGGTAGGAACCTGGAGGTAGGAACTGATGCAGAGGCCATGGAGGTGTGCTGCTTACTGGACTGCTCCTCATGGTTTGCTCAGCCACCTGCGCAGAGCTAACACTACCCACAGTGGGCTGCATCCTTCCACATCAGTTATTAATCAAGAAAAAAACCCCAAAGACTTGCGTATGGCAAATATAACAGGAGAATTTTCTCAATTGAGATTTCCTCTTCCTAAATGATGCTAGCTTGTGTCAAGCTGAAAAAAAAAAAAAAAAAAAAAAATAGCTAGCATCCTCGACTCCTTGTCAAACTGACACACAGGCACATTACTATTCAACTACAATCTTTGCTTGCTCATTTGTCCCCAAGACGCCATGTTAATATCACAATATAGGTAGCATAACTTTAAAAGTCTTATAGTCAGCTGGGGGCAGTGGCTCACGCCTTTAATCCCAGCACTCAGGGAGGCAGAGGCAGGCAAATCTCTGTGAGTTCAAGGCCAGCCTGGTCTACAAAGTGAGTCCAGGACAGCCAAGACTACACAGAGGAACCCTGTCTCCAAAAAAAAAAAAAAAAAAAGTCCCACATACTTTAAAAATTGTAAAGTCTCTTTCAAAACTCAAAGTTTCTTTAAAATACCTAAAGTTTCTCAACTACGGACTCCTGTAAAAAAAAAAAAAAATCAAAATAACAAGTTAAATATTTTCTTATTCTAAGCAGGGAAGAAACGGCACGGTCACATGTAAAGTAGAGTGAAACCAGAGCCCAACAGTGTAAAGCTCAGTGGGACTCACAATCTACTGGGCTCAGTTTCTCCAGCTCTGCCACTGGCAGCACACGTGACTTGTCTCCTGGGCTCAGGCCACCTCCACCCCACCTACAGATGCTGCTGTCAATGGCAGTTGCCCCATAGTACTGGCGTCTCCAAAGCTGGGTCTCTACTACCAACTTTACCAGTATCCTCTCCTGGCATCTCTTCAGGGACTCTGACCCCGTCACATGACACCAAGCCTCAACGTCTCTCCATAACCCCTTCAATCCTGGGGCTGTGACTGCAGCTGAGGCTGCACCTTCACTAATGGCTTCTCACAGTGCTAAACCTCGGTTTCTATCCTGACCTCTTTCTGCCTTTAAAACTCTTTATACCGTTTTCACCTTTAAGACTCTGACACATTACCACCTTCAGCTGAAGGAACAAAGTGCATGTTGGTTCTCTCTGGACCGCAGCTCCTGTTTGCTCATCCTGAAGATCACTTTCCAGGTGATATTCTCTCTCTCTCTCTCTCTCTCTCTCTCTCTCTCTCTCTCTCTCTCTCTCTCTCACACACACACACACACACACACACACACACACACACACACACACACACACACACACGGTTTCTCTGTGTAGCCTTGGCTGTCCTGGACTCACTTTATAGACCAAGCTGGCCTCCAACTCATAGAGATCCGCCTGCCTCTGCCTCCCTGAGTGATGGGATTACAGGTGTGCACCACAAGCCCAGCTGCTGCTCTCTTCTTAATCATAGATTCAGCCGTAGCTGACCAGTATTGACCATCTCTGGGAAGTAAGGGTTTCACTTTAACAGTTTTAAAGTCAGTATTATGTTAATGGCTCTGATCGGGTCTTTGCTTCCTTCTGAATTATCACAAGCTGCCCTCTGCTTTCCCCAATCTTATCTTCCAAGCTCTTCTTTGTTTGGTTTTTGAGACAGGCTTTCTCTGTATAGCCCTGCCTCGCCTGAAACTCACTTTTTAGATAAGGCTGGCCTCAAACTCAGGGATCCACCTTCCTCTGCCTCCCAAGTGCTGGGATTAAAGGAGTGCACCACCACACCTGGCTCGAAGCTATTCTTAAAGCAGTTTCTCTATTCTACATTCTTGTTTTATTTATTTTTTTTTATTTTGAGACAGGATTTCTCTGTGTAATAGTCCTTGCTGTCCTGGACTTGCTTTGTAGACCAGGCTGGCCTTGAACTCAGGCCCTAAAGGAACTGTGACCTACAGGTTGAGAACCACTCTATGTCATATCTGCAGTGCCTGTGCTTTTCATTGAGGTGGCTCAGTAGTTAAGAACACGTGTTGCTCTTGGAGAGGACTGGGGTTTGGTTCCTTGTACCCACATGGCAGTTCACGACCATCTATAGCTCTAGTTCTAGGGATTCAAACACTCTCTTCTGGTCTTCATGGGCTCCTGAATGACGTGGTGCACATAAACTCAAGTAGGTGCGCGTGCGCGCGCGCGCGCACACACACACACACACACACACACACACACACACACAAACACACTAAACCCTTAGAGATGTGTGGAACGAATAAGGAATGGCTGAATGGTGACTACTGATTTCACTGGAAGAGAGAAGATAGGATTGAGTTTTGTTGCCATCTCTTGTCTTCCGAAGAGATATTGGCCAAGAAGTTTCTGTGGTACCCAGACACCCAGGCACCTAAAGGATGCTGTCACAGAGGGAAGCAAGAAGAGCTCTCTTTGGGAGTCACAGTAAACACTAGCCATGAGATATACTTTTTTCTTTTGTTTTTTACATTTTATTTATTTATTTATTTTTAAATAATTTCTTCAGATTACATTCTGATTGTTATCCCCTCACTTGTATCTTCCTGTCCCCCCTCCAACCCTTCTTTCATCCTATTCCCTTCCCTTAGACCTCTGAGAGAAGGGGACCTCCTCCTCCACCATATGACTGCAGCCTATCAGGCCTCAGTCTGCTTCCCCTTCCTTTGAGTGCTGCCAGGCCTCCCTACCAAGGGGAAGTGGTCAAATTGGAGTTCATGTCAGAGGCAGTCTCCGCTCTCCCCACAACCATGGAGAATGAGCTGTCCATTGGCCAGATCTGAACAGGGGGTCTAGGTTTGCTGCATGCATTGTCCTTGGTTGGTAGAGCAGTTTGTGTAAGCCTCTCTCCCTCCCCCCCGCCCCGGTCCAGACCCACCAGCCTTGATGGTCTTCATGTAGGGCTCCTGGACCATCTGGGTCCTTCTATCTCCCCATTCTGTCATTTTTCAAAATCTCCCGAGTGGTAACTGGAGGCTTCTGCATTCTTAAGTCGTCCGCTGCCTTGGGCATTATGCTGAATGTTGAACTCATGCTGGCTGCCTAAGCCAACTGACTCCTCCCCAATCTGTCTGAATACAGCATCCAGCATCTCCTACAGCTGGGGTTTGGTAGACAATGCTAGCTGCCTTTACAGGTTGTTTATAACCAAGCCATAGTGAGAATCATTATGTAAAGACTGTTGTTTCTCACACTTCCCGCAGTGACAATCTATCAATTTTATTTAACAGTGCTGGCTGTTGTGATTAGATATAATGAGCAAGCTAGGCTTGGGTTAAGAATGAAAAAGTATCAAGGCCAAGGTGGTTTGCTATTCTTACCCTTAAAGAGAAAGAGTCCCAGACATCTATGCTCCCAGACCGTTACTACGAGTCCTTTTGCTTTTCATGAGTGTAAGTAAGAAGGATGGCTGGCCAGTGGGAGGGTCAGGGGAGACATTGTGTACTCAGTCCACGACCCCCATTACTCTGTTTCAATCACTTCATGCTGCTTAACAAACCATTTTGAGCTAGGGGTTTGCAACAACAGGAGCTGTTCATCACCCCTCTGAAGGCCAACAAGTCCAAGATGGAGGTTCAGCTTAATGTTGGGCGAGGGCTTTCCCTCAATGTCAAGATGTTCTTGTGTGTTCTCCTCCACATGGCAGAAGGTGCCGCCTCCGTCACCCTTCTTTTTTTTGAGGTCACTGTTGTGATTTCAACATGAAATATTGCTCCAAGAGAAGGACTATTGAGAGGCTACTGGTCATGAGGATGCTGACATCATCATGTGTTGATCATGAGTTCACACCGAGTGGTTAGGAAGAAGTGGGGCCAGACTGGAGGGAGTGGATCGCTGGGGGTGGGCTCGTGCCCTTGAATAGTACATCTTGTTCTGAGGCCTTTCTTGTCTTTCTCTGTCTGTTTCCTGGCTTCTATGGCTCTTCTGTCATGATGTGGGTACCACAGGGCCAGGCATGATGGGAGGATGCTTGCTGGTACTGAATATTCTAAAGCCGTGAGCTGAAATCAATCTTCTCTTTAAGTCATTTTCCCTGGTGTTTTGTCATTGTGAATTGAAACAAAACCAAATTAGGCTGACTAACCCCTCACTAATATAACTTGTGAGAATACCACTCATACACCTGAGTCAGTCTACAGGCTCCACCATGTATTATTATCATTTTGTGGCAATTGCCAACATACGAATTTAGGAAAATAATTACATTTATTTATTTGACGTGTGTGTTTGTGTGCAGTGCGTGTTTGCGCATGTCCCTTGAAGGTCAGAGGACAAGTTGAAGAAGTCACTTCTCCCCTTTCACCATGTAGATTCCAATGACCAAATTCAGGTCATCAGGCTTGGCAGTAAGTGCCTTCTTGACAGCCCTCAACACATGGATTTTTATGGATGCAGACATCCAAGCTATAGCAGCTTCCATTCCTTGCTATGGATGCCGGCGCGTTCTTGGTCTTATTTCAGTTCTGTGCTGGCCCTAGGATCCCCTCCTTGGCAGAGTTGTGAGGAGGAAATAGCTGTTCTTTCAGGCCCCTGAGCTCTGAGGTAGTTTGCTTCTCAGCAACACATGACTGACACAGGTGAGAGACAAGGCTGGAGGCTCTGGATGCTGCCACATGGAGAAACTGTTTGAGGAACCAAAACCCAAGCTGAGAGGAGTCACCAAAAGAAGAGAGGCTGAACTGCAGCTCTGGATGACATCATCGAAGCCTCTGGACCCAGCCAAGATAGAAGATTATCAGATAAGAACCTTCCTAGACATTGCATAGGTGAGCTACTGCCTTCCCTTCTCTTTAATCTGCTACAAGCCAGGATTCCACCATAAATAACTAAAAGAACTCCAACTGCTATAAAATTATTTCCTGGCTGTGTTATTATCTATAATTGGATTAGAGCCAAGTTTGACTAGCATGGCTTCCAATATCTTTAAATCAGTTCCTCTTTCTCTCCCAATAATTCCTAGCTTTAAAAGTAATCTCATTCATAAGTCAGTTTAGCCATTACACATTCCTTTATCCGTGCTTATTATGCACAAGGAATGGTGGCAATCCCTGGAGCTTTAGCAGGTGACAACACACATGCCCTGTGCCCTTGCTTTCTTCTGTAAGTTGTATAAATGAGTTGTGTTAAATCCCAAGCAGGAGGAGGGAGAGTTATGAAAATGTATGGCTTCCTCTCCACCCTGGGCCACCCTGGTGTGAACGCCAAGTGGAGGCTCAGCGCGGACACGAGCATTCGTCTTTTCCTGCCTGTTCCAGCCTAAACAACACCTTGCAGAGGTTCTTTTTGTCATCCAGACCACACATGGAATGCAACATTTGGCAAAGGCTGAGGCTTTTTGTGCTGGCCAGGAAGCATCAAGTGCTTTAGGCTGCTGCAAATTCAAGAGGCTCCAAACACACTCCTGTCCTTTGTGCTCCCCACCCACACATTGTGCTGGGAACATGCTCTTCTTCTGTTTTTCTTTTGCCTTTCTTTCTTCCAGGATCTAGTTCTGGCCTGAGAAGTCATGCAGTCCCCAAATGCTGTGATTTAATGGGAGGAAATTTACTCCACTCGATGGTCGAATTTGCCAGGGGAAGTGAATCCGATCAAGATAATTACATTCACGTCTTCGTGTAAATTACAGCAAATGCCTAGGAAAGCTGCTGGGTTGCTGTCACTCAACACGACTTTTGTTCTCTGGAGTTCACAACTGGCTAATGAGTATTCAGTGGGAGCCAAAGGAGAAGGAAGCTGATTGCAATGCCCTGCCCTGCCCAACTGTCATTACTTATTCAATTAAGACACAGCATGGTGATTAGGTATTGTCTGTCTAGACCTTTGCTCAGCCATAGTTTAAAAAAAAAATGTGAGGCAGTCTCGGACCTAGGAGGGGTGTAAGAAGTGGTCTTCACCATCATAATTTTTCAATCTAGACTCAGACCTTCCCTTCATCTCCCACCTTTTCCCTCAGAGCCACCGTGTTTGTCCACGGCAACAGTTTGCCCTTCTCTGAACAGGCCGTTTAGCTTTTCACCCCCGTGAAGTTAGTTCTCAAATCTGCTCCTGCAGCTGCCTGATGGCATGCTGGTCCTCATCTGAGATTCAGCTCAGTTTCCCCGCAGAGAAGTGATTTTTTTTTTCTCTAATCATCTAGCTACACTCCCTCCCTCCCCGTGGTCCCCACTGCAGCCTCTTCACACCTAGATTAAAGTTCTCTTTGTTAGTAAGTATGTAATAAGCACTTATCAGGTCTCAGGGCGGTGGAGTCCTGAGGTGACCCTGATGTGATGATCTTAGAGTCTAACTGAGGAGGCATTCAGTGAGAGTAAGTCACAGCATCCCTGAAGCATCAAGGAAAAAACATCAACAAGGAAATGCGCAGGTATCTGAGACAGTCAACAGAAACAAAGTAAGCAAGGATGCAGAAAGCTCTATAGTCAGGGTGCCTTGGCATATCCATGAAGGATTGACTGGCACTGCCAGTGTAAAGAGGAGAAGGAAGAAAGTCTTCACAGAGGGGGGTGCTAGACAAATGATCCCTATCAATGTTTTGATCCTATCCACCTGCCTCCCCAATTCTTCCCAGATCTCCTCCTCCCATTTACACCCAACTTAGTCTATATTTTTCCCATCTCATTAACACTAGTTGTGACACCCAACTTAGTCTATATTTTTCCCTTCTCATTAACACTAGTTGTGTTACCCAACTATTCCTGGCTGTGTGGTCTTCCACTGAACTATGGCTGCCTTTTCAGGGGTTAGACGTACTTTCTCACCCAACAGCTAAGAAATGTCGATAGCGCTTCAACCTTGCATCCAACTTCCCTGTCCATGCTAGGATATGGCCTGCCTTGGGCTTGCACAGGTTATGCATGGTGTCATAATCACTGTGAGTTCATATGTGCTGCTGCCTTGCTTTTTCCCAGTAGAAATTGTCTCCTTATATTCATCTACTGCCTCTGCTTCTTATACTCTTTTGGCCCCTTCTTCAGTGATCTCTAAACCTTTGGAGAAAAAGTGAGTGGTATGTATGTTTCATTTAAGACTGAGAATTCTTCAGGCTCCTACCCTCTGCACCTGGCATAGTTTGGGTCACTGTGGTGATTGCTGTCTACTGAAAAACAGAAGCTTCTTGATTGACAGTTAAGAGTGAGTATAATAATAAATCATTAGGTTCAATACTATGTCCATTTAGTAGAGTAATAGCAATAGGTTCTCTCCCGGAGTCTATGGGAGTCTTGTTTAGTCATCGGCTCTTGACCTAGTAATGGTGCCAGTATGGGTTTCCTCTTGTAAAGTGGGCTTAAATCCAATTGGTTGTTATTCACATGACATTTGTGCCACTTTTGCCCCAGTGGGCATATCTAGACTGTCCTCAGCTGTCTTCAGATTATTCCCTAAAGACTCTGGCCAACCATGCCTGAGTGTCCTCTGCCAGCTTCTCTTGCCAAAGGATTTTTCCCCTCCAGTTTCACATTCCTATTGCCCAGTAAAGGCATATTGTAGGCAGTTAGCACAGATCTGGAGACAAGAACCATCAACCCAGAGGATATTAATTCTGGTCTTGCCTGTCAAAAGAACTCACAGATTTAGTAGAAACACCCAATAAGAAATCATAGGCCCTATTAGCTATTCATTTCTGTTTAACAAATAAGAAGACAAAAGTTAATGGCTTAATCAGAGACTGGAGAAGTAGCTCAGCGGTTAAGAATGTGTACTGCTTTTTCATTGAACCCAAGTGTAGTTGCCAGCACCCATGTCAAGGGGCTCACAACCACCCGCAACCCCAGATTCAGGGATCCCACGCTCTCTTTTGGGCCTCTATGGGCAATGCCCTCAGATGCACACCTTCCACACCACATGTACATGATTAAAATAGATGCGTCAAAATTGATATGTTTATCTATATATGGTCTAGGTAATGTATTATATAATAAATACAATGAAAATAAAGTTAATGGATTAAACAATAGTGGCTTATCATGTCTTATGTTTGCATGAATCATCTGGGCTTCTTGGACCCATGCACACAGCTGGATTCTGGCAGAGGGCCTCTTGGATCTGGGCTCAGCTGGCACAGTAGAGACAGCTGAACCCTCTCTTTATGTGGCCTTTTATCCTTCTCAAAGAATCTAGATTAATCTTGCTCACATGGCACTTATATTTTCTTCATATTTTTCTATTTAACTATTTTTTGAAAGATTTATTTATTTTTATGCATATGAGTGTTTTGCCTGCATGTATGTCTGTGCACCATGTGCATTCTTTGTTGCCCACAGAGACCAGAGGAGGATGTTGCATCCCTTGGAACCAGAATTACATTGTGAACCACCATTTACGTGTGGTAAATCAAACCCAGGTCCTCTGGAAAAGCAGCCAGGGCTCTTAACTTCTGAGCCATCTCTCTAGACCCTACTTATTTTATTTTATTTTGCATTTAAACCATCACCTTTTCTAATTGGGTCAATATGACAAATGTCTTCACTTACTACTCACGCCTACTTCCTATTACATGAATGGTCAATAGAATTAAAAGTCGGCCTAACTGTGTTAAGACGTGTGGTTACAATTTAACATTTAGTAAGACAAAGAGAGGGAGATGTTAGGTAACGGGGATGGAATAGAGGTCACAGGACACATGAGTCATGAAAGAAGATATAAAGCTATTTTTTTTCTAGCTTTAACTCTATCATAGTTATTAATATTTTTATGGTGGATATTTAAATTCTGTGTATTTGAACAAGTTTTGCATTTCCAAAAGAATCTAGCATGTGCCATTCCTTTGAAGTGCTCATGTGCTCAGGGGGTAATTTTGGATCATATCGATTATAATCACTGGTACAAGTCACCTTTTCTGAAGCCTTCATGGCCAAGGGCAGTAACAAGGTCATCAGGGATCATATAAGGCTAGATACACTATGAGACATAACTTATTGAGGCCACTGCCACCGCTGTTCTCGTTCCTCATAGGCACCTCCATAGGCGGCAGGTGGCCACGGAACAGGGACTGTCATGTGAATGTGGCAAATGCATTGGAGTTACTGTTCTGGATCTAGTGGGGTCCTGGAAGTCAGTGATAGATGTCCTGAATATGGTTGGCTTTGAGCAGGAAGAACAGATCTTAGAGTGTATAATATGACCCCAGTAATGTTTACTTCACAGGCCACCTCCAACATCACAGTCAACCATATGAAAGTCTTTGCAGACAGACCCTGAGGAGGAATGAATCCAAGCAGGCGGTCAGCACCGCAGACAGCTCCAGCACTCAAGCAGACCGGGCACCAAGCACAGAGAAGCCACAGGCACCCACAGGCGGCTGTGCCCCAGGGAAATAACTAGCGGTGTGTCAAAAGAATTCGATTTGCTTCATGGATTCTCATTTGCCTTGGGCACTCTCCTGTCACGGCTTGTATGGATCGAGTTTTAGTTGCAAGCGAAACTAGAAATAAGAGGTGGTAGAAGTCATGATAGAATATTGAGAGATGGAGGCAAAAGCCAGGTTCAGGGAACTGGGGGCTGTGATAACAGCTTCGGCAAGTAAGGTCCCCAGGGCATGGTCCTCAAAGCCTCCTGAGAGCATGGCACTAGCTTTGTGTTTAAGATGTTGGCCAATGTTACTGTAACTACATCTTAACATTTGTTCCTCTGCTAAGACAAGAGTTTCTGGTGCCTCCTACGCCACAGAGACTAAAGATGTAAAAATCTAAAATCTAAAGTCAGCATTCTTAGGGGTGGAACCATTTTTCAAAACGTCTGTGAGGAGAAACAGCTAAGATGTGCCACCTAAGCAAAAACCAATCTGGGTTGGGACCTCTGGGAATAATGTAAAAGACTTCCTATATCTCAAGAAGCCTGTTGGGCTCCACTGATACTGTATCCACCACAGAGATAAAAGTCTAGAACATTTGTCCTAGCTTTCTATCCCCACTATAATAAATGATCACAGACATGGTGAGTTATCAGAGAGGAGGATGGGTTAGTGGTGGGAGAGGGAGAGAGAGGGAGGGAGAAGGAGGGAGAGGTAGGTGAAAGGGTACAAGGCTTTGTTATATAGGACAGACTGGTCCTGAGGCTCTATAGTGGAGCCTTAATGGACAGTGATGTATTATATACCTGAAGCAGGATAAATGGTAGATTGTAAGTGCTCATATCATGCCTAAAGAGACAAGAACGTTATAACCACATCTGGTAATGGCCATGCTAATTGGCTTGGCTGCCCTCATGTCACACTATAAACTTAGGTCAAAATGTCAAGTCACGCACCTTAAACCTACAGAATCCTCACTTGTCAAATACACTTCCACAAAAGTGGAAAAAGTAGAAAATAAGAAATTGGGAAATCTAGATAACTTTTGTCTTATTTATGCTTTTTTTTCTGCATATGCAAATGTATTTCCAAACAAAAAGGTAAAGGATGGAAATTTAAAAGGAGTGACCTACACTCTCTTCACAGATTTGTTGTCTTACAGTCTGCGGCGACCAGAAATTCTAAAGGCAAAGACTCTGGCTGAGCTGCGCCCCTCTCAGCATGTCTAGGGACTAATCCAGTCCCTGCCCCTTTTTTGGACTGTGAAAGACTGCCTGCCGTCCCTATCTGAGAATCCTTCCTCCACCATCAAGGCCAGCAAGTGGACATTGTTCCACTCGGTACTGGCAGCTCCCCCATCTTTGTAGGGACATGGTGATCCCAGCCAGTGCTTTAACCAATCCTTAAATCCAGCTGCCAGAAGTAGAGCTCAGCTTCAACCTGTTTGCTGGGTGATTGTATCATATTCTGGAATTAGCTGGTGGCTAGGCACCATTTTTTCTTGTTTTTCTTCTTGTTTTTCTTTCTTTTTGTGTCTGCTTGTATAAGTATGGTTGGTATTCCTGTGTGTAATCTATGTGTACATAGGTGTGTAGGTGTGTGTGCCTGTGAGTGTATGGTCCAGAGGAGGCTACTGGACAGCTTGTGACCCTTCACTCTGTTTTTTTGAGACAGGGCCTTTCACTGATCCTGGAACTGTGCTGCTATCCTGAAAACCCAAGTAATCCTCCTGTCCTTGTCCCCCATAGCACTTGGGTTTTGGGTAAACAAGCACATGGCCACACCCACAATTTGCAATGGATGCTGGGATCTGAAGTCAAATTTTCACATTTATAAAGCAAGAGCATTCTCAGAGCTGAAGGGCTCTATCTCACTTGGCCAGTTTCTGTCTCTTGTATACACACACACTCACACACAGTCTCACACTCACTCACACACTTAATTTTATCCTGTGTATTTTAAATATTATACATTAACTCATTAAGAACCTTCTTGTGCTTTTATTTGAAAGCGGGACATTGGTCTGGTTAAAGTCAGGTCAAAAGTCCTTACCCAAGCTTTGTGGATGGCGACTCACACTTTAGATTCATTAGGAAGTCTCTGTGTTCTTCTTTAAGTCCACCATGCGTGCCTGGGGACTGGACTGGGCCTGTGCTGGGGTCTTCACACATTTTTATTAGGAGATAATCCTCCACTCAGAGTGACAGGGGGAAACAGATAGATTAAGTAGACTGACAAGGACCTCTTGCCTAGAGCTTGGGTGGGAATCAGAGAGTAAGGCCGACAACCAAGTTTCTCTTGGTCCACCACGCATGGATGCAGAGTGCAAATGGCTGCAGTAACCCAGCAAAACTTTGGCCTGCAGGGTACACCTGACTCTGACTCTTGGGTCTCCATTTTCTTCTAGTATCCGAGAATTAGCTTCCTATGTGAAGGACTTTCTGCAGCGGGCATCAGAGTGCGAACAAAAGTCTTCAGGGTTGAGATGATGCATTTGATTTAATATCAAGTGGGGAAAATAGGAGATAAGAGAAAGATGATTGCAATCATATTCTGTGTTTGCAAGTGGATTCATAGCAGGAAGGAAATGGACATGGCAGTGCGAAAAGTAAAACAATGAAGCATGTAAGATGATCATTTTTATTATGAGATTCATTTTTCAAAATGCTCCTAGTGTGGCTTCATTATAACTTCAAATATAAGAACACACAATACAAATAATAATTGCTGGCCTGTGGCCTCATGGTCACACATGCCCTGGCCCTGCTCTGCCCCTTGTCTTGGAAGGCATTCCACTTTTTCAGCTAAGACCCCCCCCCCACTCTTCCTGCTACATGTCCCCACAGCACTGTCCCCCAAGTACTGATAGCACTGCACCTTACCATTACTGCTTTGATTTTTCCATCTCTCTGTCAGACATAAGAGTGTGTAGGTTGGGGAAACATGTTCCCTTGCACATAGATATATCTTCAGCACTCAGCCAAGGCAGAATAGTTATTGACTAAGAAATATTTATTGACAGAATACTTAAATCTCCAAGTGAATGCCAGCTTTCAAATGTCAGGATTTCTGACTTACAATTATTTGGTTCCTTTGGTGACAGGCACTTGTCAAATCTATGTGTTACTTTCTCTTTACACTTATACTGTTCAAGCAAATGCTGGATGGCATGGCTCCATGAGCTGAGAATGCACCCAAGGAGAGGCCCAGATGAAGTGTGTTCAACAGCGAGGGAAAAATCAGAACACAGGGAAAAATAAGAACCCTCATCCAGAGTGGCTAGGAAAACACCAGTGTTACTTGGTCTGGAGACTTTCCTGTGTGGTACCACACCCTCCAAGACATTCTAAAATTAAATATGACAATGCCATTTTAAATACTTGCCATTTGCTTATGACATTTGCCATAAGTACTTTGTTTTAGAGGCAGAAGAAGGGATTCAGCCAAACGATGAGCCATAGATGATGATGGCAAGATGCAAGTTGTTCCAACTGGACACCTACTCAAACACCTTACTCTGCTCCCTAAACAACTGTTGATGTTAGGTGATTCCTCCAGCCTTCACCAGAGCACCAAAAGTGAAGGTGAGTCTTTCTAGGCTGTCTGTTACCTCTGAAGATGAATCTCCTTCACATTCCCAACACAAGGCTCCTGCACCCAGGGTAGACATCACCAATCAATCTCAGTGTTCTTTCCCATCAAACCTAGGTTTAGTCTCAGTCATCCTCAGTGTTCAGAGCTCAACTTGCAGTCTCTTCCCCTTAGTTACCAGAAAGTTCTTTCTCATATTATTTATTGATTGTTCTTCTGTGTGCTCTCTGTAACAGTCTGAACTAAGGACAGCCTCAGACCAGGCCAGCCTTGAGTGTTAGGGGCAAAGCCTGCCTTGGTAGGATCAGCAGCAGTACAATATGAGATGTTCCTAAGCCTCAGGCCCACAGGGCAGAGACAAAGGCTAGCAACAGGCATTCGTTAGTGGGACAAAGAATTTTCCCATGGAAGCCTGAAGGCTTCCAACGCAGGAACAAGGTCTGGGTGCCTGGAGGCTGGAGGCTGGAGGCCGAGGGAAGGTCAGAGCAGCTTAGCAGCAACACAGCTGAGGCAAGCCCCAGGCTTTTGTTCACAGTACAATGAGTGTCCATTGAGACTTTTTCTTTTGAGAAGACAACTTGATCCCTTTCCCCCAACTTTATTTCAAAACTATGGGCTCAGTCAGGAAGATGGCTGTAATAGAATGCCAGGTGTACCAAACCTAGGGAGGACTTCCAGGAGAGTTTGGAAGGGCAGCTGTGAGGTCTGATTCCCACGGGCTTCTTCCTAACACCCCAGTATGAGTCTCACATGGCTTCTATCTGCGGAAACCTTCTAGGTTTTTGGGAAGTAGCTGTAGACACAGTTAGACAATTCTGTTTTGGCCACAGCTGTCCAGTGTGGAGGATGGATCTGGCTCAGGCTGGCCATTAGCCTTCTCCTCTGACACGGGTGAGTCAGCCTTCAACTCTGGGGCCTGAGCCTTGTTCCTCTTGGCGAATGCCTGGCTGATCTCTGCGTGGGTTCTGTTTTTGGTCTCGGGGAGCACAAAGTAGAAGTAGACAGCGGCCGCGATACATATTGTGCCGAAGACGAGGAAGCAGTAGGACTCCAGGCTTTTCTGTGCAAAAGTAGAAATGAAAAACAGCCAGTAAAACAGTCAGTAAATGAACTAGCTGGCTATAAAGCCACGCTGCAGGATTCTCCTCTGCAGCTGGCACTCGTATGCCAGCAGTTCTGGATAAAACCCCACAATGGCTGCTGTCACCACAAGAGGCAAGTAGAACCACATGATACTTGAACTATTCTCAAAGAAATCAGGGATAAGTTAGCTTTCCACCATGGTCAAGATGACAAAAAAAAAAAAATCAGTCTTCATTGCTCTGTCTTTTTTTTTTTTTTTAAGTAGGCATTTAAAATTTGACGATTAAGAAAGGAAAATGTAATCCTTGATGAACACTATCTTAGGTTTATTTCTTTTACCATTCACCATATTCTTCCTCCTCCCATGATACACGAGACAATTGTAAAGCACCAGTTTGTAAGAAAGAGATGGAGCACAGTATCAAGGGTATGTGTGCTCCCTCACCCTGGCCCCGGATACGCACAAGATCCACCTCCCTAATTACAGCCTTGCCCAAAAAAAGAAAGACTAGAAGATAGATGCTGGATGTAGTCACTGTTGCTTGTGTCTTCATTAGAACTCAGCAATTCTGAGATTCTGGCCTTCCCAGGGACTCTGCTGCCTCTGTGGCTCCTGGCATGGTGCTTGGCTCTCAGCAAAGGTTTGTTCAATAAATCTCCCTCAGCTGGGAGGATTCCTCCTGAGCAAGCATTAGGAGCTGTGTTAGAATCCTTAGCACCCATGTAAAAAGCCAGGTTTGGCTGCACCCTAATCTTGCCTGGGACCCCAGCACGGGGAGTAGGAGCAGGGACAGGATAGGGCTTTCTGGCTGCTACGTACATACCTGTAACCCCAGGAGTAGAAGCAGGAGGACCTTAATTTTATGGTCATCCTTGACTTTACAAGTAGTTCAAACCAACCTTTGGAGAGAGCCTATCTCTTTGACCATCAAAGCCTTCCTGGTTTACAGCTGCTAGGCCTGACTCCTACATATTACAAATATCTATTGATCAAAGGCAAGGTGACATTGTTTTTGAACAGCATTCCCAAGAAGTATTGTCAGGGTTTTCGTCAATTCCATTTAATCTCTGATTGGAAACCAGAGATTTTAGATATACAGTTCTTAAAAGCCCAGGTACGCTGCATGCATCCTGATGCTCCAGTCAAACACATTCAGTGTCACGGTGCCTCTGTGGTTGTAAAACAGGAGCAAGAGTGGTTTTGTAGGGTTGTTATAAAGAATAGTTGAAACATTGCTCTTAAAACATGGTGGGTGGCGAAGTGTGCCTTGCTCTGAGGGATGTGCCTTCTGCTCATCCATCCCTGGTGGCTGTTCTGTCCTGGGGTCTTTGCACACACCACCATCTGTCTTCCTGACTCAACCGTCAAAGATGCCTGCCCACCTTGCTTCCTCACGTTCATCATCTCTGCCTGCAGGACCTTCTTTGGAGAGAATCTCTCTCTCATTTTGAGAGAATGCCTCCCAGTCCTCATTAGTTGCTCTCCAACCTCTCATCATTGTACAGCAATAGAGTGTAGAACTGCGTGTTAATGAATTCTCTCACCACTAGGGGAAGCTACGTGGCGGTGGGCATTGCTGTTTTTCTTGCATCCCCAGAATGCAGGGAGTGGTAGAGAGACAGAAGGCTGGCAATGGGTGCTTACTGAGAACATGGGTGTCCTTAGGCTCTTTACCCCACCCAGGGCACTCTGGAGCTGGCTGGGATGTCTTTACTGCCCTCTGGGTACTATGTGCTTGTCTTTACTTCTCAGAGGGCATCATGAGGTTGCTTGGATGTTCCAGTTTCATAGAATTAAGTTAATCCACGGTGCCTGCAACATCTGGGGAAAGGACACTTGCCCCTTTCTTGCCAGTCTCAGGGGCAAAAGGGCAGGGGAAAGTAGGTTGAAAGACTCCATCTCTCGGGCACTGGGGCTATGGTGGAACACACAGATGAAAAGTACTGATGGGCCTCTGATACAGTTCTGCAAACCAGTGTGTTGGAACTGAATCTACCACATGGTGAGGCCTTTCTGAGGTGACTAAATCATGAGGGTGGATCCATCACAAATGGGGTTAGAAATCCCAAACTGGGTTGAAGGGAACCAGGCAAACAACTCCTTTCACCCATCTATCTTCTTCCACCTGTGAAGACACTGAAAGGCACCATCTTGAAAGCAGAGAACAGCCTCTACCAGATCCAACTAAGAACCATCATTATT
The DNA here is from genome assembly GCF_903995435.1 of Acomys russatus. Classification (NCBI taxonomy): domain Eukaryota; kingdom Metazoa; phylum Chordata; class Mammalia; order Rodentia; family Muridae; genus Acomys; species Acomys russatus. The sequence continues at coordinate 29,840,351 of NC_067158.1, forward strand.
CTAGAACCAGGTTCCTCCTCCACCTTTAATGACTCAGTGTCAATGCCTCATCATCACTAAAGGCCAATTAGCCACCACTGTCATATCCCCATGTACAGGCTTCAAAGCCACTATAAAGCCTGCACCATCATGGCCTGGTCCCCCTACCCCCGTTTTCCATCCTCATTCAGAAATAGCCTTTTGTTTCACCCACACCAATAAGTTTCTTGCATGATGTCTATTGCATGGTGTGTGTTATGTAACATTCTTTGGCCCCAATTTCCAAGGTACTCTTTTGCTGCAAAATCTTTTTCCTTGGACTCCCAGCCTCATAGAGATAACCACGCCAGTGGCATTTTGTGATAGCAGCATATAGTTAGGATAGCCCTTCTCCCTGAGAGTACTTCCTTAGGGGAGCTACCAAGCTACAGCAGACATACTTGCTCATTGCCTCTTTTACCTTGCCCTGGTGTTGGAAGTGACAGTACCAATCATCGGCTCTGCAGGGGGAGAGTTAGAAAGGGAGAGGATGGAAGGAGCTTATGCAAATGAGGATTTATTCTGCCCTGTTAGGGAGACAAATCTTTGGGGCCAGTCATAGGCCAGCTTAGTTCCTCTTTACAGATCACAAAAATCAGCCCCGTGAGTCAGGTTGTTACTGGAGTTGTTAGGGTCAGCATCTGGCCCCTGGCAGCCCTAACCAGCTAGGCTCAGTCACCCATCCTCAAGACACAACTCAGAGGCAAAAGCAGAGAGAAGAGATATATCAACGTGGCCTCATTGGGAAAAGGAACAAATAATAACGGCCAGTGAGCCTCAAGCCAATTGTTGAGGTTTAGGATTAAATAGAAGGTAAAGGGTGTGCATAGCTAAGCAGTCTTGGTCAAGGTGTGTCCCCACCTATCGCTGATCCATCATTGCCCTGGCTTCAGTTTCTCACACAAATTGGTCTCATAAATTGCCAGAACATGGTGAAATCTCTTTCCCTAAACAAGTTCCTCCTCTGGCTGGCACCATGACTTCTGCCTTTCCTGCTCAGAATCATGAGATTCCTAGCAGAGCATTGCCTCAGCGGTGACAATGGGTGGGGCACAGGTGTCTCTCTTTAGAACGTCTTCACTCCTGCACGGACAGCTCTTGTTATTTGCCAAGTCCGTGCTGGCCAGGGCTGGACTGAAATCTAGCACTGTGCTCTTCTCCAAAGCTGCCTTGACCCTTGTTGGACCTTGACTTGAGCTGAGGACAAGACTGGTCAAAATCAATGAAAACATTAGCAACTGCTTTCTAATTAATTGCTGCCTGTCCTGGAAATGGCTGACCAGCTGTGTTCACCAGCGACATTAGGCTGCGCGCCAGTTAAGAACCAAGCTCATAGAATCTGATGGATGTGGTGGAACCTCGCTTGGGGTGGATGCTTGCCTCTCCCATCCTGGTAAAAGCAATCACCCCTCTTCACAACCTCATTCCAGCTCCCAGGGGTGCTGTTAGCCATGGTTATATCACTTGTAAAAATACATCTTTTATGTCATTAGATGGCCATGAAAGTGGTGCAGACTTTCTATTTTAGAGAGGAAAATTTCTTCTCACAATACAGTAGAATGTTAAACTATGCTAAAAATACAAGGTAATTTTGGCAAAATACTGCTTTTAGGAAAAGGTCCTTAATATTAAGGGGGGAAATTCTCAGCTACTTTTTTTTCCTGCTCCTCTGAATCAGAACGGTGAAGGGGTAACTGCTTCCCGGAACAAGAAAAAGTGAAGTACATGTTGGGAATGCGGACTCCAGCTCCCCCAGAGTGGACCTACGGGTTGCTTTGTAGATGGTGTGGTGTGTGGGCTCAGAGGAGGGGCCTGGAGTTGCCTAAATACATGGCCACAAAACCCCCACTGTGCTCTGGGGGTGATGAAATGATAACCTACTGAAATTCTGGGTTAGGTTTCAAAGTAGCTATTCAATTCATTCATCCAAAGCAAAAAGGTGCTCTGAGTTGCACTAACTCATTTCCTCCATAACAGGCTACATGTTTGGAAAGAAGTGGCCAGAAATATATGTCCATACTTAGGAAGTGCCCGCCCATCCTTCACACTGAGTTCTGTCCTGTCCTTTATAAGGGCTGTTGTGATCACAGTATCTCTTCACAGCAATAGAAATCCTAACTAAGACATCTGCATACAATACCAGCTGTGGGGCTTGTGGAAAAGGACAGCCAATGAAATGCCAGTACGCTTGGGGCAGTGTCATTGGCCTGTGGGGCTCTCAGGCACAGGGATGGCTGGTAACTCCTCAAGCCTCTGGCCATCAGCAGTGATGCTCAGGTTGCTGGGTGATTCCCATGTTGACTTCTTCAGTGTTCTCTTTTGCTCTCTCCTACTCCACTCCAACCCGAGTACATAGGGCTGAGTTACTGTCTTTATTTCCGAATCTGTGTTTGCCTGTGCACACATGCATAGATATGGCAGTCAGAGGGCCACCCCAGGTGCCAGGCTTGGACTTCTTCCTCGTTTTGAGACAGTGTTCTGTCATTTGCTGCTGTGTATAGCATGGTATGTAGCCTGTAAGCTTCCAGGGATTCCCTTGACTGTCTCCCATCTCACTGTGGAGCATCAGGATTACTTCTGATATGTACAGTATTCAGCTTTACATGGATACTGGGGACCTGGGCATCTCAATCCTGGTCCTCATGCTGTGTGACAAGTGCTCTACCTACAGCCGTCTCCTCAGCCTGTATCGCACCCCATTTCTTGGCACACCCACACTTCTGGCCCATGCTGAGATCCTCACTTGTTTCTCTTATTTTTATTCTTGGTCATCACTACAACGTTCTCTCAATGCTGACAAAGTTACATGATGTGATAATTAACCCCAAATCAACATATTATCTGACTATATGCGTGCCATCTTTTTTATGTATCTATGCCCTATATATCTCCTCTCTCCCTCCCTCTCGCTCTCTCTTTCTCTCTCTCCACTCATATCTATAGTTGTATCTATGCCATCATAGGGTTTTGTATCTTTTATTTCTTTGTTTATTTACATGTACACACACATACGTGTGTGTGTGTGTGTGTGTGTGTGTTTGTGTGTGTGTTTCTTTTGAAACAGCATATCAGGCAGTCCAGACTAGCCTTGAACTCTCTATGTAGCCTGAGCTGGTTTCCATCGCTCACTTGCAGGAATTCTAAGTTTCAAAGTTGGCCACACCTATGTGACCTATGCAACACCCTCTCTATGTGTAGGAAGGAAGAGGGGACCTCTGTGCAGCTAGAGCACATGCCATGTCCACGTCTGTCTTGTACAAGCTGATTATAAGGTCACACTCCTGCTACTGAGGAAGGACTGAGAAGCAACTGCACTTGAAGGCAAGGCTTCTGCCAGGAGGGAGCTCTGGTCAGAAGCAGCGGATGGAGCCACTCTCTTACAGAGAAGACCTTTAGTGCCTTGATGAGGCCTCATCAATTATGTAAATCTTTCCCCGGGACCAGTTCAGAGGTCCTGTGCCCCATCGACACTTGGAAGAAAAGGCTGCTGAGGGTCAACAGTAGATTCCAGGTGTGGAGCTGGCTGGAGACAAGGTGCCGGTTGCCAGGAGAGAGCATCACCATACAGGTTTTGCCTCATGCCTCTCACCTCATCCTTGCAGACACTTTCCTCCTCTCCCTGGTTGCCCAAGGCCTTACCACAGGATCCCTGATAAACCAGACTATCCCAGCCCCCAGGTCTCCCTGCTCACAGTCTCTCACACCAATTCAACCTCTGAGTATCTTAAATGAACATTCTGGAGTGTGTAGGTTTGGCCCCATCTCTAGCACTTGTTAGCTGGGCAACTCTGGGACAGTGACTTGACATCTCTGTGTATCAGCTGATATCTGTAAAAAGAGGCCAGTGGGGACACGGATGTCACAGACCTGTTATAGGATTACACAGGTCACACTATGTGACATGCCCAGGGAGAGCCAGCTGCACAGGGATGGCTCATTCAGTCACCTCGTTCCTTGGCTTGCTTTCTGTTTAATTCAATGGCTGCTATAATGAGTTATCATGAACTGGGTGTTTCTTGTCCTTAGTTGGGGGCTACTAGTTCTTGCAGAAACCCTAGCCCATGCTGACTGATCCACGGGACCAATAAGAATGTCCACTCTGTGGTCCGGCTGCCTAGTAACCTGGTACCTAGCCAACACCGCATGTGTGGTCATCGCTCCCTCCATGACCTCTTCTGGGACAAGTAAGTCAATTGAGTGGGCTAGGATAATTGCATTGAATGAGATGTAATATGAAATTTGGGCCCCAGATACATGAGAAACTGCCAGCCTAGGTGCAGCACCCACCGTGATGCCACTGGAGGGATGTGCACATGGGGAACGATTTGCAAATCTGAGTGATGTGAAATATAGGTCAAGTGGAACTGTAGTCAGCTGGAGACCGCTCCAGTGAACACAAAGGCAGGCAGGCAGGCACACGCACGCGTGTCCACACACTCACACTCACCACAGAGCTCTGTGGAAGACACTGAGGAATGGCTCCCTCTGGGTATATCTTTATCTGTATCCATAACTAATTTTTTTTTTTTTTGATAAATTAACTACTTGAGTTGAAGTGGACTTTTAGAATAGGGTCATCTGCTGAGCAACAGAGGCCTCTTTTTCTCCATATCTAACGGGTGAGGATAAAGAACTTGGGCTCAGGTCCTGGCTCTGTTATGCCCGGTGGGGGTGACCTTGGGAGTCTCTCAGAGGGCCCGCTGGAGGCTATACCTCCTGGCACTAACAGGGTTGAACATTTGCTGACACACAGTGAGTACTCAATAGATGTGTGTGTGTGTGAACGTGTCAGTGGAGGCGTCTTGCTCCCGGCCTGGCAGAATGGCATTAGGACTGTAGTCCCTATAAGGTCTTCTACTTTGCCCACACACCCCAGATGCGTAGAAGACAGTGACCTGATTCACAGACCCAGAGAGTATACGCTGAGCGTACGAAAGCTCAGTTGCAAAGGCGTGGAATAGAGGGACAACATGCATCTTCCTTTTCCCCGTGTAATGAATGCTTTACGGCTTTGCCTGCTAGCCTTTAACCAAACAGGAAAAGCCCACTGAAGGCATGGAGTCCATTGAAAAGCTAGTTTGTTATGTCCCGGCTGCAGCTGCCGAGGTACCACAAGGAGGAGATTGCTAAGCGTGAGCCCCTCTGTGGATTCTGTGGTCCATAGAGTGCTAAGCGTGGGCCCCTCTGTGGATTCTGTGGTCCGTGGAGGGGCTTGAGGTGAGAAGCCATTGCTTAAATGCAGCCAAAGATGATTTGAAGGCTGCATGGTGACCTGCTTTCTAGCTGCTGGGTAGAGGAGACTGCAGTGCAAAGGCAGACCAGTGCAGAGAGAAGCAGGCTGGGGAGCTGGGCCTCCAGGGGAAGCTGGGATGACCACTTGTTCCCTGGCCTCAGCAGGCTTGTCCGTAAGAAGGTCAGGAGTAAGTCCAGCTGAGGCCTGTGAGACTTCGTGCCATGGACACGAAGCCATACCCGAAGGCTGTGGCTGTGCTCTGCAGCTGTGCTGAGTCATGGCAGGCTGGGGACAGGGCCTTCTTACTCCTCTGGCTGGCTAGCACTAGGGTCGCTGGCACAGGGCTGGGCTGGACTTAGCAAATGAAGAGGCACTGACTGGACTTTAGAACAGTGGGTCAGAGAGGAAATGCCATTTGAGAAGAGATGGTGGGCTCTTTCTTGGAGTTACAAGATGGGGTCTCACCTTTCTCCAGGCGGACTCCCCTGTGTCCTGGGCCTCAGGGAGCCCTGCAGGGTACTGGAGCAGGGATGTTTCACCTTCTGATTGAGTGCCTGGGCCCTGCCTCTGTACGGAACCCTGGCAAAGACCTTGTCTTTCGTGTTCTGACCTATGGATAACTCCACAAGCTCACTTTTTACTCAGCCACCTATCTGCCTTACCCTGCTGCCACCATACTGGTCCCCATGTTATGTCCCTCCCCCACCCCAAGCCAAGCACACCCAGCCTCAGGGCTTTAGTACTGTTGCTTCAATAATCTGCTTCCCAAACACCCTTGTTCCTACGTTTTTTTTCACATCTCTACTCCAGTGCCATTTCCTTTAACAAGTCTTTTGGTACTACCACACCTCCAACAGCCCACATGCCCCGGAACCGGAACCATATCTCTAACAGCTCATGACCACAGGCTGGGGCCCATGCATTTTTTGTTGCCCCAAACACTAAAAACCTCATGCTGAATTACTAAGCAAGCCAGTGAATTTGCATCTGGAGTACGTTGGCGTTTTTTTGCAACCAATCACCGTCTTCTTTCAGAGGCTTGGGAGCGTGTGTGTAGGACACACTGCCAAATTTCAGTGAGATTTGTCTGGCCCAGTGGTGAGCCCACTGCAAAAGTGATTTGTGAGTCCTGAGATCAGAATTGCAAGCAGATAAATTTCATCATGTCTCAAGAGTCCCCAGACAATGTGATGGCTGGAGGCTCCCTTGTCAGGCATACCTGGATGAAGGGGAAAAGGAGCCCCACAGCGAAGTTGGAGAGCCAGTTGACTGTGCCCGCGATGATGAAGGCTGCCGGCCGCTCTGACTGCTGGAAGAACTCTCCGGTCAGGATGAACGGGATCCCACCTGTGAGGGGAGAGTTGAGACAGGAATGAAGCCCTGAACAGACCTCACCCCCAACACTGTATCCACGGCGGGGTGCTGGACTGTCATGAAATAAGGATGCTGTCCAGGCAGGAGCAGCTGTACCTGCATGAGGGAGAGTGGAGCCCTTAGCATCCCTCATCCCTGGGCTCCAGAGACACAGACATCCCTTTGGCCTGGGCCAAGGAGGAATGGGGTCCAGGCTGAGATCCAGCACAAACTCAGTACTGCATGGAACCGAGCAATGCTTAAAGTGTCAGACATTGATAAAATACAGGGGCCGCTGCGTTTAGAGTCGGGCCGTGCTCCTGCACACCTGTCTTGGGTTAAAATGCATTTAACAGACAAGAGCTACCTGCTCGTCGCTCAGCCTCATTACCTTACACGTGCTCACAGCATTCGCATTAGCCTGATTCCCAGACTCAGTCTCCAAATTAGGACACTGATGGTTTGGACATGAAGTGTCGGCCAAAAGGCTCAGAGTTGAAGGTCTGGCCCTTAGATGGTGGATGTGATCGTGAGATGTGACTGGTTTGTGAGGACGACAACCTAATCAATAGATTAGTCACTTGATGGTGTTAGAGGAAGGCAAGGCATGCCCTGAAGAGATACACGCTGTTGCTAGCCACCTCTCTTTCTCTCTCCCCTTTCTGTCTGTTATGGAATGAGCGTCTCTGCTCTCTTAGTCCTCTCACCATGGTGTCCTGCCTTCACTAGAGGCATTCCCTGGAAAGATAGGTATTATTTCTGACCATCCCCTCTCCCCGTCTGCTTCCTGTCTGTCACAGAGTGAGTGGCTTGGTCCATCAGTCCCTTCATGACACTATATCTCACATCAGGCCCGGGACACCCTCTGTGACCTGTTTACCCAAACCCCTGAAACTGTGAGCCAAAAATTATCTTGAAAATAGATTATTTCAGCTATCCATCAGAACGACTGAAAACAAACTGACATGGCCCATGATCCTTTGCGCCAGCTGCCACAGGGGCATAGCTGTAGGATAGCTCAGCCAGGCAGGTGGCCCACAGAAGCTCAACTTGAAGGGCTGTTGTAATGTATGGTTAGCTGGAGGTGGAGTGGGAGTCAGAGGGAGACATCAGCAGAAAGCAAGTGGTTGAGAACTCTGGTGTCTGTGTGGGGTCGGGGAGGAAGATACAGCCAAGTGCTTCATGGCTTCTACCTTGGAGTTGCATAGATCAGTCATACAGAGAAGCCGCATTCCTCCCCACCCAGCACCCACCCCCACTGCCAATTAGCATGTTTTTCACCCTCACAGAGTTTTTCTGTTCCTCAGTCCAAAGTGATATCCGGGCTGGAACAATGTCCTCCAGAACTCTCTGTCACAGACAGAAGCTGTTGAAGTCTCAAGAGAGATGGGCCATAGGAGTTCAAACTGGCCCTACTCATTCTAATTAAAGATGGGGGCCACCACATTATAGCGGTGATCTGTCAGCTAAGGAACACAAAGTCTATCTATCAGAACAAGCCCCAGCCATGGCTTGGGTGAAGTTTGTCTTCTGGTACGGGAGACGCAGGTTCTCACTGGGGGCACTTAATGTCTCGGGTGAACACGAAAGAGTGGAAGCCTTGCAACAGACAACACCGGGCATTGGGGTGGGCTGGGGTAGAGTGTTAGGATTCTGCTTCAGACGACCTACCTGTGATGTCACTGCTTACCTGCCACAGGGGTGTGGCCCGGCCCTGGGCCATACAAAAGACACCCTCCACGTGCGCACGCGCACGCGCGCGCGCTCTCTCTCTCCTTCTCTCTCGACCTCTCTACCTCTCTCTACATCTCTCTATCTCTCTACTTTTCTATCTCTCCTCTCTATCTTTTACTACTTCTCTCTCTCTCTCTCTCTCTCTCTCTCTCTGTCTGTCTCCATGTGTCTCCAGAGATGGTTCCTGTGTCTCCCTATTAAACCTCTTAAGTGGATCTATTGCATGGTGTGATTCCATCCCTCTGTACAACTCTGCCGTTCACCTATAACCTCTGCCGCCAGCTTTAACATAGGGAACTTGGCAACCTTGGAAGAGGGCCAACTGAGACCATCACATCCTAAACCTAGGGCTTGGACTGCAAGGCTGCAGAATGGATGTGTTCGGTTATTCACTCCATGAACACAAGTGACAGGGCCCCCACTACAGAAGCTTCTTGAGCATGATGTCCACAGCCTAGCTCTGAAGGCCCAAGAAGCTCCTGTTATCTGGTTTGGACCCAGGAGGCTGGAACAGGTTTGGTATTAGATGCATCTGTCACCATAGCAGGGTGCCTGTCCCACCTCCACTTGCCTGTGGCACCCTTGGCCTTGGCTGGTTTTCCATAAGGCAGAGGGAGAGGATCCCTTGCCCCAGAAGAAGGTTGGCCTAAGTCCTTCTTGCAGAATGCATCTTCCCTGTCACTTCCCAGAACTCCTGGGGAGGACCATATTGCTCTTTAATGTACCTTCCATTCTTGCCTGGTACCCACTGCTGCTGTCTCTTGGAATCTCCCAAGGAAACCTCTGTTTTGAGTCCATTCTGAGGAAGCCCATCCTGGCTTTTTCCAGGTCCCATTCTGCCCAAGACTGAAAGCCAGACAGATTTGCTCTGTCCTGAGTTCCTGTTGACATGTGGTTCACCTGCTGTGACACCCAGGGTGACCTACTGTCCCAGCTTTACAGCCCAGTATCAGAAACCTCCTTGGAGTCAGCCAAGCAGCCCTGTCACCCTGGTGAGATCTCAGCTTAATCAGCTCCTAAATGCTTAAAGAGGAAAGCAATCCAGCTGTGACTAATCCCAAGATGCTAAATTGGCATACTTAAAGGAAAACCAAGAAGCAAGAGGCAGGGAAAGAGGGATGGGCCAGGTGGACCTCCTTATTTGGTGAGGGGCTCCTTGGGGATCTGGGTGGGGCCCAGGCTCAGTAGTTTAATTAGTGGATCTGGGACTCAGCTGGCTGGAGAATGGGCTTTTTCTCAGACTCCATAGCATCCTGTTGTTGCCCCAAAGGCTTTGGTGTCTGCATGACTGGCTGTCATAGGATACAAATCTCGCTTATCTTTGCTAAGGGCAGGATGTGTGCGAAGATCCCCAGAGGCTGCCTGATGGTGAGGGGGCAGACTTCTACATTTGTTCTCATCTTAGCCCTTGAGGGGTGGCACTGTCATGGTCATCTAATGACAGAGACACCAAATGATCTGTCTTCAACTCAGACATTTTGAAAATGGTGGCGGGGGGGGGGGGTGGGTGGGTATTACTAACAACTGTGTTCAGAGGCAGGCGTGCTGGGAATCTGGCCCAGACTAGCCACTGAGGAGGGGATAGTGACATCATCCCGGGTCCCACAAGTGGCAAAGCAGAGCAAAGAGGGGTCTGGGACCCAAGCGCGCTTTCCTTGCAGTCTTCTCAGTTGAGGTGACCATCTTACCTAAAATATCTCCGATGTACTGCTGATTGTACCACTGAAGCTGCCTGCGCAGTTGTGGCAATCCATTCTCCTGTCCCTGTGACTCTTTTTGGGCATGCAGAATTATCTCAGTTTACAAGAGATGACATAGAAGGGGTGAGCCTCCAAGGGAGCTGGACAGTGGGACAAGTTGTAGGGCAGATGGAGGTGAAAGTCTGTATGGACTAGCAGCAGGCTCTGCCTGTCTCTAGCCTTCCCTGTAGAGGAGACAGCTTATTTTCCCTTTCCAGGGACCCCACCCCCACCCTGCCCTGCCAAAGCTTATGCAGCCTGTGCTGTAAGTGCCAGGCTGGGATAGGGTTAGAGAAGCCAGAGAGAGTGCTCTGCAGCCGGGCAGCACTGACGTCCCAGGTTAGCTGTATCAAGCGGCTGCCCTTTACAAGGTCAATTTTCCGGACCGGGAGGCTGAGCCCTGTGGGTGGGAGGCTGAAAGCGTTCCCTGAGCTCCAAGCTGACAGCTGCAGGGCTGGACCTGTTCCAGGCCAGTCGCAGGAAGATGTTTTTCCTGCCTGTTTGATTTTTGCAGTACTGGGGACAGAACCCAGGGACTTATACATGACCTCTCAGCTACCCACCCCCGTCCCCCACCCCCAGCGCTCTTCCTGTTTTTGAAAGGTGGTGGGTGCTAGGCTCCTCAGGCAAGACCCCTTCAGTAGCACCTGCTCCCTCAGCCTCTAGCTCTCTCCGCCTCAGGGTCCCCTTCCTCTTTTTCCTTCTTCCATTCCAGCAGCCTGCAAAACAACCTCTTACCTCCAACTTCCTTGTCTATCACTCCTTCCTGGCTCAGGCTGGTGGCACCGCCTTCTGTGCATCCCTAGTGCCCTGCCCACTCTCTGGGTTCCACTCCTCTAGCAGGTTACCGCTGGGGAGTCCCTCTGCCCAGGAGCTTGCCATTTAGGGATCTGCAGGCCTCTGGCTGCCTGCAAGCCTTCTTCCTACGAACTCCACCTGTTCGACAGGAGCTTCCAGACAAGCTTGGTTTTGCCATTTGTCCCCACTCTGTCATTCTTCAGTTTATTATCTGGTGCTTGCACCCCTGATTTCTTAAAATTTAGTCTTGTAGTCAGGCTATTTAGCTACTGTATACCTCTCGGTTTTGAAGTACAAGGCTCCATTAGGCTGGTCCTGACTCCTGGCCCTTGTGTGTAGATGCTACAGTACATGAGAAGTGGAAACCTCTTTAAAGAAGGGGACAGATGAATTCCCCTAGCCCCCCACCCAACCCACCCCCACTACAACAGTGACAATTTAAGAACTGAGAAGAAAAGACAAGGTAGTGACTTGGAGACCAGCAAACATGGTGCACCTATGAACGCGGTCACCCTGCAGACTGTCGGCACTTGCTCCAAGGCAGATGCCCTGGAAGGGGTCGTAGATAGAACATGGAATGGGCTTCTTCCCTGAACTGGGCCATGACACACATGCCCTTGCTTCCTGTGTCTTTCTCACTTATGTCTCACAGTTCTTCCTGCAACCCCATTTCTCCTGTAGGGAAGCTGATGAAAGGGGTAGGAAGAGGCTGCAGCCACATGGGCAGCTGAACGGGCAGGATGTGCACTGAGGTGGGTGACTCAGAGTCCTAAGTTCTTTTACACTCCATGTGGCCTCTCTGGGAAAGCCGCCCTTTATCCTTAAGGTCTGCTGCCTAAAATCTCTGTCAAGGGTCACGTATGGGATTGAACACTTGTAATCTCAGAACTTGGAGGCAGAGGCAGGAGAGTCAAGGATTTCAGGCTATCCTAGGGTACCCTGATAAGCTCGAGGCTAGCCTGGGCTACATGAGACCTTGTCTCAAAAAAGTGTGTGTGTGTGTGTGTGTGTGTGTGTGTGTGTGTGTGTGTGTAAAACAAAAAAGTGAACACGATCTCCTAATTCTGGCCACTTTGCTCCCAGTATGGAGATGATAACCACTCTCTTAAAGCTGAGCGCCCTGAACCTAGCCTTGCGTTCCCTCAGAGGAGCAGGAAAACAGTGGTCAGAAAATAAACGCACTGGGTTGCTTTTACCTTCTTTTAGCAGCTGATTTTTGACACGTTAGAGAAATGAATCATTATCATGTAATTGCTTCTCACTTGGGAAGGTGCAAATTAGAACAAGGCCTCTGTTGATGCCCCAGGCCTATGAGAGTCGCCCATTTGAGCTGTGAAAGAAGCTGTGGAATGGAGGTGGGGGCGGGGCTTCCTCGTGACCTACTCGGCTTGTGGGGTTCTAACAGAAGCCGAGGCCTACTGAGGGCGGTGCATCACTTCCGGTCCCAGCTAACTTTTGAGTTTCTCGTGAAAGGGGATAGCACAGGTAAAGAACGCAGTACCACACCAGAGTGTAAGAGGTGCCCGATAAAGGTGCTGACGATGATAAGGACGAGGGTGCTGATATAAATTGTGGTGTTGATGGTGACAACAATAGTAAAACTGATAGTAGTGACAATAGTGGTGATGTTAGGGACCAGATTGTTGTGCCTTCCCCCATTTGTACATTGAAAACCTGATGATATCAATGCAATGGCATTGAAGAGATGAGAATCAGGGAGGTGATTGCTCCACGAATAGAAAAACCCTCGTGAATTTGAGGCTAGCAAGTCTTTGTTCTGTATCAGTCAGGGTTCCCTAGAGGAATAGAACTTATAGAATGAATCCCATCTGTCTGTCTGTCTGTCTGTCTGTCTATAAAGGGAGTTTGTTAGAATGGCTTACAGGTCGTCCAGCTAGTAGACAATGCCTGTCCAGCAATGAAATCTCCATGTTCAGCCCACAATGCTGGATGTCTTAGCTTGTTTTCAGTGTACACCCGAACCTGAAAGAAGTAGACTCTAAACTTGGACTTGCCAGCCAGAGCAAGAGCAAGCAGATAAAGAAAGCAAGCCTCCTTCTCCCATGTTTTTATATAGGCTTCCAGCAGATGAGTCCTGTATTAAAGGTGGATTTTTGCTCCTCGAAAGATTTGGATTGGAAATAAGTATCCCCACTTTAAATGATATAATTAAGAAAAAAATTCCTTAGAGGTGTATCCTGGCACTTTGGTTTTTGTTAATTCCAGATGTAGTCAAATTGACAACTAGCACAGTGTCTCAAAAACAAAACAAAATAAAAATCCTCCAACCAATCAATCAATCAATCAATCAATCATCCAGCTTTAGTCGTGGGAACTTAGAACTGTTTTTAAAGAGCAATGCTTGTGATTTCCTCTGAAGACAAACCCTTCTGAAGAGAGCTTGGCAGAAAATCAGAAAACACACAGCCATGTGTTCCTACTCAAGTTGCAGGCAGCAAGCTTGCTAATTAACTCTACCTAAGGCTGTGGGGAAAGATAAGAAGGAAAATTGAGCAATAAGAGACTCGAGGGAGAATGGGGTGGCATGGGAGTGGGGAGATCAGGCTCAGAGTCAGGAAAATTCTGGTTGGGCCCCATCTATACTGCATTTGATGCAGACTAAGCCCGGGAGGGGGGGGGAAACCAGAAACATGACAAGTATGTAGGTGGTGGAGGCTCACACTTTTAATCCCAGCACTCGGAAGTCAGAAGCAGGTGGACCAAGGCCAGCCTGGTCTATAGAGTAAGTACCGGAACAGCTAGGGCTACATAGAGAAACCCTGTCTCAAACAACCAAACAACCAAACAAAGTCTCCTTTTGTAGAGATGCTGTGGTCCTCAGGATGCTCATGGCAATGCTCCTGGGGGAGCAGGTGCTCAACTGCAGAAAGCTAATAAGAACTTAGAAAGCTCTCTGGTCTTCCTAGACAAATGGATAGTGTACTGTCCCTTGCTGAGCAGCTTGTCCACATGCCTCTGTCACTCTGTGTGGTGGAAGTCTTTCACTTCCTAGGCCCACCTGCCCTATGCCTACAGTTACCTGGGGTGACAGCGTGCTTTCCTGTCACCACAGTGAGCAGATTAGTTTCCTGTGGCTGCTGTAACAAATGAAGACAATTGTGGTCACTCAAAACAGGAAGTTGTCATCCCAGATGTGGATGCTGGAAACTTGGGGTTTGGCAGTGCCTTGGCCCTACCGAAGGCTCTGGGGGAGAGTCTGCTCTGTGCTTCTTGGAGCTCTCCTTCTTGGTGACTGCTGGTCTTCCTTTGGTCCTTAGATCAGGCTGATCGTATCCCAAGGGCCCTAACTAACTGTTTGCAAAGGTTTTATTTCTAGGCAGGGTTGCATTCCAAGGAAATAAGCAGACATGAACCTTGGTGGATGTCATTTAGTCCAGAGTGAGAGGGACATTATGGACTAAATATGAAATATCTCCTATAGAATTCATGTGTTGAATAGTTGGTCCACAAATGGTAGTTTGTTCTGTCTGTCTGTCTATCTGTCTCCCTCTCTCTCTTCCTCTTTCACTCCCTCCCTCCCTCTCTGCTGTTTGTCAATCCAGATGTCGCCCTCTCACCTACCCCCAGGACCATGTCCATCTGTGCCACCGTGCTTCCTGCCATGAAGATAATGAACTCAACCTCTGAACCATAAGCCAACCTCAGTTAAATGTTTTTCTTTAGAAGAGTTGCCTTGGTCATGGGTATCTCCCCATAGCAATAAAACTCCAAGACAGACCAGAGCCTCCCAAACTTTGAGACAAAACCAACCCCTTTCTGTTTCTAAGTTGACTGTCTAAAGTAATTTATTCTTACACCTGTTCATTTTTCAACAGGTAGGAATATCTGGGGCTGTGTGCACACCAGCCACTGTGCAAAGAGACTCATATCTGTTAGCCCATGACCCAGTGGCAGTGAGATTTACTAGCAGGGCCGGGGCTCTTGTTCTGTTCTTTAATACCAAATGAGGTGCTTGAGGCCTTGGAGCTGTTGCTTGAATTTTATTCCAGGGTGGTTCAGGTCATAAATATGGCCTCCCATCTACCTCTGGGTACCACTTGTATCATGGCAGGGTCCAGAGCCTAGACCTGACCAACTGTGAGATCCTAGAACTAACCTCAGAGACACACAGGACATGGAGAGATGCTGTCTGCACAGTGTTCAGATGAACATAGAATGCTAGCCATAGCCGTGCAGCATCAGCTAGTTCTGGTCCTTCCCTCTCCTGGAAACCCTTTGAAAAATGGCTACCGCCAGGCCTGACTCCCCGAGGTCTTCCCTAGGTCAGGAACAGCACCTTCCCCTCCCTTCTCTGCAGATGTGACGAGGGCACGGCTGACACTCTGCTTTTCCTGTCTGTGTTCCCATCTCCTTATTCAGATGCTCCTCTGAGTCTGCAAGAGCTTGCTTGGGATGCTAGCCCCTCTGTGGAACGCTGGCCTGCATAGCTGGAGGGCTCCTGTATGCCCTTCATTCAGCCCTCAGGTAACTTCTGCCTCCACAAAAGGCTCCATAGGACCAGGGTGTTATGAGAAGTAGAGGTGGACCCCTTTTCATGCCAGACTTGTGCTAAGTGGGCATCTGGTACATCCTACTGAGCCAGCCCCATGCTCTGGGCTGTGTACCTCCATCCTAATTCCCACCTTCAAACACCACCCTCCATCTGGAGACCTCTGTCCTCCCCACTAAGGGCCCCCCTCTTTCCAGGTATCAGGCCCTCATGACAGCCTTCAGACTGGAAGTGAGTTGTTGAGATCTCCCGTCCTTCAAAGCGAGGCTTTCAACTGCCTTCTCTATGAGATTCTTTGAGCCACCTTGAGGCTGCGCACACACATAAAATATGTAGAGGGAAACTGCTGTCTTGGTTGTCTTTCTTTCCCTCTGTCTAATTTCAACTCCCTGTCAGGTCTCCTTAAATTGATTGCTCAGGAGAGAAGCCATCTGTGGCAAACTACTGGATTCTCTCCTGGGAGGATTATTTCTGATAGTCCCTGGGTTCTTGGCATTTCCTTATGGGGAGCCATATGCGGGGGGGGGGGGCTCTCAGCCATTTATCTCTCAGGACCCTCATTTCTCACTTTCCTAGAGAGCTCCTCCTGGAATGGGCTCTGCCCTAAGGGACTTAGGTAGCCTGCTGAAGCTCTCAGTCTGGATTTCCCTTAGATAGGTGATCTCCCTAGGGCCTTGGGCTGGGCACTGTCAATTTGAGTTTATTTTGGTCCTAGACCCCAGTCCACTGTGTGCCTGGGATCGCTGCTTGCTAGGGAGGCATGGCTGCTTGGGCGAACACCAGGGGTTTGAGGATGAAGTGTCAGGACTGGAAGCTAATCTATACTTGTAGGGTGCAGGTGACTTCCCCAGAGGGAAGCCCCGAAATGCCAGTGTGGAGCTGAGCATTTCAGGCCCTGAGACACGAAAACTTTCCCATCAGTACCCAGTACTATGACTTAAGGGTCTGAATTTAAAAGCTAAAGCCTAAGGCCCTGACCTCTGAGTGAGGGCAACGCCTGAGGCAGGAACCCATGGAAACTATGAAAATCATCACGCTTCAGAGTTACCTTCAGCCAAGAGGGTCTGTCAGAGAGACAAGAGTGGCAAAACTGTGTCTAATGTGGGTACATGCAGGGTAGATTTGTTAAGATGGACGTTAACCACATCCTGGGAAGAAACATATGGAAGCACCCTCCTCAAATTCAGAAATCTCCGCATAGGCCCATTTCCCTCTGAATAATTTTGTAAAATTACATTTACTTATGTACATGTGAGTACATTTGTGGAGGTCAGAAGGTTGGTTCTTGCCTTCTACCATGGGTGTTCTGGCATCCAACTCCTATCCTTGGGCTTGGTGGCAAATGCCTTCGGCTACTGAGACATCTAAGTAGTTGTTTAACCTTGTAGGCCAGTCTCAAAATGTATCCAATTCTACTCAAGGTTTAGCAAACAGCCATCGTACGCCAGCCAGGCATATAAGGAGGTGTTAAGATTATGGGTCTTATAGGACAAGATAGTGAAGGTCCAAACCCATTATTTCTCAGCTCTGTGACTCAAGAAATTAATCAACCTGAACTGCTTTTCTTTTGGCTCATACATTGAGAATAAAGTTAATTGGAAAGAAAGAATCTGGCAGCTTACCTTTAACTCCCTTTCTGCTCCTGGGATAGGAAGAGTAGGATAAAAGGGAGAAATATGACCTGGCCATTTCTCTATTCAACATGCCAGTCCCATCTCAGAATCATAACGATGAGCAGGAAAGCAAGAGAGCATCTTACGTGTTCAAAGCTGCTAGTGGGAGGCACCTGGTCTAATATCAGTGCGTAGCTGGGGACAGACTCCAGGAAAGGTGAGGGGTAGCTGTTGGTCATCAAATTCAGGAAACATGGAGGTCCCTAAATCTTCAGGAGTCTGCAGCATGCACTGGTGTTTATCCTCCTGCTAATTCACTGTCCTGTCTTATAGGTACCCATCTTAGCTGGGATTTCTACTACTGCAATAAAACACCATGACCAAAAGCAATCTGGGGAGCAAAGTGTTTATTTAATCTTACAGCTCCATCACTCAGAGAAGATAGGGAAGGAACCTGCGGGCAGGAACTGACTCAGAGACCTTGGAGGAGTGCAGTTTACTGGCTTGCTCCTCATGGCTTGCTCAGCCTGCTTTCTTATTGTATCCAGGACCAGCATCCCAGAGGAGTCAATGCCCATAGTAAGTTGAGTTCTCCCACATTATTGACCAATCAAGAAAATACACCACAGACTTGTCCACAGGTCAATGTGGTGAGGGTATTTTCTCAACTGAGATTCCCTCTTCCAAGCTGACTCTAGCTTGTGTCAAGTGGAACATCTAGCCAGCACAGTGCTTCTTTTGTCCTGTAGCCATTCTGAACACCCGGCCTTCATTGTGTGTGTGTGTGTGTGTGTGTGTGTGTGTGTGTGTGTGTGTGTGTGTGTGTGTACTGGCGTGCCTGGTGCTTCCTTGGTCATTACAAGGTCTCCTCTGCCATTGTATCATAGTTTCCTAATACTCGGGATGGGGTCGAATGCTTTCCGTCCACCAATCGCAGATGGGAACCAACAACATGAATAACCCTTGAACGTCAACAACAGTGAGTAAAACAGAGGTTTACTTCCATTTGTTTTGCTAGAAATCACATAAGCAAATGTCATGACTGACTTATGAGATGCCGGGGTCATCTTGCACACCAGGCAGTGCATGACTGGCTGAGCCCCAGCCCCATAACTCAGTCTTTTCACCAACATACAGAGAGGGAAAGAAAGGCTATGATGGCTCTGTTAGGGAGAGTGTGCAGCCATGCTGATGGCTCCCCTAAACCTACCTCTTAGAACCAGTCTTAAGGAGGCTTTAGCTTTACACAGACGTGAGGCCAGGAGAATGGTAAGAGCCTGAAGAAAACCTCATCCTACAGACAAGGAAACTGAGGCACAACAAGGAGAAGAGACTTTCCCAGTTGGTGCACGGCTAGCAAATATTGGAATTGGGTTAACTGAGGTTCTTCCCAGTTCTGGCTCCAAAGTCAGCAGGCATTATGCAAGGTGGTGGGATAGGCCCAGGTCTGTAGCCAGGAAGCTCCCCGGATATTGAGTCACAGCGGCCTAGAGCTGCTAGGAGTCCTGAGGGAGTTTGCACTTCCAGGTTCATAGGCTGTTGCCCGCCAGCAGTGAGTCATGTATCCCCACCACCGTCATCAGTGACCTTCCAGGGTCACCTGTGCCTTCTCTGAGGCACAGAGGCAGCTTGGTTATCTCTGATGCCTCACAAGTCAGTCCTGAGCTTGGTACACAGCATCCCAGGTTCATCATTATTGGGGCCTGTGGGTTATCATGTATCTGCCTTCTGTGAACAGAATGAAGGCAGCCCACTGCACTTCAGTATGGCTTAAGTGCAAGCAGGGGCACACCCTTTGTCCCATTAGTGTCCAACTGGCCAAGGAAGCTATTCCCCACCGTCACCCCGAGTCCCCAGGCCAGGCACGATGCGGAAGGGTGTCCTACCTGGGCCGCTGCAGAACGATGCGATGACGGCCAAAATGCACACGATGCTTAGGTAAGGGACCCAGGAAGCTTGGTCCTGCAGGAGAAGGACAACGGGAAGAGGTGAGGAGCCGTGGAATGTCCAGAGAACCTGTGTTTTTGCAATTTTTATGACTCCATCTGTGTGACATGACATTTCATATCCCCGAGCCCCAGTTAGTTGTAAATGTCAACCACTTAATCATTTTGTTCTCTGATTTCCCAGATGTGGGCTGCAAGCTGATGCCAGCAGAATTCCATGGTCCCCATTAAGCAGCAGGTGGCAAATAAATGCAAATTTCACATCCAACTGACTGCTCTACAGCAGAGGTTCTCAACCTTCCTAATGCTGCGGTCCTTTAATGAAGTTCCTCATGTTGTGGTGACTCCCAACCATAAAATTATTTTAGTGCTACTGTAATTTTGCTACTGTTATCAATCATAATGTAAATATGTTTTCTGATGGTCTTAGGTGACCCCTGTAAAAGGGTCATTCAACCCCCCCCCCAAAGGGGTCACGACCCACAGATTGAGAACCACTGGGCGTCATCATGTCTGCAATTTCTCTCTGCCATCACTTTCACTGTGTAAAGCGCCATGCTTACACTCCTGCCACCCCATGAGAACGGGGAGCTAACACACTCATGGAATGCATGCAGCGGGCCTGTCGCTCATCTATAGGGTGTTGAGAGAGCTCTGAGGCCCTGGTGGATGGGATTAGATTGGGGAATGCCTGATGAAGAAGAAAGGCAGATGCAAAGAGCAGCTTCCACTTTCTCTCTCAGAACTTCAGAGGTTCAAGGACACTGCAAGGTCACCCAGCTGAGCACAACTATGCCTGGATATGGGCAAATGCCATCTCAGGCAACATACTGTCCCCCAAGGAGTATCTGGTTCAGCACCACCTTGAAGGCTGGGCTTCTGCCATCACCTCACTAGCCTTGCTTCTTCCCAGAACTTTTTGGAATGTTAGGACGTCTACCTGATGACCGAGATATCCAACTTTCATTGTCAAAGTTTATTCCCGGAAAAAAAAAATAAATATCAAGACTTATCTCAAGTCTCGGCTTGAGATGCCCAGTAAGAGCTCAGTGAATGCAGGTTTCCTCGAGCAGGTAGGAATCAGAAAGGAAAGTTGTGAGGCCTGGAATAAAGACCCTGGTATCCAATACACCTCTGCTTAATCTAGCTGTGAAACCTTGATCACTTGTAAATACAATTCAGACTTTCCCTTTATAAAAGGAAGTGATCTGGGGCTAGAAAGATGGCTAAGCAGTTAGGAGCACTTGTTGCTCTTGGAGAGGACCCAGGTTTAATTCCCAGCACCCACATGGTGGCTCACAACCATCTGTAACTCCAGTTCTAGAGGATCCAGCCTTCATGGGCACCAGTCATATATGTGGTGCTCAGACATACATGCAAGGGAAACATCTATGTGCATAAAATAAAATATTAAGTTTTTAAAAGGCGACTTTAAATTTCATAAGCCTAATGGATATAATTGTTCCTCCATGTAAACTTATGCACACTTCTGCATCGCTCACTCCACATGCTGTCAGCTATACCTCAGAGCATCCCAGGCTATAGGGACAGCTTTCCCTGGTAGAGCTAGGACCCAAGAAGAACCAGAAGAGAGGTAAGTGGAAAAGACAGGATTCCAGCCCAAGGAATTCAGGTGACAGAGTGATTCTTGAGAAGTCACATGACAGGCAATGCCCACCTCCCTTTGCAAGGAGGTGATACCTGGAGGGGCACCTTAGGGGCATCTAATATGCTCAGGGAAGGGAGGTGTCTTGCTCACCACAACACAGCTCATCCATGGCAGTGACAGGGCCAGAAGTCAAGCCCTTTCTTGTCTCCAAGTTCCAGGGCTCATCACCAACACTTCCCCCTGACCCCACCCCATCCCCAGTGCCCTGGAGGAAGGGTCTGTTGAGAGGATGAACCCACATGGCTCCAAAGCATTGCAGCAAGAACCAGTTCCCTGCTGATCCCCTCAAAATGTGACAGGCACAATGTCTCACCTGCAGGGTCAGTGTCACGGTGAGGGTCCCAAAGAAGAGGGCCATCAGCCCAAAGCCACCAATGAGGAGAGGTTTTCGTCCTAGGCGCTCAATGACCAGGCCCTACTCAGAGAGAGAGAGAGAGAGAGAGAGAGAGAGAGAGAGAGAGAGAGAGAGAGAGAGAGAGAGAGAGAGAGAGAGACAGACAGAGAGAGACAGAGAGAGAGAGAGAGAGAGACAGAGAGAGAGAGAGAGAGAGAGAGAGAGAGAATTATTTTATTTATTTATTTTTTTTGGTTTTTTTTTTTATTAATTTATTCTTGTTTACATCTCAATGTTTATCCCATCCCTTGTATCCTCCCATTCCCTCCCTCCCCCCCCCCCCCATTTTCCCATTATTCCCCTCCCCTATGACTGTTCCTGAGGGTGGATTACCTCCCCCTGTATATCTCATAGGGTATCAAGTCTCTTCTTGGCTACCTGCTGTCCTTCCTCTGAGTGCCACCAGGTCTCCCCCTCCAGGGGACATGGTCAAATGTGAGGCACCAGAGTACGTGAGAAAGTCATATCACACTCTCCACTCAACTGTGGAGAATATTCTGACCATTGGCTAGATCTGGAAAGGGGTTAAAAGTTTACCTCCTGTATTGCAGAGAGAGTTATTTTACCTTGAGCACAATAACAAGAGACCATGGTCCTGGGAAGATGGTGGAAGGCTGAGGAAGGCCATGGAACATAGGGGGCTGGTTTTACATGAGGGTATGATCTAGAAGGAGCAACTTATGCAACCCCAGCAGCCCTGCCCACCAACCTAGCTCTCTGCAGCTGTGGCTTTTGGGATTGTTACTGGTCTCACTCCACTGGCTCTTTTATCTGCCACCAAGGTGGGTAGAAGCCAATGAGCCTAAAATACAATGATAACGGTGGCAGGCTTGGACTGATAGCCTGGCTCTGCCACTTTGCACCTGTCTTGACTTGAGCTTATGACTTCAGGTCCCAAAGTCTCTGTGGCAGGAACTGGAATGCATTCACCTCACTTCACCCCACCCCCAAGGCATCTAAGATGTTGAATGGGTTAAAATAAGGGACTGCCTGTTGTTTATATCAGATGCCTTTCCCTTCCCATCCCGACTGTTTTACAGGGAATGGACATCAAGGATCAGAGAGGTGAAGTAACCTAGAAAAGGTCACACAGCAGAAAACAAAGATGGCTAGGAATCCAAACCCAAGGTGTTGTCAAGACTCACAATTGATCTCAACTGAGGAATTAGGAAGGGCTGCCT
Organism: Acomys russatus; assembly: GCF_903995435.1. Lineage (NCBI taxonomy): Eukaryota > Metazoa > Chordata > Mammalia > Rodentia > Muridae > Acomys > Acomys russatus. The sequence continues at coordinate 29,862,539 of NC_067158.1, forward strand.
GGAGGAGGTGGAAACAGGCAGAGCTTGTCAGGGAGAGGGTCAGCCTGAGCAAAGGCATGGAGGTGGGAAGACTCCTATTGAGAGTACCACCTTCTTTCCCCTCTCATGGTCTTCTTCCTAATGCTCCCCCCAACACACACAAACACACACGTACACAAACACACAAACACACACCATCTTCATGTGAGAAAAGCCTGCAGTGTTTTGTTTTCTGAATCATGCTTTTTTTCTTTAACATAAATGCATTTATCTTCAAATGTCATGATTTCAATATTCTTTATGGCTAAACAACATTCCATTGTGTGTATGCATCACATCTTCCTTATCCGTTCGCCTGCTGGAACTTCTACTTCCTGGCTACCATGAATAGAGCAGCAACAAACACGGATGAGCAGGTGTCTATGGCAGGCTGACTTAGAGTCCTTTGAGAGGAGTAGATTTTAAGTGGGAGGGAGAGAGAAAAGGGAATAACAGAGTTCCTATGACAAGAAAGAAAAGGGGGGCTGTCCTGAGAAGAAAGGGGGCCTTCTTTTTTTGTCTGGGTTCTAAGGAATGGTCCTCAGGCTTCCACAGCAAGCTCTTCACCAGGTGAGCTATTCCCTGGTGTTTCCTGTGCCCTATCATGGGCCATTTCCACGCCCCACCCCCGGGCCTATCACATTTCTACAGCCATCTGGAATGTACCTCCACTAAGATATAATGTGTGGGAGCCACTCCTGTGACTAACGATGAGAGACCCAAGGCTAGCAGAAGCTTAAGTGGAAAACTGCTCGGAGCTGGAGGATGATGGGGGCGTTTTGTCTCCTCAGTAGCTCAGAGGTGCTGAGCTGAGTATGGAGCTTGCCAGGGACAAGCTCAGGTACGGCCTAGGGGAGAGGGCACATTGAGATGAGTGGGTTACATTGCTTTAGTGATTCTGACCCATGTAACAGCTGCATTGAGGTTAGAGCTCAGTGTGCCTGTGTTAATAACAGGGAGTCTCTGTGGTGCACCTGCCTTGTGCTGTGAATCCAAGATTAAGATGTGTCATCCTCAGATGGGACAATATGTTACATGCTACACAGAGGTGGACCGACACTGTTGATTGCTATCCATGTTTTCAAACATTACACCAGGTCCTCCTAGTGTGGAGTACAGGGCCCTGGGCCAGAATGTGAAAGAAGCTTCTACAAATGAGCCAACCACTGGGTCAGCATTTGAAAGTGTGCCTGCAAATACGAGCTAGCTGAGAGCTAATATTTTACATCATGATATTGATATTCAGGGACTTTGTTGGGGGGGGCGGGGAGGCGTGGTCTCCGCTGTGTCACTGAGGAAGCGGGAAACCAAGCCAACCTGAAGCTGTCACATGCTCCTTACATGGGTAATGACAGAGCTCAAAAGTCCTAGTGCTGTGGGACTTGTGACCCCCCCCATGGGGATCACATATCAGATATTTACATTATGATCATAAAAAGTAGCAAGATTGCAGTTATGAAGCAGAAACAAAATAATTTGGCGGTCGAGGGTGTCCACAACATGAGCAACTGTGTGAGAGGGTCTCAGAAGGGTCTCAGAAAAGTGGGTCTAGGGAGCCCCTAAGGATACAGCTTTCGGAGAGAAGAGAGTGGTCCTGTTGGGTCAGGGCATCAGTGTGCTCCCTCCTTCAAGCCTTACTGAAGCCATAGCCTGTCCGAAGGGGCTTAGAGTGACTGGATATTCCTACTTGAACTAAAGCTGTCAGGAAGACACTAACTCAATATGAACAGCTGCTGTTGAAGGTTACTGATGCCAGTTAGGAACCAGCTGTTAGGCTTCGGGTGCTTTAAAGAAGAGCCCCTCTGGGGACTTGCCACTGTGAGGCTCCCCTCTGCACCCACTATCTCTCCCACACTGTTCTTGGGACCTTTGGGAAGATAGCAATGGCAACACATTTCTTGTTAGGATCTTAAAATTCAACTTTATTGAGTTACGATTTTGTTCCCTAGTATCATAACTACAACTGAGATGTAGAAAATGCCTGCCGCCACCAAAAGACTCCCTATGCCCCTTCCTTTAGGCCCAGGCAGCCCCTGATCCATTTTCTTGTACTGGGTTTAGAGTCAATGGCTTTAGAATTTCATACAGATCTTTGTAATGTTTTTGAGATCTATCTTGTTTGTAATTCACACGAATAGATCTTTTTCAAGACTGAGCAATATTCCACTGAGTGGATATACCACAACTGGCTTCTTGATACACCTGTTGATGGACACTGGGTTGCTTCCAGGTTTGGTCTCTTTTACACAAAGCTGATATGGACACCAGAATATGGATCTCTATGTTGACATGGGTTTTGTTTCTCTTGGGTAAATATTTGTAAGTAGAATAGTGAGTGAATGTTTAACTGTCAAAAAGGTTCTCCAAAGGGGTAATATGACTTTAAACTCCTACGGGCTCCAAACTCTCCTCTGCCTTTTGAGGGTCTGCCTCAGCCCCACCACTGCCTTCTGACGGTCTGCTCCAAACCTTCCTGGTAAATGACCAGCAACAGGGCCAGGAGACCACTGAGCCCAGATATACCCTAGTTGTGCCATGTCACCCTCAGCCTTACACTCTGCATACATTAGATCCAGTATTTCACACCATGCTTACAGAGAGTGCAGACTGTGACCTTGAAATCGCAAGAGTCCTGGGAAGTTTGGAAACCCTTAAAGACTTGTATTTAGTTCAACACAGCAGATCCCGAGCTGTACTGCCACAAACAAGACCACACTGCTGTGGATTCTGCCCTTGGCTTGTAAAAGCTGAGTCCGTGTGTCCTATCAGAGACAGAGCTGGCTTCCCACAGTCCCTGCCTGCACGACAGTGGATGCTCATCCTCATGGGTGAATGACACTCTGTGGAAGTTCATTCATCTGATGGTTGAAGGCCCCCAGCCCCCGCCAAAAAAATAAAAACCAGTCTGGAAAGCCGGCTGTTCTACAAGACAGCAATTATCTACAGCCAGCAAGCTGCTGAGTGATGGCCGCTTCCCAAATTAACTGCAGATCAAAAGAAGGAGAGCGTCTTCCCATCTTGGTTTTATTAGGCCTTAGAGCCATTTTAATAAACCGTCAAAAATCTCAGTAAAGACAGTGTAAAAAAAGAAAAGAAAAGAAAAAGAAAAAAACCAAAACCAGGCCATCCTTTTATTGATAGGCAATTACCCCGACGGGTTGGATCAAGTTGTCTGTGTAGCCCTGAAAAGCAGGTCACACAAACTTTCAAAAAAGCCAAGGACTTGCTGAATTTGGAGGAAGAGGAGGGGCTGTCATAGGCTTTGATTTTTGTTTCCATGACTACTCTTTCTTGAAGAGTTCAAGTATCTTGCTGTTACTTTAACAAGCAGCTTAAACCAACTCAAAGGTGGCAGTTTATAGTTCAGGCAGCCAGAGGTCTAAAACTGGTCTCAAAGAGAAAAACTCACAGTTTTGGGGGTGGAGACTCTGAGGAGGAAGATACTGGCTTGCCCGTTTCCCAGAGGTTCTAAGCCCCCACTCCTTCCTCATCTTCCTGGTCAGGCAGCAATGGTGCCCTCTTCTTCCTCACATCCTGACCTCACCTGCTACTCGCTGACCTTTTGTCCTATTCCTTTTGTCATTTCCAAGGCTCATTGCTTGCCCAGGTAAGCCCAGGTAACCTCCACATCTCAACCTCTTCATTCCCACCTGTGAAGTTCCCTCTGACGTAATCTCATGACCTGTGACGTCAGACCTAGGGATCTTTTGGACCCATTAAGTTTTGCCTGCCAGAGATGGCAACAGTGAAAAGCTAGTTTTATAAATCCATTCAGAGACATATGGTAATTTTCCTAAGCCCATCCCACTGGTAAGTGGATGTTGGGGATGGGATTGTAGAGGTGTCTAGTTCTTTTTCGTTGTTGTTGTAGTTTGTTTTTGTTGTTGTTGTAGTTTGTTTTTGTAGGGTTTTTTTAAATTTTTACATTTTAAAAATTAATTTATTCAGATTATATCTCAATTGTTATCCCATCACTTGTATCCTCCCATTCCTCCCTCCCTTCCGCTTTCACCCTGTTCCCCTCCCCTAGGTCTATGACCAAGGGGGACCTCCTCCCCCACTATATGGTCATAAGCTATCAAGTCTCATCTTGGTAGCCTGCTTATTCTTTCTCTGAGTGCCACTAGGGCCTCCCCACCAAAGGGCAGTGGTCAAATATGGGGCACCAGAGTTCATGTCAGAGTCAGTCTTTCTCTGTGTAGCCTTGGCTGTACCGGACTCCCTTTGTAGACCAGGCTGGCCTTGAACTCACAGTGATCTGCTGGCCTCTGCCTCCCGAGTGCTGGGATTAAAGGCATGTGCCACCATGCCTGGCTGAGGTGTCCAGTTCTGAAGCTCCTCCCCCTCTCTCTCTCCCTCTCTCTCTCCGTCTCTCTCTCTGTCTCTCTCTCTCTGTCTCTCTCTGTCTCTCTCTCTGTCTCTCTCTCTGTCTCTCTCTCTGTCTCTCTCTCTCTGTCTCTCTCTCTCTCTCTCTCTCTCTCTCTCACACACACACACACACACACACACACCAGTGTCCTTGTGAAGTTCTTCTCTGCAAGGACACAAGGACATGTACTGTAGCCTCACTTCAGGTGATAGGCTGTGACTTTCCTGCCAACATAGAACAGCAGGAACTTGCCGAGCAGGCACCATCCTCCAGCCCTGCTGATCACTGAGTTATCATTTGTTTACTCCCCAGTCCATGTCCATGAGGTGGGGACGTGTCCTTATATAAAAGGGGAAAGTGAAGCACAGAGACATTGAACAACCTGCTTAGAGTTGCCTGTCTCAGAAGGAGCAGGGCTGGGATGGGAGCTTAGTCCATCCATGTTCCAAGTAGAGAAGCCAGAAACTCCACCTGCTGGGTGGAGGCATGGGCTTTGGGGGGCTGAGACAGCCTTCATGAGAAACCCCATTAAAGCCCAAATGAGCACCCCATTAAAGCCACTGGATCAATGGTAGAAAGGAAATCATTCTGTACCCGCTGCTGTTACAAAGGTAGGAGCTGGGCTGAGATGTAGACAGGGCCACGGCCTCCCGGGCCCAGAGCAAAGCTGTACACAGAGTGGACATGAGTGGGTATTTCCCAGGCTGTCTCCACGCAGCTGGCTAGAAGGAACCTCTTTATTCTTTTAAGCTTTTATGGGTTTTTACAAATTTGCCATAATATGTTGGTATTGGTTTCTTATAAGAAGCCACAACCACCACCACAACAAAAACAAAAACAAAAACAAACAAACAAAAACAAAAAACCCACTCCAAACCCTCTTCGGCTTCCTCCACTGTTTCCACCCCAGGCTGACTGAGTTCTGTTAATCAAAGTTGTAATTAACAATGGGCTTGGTGCAGTCTACAGCTAGAGACAGGAAGTTGGTGACACCTGCGGACAGCAAAGCATTGAAATATTTCCCCTCTAACAAAAGGCAGGTCAGGAAAGAACCCGAACATCACTTGTCTGCTTCTTTAATGGCATCCATTTTAAAGAAGTAGCTTGTTAGAAGTGATGTGGGGAGACAAGGAGAAAAATTGAATCTCCTGAACAATCAGCAGTAGGAGGGGAATCTGTCTGTTTGCGCTGACATCATTCTTGTCAGTGGAGATGCACGAGGGAGACTGAACACCCGAGCATCTCTTTCGAGGTTAGAACCCATACTCTGCCATGTCAGAGACATCAGCTCAGCCCTCATTCATTTCTGGAAAACCTCAGGGGTACTGTGTGTCTACAGAAGCCGAGACCGTACTCACACAAGAAGATGGATGTGAAATTCACCAGGAGAGAGGCTAAGGCTCAGAGAGGTTGAACACAGTGTCCAGCATCATACAGCTAGAGGTCAGCTTGTTTTGACTGGAGACACGAGGAATTGAGATAGAGAGCAAGAGCCTACGTGGACTAAGGGTTTATGGAGCATAAGCCTCTCCTGACAAGTCCTCTGTCAAGGCCCGCCCTCATCAAGCAAACCCTGTTAGTTCCCCCGGATGCCTGAGTGCTGGTCAGCCCCCATGGCAATCTCAGGAGCTCTTGGTGACTTACAGAGAAGATCGCAGCTAACGTCTCGATTCCACCTGTGCTCAGGGTGATGTACGGGATCTTGTCCTGAGGGATTCCAGCTCTGCCAAAGATGCTGTTGGTATAGAACCAGATCTGCAATGCAGAAAAAACAAAAACAAAAAACAAACAAACAAACAAATAACAAAAAAAAAAAAAAACCCCAAGGAAGGTTAGCAAGAGACCGCCAGCCTCCTCCCTAAGTTAGACTAAGGTGTGAGGCTCTCTCCACACCTTGCCACTGAATGCGACTCACACATGAGCTGCGTCATGTGGGCACATGGTTCTTTTCCTTCTTCACATGCAGACTTCCGCATTACTGGGATTGACATCTGCCCACCCAAGACGCTGTTCCCTAGACTGCCTTGCAATTAGGAACGGGTAGCAACAAAACATTGGTGGATGGGCAGGACGCTTCTTATTTTACTTTAGTCTTACATTTATTTATTTACTCATTTATTTATTGTGGGGGTCTGTGGCGTGCACATGTGCCGGTGTGTGTGTGTGTGTATGTGTGTGCATGTGTGCGTGTGTGTGTGTGTGTGTGTATGTGTGTGTGTGCATGTGTGTGTGCATGTGTGTGTGTGCGTGTGTGTGTGTGTGTGTGTGTGTGTGTGTGTTGGGGGAGTGGAGGTCAGAAAAGAAGTCGTAGGAGTCAGTTCTCTCTTTCCATCATGTCGGACTCAGGGAGTTGGTAGAAGAACCTTTACTGGTCACCCTCTCTCCCTCCGGCCCCTGCTTCTCCCTCCTCTTCTTTTAAAGAGACCCTATCAAAGAGGTATGCTCTCGTGTTTATTTTATTTTTGTCCACTTCCCCTTCTGTAGCCAGGATGATGAGTGCCATGGTTGGAGCCTCAGTAGCCCTCTTGGGTCATTAACTAACCTTGGTTAAGTATGCTTTGTAAGAATCAGAAATGGTTTCTGCTCCACATAACAATTTACTATCACCCAGCAGAAGCAGCCATGATAAATCTACAAATGTACAAATGATGCTCCTGGTGTCTGTGTAACTGGACATATACAGTCAGGTCTGAAGCAAAGCTCCAATTCCCCAGACCCCCAAAGACAGTCTGAATATCCCGAAATGAGCTCAACCTGGATTACAGGAGGATTTCCGGCAGTTAGATACAAGGCAGAATTCCTTATGAGGAGCTTGTGAATCTGGTTCGCTTCTATCCAAAGGAGTCACTTCCATTACAGCTGGCAGAAGGGACAAATGGCTACCTGTGGTGCCTGTCAGCTTATCAGAGCCCAGGCTGACCCCCAGGCTCTTTCAGTGTCACAAGTACCTGCTACACATTTAAAAGTCCATGCAAGCATCCTGCCCTTCTCATCTCCTCCCCTCCCCTCCACTCCCTCCCTCCAACAGCATTCCCTCCACCAAATACTCTCCTTACAACCCTGCTATTCTGCTATTTGCCCTCTTACTCCCCCCGCTTCTTGCTACCCACTTATCCTTTTATTCTCACTTACTGCCTCTTATTCTCTTACTCTCCCACACTGTGCTCTATTCTCTCTCTTGCTATCCTACTGTCTCCAATATTCCTCCCGTTTTCCCACTTCCCTAGTCCCGGCCATGGCCAGTCTGCTGATCATGTATTCTGAACTCTTCCAGAAGCCTCTGGCTCTTCTCTCTCTCTCTCTCTCTCTCTCTCTCTCTCTCTCTCTCTCTCTCTCTCTCACATCTACACAACAAAAACCTTAACCATATTGTGGAGCAGTCATGATGACAATTTCTTTGCTGCACCCACCTACACACACACACACACACACACACACACACACACACACACTGAGACTGTGCAGCACTTGGCAGATCCACTCATGTCCACAGCTCTGATGTCATGCAAAACACTGGCTACACTGCTCTCATGCTTGTGTAAAGAAGCCCTTGTTTCTAACCCTTGTTTGAGGCGCTGTTCATGCATCTCCAGGCAGGGAGAGTCAGGACTAACTTGTATCCAACAGGTGGTTAGGCTTGCAGTGACATGTTATTCTTCATAGGGTTTCCCAAACATCCAGAGACACAATGCAAACAAGTCACTGTCCTCATCCTTGGCATCAGTTGGCATAAATGGGATTTAATGAAGTAAAGTGCTTCCCCCCTGAGGGGGAGGTAGGACTTTAGGCTGTCAGAATTAATGTTGGCTATCACATTTGCAGGGCACAGAAGCCTTTCCTAGCCTACCAGTTCCTGTAGCTCTGAGGTTCTCTATAATTCCAAATCCTCAGTGTGCCTGGATTTGTCACATAAGCTCCTTCCCTTTTGGGTAGCCATTGTCTCCCAGACCCAGACACAGTTGGATTGCAGACTCTGATAAGAAGTGTTCTTTATTGTCACCCTGGATTTCAGTGCCACAGTGCTCTGTGCCTTCCACTAACAGAGGGGCAGAGCTTCCGGCGCCCACCCACACTTGGTGCATATTTTCCTGTGGAAGCTATTCTCCAGCCCCACACCATCTCAAGTCCTCTGGCATCCATGACCCCTTTCTCATCTAGTCTCCATTCTCCCTGAGGTGGCACAGCTGTGGACATCCTCAGAAGGTTGAAAGTCCATGGCGCGAGTCGCTGTGCGTGACATTCTGCATTCATTATAATGTAGCTATGAAGAGGGCTGAGCTATCTTGCTAAATGCATCTAGACATCAGTAGGCAGGAGCTGCCCCTCACGCCACACACACCCCACCCCCAGCCTGGAGCTTGTGAGTTCTGCATGACTGTCCTGCCCCCTTCTGCCCTATCCCATAGCACCCTGCCCCCACTCCCATTTCAAGGACAGGGAGGTGACTGCCTTCACTTTGACCTCTGTGTGAACTGAAGGTGATACGATCGGACAGTTCCAGGCCCTTGTGAGATGAAGAAGGAAGAGCCTGGAACACTCAGAGTCCCGGAACCACAGAGCCAGGGCTGCCCCTACCTCACCAAGTCAGCGTGAGCAATTCCCTCCACCCACCTTCCCTTTTGCAGGTCACCCCAGGTCCCCTACTCCAGTGGTTCTAACATGCTGAAGCATCCAGGAAAAAGCCTTTAATATAGCAAACAATAGGCATCTTTCTAGATGGTTCCATCTCTCCGTGGAGATATACGGACTCTTCAGGAAAAAGAGACTCTGTCGCCAGTCTGTGTGGGAGGCATCCGTGATGGCCTCTTCCCTGGAGGTCTGTCCTTGAGGAGTCCCAAGAGGGCAGGGCCAGCATCTTTCTGAGTCTCCTAGTGCCCCACTCTTAGCTCCTGACACAGTGTTTTGATGGGGCAGTACCCCATGCCATCACTCTAGCATTTCACAGCTGTGAGAAGACCAAGGCGAAAGCAGGGGCCACTCCCCACATGATGACACTAGAGTGGAGAGGTGCCTCCTGGGAACCCACTCTCTTTGCAGTACATGCCATGGTACAGATACTTCTACTGTCAGCTGTGGCTCCTTTATCTGCTCTTGGCTGTAAATACAGTGGCCATGGGCTACGAGATGCCATCTGACTTTTGCCAACAAATCCCAATGCCTGCTTCATCTTTGTCCAGCATATCAGTGACTGTTCTGGTGGTGACCAAACAGCCGTCAAGAAAGTAACTTAAGTGGATGGTTTGGGTTGTTTTGTTTTGGCTTGTGGTCTGAGAGGCTACAGTCTGTCATGGCGGGATTCATGGGGGTGGGAATCCTCACAATCTCACAGACCAAGAAGTAGAAGGCAAATGGGAACCTGTGATCCCTAAGACCTACCTGTCCCCCAGGGACACACTTCCTCCATCTCATCTCCATCTTCTGAGCTGTCCACAGTCTCCCCACACAGCAGCACCACCTGGGGACCATGTGCCCTAACACATAGGGACAGTCTAGATTCAAACTCTGACACCCAGAGCAACATAATGCTGACCTGGACATGCACGCTGGACGTGGTGAGCAGAATCGTGGTCCCTTCAAAACATCCCCGTGTTAATCCCAGAGTCTGGGAATCTTAGTCTACATGGTAAATCTGACTGTAAACATGGTCAGGCCGTTGAGGCAGCAGTTTTTCCTGGATTGCTTGAGTGAGCTGTCGATACCATCACTCTTTATAACAGGGAAATGGGGAGGCAGGGACGGAGAGAGAAGATGTAGGGGTTGGAAGAGGAGGGGAGGGGAGAAAACTGTATTGCTGCTGACTGTGAAGATGAGGAAGGAGGCCACAAGACAAGGGAAGGAGGCTGGGAAAACAGAGGAATGCGTTTTCTCCTGGTGTGTCCAGGAGGAGTATGGCCTGATTTGATTCGAGGACCTCTGACCTCCTAAGCTGTATGTTGACAAGTGGTTTGAGACCTCTGGGTACCAGTACTGTGACTTTTTATGTCCCGTGGTGACAAGAAATGCATGCTGGAGAAATGTAATTTGTTTATATTGTGCTATGTCCGGAGTGGGTACTTTCCACATACAGTGATCTATGGCTCTATTTTGAGATCTAGAACGAAAAGGCCTGCTCACTTCTTGTTAAACAGTTTTTGGTCACTCTCTTAGGCTTTGCCCCTGCTGGGCAGAATCTACTTGCATTTTCTGCGTGTCCTGCTCAGGGCCTTACCCAGTTAAAAGCGTGAGTGTTTTTCCCCTGCCCATTCTTGTTCTATCAACAGCTTTGCCATGAAACACCAGGTTTGGCTGCAGGGCAGCCAGGTGCACAGACTAAGGATCTCTTGGGACTAAACCAGCTAAAATAGGCAGGGTTTAAAAATGGCCACACACGAGATAAACACAATGTGGGAACTGTTACCAAGTTGAAGCTCTGACTCGTAAAATGCCGTTGGTGAGATTCCCCAAATCAACTCAGATATTAGATAATCTGTCACTGGTGTGTGTGTGTGTGTGTGTGTGTGTGTGTGTGTGTGTGTGTGTGTGTGTGTGTGAGAGAGAGGGGGGGGAGAGAATGTGTATGTGTGTGTGTGTGTGTGTGTGAGAGAGAGAGAGAGAGAGAGAGAGAGTGTGTGTGTGTGTGCGCGTGCATGCGTGCGCACATGCATGCACGTGCATGTATGTCTAGGTCAGAGGTCAACCTCGGGTGTCATTCCAGGTGCATGCACCTTGCTCTTCGAAGCAGGATCTCTCTTTCTCACCAGGTTGGGCTTACTGATTTATGTAGGGCGGGTGACTGGCTAGCGAGCTCCAGGAGACACTTGTCTGTCTCCTGGTACTGGCATTACAGGCATGTGCCACCATACTGGTTTTTTATGTAGGTTGTGGAGATGGAACCAAGCCATCATGCTTGCACACAGTAAGCACTTTACTGGCTGGGCCATGTCCACATCTCACAGTTCCTTCTCACAGTTCCTTCTTAATGGGTCTAACAAACATCTTAAAGGCCCTTTAGCGTCATTTGATCTTAATTTTAAAATTGCTGATCTTGGAGGCCACATGGCTGGGCAGTGTGCTGCTCATCTCCTGCTGGCTTGGCTATAGATAACATTGCTGACATCTAAGTTCTGATGAGAATGCCTGCTCAGGATCCTCTGCACCAACGCTCCAAGCCCTCCGCTTCAGTCTCCAGAGTGTCCTGATCTGTGTGCCTCACCAAGCCAGGTCTCCTTTGCAGGAGCTTGAAGTGACTATCACCAAAAGCCCCGACTCTTGACTCGAGCCTGTCTGATAGGTGACTGAAAGGAGAGAAACTGCCCAACATGAAAAAGGAATTCAGAGGTAACTAAAGGCTGTTAGCTCAGTGTTGGCACACTCTAGAGAACGTGTAAGCCAACAGGGATGCTGGCATTGGTGGCCTGAGCAATACAGAAGGTCTATTTAATAGTATGTTCTTAGTCAAGGTAACTTGACCCTGCCTCATGGCTGCAGCTGGGCAGGGAACAAGGATGACACTAAAAGTCCTGTGGCATTGAGACTGGTTTCCAGCCTAAGATATGAACAGTTTGGAATTGAGAAAGGCTGGTGCTGGGGGGCACTTAGAGAGGGAACCAGCTGTAACTTGACAGGGCAAGCTCCACACTCCCTGGACCGTGAGCCATCTGTAACCTACAGTGTCTTTCTTGTCTAAGAAGTACTAGGACTCCTTGGGAACAGAGCAAAGTAACCAATGGGAAGGCGCCTGGAAGTATTGACTAGTGTCCCCCAAGGGATCATTGTCACCTAAATGAAGGGATAAAGCGTGTTTTAAAGCCACCTCCTGGTTTTATCTGGGTTAGTTCTTGGCTACGGTCTCTGGGGTATAGAGGAGAAGGCTGCAGCACAGGAGAGGGCCTGGACCCAAGCCAGCACATCAAGCTTGTGGCTGGCGTTTACCACTGACCAGTGTGTGTCTCTTTGTCTGTTACATGGGAGAAGTAAGATGTCTTCTGTGACTGTCTAGGGATGAGGTGAGGACAGCCTGAGAAACACAGATGGAATAATCTGAGGGGGCATTGAGGACCCTCCCTGTTCGGGGCTTAAGTACGTAGAACTTGGAGTTTGGACAATTGGTGTTCAAATCTCCTTTATTCAGCATCTAGCATTGAACCTTTGGGAAAATGTCTGTGTCTCTACCCTTAACAACGGGGCCTGAAGGACAGCTCCACCTGATCAGGACCACAGGGGAATGCATAGTCGGGCTGTGAGGGAGCAGATGGCTCAGGTTTCTGGCTAGAGGTTGATGGTGACAGCGAGGTGGGAAGCCAGGTCTCTGAGTTAGTCTGGAGCTCTTTGTCCTGTGTCAGGGCAAGCAAGTGAGCTGGGAAGGTGGAAACAGTCACCATCCCACAGCTCAGCAGATTAAAAAAAAAAAATTTGGCTCAGCTCTGGGCAGTGAGGCTTGAAGACACACTGGCACAGTTCGTCCATTGCAGAATATATAGATGGGAAATTGGGTCCTGGTGGAAGAGACGGTCTGCCCAGCAATGCCATGGCTCTCCATCTAACTGCCTCACTAAGTGTGAATTCCATGTGCCCTTAGAAAGCAGAGTGCATCCTTGGGAGTCTGACACAGCTGACCTTGAACTCGTCTAAAGGAGGAGCCTCTGGGTGGGCCTAGGCTGAGCTCTTAACACCACCACTCCATTTGTTCTTCTCATGTAACCAGACCAAGGCAAAAAGGCAGAAATGACTAAGGAACAAAGTGATCTCATTTTATACCAGTGTTCCCGAAAACGGAATGTGGAGTTGTTGAAATTAGACAGAATGCATGGCTGCTGTCTTCCTGGGTGGCCATTGACCCCCACCCCCTTCTGGACAGGAGCCTTGCTATCACTCCTTCTCCCACCTGCGCACCAACAGAATGATGGTTGGGGGTGGCGGGCTTTTGTCCAGCAGGTGTAAATGTTGATCTCCATCATCTGGGCTCTCTGAAGGTCCTCCCTAACAGCCACCCTTCCCTCTCTCTGTTAGATGCTCTCAGTGCTGTGTGCCTCGAAGCCTGTCTGCATCCCTTCATGGGTGGAGAACTGACACATCCCAAAGTGTGGCATACCATTTGGTTTCCCAGAAGCCACCACACCCAGCTTCCTCACTTCTCAGATTTGGGGATTTTATCTACTAGGACATTGGAGAGAGCTGGAGGCGCCAAGACAACTGCTTCTACTTAAATCATATTGGTCCTCTGCCCCTTTGACTTCCTGTATCTGTTTATTGCACTCCATGACTCTTAAGAGACACACAGTAGGACAACTGGTGACAATGCAAGGGATAACCTTACTAGCTCCCGAATGGGACGGTGTATAGATACACTTGTTCCATATCCCTCTAGCACATCCTGCAAGGTGGGAACTGAGGACCAGCCAAGTTCCATGGATGCTCAAAGGCACAGCCTCTGTGGAGGCTTACAGAGCCAGGGTTTGAAGCCAGACATCCAAGGCTCATACCCTGAGCCACCCACATTCTGGCCTCCCTTAGTTTCTCTGTTGGTGCCGATACTGGTGTGTGTGTGTGCGTGCGTGTGTGTGTCTGGGGTCCACTCACCGCATTGAGTCCACACAGCTGGTAGCTGGCCATGGTGATGATGACAGTGATGACCTGCCAGCGGACAAATGGCGCTCTCAGAAGCTCTAACACGGACACCATACGAAGGTTCCTTTGCACACGGCTCTCGGCCAGGGCCTCCTCCAGCTCTCGGGAGACATCTGCTTTGCCCAGAAATGTTTGGAAGGCTGTGGAGAAGGACCAACAGCGATTGAGATGCTGGCCATCTAGGATGCTGATCCTGAACCGATGGGTCCCACCACCTGGACATAGACTTGTCACAGGCCTTTGATCTCATGGAGTCTATACAAAAACTATGTTTTAAATGGGAAGACAGGGGCTCAGACACACACACTAAACTTTCCTGAGGTTACCAAGTGGCTTGAGTGAGAAACTGGATCTTTCGATGGCCCCATCCCCCAGAAAAGCAGAATGTTCCCAGCATTCAAATCCATTTCCCAGAGCATCAAGCATGTCAAACCTTGCTTAGAGGTTGCCCACCAGGACTGCTATTCCAGTGAGCATTCATTGAGTTCCTCCCATTTGCATGGCCAGTTCTCACTGGGAGGCATCTGAAGGGAAGTCAATGGCCACCTGGCCACAAGTTTGCCCATCCCAAAGTTGCTTCTATGGGTAGAAAGAGGATTGACTCTAATGATCCTCATTATGGCCCATTCCATGTGGCCCTCTGGAAAGTGGATGCCCTGAGTGAAATAAGCCTCAAACAGGACCCACCTCAAGCAAAGACCTACAGACTCTCTTGATGGATGTATTTTCAAGTCAAGCACTGAAAATGTCCAGCCACCAAGGAAGCACATTTCAAGTCTTACAGTCAGATCCTTACAACTTTCCCCACGCTTTCAGAGTAGCCGTTTGTGTAGTCATTGCTCTCCATCGTCCCCCTGCAGGGAAAGGTGGCCATGGTGATGGCTCCTGTGGACAGTCCATTCCACACGCAGCAGGCAGTGTCCTTAATGACATAGCTCCTGCACCGCGGGTATGTGAAATTGGTCTTTTTAAGCCGAAAAGTAAAGTGGCTAAGCCTACTCCAGATTTTCAAGGCAGCAAGCTCAGGAGGGCTTCAGCGGTACTGCAAGCGGCTTTCAACATCTCGTTGGAAGCTGTGATTTAATTTTTTCCCAGCACTGATTAAGGGCACAGGAAAGAAGTAGCTGGGTTTGCGCTGCACACTAAACCACTGTGTTTTGAATTCTTCTTCCAAGTTTAAATTGCACCATCCATGTCAGAAAACAGGTCTAGGGTTTGCAAGCAGGAAAACATTTCTCTCACCTCCTTGGTATGCATATTTCCATTACAAAACATGGACAACTTTATCCCCTATCCCTTTCACCTTGAAGCTCTCAGGTAAGTTCAATGCACAGAGCTGATCAGAATTTCCCTGCACAGCCATGTTCTTGCTGACAGCTCCAGGGTGGGCCTTTCTCTACCTGCACTTTCTCTTCCCAGCATCCTCTCCTGCACTGTTATTGGATCTCTAAGCCCCTCACCTCCACCCCCTCTCCTTTTGTCAGCACCAGAGTACAGGTACCAGGGTGATGTTTGTTAGCCTGGCTCAGATGGTAAATCTAGAACCTTCCCCTACAGCAGGGCTCTCCACTTTGGTACCAAGGACTTCTTGGGATGAGTAGCTGCAAAGGGGACATTGGTGCATGGTAGGATGTTTGACACCATCCCTAGATTCTATTGCCCTCCACCCTTATGACAATCTAAAAGGCCTCTGGATACTGACAAGTACCTCCTGGGGTGAGGCAAAGAACAGGAGGATCCTGGATCCTCCCAAAGGGACACACACACACACACACACACACACACCTGCCACACCCTCCAGCATGCACCTCCCTCCCTCCCAGTACAGGACAGTCCTCAGGACCTTGACCACTGGACATCTCTTTTACCAATTTGCAGCTAAGTGTGAGGGGTGCGTGGTTCCTGCTTTCTATGGCTTCTCTGAATGATGACATTGTTGTTGGGGTTTTGGCTTATTTGGTTTGGGGCTCTTGTATGGCATGAGACCCTCTCCAACCAGAGATGTTCCTCTGTGAATGACAATCTAGAGCTAAGCTGGAAGGGGTAGGTAGTGAAGGATATCCCAGGCTGCCATGGGGGGGGGACAATCCTGGAATTTGAGCAATGCCAACACCCTTGGGCACATGCGGCTTATTTCTCTGTTCTCTGGCATTTTTGTGCCTGTCAACCTTCTTGTTAATTGAGATTCAGCTCAGTCATCTCCTCCAAAGAACAGCAAGCAGAAGAGTGCAGGCATGGCTCTGGGGTGTAGGTGAGGCTCCAAGCACATCCTGTGCTATGCCGGGGTCGGGGTGTAATGGTTAGGCTTCACTGACCATTTGGCTGGGTTTAGAACCATTTAGGAGACAGACTTGTGAGCATGCCTGTTGGGTGGGTGAGGGCGGGGGGAGGGAAGTTTGTAGGTTGACTTCACTTAAACAAGAAGAGTCACTTAGCTGTGGGTGGCACATCCATGGGCTGGAGTCCTGTACTAAGGTAAAAAGGGGGAGCAGCTGAACTCCAAACCTCGGCTCTGCTTCCTGACTGGTGGTGATATGACAGCTGCTGCCTCATGCTCCTGCCACCAAGGCTAGTGCAGCTCCTGTTGTCCTGCCTCTCCCATCAGCATGGACTGTGTTAGGATACTGCCCCCGCCCCAGTCTGCCTAGCAACCTGTATAATGATTAACTAATTAGATGATATGGAGAAATTTATTGTATGAGCATGAGGGAAGGAGGAAAGGAGGGAGCACCCCAGAGACAGAGGAAGAGAGAAACAAGAGAGAGAAGGAAAGACAAGGTGGGTTTGTCCTTGTGTATACTCCTGAGCAGGGGCATGCTTAGTGGCAGGTAAGTAATGACATCATAGGTTGCTAGGCAGACTGGGGCAATATGCCAAGACTGTGCCCTCAAACTGTGAACCCAAAATAAGTCTTTCTTTCATCAAGTTGCTTTCCCATCAGGGATTTTGTCACTAACTAATTCAGAGGAAGAGGCTGACATTTCTGAGAGCCCAGAAGGGGCCTGTCCTTGGAGCTGAGTTCACAGCAACCAAACCCAGCTCTCCAGTCCCATGATGCTGTGTGGCTTTCCCTGAGGAGACCTAAAGAAACATCTCATCCAGCTGGAAGGATATCGGCAGACCAAAGAAAGGACTTTGTTCAAGTCGACTGTCTGATGTATTTTGGTGCTAACTAATAAAAAGCCATCCCACCTGAGAAGGACAGATGAGTAAGGTGGGGCTTAGAGTGGGGGAGAGAGGAATTCTGGGAAGAAGAAAAAAGACCTCCACTAGGAGGAAGGAGAAGAGAGACCCGGAAGGTCCCAAGAAGGGAAGATAAGAAGGTCGCCATGGGTTAGACAGAGGAGAAGCACATGGCCGGTGTGGATGGAGAATATGGCCCAGATAAAAACCATGAACAAGTATTTGAGATTATGATAGAAGTTATTAGAAGCAGATGGCATGGGATTGAGGTAGGTATCACATACCTGCCCCACTATGGGAGTAGTTAGAGGATTAATATCTGCCCTGCCCCAGGTCAACTAAGGCTATTTTAAAACATAACAAGTGTCAGTGTTTTAATTGATCACTAGCCAGGTCTACTGATAATACAGATAATTTAAAAACAATAGACTTTCGTGGACCCATGAGCTTACCGAGGCTATTTACAGGAACATGGGGCACTCAAAGACAGCTACACCATTGAGACATTGTCCCACCTCAGTGACTGTTTAACACTTATACAGTGAGACTGGCATCTCAGGGAGAGATGAGCCTCTCTCCTCCATCCACAAAAGGGTGGTAATAGATCTGAGCTCTCATGAAGGTTGCTATGGATGCTTTGCTCCAAGACTGTGACATCATTCTGTTCAACTTGGGGAAACAGTATGTGATATGCCTCATTCATTCACACGACTGAGACTGACAGAGCCTGTGCCTTCTCCTTGCCATGTCTGTCCCCTGTGTCTCTGTGGCAAGCACTAGACACGTAAGGGACATAAGGCAATGTGTGGTCCCCAGCAGTGGGCACCCATGGGATTCCCTTGGCTAGTGATGGAAGAAAAGAAATCAGGACACCCAGATTCCTGGTGCCACACTGTCCCCCAAAGTTGATGGGTTGTCAGGTGAGAATGCTGTGTGGGTAAGGGTGGAGCCCTTGGCCACCACAGCTGAGCCTGCCTCTTGATGTGCCTCAGTTACCAGCTCCCCTTCTATCTGTTTTCCAGATTTACTTTCTTGTCCCATTTCCTGGCCGGCACCCCTAGGATGTCCTCAAAATCTGGGCCTGGAGCCAGAGTCACTTGCTCTAAATGCCTTGTGGCCACCTAGACACCACATCTCTGAGCCCTGCTGATTCCAACTTTTATTTTAAGTATTATAGTTTGTATTTAATCCTACTGCAGGATCTTGCTATACAACCTAGGCTGGCCTCAAACCCAAGAGTCTACTGCTTCAGTCTCCTAAATGCTGGGATTTGGGCATGCAACTCTGTGCTGGGCTTGGATGCCTTTCACCTCTAGCACCCAGGAGCTCCTCCCTGCTCAAAGCTTAGGGCCTCAGCATCTCCAGAGGGACCACTCATCCCCGGGGTCTTGTCTCCAAGGTGACTGGACTAACAGCCTATTTATGATCTCTTTCTCACAGGATCCTGCTAAAGTTCTCATCTGAGGCACAGAGCGCTCCTTCCTCCTTGCTGCTCAGGATACTACACTGGAGAAGGCATTACCGTGCCCCCCCACACACATACTCTACAGACTTTCCTCTGTGCCTGGACCATGGTGTCCCTCTCCCTGGGACACCCACCATTTTGCCTGCCTGGAATATCCCTTTTCTGAAGATGTGCTGAGCAGGTGTAGCTTTCAGACAGCCTCCTTGTCCCATCATGGCTAGCCCATGCCCCTTTCTCATCTGGCTTCTTTTTGGCCCACATCTGTCTCTCAGAGGGAGCGTCTTTCCCTCTTGACTGGTGTGATCTGTCTTCATGCCTCTAGTGTTTTGCGCAATGGGTCATTTCCATCAACAAAGGGATGCTATGAAGGACACCTGCAATATGGTGGGAAGGATGAGGGCCTGGGAGCTAGGATGGTTTAGGCGTCACACCCTGCCCTGCCTCCCTTGTGTGACCCCAGGCTAATTAACCGTTCTCTCTGTCTGCTATGCTTGATTCTATGAACTAGAAATAATGAGACCCAGCTCTCAGCTTGTTCGGGGATTAAAGTTCCTTCACCCACAGAGCCGGCGCATAGGTGATGTTCAACAAATAATAATTACCATTATCATTTGTGTGTGGAGCTGTTGTGAGTGACATGTTCTGAATGAATGAAGAACGAACACAGAACTCCCGTCACAGGGAACAGGGAGCAGACAGAAACACAGATGTAGAAAGCAGCAACTGAGCGAGCACAATAGGGGGATTTGTGCAGTTAGCCTCACCACTCTAGAGGCCATGTCTTGACAGCCAATACATTTTGGGGGTAGCTCCCATGACAGCTCACGAGGAGACTGAGAGCGATCATGCATGCCTTACCCAGAGCCTCTGAGGGTCATGCTGCTGGTGTGAGTTCCATCCTGACCTGGGGAGCCCCCAAATGTATTGGACTCTATAGGGGCTCACCCACCCTGTGGGTATTTATTAGTACCAGCAGGAGCTCACTTTGTGGGAGACCACATAACCCTCGGCTGGACTCTGAATCCTGTGGCAGGAAGTGGGAGAGCAGTTTCCTGACTTCAGACTCTTTGAACAAAATTCACATGATTTCCCTTCCCTAGGCCATGTGCTTGCTTGTAATCTGGCAGAAAGGGCTCTGAAGGCTGTAGATGGGGTGCAACTGCAACCTGGAGATTTGGAGGATCAGCTTTTCCAGCTCCTGTGGTTAGCAGTCAGCTTTCAGGCTCCCTCGTCTGATCGCTGGAGCCTTGGGTGTTAAAAGAAAGGGGGCTTTCTTATCGAGAAAGTCTCTGAGCTAATGAACAGAAACCGTGGCCTCACTCAGTCCGTGCTCAGAATATTTCCTGAGTCACTGATCTGTTCCTGGTGCTGTGCCATGCACAGAAGGAGAAACAAAAGCTGCAGAGTGTGAGGAGGTGGTGTCCTTATTGCGTAATGCTTAGGAGTGTCCCAGCCAGTGGCTTGAGCGAGATGGACCTCATAGGCTCAGGTTTGAATACTTGTGGTGGATTGCTTGGGAAGGGTTAGGAGGCGTGGCTTTAACAGAGAAGGTATCACTGGCAACAGGCTTTGAGGTTTCAAAGATTCATTTCCAGGTCACCCTCTGCCTCCTTCCTGAAGATCAAGATGTGAGCTCTCAGCTGTTTCTGCAACCATGCCTTTGCTTGGCCATCAAGGACCCTAATCCTCCAAAGCCATAAACACAATTAAACACTTTCTTTTATAAGCCTTGGTCATGGTGTTTTAGCACCACAATAGAAAATAACTAATAATTCCCCATTGCATAATCATGCCACATTTTTACAAATGAGTTTTGAGTCATCTCTGTACTAGAAAGGTTTCATGTTTCCTTGGCCCAAATACTGCCTGAACTCAGTTGGTAGGGTAGGGCTACATGCAGATGCTGCTTTCTGGTCCTTACAGGATGGAGTGCCAGGACTATGGATCAGGTCCTGCCCCCAGGACCTCACTTTACCTAATTACCTCCTTACATGTCCATCAGGCTGTAGGCTTAGGGCTCTGAGGTGAATTAGGGGGCACATAGTTCAGTCCTTGACACCTGCTGGAGTTCTTTTCCGTTGCTGTCAGATTTCTGAACCCCCACATCCTATCAACCCAAGTCTGGGTAGGACTTGCAGCCCTGAGTGAGTACTTTCAGATCAATGAAGTGGGTGTCTGGAGCTATTCATGTACCAGCCAGACTCAGAGCTGAAGTCGATCACAGCCCGACTTACCACTTCAAACATCCCCCGGGACACAGTGTTCTGCATTAAACCACAGAGGGCTGGGGCCCATCTCAGGATGCTGCTCATTAACTGTGGGACCTGAACAAAAATCAGCCCTGCCTCAAGCCTTCTTCCTGGGGCTTGATGTGGCTGATGTGATGGCTTGGGGTCTCTAAAGGCCACTTAACATCTTGTACAAAAGCATGATATGTAAGCTGGGGCTGTGATGGTTCATTTCCACTGTCACCTGGGTCTAGAATCACCTGGGAGACACACTTCTGGGTGTGTCCTTGATGATGTTTCCGATGAGGTTTAACTGAGGAGGGAAGGCCCACCATGAATGTGGATGGTACCATTCTATGGGTTAGGACCCCAGACTGAAGAAGCATGGGCAGATGGGAAAGTGAGGTGAGCATCAACACTCAAGTCTTTCTGCTTCCCCATTCCCAGAGACATGAGGGCCAGCTTCATGCTCCTGCCAGGTGCCTTCCCTGCCACGATGGGCTGTATCCTCTGACTGTGACCCAGGCAAATCCTTCACCCCTTACATTGCTCTGTTAGACAAGCAAGAAATATAAGACACCTCCTCATGACCACACTCCTCTATTCAAACCCTGGCTTCAGCACTTCCTTGAAGTTTCTGTGCCTGTTTTCCCACCTAGAAACTGGACATAATAGCACTGGATTGTTGTAGTACTGAATGCCAGCACACACATTAGAGTGCTGCCTGGTTCCTACTGAGTGGTGAGCACTATAAATACACATCAGGGGCTGGGGATGTAGTTCAGTGATAGAGCACTTGCCTAGCATGTTCAGGGTCCTATGTCTGGTCCTCAGATATATATGTATACACACACACACACACGTATGTATGTGTGTATGTATGTATCTCAATACACTGACAATTACAGTAGGTGCTGGCCACATTCCCCCTTCCTTGACCAGCCTACCTTCCCTTCCTTTTCTTTGTCCAGACAGTACAAAAGGATGTGACCATCTGTTGTGGCCTAAGCTCTTTACCTATTATCATATGGTACCTGTGAATGTGAGCTCTGGAAACACTTAGGGAGGTGCGGTGGTCATGCTGACATAGCCTGGCACATCTGACTCCTGTCTTTGTAGGCAAAGGAGAGCAGAGAATGGATGTTGAAGCTCAGTAAGTGAGAATGTTAGCATCGAGGAGGCTGGGGCATGCAGCTGCTGTCCAAGGCACCCTGTGGATGTGGGAACACTGCAGGTACTGGAAGACTAAGGATGTGGGCACAGTGAGGATGCAGGAGGACTAAGGATGCCTGAATGCTGAGGATGCAAGAGGACTAAAGATATGGAATACCAAAGGCACTAGGGCACTAAGGACACTGCTCACCATCACCAGCTAGCAGAGGAGTATGGCTCTGCAGGTACTTTGACTCCATAACTTCTGGTCCCCAGAACAACTGTACAGAGTCAATGGATGTACAGTTAGTTTCTCTGATCTGGCAGCTTGTGACTCTGTGCTGTGGTGACAGCCATACTTTGTCTCTTTGAGTGCTCTTGACCTCTTGCTGAGCAAAGCCCAGAGCGGTCTGGAGGCTTCTTTCCCATGATAAAGCAGGCAAAGGGATGTGAGGTAGAACATGCCTAGCGGTTCTTTGTGATCATGTGCGGAGAGATGCCCTGACCTCTGTGTCTTGCACAGCGCAGGACTAAGGACTTCTAAAAGTAGGAGCCGTGTCAGGCCATTTCTTTTCAATGGCTCCTGGTATTTAGGAGCAGGATGTCATGGGCTTCTAATGCAGGCTCAGGGTCTCTTCACTATCCATAGGTGTGATGTCTTACGTGGGCTAAGAAGAAGGGGTGTAGAAGGAGATGCTGAGGTTCTATGCAGCTTTATGTAATTTTATTGCAACTGGGCCTGGAACCTCATGGTCTATATGAAGGTATGGGAAACCCCACAGTGCGGAGAAGTCAGCAGGGCACCCATGGTTTTCCCTTGTGATCTCGACATGGTGATATATTGCTTTTGTGCAGTTTACTAGTCAGTAAATTGGATAATAATTAGAAAATTAGAAAATGATCATTTTTTTGGTCTTTTGATTGAATTCATCTGACAAAGAGCCTGCCAAGGGTTCACGGTATAGTGGTACATGCCTGTAATCCTGAAGCATTAGGAGCGCAGGGTCATCGTGGATACTGTGGTGGTTTGGTGAAGTCCTCCATAGACTCATGTGTTTGAATTTTCCATGCCCAGTTGATGGTGCCGTTTGGGGAGGCTCAGGAGGCATGGCCTTGCAGGAGGAAGTGTGTCACTAGGGGTGGTCTTTGAGAGCTTATGGCTCTGCTCTCCTCCCAGTTTGTTCTTTCTGCTTTGTGCCCATGGTTCAAGATGTGAGTCCTAAGCCTCTGCACTAGCCACCATGCTTGCTGAGTTGCTGCCACGTCTTCCTGCTGTGATGGACTCTTATCCCTCTGGAACTGTTAACCCAAATGAACTCTTTCTTCTATGCTTTGGTTATGGTGTTTTATCACAGCAGCAGAAAAGTAACTCATACAGCTACATAATGAGTTTGAGTCCAGCCTAGGGTTACTGAACACTGAGGCTTTTTTTTTAATCCCCAAAGAAATCAAAGATTTAAAAACTAACAACAGCACAAAATAAGACGTAACACAGTGGGGACACTGCCTGTACTCCAGTTACAAAGCAATACAACTTTCAAGGGCATTGACAGACACCACCTAGCAGAGGATGTAAAACTAACAAATAATTAATTTATGTCCTCAGGATAAGGGAGACATTTCTGCGGGAGTGTGAAAGTAGTGACTTTTAAATGAACTCATGCAACAAAAAGAGATGTTTCTGTTTGGGAGTCAAAACTGTATACTCAGGTCATTGGTGAGAACTCTTGTGTCTGTACATCTAAGCCTGAGTTCAGACCCCAGAATCGGGGCAAAGCCTGATGTGGTAATGTGTGTAAGCCCAGCATTCTCATGGCAAGATGGGAGGCAGAGACCAAATGCCCAGACCACCATGGCATACACAGGGGCAAAAACCAGAGAGAGCCTGTCTCAAACAGGGTGGAAGGTGAGGCTATCCTCTGACATCTGCATGCTTGCTGTGGCAAGTACACACATGTGAAGGTACACATATGAACACACACACACACACACACACACACACACACACAGAGAGAGAGAGAGAGAGAGAGAGAGAGAGAGAGAGAGAGAGAGAGAGAGAACCCCCAGCATCTTGCAAAGAGTTTGTTTTTCAATCCCTGCTTTACAATGATCCAAAAATTTCTGTAGGCTTTGCAAAATTATGTTTGTCTCTATAAAAACTGAATCCTTTTATTATCTCACACGAATGACTGACTGACACTGGGAGAGATGGAAATGTTCACTTTCTCCAGATGCTTTGTTCTGGGGATGGAGCTGGGTAGTAAATGTGATGCACTGGGTCATCAGCCTCTCTGCTTCCTTCTATAGGGTTCTGTGTGTGCTTACTGCCAAGGTCAACCTTGGCTCCTGCGTGCTCACTTTAGAACAGAGACAAGATTTCCGCCTGCTCCCCCACCCCTCCCCCCACACACACATGGGGGAGGGGGAGACTTCTTGCTGTTATTTAGTCCTCTTGTGACCGACCCCTGAGGTGGCAATATTAATGTTGTCATTCTGCCTGTGAGAACAGGGAAGGGACTTGGACTGAGAGTGGGTGCCTGAAAGCACAGCCCAGGAGCTCTGTGAGAAAGTTGGAGGTCTGAAGATTGGAAGGCCACTAGCACAACATGCATCATGGGGGCCTCCCTAGGACAGATAAGTTGGACTCACTGGACTTCTGAGCAGCCTCTGAAGGATAGATCTCAAAATGCCCTCCACAGGGGATGCTGGATGTTTACCTGAGAGGCATTTGCCAAAGCTAGGTTGGAAGTGCTTAGTGTCAGTTACATAATTAATCTGATGAGCTCAGTGCCATGGACAAAGTACACCAGTGAGTGTCTCAACTGTTCCTAGCTCCCATGGCTGCCTGTATTGCCCGACTCACAGCCCTGTCTCTCCATATTGAAAGTCAAGTCCGTCTCATGAGAATGCCCCTTTGGTTCTCCCTCGGCTTCCAGTTTTACTTTCTAGAAGGATCCTAGGGATTGTACTGTTCCCTCCTAGGCAGATACCCTTCCAGTATGAATCCATGGGATTGGCAGCCTCGATTCCATCGATGCTTTCATTCTGTTGTCTTATGCCACTGTTAATCTTGACTGTCAGCAGATTGGGGTTGAGAGCCACCCACGGGATTAATTCAGTGCACATTGGGTGTGTCTCCAGAGAGGACTAGCCTGATGATGAATAGTTTAACTCATTGATGGATTTTAGAATGTGAATAGACTCCTGGGGCAAGGTGGACCTGTGGAAAAGGGGGCCTAGCTGGAGGAAGTGGGCCGCCAGCAGGTATGCCTTTGGGAGCTGTCTCTGGTCCTGACCCTTCCCTGTAAAGGCTCAGTGCTGGTCTTTGCTTATCACGATGTGAACTGTTTTGCCACATTGTTCTACTGTGATGGACAGAGGCCTCGGAAACTGGACTTCTCCTTCATTGTTTGTACTAGAAATTTCGACCCAGGGGTGCAGAGTCTGATTGGACACAGCATGTCTTTAGCACAGACTCAGGCTCTGGGAAGCAGGAAGCAGGCCCCTTAAAGAGGGGGAGGTGGAGATAATTTTTCTTCCTTCCATACTAGCACCAATGAGAAGGCCAAAACAATGGGGGGTCATTTGTAGAGCTGGAAGACTCACTGGTATTTCATAAGGTTTTCCCTTATAAAGGCAGAATTCAAGGCTCAGAGATGCTTCTGGTGATGAGCCAGTTCAGTCAGTGTCCTGTGTCACTTCACCTGCTTGGTCAGAGGGTCCAGGCCAAGGAGGAGATGGAGACACTGTGTGCCCATGGGGTAGTGAGAGCAGACACTTCCCTGGCACTGGACACCTGATGACCACACCATGCTTTGGAAGGCAAAGACCTGATGACCACACCATGCTTTGGAAGGCAGATATGTTCACTGCTATCCCACCAATGCTGCACCCAACACTTGCCACACTTTAGTGTTTTCTTAAACAGCTCTGCTTCTCCTCTTATGACCTAAATGATCTGAGAATTCAAGCTTTGCCCAGACCACTGAAACATTTTTTTCTAAAGAAGCACCAGGCCCTCTGGGATGGTTAGGGCTGAGGCCCAGAGAGTCATACCTGCATGGATCCCCTATGCAGATGTAGAGCTAGACATGACACAGACTGTGTAGAACTGTTGGCCTCAGGGCTCTGTCTTAGAGGATATACCATGATGTGTGCATGCCTTTCCCACTGCTGTTTCATCTCCCTGGCTGCCCTTCAATTCACAGTGCATGGTGACAGTTCCCAGCAGCCTCCAGGCTTTTCCTTAGCATATGCATACTGGTGCTTTGCCATCAATCTTGCAAGGCATGTTCTTCATGTACCAACCCATCCTCATCTCTTGTTATGTTTTCCATGGCAACTTATATAGAGCTATCAGCCTCTGGGGCCTCCACATGGCTCCTCCCATCTGGTCTCAGTCACCAAACCACTCTCGTTATCTACCTATATGGTATCCAGACACCACCATCCTTGTCCTCTTTCCCTTGGAGAAGACCCTGACATATGTGGCAACAGGTGGCCAAAGACCTACATTCCCAGGCTCTGTGGCAGGGAGGAAAGGCTGTGAGATCACGTTCTGTCCAAGGGGGCATGAGCGGAAGTGTGTGACACTGCCAAGGGGAAGTCCGAATCTCTCCTCCTCACTTGTCCACTTCTGGCTGGAATGTAGCGTGATGGCAGCACTTTACAAGATGAAACCTGGAGGGTCTTCATCACAAGACCTCCTTGGCCTGATCCATGAAGTATCTACCTGCCTGTCACACCCCCACAGTGACATCATATTTCTACTCAGTTAATAAACTACTTGGGGCATGTTTGGGCTCTTCTCTCCATCCTCCCTCAACCCCCATGTTTTAGGTTTAGACAGTGTCTCATGAATAAATACAATCAAGGGCTAGGATTTGATCCCTGGCCACTTTGAACTAGAAGTGGGACTGAGTGAAAATAGGGCCACAGAGAACTATATCACACTATTGGCTCCAATTCATGGCCTTTCTATGCCTGTGTCCTTTGCCTTCTGAGTGTGTAGCCACATCCCACTGACTCTGAACTTGGTTATGTGATTTACTTTAAACAACAGGATCTTCATATTAGAATCTTAAAAATATGCATGTGCTTCCCATTTTCCACTCATGGGTGCTTTCTCTCCTCTTTTTCCTTTTAAGATATGTTCTCTATTTTTAAAAGATACTCCGGGGCTGGAGAGGTGGCTCAGAGGTTAAGAACACTGACTGCTCTTCCACAGGTCCTGAGTTCAATTCCCAGCAACCACATGGTGGCTGACAACCATCTATAATGTGACCTGGTACTCTCTTCTGGTGCCCAGGTGTACGTGCAGGCAGAGCATTGTATATATAATAATAAATAAATATCTTTAAAAAAAAGATACTCTGTAGCCTAGATGGGTCTTGAGCTCATGAGGATCCTCCTGTCTCAACCTTCAGAATATTGAGTTTACATGCATGCTCCACCAGACCTGGATTTTTGTTTTCTTTTTCTGTTGTTTGGGAAACTGGAGATTGGGTCCAAGACTTCACATGTGCTAGGCAAACAGCCTACTGCCTATACGGTCTACCCTCAGACATGTCTGCCCATCCTAACAGACCACTCCAGTCACTCCAGGAGGGCAGGGGTGCCATCTCATGATCCCATCTTTACCATTGCCTGACAGAACACCCAGCATGTCAAAAACCAATTGTTTGCTGAACATCTGCAGTGAAGTTGGTACTGTTATTGATAAAAATGCAAATCTCAGTATTACTTTTCTGCCCAAGACTGGGATCTCAGTATCTTTGTTCTTTTTTTTACCAGGTATAGGTATAGTGTTTATCATGACTTAAGATGTGTGTGTGTGTGTGTGTGTGTGTGTGTGTGCACACACACACACACACACACACACACACACACACACACACTCCTATTGTGCTGTGAAACCAAATGTTAGAGCCGTGCTCACTCACTCACTGCATCCTGCATTGCCTATTCTGACTAGGTGCAAATCGAAGCCCTTTCCAAAGGCCCTTCCTTGGCTGTGCAGATGGAGAGGATTCTCCCGAGGCAGGATGTATCATGTTTCCATGAGAGGACTCAATTTCTTCCAGAGAGCCCTCTCAGGTTCTTTTCAGCCACCCTCTTCCCATTCCAGAGCCTCTGCTATCTGAGCAGTGCCAGCAGCTGGGGAGGCAAAGGGAGCAGGTGTCCCACAGCACCCAGTGCAGTGCTTGCAGAGATGCTGGGTGCTTGCCCTGTTCAGCCGCCCAGCATCGTGCTGTGACCCAGGCACAGGCTGGTACCGTGTGTGTGATGAAAGGAAAGGACCATCCCTACCTTTCGTGGCTCCTGCCTCATCGTGCTTTTCAAAGAGGAGGTAGCGTGGGCTCTCAGGGAGAAATGGCAGGCTCACCAGCTGAACCAAGGCAGGGACAACGATCACTCCGAACAGGTACGGCCAGGTGCTCTCCTGTAGGGAGAAGACTGTTGATAGAGGGGACCTTTGGTCGTTGTACTGGGGACACTGGACTGAGCAGTTTGTACTCTGCAGGAAGCCTCCCTGCTCAGCCTGTCCTCACTGATAACATCTAAGGGAAAGGGCAAAGTAGATGAGATAATGGCCCTGTGCACACAGCATTTTCCTCACTGAGTTTGTGTGGAGTCCTCGAAGTCCCCATAAGATGGGGAACTAACACATCTCTGAAAACCAGGGGTCCCCCAACAGCCAGGCCACTCAGAGGGTACCAGATATGGCTGTCTACCTAGCCTAGGCCACCATGGCCAACCTGGGGTCTCCTTGGATCTCCTTTAGCCTGGCTCCTCCCAAGCCGCCATGGCACAAAGTCAGACTTGCTTGAGTGTGAACACAAGACCCCCATGCCATGCTCACTATCTTCCTATTGCCAATGAAGATAAGGGAAAAAAGGATGGCCCTTATGTGTGGAGAACCTTCACTTTCCAGCTGGTGGGGAAAGACACATGGCCACCCCCAATACTGTGTGCCATCAACTCACTGTGTGCAGTGACTCCCATACAAGGCAAAAATTTAAATGCAGCATTGAGCATACACTCTTGTGCCCATGAAGGCGACATCCTTCCCCATCTTTGTCACCCAGATTTACAAATATGCTCCCACTGTACACCCTGCATAGGAACACGCCACCCTGGGCAGTGTTGATGGAAAAGACAAAAGGCTCTGGCTCCAAGCTGAGGACTTATTGTTGTTTATTTCCTAAAACTAGAAAGGGGGATGACCCAGAAGAGAACAAGACACACTGAACCCTAAAAAAGCCTCGTATGATGGGCAGGTCCAATGAGCTCAGAGCTCTCAGGTATATGTGACTCCTTGTCCTCAGCCCATAGCTGCTTGTCTCCTGTAATGGCTCTCAAGAGAGAGAATGTCCCTGTCAGCTTTTCTGGGACCCACTGTGGAGCTCTGACAGCAGGGAGCTCATGAGAGTGCCAGATACTACCAGGGTGCGGCAGCAGGAACCCCCCAAAGCACAGGGCAAGTAAGAAAAGATATGCCAGGATACTAATCCAGTGTTGGCTCAGCCTTCCTCTCCAGGGTGACTCCAACCCTCCTCCCCTTCCTGAAGCTCGTGAGTGCTTCTGTTCAGTGGTCAGTGCAGTCCCTGCATCTCCCTTTCAAGGGCAGGCATGGCCAAGTCAGGCTTTCATCCTGAGGACTTGTGACCAGGAGACCATGCAAAGAGAGAATTCAGACACATGATCTATGAAAGGCTGGAGAGAGCAATGCTAGGTGAGGAGTGCTGAGGGGCATCATGGAATATTCTGAATGTAGAATATTTTGTGAATGTTCTAAAAGCCACAGGGGTTTTTTAGTATAAACTGGTATTCAAATTATATTTCAATTGAAAAATGTAAAACCAGGGCAGAAAACAACAGAGTCTGTCAGTTCTGCCTGTGTGTTCTGCACCCAGAAGTGCCTCCCACTGTGGATTGAAACTATTCAGAAAAAAATTGTTTCTGTATTGAACACTCACAGACAGACTTCTTTGTCGTTCCCTAAGCAATATGGGGTAACAACTATTTACATATCATTTGCATTGCATTAAGTATTAAATGAGTCTCAAGATGATTGAAAGTATATGGGAGGACATATGTAGGTTACGTAAAAATATCACACAGAAGCATTCTGATAAGGAGCAGTAACAACCACCATAACTGAGAAAAGCCTTTCAGCCTGACCCAGGATTACCTAGTGAGTGGTAAAGAGCCCTCCCCCTGAACAGGCAGCTCAGATCTGAATTTGTTTATACCACAAGTCATTTTGTCCTTGGAGGACAGTCGGAGCCAGGTGAAGTGCATTTGACCTTCTGTCTTTCTGATGCAGGTTGCTGTCCATGGTGCTGAATGTGAAACCTGGAGACGCTGGCCATCTCCAAGGCTCTTTGGAGATGCAACGGGATATTCTATATATTTCTTCATACTCACAGTCTGCAAATGGGAGGTTGTCAGTGGGGTGAGGTCTCTATATAGCTCCATCGAAAGAACAAATTACATTATTTTTCTGTGTTCTTTCTTCCAGTGGACTGTTTCCCAAGAGCCTTTCCTAGCTTTGCATCATGATGTATCTGCTAGTGTTTGAAGCATGGCGGTGTACAGCAAGCGCTGAACACACCCAGTGTGTGTTGGGTGAGGTGAGTGGTGACAGAGATCATTAATGCAGTTGCTATCGATGAGATCCCCTTGAGACATTCTTGAAGCATTTGTTTTTAAAATTAAGCCTTTCCTATAAGACATTCTATTAAAGGACTGACACTTTAGAGTAACATTAAAAAAATTTACCTATGTGACACCCTTATGGTTTCAAGTCTATTGGAGAGAAATCTGAGCCCTGAATGGTCAAGGAATATATGTGAGACTCTTTGAGAAGTTGGGGGACTGGCTGGGTGATGGGTTAGCTCTTATGACCCCCTGCATAAGCTGTTCCCATGTTGTCCCTCAGCTCAAATCAAAGCAGATGGTTGCTTTCCCAGGCCTTGCAGCTGCTAGCTGGAATTTGTGTGTTGGTTCTGTTCGGGTAAATCTGTCCCCTGAGCAGAATTCATCGGCAGTCACTCAAACTCAGCTTCAGTGGCTCACCATAAGGGAAGACACAGGTGCAGTGGCAGCCATTCTGCGAGGCAGATGCCATGCGCAAAGCTGGGCCACCTTGCGAAGATAGCTTTGCCACACATCGGAGTGATCTCAGAGTATATAGAAGCGGGAGTCCAGAAGGTAAAGGGCTCCATCAGCAAATGCATACAGAACTCCTGGGACCTTACCACTCCTCCCCTCAGCCACTTCCCAAGGTAAGGTCCTGATAGCCACAGCTTCAGGGGTAGAGCATAGCCACCTGAGTGTGGAGAGGCAGTCTTGACCCAAAAACATCTGCATGCCTTATGACCATATGTTGTTCTAGGTCTTTTTGATGTGTGTCTATGGCCTGGCTCCATTTCTATAACGAGAGGGATGCTTGTACAAGTTTATATTACTACCCCATTTTTCTTGGTTATAAATAAGGACATGGCAGTCCAAGGTCATGACCCTCACTGTGTAGTAAGTAGTTGCCAGCATCACATGTGGGGACGCTAGACTTCTTTCTACACATGGAATGCTCATTCTCAGCCCTCTTCCTACCACTATTTCCTGCTTTCAAAAGGGTTCACCTTTGTCTTTGTCTTCTGCCTTGTTTGGTTCTCAAGACAGGCCTCTATTACTCCCATCTTATAGATAAAGAACCTGAGGCTGGTGTGGGGAGGAAGGCGGTGCTTGGAAGTCCTACGGCAAAACATTATTCATAAGCCAACTTTATTCCTCTCCTATTTGAGAGAGAGAGTCAAAATTCCACACTGGTTTTAAAGGTCACTGATCCTATGAACTGCCCCTAGCCACACTATTAGATGGGACATTGTTGGATTTGTACAACAATTTGTTGAGTCTTTGGCACCTGTTCTAGTGCTCCTGAATGCTAGTGCTTGCAATGAAACCAAGGTACCAAGAATTTTCTACTCCATTGACAATTATACTCCCTACAAGTAGCTGTGGGGAGACTGAACCGGGGCAGGTGAGCATCAGCTCTGTGCCCTTACCCTCTGCTGTCCACAGGGCCAGACAGGCCACTGTGCAGCTGTACCTTGCTAAGGAACACCCAAATTCCCTGACTATATTTGTATAATTCTCTTCTCCTCTGATTCCTAAGGTGTTAGCTACCTGCTGTACTCAAAGGCACTCTCCTGAAACTGAGACCCATGACTAATCCCTTCGCCAGTGCTCTGTTTTCCAACTGAACCGCCCTGGCTTCTGAATTGCATTGTTCCCTTTGTCTGCCACATGGTTCTTCACCCCTCGCTGATCAGCATCCCCCAAATAGAACTCCAAGTGGAAAGGAGGGCTTGCAAATGTGGTGGGACACAGATGGATGCGTACAGGCACACTGTACGAACTGGGTTTGATTTCAGATGAGGCCAGACCTACGTAGTGGTGCACCTATGGCCTTGGGTGTCATCTGAGGATACTGGAGTCCAAGGGCAGAGGAAGGACATCAGCCATGAAATTAGATCCAAATTCACATTCTGATTATTCTGCTCCTAGCTATGGGGCCTTGAACTTGCTCTCTGTTGAATTGGTTTGATCAGCTAGAAAATAAGGAGAGCCCACAATGACTTCTGTGCAGGTCACTGTAGAGGGGGTGGGGGAAGGGGTGTGGGGGGGTGGGAGGGTGAAGGGGTTGGAGAATTCCCAAATGGGCTGCAACAAGGCTAATGGACAATATATGAAGGCTGGTTCTCTCCTCATACCCTTGCTGGAGTCCTCAATTAGCCTATATGATCCACACTAACTCAAGAACTGGTCTAAGATCTTATTTATTGCCTTCCCCACTCCTCGGGGACTGTGGCAACTGAGTTGAGTGTATGGAAGACACATCAGGCCTGGGTGTGAGCGTAGGCGTTGGAGAACAGACACACCCACCCGTAGGGGCCCTGCCCCTCCTCCTCAATTCTCTCTCTCTCTCTCTCTCTCTCTCTCTCTCTCTCTCTCTCTCTCTCGCTCTCTCTCTCTCTCTCTCTCTCTCTCTCTCTCTCTCTCTCTCTCTCTCTCTCTCTCGCTCTCTCTCTCTCTCTCTCCCTTCTTCCCTTCCTCCCTCTGTCCCTCCCGCAGGGTTTCTTTTTTGTTGTTGTTGTTGTTTTTCAAGACAGGGTTTCTCTGTGTAGCCTTGACTATCCTAAACTCACTTTGAAGACCAGGCTGGCCTCAAACTCAAAGTGATCCACCTGGCTCTGCCTCCCAAGTGCTGGGATTAAAGGCATGTGCCACCAGCTACCTGGAGCCCTGATCTCTGAGACCTCAGCTACAGGGTGACATCTCAGCCTATGAATCCTGCAATTCAGAGCTATAGAGATGGCTCAGTGGTTAAGAGCACTGTCTGTTCCTCTTGTGGACCCAGGTTCAATTCCCAGCACCACATGGTAGCTCACAACTATCTGTAGCTCCATTTCCAGGGGAATCCACTGCACATGGTGAGCATATCTGTGCATGCAGGCAAAAATGCCCATACACATAAAAAATCTTTAAAAATAAGAATACTGTTAATCTCCTTTCTCCTTTGCATGTTCCCACACTTCAACTAGCCCCTACTCACCTAGAAATACTGAAATGAGCACTGCAAACAGGATGGTTCATCTGATACTATGACACTGCCACTTACCCATCTACCATGCCTTTGACTCCTCCAAGCTTGCACCCTCCCCCAACCAGCTCACTGTGCATATCCCCAGGGACAGAGCCTGGAGACCCATCACCCAGTGCCGGTTTTCCCCAGGATTCAGTGGGACTACTGGTGGTCTGCTTCATGTACTCTCAGCTTCTTTCTCCTCCATCATCCCCTTCTACAGAACATGTGGTGAATGGACATGGTGCCCATCCCCATGCCAGGAGCACTGCACATCCTCCATGCCTCTAAGCACACTTTACTCTGAGGATCCTCTCTTACAGTTTGATTTTCAATGATGAGAGCAACCTCATCCCTCAGCTTATTCACACCATCGCTCCTTTAATCCACAGAGATTCTCAGAAAGGTGCAGGCAGACCTAGGGCAGGAATGGTCCAGCAAGGCAGCAGCACAACATCCTGGCCCAGGCCTTACTCCTCTAGCATTTCTCATAGACTCTATGCCATCAGATTTCCAGCTCCCCATATGCTCTTGGTCCACAGAGCTGCAACACGCACAAACACACACACTCACAAGCAAGCACAAGTGCATGTATGCACAGTAAACCAATGAATAAATGACAGTCCTAGAAGCACAGGCTTGTGGCATTTATCTTCTATGGTCAACTTTCTGTGGCACTGTGAGAATCTGTCTTATGGCTTTCGGCTCGGCATCCATGGTGCCCATCCAGGAATCTGACAAAAGAGACAAGCTCTGATTGTCCTATTTCCCTAAAGCACTGAGTCCATGGCCTCAGCAGGAAGTAGAGTCAAACCCCAGAGAGAGAGAGAGACAGTGCTTGACCTGGCTCTGAGGTGGCCTCTTATGGTGTCGCTTCAGCCTCCCGAAGTTCAGTCACACACTGCTCCTTCACAAGCTAGTGTAGCCACCAGGTGAAAGAGACAATAGCTAGCCTACAGTGCAGGCTGTCAGGAGAACAAATGCACAGAGCTTGGCCTGGCATCTACTTCTCAGTAACACTCAGCCAATGGCTGCCATTGCTGCCACATTACACACCTCAGCAGCTCCTGGTACAGACAGGACTCGAGTGTGGCTACTCCTTGAGAGGCTTGCTTGAAGCCTCATCCACCAGAATACAGAGATATCCTTGTTTCCACTGCTGTATAAGCTACCTAGCAGGACTTGGCCTGCACAGTCCTGGTCTCTCACCCTGTCCAGGCCATCCCCAGGGTTCCAGTCATTGAGCAAGCCGACTGGTGCATGCTGGGTGGTGTGGAATAAAGACTAGGAGACGCCTCTTTCTGTACCCTTCCCAGGGTACAGTAGCCACCTTGGCTGGCCCAGTGTCCATTCTACCTTGTTATGGGGAGCTTCTTCTTTTCCTGTATGCCTCTATCTACTGTGCAATACACAATGGTACCCTGGAAACTTCAAACAAATGCATTTTTAAATAATCAAATTATAAAATGTTGGATCAGAAGAGTACTCTAAAAAAAAAGCTTGTGATTCACCCCCAGAATCACCTCCCTTCGACTCCCACCCAGAGCCATGTCCTCAAAGGGCAACCTTACTAATCATTTCCCCTGTGGCCCTTCGAGATAGGATAGCTGGGTTCAGACAAGCTTCAAAGGCTTTCTTTACAATTCCATTTGACACGACTTCAAGAACTGTTAAATTTATCTTTGCTTCCTTTGCTCCCTCGCTTGCAGATAGAGCTGGCATGGCCAAGCTGCCTCTGGAAGTAAAGTGCCCTCAGTGGAGGCATGAATCACCAAATCAGACCATCAAGCAGCCAGGAGCCTTAGAGCTAAATCAACACTGAGACTGCCTTTGATGTGCAGGGAACTGGAAGTCAGGGGAGGTGGATCACTCTAGAAAGAGACCGTGAGCACTTGGTGGCCAGCAGGAGTCTCGGCTACTCACCGCCTAGCCCATAAGCACACGTGTCTTAGTTCTCTTCTATCGCTGTGAAGGTGCCCATGACCAAAGCCACTTATAACAGAAAGCATTCAATTGGAGGCTTGCTTACACTTTGAGGGGAGTCTGTGACCATCATGGTGGGGATCGAGGTAGAAGGAGGCAGGCCTGGTGCAGTAGCCAAGGCATTGCTTGTTTAGATAACAGCTGGGAGGCAGAGAGAAAGAGCTAACTGGAGAATGTCATGAGTTTTTGAAACCTCGAATGCCAGTGACACACCTCCTCCAATAAAAGCACACCACTTAATCTTTCCCAAAAATGGTTCTACCAACTGGGGACCAAACATTCAAATATATGAGCCTATGGGGACCACTCTCATTCAAACCACCACTGTGGAGTCCTGTTGGATTCTTGGGGGCACTAGAAACTCCAAGTCAAAGAGGTGCCTTCCCTCCTCCTCAAGGGGGGAGACTATGTATCCATTTGGATCTATGACAACACAAAAGGGCACATTTGATCTGGGAAGGAACAATAGGCCAATGACCACTTAACTGGAATGTGGAATAAAGGGAGTTTGAGGAAGGAGTCTTTGTGGAAGAAGTGAATTCTGGTGCCTGGCAGAACAGAAGGCACCTCAAGAAGGGCCCCTGCCCTGGGGACCTCGAAGAATGATGCAATCAGAGGAGGTGAAAGGAAACTGGGGAGGCATGAAGGCAAGTTCTAAGTGGGGCTCAGGGGTGACCCAGGGATGAGAGTTTGGGTCCCCTGGTTTAGCTGTTCTGGGGGAAGGAGCACGGCTGTGATGAGAACAGAAGATGGGAGTTGGGAGATGGGTTACCAGGCTGGCATGTCGCGTTCCTAGGAAGTCCAAACCTTGTCATGGGGAAACCATGCAGTTACCATCCTATTTGAAAGCCCATGTGTCTAAAAGAGGGAATTAGAAGGCTGAGTGTCATTTAATAATGGTGTTTAGACTCGGATGTGACATTTAAAAATACGAAATCATGCCAGTGGGATGCTTGCTTTACAAGCATGATCCCCTAGGCATGGTGTGGTGTGGCAGAGATGAGTGGAGTCTTGGGGCTTGTTGGCCTATTATCCTGGCCTGCTTGGTGAGTCCCAGGCCAATGAGAGACACAGCCTGAAAAGAAAGGGATGGACACCACCTACAGAATGGTAACTAAGTTGTCCTCTGTCCTCCACATGCACATACACACATGTGTACCCACTCACACACAAACAGATGTGTATACATACATACAAATGAGACAGAGACACAGACAGACAGATAGACAGACAAAAAGACAGAGACATAGAGAATGAAAATACAAAGTGGTTCATTTTGTGGCTATTTCCAACTGACCTGGTATTTTCTCGGTCTAAAGAAGCAGTTGTGGGCGGGGGGGGAGCGGTGCCCCACATGAGAATCTTCCTTTCAATGAAGAAAGGTAGGACTTTCAAGTCAGGGTGACCAAAGACTCTTCTATCAGGTGCAGATGCTTGAAATAAATTCCCCCAAGTGACAAAAATAAAAAGCTCTCTCCTTCTGGATTTCAGTGAAGTCTGCTGAGTCAAATGTTCATTGAAAACAAGCGCTTTCACATGCATGGAGCGGGGTGGGGTGCACTTGAGATAAATAGAGGCCAAAAGGGGCTGACCTCACCCAAGGCTGTGCTCTAGGGTGTTCCTCCTGATCTCTGCACAGGGGGACAGAGATCCACCCTACTGCAGAGATGTGGGCTTGAAGCCAGGAAGCTCAGGCCCTGCCTCACTGCCATAGGCTTTGGTATCAAAAGTCTCCAGGACAAAGGTTTCAACCGGATGGAAATTAAAGCTACTCCTTCCTAGTGCTGAGCATGAGCTTGAGTGATGGCTAATACCAACTTCATAGCAACTGCATGCCTGCCCCAAGATCTTGTTGTGCATCTCATGACATGTGGCACACCCACGGGAGAGACGCCACTATTAGCCTCACTGCAGAGATAAGGAGGCATGCTCATAGATGTTCAGCAACTTACTCAAATCCCTTCAGCAAGTGAGTGACAGATGGGCTGTAGCCTGCGGGGTGGCTATCTGGCATAAGAGACTCTAGCTGTCCTGTGATGACTGCCTGGCACCCTTCCCTATAAGGTCACTCTTCAGTGACATTGTCACACGTTATCTCTACTTTCTAATATCATGGGTAATTTTTCTGATTTAAAGTCTTTTGTTACGTTACAATAATTATTTTGCTGGGACGGTCACTTTCCATGTGGGGTCTGCATTTTTTGGCACCAAGAGGAAGCTATACTTCTTGGGCAAGCAAACGTGGAGCGTTTACAAAGACTGATCAAAAAATAACTTCAGAATCAACCTCCATGGTTCCCCAAGGAAGGCACTCATGAATTACTTTCCATAAAGAAAACAAAGCAGTGAATGGTAATAAGAAAAATCATAGCTACATGGGATTAAAGACATTGTTCTGAGTAGTTTGACTTAACTGCAATCAAAATGACAAATTATTTAGGAAACTGTCTCTTGAGAATATGGCAAATCAAAAGTTCTAGAAATAATACTGTCAAATCCGTCATCCAAAATGTCACAGAGGGAAGACTGTGAAATATATGCACCAAGAGTCAGATCTTTCTTTCAAGAAACAAAATTAGAGGCAGTAATTTGTGTGAGGGGGGGCAGGAGAATTGGCTTAGTGATTTAAGCATTTACTGTTCTGGCAGAGGATGTGAGTTTGGTTCCCAGAACCCACAAAAGACTCACAACCATCTGTAACTCTATCTCTAAGGGGTCTGACACCCTCTTCAGGCCTCTGCAGGCACTGCACCCAGTGGTGCACATACAGAGATGCAAGCCCTCATTCATTCACAAAAAATAAAAAAATAAATATATACATAGAGAAACATGATAATTGTTTCTAATAAAACTCCCTACAGACTCCCACTGTGTCAAGTTGCAGTGGCAGCATCTGGAGACCACCGCCAGCTGTGGATGTTACTATTAAGAAATGAGAAGTTGACTGCTAGCAAGGAAGAAGATGCCTTGAGGATCCTGCTTTGGGGATGTTACCAACAGCCATCATTTTGAACTATCTAGCTAAGCAAATGACAGACACTACTAGAAAGTGAGAAAGAGTCCCGGATCAGTGCACAGTGACCTGTCAATCACCATTTTGAAAACATAAGGCAGAAAAGAATTCTCATTAGTAATGAGACATAATAGCTTAGGAATCAATACACAATTGCACCATCTATTTTCCTAGGAAAGAACAGAGCACCAGGGCTGGGAATCAGTGAGTGGCAGATAGGGCAACTGCCTGGCTTGTGCAAGGCCCCAAACTTTCTTCCAAGAACTGCAACTGTAGATGATAACAACCGTTAGAAGGGAAAAAGGAAATATAGCACTCCAGTCACCATAACTCAATGATACAGACCCAACATGAGGAGGGAAGCTCTCTTCTTAGCAGAAAAGCAGGGACCAACCTCAACCTTTGTAAGACAACGTTATCAGTTTAGTGTACTCTGGATCAAGCATTCAATGGCAGTTTTGTTTGAGATGAGAATGGTCCTGAAGGTCCTGGGGGACAGTGAGCAAAGGAAAGATTCCAGCTTTGATCGTCCAAAGGCAGTGATACCACGTTTAAACCTTGCGGGGTGGGCCAGGGAATGAGCAGTCTACAGGGACACGATGGGCGGTCCAGAAGCAGGAACTCCTGTGGATGTGCTAACTTGACACGTGTTTAAGACATCTTCAAGATGGATGATGCATGCCTTTAATCCCAACACTGAGGTGGTAGAACCAAGTCGATCTCTGAATTGAGACCAGCCTGGTCTACAGAGGAGGATCCAGGACAGCCAGGACAAGGCAGAGATATCCTATCTCAAAAAGAAAAAAGAAAGAAAGAAAGAAAGAAACCTCAAACAAGAGCAGTGGGAAGGTTGTTTAACTTAAAGTGGAGCTTGGGAAAACTGGAAGAAAAGTGGGAGGAAAAACAAAACAAATGTGAATGTTTTTGTTTTGTTTTGTTTTGTTTTTACCTTATTCTGAAGGAGCTCAAATGACCTTAAGTGTCAAATACAAAAGCAGACACAGTTTGGGAGATGGCTGGGCAGACAAAGAGCTTGCCAGGCAAGCATGAAGAGCAAAGGCCTGTGCTGGAACAACGCAGACCTGTGTTGCGTGGTTGGCATCCCTGCCTGAAAGCAGAGGCCAGCTCTGAGCTTCCATTGCCTGGCCTGATGCCCTAGCCACAGTGGCTGCTTCAAGCACATGTCTCCCACACCTCTCCTCCCATATCCCTGGCCAGGATCTCCATCCAACTTCTCTCATGTTTGCTGGAGAAATTCTTCATTAGTATGCCTTTTAACACGTCCCTCGGACGCATAAAATGTCACAGAAATGTCCCACCACCACTGTTTTTCTTTCCTACAAGTCTGATGAAATTCATGACACCCGTTTAATTGCTCCTGTGCTAGGATTGCTCTTTCTTCTGTTATCCTGGTGCAAAAGTAACTCTCACTACTTCCTTCCTCCTTTGTGTTTCAAAGAAAGCACCCGAGTGGAAGCAGCTCCTTTCATGCTTTACGTTTTTTTTTAAAAGCTTAGCTGTCTCCATCTTTGAAGGTAAATGAGAAACAGGATTAAAAATAAAGAAATACAATCCTTACACCTTGTGAAATGCCTGTGGCATCCACTAAGCTGGAGCCTCATAAAACCCCAGAGGAGATGAAGGAAAAGCTTCCATCTGATGTCCTTTCCCTCCTCAGAAGTCCAGTATCCACTGACATGAAAACGCATGACAACAAATGCAACCCCACAGTGTTTACTGGGTGTTTATTCTCCTAGCCAGAGTTAATTCAGCCTAGAAAATCCAACTGATATGTGGGGAGTATTAGGGCTTGGAGATTGTGTCCCCCAGAGAGACCCTGTGTTGAAGGCTTGGCCCCCCCACCCATCATAGTGTTCCCAGGAGAGGCTGTGGGAAAGTGGCCGTGGGACGAGGGCTCTGACCTTATGACTTGATTAACATGGGGTTAGCTTCACTGGGACAACCATGCCTTTGAAGGATGTATTTTGTTTCCCTCTGTCTCTCTGTCTCCCTCCCTCTCTGCCTAACTTTTTCTCTGTCTGTCTGTCTGTCTGTCTGTCTGTCTGTCTGTCTGTCTGTCTCTCTCTCTCTCTCTCTCTCTCTCTCTCTCTCTCTCTCTCTCTCTCTCTCTCTGCCTCTATCCCTTCCTC
Source organism: Acomys russatus (assembly GCF_903995435.1). Lineage (NCBI taxonomy): Eukaryota > Metazoa > Chordata > Mammalia > Rodentia > Muridae > Acomys > Acomys russatus. Next base: position 29,903,356 of record NC_067158.1, read on the forward strand.
CATGCTGTGAGGTAAGCATTGTCCTCTGCCATGCCCTTATGTCATGTTCTGCTTTAACACAAGTCCTGAACAGTGCAGCTAGCTGGCCAAAGACTAAATTTCTGATACCATGAACCAAAATAAATGTTTGCTCCTTTAAAAACATTTATTTTTTTCCAGTTTTTTGTTTTTACAATAAAAACTAACACAGGAAAGGACAGTTTGCAGAGACTGATGTCTTCTCAGCTGGCCCAGGTGAGGCGATGGGCATAGTCAATGGACCTTATGGCCAGAGTCACACTGATGTGCCCTGCTATTCCAGGGGCAGCATTCCCAGCCTGGAAATAGAGGTGCTCTGCCTCAACTCAACTCAGCCTCCCAGTTGCCCTGTAACCCGAACCCTTCATTGTCACCTTGGAGCTTTAAAAGATATTGCTCCTTCCTCCTCAGTGGTTCCTGACTTGGCATCTTGTGCCACTTACTACTCTACCTGGCCAACAAGTCAGACACCCAGAATGATCCCTGACTCCTTTCCCAAACTGTGACAGACCATCACCCACTGATGCCCTCAATCTTGTCTGCCCCATGCACCCTGTTGCTGCCGTTCTAAGCCAAGCTGCTATTAGCTCTCTGCTGAACCAGGGCAATCCCTCTGGTCTTGGCTGAGATGCTGAGGAAACGGGACACCCATATGAAAAGAAGTTCTAAGGGATCTGATGCCCTCTTCTGCGTGCACCTGGTACATGACCATAAACTCAGGACCACACACATGTACATAAAATTAACAAGTAAAATAAATCTTTTAAAACAGCCAACGGGTATTTGAAGAGGTACTTAGCACCACTAGTCATCGAGAAAATGCACATCAAAGCCACAGTGAAGGATCACCTGCCACCCTTACAATGGCCATTATCAAAATGACAAGAGACAGAAATTGGCTAAGGCCTGAGCTAAGGACCCTGTCCGGTGGAGGTTCAAATATCATGCCTGGGTTTTCTGCTTCTAAACAGTTGCTAGTGTTTTGCCTACACTGTTCTCTCTGGTCAACAGTATCCACTTCACTTAGTGCCCTCCCTCCTCCCCACCAGTCCTGGCCTAGACAAATCCTAAGCATCCTTAAGGTATTCATTTCATATCACTTCTGCAGAGAAATGTCATCTATGGATCACTGGCTAACTGCCTCCTTGTGGTTTCCATGGTGTGGAGCCTAGTCTGACGACCCCAGGTTGTAGCAGGAGCAGCCAGCCCAACACCTGACCTACAGCAGACAGGGCAGTCTACAGACTTGCAGAGGGGGTGGATAAACTCAACACCTCTGGGCCATAGTACAGAACCATCATCAAGATGCACTCCGCAGTAGGGAGGAAACACAGAAGCGAACAGAAACCACAGAACAGGAGAGACGAGTGCACAAGGTGCCCTGAGGACACGTTTGCCAGAGATGTATTCCCAGAGGAAATGGTGTTTAAGAGGGACATGGGGATCTGGGATTCTGGGCCATGCCTGCCACCAAGAAGGATGCTGGGGAAGGGGTGACTTCCACACAGCTCTTGCAGTCTATACTTTTTCATGAGGATGTGGCTATATCTGACTCTCTCATTGCTGGACTCCAGTATTCAACTCACTCTTTTACCTACTTGTTAACTGACTGAGGGTTGGGTCGATGAATGAAGACAGAGGTTCAAGGCAGACCTGGGATAACAGAAAGTCTTTGATATTGACATCCAAAAGGTTTGATGGGTGACAAGGAATCTAGAGTTTTGTAAGATGGGCATTTACTTTATTAATCCCTGGAGAACAAGTATATTATGTGTTGGCTTTGGCGGGAGGTTCTTTTGTTTTTCTGAGACAGAGTTTTTCTTTATAGCCTTGGCTGTCCTGGACTTGCTTTGTAGATCAGGCTGGCCTTGAACTCACAGAGATATGCCTGCCTCAGCCTCTGCCTCCTGGAGTGCTGGGATTAAAGGTCTGCACCACCAAGCCCAGGAATGACAATATGACAGAACTATACATGTGGCTTTTTTTTTTTTTGCCCGTGTCAACTTCCTAGTTTTCTTTTTTGTTTTTCTGTTTTTTGAGATTGGGTTTCTCTGCATAGCTCTGGCTGTCCTAGAACTCTGTAGTCCAGGCTGGCCTCGCTCTCAGAGATCCACCTACCTCTGCCTCCCAAGTGCTAGGATTAAAGTTGTGCACCACCACCACCCTACTCTAATATATGTTGGCTTTAATATACACTTTTATGCTGTAAAGGCTCCGGCTGTGAATTGTTATATTGTTTTTATTGTCACTGACAAATGTTCTTTTTGAGAATTTAAAAATAGCTTTAAACGAAAAGCAAGTGAGTTCTTTAATTTGAGACCTTACCCTGCAGACAGACTGTTTCCAACACACTCACACTAATTATGGAGACAATTGGAAGCATAGAGCAGGCATTATTTGTTTTCGTAAAAATGAGGAAAACAGGAGTGTTTCTGTAGTCCCTCCAGACAGTCGGCTTAGAGAGGTGAGAGGCAGGTGGCTCTGAGGCAAGCTGGGCCAGCTCAGATGTAACAAGGCATGCATAATGACACATAGATACACTTAAAGGCAGGGAGGAAGGTTCATCTGGTGAAAGAGCTTGCTGTGCAAACCTGAGAGCCTAGTTCAGTCCCTGGAAGCTATGGTAGAAAGTTGTCCTTTGGCCTCCACATGTGTGCCTGGTATGTGCACGCGCGTGCGCACACACACACAGAGGACACAATTAAAATTTTAAAAGGAAATACATATTTTAAGTGGTTGGCATAGAAATTATGTTATGAATGCTTTAACATATGAAATGTCAAAATACTTTAAAAAAAAAAAACTTTTAAAATGTGGTACACACTGGTCATTTTCACCATCTCATCCTAGCGGACAACTTGCCCAATTATTCAGCCTCGCGGAACCTCTACGGAGTCAGATAGAAGCTGTATCCAGAGTTGAATGAAGCTAGGCAGGCCACAGAAGCCCTGGCAGTCAGCTTCTTTCTTACATCCAAGCACCCCCAGAGAAGCTGGCATTGGGCTCGCGGCTGAGTGAGGCTTGCCCAGCAGATAGATTTGAAAACCAAGGACGAGCTCCTTCTGCTTCTGAACCCACTGTCTAGCTCTCAGCTCTCCAAGCAGGAGGCAATGGTACAGCTTTGGATGGCTCACCAAAGCAGCATGTGCCATGAGCACTCTCCTGGTGGCCTTGCTCATTGAGCCGTCTTGTCTCAGTGCCCTGATGCCCAGAGTCCAGGTGCTAAGAGCTGTTGGCATCAGGCACTGCTTGAGCACCCAGAACAGTTCTTCGCGTGTGTTAGCTTTGAGCCGAGTCACCCTGTCCTCCTCCTCCTTCCTGCACTCATCCCATAGGAGGCTAGGAGATGCCTCTGTATCCCCCTGGAAGCATCAGGACCACTCTCTTACCATCACCCTCACCTGTCACAGGCAACAGGTACTGTGGACTCAGCTTCCTTCCAGGTCTTGATCAATGCACTGTTCTCTAACCATAGCCACTGATGGCTCTGGCTGCACATACCGGCAACCATAGCCTCCTCCTGGGCCTCTAGCCTACCTCACCCTTCCCGCACCCTTCCCATTACCTCCTCATAACCCCTTCTTGCTATGGACTTGGCCACACCACTGCTGTGTATGTTGTTGTGTTGGATTCTAATCCATTCCTTCTTGCTCCTCACGCAGCCAGGCAAACTGGAAAATTGCATGATTATTTAAGAAAAAAGAAAACCTCAAGAGTGAGGCAGAGTTAGTGAATATCGTGGAAAGAGACCCCCCCCCCCCAAAAAAATGTGTAAAGTGAAAGCAGCGAGCTAGAGAATCATACATATGGCCAGATCCTACGAAAACAACACAACCAAAGCAGCCAAGCGCATATTCAGGTAAGATGCATATGTGGTTTTTGAAGCTGAGAACAAAGCCTATACAAATGCAAGCTGAACCGTCAACAATGGTCAGGGGGCAGTGGACTAGGACATTTGTTAGTAGCACTTATGGTCTAAGAAAGTGAAAGATGCCCACAGCGTTTCCCCCATGAATATGTAAAACACTGGAGGCCTCAGGACTCACTACCTCAGGGGATGAGCTTTCTAAATGGAGGGTTCCTTGTGACCTGGTAACAGTGAGATAGAAGCAGACGTGGCTGCCCCCAGGAAGCCACACTTACCTTTCCCAGCAGCTCGGGCAGGCCCAGTAGCTGTCCAAAAAACACGCCAATGCAGATGAAGATGGCAGTCACCTGGCCCAGAGAGCCCCGGATCTCCTTGGGTGAGATCTCATTGAGGTACATGGGGAGCGCACTGAGTGCGATGCCTGAGGGAAAGACGCAGAAGTGAGAGAGGCCCCTACTTATCTGCAGTCACCTGATGGGCACTTACAGATGCCTTTGTGTCTCCTGCTCATTACACCAAGGCCATGGGAGAACGCTCCTCAGCTCCCAGCGATGATAATTGCCATGGGGAAGAAGCAGCACGGGTCAAGGCATTAAGCACACGTGACACTTTAAATGAGAAATGCCCACCATAGGCTTGGGTAGTTGTACATTTATTTCCCAGTTGGTGGCGCTGTTTGAGGAGGTTTAGGTGGTGTAGCCTTCCTGGAGGAAGTACATCACTGAGGGCAGGCTTTGAGATTTCATAGCCTTGTCCTACTTGTAGTTTGATCTCTATGCTTCATGCTCCGGATGTGAGCTCTCAGCTTCCTGTTGCTGCTGCCGTGCTTGACACCTGTTGCTTGCCTCCACGCTCCTTCACCATGATAGTCCCTTCCCCTTGGGAGCCATAAGCCATAACAAACTTTTATAAGTCACGATTGGTCATGGTGTTTTTTATCACAGCAATGGAAAGTGCCTGATGCGGTGTGGTATTAACCTTCTCTGGCTCACCAGCACAGTGGGGTTAAGAGCAGACAGGAGGGACATGTGAGGCCACGGCCACTCTGTATTATAAGCACATTTGTGCTTTGGATTATGAAAAGGAACTGCACATACTTGGTGTGCACACACTGCTACTTGTTCTTAGTTGGCCTTTGACTCAGATGGCGCCTTGAAAGGAACAGGAGATGCAGCGGCCTTGGGACTATGTGACCCTACACTTAATAGAAGGCGATAATGAGAAGAAAGTTCAAGAAGCCATAGGAGAGAAACACATTGTAAATCTTAGCGACAAGGCTGAGCCCTACCCAGCGGGGCAAAGCTGAACCATGGACGACAGGCTGCCTTTGTTCAGATTCTCTATAAAATGTGCTAGCTGGGGACAGCGCAGAGAAGGTAGACTGGGGTGATGGCTACCTATATTGCTAGATTGTTGTCTCTAGGAATGAAGTATAGTTTAAAGATTTAATTCCCGCATCTGCCCACTGGTGTTTCTGGTTGTGGGCAGCACAAACCATTGTGTCCTGGATATAGGGACAGGAGAGCTATCACCATTATGGATGTGAGAACACAGACTATATATAATATGTACATATATAAATGTATAATATGTATATGCATATGCATGTATGTGTGTATGTACATATGAATATGTGTATATATACACATGTATACATATGGATCGGCAGGGTTACTGGCACTCATTCAGCTGTCAGTTGATGGTGACTGTGGCTAAGCTGGTGGTAAAGGAGAAGGTAAGCTGTGTGACAAGCCAGGGGTCAGGCCCCTGATGCATCCTGGTTTGCCTGGCACCCCTAAGCAGCCTCGTGCAGCTTCTGGCCCTACTCCCTGGCATCCGTCCTCCTTAGACGTGTGAGCCTCGGGCCTCAGTGAGCACTCTAGCCCCACTGTGTTCTAGAAGACTGACCTTTGCTCTGTTTGTTCCAATCCCTCTATCCTCAGAGTCCCTAGGCTGACGCCCATCTAGCCTTCCTGTTTCAGTCCAACATTACATCCTATAGTAGGAGATGGAGTTGTGTCTTCCAAGCACACCCAGTCTCCATTCTCAGTTACCCATGAGCCTGGCATTGTTAGACAATAGGGGCTTTGTCAGTATTATTACGTCCAGATGAGGTGATGCAGTTTTGTATGGACCCAAACCCAGTACTAGCATTTTCTAGGAAGGCCACATGAGGACACAGAGGCTCAGAAGGAAGAAGATAGCATTTTCTAGGAAGGACACATGAGGACACAGAGGCTCAGAAGGAAGAAGATCGTGTAAAGATGAAAAGTTAGAATGGGGCAGCATCAAGCCAGGGACCACCAAGCAACAATTCTGGGCAGCACCAGAAGCTGGGGACGAGGCCACGAAGAGAGTCTCATCGGAGCCTCGGGAAGGAATCAGTCCTACTAACTAACACCATGTGTTAGTTGTGGATGTGAAACATTCCACAGGGACTGTGTTTGAAACTTAGTCCCCAGCTGATGGTGCTGGCATGGAAGGCTTTGGAAACTTTAGAAAGTAGAGCCTCACTGGGGGGAGGCCCACTTCCTAGTCACTCTATGCTTCCTGACTGAGAAGGCGATGAGAACAGCTATGTCATACTTCTGCAGCCGTGCCTTCCCGCTGGGATGGACTACGTTGCCAACGTGTAAGTCAAGCCCTTCTCCCCTGTCTGTCTGTCTGTCTGTCAGGCATTTGGTCAAACAAACAAGAAAAGGGGTGTGTGTGTGTGTATGTGTGAGTGTGTGTGTGCACGTGCGCATGTGTGCACGCGAGCATGTGTGCATGCACCTTGATTTTGGGTTCCTGGATTCCATGAGAGCACACTTGGCTAGTATTTTAAGACACACAGTTTGTGGTATTTTGTGACAGTAATGACAAAACCTCTCACTGCAACCTTCCCTGACCAGTGCTGGGAAATCAGCCCTTCCATGCCCTTCTGAGTTTTCTATCTGCCTGGTGTCCTTCATAGCACTCAACACTAACAGGAAGTACAGTTGTCCCATGGGGAATGCATTGCAAGCCCTTCAGCAGATGCCTGAAACTGTGGATAGCAGCAGAGAGAGCCTACACCCACGGGGCTTTTCCCTGCATGTGAATGACTATTGGAAGTGCAACTGATAAATTAGGCATAGAAAAAGATCAACAACAGCAATAATCTACAAAATAGAAAATGATGATGATATGTTGTTAAAAACATTAACTTTACTCGGGCACGGTGGCACGCATCTGTAATCCCAGCACTCTGGGAGGCAGAGGCAAGTGGATCTCTGTGAGTTCAAAGCCCACCTGGTCTACAAACCAAGTCCAGGGCAGCTGAGGGTATACGGAGAAACCCTGTCTCCTAAACTCCTTGAAAACAAACAAAGGTGTCCAGCATTTCTAATCTGATTCAATCGCTCCATGAAACTGGAAAAGTGTCTTATTAATAGATTTTTCCACTTCTAGAATGTTCGGGATTAGTTTTCTTTTGAGGCAGAGTCTCAGATAGACTAGGCTGGCCTTGTCCCCAATAAGTAGTGAAACATGTCAAGGGTGACCTTGAATGTCTCATCTTCCTGCTTACACCTCCCATGAGGCATGTCCTCCACTATACCTGATTTTATATGGTGCTGGGGACTTGAACTCAGGACATGATGAGTGCTAGGCAAGCATTCCAGCCACTAAGCCGCACCCACAGCCATGTATTTAAATTCTTTATTATCAGCACACAGCCGACCTAGCCCATGCCTAGTAGTTTTCCTGTCTTTCTGTATAACTTCATTACCTTAAATGCCCTCACTTTGCGCTCTCTCTCTCTCTCTCTCTCTCTCTCTCTCTCTCTCTCTCTCTCTCTCTCTCTCTCTCTCTCTCTCTCTCTCTCTCCTCTAAGGGTTTGGTGAGAAGACATGATGTCTCTGTCTCTGGGTCTTGGCACAGCTTCAAGAGGCTGTGTTCCAGAAGTCAGCATGCATTTAAAAGTTCCCCTCTTCTTCCTTTTCTTTTGCTTCTTTCTGAATAGCTCACAGGAAAAGGATCTAAAAGGCGTTTATTTTGAGTCTGTGGCTGTGAAAAGAGTTGCATTCATCTGTGAACGTGGACATTCAGAGAGTGACAAGTTCAGTGTGAGTCTGCGAGACAGTCAAAACCAAGGGGCTGATAAAGATAGAACCTTCCAGAGAGAATATGGCAGAGGCCTCACCGGGGTCTGCCAAGCAGCTCCCACCTACCCAGCCTTCCTCTGTGTTGGTTCCACACAGAGGAAGCTTTACAAGCTTAGAACTAAGCATATAGCTGCAGCACGCACAACAAGAATATCCCCAGCACACCTGGGGTGGGGGCAGGCAGGCTTGGATCCTGCTAGACCTACTACTGCCCACACAGGATGATCTCGTTCCGGCATCATCCAACCAGGGCAGCCTTGCTATTTGGTTCCTCTATGGCAGGAGGAGGCTCAGACTGCTAGAAAAGCTGCAGTGCTTGTCCCCACTGCAAACACATTCCCAGCTGGAGATCTGTCTGCTCTTCCCATTGGCTTTGCTTTGGCCAAAAGTGACTGCGGCTAACGTATTGTACAGTATTCGCACCTTAGGGCCTTTTGCCTCCTGCTGTATACTCTGGAGCCCTGAGAATTTCATGAGAAGAGCTCCCAGATACTTGGTTGGGTGAGGCCCCTCTCTTTATGATTTCTATCTCCAATTGAGCAAGCAAGAGAACTGAGAATTAAACCGACAACAGTAAGAGTACAGAACGCAGGCAGGTGGGATGGCTCACTGGGTAAAGGTGACTGCTGCCAAGCCTGGTGGACCTGAGTTCAATTCCTGGAACCCACACGGTGAAAAGTGAGACTCTAATCCTGCAAGCTGTGTTTTGACTTACACACACACACACACACACACACACACACTGGCACACACCTTCCCTTCAATATAAATAAAAATAATTTTTTAAAAGTAAAAGCTGAAACGTGTAGAACTGACTGATAACACTGAGGCTTAGACTCTTTGCTCTACAGATCTGCAGGCTTAGGGCAAAAGCAGTTTGTTCTGATAGTAGCCTGAGTCTGTGAATGTCACTCCAGTGGCAGAGTCTGGCCATTCCTCTCTGCCTGCCCTGCCAATTAGTCTTGCCCATGTCGTATAGGCTGTACCTGGTTCTCCCCGTCGCACTCCTGGATCCACCTTGCACTCCATAGCCAATGCCCACAGGTTAGCATTGAATCATAAACCAGCCCATGCCCCGCCCCTCTCAGCCCTTTCTGGCTGCCTCTCATACTCAGCACAAACACTTGGTCCTAACTGTGGGCTCTACCATCCTGCCCTGGTTCCCTTTCAGCCTCAGCTCCCACACTCCCCTCCTCACCAAGCTCCAGGCTCCTTGGCCTCTCATTCTTCCTCAGAAATGCCAGTCACCTTCCACCTCAGAACCACAGTGCTCTCTGCTCAGATTTTCACTCAGTTTGAAGAATCTCTGTGCATCCCGGTCTCTGCCCGCATTTCCCCATCTCTAGCTGGCTTTCCTAAAAACCTCCTTGTCTCCTAGCCCTGCCTTGTTTTCTTCCAGTCTATCCCAGGTTTTATTCCTTTGCATAATTATATGCCTTCTGCCCCGGCAGCAGACTCCTCCCCAGCAAACTGGAACACAGGGCACAGTCAGTATTCTAACACTTGGTGAATGAATGACAAGATGAGCTGTCAGAGGCCCAGAATCTTTGGACAAGCAACTTATCACCTAGAATATGGACTTTATAAAGAAGGTGACAGAGGGAGGCATGATACACTGTAAGCCATCCTGGGCTTCGGAAGTGACTCAGCTCTACCCAGCTTGGTTTTCTCAGGTCCGGTGCTACAGCACTGTGTAGGGGAGGACTTAGCACCTCTGGCCACCCCACTTTCTGTGGAGTTCTAGAATCTTGCTCTCCCCCCAAGTCTATCCCAGGCCCAAGTACCTCTCTCCACTCCAGACAAGCCCCGGAGTGTTTCTGCCTTCCTCCCCACTTGGGGTGGAGCCTCACTCACCTCCATCCACGCCCATGATGAACCGTCCTACAATGAGCATCTCGAAAGTTCCTGCTGGGAGTGAGCAGGCCATCAGCAATGCTGCAGAAATTGCAAATCCATTGTTGACCAGCAGCGTGTACTTCCTGGAATGAAAAGTGACTTGATGAGGACAGCACACTGGGAGGCATGGAGTGTCCTGTCTGCCTCCAAAACAGAGAAGCCAGTCCCTCCAGACGGTGGGATGGGACACACTTGGCTGTGTGACCTTGAACCTGGCATCACTCCCTGCCTGTAGGTTCACAATGGGGTGGATGGGGGCACTGCCATCCTGAAAACTATGGAGTCCTTGTGGTAGTGTTTGAGTTCATCAATTCTGAGTTTTACTGAGCTTTTTTTTTTTTTTTTAGTTTTTTGAGGCATGGTCTCTGTGTTAGCCTTGTCTGTCCTAGAGTTATTTTGTAGATCAGGATGACCTTGAGCTGACAGCGATCCACTTGCCTCTGCCTCCCAAGTGCTGTGATTAAAGGCATGCACCACCACGCCCAGCTTACTGAGCATTTTTAAAGGCAAGTTATAATGTAAGAACTAGGCTAAGGGGAAAAACAGAAGCCAGTCAGTATTCTAGTGCAAAGGCATTAGCATGTCAAGTCAGATAAACCATTTAGAAGAATGATTTGTGTAAAGACTCTCTGAAAAGAGGTGCATTCTGTCATGCTAGTGCCTTAAGGCCTTGGGAGGGGGTCCCCAAAGAGCTGGCTGGCTCAGAGTAGTGCTGCCCACTGGTACTGCCTCTCTGGTGGGCTTTAGTCTGTTTCTGGGGATTGGACAATAGCTAGGACTGGAATCAGTAACCAAGGAAACTCAGGCAAACAAAAACAGTCAGGGAGCATGGTGCCCAGACAGCAGCTGGACAACCAGCGTGGCCTCCCACTGTTCTAAGCTGGCAGCCTTGATCCTGTTTCTCTTTCCTTCTTCCCTTCTTTCCTGCCACCCTCACTTGCTCCCTCTCCCTCAATAAAACAATCATATTTCCTAATGTTCAATAGGCACCTCAGATTTAATGAACTACAGTTTTAGATGTCAAGCTGCATTGGAACCACCAAGCAGAGCCAGACAGATTCCCTTGGCAATCGTTACTTTTACTGCTCTGTGTCAGGACCACTGTCTGTTTCAGCAATGTGTCCCTGGGCCCTCACAGTTGAGATTCATACCTCACTTGGGGGGCTGGATTCCTGGGCTGGCTCTGTCTTTAAGGAGTGAGGAGGCTCTGTTTCCCTTTCCTCATTTGTAGAACCAACCTAAAAGCTTCCATGTATTCAAGCCTTGCTGTGTGACAGGCCTTAATCTAAGCACCCGACATGATTAGTCCTCTTAGCATGTAGAGCTGTCTTCTGGGGCAAGCACTCTTCCATGCTGAGGTCATACAAAGTTAACCAGGACCCTGACATGTTAGAAACTTGCTGAGAATTATGAGGTTAGGCAGTCAAAAGAGTTTGGGAAGCAGCCTTTCCCCCCCCCCAAAAAAAAACCATTAAGTGAATTAAGAAACATTGAGTTGTTTTATAAATTATGAGAAGTGGGGGGTTTTCAAGGGAGACTCGGCACCCCCTGTGGCAGTTGGACTTCTGGAGTTCTAGGGCAGCTGCCTCTGTGAGCCTCTGTGACTTCTGCCTCATGTCATCATTGGAGCTAAGTTTTTTCCTGTCTGCATCTTCTGGACCATCGCATAGGCGCTGGCTTTTGCAGCTGTGACGACGGTACCAAGATCCTCACAAATGGTGTCCTACAGTAGCAGATGGTTGAAAGAGCCCAAGTGTTCACTAACAGAACACTAAGTTCTAGCCTGTTTGCCTGGGTATTGTGCCGGCCTTAAATCAGAGGTAGCTTCCTATAATCTGAATCGGGAAGAGCTGTCGAGAGAAGAGAAAAGGCCAGTGTGCAGCATTTGGTGTAAACTATGCAGTGATCTGTGTAGAAAAGCAGTGTGACTATGTACGCGTATGAGTGTGTGTGTGTATGTGTGTCCTTGTGTGTACCTGTGTGTCTGTGTGTGTATGTGTATGTACGTGTGTGTGTGTGTGTGTGTGTATGTGTGTGTACTAACTCAACCTTGTAGTACTGGGTGTCTCCAGGGAGAACTGAGGGACTGGGGGGCAAAAGTCAAAAGGGAGCTTTGTGTCCAGTAGGTCCTTTAGAAAGCAAAGCCACATAGATGTGTTATCTAGTCCAAAGTTGTGTGATTTTATTATTTTTAATGTAATTTAAATGGACTTTATGATGGAAAAACAGTTATTTCGGTGACTATCCAAGATGGCTAAACACGACTAGTGTGCATGTGAGGTGTATATATATCATATGGATATGCTAGATGGAGGGACAATTTGTGTCCCAGGACAGAGTAGGACATTCATCTCTATATTCAGAATAGCAATTAATCTAAAACGCATCAACTGTTTTGCTTCTGGAACTCCCCCTTAAGATTTCATAATACAGCTTATGTCAGGTGACTACAATCAAGGAAGTGAAACCCCAGATAACGGTGGAGCATGTGTCACCAGGACGGTGTCTGTCGCTTGCCCATTTTCCCTCTATCCTTTTCCCTTTTCTATGCCTTGCTGTAGGAGTGACATGAAAGGCCTCCCAGGGGAGCGCGGGGAAGGGCAGTCACAGGGTGTCCCATGCCCCCCCTCCCCATCACACTGTCTCTACTGTGCCCATTACTGAGTGCGCATCTCCTCTAGGGACCCAGCTGTGGTTCTAGCAACTGTGCCTTGCAGTAGGTGGCCCTGGCCTTTGGACCACAGTAAAGCTGCCTTTCCATTTCGACTTTCCATCCCAAAGATGGAAGGTGCTTGACTGTAAAAAAAAAAAAAAGGGAAGACTATTTCTCGCAAGCACATTTCTTTCCATGGTCCACATCTTAACCATTACGGCCTCGCAGGCCCAACCCTGTTGGTAGAGTCTTATCAGAGATGCCTGTCAGAGATGTCAGTTCTCAGAACTGGCCAAGACAGTGTTTCCCTCACTCTGCGGACAAAGGGCTAACAAGCCTGACTAGAAACCAAACCTCAGCTCCCTCACAGACACCTCCTCCCTGGCATCACTGCCATTAGAGTGGATGTTAAAGAATGTGAGAAAGAAAGCCATGGAGTCACACCTCTGTGAGGGCTCTCAAGCCGGGCTGCTCCTCAGATTCACCAACAGCGCTTACACACAGTCACCTGACATATTATGACAGGGATATAGTCTCAGGAATGTGTGGCTAGCCAATGACTCTGTAGGTGATGTGCAGAGGGCTGAACCGAGAACTGAGTGTCTCTGGTGCCCCCTGCTGATAACCTCTTCAGCCAAGGTTGTTCATACGGAGACATCACAAAGCTGCCCTTTCTTTCTGTCTATCTTTCTTTCTTTTTAAAAAAAAGATTTATTTATTAATTGTGTATACAGTGTTCTGCCTGCATATAATACCTGCTCACCAGAAGAGGGCACCAGCTCTCAGTATAGATGATTATGAGTCACCATGTGGTCCTTGGGAATTGAACTCAGGACCTTCGGAAGAACAGCCAGTTCTCTTAACCTCTGAGCCATCTCTTTCAAAGCAGCTGTCCCACCTAGCAAACCCAGGCCTTCACTGTAAAGCAGGCACAGGCTTAACCACTGTATATTCACTGTAAAAGATACACTATGAATTAGATAATCTTTTTTTAACATGTGTGGGTGCTTTGCTTATATATAAGTCTGTGTAGAACATGCATGCCTAGTGCCCACATAAGCCAGAAGAGGGCACCAGATCCCCTGGAACTAGAGTTACACACAGCTATAAGCCACAATGCTGGTGATGGGACTTGAACCTAGGTTCTCTGAAAGAGCGGGGAATGATCTTAGCCACTGAGCCCTTTCTCCAACTTCAAGTTGGAATAATCTTGAAGAATCAGGCCTGCAAGCATCTTAATCAAGGCCATACCATTGAATGAAGAGCTAGCACTCCAGTGACCAGGATACAATCTGCCTGCAAGGGTAGCTGCCATACTCACTCATAGACATTTATTCTTCCAGCAAACATTTACAACACAGGAATATGTGCTGAGCACTAGTCTCCATTCTGGCTTTATAGGACAAACATGGCAACATCCTTACTCTTAAGTCTTCTCAATGCAACATGAAACATGTGGCATGCCAAGTGGTGACCGATGCTAGGACACATGAAGCACAGAAGGGGCTATAATTTTACACAGTGACTGGGAGGGTGTGTCTGGGAAGGTGTACGAGCGAAGGTGTGAAGGAGGGACAGACAGCTTGCCAGGGACAGCATTCCAGGTAAAGAGAAATAGATATCCAGACACTATCATTGAGGTCAATATGGCTGGAGACAGTGGAGGACCAGGGAGGAAGCAGCAGTGGGCAGGTAGAGAAGAGTGACAGAGGAGCTCCTGAGGGCAGGGTGTTCTGGGCCACCAGGGGCTATGTGGTTTCTACCCCTGGTGAGGGGAGTTAGCCACAGAAGACAAAGGAAGGATGGACTTGACCCGACTTCTAACAAGACTGTTCAGGCCTCTGAGCTGTTCATGGCCAGAAGGGGACAGGGGCTATCATATGAGTGTTGGCAAGGGCTGCTGTCAACCAGGCTGACAGCGAGGCAGGTCGTGAGAAGCAATGAGATCCCAGTGTATTTTGAATCCAGACCTGCTTGCATTCACTGTTGGGCAAACAGAGGTGAAAAGAGAGGGAGAAGCCAAGATGTCTTTTGAGGTTCTAGCCTAAACCTTTGCACCATCCCCAGTGGTAACGTTAGTCACATCTGAGTCAGACAGGAAGCATTTGCAAACAGGGATGCACCCCGGCTAGCAACTTTATCATATTAAATCGTTCTTCCCAAAATAACTCTAGCCTGCCGGCCTCCCAGAGAAGAAGAAAACCTTATGCGCAAATAATTCTCCAAGCTGGCTCCCTGGGGTTCAGAGGCAGGTTTTAATCATCGTGTTTCCATTTTCTCCCAAGGATGAGCATAGCAACACAAACAAGGGGCATCAATTTTGAGAGCAGAACCCACTATCCTCTGCAACTCCACCCACGGTGCCTGATTCACTTCTGCGAGCTTCTCCAATAGTATCGGCCTTCCCTGTGTGACCTAGAAAGCCACTAGCTCTCAGGCAGAGAGGAAAATCGATAGGGTGATAGAGAGGTTGGACAACAGGTCCCTGAGAAAGGCTCAGTGTGAGGAGACTTGACCTGGACACGGGAGGGTTAGGAGAATCGTGGGAGCTGCCTTCTACAGGCTCAGCCTTTACAGGATCAGGATTTGTAGCTGGGAGACTGGGGGGTTACTATTTTGGTTTGCATTTGCAAAGCACTTGTCTGCCAGCCCTAGTGAATGGAGAGGCTGTGTGTGCCTTCCAGCATCCCTTAAACCATACTAGGCCTGAATGCCGAGATGATACCTTACTCCACATCAGCCACGTTCTCCATCCTTTCCTGCTTCCCCAGCTTGACTTCTACTGTTCTCCACTTCTTCCCATGTGCTTGACAGAGCTCCATGGTTAAAGGCTACCCTGTCAAACACGTGCTGAACATCAAGCGTAGCTGAACAGGTGGAAGGTCTCATCAGAACTTAGGACTCTATGCCTCTATCTCTTTCCACTGAACTGGAAGCACATTGCCTTGGCTAGGCTGGCCAATGAGCATCAGAGATCCATGTCTCTTCCCCCAGACCTGAAGGCTGGGGTTACAGGAGGTGGCCGCCACTCCCACTCTCTCTACCTGGGTTTTGGGGGAATCTGAACCCAGGTTCTTGTGTTTGTGCGGTGGGCACTTTACCAACAGAGCTTTGCAGCCCAGCACCAGATGCTTTTAAGGTAATTATTAAGAGAGAGACCACAGTGCTGGTTGACGCTGGCGCTCTATGGAAGAGATTGACAGGAAGACGGCTAAGAGATGGAGGAGAAAGACAGATCGCTGGGTTTCCTTATGACATTCTGGGAGCTGGCTGGTCCAACATAAGTTACGTGTGCCAACAAACTCCTTTGGGGACTTGAGCCAACTTGATTTGGGCTCCATGACAGGCATTTAACGGCTTTCCTGGGAGACATGAGATGCCATGTAAGTTTGTAAATTGCGTCATGTTCAGCCCTCACAGGTCTCCCTGGGGTGGGTCCTGCTTGTCTGCGCTTCACAGACTTTCCCCTTGGGGGACCAGCTGCCTCTTGCTGAGCCTGTCACTCATCCTCAGTACTTTCAGGGGCCATGAGAGCCTGCAGGTGAACTCTCTCTCTGCCCCAGTGGCAGCCCTGGGCCTCGGGAGGGGTGCTTTTCTTGTCCAGAAACCCA
Organism: Acomys russatus; assembly: GCF_903995435.1. Classification (NCBI taxonomy): domain Eukaryota; kingdom Metazoa; phylum Chordata; class Mammalia; order Rodentia; family Muridae; genus Acomys; species Acomys russatus. The sequence continues at coordinate 29,919,529 of NC_067158.1, forward strand.
AGTGTATCCATACAGTGCCCAACCCCCATCCTGACAGCTGTTCAGATGCGTGTGCTGCGCAGATAGATGTGGTTGCACAGGCTGTCTGAGATCTGATTTTAAAGCCCGTGTAGGATTTCTTACTTTTCTTACTTTGTTTCTTGTTTTTACCCATTTCCAGAGGTAAGGATATGTGCAATGAGAACAATTTTGCATAGTTTAACACACTCACACACACACATACACACACACACACATACACACACACATACACACACACACATACACACACACACACATACACACACACAAAGGAAAAAAGAGAGGAAGGAAAGAAAGAAAGAAGAAAAGAAAAACAATGTTGCTCCACTGAGCACTAGTGACCCACATCAGGAAGAGCCCATGGTGATAAGGCCACTCATATCTCACATGGCTATGGGAACCATGATAATTGGTTGCTAGGATGAGCATTTTATACCCAGCATCCACTTTGATCTCTGTTAGGTCGTGCTCACAGAAGCCATTACTTTAATTTCATGTTACTGTGATCCAGGTGGGGCTGGAGAGTTCATGTAACTCAAAGATATCCCATGAGCCACCAGCATCAAAGCCAAGAGCTGAAGCTGAGCCTGCGGCTACATCTGTAAACAGAAGACAGGCCGTCCTGTGTCAGGAGGGATAGAGGGGTCTGGGGCAACAGCACAGGAGAGATGGCTCCAAAGAACTCTCTATGGTCTGAGTTCTCCCATTTAGAGACTGCCTCGGAGGAGGGAAAAACTGTATCCCTGGAGCCTGCCTAAGGTCATGTGTCCCCTCTCCTGAGACTTTTTTGCTATTTGAGCTTCCCCATCTCCATTGCTCTCTGAACACAGATCTTTTTGTGGTCCAGCCACAGCTCCCATCCATGCCCAGAGACTGTTGGGATTATCAGTAGCCAGTCCTGCCCCCACTGCTGGAGTTAACAGTCTCCAGTTCCAACTTGAGCAGAGATCCATGTCCACTGAACTTTTCTTCTAGTCACACACTGTAGCACCCTCTAGTGGCACACCCAGGCTGCTGCTGTTGTCCCTCAGCCCCTCACCGGGATCTGGCTTCCTTGTCCTCTTCTCCCTGTCAGTCCCAGGAGGGATTGGGTCAGTTTGGCCTGGATCTGTGTTTCAGACCAGCCCCGCTCTTCGAGAAGGAGGTGAGCCACCGAGCCTCACAGGGCATGGGGTTCACGGCTTGTAAAGCAAGGACAACAGTGGAGGGTTTCTGACGTGGCCTTGATTCCCAGGACGAGGAAGAGGAGCCAGCAGTGGTTAAAAGCTTACTGAGCAGAGCACTCTCATCTGGTCTCAAAGCATCACTCCCACAACCCCTCTGGGCTGAGGTGAGGATTCAAAAGCATGAGTTAGGAGATGAAGGTGGCAAAGTCCTGAGTTCCATAAATGGCGGCTGGGAGCATTTAGCTCCCCAATTCCCGGAGCACCTTCCTCCACTTCACTGCCTGGTGCAGAGCCTCCTTAAGGGACAGCTTTGGGGCAGGAGTGCACAGCCAAGTATGAGGTGGGTAGACATCACAGTCCACAGAGCCTTGGGGCGGGGACAACTGTGCCTAACTGGGATAGGCAGGAGGACTGTGGCCGGAGTGGCGCCATCTGGGTGCTACCTCATTGTGTGCCTAGGGTTCAGTAGCCATTGAGTTCACAGTTCTGTGGCCGGGCAGAGGCCCTACCAAGATCTGCTTGAGTTGCAAAAAGATGTGCTTGAATTGCTGGGCCCAGCATGAGCTCAGCCCGTGTGAGCTACAGCTGAGCCTACACAGCACCCCCTGGCCTCTCTGACCTCCCGTTTCCCATCATAGAGCCACCAAAGCAGAGCGGACGCAGCAAGAGTATGTGAGAATGCCTGGGATGCTGGAGGACCTTAGAGAACGTTTCTCAGTGCCCTCGGCAGAGCCTATGCTTTCCTAATACTCTGAGCCCAGTAGTCACTGCTCTGAACCTGGCCTTGGGGACTATGAAAACACCAGAAGTCCCCCTCGCTCACTGGACACCCTATACCTTCACAGGCACCATGTAGATATCACCGACATGGTCTTCAGAGAATCTTGCTGAAACATAAATATCCTAATGAGCAGGGTAGGAAGGACTGGGTGGGACCCTTCATAGAAGTGTATGTTTCTGTAACCCCAAAATCTGAGAGATTTTTCTGGGCCTCGTTGACTCCCCTCTCTAGTTTGTCTGAATGCAAGATAGTGACTTATTGAGGAGCTACTCTGTATGGAGAACAAGGTGGCCATAAATTCACGGTCTCTGTTCACTGGGATACCTCTCATAGCATTCTCTCTCCACTCCTGTTCCCTAACACCTGTAACATTGCCTAAGGGGGAAGCCATCATCCTGGGCTTTGAATACATTAGATGACTTGGCCAAGGTCATCCATCTAGTAGTGGGAAACTGATGATTCAAGTTCAGACGTGAAAGTTGCCAAGACTGTCTTGTCCACACACACCTCAGCAGCCCCCAAGAGGCTGTTGCTAACAGAAAGGAGACTGAACATACTGAGGGGGGCAGGAGGTGGAGGTCTGATAAGCCAATTTGCCCTGAGAGAAGGATTCAAGTCATAAATAAATTAGGGATCAGGCAAACAAAATGGACCTGATTCAAGAGGGATTGGGTGGAAACTTACACGTGTGTGTGTGTGTGTGTGTGTGTGTGTGTGTGTGTGTGTGTGTTGTACAGGGGTTCACTGTTGTGTGGGTGCATGTGGAAGGCAGAGATCAACCTCAGAAGTTATTGTTTGGGTACCTTCCATCATTTTTGAGACAGGGTCTCCCATTGGCCTGGAACTTCTCCACATCAGCTAGGCTAGCTGGCCCTCCGGCTTCCAGGGCTCTCTCATCTCAGCTACCTACCTCACCTGCCATCCCTGGGATTTCAAGGATGCACCGCTGTGTGTACCTGATTTTTTAATGGGGATTCTTGGGATCTGAACTCAGGTCCTAACACTCATGGAGCAAGTCCTATGCTGACTGAGCATCTCCCCAGCTCGAAACTTGTTGTTTTTGATACTTAATTTGTTGCAGCCTTATCAGTGACAGGAACAGCCTGACATTCCCCCAAGTGACCATCAGTCATACAGTAGAAGCCATCCTGGATAGCTGGTTGTCTTACAAGGATGATCACTTTGTGCCTCTGTGGAACAACTTGCATGGCTCTGTGCTGTGACCCAGACCCATTCTCCCCCCTGCTCTATTCTGGCCTCTTGGATGAAAACAACTCGGCCCTTTTGTTTCCTGCAGCAGATCAGAAGACAGTAGGACAGAGAATTGAGGCCATCACTTCCCTGGTCCCCTCATTGGGTTCTACACAACCTAGACCCTCCACACTTTCAGCCCCCACTCATCACTGTATTACCCAATCTTCCTGGATACTGCCACCCTCTTTCTTCCCCCCCTCCAACTCTCTTGCTCTTTAGGCAGTAAAGCCTTTTCAGTTAAACTATATGGAATCTTGTTGTCATTAGGAACATTGATAATGATGTAGACATGTTATAATCATTATAGAAAGGACCCCCAAATGGAAACAATCCCCCTACTGACCTCCCAAGAAACTTTCCGATCATCTTCACCAGCAACGTTCCCACCAGGCCACCAATTGCAAATATGGACACAGTCACAGACCAGAGAAGAGTCAGGGTATCCGCGTCTATGGGATGTCCATGCCTTCTGACCCAGGTTTCATTGTAAAAGGCCTTGATATACTGGAAACAAACAACAGGAGAGGTTATTTCCTTCTCTTCTGCCCACTGCTGGACACAAGCACAAAAGGTCTTTACAGGGCAGTTTCATCATGCTTGGCGCCTTGCAGAACTCCGCACTCTATCTCACCAGGTTCTTCTAAGAGAAGAACTTTTACTTTTACGTCACTTTGCAGGAAGAGAAAGCGAGGCTTGGAGAGATAGCATGATTTGTTTGGTAGTCAACAGATATGGCCCTAAGCTCTGACTTTACATTACAGTGGCCTCAACTTCAGAGTACATTCACAGCTCACAGTTCTTAGGCCCCCTACACATATGTAGTAGATGTGCAGCTTGGTAAACATGCGGGTCTCCTAACAATGGCAGTGGGGGCTGTGTCTGGCTCTGTTGCCTGCCTTTGGATCCCTGTCTTCTAGCTGGGCTGCCTTGTCTGGCCCCAGTGAGAGAGGGTGTGCTTAGTGTTGCTGAGACTTGAGGTGCCAGAGTGGCTTGGTATCCCCTTGGGAGTCTCCTCCCTGAAAAGAAGGAGAGGGGGATGGGATGGAGGTGGAGGCATGAAGGTGAGACTGGGAAGAGAGGATAGAGGGGGCTAGGATTAGGCTGTAAAGTGACTTGATTAGTTAATTTTAAAAAGCTCACACTTCTAACAGAAAAGCCACTGTGCGATAGCAAAGAAAAGACAATAGGCACGAAAGAAAAATGTTCACTTGAAGCGAATCAAAATTCATGTCTCTTGTTCTTCAAGAGACACCAAAAAAAAAAAAAAAAAAAAAAAAAAAAGACATGAACCTAGTGCGATGACTCAGTGGGTAAAAGGAGAGAACTAGGTCCCTCAATTTGCCTCTGGCCTCCATACATGTACCATAGCATATACCCACATACAAATAAATAGTGTAAATAAAATTATTTCTAAGTGAAGATAAGCCATAGACTGAGTTAAAATGCTTGTAATGCATATAGATAGCTACAAAATAAAAGTATCCATGGTACATAAATAACTGTTAAATATCCATTTGGAGACAAGTGCATGGTTATAGAGAAGGCTCAGCAGTTAAGGCCACTCTTCCAGTGGGCCCAGGTTCAATACCCAGCACCCACTAGGCAGCTCACAGGCACCTGCAATGCTAGTTCCAAGGGATCTGACAGGTTCTTCTGGCCTCAACAGAGGTCAGAGACATATATGCAGACAAAAACACCCATACACATAAAAATATTTTTAAAAAATAAATACATTTTGAAATGATCAAGAGATCTGAACAGACCTAAGCAACCATGCACTGGTCCCTTTGGGCAACAGCCGACCCAGTATCACTAGCCAAAGAGAAATGCAAATGAGATGCATGCAAATGAGATGCATGCAGACACCCACTCCATCCTCATCACAGCCACTGTGTTTGGGGCAGGCACTGGGTGGGTCTAACATGCAGCAAAGACTGGGTTCAGGGCGCCTTGCTCTCCAAGGAAGTTCACTTCCCCAAGACAGTCACAGTTGTACGTTGTTATTAACATGGGCCCACAGACCTCAAAGCAGCCAGCATATGTCAGCCAGCGTATATCATTACAGGAAGAACTTGGGTTTGGCTCTCACAGACCTGAGCCCCATGCTTGCAATTTAAGCAGCGCCTTCACCTGCAGGGTAGGAATGATAACTCTGACCTCTAGGGCCTGCTGTGAGGGACAAATAAGAACATGAAGCAGTGTCCAGTCCTGGAGTGGAGCTCACACAATCCCCACCTAGATAAAGATGCTGTGATGCCCAGCACAACAGATCTGCTGCTAGAAAACCTCATCACAGGGCTTTCCTATGGGCAGGCCCTAAGATATATCTAATTGAATGTCAGTGGTGACCTTGCTCATAATAGACCCAAACAGGAAACAACCCAGACGCTCACAGCAGAACAGATAAACAAATTACAGAACAATTATAATGGGAAACGCTACAGCTATGAGCACGAACTAACTATAGCTCCATGCAAACAGAGAGGGACCATCACGCCATAATATCCATCCAAAGAAAGGAAGGAAAGCAAGCAATGGTTCCATGTGTAACACTCGAAGAGTCTACTGGTGGAATTCCATACAGGTAGCAAAGTGGGGAAAAGCTGTTAATATCGGGCCAGTGGCTTTTATGGGGGACGCTGTGAGAAATGAGTACTCCATCAGGACCTTGAATCATCACCCAGTTGATAGCAACAAAAATTCTAGGCTAACAAACAATCTTTATCCTGTGGGTGAATTCATGCATGCGATACACATATGTATTTTATGTGTTCTTATGTGAATCTGCATATATTGCCTTCTTAAAACTTAGAAAAATAATAACAATGAAAAAATGTTCCAGATGAAGGGAATTTTGTTGAAACAGTATGGTATAGACTGGAGGATTGGAGTAAGGTACTTGACACACAATCATAAAGATCTGAGTTCTGTCCCAAGAATCTATATTTAAAAAGAAATCTGACACTGTGGCACATGTTTCTGATCTCAGCACTGGAGAGCCAGAGATAGGTGGACAGCCTAACTAGCCAGCCAGTGTTCTGAATCAGCATGCCCTAAGCCAGGGAAAGACCTAGTCTCAAAACAAACAAAGCCATGGTGGACAGTCCCTGAGAAACACCATAGGAGGTCATTGACTTCTGGTCCTCACACCCATGTATGCACATATGTGTGTGCATACTCACAGAGATGTGCACCCATGTACACATACATGTGCACACACACACACGCGCGCGCGCGCGCGCGCACACACACACACACACACACACACACACACACACACACACACACACGCATACACCCAAGCAAGACAGCAAGGTGAAGAAAAGCTTGGGTGTTCAAAGGAGAGTCAGTGGTGGTAGGATGGGACAAAAGGGGACAAGACAGGCAGGCTGAGGTGGAAGAACTGTGTGTACTTTCAGGATTCTGATTGTGATTGTGGCTTCCTTACAGTTTTCTCTGGGTGGAGTGGGTTTGAGAGCAAGGGGAGGGCACGGTATGTTTGCATTTTCACAGGATCTCTCTGGCAGAGGGGTGGAAAGGAGGTAGAAGGGGAGGTAGAAATGAAACCGGGTGCCTTGTTGAGGAAAGTGGTGTAACCAGTGCAGCCTTCCAGACATCATGGAAGCCTGGACTAAGAAACGAGGGTGTGTTGCAGGATATTTGATCCCATTGTGAACCCTGAGATTGTGAACTGTAAAAACTTGTTTCTTGTTTGGTGTGGTTCAGCCTTAACACACACCTTTATCCCAAGAACTTTCCGTTCCTTGTAAACAGGTGATTATGCTGTGGCTCAGCTCTAGCACACCCCTTTAATCCAGGAGCTTTCTGTACACAGGATTTAATAAAGTTAACCCTAGGTCAAGATGTGGAACAAGAAACCAGCTGACAGGGATTGAGTAGACAGGAGGGACTTTGAGAGAAGGGTATTTAAGGCAGCGTGGAGAAGAAGAAGGAGCTCCTCAGCCCTTTGACTCTTTAGATTTTGGCTTTCTCCTCCTGGGCTGACAGGTAAGCTAGAAAGCCTTTTCCTCCTGAGATGTCAGCTGAGCTGAGTAAGAAAAGCTTTTTCCTTTGGGACATGAGCGGAGTAGGAAGGTCAGCTGAGCGCTTTCTTTGAGCTAGCAGGTTTTCACGCCAGCATCTGGCTCCTGGGTCTTCGTTGATAAAATCGAAAGTCTGGCATTTTCTATTTTTATAACAGCAAGGATGGGCAGACAATGGGTGGTGAGACAGAACCTGGGAGTAAATGGACAGGACTTGCTTGGTGACGGGCTGCAGGTTTGGAGAGTGAAGGTGCTGAAGAAGGTGAGGGGACATAGAAGACCCCCTCGGTTTCATGCAGGCTGGGGAAGAAGCCCGGAGTGCAAGCATCCTCTCCTTGCTTGGTAATTTTCTTTCCACTCCCTCTGTTCCCCAGATGTACAACCTCTTTGCTCACTGCATGGAGTAAGGCTGGAGTGTGACCTATTGATGATGATGACGTTTTTACACCTTCATCCATCGGTTCATCGGACGAGCATGTGCTGAACATCTAGCCTTGAGCTGGACATGAAGGTCAACTAAACCTAATCCCAGGTCTCAAAGGAATAGCAGCCTAACAGATCTGGCTACATCCTGCATCACTTAAGAATGCTCTTGGCTGCAGGTAACAAGAAATGTCAGCCTAAAATGGCTAAACCACAAGGCTACTTAATGAAATGGTAGCTCATAGCAGTGGTAAGCATGGAGGACGGGAGGTCGGGTGGCTCAGGAACTTAGAATGCAGGAGCTTCCTGATGCTTTGCTCTGCCTTCTATAGTTTGTTCTCATCCCCAAGGCTGCATTGTTTTACAACCGTGGGATGCTCCGCATCACAGCTCCATCCACATGCTTTCTCACTCAGGTGTAGCAAGAGAAAGCAACCCTGGGCCCTCGTTGATGACTCTCTACTCGAAAGAACAGACTAGAGCCTTCCTTCCCATCCCTCAAAAGGACCCAACCCTGCCTAAGATATTGATCTTAGATTTTTGGACTACAGGGCTAGGAGACTGCATGGTTCTATTTTTCAAGTCAAGGGTACTTGTAATAGCAGCTTCGGCAAAACCACACTGTCTCCATGGACTTCCTCATCACAACCAGTCTAAAACCACCACCTGGTCACCAGGGATGCCACAGTGCTGACCCTCAGGCCCTCACCTAACAGCTATGAGCATCCTCTCTGAAGAAATATGTCTCTGTCAGTGGTGAGATGCCGCTTAAACGTTAACTGCGTAGTCATATGAAGTCACTGCATACAACACTAGTCTCCTTCCTATTTGGGAACAGGACTCATCTTCTTGGTGATAAACCCGGGAGGGCCACTAACCACTTCAGAGGTCAAGAATACCACACACCATCTTCAGGTATCTCCTTGCAGCTAGGGAGTAAACATGTGGTCAGGACTAGCCAATCAGATGCCTGCATTCCAAATGCCATTCTGATTGGATGTGGCAACTTCCCAAAGTGGCTGTGCTGGGATGTGCTGAGGTCCATGGGATGATGGATGACCTGTGCTAGGATGTGCTAAGGTCCATGCCTCAGGACCAGCTCTGGGTGTGGATTTGGCATAGGATCCTGGGTGCAGAACTCGGGGCCTTGCTCAATTCACTATTCTTTTTTTTTTTTTAATAGAGATTTCTTTATTTATTATGTATACAATATCCTGCCTGCAAGCCAGAAGAGGACACCAGATCTCATTATAGATGGTTATGAGCCACCATGTGGTTGCTGGGAATTGAACTCATGACCTTTGGAAGAGCAGTCGGTTCTCTTAACCTCTGAGCCATCTCTCTAGCCCCTCAACTCACTATTCTTTCAACAACTTTTTAGCATTGATCATGCAAAAATTGTTTGGGTAGCTTAAACTACGGAATTCACTAATTTACACAATGTCTGCTTTTTACCGCAAACAGACCTGGAAATAGATGCCTTTGTGTACAAATGAGCCGTGACATGGGCGGAGCTAAGGGCGGTTCTGAGGCTCATGTAGGGTAGGGAACATTTGTGCTATAACTTCTGCACAAGTGCAACAATTCCTGTATATACATTGTTGAACAAACCATAGTGGGGCAAAAGTGAAGCAGCTGGGTCCAGTAGGGCATTTTTGGATTAAAAAACAAACAAACAAACAAACAAATACCAAGGGTTGTTGGAAAGATGGCTCAGTGGTTGAGAACACTTGTTGCTCTCCCAGAGGACCAGAGTTAAGTTTCAAGCCACCAACTTTAGCTCCTGACCCCAACACACACATGGGAGCATATACTTCTACACACATACACACAAATTAAAATAATTTAAAAAAATAAACAAATAAAAATTTAAAACTCAACATCAGCCAAGCCTCTGTATGGGCTAGACTCTGTTGGATCCTGGAAATACAATCTATAAACACCCAAGGAGCACACGGTATACAGAAGCAGCCATGCGAGCAGCTACGTCACGGGCATAGAAGGGTTCGAGGAACTGAGGGTCACAGGACATCCCAGGAGCACAGCAATTATAAACAGGGGCTGCAGCCAGTGGAGGAGCTTGCAAAGGCAGTAAGTGCTCTGAAATTAGCAGCCGCTGTTCCTGCCACTAGTTAGACACATAGAGGCTGCTCTCGCTACCGACCTTGGCCCTTGTAGCAAGCCTACACTGACTCAATAGTTAAACTCACTTATGAAGAGCGCAGCCACGCAGCCAGCTCCTACCCCGGAGAGTCTCTTAGTGCCTTGCTGGGAGAGAAGTAACAGGTGTGGGCTTGGAGAAGCCAGCACCGTACCCACCGAGTCACAGTGCACCGGGAAGCCTGGTGGGAGACGGGGAAAGTGTCACAACCCTTCCAGTGGAGTCTGTGTGACAAATACTACACGGCCTAAGGCTATGACCCCTACTCTAGGGAGAGCCTTCTGGACTGGAGCTGATGTTTCTGCCAGGAGAAACTGATTGCAGTTCTTTTCTCTCATTGTGATTCCATTCCTACTCTTTTAACATAACTCTATTTCACTCCCAAATCAGGGACTTTTCAGGCATGACCACGTGGCTGTGAGACGACCCTAACTTAGGACTGCAGCCAGGGACTGTTCAAGTCCGGAGTAGTTCTTCTTCACGTCCACTTATTAAAAGAGACATGACTAGAAATTAATCATCAGTTAATAATTTGTATTGTGGCTTACAAAGAAATAAAGTGTTTCAAAAGAAAGCTCCAGATAGTGGCGCTTAGATATTAGAAAAGAGAACTAAGAGAAAAAACTGTCTTGGCACACAGGTGTTAGGCATAAGTTCCATTTGTGGGAGAACATTGACCCTGGACAAAGGGAACATATGCATATTGATACCAAGCCAGTAACTCAGAAGTGAGGACGTCTTTGCTGTGTGTTCTGTACCCTGTATTGTTTCATTTAAAGTTGTAATTCAAACTATGACAACACAGTAACTTTGCATTCTGTACCTGCACTGTGTATGCTCACTGACTTCCGTGAATCTACTCTGTGGGAAAATGTAACCACAACCTGCCCCCCAATGCCCCCCCACATTTTTTAAATGTATGTATAAAAATGTAGACTACTTGCCTAAAAAATATACTCAGATGCAACCTCAATTCTTGGTTGCTCTGTTTGTCACTCGCCTTATCTCTGCCCACCGACATTTCGAGAACTCTCGTTTCCAAGCATCTAGCCCCAACTGAGCCGGTCCGTGGCAGGAAAGCATGCTATCACTAACTGCCACGTGCTGCTTTGGGAGCCTGCAGAGATTTCTTGCTTTCGTTTTGGAAAAATCACAGAGAGAAAAGCCTCTCTAGAAAGCTCCAGAACCTCGAAGACCGCACACAGCCTGTGTCCCTGCAACACGCAGCTCACAGTTTCCCTGGAAGCCTTTCTAAGTGCTGCTGGTGAGGGAAACCTGAGATGGTCCAGATGACGGACCGCCTCCAATTCATCACGGCTGCCTGTCAGTGTGACCTGCAGTGTGTGACACAAAACAGGTGGCTGTGTGCATGCTTGTGTCTTGAATCCGGGCTTCTGCTTTGTGTCGTAGCCTTGTGAAATGACAATAGCAAAACTCATGAAACAGGCACTGTGTTGTTCTGGGCACAGGACCCCTAACATCATCACCTCCACCCACAGCCCTGAGATGGGTGGCATTTTTGGTTCTCTTTCAGAGCAGGTGAGGAACTGGAGATGGAGTCATAAAGAATTCACCCAAGCTCACAGCACTAGGTGTGTTGTCGTCAGGAATGAAACCCAGGCAGTGGGCTCAGATTTCCCCCAATGATTTGCTTTTATTTGGTTTGGTTTGGTTTGGTTTTGAGTTTTTAACCCAGGGTTTCTCTGCGTTAGCGTTGGTTGTCCTGGACTAGCTTTGTGGGCCAGGCTGGCCTTGAACTCACAGCGAGTTCTGCCTCCCAAGTGCTGGGATTAAAGGTGTGTGCCACCATGCCTGGTTTTTATGTGCTTTGATGGTTTGTCTGCGTGTGTGTCTGTGTGAAGGTGTTGGGTCCCCTGGAACTAGAGTGCTGGGAATTGAACCTGGGTCCTCTGGAAAAGCAGCTAGAGCTCTTAACCCCTGAGTCATCGCTCCAGCACACAGACATACTTTTTTGTTTGTTTGGTTGGTTGGTTTTGGTTTGGTTTTTTGGTTTGTTTGTTTTCCAAACAGGGTTTTTCTCTGTAGGCCTGGCTGTCCTTGAACTCAGAGATCTGCCTGCCTCTGCCTCCCAAGTGCTGGGATTAAAGGTATACACCACCACCACCTAGCTAAAAATTTAGTTTTCAAGATTTATTTAAGTGTGTATGAGTGCTTTTGCCCATATAATGTGTCTGTGTACCATGTGTGTGCAATTCCCACAGGGATACAAAGATGGCATCGGAACTCCAGGAACTGGAGTTCCAGATGGTGGTGAGCTATTTCTGGATGCTGAAAATGTAACCTGGGTCCTCTGCAACGTTAACAATTGCTCTTAACTTCGAGCCCTCTCTTCTTCAGCCCCTCCAACTTGTTTCTTTAATGTGCATGTGGGTGCACATGTAGGTAAAAGCCAGAATTCAGCCTTCGTTGTCATTTCTCAGGAGCCATACACTTTGCCTGAGACAAAGTTTGTTAGCAGGACCTAAAATTTGCTGACTTGCTTAGCTGACCTGTCAGTGAGCACCAGGGATGACTTTGTCTCCTCCTCCCCAGCACTGGGATTACAAACCGGCACCACTGCACAGGGGGTTTTACATAGGCACCAGGGACAGAATTCAGGCCCTCACTCTGTGGCAAGCCATTTCCTCGGGCCTGGTTTCAAGTCTTTATGTAGAAAATGTAAAAATGGTTCTACCAACACTTCTGTTGCATGCCGCCTAGCTTTGTGCTGAGGAGAAGACACATGCCTGTTGGCTGCTGAGCAGAAGGCACGTGCATTCCCAATAGCCTTTCTGAGACGTTTCCCTTCAACACAAGCAAACCAGAATTTGAAAAACAAAACAAAACAACAACAACAAAAACAAAAACAAAAACAAAAACAAAAAACACAGAGCCTGCTAGACTTCAACAGGTTAGAGTTTGTGTCAACTTTTCTGCCTCTCAGAGCCACGTGACTATGCTCTTTGCACCTGCTAGGGCTGTGGGAGCGCTTGCCACCCAAGGAATGTGAAGTGATTCTCTGAGCATGCACATTCACAGGTGCCATTATGCACACTGCCTTTCCCTGTCAGCTGGCCTGTCCCCCAAGAAAGCAGAAGGGCAAAAGCCACTGAGAATGGTGGGGCCACAGGCTTTATGGAGCAGAATCCCGTGGTCACCTGTCTTTGATAGCGACATGAGTTTTAAAGAGTGTCCATGGTGTCATAGGGGAGGAGAATAACGGGAAAATGGGGGGGGGGGGAGGAATGGGAGGATACAAGGGATGGGATAAACATTGAGATATAACAAGAATAAATTAAAAAAAAAAAAAAAGAGTGTCCATGGTGTTGAGCTGCCATGAGTACTGAGCTTATTTGTTATAGCACACTGATTTCCAAAGGACAAAGCCCATGGCATTGCTACTCACGGTGATGTGAGCCTTCAAGGGGGCAAGATTCAGGCGACAGTGTGAAGGTGAGCAGGGGTGGACATACAGACCTTTGCCTAGTGCTTCCTTCTAATGCTTCAGGGAAAGCTGTTGGCTTCCATTTGAAGAATACATTCTGCAACCCAAGATGGTCTTCAGGCCACTGTGGTAGTGAGATTCTAAGTCTGCACCACCCACATCCTGCATCTCGTGCTTTACTTTTTCCCTAGCCCTATATCCAAGGTCTACACATCTGCTTCCTTATTTAGGGAATCAGATCTCCACCTTTTAAGGCTAAAGCTCCCAGCCTTCTATCTTCAGGAATCTCACGGGGGGCTAGTAAGGACAAATCTACCATGACAGCATGAACAGGAAGCATTGTGCTTAAGGAATCCGGCCACATGGCCTAGATCTGGGAAGTCAAAGGTGTAGGTAGGCTGGGCTCAGGCAAAGGGAACACAGAGTGCATAAGCTGGAGGTCACATGTGGACACAGAGGAGTTGTACATGGCCCAGTGGTCCTGAAGGGTAGCCCAGACTAGAAGAAATACTGTGGGGCAAGGCGGGGGCTGGCCATGACTGGCTTTACCCACAGGCTGTAAGTGTACACAAACTCCTAGAGGGCTTGAAAGTGGATTAGCAGTTGTGATCTGTCGCTCATGGTATTCACTTTAGTCATAGCTTGAAGGCTCTTCCAGGGTCTAGAGAGGATGAAGGCAGGGTGGTGAGGGGGCTTCTACGTTTAGTATGAACTGATGAGCTGATATAACCTTAGAAGGAAGCCCATAAGGAGTGCTAACTAGAGTTTAAACTTCAAAGAAATGCCTAAGAGGCAGCACGGGTAAAGAAAAAGAGACCAAATGGAGAGCCGACCACCTTGAACCCAAGACTTGCTTGCACCTTTGAGTGCTTTTGTGACCTTTGAGGCAGCCAGCCTCAGCAAAAGTTTCATGTCTCTGGAAAAGTGTGCTTGGGCCCAGGGAGGGACCCTGGCAACTGTTTTGTTCCATTTGCATCTTTGACACTTGCCTGCTGGGTGACAGAATGTATTACTTTACCTCTCTGAATCTTATGTCCTGCAACTAATGTCATTGCCCTGTTCAAGGATTTACTGTGTGAACTTGAAGGAAGAAAATAAGAATCCCCGTCCTGTGTCCTTAGAGTCCCATAAAAGAATCCAGGCAGAGGGGAAGCTGGTGGCAAAGGAATCACTATTATTATAGTTCTGTGTCTATAAAATAAAGGAGGTCTAGACACGTTTGCTTCTGAGGTCTGAGAATCTATAAATAATTCACCATTACCTCACAGCCTAAAAACCCAAGGGCCATGCTTTGGCAATAAATTGAACTCTACAATTCTCCTCCTCCAAAGGATGGCAGGCAATGCCAGGCAATGGAAGGAAAATTACCTTGCAGCCAGGTTTGTGATATTAACACGGCACCAATTTATCAGGACCCTGGCATGCATTCAACCACAGCGACTCTCAGGGGGGTGCCATAAGTACACACAGAAATAGAATACTCTGTAGGTGGTCCAGAGGACTCGCGTGTTGCCTAATAGAACCAGACACGCGTGCGGAGCTTGTAAAGGGTCAGCACTCACAAACACACCACCAGAGGGAGGAAACGTATATGAACACCCTTGCCAAGGCTCCCCACTGTAAGCACTACCCAAGCCTAACAGGGCCATCTCATGTCACCCAGCTCCCCACACCAAAGTGGTGTATAGTTGACACTCAGTACACCTCAGTGGCATCTCCCATAAGCAGAAGTGCTGTTTCTACACGTGTCTGGTTTTCTTCTTCTTTTTTAAAAACAGATGTATTTATTTATTATTATGTATACAGTGCTCTGCCTGCATGTACACCGGCAGGCCATTATAGATGGTTGTGAGCCACCATGTGGTTGCTGGGAATTGAACTCAGGACCTCTGGGAGAGCAGTCAGTGCTCTTAACCTCTGAGCCTTCTCTCAAGCCCCATGTCTGGTTTTCTTCATCCCTCCAAGTTTCCCCACCTCCCATCTGCCTGGGTCATCTGTCCTACCTCTCTGATGATAGAGTCCACTGCCTCCATCCTATTGAGCGAGGGCTCCTTCGAGCCATGATGACACTGTGCTCTTTTCCCCACAGCGGCAACAAAGGCATTTCCCCAGGGGAGCTTCGTGATGAAAGAAGGCTATGAATCAAAGATGAAGGCTTCCCAGACCTAGTAAGATGAGATGCCAGGGGGTGCAGCAGGGGAGGGAGTTGGTTCCCACCACTTAAAACACCCAAATCAAGAAGGCCCCATCTGTCTGCCAGTCAGTGGCCCTACCAGTTCTGATCAAAACCAAACCACACCCAGTAGAGGCTCAGTGCTCCCAATTTAAATAACACAGTAGCATCCTCAAGATAAATTAGAAGTGATAGCCCTGAGTTATAGATGTACAGTACACTGTAAACAAACAAACACGCAAACAAAAAAACAAGCAAGCAAGCAAAACAACAACGAAAACCAGAATGGAGATTTCCCAGTGCATGAAATGATGCTTATTATATAAATAGGACACTGGTGGAGGTTGGGGGCGGGGGGAATGTGCCACAAGAAATAGCCTATGTGCAGACATGTCAAAAAGCAGGTTTACATGAAGCCTTCACAGGGGCCTCTAGGAGGAGCCCAGGCTTTGGCTGTTAGGGCAACTGCTTCCTTTCCCCTTCAGTACCATGGAGTTACGACCCTGGCCTGGTCTATCGACAAATAAGAGACATGGTCCCAACTCACGAAAGCGATTCATGCCAGAGGTTCTTTTGTTATATCTCTGGCTCTTCTCCTAAGCCTGTTGCTTTTTACAACTGCCAAACAAGACAAGGTGAGAGCAAGGCTGAGGGCAGAAAGTGGAGCAATGGGGAGGAGAGTCTTGGGTTTGGAGATGCCCATCCCAGCACAGCGAGGCTGGCTGGACTGTGTCTCACAAATACAGACATCCACAGCTAACTGAGAAAGACACATTTGAGAAGAGGCAGGAGGTAGTCAAGGAGAAAGCATGGGCTATCTGAAAAAGAGCGGTCCAGCCAAAGAGAGCAGAAGGTGCCAAGGCCCCGTGGTTCCGGGGGGGGGGGGGGAGGGTCTACAAGGCAGCACCAAGGCTCAAGTGGATGGAAGATCCGTAACAGCCATGCTCCTTGTGTGAGAACAGTGCTAAGCAGAAACCAGGCTCCCCACTGTGCAGTCGTAGAGGACTGTGTGGTCTTCTAAGTGTGATGTGCAGAGGACTGTGTGGTTTTCTAAGTGTGATGTGCAGGTTGCTGGATGTCAATGCACCTGAATTCATCAAATATCCCTTTGGTCTTTGACTAGAGGGGAAGCTGTTGGGACCAGGATGAAAATAGGGGAACCTAGTTAGAAAATAGCTCCATGGGCCAGCCTCCAGACAGAACTGGGGGAGAAGCTATTACCAGCCATCGTGATCACCAATTCCTACCTCATCGAAGTCCCCCCTCCCCCCACCTCACACAAAGTCTATCTTGTGTCAGAAAGCTCTCCTGGGCCTGTGGGCACCTTCAAGGCTGGAGCCTCAAGAGGGCCATACACACCTGCTCTGGGCTCATCTACCGGCTTGAAGTGACTACTCTGTGGACACACAAAGCCACATGGGCACTCTCTGCAGAGCGACTCTGGGACAGGACACAGTCAGATTCTGGAAACCCCTGAGAGCATGGCGAATAGGTTCACTTAGGATGGTGGCATTAAGGGGAGATTTAGGAAGATGCTCATCCATGGCACCAGGACATATTGGCCTCACCCCCCCCCACACACACACACATGCTTCAGTTTCTTCTACCAAAGGAGAGCTGAGGCTCCTGGCAGAATGGTCATAAGATGGAGTGTGTCACAGTTCCTCATATTGGCCAGAACAACCAGAGCCCAAGGTGGTGTGTGTGTGTATGTGTGTGTGTGTGTGTGTGTGTGTGTGTGTGTGTGTGTGTGTGTGTGTGTGTGTGTTTACTATTATTGTCTGCATTCCAGGCTTCTAAATATCAGAAGTAAACTGAAACAATGAGCCTCCTAAGGTTGGGCCTGGATAACAGTCAGGGCAGGGTCAATTAGTGTGTGGCTTGGTCAAGCATCGAGACACTGCCTCCTTCTTGGTAAGTAGCTGAAGCACAGATTCCTTCTGAGCCTTGTCACCAGGACTCCGAGTGCCTGACCCATCACTGAAGCTGGTGACAGGGGATTAGGAGTCAATGCGAGGTTTGAGTCACTGTGCCCCCCAAGTGATGGACAACCACAACTTTTCTCTCACAGCACCCCCTGGTGGCAGCCTCTGTCATTTGCTCTGGACATCTTCCCTGGACTGCCTTTCCCTTCACAAGGTCCCTGTGTCTCAACCCCCTGCCATGCTCCCATCTGCACAAGAGCCCCTCCCTTGGAGAATCTGCTCTGTCCCCAGCCCCTTTGGTGGCCCACTTCCCCCAGTCCTACCCCTACCACAGAGCAAAAAGGATGCAGGGGCCGTGGGATGCTGAACACGGCCTCTCCAATGTCTTTCTATCTCCCAGCTAGTTCAGGTGAGGTTTCACCCTGTTCCACTAAAGCCATTCCATGGAGGAGCTGGAATCCTTGCTACAAGCCTGCTTGCTCCAGCTCCAGGAAGGTCTGACCTGGAGGTGCTTCCTGGGTGAACTTGGCCCTCAGCCTGACTGCCCCTTTTGGGGCTCACAGCCTGGTCACTGTATACCTGCCACAGATGGCCCAGATCTCTGCTCTATTCCTTCATGTACATCTCTTTAACCACACCCTAACCATGACCCTAGTCTCCTTGGAATTCCCTAAGTAGACTAGACCCTTCCACGGTCCTAAGCTCACGGCTCCACTTATGCCACCTCTTCTTACCAAGAAATGTCTTGGGTGTGGGTTGCTGCTGGGGGTATCAGGGAACCTCCTAAACATGGCAGTGAGTCCTATTCATCTTTTTACCCCGGTACTTCGCCACACAGTGATGCCAAATGAATGTCCCACAAAGCAACATGAAGTGTTTTTAAAACTACATCAGGCCTTTGGTCAAAAGAGAAGAATGAGTGACACAAACCAAGAAGCTTCCTGGGGATATTTCAGGGATGCTGCTTTGCCTAAAAATGAAGTCAGCATTCAGATCTCTGTTGGACCATGTTTTTACATGTACTCCTTCCATTGGAAGCCTAGGGGTAAGGAAGGGCAAGGCTGCAGCATCCGCCAAGTGTGCCCTGGAGCAACTGTATGCAGAGAACGGCCACTCCTGCATTATGGACACTCTCTCTGTCTCTGTGTTTGCCCTGTTTCTCAGCTGGCCATGCCAAGTGTCCTCATGCTTTAAGAAACTGGCAGTGGTGGTCAATAACAGGAGTTCAAAAGGTCATGGGGTGGATTCAGACAGGCCTGGGTCTGGATCTCAGCCCCGCCTTCTCCTAGCTAACCTCCACCAAGTTGTTGTTTTATTGTGCTGAGATAAAGGTAAGTAACACCAGCAGATTGAATTCTGTCCCTCCACTACCAAATCCCCATTTTGGAGTCTTAACCCCTTGGGTCCCCCTCCTGAACTGGCTTTATCTCCCCAGTGCCCAGAGACCAAGGTCAGGCTCCTCAACTGCAGATCTGAGCTCTATTTCTTTTCCGTTCTGACTTTTCTCTTTGAAGCTATTTTCTGTCCCTGGGACTGAGCCTAGAGCCTCAGCTGTGTTAGGCAGGGGCTCAGCCCCAGCCTCCTCTGTGTTCCACCTCTTCTCCCATTCCATCTCCTCATTCCCCTTGGAGCCTGGCAAGTCACGCAAGTTATCAGCACAGCACCATCTCTTTGTAGCCTGGCCTGGTGTGCTTTGATTCCCCTACCTCTGCTTCTGCCACTGCGGGAAATACTTGCAGCCATGCGGGGCTGCGCTCAAGGGCCACCTCCTCCAGGTAGCCTTCCTGAGCTCGAGCCTCCAGCACGCGATGGGCAGCCACTTTGGTACATACTTGTTGAATGGGTGACTAAACTGCTCTTTCCTGTGGTTCACGGGTCAGTGACATCACGCTATTCCAGGCTCAGGTCTCACATGGATCTCTGCTCCACCTTCTTGGATGAATGCCCTGATGAACTTTCCAAATGAAGCCAAGAGTCCAAATTCTCAGGTTTTTTCTTTTCTTTCTTTCTTTCTTTCTTTTTTTTTTTTTTTTTTTTTTTTTTTTTTTTTTTTTTTTTTGGTTTTTCGAGACAGGGTCTCTCTGTGTAGCCTTGGCCATCCTGGACTCACTTTGTAGACCAGGCTGGCCTCGAACTCACAGCGATCCACCTGCCTCTGCCTCCCGAGTGCTGGGATTAAAGGCGTGAGCCACCACGCCCGGCTCTTTCTTTCTTTCTTAACTTTCAGAAATCCAGATAAGTCAGATTCTCATGTTGAAATGACAAAATCAAAGACCCAGGCAGCTGCAGACATCTGGAGGAGCCACCTGATGTCATTTTTCCCAGCAGCCTTTAGCATCAGAACCCATTTTTTGAAGTAACTTAGACAACAGCCCAAATGTCAGAATTACCACAATTTTCACAACCCATATCTGCCTTGTCACTCATGGAACCTGCATCCCTGTGGCCCGTGTACCCTCTTGGAGACCCACCAACCTTGGCTCCACTGTATTTGACCCAGGAGAATGCTGGCATTCAAACAAAACAAAGCCCCAAAAGGTCCTGGAGACAGCAGCCTGGCTTCTGTCTGCCTCAGGCTGCCCCCCCCCCCCCAACATGCCCTGTGTTCCAACCACCTGGAGCTTGGAGCCTTTCCCCAGCTTTCTCTGAATTGGAAGCCTTTCAGCCCCACCCTACTAGCCTGGGCTCAGCATTGGCTTCCGATCCTCCCCTTGCCATCTCCATCCTGCCAGGAATCTGCAGCAGAAAACCTGCCCTCTGGGAGACCTCCGCCTCCGACCAGCAGAGAGCCTGGAATTGATCTCAGACTGAAACAGGAGCCAAGAGTGAGTCATGACAGGTGGCTCTGAGTGTGGTTAACTCCTTGCACTGGCATTCGATTCCTCAAGCCCTTTGGACCTCTGCAGCCCCTGCTGTGCCCAATGATCAGCGATCTGATTCTCCACATCCACCCGCACACACCCTCTTCTACTGTCACCCTGTTTTTGCTAATCACCCTTCGTCTTTAGCTTTGTATCCACCCTGCTTTCCCCAACAGGTCTCTGCGTGGGCGCAGCGCCCTCTGGCGGACGGACAGCGCGGACACTCACCGGCGTAGGCGCGTTCACCACCGAGAGGTTGTACCCGTAGAGGAAGGAGGATCCGAAGGCTCCCACGAGAGCGGCCACGAGGAGTGAGCAGGACCAGTTCTGGGAAGGGAGAGGAAAGCGTCAGAGTAGATACTCCCTTAGCCAGAAGGCAGTCCAGAGGAAATTCAGGCGGGAAAAGAGCCAAGGAGGCGGGTGTAGCAAGCAGAGTTCCCGCCTCGAGCTCCCAATGGCAGGATTGCCTAAGGGTCTCCGAATCCTCCTAAGCAGTCCTCAATTGGATGTGGTCGCTGTCTGACCCAGGAGGAGGAAAAAGGAAAGTTGTCAGCGCTACCACCAGGCATTGCTCTAAACGCTTTCTATCTATTGTTCTTCTGTGAATCTCTGGTCACTCCGGCTCCATCCAGTGTCACGGTGGAAGGGAGTGGGGCAGGGCGGGGGAGGGGCAGAGCTGTCCCTGGTGCTGCCTGGGGAGGAGCCCTGAGCCTGCTCCCCATTATAGGACAAGGCTCCCTTCCAACACAGCTGACTCTTCATCTGGGTCTGAGAGGGGCGATAGCCACACAAATGCACGCCCACGTGCGTGTGCATCTACACATATGCACAGTACCAAGCCAAAGCATCAGCCTGCAGCCTGGTCAGCACATCTAAGAATAGGGACCTGCAGATAGAGATGCAGGACTTATGCTGAAAATATAGCATCTGCACCCAGGTACTCCTGTCCCAGCCTCATCCAAGATGACCATAACCAGGACCTGGCCATGCTCACAAACACCTGGGACCTAGGTGAAGGAAGGCTAGGCAGCTGGCACCAAGTAGGGACTGGAGAGCTGCTGCAGGCCTGTGGTTTGGTAGAGGGAACCAGGGATTCTTACAGCCACCGCTTAACATATTTGTGCACACAGGCTTAGGTTTTGTAGGGGTTTGGTCCTGTCCCCCCAGGGGGATGCACCAAGACAACGTCCAGTTTAAGGAGCAAGGTCAGGCGCACATATAGTTTGGAACATGGCACTGGCCCCTACCAGCCCGTGCTCTGCCCTGAGTCCCTTCATGCTATGTCACAACGCCATAAAGTTGTGGGCCATCTGAGCATAGACTGGAGGGTTCTGGGATTCAACTTGCCCATCTGTAAAATGGGCTTTTAAAACAATACGGGTGCTAAGAAACTGGCTGCTAGGTATGGCCAGTTCCTCCTCCTCCTCCTCCTCCTCCTCCTCCTCCTCCTCCTCCTCCTCCTCCTCCTCCTCCTCTACCACCACCACCACCACCACTACCTCCCCCCCAAAAAAAAAGAAAAGAAAAAGAAAACCTCTTCTACTTCCTCTCTTTACTTCCCTCCTGTCCAGCCTCTGCCAAAATAGACAAGCTTAGACCTCCCCACCTTGTCCACCCGAAGTCCTCAGAGGGTCTCTCATGGCCAAAGCCCTACCTCTGAGAAGCATCCTGCAAGCCACATGCCTTGCCTCAGCTCTCATTTTTATCTCTTTGGATTCTAACACTGTAGCATCTACTGTGTAAACTTTGACCGATAACACGGCCACTCCTTGGCCAGCTGCCTCATCTTTAAGACGACGATGATAACAGAATCCACATCATAAAGGGTTTGCATAAGAAGAGAAGAGCCTAGTATTGGCACATGCAAGCCTGTGTCAGGCTCCAGGGGTGGGGTGGGGCTTGTCCCGAGGGCTGGGGCTACACTGTTCATCTCCTGTGTCTGGCACTAAGGCTGCTGACACAGGTGCTGGTGACATGGTAGAAGAGAGAGGTGTGGGTCCTCACTCCAGGAATGGGCACTGCCAAGTGAAATGGCCTAGGGTAGTGTTGTACAGCAGGAGGAGTCTGCATTGAATTGGATATAACGCGTCCGTCTCTTAAGAACTACTCAGACTCCATCACTGTTAAGTCCCTTCTAGGTCTGAGCTCTGAGACCATTTGCTCTGCACTGCTTGGCATCACTTATCTTTTTGTAAAAAAAAGATTTATTTATTTTATTTATTGCATATGAGTGCTTTATCTGCAGAAGAGGGTATCAGATCACATTCTAGATGGCTGTGAGCCACCATGTGGTTGCTGGAAATTGAACTCAGGACCTCTGGAAGAGCAGGCGGCGCTCTTAACCACTGAGCCATCTCTCCAGCCCCTGGTATCATTTATACTAAGCATCTTTTCTGGTCCCTGCACTTCCCACCCCCACCCCCACCCCACCCCACCCCACCCACCCCATCCCGCGGCTCTCAATTCTCGTTCTTAAGGGAGGACTGCTCCCATCAGATCTGGAGGGGTCCTGCTAGGCCAGGGAGAATGGCAGGTGGAAGCCATCTCCTGCCCTCTTCTGGGGGTTCCTGCTTCTCTGTGTCCTACTGGTTCACTGTTCTTTCATAGCCTGCCCCCCCCCCCACTTCTTCCCACTGGTTTTACACACACACACACACACACACACACACACACACACACACACACTTCTTCCCACTGGTTATGCACACACACACACACACACTTCTTCCCACTGGTTACACACACACACACACACACACACACTTCTTCCCACTGGTTACACACACACACACACACACACACACACTTCTTCCCACTGGTTACACACACACACACACTTCTTCCCACTGGTTACACACACACACACACACACACACACACTTCTTCCCACTGGGTACACACACACACACACACACACACACACACACACACACACACACACTTCTTCCCACTGGTTACACACACACACACACACACTTCCTCCCACTGATCCCAGGGAAGAAGTCTCTATGACCAAGCGTATCACGGTTTGTGCCTGCCCTGGGAAAGGAAGGACTACCAGCCCTGAGCAAGCAAACATGTGGCAGCTGCCTCAGTGCACTGACAGGCTGCCACCACCGGGAGTGACAGAGAGTGGAGGCACCAAGAGCAACAGGAGGGAGTACAGAATTCAAACTCCAGCATTCAAATTCCTGCTCCCGGGTGTTATGATGCACAGCTGCCAGAGAAAGGCGGGTGGGGGGCGCGGCGGAGCCCTGTCCCAAAGCAGCCACCCAGGCCCGCACTCCCCACAGCACAGAAGCTGCTGTTTACCTTCTTGCTCCTTTCCCCAGGGCAGCTGGTATCATGTATCAGGGAAGCTAAGACAAACTCCCTGGCATCCATGCTTTTTTCTTCCTGGCTCCCGGACCCTGGACTTGCTGGGGCATCTCCGCAATGAGGAGGCAGAGTCCACAGGAAGGAGGGCAGAGCAGGAAGTATGGCTATGTGGCCTGTGCTCGTGCCTGAACAGGAAGCGAACAGCGTTGCTCCACTGCTCCTAAGCAACCAGAGACTCAAAAAAGACAGCTGCTCTCCCCCAGAGCCACACCCAAGTTATGTCTTTTTGGTTTTGGTTTTGGTTTTGGTGGTGTTTTCTTTTCCG
The DNA here is from genome assembly GCF_903995435.1 of Acomys russatus. Lineage (NCBI taxonomy): Eukaryota > Metazoa > Chordata > Mammalia > Rodentia > Muridae > Acomys > Acomys russatus. The sequence continues at coordinate 29,943,425 of NC_067158.1, forward strand.
CTTATGAGACTCTCTCAAACAAAGCCAAAGCTCTGCATAGGGCAGCTGGCAGAGAAATTTCCTAAGAATTAAGGCCAAAGGTCACTGGCTCTGCTTTAGAATCTGGGTGGGTTCCAGTGCTGACTCTCCCACTTAACTGTGTGTCTGACAGGCAAGTCTTGACACTTCTCTGAGTTTCCACTCTGCCAGGGCAAAATGAAATATTGATCTTTCTCCAATTGTCCTGCAGAATCAGCTCTGCCGCTCAAATAGCAAACAGCCAGCCAGAGCTGTCTGTCTGTGGACCTCTCTGCAGGCCGCAAGTAGCTCAATAAAAGCATAAGGAGATAACGGCCTCACGCACAGCAGGATAGCATGAGAATTAACTCACTCTGTGACCAGTTTGCTCCAGTGTTGGTCAGAGAAGGACAGGCTGCGTGAACTATGTGCTCTGAAAGGCTGGGAAGGGGCAGGGGCAGAGGCAGGCTTGGTCAATGCAGAAAGCCTAGAAGGTGGGGGCAGGGTTCAAGCCCCCACAGGAGACTCTGAGAAGCTATGTTTAGTGGAAAGGACACATGGAAATACAGAATGTGAGCTGATTGTCACGAGCACCTGAAGGCACCCGGACCCAGCTGCACAGAACGGGAGGAGACAATGCTGTCTAGTGTAAGCAAGAGCCACAAGAATCTGGAACTGCCAGCCCCAGTCCTCAGCCAGGGACACCTCCCACAGGCTTCGATAGCTGATGCAGGTGACAGGCAAAAAGATGGCATGGCTGAGATCTCAGTTGCAGGGGGGTCAGCAAAAAGAAAAAAGAGTCGGGGATGGCCACACTCCTCCTACACGCCAAGGACTTCACAGGCATAGTCTCATTTTTTTCCCTCATCCACCACCCAGCTTCACTGGGTGTACTGTTTTTTTGTTTGTTTGTTTGTTTGTTTTGTTTTTGTTTTTTTCACTGCAACATCAGGTCTCATCAGCTACTAAAAGCTCGCTGAAATTGCATTGGGTGACCCCTAAACAACTTCAAACTTCCCCAGTTCCCACTGGACTGTAAGCTCAAGGGCACCAGGATCTGACGGTTGGTCAACACGCACTTGCAAGCACAGCGGGGCACTGGATCAGGGAGGGTGCCAAGACCCTGGATCACCTTGAGCACTGAGTTGGGGAACTAACTGGCTTTCTACCCCACCCTCATCTTGCTTATTATTGAGGACAGACTGCTTGAATGTCAGATGTCCCTCTTCAAGTGGGCTATCCCAAATATCTAACCTTAGGGGGCTGCCAGGGTGACCAAGAGATTCTCTCTGTATGCCACATTCTCTCTCTCTCTCTCTCTCTCTCTCTCTCTCACACACACACACACACACACACACACACACACACACACACACACACACACACACACGATAGTTGACAGTTACTATGGTAACAACAGAAAAGGACCATAGGAGAAGAAAAAGGAGATAGCTCAAATCTTGGACACCTCCATCTACTCTGAGAAAACATACACTATCCCTTGACTTGCTAGTTTCTTTACTTCTATTCTTTGCCAAGAACAGATTGACCAAGAGAACTGAATGATGGAATAGGTGTCCATGCAAAGGTAGCAGCGGGGTTAATTTGGTTGTAAGCTCTTGGGTGTGGTTCAGAGAGGTGCAAGGAGTCCTAAGCAGGGAATTGGGGAGGAGGGAGGATCTTCACAGCTAAGTGTTAAGTTTGAGCCAATCAACTTTGGTGCTCCCACCATTGTACAGGGATCTTATGGTGGGGTCAGGGGATAGGTCTTTGCTAGGCTCCCTGGGGCCTCCAGACTTCAGGTTATGATTAATTCCAGATGTGGGACCACTTGCTATCTCTCTGGCTCCTGCAGCAGGTCTCTGAGTTGATTCTGGGCTCTCTGATGCTAGAAAGATGCAAGCAGCCTGTCAAGGATTGTAAGGCAACCTCTAGGTTTCTAGACTCCTCAGAAAAATGACAGAGTCCTAAGTTTCAAACCTGTGGCAAGCAATGCCTATTTAACTATCAAAGCAGACCTATCCTCCAGATTCTCCCAGCATCCCTCAGTTCCTACCAGTTACAGGGTATGGCTGGCATAGCTCTACTTGAACTCTCTACCCTGAACTCTCCAGCCCAGGGGCTGGGCTGCCCTTACCGCAGAGGTCTTTCTAATATAATGCAGACATTTTGGTTACCCCCACCTCTCCCTTTGCCCCTTCTTTTGGCCTACTGGCTGCTGTATTTGGCTCCCCTCTTTCCCTTCCCCCCTTCTTTTCCCTACATGGCTCAGGATCATGACCACTCTAGGCTCTCCCAGATGTGTCTGCCTCCGGCTATACTTTGCCACATCATATCTATAATAAACTTTCTCCTCCATCACACCTAGGAGCAGTCATGTTCCTTTTCCTTCTCTTTTTCCATTCCTTCTCTTTTTTCCATTCACTTGGGAACAAAGAGACTTTAGACATCAAAGGACTAAGGCACTTCCTCACCCAGTGAGTTATCTGAGGTAACTTTTCCCTACAGTGACACCCCCTATCTGCTAGGTTCCTCACTTCCCTAAGTGTAAGAATATTCCCAATATTTCCCCTTCCCAAATGTTTTAAAGCAGCACCCACACAACACATCTTCCATAGTGCCTAATATTTCCCCTCTTCTGGACCCTTGCCTTGTCCTGTCCTCTCTGGCATTAAATAAATCTTGTTGCCGGAAGGAATGATCTTGGTCAGTGTCTTCTATCCTACTGGGGACCTTCTGCTGAAGACTTCCTAGAGGTGAAAACAGGTATAGCAGACAAGGGTTTCAATTCACGGCTATTGAAATTGCGTGTGTGCATGTGTGCATGCGTGCATGCATGCACATGTGCATGTGTGTTTGCATGTGCATATGTGTGTGCATGCATGTTTGAGAGCATGTGCAAGCACTTGCAGGAGGAGGGGCATACACATAGTGTGGAGTCCAAAGGTTGATGCCAGATGTCTTCTTCTTATTTCTTGAGACAGGATCTCTCATTGAACGTGGAGCTCCCCCATTCATCTAAGCTGGCTGGCTAGTGGGTTTCAGGGATCCATCAGTTTCCATCCCTGCCTCAGCACTAGAGTTACAGATGTGTGTGCATCACACATCTGGCTTCTACTTGGGTTCTAGACAGCAAGTACTGTACCAACTGAGCCGTCTCCTCAGCTCCTCAATACACCCTTGATTTAAGAACAATGACAATCATTGTCATTAATGTGCTTCCCCCTTTGTCCTTTGGAATGGGGACCCTTACAATAAATCCAGGAAACCACAGCATAGCGGGACTCTGATGACTGTGTCCCTGCAGAACCCATGCCATACTTAACACAGTCCACAGCTTCCCACGCTGCTGTACTCTCAGCTCTCTTCCTGCTCTTGTCATCCCAGCCCCACTCCCCCTGGAAGAGGAAGTCTGAATGGCTTGGGTACCAGAATGCACAGAAAAGGGAAGCCAAGAAAGCAGGACTGACCACCTGCTTCCTCACCCCCCTTCTCACCCTCTCCTCATCCCTCCTCCTCACCCCTCCTTCTCACCCTCTGGCTCTCTTTGTTTTCTGCTGGGTCCTTCTCACTGAGCTTCATGGTTTTTCAGGTCTTGAGCTTCCTGTTATTCCTAAGAACAAATGAAAGGGTGCCATTAGCCACCTGCCGCCAAAGGTGGGTAAGTCAAAGGGGCCCAGTGATGCAGGCCTGTTACTAGGGAAACTAAGGTAGGAGATCACAAGTTCAAGGTTCACCTGGTCTGCACAGTGAGTCAAGGTCAGTCTGGCTTGGTGAGAACTTGTCTCAAAATGAAAGGTTTTTTAAAGGGGCTGGATATGTAGCTCAGTGATAGGATACTTGTGTAGCATACATGAGGTCCTGGGTTCAAGCCACAGTACCCACAAAAAAGAGGAAAGCACGGGCGATATGCTAAAAGATGCTCTTAGGCCAGGACACTGGGATGAGACACTGCAGAGTCCTCACTTGACACCAGATCCCTGGGAGACCCGGTCACCTCTGGCATGAGACAGGGCAGTGGCTGTGTTTCCCACACCTGCCCCGTTGCCTAGCTGTTCCCTGCAAGGAGCCTCACTCAGAAGGTCACACTCATCCAGGCACACGCTGGAAACACAAGACTGTCTGTCTCCAGAGGGGAAAACAAAGCCAGTGAAAATTGAGACAAAGTGCAAGTCTCACCTTCCAGGTTGAAAACAGTCACCAAAAACAACAACCCAAATCTCCCGGTGGCAGAAATGGGAAACCTTGCCAGTTTTCTAGAGTTCTGAAATGTTTTAGAGCTTCAGAAGGATTTGTATGCTTTCACTAAGTCATTTGTAAAAATGTATCCTGCGACAGGAGAAAAAAAAAAAAAAAAAACTGAGCACAAAGGTTTCAATCCAAGATACCCACTGCAACATTTTCTACACTGTAAAATGGTATTTACATAGTAACTGTGTGGTGTCTTGACCTTGAGTGGCTTTGTTTTCATTGCCAGTTAAAGTAGCAAGGGAACCTCAGACAAAGCAGTCAGAATCATCCCATGAAAAAAAGGAGAGATGGCTCAGTGGTTAAGAGTGCTGCCTGCTCTTCCAAAGGGCCTTAGTTCAAGACCCAGCAACCACATGGTGGTTCACAACCATCTGTAATGTGATCTGATGCCCTCTTCTGGCCTGCAGGTGTACACACAGGCAGAGCACTGTATACGTAATACATAAATAAATCTTAAAAAAGAAAAAGAAAAAAAGCTTTTACTAGAGGCAAGGAAACACACACACACACACACATACACATGAGAGAGAGAGAGAGAGAGAGAGAGAGAGAGAGAGAGAGAGAGAGAGAGAGAGAGAGAGAGAGAGAGAGAGAGAGAGGCTCAGAAAGTCTCTGATTTTGCAAATCAGAGGGGGAATTCAGGAAGCCAAAACCTAGTTTCTCCTTGAGTGCTGGCACTTTCAGGATCTTCAAGGGTCTTCCTCCCCTAATTAAGGAGAGGAAGTTACTCTAAACAAAGAGAAAGCTGACAGGCCCAAACTTTGGAGTGAGCATGTTCTGAGCCTCCTTGAAGCCATCAGAGCAGTCCACAGGCGGGGATTCCTGCTTACCAGAGGAAAAGTCCACCAGCGGTTCTCAATCTGTGGGTCTTAACCCCTTTGAGGTTGAATGACCCTTTCACAGGGGTCACCTAAGATACATTACAATTTTTTATTTTTATTTATTTATTTATTTATTTTTCTGAGACGGGGTTTCTTCATGTACCCTTGGCTGTCCTAGACTCACTTTGTAGACCAGGTTGGCCTCGAACTTACAGCAATCCACCTGCCTCTGCCCCCCAAGTGCTGGAATTAAAGGTGTGAACCACCATGCCCGGCTACATTTTTCTTTAAAAAAAAAAAAAAAAAATCTGCTTGTTGCCCCTGTCTATCTACTGGGGATCTGTCTAACTGCTAGTCCTGAAGCAGGAAATTTATGTATATCACAGCTCATCCACAGTGGTGTGTGTGTGTGTGTGTTGTGTGTTCTCTGTGTATATTATATAGTGCGCGTATTATGTGTTGTGTGCAGTGTGTGTGGGTGTGTGTGTGTGCGTGTGTGCACACCAAGGCTAGAGTTCCAAGTCAGATGTCACTCAATTACTGCCCATCTTACTGTCTGAGATAAGATCTCTCACTCAATCTGAAGCTCACAGGTGTTGTTTTTAACAAAATCTCAACCATTCAATTTTACCAATAAAGACTCGGCAGCCAGGTGCTGGGTGAAAGCCTGCTAACTCAGAGAGACAGAGAAAGCCCTCAACTGTCCATTCTCCTCAGCCAACGTCTCAGAAGAAAAAACAAGCCTCCTTCTCCAAACTGAATGTTCCTCCCTTCTACTTCCTGTGGGTCTTTCTATCCATCCTCCTCACTTCCTCTTACTCTCTATGGTTTTCCCCCTACATTTACTTCCTTTCAACTAGTTGCTTGCTCCACCTCTTGACCTATGATTGACTTGATTTAATTCTGTCTTGGATTAAAAATGTGTGCTAGGGTTGAGCCACACTACAACTAGAAATTGTTTTGTTTTGTTTTTTTTCCTAGCAAACAGCACAATCCCGGGGGGTCCCAGCTTGATCAAATATCCTTCAACACACAGAGTTGACCTCTGTGGCTGACCAACAGGCTTCAGGGATCCTCCTGTCTCTGCCTCCTCTCTGCTCAGGTTACTGATGCTAATGCAATGCCCAGTGGTGCTGAGGATCCCAACTCAGGTTTTCATGCTTTCGCATCAAGCGCTCTACTGACTGAGCATCTCCCTGGCTCATGGAAACGCTAGCAGTCCTTTAAAGATGTTATCTTTGGGCGGAGCAATGGCTCAGTGGGTAAAAGTATGTACTACTCCTGTAAAGGACTCAAGTTCAGTTCCTAGCATTCATACGAGACAGTTCCCACTGCCAGTTATCTATAGCTCTAAGATAGCCTCAGGCACCTGCACTCACAGGCACATGTTCACACGCACATACACATATACATAATGTAATATAAAAATAAATCTTGTTTAAACGCCTGCTATCTAAGAACATGTGGTGACAGGAAGAACTACTCAGAGTAAATTTATGTTTGACAAGTGGAGGAAAATACACACGTGACTATGATTTGTTTGACATTAAACACAGATGTGCTTGTGGTTAATATTGTATGTTAAACATTGCAAGTACTTCAACTAGGTCTGTGTCCTCTTACTCAAACTCAAGTGCTAAATCTGTGTGTTGAGCCCTCGCTAAGCAAACACTAAGTTCCAGGATCCCAGTTATGGGCATTCCAGTCTTGAGCCAGGCAGCCTTCTCTCAGCTCTCACAGAGCTGGCATTTGGGGAGAAGAGATGGTTTCAGGAGAGCACTCAGACTGATCGCAGGTACTGAGGTGAGGGGCTGGCCAGGCACAGGGCAGACACAGAGAGACTGGGCTGAGAAGGGGAAAACACAGGCAGGACTGCGGGGCTGGGAAGGGACAGTGGAAAGGAGGCTGCAGGCATGAGCATAGACAGTGGAAGTGGGCGTGGGAGGATGAGGATGGAATTTTCACAGATGGGGTGTCAGAAACAGCTAAACCTAAGTGGCGGTCACCCTTAGCCACAATACTATGGCAATTCTGATCTTTTTTGGGGTTTTGTTTTCCCATAGTTTTACAATTTTTCTGTACTAAAAAAAAAAAAAAAAAAAAAAAAAAAGCTAACCTAATTACACATTTTAATTGTTTTAAATTTTTACTTAAATACACATTATAAAAAAAAAAGTTCTGAAGTTTTTGAGTAGCCAAGCCTGCTTGTGGCACTTCCTAAGGGAAAAGGCACCACCCTTAAAACTGCAGGGTCCTCACGGGATGCTGCAGCCTAAGCTGGATTCATCCCCCGCTCCCTACCTCCCTGACTTACCACAGATGCCTTAGTCAGTTGTCAGTAGGACATTGGAGGCCCTGCATTGATGGTGGACCTAGTACCACATCCCACCTTTGACCCATTTTTCCCAAAACATGTGTAAGCCTCTCTGCAGCTGCCTAGGCTACCCTTGGCCTACAGGAGAGGAGGAAATGCTTTTGCTGCCTCCTCCTGGAAACCTGACCTGTGTCTGCCCCAGAGCACAATCTTATCATCCCTGGAGAAGCCAGGACATGGGGACAGTGTTATGAGTGTCTGTCTGTTTCAGGGTGTGCGTGTGTGCATGCGTGTGTGCGTGCGTGCACCTGTCTGTCTGCCTCTGTAAGTATGGATGTCTTCTCATCAGTGATGCTCGCCTATGTGTGATGGCCCATTCTATGTATCAGCACGGCTAGTCTACCGTGCCACTGGTTGGACATGTGAGGAACAACCAAGATGTTTCTGGAAAAGTGTTTTTCCATTTAATCAGCATTTGCAATCCACTGACGTAAGTGAAGCAGACGGCCCTCTAGGATGCAGGTGCCCTCCCCCCAGTCACTTCACAACCCGGAGAGAAAAACATGTGAGCCCTGAAGAGGAAGGGGGTCCACCTCAGGCCTACAACATAGGAGTTCTGCCGAGTTTCCAGTCTTGGAACATGACTGCAGTCAGCATTGCTGGAGTATATTTGTAGCTTGTCGTGTGAATTTGTGGCTTGTCAGTCCCCAAGACTGCATGAAACAGAGTTCCTTAAAAGACTGTGCCAGACTGAGCAGAGCTGGGAGGTGGGGTGGAGAGAGTGTCCTGCTGGCTCTGTTTTCTGATTCTCCCTAGGCTGGAAAAGAAACATAGTCTTTTAATGTGATCTACTTAAAAAGAGAATGCACAGGGAGGATTCCCGAGGAAGCCGGCCTGGAAAGAGAACACAGGGATTGATTGAACAGGGAAAGAAGCGGGGATATGGAAGACAAGGCCACTGAGGGCTGGGGTGACCAGTCAAGAGGATGGCTGTATCAAGAGAGGGGTGTCGTCATACCAAGGGTGTTCTGAGCACGCCGGCAGGGGAGGGACAGAGCTGAAAGAGAAGCCTGTGTGAAGACTGGCTTCTTAGGGCATCAGCAGTGAGGGGTGCCGTGAAGCCTCGGGTGGAAGGGTGTGCCATCAAGGGTGGACCACAATAAAACTTGGGCAAGGGGGAAGATGGGTGACTGCTGTGAATGGCTTTTCTGTTCCCGGGCCACCTACCCCCCAAAGGCACCTGCCCTGTAGCGCCTCTACATGCTGTCTACCTGTCCCACTCTGTCTGAACTGCATCATCCAGTGATGTCCACAAGAACTGTGAGGCAAACAGTCAACCAAGGGGAAGGCAGGACCTGGTGTGGGCGTGCGTCATGAATGCTGTCTGAAGAGCAGCCTGACGTCGTCAGTGCTGCCAGGGCCCGTGAGATAGTGTTGAGAGTTCAGCATCGGAGAAGGAAGATGGTTCACAGAGAGTTCATGGTGTCCACTATGGGATTATATTTGGAAATGGATTAGAGAAAATGTGGCCTCAGCTGTGCTCAGAGTTTTTGTTAAGAGATGCACTATGTACCCACCACAAGGGTCATCTAGAAGTCAAGGTCGGGGTGTACAGGCAGCAGGCATGATCATGGAAGAAAGAGTAAGGACAGATGTGGGTGGAAGCAGAGAAATTGCCAAGCTCGTGTGACAGGATTATGACAAGGGGCCATGGCCTGGGGGTGGGGCTGGTGGGGTGCACAGAGACTCCGCAAGTTCAAACCAGTAAGGCCTCTGGGCTGAGGGAGGCCAGGAAAGAGTTAGGACAGGATGAGGGATATGTACACTCTTCTAGGAAAGCTGCTGTAAGAGGCCTTTCTCCTGGCCCTCTCTCTGGTACATCTAACCTTTGGCCCATGTGCCCTAGGATAGCTATGAGTGGAGCCCAAAACAAAACTGTAAACATACTGAAAATGTGAGGTTTTCTTTGCTTTCTTTTCCAGTTCAATCAAGTCGCTCTCAAGCATTAACTCTATAGATGACAACTCGATGCTGAAATGCCAAAGATTGGGCACTATGTGAGATGGCTGTGAGAGATGAACAGGGCTTCTTTCTCCTTCACAGACAATTGGGGGTGCCTCCTATCTCCTAGTCAGCAAAGAATAGGAAGGGAGCTTCTCAGTCAGCAGAACCCACTGCCCACGGAGGATGCACCTGTAAGGGCTCCAGACTAGAGGCCTCACCCTTCAGAACACAGTGCAGAGTCAAGGACCCCCTTCCTCAGCCCAGTATGTCCCAGGCCACATTTGAGAGCTTGTGCCTCAGGCAGTATGGACGCTGGGACCAGGGTTCTAACCTCAGCTCTGTCACTTACAGAGCTGGGTGGCTAGCAGAAGATTTCATGACTTCTCTGCACCTCCATTTTAAATGGACAGGGTGACAAGGCTGGCCTCATGGGGCCGCTTTGAGAAGGGCTTGCGCTCCTCGTGGGTTACACCTAGTCCACAGCAGAAGACAGCAAAGAGCCTCTGCAGCCAGATAGGGTGTTTCCTGCTTATACAGCATTTGTGGAGCAGCTGATAGTAAGATGACTCACCATGTAAGTCCACTCGGTATTGATCTAGAGAACTCTGCATGCCCTCAGAACAACTATGCGAGGCTTAAACAGAATAAGAAACAAGTAAAAACCCCTAAGATGTGCATGCCTGTAATCCCAGCACTCGGGGAGGCAGAGGCAGGTGGATCACTGTGAGTTCGAGGCCAGCCTGGTCTACAAACTGAGTCCAGGACAGCCAAGGCTACACAGAGAAACCATGTCTCGGAAAAACAAAAACAAAAAAAGCAAACAAAAACCCATAAAATAAACACGAGATCTGTTGGGGGCAATACGAAAGTGTCCGCCCCCTGTCCTCAGCCTGCAATGACGAAACGGTCATTCAGGACAAAACTATGCTAATGCCCACCCAAGATAATTGGTCAGTTCCCACACAAGAATGCTCCTGTATTCAATGGAGAATGGCCTGGTCCCTCGAATGCCAGCAGCCACTATGGCAGCCAATGCTCCTCTTCACCAGGCCTCCTCAAAATCTAGCAGCTATGGGACAAAACACCAGGACTCCACTTGAGTAATGTGATTGACCCCTACCTCCTCCATCCCAAGGTTAAATATTTAGAAAATGGCCAGCACTGATCTTTTGCCACAGATGCTGGCCCTGCTAATGGAATCCTGCAGCCAATGCAGGGCTGGCTCCTGTTAGAAAGAAGACAACTGCGACTCAAAGAAGTGATCCCACCCACACAGCTTGTCTCAGAGGCTGGCTCTGAGCCCCAGAGAGCTGAACTGAGACCCTCATTCAGAGCCTGCATTGACTACAAGAGCAAAGACAAGCGAAAAGCGCTTTCAGCAGCCACAGACGTCAGCAGAACGTGATGTGGACTTTTCTCCCTCACCTGGCCAGGCAAGCTAGAAGCTACCCTTCCTGGAGGTTCCTATGTCGCGCCTTACACACCATCCATTTGGGTATGTGGCTCTGCTGAGCTTAGCAGAGACAAGTGTTGGCTCCAACAAGCTGTTGGTTGGCAGCTCAAAGAGAAAAACCCCACCAGAGGAGCCAGGGAGATGGATCAATAGACAAAGGAGCTTGCCACCAAGCCTGATTACCAGATTTCAATCCCCTAAACCTACATGGAAGGAGAGGACCAAAACCCAACTTGTACAAGTTGTCTTCTGATCTACATGCTCTCTCTCTCTCTCTCTCTCTCTCTCTCTCTCTCTCTCTCTCTCTCTCTCTCTCTCTCTATATATATATATATATATATATATATATATATATATATATATATATATATCCCTGAGAAGCAAAATGAACGAAAATCTATTCTCCTCTTTCATTACCCCTACACTAATAGGACTACCCGTAGTTATTATTATTATATTCCCCTCTATAATATTCCCCAATTCAAAGCGTCTACTAAATATATATATATTACACACACACACACACAGTGGGAAAAAAATCAAAGAAAAAACCCCTCTCCCACTGGTTAGCTTGGCTGTGGCTATATTCTTGATGTTCAAGGTTCCTTTTAAATTAGTTCTTGCCTTTAGCATGAAGCTAATGTGAATCCTAAAAGAAGGATCTAGAAGTGAGTGTGGAACAAAGGAGACTTTGAGAAAGAGAGGGAGAGAAGAAGAAAGGTGGAGTATGAAGATTCGGAGTAGAGAGAGGACAACTAAAGGGAGGGAGGAGAGAAACGGGAGGGAGGGACGTAGGAGTAACCACAGCCCAGCCCACCATCGATGCTGTTTCTACAGACTCCACACTAAGTGCTCTATCTGCATATTCTCACATAATCTTTACCAGACCCCTGCAAAGCTGGTCCTCAAAGTCTTCCTTTGCCAAATCTTTGCCCCAGTTGCTCTGGAAATGCTCCTCAATGGCAAAGCCCTCCCAAAGCTGCCCAAAATCGGTGACGGTAACTCACCTGTGCCCGGAGCCTCCTCGCCTACTCTAGTCTAAAGAACAAATGGACTACACCTCTTAAGTAGCTCCCAATACGATCAGATATGAACCTGGGAACTTGTGAAATAAAGCAGCATTAATGATTAAGCTGCATCCAGCCGTTATTGTAAACATCTCGGATGCCCATCGTGATAAGCAATCAATGATTAACGTCTGAAGATGGGTGATGGCAAGCTGGGCTGATTGAAAACAAGTGCCCAGGCATGTGGCGGCATGTGCTTGGGCAGGAATTCCAGGGGCAGGGAGATCCAGATGAAGCTATTTATTCCCAGACAAACCAGCGACCTTGGCATCTTCTCTCTGTCTGTCTCACCCAATCCTCTTAACAGAAGGATGCCACCATGAGAGAATTAAGCCTCCAGGCCTGGAGCACAAGTCAGCTGGAATACCACAGAAGAGTCACACTATGGCAATAAATGACATCTAGCTGTCAATCCTGGAGCTCACATGGGCAGTGATAGGCAAACTCTTGTTACTCGACCCTTAGCCAGAGGAAACTCTGTGATATTGTTATTTTATGAACACCTGTTGCCATGGCTCCCTAGCTGAAAAGTAACCCATACAGGCTAATTCTCTCTTCAGCACCTGGAGATACTGGGACTGGTAGAGAGATATGGAAGAGAATATCTGGAGAGATACTGGACACCCTGGGTAATTCTTTATTTTGAATTTTGTTTTTGTACCTTTGTTAATTTTCAAATGTTCATGGATCAACCACTGTCCTAGTGTGCTTTCTGTTGTTGTGATAAACATCATGGCCAAAAGCAACTTGGGAGAGAAAATTGTTTATTTGAGGTCCAGGTCCCGATCCAGTCATGGAGGGAAGTCAAGACAGGAAATTAAGCAGGAACTTGAAGCAGAAACCTTGGGTGAACACTGCTCACTGGCTTGCCTCCTCACTCACATTCAGCTACACTTCTTATATATATAGCCCAGGCCATCTGCCTAGGAATGACACCGCCCACAGTGGACTGGGCCCTCTCTCATCAAGTAGTAATCAAGAAAAATTTCACAGACACTCACACAGGCCAATCTGATGGAGGCAATTCTTAGCTGAGGTTCCAGAAGGAACCCAGTATGTCAAGTTGACAAGCACAATTAGCCTTAACACTTTCTTATATAGCCAACACGTGGCTAGAGAGTAGGCTAGCTACAAAGAAACACAAACCTGTTCCTTCACACACTGTAGTTAAAGAATAAAGCAATAAGAGGGATATGCATTAAGAAAGCACCTACTGTATGCCAGGCATGTATGATGCAAAGCATCGTTGAGTGGTGCATTGTGGTTCCATCTGCAACCTACAGCTGTGCTTGAGAGTTAGACCACATGGCCAAGGCTCCAGGCTTGGGGGTTCAGGGTAAGGTACAAAGCAAAACCATCTACATTCCCTGTCTCCTCCACAGATGCTCACTCATGATGCACACTGTTGGAAGCCCATCCACTGGCAGACAGGTAGGCAGAAGCAGGTGGGTGACTGGCCAGGGCTGAGACATCAGTCACTGTGATGGCTAGTCTTGTGTCAACTTGACACAAGGCATAGTCATCTTAGAGGAAGGAACCTCAATTGAGAAAATACCTCTGGAAGATCCAACTGTAGGCAAACCTATAGGGCATTTTCTTGATTAGTGATCGATGGGGGAGGGTCCAGCCCATTGTGGCTGATCCTCAGTTCTATAAGACAGGAGGCCGAGCAAGCCATGAGCAGCAAACCAGTAAGCAACACCCTTCCATGGCCTCTGCATCAGCTCCTGCCTCCAGGTTCCTGCCCTGTTTGAGTTCCTGTCCTGATTTCTTTTGATGATGAACAGCAATATGGAAGTATAAGCCAAATAAACCCTTTCATCCCTAACTTGCTTTTGTCCACAGTGTTTCATCACAGTGATAGTAACCCCAATAAGGTCAGTGACCCTCCCAGAGACAAATGTCTATTATATAACAATCTCTCTTATTCCTGGGACTTTCTAGACTCTTCCTTTTCCTAAACTCTATGCATCCATGTTTCCTTCTCTACCAAAGTTCTAATGGTGGACTCCCCCACCACCCCCACCCCCAATTCTCCTCTGCACATTCTCTCCATGGGTGGCTGTCTTTGTCAGTGTTCTATTGCTGTGGAGAGACACCAGGACCACAGCAACGCTTATAAAGGAAAGCATTTAACTGGGGCTGGCTTACAGAGATTTAATCCATTGTCATCATGGTAGGAAGCATGGCGGCATACAGAAAGAGTTCAAAGTTCTGCATCTGGATCCGCAGGCAGCAGGACCAGAGAGACACACTGGACCTGGCTTGGTCTTTTGAAAACCTCAAAGCCCACCTCAAGTGATGCACTTCCTCCAACAAGGCTATACCTCCTACCTCTTTCAAATAGTCAGTTTTCCAGTGACCAAGCATTCAAATCTATAAGTATGGGGGCCAATCTCTTTCAAATCACCGGACTCATGTCCTTTAGCCCCCCCCCCACACACACACTGAGCCATCACACACCTGTCCCCCAAGATCCAGCCTGAGAGGGCCCTGCTCAGCCAGAGTCTTCCTGTGGCTAAGAAGCTCCTTAAACACTGAAGACTGCAATGAACTTCAGTGATCCTCTTCATGTGCTCTGCCTCAAGCCTTGGTCTCCTTTGAGCTGCCTCCTTGGCCTCAGGCCTTGAAACCCCCTCCTCTGCCTGTCCAAGCCAACTAAGTGCATCATTTTGGCCCTGCTGTGGCTGAGGCACATGCCATCTCCTCTTACACAGGCAATGGCCACACCTTCTTTGTCTACCTAGCATCATTTGATTGATAGCTACAGCAAGTCAGACTCTGGCAAACCACCCTACTGAGAGGCCTCACTGCTTTCCCAGGAATCCAGGCACCTTCAGTCCAACTCAGACAGTCCTCTAAACTCATCAGAGTGGCCATAGCCATCAGAGGAAGGCTTTGGTACCCCAGACTGGGGCTCGGATTCTAGAGCTGCTGACAACCCACTGGGAGTCCCCCAGAAAGACAAACACACACACACCACACACACACACACACACACACACACATACACACACTACTTACTCTCTTGCTAGTCCATCTGTTTTCTGCCATGCCTTGCTGGCATCACCCACACTTGAAATGCCTCCACCTCAGATCTGCTTAGATGCTGCCTGCCCCTGCCCCCTCCAAAGGCCTGGTCTCCCTGTCTCCCCTCCCTTCCTTCTTCTCCCTTCTCCAGCTTGCCTTTGATATTTTTAATTTTCTTCTTTGTGTCAATGCCTGAGACTATATGTCTGGGGGCTTTTGCTACTATCTTGTGCAGAACTTAAGTCCCTAGGCAGAGCCCTCCTCTCCTTTACCCTCTGCTGACTTCCCCAGGCAACTGTTGACAAACCCAAAGCAGTGGGTTAGTTAGTTGTTCCTGATGAGAGGAGTCAGAATGCCATTGGGGCTGCTCAGCTTGGTCACAGCTGCCAGGGAGTGCTGCTCAACAATGCACCTGAGCCTGGCCCAGGGAGGCAGGACCCTACACTGAGCTTTATGCTGAGGGTTGGGCAGACTTTTCTGTAACAGAGGTACAGTCCTATAAGCTTGGTAGCACTGGAACCCAGGGTCCTGTGTTGGGCCAGGGACCTCCTAGCTGGCTGGCTTTCCTGCTGCCTATTCCCATACTTGCTGCATCTGGCCAGACCCAGGGGGGCCTCCTGCTACCCATCCTACAGAGACCCAGAGGGGCCACTGCAGCTACTGGCAGAGGGGGACCTGGATGCCTGTATGACTGTTCTACCTGCTGCATTTGGTGCCTCCTTGTCCTGCTCACAGGTGTCCCATGGGACATGTGACTTCTCCACAGGTCATCCTCATGGAGAGCTGAGAGTTTAGGTGGGATAGTGAAAGTGAGCTTTCTTTTTCTTCTGTCTTTCTCTGTGTCTGTGTCTGTGTCTGTGTCTGTGTCTGTGTCTGTGTCTCTGTCTCTGTCTCTCTCTGTGTCTCTGTCTCTGTCTCTCTGTGTCTCTGTCTCTCTCTCTCTCTCTCTCTCTCTCTCTCTCTCTCTCTCTCTCTCTCTCTCTCTCTCTCTCTCCCTCTCAGGACATGGAGATATGTCTGTGCCTGGGCATGTGGAAGCCCAAGGTTGGCATTGGGTGTCATTATTCAGGCACCATGCACTTTGCTTCAGGAAGTGGGGTTCTCCCTGACCAGTTCTGCCCGTCTGTACCTCCTACTGCTGTGACTACATATGCATGCCACCAGGTCCGGCTTTTATTTTGAGTGGGTGCGTGCTGGGGATTGAATGTGGGTCTTCATGCTCGCAAGGAGAGAACATCGCCAGCTGAGAATTCCCCAGCCCGCCCCACAAATCCTTTTGGTTGAAGAAATTAAATAAATGTGAACATCTCTCTCTAAACTTCTTCAAGCTTAGAGCCATTTAAAAAGAGAATTTGAACATTCCACAATCTGGAACCTCTTCCTCGACCCTTGGGTTTGGCTTAAGTAGGAGCAGCAAAGCTCTGTACACACATCAACCGAAGTTCAAACCACGACTGTCACCAGCCAGCTCTGTGACCTCAGAGCATGCACTCAGCCTCTCTGAGATTGGCTTGCTTGAATCACAAGGGTGACAACATGTTTCTGTTTGGGGATTAATGATAACATGTAGACATAACACCCAACCTTCAGCAGAGACTGGTTGGGTATAGCTATTTTTAAGGTCTGTAAGTCAATCATTCATAAGATTCAGAGAACTCAAGATAAATATTTATACTTGGATGTTCATTGAGAGTTTTTCTCAGGTTCTGGCTCTGCTTGGCTGGAGCCATCTGACAAAAACATGGCTGTCTTTGGGGCCTGAGGTCTGCACCACCATACTGCTCCCAGGAGACTCAGCACACATCCTGATGTTGAAGCAAAGGTCCAAGACCCCACACACCGGCTAGCGTGGGTCTTATATAGACTTGAAGAGGTCAGTCTGAGACCTTTTGCTGAACACAGCCTGGAGAGTAAGAGCCTCAGGCTGCTGGCATCTCTGCCCAGTGCAGAGATCATGGGCATCTGCTGGTGGGACAGAGAAATTGAGAAACCCAGAAGATGAGGTGTTGGAGAGGGTGGTTCTGATGAAGAGATGCATAGACTGATGTTTGCGGCCTCAGCAAAGAAGAAAGGATCATTTGTGCCCCAGGATGCTAAAATGCACTGGAGTGCACTGTGTAGAGTGGGGCATTCTAGTATCCTGTCATTCATAGTCTCTCCAGCAAGACAGAACTAGAAAAGAGGCATGTTCACTTATGCATTTGTTTATTGACCATCCACAAGTCCATCCAGCAATTGTATTAAGCCCCTACTGTATGCCAGGTTCTACCTTATATCTATGTAGACAATGTCTGTGCCCCCAAGCCCCCCCATCCATCCTGTCCCTTATACAATAGACTACAATCAGGCAATAACAACCATATATTTACATTATCATTTAGATACAAACCCTTGGGATTGATGCTTAGGCACTGTAGTAATTTCATTTGGTTGGTTTTGTTTTGAGATTTTTTTTTTTTTTTTGCTTTGTTGTTGCTTTTGTTTTTTGTTTTTGTTTTTGTTTTTTTAAACAGACTCTCACTGTGTATCCCCAGCTAGCCTGAAACTTGGTATGTAAATTATCTTGGCCTTGAGTTGATAGAGACCCAACTGCCCTGCCCCTGGTGGCTGAGATTAAAGGTACCACCATACCTGGCTCACTTTGCAGGCTTGTATATAAAATGTCCCCCTTAGGCTCATGTATTTGAACACTTGATCCTCAGTAAGTGGTTCTATTTGGGATGGTTTTAGAATCTTTAGGAGGTGTGGCCTTGCTGGAAGAAAGATGTCACTGCAGATGGACTTTGAGGGTTTATAGCATCACCCCATTTCTTGTTCTGTCTCTCTGCTCTCTGTGTGTAGATGAAAAATATATCCAGTCAGCCTTCTGCTCCTGCCAGTATGGTGTGGCCCCACTTTCCCCATCATTATAGAACTGTAAGTAAAAACAAATTCTTTCTTTTACAAGTTGCTTTTGGTCATGAGATTTTGCTGTAGCAAATGCTAGAGATGGTGGCAGGTGGCGAGAGAGCAAGAGTCAGTAGATCCTAACTTACATAGGAGACATTAAGGGGCTCATATATAGGACAGATGGAGTGGAGGCCAGTCAGTCAAACAGCACAAGCCAATAAGCAGAATGCCCTTGAACTAGAAGGAACACGGGTCGCGCCCTCCTTACAGTCCAGTAACCCTTGCAGAGGAGTCACCTAAGAACATCTGAAAACACAAATATTTACATTATGATTCCTAACAGTGGCAAAATTACAGTTAAGAAGTAGTAACAAAAATATTGTTATTGTTGGAGGTCACTGCAACATGAGGAGCTGTATTAGAGGGTCGCAGCATTGGGAAGATTAAAAACCACTGTGCTAGAAAGATCCATGTGGGTGAACCCTGGTCACGGGGTAAGCAAGACTTGTGTTGGGAACAAGGTTAGAGGTGTGGATCTGTCCTGAGAGTAATGCGAATTCTAGTGGTTTCTGAATTGGGGTAGGGGCTGGAAGCTGACTAAATCAGATCTTTATGAAGGTGCCCTGGTACCCAGTGGAACTGAGCTGGGAGGTTGGGGGAGTCAGAGAGTGTTGAAGAAATGGAGACAGAAACACCATCTGCAGATGACATAGGCTAGACCAGAGTGAGGCCACTCATAGAAGGCTACCTGTAAGGTGGCCCCAGGGGTGGCAGGAAATGACTCCTGCTAGGCCCCTGGGAACATGGTGCTTGGTGAAGGGTTATCAGGAGGCCTGTCATCACCTGCTTTGGGCTGCAAGTGAAGGCCACACTTATTAAAACAAAACAAACAAACAAACAAAAACTCCCCAGGGAAGATAGCTTAAAGGGGGCAGCCTAGTGCAGGACTCAGTACAGGGACCTCAGCTTCAGACACAATGGCTAGGCTGTGTGACCAGGACAAGTTCAACGACCAGGTTGACTGGATTTCTTTTGGTCAAGGAGATCTCTGGCTCTCTCCCTATGGCCTTAGAACTGCAGCTAAATGATGCGTGTGGAGAATCAGACTTCCGTTGCGGAGCTGTTCACTGAGTCTTCGTGCCCACTTTACCCTCTCTGCACCATGGCACGGAGTGTACACCCGTCTCTCCATTATGTCAGGCCGAGTCTCCAAGTGGTTCCCTTCCCTCTTTTGTCACTGAGACTGTGAGAGCTTGCATGAGTCTGCGATGTTACGTCATGCCCCTGCAGAAATCTACAACTATTCCAAAACAGATGGGACGAGTCACATGTGCATCTATGTCACCCTGCCCCAACTCTGGAGGGGAGTCTCTGCACAGAGCAGGGTGCCTAGTACTCGTACTAGAACGTTTTCTGTCCTTTCTGAGTATCTGTCCACACTTAGCCTGCAAAACGTAGGCTGGGTTTGAGCCTTCCCAAGAAATCTCAGTAATCATGAGGAAATCTCCTAGATAAGATTCTGTTTGAAATGACAGCCTACAGACTGGGAGAAGATCTTCACCAACCCTACATCTGACAAAGGCCTAATAACCAAAATATATAAAGAACTCAGGAAGCTGGGTGTGGTGGGCACGCCTTGAATCCCAGCACTCGGGAGGCAGAAGCAGGTGGATCTCTGTGAGTTCGAGGCCAGCCTGGTCTACAAAGTGAGTCCAGGACAGCCAAGGCTACACAGAGAAACCCTGTCTCGAGAATGGAAACAACAACAACAACAATAACAACAACAAACAAACAACAACCCAACCCTCAGGAAATTAAACACCACCAAACAAAATAATGCAATTAAAAAATGGAGTAGAGCCTCTAATTGGGACTCCGAGTCGAGTCGCGGCTATTTCTAGTGTTGGCGTGGCTCCAAGGAGTCCCAATTACTCTTAACTGCCCCATAGAGAAAGAAGATGAGCGAGTCAGGCTCAAAGTCCCACCCGCCACTGGCCTCCAAACAGAAAAAGGACTGAACTGAGAAGCAAAGCCAGGGCAGGCCATGCAAGCAGCTCCTGGTGAGTTCTGGCGCTGGTAGGAAGTGCCAACACGGAAGAGAATTCAGGGGCTCTGATCAAAGGGAAGCAAAAATAAAGGTGCTGCCAAGACATGGAAAGCTACCACAACTCCAGGGATAAAACCAAGGGGCAGATCCAAGAAGTTGGAGAAGGAGGAAGAAGAGAACACCTCCCAGGAGTCCTCCGAGAAGGAGCAGTAACAACACGCAGTGCCGCCTTCTCCTTAGCAACCAAGGAGCAGCTTTCTCCTGAGACTGGAAGCCCTGCCCCCAGGGCCCTGCCTGCCCCCACTGCACGCTACCCCACCAGCTGCAAGCTCTTTGGCGCCCATGGAAGCAGGATTTGGCTCAGTCCCTGAGTCCTCCTCCCCACCACACCTGCCCTCTCCTGACAAGGCTAACTACCCACTTAGCCTCAGCCCATCTTGCCACACACCTCCCTTAGAGACACAGCTCTTTGGGCTCTTGGTTTTGTGGGTCCCTTCTGCTCTGCTGTTCCTGGCTTCCCTGTAGAGGGTCATGGGCAGATTGCTGTAACTTTGACATCAGCCTGGTCTACAAAGTGAATCTAGGACAGCCAAGGCTACACAAAGAAACCTTGTCGAAGAAGAAGAAGAAGAAGAAGAAGAAGAAGAAGAAGAAGAAGAGGAGGAGGAGGAGGAGGAGGAGGAGGAGGAGGAGGAGGAGGAGGAGGAGGAGGAGGAGGAAAAATAAGAAGAGAAAAATGAAAAAAAAAAAAAGAAAAGAAATGCTCAATTTCCTTAGTTATCAGGGAGATGCAAATCAAAACAACTCTGAGATTCCATCTTACACGTATCTGAATGGCTAAGATCAAAAACTCAAGTGACAGCACATGTTGGCAAGGATGTGAAGAAAAGAAAAGGGAACATTCCTCCATTCCTGGTGGGAGTGCAAACTTGTACAACCACTTTGGAAATCAATCTGGCACTTTCTCAGAAAATTGGGAATAGTGCTACTGCAAGACCCAGCCATATTACTCCTCAGCGTATACCTGAAAGATGCTCCACCATACAAGGACATTTGCTCAACTATGTTCACAGCAGCCTTATTTGTAATAGCCAGAGTCTGGAAACAACCTAGATGTCCCTCAACCAAAGAATGGATAAATACTACTCAGCTATCAAAACCAAGGAAATCTAGCAGGGCGGTGGTGGCACATGCCTTTAATTCCAGCACTTTGGAGGCTTAGGCAGGTGGATCTCTGTGAGTTCGAGGCCAGCCTGGCCTACAAAGCAAGTCCAGGACAGTCAAGGCTACACAGAGAAACTCTGTCTCGAAAAACAAAAACAAAACAAAACAAGGAAATTTTTATATTTGCAGGCAAATGAATGAAACTAGAAATGCTCATCCTGAGTGAAGTAACCCAGAACCAGAAAGACACGCATGGTATATATTCACTTATAAGTAGATATTAGCCCAATATAGATGTCTTCTGAGAGACTCCACTCAGTGGGGGATTGGGACAGGTGCTGAGACTCACTACTGTACTCCAGGTGGAATGCTGAGAGTGGTATTGAAGAATGGGGGGATGGAAGGACCCAGAGGGTTCAGGAGCCCCACAAGGAGACTATCAAGGCCAGTGGCTCTGGACCCAGGGGGGGGGGCTGCACAAACTGTTGTACCAACCCAGGACAATGCCTGCAGTCAACCTAGACCCCTGTTCAGATCTAGCCAATGGACAGCTCATTCTCCACAGTTGTGGGGTGAGCGGGGACTGCCTCTCACATGAACTCTGGTGCGCCCAACTTGATTACTTCCCCTTGGTGGGGAGACCCAGCTGGCACACAGAGGAAGGAGAAGCAGGCTATCCGGATAAGACCTGATTAGGCTGGGGTCGTATGGTGAGGGAGGAGGTCCCCTTCTGTCAGAGGTCTAGGGGAGGGGAGTAGGGCAGAAGAGGGGGGGAGTGTAGGAATGGAAAGATAAAATCAGATGGAGGGGATAACAATCCAGATGTAATCTGAATAAATTATAATAAATTAAAATTTTAAAAAATACAATACAAAAAAGAATCTGTATTTGGTAAGTGAAGAAAGAAAGCTTATGAACTTTGACACCCATGACCAAGTTCGAATTCTTCTGCACTTTGCCTTCATCCCTGGGTCTCAAGTATCACCTCCAGTACAAACTAAGAAACAGCTGACACAAGGCATCACTCTTCCCTTTCCCTCCCATGGCAGACACACACACACGTGTGTGTGTGTGTGTGTGTGTGTGTGTGTGTGTGTGTGTGTATTCGTGTGAGGGGTGTGAGTACACGTGGAGTATGAAGCACAAGAACTTTCTGGTTCTCACTTTTCTGCCCTCTTTGAGACAGAGTCTCTTTGCAGCTATGTAAGCCAGGCTTCTGGAGACCCTGCTGCCTCCGCCTCCCATTTTTCCTTAGGGATATGGTGAGATTACAGACCCTTTCATTACTGTGTCTGGCTTTTCTGTTGGTCTGAGGTCATGAAGCCTGCACAGCAAGCACTTTTAGTCACTGAACCACGTCGCCAGCCTCCAACAGCATTCTTTTTTAAAAAAATATTTTATTAATTTATTCATATTACGTCTCAATTGTTAGCCCATCCCTTGTATCCTCCCATTCCTCCCTCCCTCCCATTTTCCCCTTACTCCCCTCCCCTATGTATGTGACTGAGGGGGACTTTCTCCCCCTGTATATGCTTATAGGGTATCAAGTCTGTTCGTGGTAGGCTGCTATCCTTCCTCTGAGTGCCACCAGGTCTCCCCATCAAGGAGACATGGTCAAAAATGGGGCACCAGAGTTCGTGTGAAAGTCAGTTCCCACTCTCCACTCAACGGTGGACAATGTCCTATCCATTGGCTAGATCTGGGTACGGGTTCGAAGTTTACTTCCCATATTGTCCTTGGCTGGTGTCATAGTTCGAGCAGGACCCCTGGGCCCAGGTCGCCCGTCATAATGTTCTTCTTGTAAGTTTCTAGGACCATCTGGGTCCTTCTACTTCACAATTCTCCCATGCTTCTCTCACCTAAAGTCCCAATAGGATGTTCTCCCCTCTGGCCCACCTTCCTGGTAAGTGAAGACTTTCATGGGACATGCCCCCTGGGCTAGTGTCCAGATATAAGTGAGTATATACCATTTGACTCTTTCTGCTTCTGGGTGAACTCACTCATTATGATCATTTCTAGTTCAATCTATTTGTCCACAAATTTTGGGAATTCCTTGTTTTTAATTGCTGAGTAGTATTCCATAGTGTATATGTACCACAGTTTCTTTATCTGTTCTTCTACTGGTCTTACAGCATTCTTAAATAAAAGATTTATTTTTTTATTTATTTATGTGTGTGTGTGTGTGTGTGTGTGTGTATGAGTGTGTGTATGACTGTGTGCCTGTATGAATGTATGTCATATTTGTGCAAATGCCGAAGGAGGCCAAAACAGGATGTCTAAATCCCTGGAGTTGGATTATAGGCAGTTGTGAGCTGTCTGATGTGGGGGCTGGAATCCAACCTTGGGTCCTCCAGAAGCAGCAAGTGCTCTTACCTGCTAAGCCTCTCTCTAGGCCCCGGGAGACATCCTTAATCAATTGTACTACCCTTTCCACAAGCCCAGGCTGTCTTTGAATCCTTTCCTACACAGCACAGTGAGTTTTCAGTGGAAACCGGACTGTGGAGTGAGGTGGCACCTGCTGACTCTTGCCACTTACTCAACTCTGCCTTGTGCCAACACCGCACAACTGAGGAACATTTGCCCATGTCCTCTGCCTTCCCCGCCCTGACCACAACCACATACTCCAGATATCGGCTCCCAGTATTTGGTTGATTCAACAGACAGGAATCACTGATTCCCTCACTGGCAGATGAAGATACACCAAGGCATCAGTGCAAAACCTTCCTGAGCAAGTGATGAATGGAATTTCAGGTGGCAAGCTTGTCTTTCATTTATTTGCTTTTTTTTTTTTTTTCCTCATGAGAGAAGCAGTGGTGGTAGAAGAGAAAGAGAAATACTTGAATATGGCATAGATTCTTTTCAAGATCCAGTTTCTAGACCAGTGGGTCTCAACCCCTTTGAGGGCCATGCATATCAGATACTTACAATATGATTCATAACTCTAGCAAAATGACAGTTATGAAATAGCAACAAAATAATTTTATGGTTGAAGTCACCACAACATGAGGAACAGTATTAAAGGGTCATGGCATTAGGAAAGTTGAGAACCACTGCTCTAGACGAAGAAAATCCTTGTCCTGGCTTCCTCATTGTGCGTGCTACTCAACGTAGGTCATGAAGGGCTGATCAGATTGTTCAGCAAGTTAAAGGGCTTGCAGTAAAAGTTTTGTGACCTATGCCAGGCGTGGTGGCACACACCTTTAATTGGGAGATTGAGGCAGGCGGATCAATGAGAGTTTGAGACCAGCCTGGTCTACAAAGTGAGTCCAGGGCAGCCAATGCTACACAGAGAAACCCTGTCTCAAAAAAAAAAAAAAAAAAAAAAAAAAAAAAAAGTTTTGTGACCTGAGTTCAGTTCATTCATGGAACCCAAATAAAAGTGAAAGGAAAGAACTTCAGACTCCACAAGGTTATTTTCTGACCTCCATAGTGTGCTGTGCGTGCACACACCACCACCACCACCACCACCACCACCACCATCACCATCATAATCATCATCATTTTTAAATACCTCAAAAAAGAGATCATGGGAAAGCTCCTACGGGCCAGGTCCTTTCAGTACTTAAGGGCACCACTCTTTCTGGTTGTCAACCCAGCTGCTGCCACTCCCTGCTTTTTAACTCTCAAATTCTCATCTGGTACAGGTTTCAGAGGTCAGAGCCCTTTGTGCTGATGTGCTAAGCTCTGTCCTTGTCAACAGTCCCTACTCCCTCTGCCTGTCACGGAGGCTCCTGGTCTTTGCACCCTTGGGGCGCTGACTGGACAGAAATCACACCCATGTCATGCTCGCTTCCCGCTCCCCGAGTGGCCTTGGCCCTGAGTCAAGCCTTTTGACAGTCTCAGCTCAGGGACACTCCCACTTTCCCAGGACACACCAGATACTTAGTCCTCAGCCTGGGCAGCTTCCCTCTCAGGCCTGAGCAGTTACTGAACCTCTCCAAAGGCCAGATTTTGCATCTGTACCATGGGCATAAGCCCCACTTTCTGATCTGTTATGGCTGCCCGTACCCAGAGGCTCTGCAATTGGAGTCAACCAACCGAATACCAAAAATAATTGGGGAAATAATTGTATCTGCAGGAGTCTCATGAGTAGGATAGCACTCCTGTGGCATTTATTCCCAGTGCATCAGCTGTTAGAAGTCACCCAAAGATTCAGGATGGTTAGCATTGGAGAGCCAGTGTCAAGGCATTTGATCTATGGGGTGTGAGCATCCAGTTTGGTACTATAAGGCTGAAATGCTATGTTTAAAAAAAAAAAAAAAAAGGCTCTCTGGCATAAGGGACAAATGAGCTCTTAGTTCTGATTCTCCCAGTCATCCTTTGTGCCCCTTTTATGATAGACTTTATATTATGTTTGTCCAAGACCACATTAATGATGGTTCGAGTCTTGGTTCAATTCCTCTCCATGGATAACCACCTTTGTATCCATGCTTTTGGGTCCTTTGTCCATTTTGTTTCTCCTTCTCACCTTAGGGCCTTGTATCCTAAATAAGATAATACAATTCATAAAAGAAAGCTAATACAACTGATGGTCAACAAAGTCCACTACCAGCCCCTACCAAAATGTGGGCCTAGACAGTGATGAGATGCAGAGAACATAGAAGCCCAGGATTGACTTCTTTCTCTAGTCACTAGGAGAGGGGGAAATGTAAGGACCAGACAAACTCCATTTTGTGTTAAACCTGGCCAAGGGCTGAACCCAGATTCCAGGAAAAACCACAAAGTACTCTAAACAGAAAAATTCCCCTAGCAACACAATCAGCTCACCTTGGGAAAATCCAAGCTGACCAGCAGGTGGTTTGGCACATGGCAGCAACCAATTAGGAGAAGCCAGGCCAAAGTTCCTAATGCCCCCATGACTGCTTCAACCAATCTTTTCTATAGGTCAACTTGCCCCTACACCTATTACCCAACCACAAAACACCAAGGCTTGTAACTCCCTGCTTGCAGCTTTTCTGCCCAAATGTCATCTAATCATGTACTGTAAAAACCCATTTCTTTGTCTAAAACCTATATAAACCCCTCTCAATTGAGACTCGGGGCCACTTCCCTGCATCTGCTGTATCAGCATAGGAGGTGTGGCCCAGGCTGGAAGCTGCAATAAAGACTTCCTTGCAATTGCATTTGGACTCGGTTCTTGGGTGGTCTGCTTGGGAGGGGTTCTCTCAAAATGTGGGAGTAACAGTACCCAAAGGGCATCTTGGAAATTAAGGGATGGATAACGGTGTTGGTGCTAGGTATTATTAAACCACAGCCACAGTTATTGGCATAGACAACAAGCAAAGTTAGGGAGGGAGGGAGTGCAAGCATTTTAGAGGGCCTGTTCTGGGGAGGTTCAGGGCCAGCAGTGTGTACTTGCTTCTGGCATATGTCCTACTCTCACTCCTGGCTACAGACATCAAAATGTCTGAGCTTCCCACACCTCAGCCTTTCTCCTATTGCTGCCTCAGCCTATGGCTCTCCTACAAAAGCTTCCTTCATCTGTGTGACTCCCCTGCCCAATTCAAACCCACAATCTGAATTCTCCCACACAATCTGAATTTTCCCACGCAATCCCTGGGAGGTCCTGCCTGGTTCATTCCAGTTCTGTGCCTGGCTCTCAGGCAGCAGGAACTGAGTGAACAAATAGCAATGGCTTCAATGTTCTAGGGCAGACAGGATAGGGATCTCACTGCGACTGACTCATGCTTCAGAATTAATCATCAGGCTACCCCAGACAGAGACTTGGAACACAGACGTCCCTCGGCTGTGCAATGGCATCAGCCCCCATCACTGTACTATCTGCTCAGTTTCAGTGACTCAAGTTCTCAGAGAACATCGACCTATCAAATGCGTTGCCTGTGGTCACAAAGCTGGGTATTAAGACTGAAGTGTAATCCCAGCACTCAGGGTGGTTCTCTGTGAGTTTGAGGCCAGCCTGGTCTACAGATAGGATTCCAGGACAGCCAGAGCTGTTACTCAGAGAAACCCTGTCTTGAAAACCAAACCAAAGAAAAACAAAAACAAAAAAACAAACAACTAAAAACCACTGAAGTGTGCTGGGGCGTCTTAATAACCCACTCATACCTGTTTTCACCCAAGAAACTTTCATGTGACCCAGGGTATAGAAAAATAGGCATACAAAATCAAGCATTTACCGATAAAATCCTAAAGAAATATATTTTAATCCTAAGCATACATTCAATTTTACTATGTATTGTACTCAGAAGCAAAGTTGTACCCTAATGAAATGGATGTACTTGTTTATTTCATGCAAAAAAGTTAAGTCTTGGCTGAAAGATTGATTCTGCAGGTCAGACACAATATCTTCGAGGTCTGTCTGGCCTGACTGGGATTTAATTTTAGCATTGTCAATGCTGGCAAGACTGCTTCACATAAATACATAGCACAAAATGACAGGAGTGTGTTTAGGGCCATTTAGAAATTGCTAGAAATTCTGTCCTAAGCTTGGAGAGGTGGCCCAGTGGCTAAGGGCACATGATGCTCTCGCAGAAGATCAGTTCCCAGCACCCATATCAGGCAGCTCATGACCACCGGTCACTCCAGCTCCAAAGAGTTCCTCTGGCTTACATGAGCACCTGCACTGATATTCATACACACACACATACACATAACAAATATATATATATATACACTCCTAGTGCAATACAATCTAAACATTCACTAATTTGGTACTTAAGTGGTAAGGAGTGATAGTATGAAAATATTAAAAGTTGTGTTTCCATAATTAAGCCATTGTGTTTCTACAGAACAGAAAACTTGCTTCATACAGTTAAAAATACCGGAAGTCACAGCACACAGTCGTTTCAAATCTGAGCCCATGGGTTTCCAGCAGAGCTGGCAGTGCATGAGAGTAAGTCCAGAGCAAAGTGTGTACATTGTGTGTTCAGATTCAATGACGCAGTGGTCATACCAAACAACATGGGTGAACTCACTGCCAGAAATGGCTCAGATTCATTACATGTTTGATTTTGAATTATTTTTTGGTCATTGTGTCTTCAAATCCCTTTACTGTTGCCAATACTTTTGTGACTTCCCCTCATACTCAGTCACAGGACCCTGCCGGGTCTCACCGGCAAACTCCAGCTGGCATTCTGACCATATCAAGAGTCTTGTGTTATCATGGACCTAGGGGAGGGGAATAGGGTGGGGGTGGGAGGGAGGAAGGAATGGGAAGTTACAAGTGATGGGATAACAATTGAGTTGTAATCTGAATGAATTAATTTTTTTAAAAAAGAGTCTTGTGTTAAGAGAATCCGGAGAGGCGGAGTGTGACCTAAGGAGCCAGAAGCCTGGGCCAGTGGCGTGACACAAGTGAAGAACCTTCCGGAATATTTTCACCAACAAGCTTCAAGCACAGCAGGACATGTCAGGAGGCTGCTGGCCAACCAAAGCTTACCATCTCCCTTCTGCTGGTGAAATGGGTGTTAGGTGGTCCTGCTTTAAAGTTGTGAGTGGAGCAGGGCCTGAGCCTGACTCCAAACAGTGCTTACCTGGTAGCACCTCCGTTTCCTGGCAGCAAGATCACATTCCCAGCCACACACTCTTCTCTGTGCTAGAGAGTCACAGCTCTGCTAGCTCTCTCTCTCTCTCTCTCTCTCTCTCTCTCTCTCTCTCTCTCTCTCTCTCTCTCTCTCTCTTCTCTTCTCTCTCTCTCTCTCTCTCTCTCTCTCTCTCTCTCTCTCTCTCTCTCTCTCTCTCTCTCTCTCTCTCTCTCCAGGGCCATCAGCTCTCCATCTTGAGTGCTGGGTATTCCAGGTAACAATCAATAGGCTTTCTGTTCCCAAGCCTGGTTTCTGGCGAAAAACCTGTTGCTTTTTCATTAGAACCGGAAGCCTGACTCATTGTTCCCAATGCGGAAATGCAGGTTTTCTTCCCCTTGCTTGGTTGTAACTGGACCAATCAGGACGGGTAAAGGCAGAATTGGATAAGCACTGCTTACTAAGCAGCCTGGGGCATGCTAAAGCCTGAGGATCTTGCAGAGATCTGAATAGTTGATGGGCTATGATCCTTTCCTGCCCGCCCTCCATTGTTATGTGTACGGGTATGGTATATGTGTCTGTGTATGCAGTCTTGCATATGTGGACACCTATATGGAGTGCACTTCTGTGTATGAGTGCATGTGCGTGTGGGGGCCACAAGAGGGTAGGTGTTGAATCACTCTAGCTGCAGCTACAGGTGGAGTAAGTTTTGTTTTGGTTTGTTTTTGAAATAGGGTTTCTCTGTGTAGCCTTGGCTGTCCCTGACTCACTTTGTAGACCAGGCTGGCCCCACATTCTTTGCCTCCCTGAGTTCTGGGATTAAAAGCGTGTACCACCATGCCTGGCTACAACCAAGTTCTTTTTGTTTGCTTGTTTGTTTTGTT
Organism: Acomys russatus; assembly: GCF_903995435.1. NCBI lineage: Eukaryota > Metazoa > Chordata > Mammalia > Rodentia > Muridae > Acomys > Acomys russatus. The sequence continues at coordinate 29,972,827 of NC_067158.1, forward strand.
TTGTTTTGTTTTTAGGGGGGAGGGTCATTGAGACAGGATTTCTCTCTGTAACAGCCTTGGCTGTTCTGGATTTTCTTTGTAGACCAAGCTGGCCTTGAACTCACAAAAATCTACCTGACTGCCTCCCAAGTGCTGCAATTAAAGGTGTGCACCACCACGCCAGACTAGAAGCGAGTTCTTTTATCTATTTCCCACAGTGGTCCTGTTCCCCTGTAGAACACGGGATCTGACTTGGATCCCTGTACAGGTATCCATAGACTGCAGCTATGCAGCCTATTGCCCTCCCTCCTCTCTCTGCTTCTGGGATCTCTCCATCATGTTATGTTACTAGCAATATTCTGTGCCCCCCCCTTCCCTGCCCCTGTCCCAGCTTTGATGAGTGTTGTTGGTAACTCCTCACAGTGTCCTCTTCTCAGCAGAGCCACCAAGCCCCAGATCAACCAGTGACTACCTGATACAGGGATACTTGTGACACATCCCCTCAAGTTCAAAGAGTGAAGGGACACCATGGAGGTTCCTTTGTTTAGTACCCCAGAAGACCCAGTGGATATTGAGTTACAGAAGCACACTGAGGAAGGACAGACATTGAAAAAGCAGGGGGCTCCAGGATCTGGGTTGATGCTTGTATCCAGGACCTCAGGTACCACTGGCTCCCCACCCTGTCCCATAGACCATATAGAGGAGGTAGGACACTGTAGGTGGGACATGAAATACAGTGATCTGGCTTTGGTGTATCTCATGATGGTGTACCATAGCCATAAACACACCATGGTCATTCCCCTGGGGTCTAAGTGCATTTAGGAAGGGCACACTTAGTCATTGAAGGAATCTCACCTTGGCCCCTGACCTGCAGCATGAGAGTTAACTAGAGTAGAAAAGCCAGCAAAAGCCTGGAACTCACAAGGACTTTCCTAGTGAGTGAGAAATGCCTCTGCATCCAAAGGTTGAGCCAGGAGCCAGGTCAGGTGACCCTCTGAGTATTCACACCTCCAGAAGGGGCAGTCTCTGTCATATTTCATCTGCTTCACCATTCTGATCCTCCAAACAGTATGTGTCACAGTAGATGCTTCTGGAACTATAGAGGTTTTGGCAAGCAGCAGCCCTAACCTTAGCTATTGTCCTAGGTAGTGCCTCTCTCCTCAACCTTGGTTGTGAATAACACAGCTCCTGATTGTCCTGCTTGGCCAATGGATTTCCCCTTAAGCCAATCACAAAGAGAGATAAAAAAAACTGTTTACATTTGTGATGGTTAACACTACGTTTAAGGTTTTAATTGCATATATATATATATATATATATATATATATATATATATATATAATTGTAATTGCTATGATATAAATGTAAACCCCTCACTTGTACAAGCTGTACCCTGTCAGCCCACTTCCCTTTCCCCCAGATACTGGACTTTAAAAAAATTTTTTTATTTAATTAATTTATTCAGATGACAACTCAATTGTTATCCCATCACTTGCATCCTCCCATTTCTCCCTCCCTTCCTCCCACTTTCACCCTATTCCCCTCCCCTAGGTCTATGCCCAAGGGAAGAAGACTATTTTAAACTGACAAATCTTGTAAAACTTGCTGTTCTTGAAAGAAAGTAGGTCATAAAGCTAACTGCTATTTCTGCTTTTGTGATCAAGCTTGCTTACTCTGCTCAAAAAGGCGACTAGGACAACTGTGGGACACATATGTCAAAATAAGACCCTGTGTGGTGGTTTGAATGGAAATGGCCCCGTAGGCATCTAGGGAGTGGCACTACTAGAGGGCGTGGCATTGGCCGGGTGTGGTGGCGCATGCCTTTAATTCCTGCACTCCGGAGGGAGAGGCAGGTGGATCTCTGTGAATTCGAATGCGAGGCCAGCCTTGTCTACAAAGCGAGTTCCAGGACAACCAGGGCTACACAGAGAAACCCTGTTTTGAAAAACAAAACAAAACAAAACAAAAAGGTGTGGCCTTATTGGAGGAAGTGTGTCACTGAGGATGGGCTTTGAGGTTTCAAATGCCCAAGCCAGGCCCAGTGTCACTCACTCTTCCAGATGCCTGCCCATACAAATGTAGACCTCTTGGCCCCTTCTGCCTGCATGCTGCCATACTTCCTGCCATGATGACAATGGACTAAAACAAACAAACAATCAAACAAACAAACAAACAAACAAAAACCAAACCTCTGAACTATAAACCAGGACCAATTAAATGCTTTCCTTTATAAGAGCTGCCATGATCGTGGCATCTTTTTACAGCAATAGAAACCCTAAGACACCCTGCTGTTGTTATTTTTTAAAAAACAAAACAAACAAACAAAAGCAAAACAAATAAAACAACCCAAATCCCAGTTATTCAATTTTACCAATAAAAATTCAGGAGCCAGATGCTAGGGTAAAAGCCTACTTGCTCAGAGAGACAGAGAAAACACCCAGCTGACATTCCTACACAGCTCACATGTCAGAAGGAAAAAGCACCCTTCTCCATGCTGTCGTAAACACACTCAACTCAACGCCCCTCCTTTCCACTTTCTGTGCATATCTCTAAGCATCCTCTGGACTTCTTGTTCTCTATTGTTTTTTTTTCTCCCATGTTCACTTTCTGTCAAGCCGGTTGCTTGCTCTGCCTCTTGACCTAGGGTTAACTTTATTTAATCCTGTTTACAGAAAGCTCTTGGATTAAGGTGTATGCTAGGGCTGAGCCCCACCAAATAAGAAACAGGTTTTTCCAGTTCACAATCCCTGGGTTCACAATGGGATTAAATAACCTACAGCACCCTGTTTACACATAGGCAGAATACATGTAATTTTGTGGTTTGTGCCTTAAAGCCCTGGGCTAATATGGCTAGGGGTTGCATCTTGGGAGAGCTCGCAGGTAAAGTCCTGGCCCCACATTGGATGCCAGTACCTACCTAACTAAAGCCTTTTCTTATTAAAATTTATTCATGGTCATGGTGAATCTCTGAATGACCCCAGACCTATAGCAATACTCACCAGGACAAAACCTTTCCAGCCAGTTCTTCTAAATGGGAGACCTGTTGGGGGGGGGGGTGTAGGCATCACCACTGGGATGACCCCAGGCAGGGTCTTGAGGTGCTGGCCACAATTTCTTTCTATCTCAGGCCCCTGTGTCTGACTCAAAGCCTTAGCAATCGGTCCCACTGGCTTCCTGTTCAGCAAGGACCCCTAGCAGTATCTGATTCTATCTACTTTTTTTTTCTTTTTCCTTTTTTGAGACAGGTTTCTCTGTGTAGCCTTGGCTGTCCTAGACTTTATAGACCAGGTTGGCTTCAAACTCACAACAATCCACCCGTCTCTGCTGGGATTACAGGCATGCGCCACCACGCCCGGCTTCTATCTACTTTCTTTTTGGCCTCCTGTGTCTCAGGAATTCACTGAGTTTCAACCCAGAGAGCATCTCAAGCCTGGTCTCTCACTTGGCTGCCCTCCAGCCTGCCTCTTGTCCCTCTGTGCACTCATGGCTCCGTGGCTTCCTATCACATCCAAAAAACAGCCTGTGTGGCTTGTCCTCTCCAGTTACCCTGTCTGCACTGCTTCTCTTGTAGTTTTGGGAGCCAGCTACCTTCTTTGGGACCACTTAAGCTCTGTTCCAGCTGGGGTTGTGCACCTGTCTCACTCACAGCTGTAACCTCACAGCTATGCCAAAGGCTGGCTCACCGCCAGTGTTCATTAAAAGCCTCCACAGCCAAGAACTGTAAGTATCACTAAACCTGGTAATGGCTCAGCCATCTTACGCAATATTCAGATCTGACAGCACTGGCCACTGCCTTCGAATCCAGCACTTGTACCACATGTTTCCAAAACAGTAAAGTATGAAGTTAAGACAAGACCATAATGATTGCAGGACCTAAGGGCAGAGGGAGGACAGGCCACCAGCAGGGTGAGCGGCCTTTGCAATAACCTTTCTGCAAGGGTACCTGTGAACATTCTGAAACCGCTGGCATCTTCACCCTGGACACTGTAGTAGTGATCAGAACAGCACAGTGGTCTACAGGTAGGAAACAATGTCCTGGCTCTTTGCTCACCCTGGGGAGGACCTGCAGGTGATGTGGACCCTCTGCTTCTGTTCTGGCATTCTTGTTCTGCCTAGCAGTCTTGTATGAAGGATGGGTTCCCTCTCCTAGTTCAAGTCCCTCGAGAGAGCTTCACATCCTGTCTTTCTGCTCCCTCTTGCTCTCTCCCCTTCCCACCCCTAACTTTGCAGGTGCTCACATATAGAAAGCGAGGGTCCGCCATCCTGTCTTTCTGCTCCCTCTTGCTCCCTCCCCTTCCCACCCCTAACTTTGCAGGTGCTCACATATAGAAAGCGAGGGTCCGCTAGTGTTGGTGAAGATGCCTGCAGGGCCTGCAGAGAACCTGGGGGATTTAGTGGGTCAGCTGAGGTCCTTGATGCCATGTGATCATTCTTCAGAGCCCCTAAAGGTATATGTGACCTGAAGAACACAGTCTGCTCTTCTATGTCCGTGGCACAATCGGGAACACAGAGAAACAGAAGGAGCAAACTGCAAAGCCACGATTTTGTATGGCGTCACTTTATTCTGATTTAAAAAAAAAAAAACAAACAAACAAAACTCATTCGAAGGTCTGCTTTGGTCTTCTAAGAATTAAAGAGCAATATGGATTTGTTTTAAGATATTTGGATAGATGGAAATTCACACAGGAGTCTGGGAATCAGAAGTCTCCTGCCTGCCCTTCATGCTTTTATAGAGAAATAAGGAGATGGGGTGAATCCATCTTACACTATAGATGTGGCCATGGCTCAGCAGAGCACAGCCCTGCTCTCTGATTACGTAAAAGGATAAAGGTCAGGCTCTGAGCTCCTGTTGTGCCCTGGCTCACACACAAAGGGCTCACCTGGTCTCAGCTCAACATGCAAAGGCTCTGTAGAGAACCCAGACCTGATCGAGGACAGATTGGAAAAGGTCCCAAGGCCACACAGGAAGGACTAAGGTGAGGCAAGACTGGAATGTAGGTATGCTTGCTTCCCAAGCCAGGCGACTGTCCCTGTGTCTTCACTTCCGCCCTTCTCCTGGGAGGACCTTGTAACTGGCGTTGGTTGCTCAGGCCCAGAAACAGGAGAGGTTTGTGTCTAACGTCTGTGTTCCGTTAATCTCTGTCTTCACAGCCTGAGGCACAGCCCTCTCTCCATCTTCCCCACACCCTTGGCTTGTTTTGTTTTGTTTTGTTGAGACAGGATCTTATTACATGGCCCAGGCTGGCCTTGAACTCATGATCCTCCTGCCTCAGCCTCCCGAATAGTGATGACCGCAGGTCTGTGTCGCAGGCCTCGCAGTGCTCTATTCATGATGCCCTACCCTCCATCTTCCACACGGGGAAAAAAAAAAAAAAACTCCCTAAAAATATATGGCTTACTACTGGGGCCTCACATTATATCCAGCTCTCTTCAGGCCCAAGAGCCCCTGGAACATGAGCTGATGTCTCCTCTCCACTCTGGTTCCTTTGTGTCATTCCAGGACAGAAAACAGTGCCATTCCACTCAGCAAATTTTGTTTGTTTGTTTGTTGTTTTTCGAGACAAGGTTTCTCTGTGTAGCCTTGGCTGTCCTGGACTCACTTTGTAGACCAGGCTGGCCTCGAACTTGCAGAGATCCACCTGCCTCTGCCTCCCGAGTGCTGGGATCAAAGGCGTTGCGCTATCGCCACCCCACCCGGCTCACTCACCAGAATTAACACAGGACTTATTGGTTACAGTTCTGGGTACAGACTGGAAACCTGGCAACAAGGTGCAGGGGACTGGGTAGGTACTTTGGAGAAAGTGAGGCCTCAAAGGGACTTTATAAAATGGAGATGTTAGACCTTAGAGCTGAAGGTGTGAAAAAACCTTCCAGAATGAGAAAGACCCGCTTCACTCAGCACTGCACCTCCAGGATGGTAGATAGTCCACACTACCCTGCCTTTGCTCCTCCTAGTGGCTTTCAACTAGTCCTTTTATCTCTCATCAGAGAAGCTTCTAGAGTGGTTCAGAATCCTCTCGTGTTGATCTGAGTGGGCTGGTATACTGGAATTGGTGCAGGCATGCCTGGCCACAGCTCCATGCCACCACGCTGATTCCCATTAGTTTCAGACTGCAGAGGGCAGCTGAATTTTGCTCCTGAAGCTGAATGACATTGGCACCATTATTACCACTGATACCTTGCTTTGATTGGCACCTGTGCTGGACTGGGCTGAAGGACAAGCCCATCCCTCTGTAGGAGGTGGTGATCCTGGGTCATCAGGGTTTGTGTACTGCAAGATGACAGAGAATTAGGCTCACCGTGACCTCTGTAAGACCAAGACCTTCAAAGAGATCTCTATGTTATACCCAGAGTCCCCAGAGAGAAACGGAGTTCCATGTCATGCAATACACACAGGAAGTTTATTGAGCTGATGTGTCAGGGTCTGTCCAGCTCTTTCAAGCTGCAGACCTTGAAAAATAGGAGCAAGTGCTTTTTTTTTTAAATATATCTTTTTGCAAAAGCAGAATTTAGCAGGCTAGCAGGGAGGGATGAGTACATTTCAGGGGCAGTGGAATATTTTTAGACACAGCTGGTTGTCCTTGAGTCAAGCTGGACCCTGGGCACAGACTGAGACCTTGAGTCAAGTTGGACTTTTTATTATCTTTAAACAGAAGCTAGCTGTCCTTGGGGCAAGCTGGACTCCACAAGGGGGCCCAACAGCTTTCCCTTGTGTCCGAGACACACAGTGATCAGTGATTTAATATTGGTACCTTGGTTCAATACTGATATTGCTTCCTGGACCCTCCACCTCTGGCTCCCACATCATCAGCCACCATGACCTATGGCTCCTGTATCTTCAGGCTGCTGTGAGGATGCATGGGACGCAACACACACAGCTGTGGAGACAGGGCTGTTATATTTGGTTCCTACAGACAGTGTCCACTGGGAGGTTGGATGATTAACAGCATAAATTCTCCCTGCAGCATTAATTCCTCCTGGGACAGTAAGGTGACATAGGCACGGGCTCCTGGGACCCAAATGTGGACATCTTCAGGGATATCAGGGATGCTATTTTTACCTGCCACCAGTTGTTGAGTGGTAGCAACACTGAACGTGGGGTGGGGTGGGGGTGTATGTAGTTTGTGTGTTTATGTGCATGTGTGTATTTATATACATGTAACTGTGTGCATATATGTGTGGTGATTTGTGAATGTGTGTGTGTGTGTGCATGTGTGTGCACTCACACGTGTCTGTGTTTTTTCTGTGTGTTTTCCTGAGGTTCAGAAAAGAAGTCATTTCAACTTTCTTCTCATCCTCTGAGATAGAAGATGAACAAGAGGAAAACAGGTGTTTTCCAGAGGACAGTGATATTTAAAAAATGGCATGCCTGGGTGGGTGGGGTCTCGTGCCCTCGAAGGATCTGCACATCATCTTGGCGGCTTTAGCACCCTTATTTGCAGATGAAGAGGGTAGAGTGTTATTTAGTTGTATAGTTCATCCCCCCGACATTTCTTGAACTCTTTTAATGACATTGACTTAGGTCAAGTTGCCAGCATTGGGTATTGCATTCTGAAAAATCACGCATGGCTGTTATCGCGCGGCGACTCTGGGTTCCCCAGAGACTCCCGTGTGAGGCCATATTAGCTGCTGTTCTCAGTGCTGTGGTCAAACACTCGACAAAGAAACTTAAAAGATTCCGTTGGGCTCACAGTTTGAGGGGTCAGTTCATCCTGGCAGAGGGGGGCACGGCAGCCAGAGTGTTAGGCGGCTGGTCACGTGGCATCCGCAGTCAGGAAGCTGAGGGAAAAGAGTGCTGACACTCAGCTTGCTTTCTCCTTTTACACGGTCCAACCCTGGTGCACCAACACTAGGGATTGGGTCTTCCTACTTCTGTCCTTTCTGAAAATACCCTCAGAGATGCACCCAGAGCTGTTTCCATGGTGATGCTGAATTCCATCAAGTCTGGCAGCCATGATTACCATCCCGGGGGCTGAACTGCAATCTCTACCTCTACCCACCAGTGCCAGGAACATCCCTTTTTGTGACAATGGACAGTGTATCCATGCACTGCCAAATGTCCCTGGAAGGCCAAGTCACTCTGGGGTTCTTCCTCCCTCCAGACCTCCAGTTCAGCAAGGCCAAACTCTGCTCCATCCTTCACGGTCTGAGAGGCACGTGCTCTAACAGCCACGAGTTTAAGAGAAGTCCTGGAGTGGGGTGCTGCGTCTACCACTGTGTTGTCAGAGGACAATTCTCAGTTCAATGTATCAGTCAGGGTTTTCCAGAGAAACAGACCCAACCCGCTGTGTGTCTACATCTGAAAATGCACAGAGATGGTGAGAGTTAATTTAAAGAACTGGTCCATGGGACTGAGAAGAAGTCATAGGTCCCAAATTTCCAAAGCAGGTCAGAGTTTTAAAATGCAACAACCCATGCCCAAAGGCGTTTGTTGGTCACTTTCCTTGTGGCTGGGGCAGGTCAGGGGGGTTGTTTGGTTGTTGATCACCTATGTTGGGAAGCTCCGGCTGAAGTCTCACCTCGATCCAGCAGTGTGAGGGGCTTGTCAGTCATGCTTTACCCAGTGTGAACAACTTCTGGGCAGAGGTCTGTTGTGACCCATGTTTTGGAGGGCTGTCTCCATAGTGGGCATGCTCCTTGTTTCGGAGCCTGTGGTAAGCTAGAGGGAGCATCATGGCTGAAGGGTGTGAGAAAGCTGACAGCAGAGAACTCACAGATACATCCAGGAACACTTTACTAATGCCATGCAGTGTTTTTGTTGTTGTTGTTGTTGTTTATTTTGTTTTTGTTTTTGTTTTTGTTTTTTCTGAGACAGGGTCTCTCTATGTAGCCTTGGCTGTCCTTGGACTCACTTTGTAGACCAGGCTGGCCTCGAACTCACAGCAATCTCCTACATCTACCTCCCGAGTGCTGGGATGCACCACCACGCCTGGCTCAATGAAGTAATTTTTTAAGCTGATGGATAATTTTGAGACTCTAAAGAATGTATACAAAATAATGTCTAAGGATCTTGTAGAAGAAAAGTAGTGAGAAGGATTTTGCTGTTATAATTTTGACATTTCAAAGATGGGATCATATTTCACACTTGTGAAATAAACGGATAAAGTGGAATAAAAACACAAAAGAAGAATACTGTGGTTGCTGATCGTTTGCTCCCAAGTTAAGGTGGCTCGAAAGGGGATTGTGTGTTGAGTGTGTTTATAATCCCAGCCCCCAGGGGACTAAAGCAGAGAGATTGCTACCAGCTGCTGTCTCAGAAATCATAAATAAATGAATCCATTTATAAATAGTAAATGATAATAAAAGGGGCTTTTCAAGAAATCTGTAATAAGAAACCTCACAACATGTTTGCGCCTACCTCTGCTGCCCCCCCTACTTATGCATGCGTAAAAAAGTGAAACTACAGCACAGAAGAAAACACCAGCACCCCTGTCTTTTGGTGCTTGAAAACTCCTATCCACTCGTAAATATTTAGGAGTGGCATGGTGGGGTGCAACGGGGTGTGTATTTCCTTGTCACCACCAGTGACAAACAGTGAGAGCCACAGTGGGGGTAAAGAGTTGCAGAGTCCAGTGGTTAGGGACATACTTTCAGAGCTACTTGACTAAAAGTCCACCCTTTTTAGGATCTGAGCTTGCAGTGTTCATGTCCTAAGAAAATATGAGGTCCTAACAGATGCCTGAGAAGATGCCAGAAGAGGAGTCACTTTGGCACCTTTGAGGAGCAAATCCTTGAGTGAGCTAGAGAGAATGCAGTGGGGACTAGGAAAGCCTAGAAGGGTGACAGCAGGGAAGCCAGGCTGTCAGGCCTGCCCTCCTTCCCCTGAGCTGGGCTAATGCTCATTATTTAATAGTAAAAGGACATTTTACCAGAAGGGGTGAGCCCAAGTGGAAACAACTATCTCTTCTCATCCTGAACAGGGGAACTGTTGAGCAGTTCCATGCCAGATTGTCCTGTTTTGTTTTGTTTTGTTTTTCAAGGCAGGGTTTCTCTGTGTAGCCTTGGCTGTCCTGGACTCACTTTGTAGACCAGGCTGGCCTCGAACTCACAGCAATCCGTCTGCCTCTGCCTCCGGAGTGCTAGGATTAAAGGCGTACACCACCACCTCCTGACTCAGATTGTCCTTTTAACATAAGGGGAGCGATCAATCGAAGAAGGCAGGTACACCTCCTGCTGTGCCCCAGCAGGATCCCAGTGCCAATGCTTAGCTGGGGTGCTGTCCCTTTCAGCCTCTTTGGGAGGTTTTTAAACAGAAGCAGCCAGTTTTTGTGCGGGTCCCAAGGCTGGAGGACCAGGGCCTCCAATATCTGAGATGAATGTCCTAGCTCTGGGGCAAGTGGCAGAGAAAGAAGGGAATGGGGATGGGAATAGAAGAGGAGGGGAGAGGGGAAAGAGAGGAGAAAGGAGAAGGGAGGAGAGAGAGGGGAGGGGAGGCTAGAACTTACCCTTCTCCTGCTCTTAGGTTCTATATGCGCTTGGGGTGGTGCCACTGCTGGGCTGGTGTCCGGGGTCCTATAAGAAAACATGCCGAACAAGCCATGAGAAACACACCAGTAAGTAGTATCCCTCCACAGCCTCTCCTCCAGTTCCTGCCTTGAGCTCCTGTTTGGACTTCCTGGATGATTGCACTGTAGCCTGAAGGCCAAATTAGTCCTTTCCTGCCTAAATTGCTTCTGGCCAGTGAGTAGTTCCCCGCCCCCTCCTACAACAGAGCAGATGTCTTACCGACACGGAATCTTCTTTACACAGTTTAGCCACTGGAGTACGATAATCTGTTGCTACTCTTCTGCAGCAGTCAGTTTGTCTGGGCTCCTTTTCTTTCCCCACACAGACATGGGGTTGGGATTTGGGCAGGTGAGGAGACTCTGGGCTTTGGCGCCTTTGTGGTTTACCAATAGCGGTGACAGCAGCAGGTGGCGCCCTCTAGTGTTAGAGATCTTAAGTTGCCCTTGGATGTTGAGAAACTTACTGTGCTAATGTTACCCATCTTGCTTAGGCCCTAAGAATTGCAGATTTTTAACCCTTGACAGCCTCCAGGCAGGCCTGGGTACCAAGATTGCCCCATCCTTAACGATAGCTACTATCACAGTTCCTTAACCCGAGGTGTCCAAAGGCCCTTGTCCCCCAAAAGGCTCAGCAGTCTTCTGTAACTGTCTCAGTCACAGGGCCTGAAGCTAATGTTGAGTGCCTCAGCCCTGTCTCCTCTGCTTCCACTTTCTCCCTTGCTCCTGCCCTGACCATTTTCTCCAACTGTCCAACCTCCTCTTCATCAGCTGCCGGTCATTGTCACCGCTTGTACAGCTTGGCCCCATGAGGGCTCCTTCCAGCCCCACTCTGCTGCCCCCCACCTCCGCTGTTCCTCCCTTCATGTTGCTGGCCCTAGTAAACATCAAATAAGTGAATAAAACGAGTAAGTATGGCTTCTAATTCTTTTAATCTAGTAGGCTTGTGACGCTCTTCTTCCTTACAGCACCATCAGCCTTTTAGAAATAAAAGGATTCTTTCAATTAGGCATTTCAGGTGTAATCCCTAAATTGAGGGGAGCTACTGGCATCTCGTGCTCAGAGGCTGGGGGTAGGGTAGGATGGGACTGCTAAGCATGCGCAGTGGCCAGGTCTGGGCCCACCATGAGGAACTAACTGTCCTGCCACAATGTCAGCAGTGTGGAGACTGAGGGGGCTGATCTCGGGGGAAACAGTCCAGAGGAGGCTGAGAGCTTGCTGCAGACAAACGTGCTGAAGGCCACAGTCAAGGTTTAAACATTGAATTGAATGAGAATCATACAGAGGAAGCGGACTGGTTACTTCGCTATTTGCTGTGACATGGCACCTGACAGAAGCAACTTGAGGGAAGAATGCCATCTGGTTCGCAGTTTAAGGGGGCTTGAGCGGTGGCTCAGGGTTAAGAGCATTTGCTGCTGCTCCTGCAGAGAGGGCCTGGGTTCAGCATCCACTTGATGGTTCACAAGCATTCCAGGAGACCCAGTGCCGCCTTCTAACTTCCCTGAGCACCAGGCACACACTGTATACACACAGTACACACATACACACTGGCATGCAAAACACTTATACACATGGAATAAGATAAATAAATCTAAAATTTATCTTTAAAAAATAGGGTACCCATTTTTTCTTTCCCCACAGTGAGTAGGGTATGGGGGAGTTCATGGCTATAGGATGTGGCCCTGGAAGCACTCAGAGATCAAGGGGCAGAAAAGTGAGGATGCCAGCACTCATTTGTTTCCTAGCTCTTTGTATTAATGTAGGGGTCTGGGCCATGGGACTATGCTACCTACAGTCGGAGCAACTCTTCACCCTCCCTGGGTCCTCATGGAAACGCCCTAGCAGATACACTGAGAAGTGTTCCTCATTAACTCCCTAGGCATCACTTAACCCAATCAAATCGTCAATCATAAGTAAGAATCACAGGTTTTAGACTTCTTTATCACAAAAGCAGAAAAATTGGCCCCAAATGAGGAAACGGCTCTGGTTCCTATTAAGTCTGTGAGAAACACTCAGACCATTTGGACTGGAGCTGACAAGGCAACAAGACAGCTTTGCTCCAGGCCAAAGACATGTGCTTGTTGTCATTTAATGCTAATGGCAAACCTGGCTTCATCTTAATGGCTAGTAGACCAGTACGCTGCAACCTTCAGCAAGTGAAGAGAAGCCTAGAACTGGGGAGGGAATTTGTCTGGAATGGGGGATGTGTGGCTGGAGAGCGACAATCTGGAGCTCAGCACCCTTGCTTTTAAGGCCTGTGTGTGTGTGTGTGTGTGTGTGTGTGTGTGTGTGTGTGTGTGTACCTTGCAGTTCAAATATACTGTTAACATACATGCCAGAAACAATACAAAGTGCCTTACTATGTCTCAGTTTGTCCAGAAGTGCCTCGGGCAGGGGAATACATGTGTTGAAATTCGCTGTAAATGGGAGGTTGGTTGCTCTCCTTCCCTCCTCTTCTGGGGCAAACACGCTGGGCATGAAGCCACCTCCTTGTAGGCTTCTTTCCAGCCTCCAAATCCAGCCCTTCAGCCCCCTCAAAGTGTGTTCACTGGACTAAGGGCACCCATAAATGTAGATTATAGGAGCAGAGACCAAAAGACATGAAATAGCCACTTGGAGTGGTGTCAACTTTTAATAATTAGTGGTGTTACAGGTGACAATTATGGTGACTTGAGGATGGGGCTCTGATAGATGTTTAAATGAGTGAATCATTTCCCAAATAATGTTTCAAACTGGCAAATGGACACAAGAAAAATCCAAGCTGGCTTTCAACTTAACAGCGGACAGAAAATCAGTGGCTTGTGGTTTCAGACTGTTCTAGACAATTCATGTCTGGCTTCTCACTGCTCTATTTTGGGGATAGTGTCCAAGATGAAGACCCAGAGCTTGCTGCAAAGTGGATCAAGTCTTTGCCCCCTTCCATGGAGAGCAGATTTTTCAATTGCTTCAATGAAAACAACGTATCACAGATTGGAGACAGGCATCTCCTAAAATGTAAACAATATAATGGCATTCTAATTTTAGGTGGGGGGTTCTGTTAAGTGTGCTCTGTTAACCAATTTCTTTTAAACACACTCTCATGTAGTCTTGTAGAGCATTCAGCTCTAGTAGGTTCTGGGTGACTTGTTGAGGAAAAGATCCTTGAGAAGTATTTCATGCCTAGTTGTCTGGTGGCCACTGTCAACACGGGTCAGTTGCATGAACAGAGGTGTGGCTCAGCTTCAGTTGTACATTCAGTTTACACGTGTACACTTCAAAAACCAAGTAGTGAAAGCTGCCAATCCTAGTATGTGGGAGGTGGAGGCAGGAGGGGCAGGGACTCAGGGCTAGCCTTGACTACATAGCAAGTCTGAGGTCCAAGAAGAAAAGAGGTTCTGCTCTAGCACAGACCTCAATGGGCAGTTTAATAAGACTAGTATCGACCCCTTTAGCACTGGGAACAGAGTTGGGGGATGGGAGAGCACTGGCCCAGTGTGAGGCTCCCTGTATTCCATCTGAGTGCATGCTACACAGGAGACTACTCTAGAAGGGCCCTACTGGGTAAAACAGGCTGCATTCGTGAGGCCATAGGAGTCAACCTCCCAAGCTGGCCTCTTCACCTTAGCATTTAGCAGATCAATGTGAACCGAGAAAAGGAGTCCCCATACTTTGTCCAGATTGTCTTTAAATTATTGAGCAATTCTTTTTAAATTGAAAATACATTCTTTTTCATGTTTCCTGATCATGGGCTAGCCCAAGAGGCATGTCCCATGAAAGTCTTCACTTATCAGGAAAATGGGACAGAAGGGAGGAACATCCTATTGGGACTTTAGGCAAGAGAAGCATGGGAGAATAGGGAAATAGGACTCAGATGGTTCTAGAATCCTACAAGAAGAATTATGACGGGCGATCTGGGCCCAGGGGTCCTGCTCAAACTGGCACCAGCCAAGGACAATATGTGCAGTAAACATTGAACCCCGACCCAGATGTAGCCAATGGACAGGACATTCTCCACAGTTGAGTGAAGAGTGGGGACTGACTTTCACACGTACTCTGGTACCCTATATTTGACCACATCCCTTTGATGGGGAGGCTTGGTGGCACTCAGAGGAATGATAGCAGGCTACCAAGAAGACACTTGATACCTTATGAGCATATACAGGGGGAGGAGGTCGCCCTCAGTCACAGTCATAGGGGAGTGGAGTAAGGGGAAAAAGGGAGGGAGGGAGGAATGGGAGGATAGAAGGAATGGGATAACTATTGAGATGTAATATGAATGAATAAATTAAAAAATTTTTAATTAAATTAAAAAAACTAAAAAAAATTATTTGAATAACGATCTTCAAGACTGGTTGCGTGTTGTCGCCAACAGCAAAGAGAGTTATGAAGTGTGTTACTTCAGATTAACCAGATGAAGAGGAGGAGGAAGAGGATTAAGACACATTGGTCTGGAATGTTTTGTATTAATTCATAAATAAAATTTAGGAACAACAACAACAAAAAAAACAAAAAACAAACAAACAAAAAAACCAGGCAAAAATATATTAAAAAAAAAGAAAAACTAGATCAGAAAAAAAAAAAAAACCATACAGCTGCAGACACAGACACACACACACACACACACACACACACACACCATACCAGCAAAAGACATGAAAGGTTGGGGCTGAAGAGATGGCTCAGAAGTTAAGCACATGAACTGCACTTCTGGAGGTCCTGAGTTCAAGGTGGCTCACAAACATCTATAATGTGATCTGACGCCCTCTTCTGGCCTGCAGGGGTACATGCAGAAAGAACACTGTATAGAAAAATAATAAATGAATAAATCTTAAAAAAAAAAAAAAGATTAAAAAAAAAAAAAAAAGAAAGAAAGAAAAATCTCCCCAAATGCCACTGGTGGGCATGGGACCTGGTTTGTACATCCAGTGAGACTCCACAGGAGAGAAATGCCCTAGCTCCCTTAGGGTGAGAACTAGGCAGCCATGTTGCCCAAGCTGGTTGAGGAGCCTGGCTGGTGGACATGCTGTGCTGATTCAGTGTAGCTGGTGGTCTTAGGACCTTTGCTGTTGTTTCAGGCAGCTGCAGCTGTACCCCAAATGCAGTTGACTGGCACAGCTATTGTCCTGGGTACTACTGTGAATGCTCGTCCAAGATATCAGTGATCTGGGCTTTCACCCTGACATTCTGTGCTGCCTAGAGACTTTCACAAACAGATCTTTCTTTTTGAAATGGCAAAGGTCATAGGTGTGGGCCCTTTCTTTTTCTTTTTTGTTTTTCTTTTATTTAAGCCTCCAAGGAAATGAAGCCCATCCCACTAGCACACCTCAGAGTTACCTGCTTACACATGCAATGGGGTCACTTGATGGTATTATCCTGTAACATGGTTTCTATTCTTACAGTTTGAAAATTAGACTACTTTTATGAAAAAAAAAAAATCAGCGTGTTTAAAGAAAACAATTACCAGCACCAAGCATGTGAAAATGTCCCCTGGTCTGGTACAGGGCAGTGTCCATATCACTTGTCATATTGCTATTCTCTTGGCAGCTTGGATCGGAGAATTGTGAATGTGATCAAATATCACCGCTCTCACTGTCTTAGGCACAAGTGTGGGGGCTGTAGAGATGCCTCAGTGGTTAAGAGCACTCAGTGCATAATCATGAGGACCAGACTTACAAAGTAAGCCAGGTGTCCCTTTATATGGCTATGCCCCCAGTTCCAAGGGAGTTAGGTTTGCTTGGGATTGCTGGCTTGCAGTCTGAGGTAACAAGAGCCCCAGGTTCAGGGCTGGAGTTACGGTTTGGGGTTAGTGTAAGTGTTAGGATTAAGGTTGGGGTTAGGGTTAGTGCTGGGGTTGGAGTTGGGGTTAGGGTTAAGGTTGTGGTTAGGGTTAGGGTAGGGGTAGGGTTAGGATTAGGGTTATGTTTAGGGTTAGGGTTAGTGGGGGTTAGGGTTAAGGTAGGTGTCAGGGTTAGGGTTAAAGTTGGTGTTGGGGTTAGGGTTAGGGTAGGGTTGGGGTTGGGGTTAGGGTTATGATTACGGTTATGGTTAGGGTTAAGGTCAGGGTGAGGCCCTCACTCAAAAGATTCTGGTCCCCACTTATATAACATATGCATGTATATTCACACACACACACACAAATAAAGCTTGAATTCAGAAAAACAAAACCAAACACTTTTCACTAAATTCTCCCAAGGAGTCTTCTACCAATGCTTGCCGTTCTCAGCTGATGTCCACCTAACTCGAGATAGTTTAAGGACAAGACAGGCTAAGCCCCTCAGGTGCTGCCCACTGACTCCGTCACAAAAACATTTGGTCTCAATGCCAAACATGTTTTTGATCTTGTTCCGTGGTGGCTTGTGTCTCAAATGACGTAACCTGATTCTCTTGGCTTCTGCCATGTTTTACACATGAATGGCAGAAGCAACATCAAGAACCGGAGAGGAATGTTTCTATGGAGACTACACACTTGCCCCCAGAAGCAGTGCTTTGAGTTGTTTTGGCTGCACTGCAAGTTTTCTCAAACTAGATCCAGTTACTGGCTTGAAGTATTGAGGGTGAATACAGGTAGGAGGGTGAGGCAGGATCTAGCCAGTATCAGGCCCAATGCTGCAACACATGAGGCTGGGTTGTAAGAAAGGGGTGGGCCAGGTCAGGCTACGCCGGGTCTGAAAGCAGGGATAGGAACAGGGTGAGTCTTGTTTTCTCTTGGGCTGTCCTGCCATATGATGGCCACCAGAGATGTTGGCTGCTGAGCGCCCCCCAAAGCCTCCCATCCTCCCACATGCACCACCACACAAAGCCAGTGATCCACAGTCAAGAGGAAAGATATTTAATTATTTCTCAGTCTAATCTCTTAAAGCGCTCAAAGTGTTTTCACAAGTGCAAGGGAGGGATTGTTCTCAGCCAACGTTTACCAGCGATTCCGACACACGCAAAGAAACTGCCAATCACGGTGCTTTATACTTACTTTAATTTCTGCACTGAAAAAGAAAAAAAAAAAAAAAAAAAAAAGGTAAAAACATGACAAGTCACAGTGACATCATCTTGTCCTTAATCTCTGTTCTTGGGGCCAGAGGGGGGAAGAGACAGGAAAACATTGAAGCATGATGATCATGTGACCAGGCCAACTCAGTCTGGCTAACAAGGGCTCTACTTGCCTGGACACGGTACTGTCAGCGCGCCAGCTCAGGAACATGATAGACAACAGTCAAGGTACATTAAAAAAAAAAAAAAAAAAATCCCATAATTCCATTCTTAAAATCAAGCACAAAATATGACGATGAGATCAAGGTTCACGTGTCCCTGTGGGATCTGGGGACGGGTCCAGGGAGGCAGCCATATAACATGACTCACACTGAGGAGCAGACCTGCTCTACACAGAATGCTGACACAGGGATCTGCATGCGGCTCCTCCTCTCCAGTGCAGCTGCATCCTGCATGGGAAAGGGGAGCCGTGGCCTGCTCCCTACCCTGCTTCCTGATAAGCTGCAAGAACCACAGGGGCTGGGGGTCTGTGCTTTGGAGGCTGCTGCCTCTGGAATGTTCCACGCTCTCACGATCTGGTGGGCTGTAAGTTTTTAGGTACGCTCCACACGCTCTTTAAGTCTTGCTTTATTTCTCATGTGCAAACTGTTACTGTCTAAAGCTTTCAGAAGGATGCGTACAGACATGGACACCCTGCAGAGAAGAGGGTATTCACAGGCCCTGCTCACTCCCGGGGGGGTGGGAAGGGGAGTGTTACAGAAATAGTTAAGAGAAGGGTACTCCGAGGCAGTTAAACTCTAGTCCCTGATTCGGTCCGTGGGGTGAGCGGCGTCTTCAGTAGGTGATTGTCCACTCCTTCACAGAGGCATCATGAGAGGTGGTGACCAGTGTGTGCTCGTCCAGCCAGGCCAGGCTGCTGACATGGTGCAGCCGGTGAGCATCTGGGAAGAGAGTGGAATTAGAAGAAACGGGCCTACTCTTACCTCTACCTGTATTTGACTAAGAAGAGAGCCACTGGGCCAAAGTCATCAGTGAGAAGCAGAAACTAGCATAGTGAAAGCTCCACTTTCACAAGGACAAGTTTGTCAGGACAGAGGCGGGAAGAGGTGAACTCATCTTTGTACCAAATCCAGGTGAGCCAGCAGAGGTTCCTGGCTCACCACGTGGCTTCTCTCTAACTCCCAACACTTAATCCTCCCTGGGGCAAAAGCATAAAAACAAAAACAATACAAAATCCTTTTCAGGATGGATCAACAGTCAGACAGATGTAACAGACACACATGTGGGTCCACAGGGTCGGTATTTACAGACTCAACCAATCAAGCAGGGGAAGCAGCCAGCTCCACCATGGCTCTGGCCTGGATGTGAATACAAAACATGACAAGTGTTTATGTAGCATGCATGCTTGTCAGCTAACGATGGCTGAAGTGTACCAATGATGCATGTAGTTTATATGAAAATGCTACTATGCCATTTTTGATAGAGAACCTGTGTGCTGGGTATGGACAAGAAATGAGACTGAGGACCCGCGTCTGGCGTCTCCTCCAGCAGTCACGCTGGAGTGAATCAACTCCAGCTGCCCTCTCACCTCCATTATTGACTACAGCCATGAGATACTGTACTTTTGGGGTTAACTTCAGCCCAAACTTGTCATAAAGCCCCAGGGGTCTCCAAGTTCCAGGAAAGGGGTCCCCGTACAGGATCCCTGGTCCTTACACTCAAGGCCCAAGTGGATCCAGTTCAGCGGCCCCACCTAGGTGGGGCAGATGTGTCTCAAAAAGTCAAGCCATCCTGGGCCTGAGAACTCTGCAAGCTGCAGCATCCTCCATGGCCAGGCCAGGTGCCAGCACCTTGTATTTGAGAGGCTGTGAGCACAGTAGGTTGACACTAGCCCCATTCTGCACATGAGCCCTGACACGTTGATTAGCTTCCTGATCCAGTTCACTTGTGAATTTCCTAGATTTCCTTACAAACCAAAACGGCTCCTTGGAAGCTGCTTCAGGGCTCCTCTTCCTAGTCTGCCTTCTAGGAGAGTGTGTCTCTCTGACTTGCAACTGTAGTAGGGAGTGGTCTCAGGATACTGTTAAAATAGGCCAGGATCCCTGTTCCACTGAACACAAAAGGTTGCCTTTTGTAGCAGGTAGACCAAGGGGACAGTATAAAATGGCATTTGGCTGTCTTGCTCAAGACCACCAGCCATATGTGACTGTGGACCCTAACATGGAACTACCAGCAGGAGCAGTGGTGAGAGGTTAGATAATCAGAATAATGATTAAAAACAAAAATCTGGCTCCTTAAAAAGGCTTTTCTTCATGTATGTCCTATATATGGAGACCAAGGATTCCTACCAGAATGAGTGTCTGAGGATTCATCTGCACAGGCCAGCAGGGTGCCTAGTGTGTGCTGGATGAAGAAAGAATGGAACATCTCCTTCAGGTCACTTTTAGAGCAGACCCCAGGGTTACTTGACCCTAGGAGCCACGATTAGGGGCCGATCTCTGGAGCAGCCTACATAGGCCGGATCTTAGCCAGGCTGAGGCCAGGGGTGGGAGTTACCTTGGATCTTCACTTTGGTCTCTGGGTCACTCAGGGTCCACACGTACACCATCATGTCCATGCCACCAGAGGCAAAGTGTTCATTGTCTGGTGACCAGGCCAGGCACACAATTTTTGCATGGTGTCCATAAAACACATTATTCTCCTAGCATAAAAAGAAAAGAGGTGTAAGATCAGAGTTAGGCCATGTGTCCTCCCAGACAGCCCTCACAGTAACAGGGAGAAGCCCCAGTCCCTGATCACCACCCCCAGTTTACCGCATCTTCCTAAGAGCCCCACTATGTGCCTGTCACTGATGGCGATGAAGGCATGGCTGAGAAGCCAAAGCCCAAGAAGGGCTGGCTAGAGTTCTCCCCTATGCCTGCTAGCGTACGATGCAGGGGTCCGCACTCTACTCACCGAGTAGCCATCAGCTACACTGAACACAGTGACCACCTTGCTGGCATCACACACGGCCAGGAAGGCACCATCATGGGAGTAGGCCACGTCTGTCACTGGCCCCTTGGCCTCTAGAAGTTTGCCTTCATCCTTTAGTGTGGTGCCCAGGATGGAGTATACACGCACATTACCATCCTGTAGGCAGGGACAGGAAGCAGTCACTCCTGAGCATACACACCATGTGCCCTCTGTCATAGGGGAAAGTTGAGGTTTCAGTAAAGAAGTGCTCTGCCATAACTCATTAAGCACAGTATGTGCCCTGGGCTCTGGCTACTGAGAAATGGCTGGCTCCTCCCACATACTCCCTTAAGTGTTTCACCTCAGCGGAAATGATGGACCCCAGGCCTCCCTAGTCTCATTCTATGTTTGCTAGCTGCCAAGGAGGTTCTCTGAAAGGTCAGCCCGGAGAACACTGCTCAAACAGCTTCCCATGCTCTAGAGAGCCTTCTGATGACAGCCTATATAAAGGACATGGAAGGAGAAAGCTCTCTCTTTGCCTGCTTGCTGCTGCTCTTACTGGCAAGTCCATTTAAATAACAAAACAAAACAAAACCCTAGCACTGAGCCTACTTTGGGATTCCAACATATACTGAAGACCTTGGCCTTCTCCAGGCCCCAAATCAGATACCAAGGTCACAGGGTAAAGGAGGACCTTACCGTTCCCCCAACAGCCACTGTGTCCCCACCAGGGTGCACAGCCACGACTTCAGGCTCATAGCCAGGGCTATCGATGCTGAAGCACTTCTTCTGATCTTTTAGAAGGACAATCTGTGACACAGAAGATGCAGTCAGATCAGTGGCTCCTAAGACACTGCTCATCATCAGGAAAGGCGAGTTCTCATTAGTGGCTTTTGGCTCTAAGCCACACCCTAGGCCAGTCTCAATCTTTTGATAGAGGTATTACCTCCCTCCCCACCAGGACTATGCTACTGCTAGTTGCTGGCCAGAATTTGAGAAAATGTTGAGTGTGAAGTGCTGGTCTCTGAGGTCAAAGAGCAGAAGCACCAGGAAGGGACTTGATTCTTAGCCATCAGGGGCAGTAGTCTGGCCCCGAGAATTCCCACCCTAGATCCTAAGTCATAAGAAACAACTGGTGCCTGTGTAGTGCAGGTTTTTTCCAGTGGGGGACAATGTGGTGTCCATGACAAAGGTTACTGGACACCCAGCACTGAGTGTCTGTCCAGTCAGGGCAGCATCGGAGCTCTGCAGGAGCAACTGAGCAACCACAGGTGCCTGAAGGAAGACGAGCTGGACAACACGGACTAGCAGACGGGTCAGCGGGGGTCTGCAAATGACACTGCTCTGAGACAATCCTCAAGTCCTACCCTGCTCTAAGAAAGGTGGAAGACTGTGTGGAGAAGGCTACACTACACTCATTCATACTGAGGCCTGCCATGTTTGCCTTACCGGCAGACAATTCCACATGTCAGGGCTTTAGAGTAATGTGGTGGCCTGATCTCGACTAAGCTGTCTGCTTAGGGTCAAGGTCACGCATGGACCTTGGCTTGTCCTCGGCAACCAGCAGAAAACATGGTGAACATACATGCACAAAGAAAACCCCTTCTATCTGGGAGCCCATTCCCTAACCCACTAGGACACTGGAAAACTTTGTCATCACCTTCTGAATGGCAGGTAGTCTGAGTCCCTGGTTTTACCCACCTTGGCTAATTCTGATCAGCTTCAAGGACAGGGTTGGCTTAACAGCCCTATGACCTCAGATGAAGTAACTGGGGTTGGGACAAGGAGGTATCTGTCTGAGGCCTTGCCACAGAAAGTCCTCATGCACTGTGCACCAGGACCAGGTGCTGATACAAGGCTGGCAGATCTGCCATGGAGAAGCAGCTCTGCCCAGGGCACCCCGTGCAGCACATTCCTTTTTGTGTCCCGTGGCTTCCCAGACTGAGTGTAGTAATTATTTGGCAGGGACATCTGATTATCTGGGACACAGAATCCACTCTCCCTTTAGCAGTCAGCTTCAAGGACCAGGGAGGGGTAGGGAGATCCTGAATGGCCTTTTCTTCAGCAGGGTTTGCCACGCATGCCAACAGGAACCACTAGTTGGCCCTGACCACATGATAGGATGCCTGGGTTTGCAGAGATGACATGTGGTGAAGCAGAATTCTGCACAAGTAGGACAGGCACAGATGTGAGCCAAGGGCCCCATCTAGACACTCTAGAGGGAAAGGTACGCACGGACTTCAGAGTTAGAACCCACCATGGGCTGGGATCTCCCTGATCCTCATGTGGCAGTGTCACTCAAAGTCAACTCTGTGCTTGTTAGAGAGACCACAAGAGCTCAGAATGGGTGAGGAAGTGATTCAAACCACACAGCTCCACCAGGGAAAGGCTGAGATAGGATGGATAATGACAAAACCACATACTTCAATGCCTCAGACCCCCATGGACAGATGGGTCTACAGTCTGGTGTGATGCTTAAGAGACCAGCTCTGGTCTTTCCCTGTGCCTGATTCAGAGGGCAGCACTTTCCCTAACAGCACAATGACTCCATGAGAAGCCACAGGCATAGGCAAATAAGCCTGTAGCATAAGACTATCAACTTGATATAACTTGGGAGTTATCTGGAAGAGGGAACCTCAACCGAAGAACTGCTTTAATTGGACTGGCCTGTGGGGCGCTGTCTTGACGGCTAATTGACGCGGGAGGGCCCAGTTCACTGTGCAGCACCAACCCTAAGCAGGAAGTCCAGGGATAAGTAAGAAAGCTACCTGAGCATAAGCCTGAGACAAGTAAGTAGCTTTCCTCCACGGTTCAACCATGGACTGTGACCTAGATTAAAAGCCAAGTAAAATAAACCTCCCCAAGTTAAGTTTTGGTCTGTGCTTTATCACAGCATCAGAAAAGGAAACCAGAACATGGATGAAATTCACAAACTAGACAGCAGTACACATCTCATATTCTACTATTTCTGCTCAAAATGTAGCCAACCATACCTGTCCAATGCACACGACCACAGTATAGCCCCCGGGGCCAACAGCTACACACTTTGGTTGAACATCCAGCTTCACAACGCCTTGCCCACTGTTGGTGAGGGAGAGGGAGGGATGGCAGGTTATTTCCATATTCAGGTGGCTCAGTGTGGTAACATTACATGCATTGCAAACACTGCACCACTTGCATAGGTGGGGGAAAAAAAATCCTACTTTAATCTTTCCTAAAGGGCAACTTGTTAAACTATGAGGTGACAAAATAGGACACTGAGGTCAGGGAGAGCAGAGTGGGGAAAAGGTGGCAGCAAGAACTATGTGGTCTCTTCCTGTCCACCTGCGCTAAATGCAGTCATATTATCCTCACCCTTCTGTAGGCCCGAGACTGCAATGTTATAGTTACATACAAAGAGTTCTGCTTCTTCTGTGGGTCACAGCTGCTCTTCCCATGAGGGGAACTAGGACTCCAATTCCTTTAATCAAAATGCCAGTTCCCTCCTTTCTTTTTCTTAAAGGCAGGGTTTCTCTGTGTAGCCTTGCTGTCCTGGACTCACTTTGTAGACCAGGCGGACCTCGAACTCACAGAGATCTGCCTGCCTCTGCCTCCCAAGTGCTGGGATTACAGTGTGCACCACTGCATCAGGCTTCACCTGACTTTTTCAACAGCTCAAGCTCCACTGTCACTATCTCTGCTAGCAGAAAGACACAAAGGAGAGCAGACAAGCTAATGGCTGATGAGGGCAGGGTCTATATGTGGTCATGCTTTTGAGCCTGGTTATCAAGGTCTTGTTGCTCAGCACCAAACAGAAAGGGCAGACAGGAACACCGCTGACTTGGAACCTTTACAGGCACCTGTAATTCATTCTGGACCTCTCTAGACCTATGGCTTGATTCCTCAAGCAGGACTTACCTGTAGTCTCTCAGTGTCAGGTTGGTGTACCGCACAGTGTCATCCATGCTGCAGCTGACCAACTGCCCAGACTCATCCACGGTCATCCTGGACACCTGATTTGTGTGGCCTTTTCCAGAGAAGGAGTCATTCTCTCCTGTCTCTGAATCCCAGTAATGTAGGGTATAATTAAGGAGAAACTGGACCTCAGGATAGTGCCACCTATGGCTCTAGAGAGGCACGGGTGCCCTACATGCAGGCAGAAGACACTAAAGAAAGAATAGGAGGCATCCTCACGGATGGCCAAGCTTGGGATTTCAGAGAGCTAAGGCAGTGTGAGCCAGTGGGGCGGCCTGGCTACTAACTAGCCAAAGGACCAAGGCAATAAATAGCACAACCTCTGAGAAGCATGAGAAGCCAATTGTGACGATACAGGCAGACTTGTCTGTGATGGCTGTGACAGATGACACACCTAATGTGTAACTTTCTGGATGTAGATACAATACCATGATAAGCCAGGAAGTTCCAAGACATGCAGCAGTTGCAGTCAGAACACAGGCACATGAGAAACACTGTATAGTATTAAACCTCTGTACTGTAAAGTACACATAGAACAAATGAACTTCAGGTTTAAACTTGGGTCCCACTGCCAAGGTAGGTTAGTTATCTCTACGTAAACTCTAGAAACGCGGACAAAACACTCCTGGCCACAACAATCTCAGATTAGGAGTACTCCTAACTGTAGCATCACTGACTACTCCTGGAACAGCCTTTAGGTGTGTTCCTGCAGTGGCTCATGTGTTACTGTCCACTACATGGGAGCCAAATGCTCATTTTGTCTTTCCTGCATCAATAGCTGAGGCTATGACGACCCCTAGGTAAGCTGGCTGTGCCCCCAATGCTCAAGTAACTACTGCCTGGTGCTACTGGTACCAGCCTGAGGGTGTGGGAGGCCCACCTTACAGCGGTGGTGTATGGGCTCTGAGCCTGAGGTGCTCAGGGAGAAGGGGTGGCTAAAGTGCACAACAAAAGAGAATCTCTTTCAAGTGTCCACCGTCATTTCCATGGGAGGCTCAGGGTACATGAGCTGCACGGATGGAAATCCAGACATGGGCACTGAAGGACACAGTTCAAGTGTGAATAAAGACATAGGTGGTGTTGATGTCCCTGGTTACAACTACAGGACAGATTGGCCCTAAGGACTGCTTGGCCATCAGCTGTAACACTTTTTCTTCCTAGTAGTAAAGGGTGGGTTATCTACCCTTTTTAGGCTAGAGGAACTTCCTGGGTCTTGTGAAAACGTAAGACAAAGCAGGTGTGGGAAGCATGCTGCCTCCAGCAAACCAGCAGCATGTGAATAAAAGGCCATCATGCAGGCAGACACCACAGCACACGTCTTTAATCCCAGCACCCAAGGAGGCAGAGGGAGGTGGATCTCTGTGAGTTCGAAGCCAGCCTGGTCTACAAAGCAAGTCCAGGACAGTCAAGGCTACACAGGAAAAACTCAGCCTTGAACCACCTGCCTTACCCGCAAACCCCCCAAAAAGAGGCTATCATGCAGAGGCAGCCTCACAGTGGTGCAAAGACCAGGGGACAGCACAAATACGGCAAGCGTGCCACTACTAAGCTCCACACTGCCTAAAAAAGCCTAAGTTACTGGGGTAAAGGGCACAGTGGCAATGGGCACCCCCTCCTGAGTTTAGGCCCCAGCCTGCTTTGTTAACAGCCCACGTGATTTTGGGGAAAGCACACTGTCTCTGGGCTTCAGTTTCCCCATGTTTAAAACAAAGTGCCTCTGCTGAAGGGTCTTTAAAGTTCTGACTCCTAAGACTCAATGATTTAATTGTCAGTGACTGGACAGACAGCAAGGCACCATCGGTACAGAAAAAGGAGCTCAAGCACAGAGACAAGCACCATGCTATGAGCAGTAAGCAGGACTGAGGGTTTTGCTCTGCCCAAAGCCTGGAGAGGGCAAGGCACCCAGGTGCAGACAGATGTAGCAGAGGCTTAGTGAATGAGCTGGGGCTGGAGCCATCTGGCTGGCCAGGCCCTAGCACCATGGGAACAGAAAAGTCCTCTCTTACCAGCGACTGTGCCAGCTCCCCAGTCAAAGGATATTGATATGTCCATCGTGGCTCCCAGAATAGATGTAGGACTTGCCACCATTTCTGTGCACTGTCAGACACTGGATGGATTTACTGTGACCCTGAAAGACAGACAACGGTATGGGGTGAGCTGAGGTAGCATGCCCTGCCCTCTGCCACTCACCAGCTGAGCTGTGCTTGGACTGCAGCAGACACTGCCCACAGTAAGTCATGAGCTACAAGCAGTCGGCTGATCTGACAAACCATCACATGCTGCTTCCCTCAGTGCCTACCTGGACTAAAAACAACATCTACAGAGAAGCCTAGCACTCAGGGAAGCATTACCATGAACCATCAGGTGGGTCTCTCAGAGACTGAGGCAGCCAGAACAGGATTACACAGGGAGACCCTGTGCTCTAGGTTATTTTTCGTAGGACCCCTCGCTACTGATGAAGCAGATGACCTTGCTGTACACATAGGACTCTGTAGAGGGGGCCTCTTGCCTGCTCTATAATTGGCTCAGCTTGCACTTCTCAAGTGTGCTCTACTCTAACCAACCCTTTCCCTCAGTCCCCACCAGCCTCCTCTGCTATTTTCCAGGAACTCTTGAAGGCTTTCTCCTTACATCTTGTCTCAGGGCTTCTGTGGGTTTCCTTTCCTGCCACAGTATGGCATTTACGCTCAGAAAAACAATGACAGTCCTTGGTAGAATACACTGTATAACCCCTTAAAAGACATGAGGCCAAGTTATCTTCTGTTTGACCTAGCAAGGGCCTCAAAGGTGCCCAGCAGACTGCCTGGTCTGCTGAATGAAAACCTGGGCTCAGAAAGATTCCAGAGGCTCCTGTGTGCTTCTTCATTGCCTATGGCAACAGCCCCACTTGACCGATTTAAGATTTCAACCCTTACTACAATGTCTAATCCCCTCTGAGGCTCAATTGCTTAACAAGCTAGTATTCTTGGGCGATTCTCACACACCCTTAAGCTTAAGAAACACAGGCTAGAAAAAGTACCACAAAGGCCAACTCCAGAGACCCTGACTGAGCCCCTTTTGGCAGCCAGTAAGCCCTTTGCTATAAAGCTCCCAGGTAAGACAGCCAGGTAGCCAGGGGTATTCTAATCTCAAATTCTGGTTTACTAGTACACTCTTTTTAGATCAGAGTGGCAGCTGCATGGATCACCTGACATGATCCATGTCAGCTGTTCAGAGAGGTGGTGATGTAGGTTTCTCTGAGAACTTAAAAGACAGTGATACTCCTAGAGCTGCCTTGACCAAGCAGCATTCGCAGGACCCCATGAGTCTAGCAGCAAGGGTGGCGCACAGCAGTAGTCAGGCCAGAATGCCCAGGAGGAAGCCTACCAGAAACTGCTCTTAAGGGCACAGTTGCTGGTAGGAGCCAGGGCTGTCTGACTTTTCACCACTGAAACTGGAGTCACAGCACAGAAGTGTCTGTCTCTGGGAGATGCTGGCCTCCTCACGCACAATTTCCCACCTGCAGTGGTACTATGCTCTGAGACCCAAGAATAGAGGGGCTCCCAATTCTATCCTTAGGACCAGAGCCAAGTTACTTTGTTCTGAGGAGCCACTCAATGGGGCTAGGAGGGCTGAGAGATCAGGAGGCCCCTCTCTTCTGTACAATCTCACCTACAGAATGGGGATCATGATGCGGTATGTTTCTATTCTCTAATAGGCTGCACTAGCAAGAGAAAGGCTGGCCTGGGGGTTTCACTAAGCAGCTTAAAATACAAGCTTTGGAACTTATCAGAAACCAGGATGGGGAGGCGGAGGCAAGGCATGGAACCTGTATTGCTGCACAGTTTTTGCCAACTTGACACAAGCTAAAGTCAATGGAGAAGAGGGAACCTCAATTAGGAAAATGCCTTTATAAGACTGGGCTGTATGCCACCCTGTAGGGCACTTTCTTAGTGATTGATATGGGGAGGGGAGGTGGTCCTGGGTTCTATAAGAAAGCAGGTTGAGCAAGACAGTAAGCAGCAATTCTCTATGGCCTCTGCATTAGCACCTGCCTTTAGATTCCTGCCCTGGCTTCCTTTGATAAGGAGCTGCAATATGAAAGTGTAAGCCAATTAACCTCCTGCCTCCCAAGCTGCTTGTGGTCATGGTGTTTCATCATAGCAATACTAACCCTAACTAAGTCAGCCTGGCTGTGGAAAACCTCCCTTTAAAAAATCATTAAAGGACCCTGGGAACTGCCAGAAGACAAAGCAAAGGTGATCCTGGGAGCTGTTCCTGTGCCACCTGCTCCAGGTCTCCTGAGAGGCTAACGTGGCAGGGGCAGATGGAGGAGGCAGAAGCAGCTCACTCAGCCAAGGAAGCACAATGTGGCCTGAAGCCGCAGGAAGGGTTTGGAACCTCAAGTTACAGTCTCGTCCAGGGTGGCCTTCTGGGCCTCCATTGGAGCCTTGACAGCTTGTCCAACTTCATTTGCTGTGAACATCAGGGCTCTTTCATACTTATGTCCATGTTCAAACTTCACCATGATCCACAGTCAGGGCCATCCATCTCCCCGCTGAACTCCTAGCTGAGCCACCCCCTCATTTATTCACCCTACCTTAGCCTCCATGCTCTTACCACCCACCCTCATGGCCTGCCATCATCTCACCCTCCATGCTCTATAACCAGCCCTAACACTTAGAACGCTCCCAGCAGTTGTGAGGCAGACTCCAAGTCCTATCAGAAAGCAAAGCCACTCAGGTAGTAGTCACTTCTAGCAGCAGACCCCAAATGTGCATTGTCACACTACTTCCAGGGGCTACTAATGCCCCCAAATACCAACTTGACTTCTGCCCAAACTCAAGACCAAGGAAACCTGTCATCTCTCTTCCACTTGCCCATCTATGTTTCCCCGTTTACGGTAGACCAAAGGAGTTTGTTTCCTACACACCATGCCTAGAACAAGGCTCACCTTGATGACCCGGAGGGGCTTGCTGGGGTTGTTCTTGTCCAGGTAGTTGATGTATCCAGACAGGGAGACGCTAAGGAGGTGGTCCTTCTGCCACAGGCAGCCCAGCTGCTGGTCCAGAACATTGGAGCCCATGGGAAACGTGCTGACCACAGAATTCACATTGACATCCCAAATTTTCGAGGTTTTGTCTCCAGAGGCAGATAGCAAATGGGTGCTGTCAGGGCTCCAACTAATCTATTTCAACAAAGCAGTGTTGCACGTCAGAGGGTTTAGAGCCACACGAGCCCTGAGAGCACCCGCCTACAGCTTCCACTTCACAGGAGAGGACAGGGACCCACAAGAGGTGGTAGGATGGGCCTGGCCCCCAGGGTCACTGCTCGGCCACTGACTGTTCCCACCTCCTGAATATGGCCTTAAAGCTCCGCGCCATGGCTCAAATCTTAGCTGCTCTCATCAAACATTCACCTAGCTTCAAAGTCATCTTTGGTGACTATCAACATAGAGCCCAGCAACTCAGGGAACACGCTCATACTCACAGCATAAATTCCTCCATCATGGGCCTTGGTTCCTCCAAGGGCACACACCTTCTCTCCAGTCTTCCCATCATAAATGAATATCTTCAAGAAACAAACAAGTGATGTAGAAGCTGGTGTAGAGGGCCCTTAGCCCACCATTTCCCAGCAATTGTGGCTATACAGTTGGGGCTTCAAGCATCCTTTGAAATGAAATGAGAGACTATGTCTGGTGGACTTTGGTGACACCCTGGGAAACAGAGGACAGGGAGCATGGAACCTGCTTACATCCAGCCTCCTTCCCTGCCTCAGCTCTTACCTGGCCATCAGCGCTGGCTGTGGCAAATCTGTTCCCATCAGGAGAGAACCGCACACAGTTGACAAAGCGGCTGTGGTCCTGTGGGAGAGAGGGCTATCAACACTTGACAAAGCTCACAAAAGCTCTCTACTTAACACATGTAGTCTCATGCACCCCCAACTAACATCAGCAAGATTCATCAGTCCACAGGAACACTTCAGGACTTAGAGAACTCCCAGGCAGACCCTCATGGCAGTTAGGTCAGCATTCCTGCTCCTGCTTGCTCACTGCTCCGCCTGGAAGGCCATTCTTCAGCCAACCTGCCTCCCTTATCAAATGCCTCCTGATGAATCCTCTTCCCTCTCGGACCTCAGACAGCTTATGTATGGTTGAGCTCTGAGATTGGCATGTAAGGTACCCCGTTAGGCTTAGTTTGCTAAAGAACAAATGACTTTTAAATCAAAGAGTGGCTGTGACTTTTAATCAGGGCTAAGGGTCTGAGACCAAGGTCTAAGGAGGGCCAGGGCAGTACCCAGTCTTAGGAGGCAGTGATGGCACCAAAGGCCCCTGCTCTTGTTATGGACCTCCCCGCTTGTGTTTGTATGCACTTGCTGTTCTGCTTCCTTGGTTCCTCTCACATGTCCACCTGTTTCAGAGGCCTGTATCGTCATTTGCTTAACTGTAGTTTCTCAGTACACACAATTCACCATACCACATGAAGTCAAAGCCTTCCCAAGTCAGACTTTCATAAGTACTACATGCTTCCAGCTCTGCCACTGTCACAGTCTGTCGCTGTTCCATGCATAGAGGCCATGGCAAGTTTTAGGGTAGGCTCTTCATAGCACAGCATGAGGTCCAAAAAAGCTGAGTAATTCAAGCTGCACCAGCTGTGAAAATCCAGACTCCAGTTTCTTGTCCAGCACTGGCCTGCCTACACTGGCAGGCTTGGGCATACTCTGGTCAAGAGCGACCCTAGTGGGTCAAGAGCCTTAACTCCTCAGACTGATCTGCCACCCATTCAGGCACCCATCTCTGGGTACAAAGAGCCTATGTTCCATACCCATTAGCCATGGGGTCAAAGATGATGGGAGACAAGATTTCAGAGCCAAAGCCTTTACTGACCACTGTGGGTAGGGGTTGGGTGGGATACACACCTTCTTTGGGTCAGGATGAAATAAAGCAGGCGAGGTACTGACACAGTCACAGCTAGACCCGAGTATCCAGCTCACTGCCCCTTAACCCCACGCCCAGCATGAGAGCCTCACACTGGCTCCTCGAATC
Organism: Acomys russatus; assembly: GCF_903995435.1. Lineage (NCBI taxonomy): Eukaryota > Metazoa > Chordata > Mammalia > Rodentia > Muridae > Acomys > Acomys russatus. The sequence continues at coordinate 30,004,201 of NC_067158.1, forward strand.
CCTGTTCTGCCTACTCCACAGAAAGAAAGCACTGGAGCCAGCTTACTCCAGGATCCCTCTATTTGGACAGAGTATCAGAGCACTTTAGAATTCAGAGGCCAAAGTGCCCATTCAAGAGAACAGAAGCCTGGAGACCAGAGGGTGGATCTGGGGTACCAACTCATCACTGCGTGAAAGGAACATTAGCTACCTCAGTGGGTCTCTCTTGGAAAACACACAATCTGGCAGGGGTGAGGTCATGTGCTCTAGAGACCACACAGGTCTGAGAGGCAAGTGGAGGCGAGTGGATGGGTGACAGAGCCTATATAAACCCATTTAGAGACTGAGCCATCATTCCTTCCTGCAACTCAGCCAGGAGACATGTCTGCTCCTGAAATAGACCCTGTGCAGGCAAGGAATAGCCAACAGCAGCCCATTAGCCAAAGACAATGAGGGCTAAGAATAGCTTTTCCCATAGGGAGGGCCCAACAGCAGAGAGGGAGAGTGTGCAAAGTTCAGAGGTTCAGTGGCTTCACATGGCAGCCTGAACCCTGCCATCTACTGAGCCTGACAAGACTTCTGACCCCCGGCCCAGACATCCAGAGGGGTCCCATTCAGCCCCACAGGTTCAGTCTCTTCCCATGTGAAGTTGTCCCATTTCCCTGGAACTAAACTTGGATGCTTGTAGCCAACACTCAATGAACCTGGGGAGAGGCTATGCCAGTGAGCTCCCCAAGAACTGTTCCCCCACCCTCATCTTTACCACCAAAGAAGCTCTACTTCAGATCTACTCCATTGTCAGGGATTCAGGTGCTCCTGGTCTCCCAATAGCCTGCCTCTGTCGTGGACATGCTTACTACCTTACTACCTAAGAACCCTCTACAGAAGCCCTCCTGAATTCCTACTGGTCTCTCAAAGGGAGAACAGTAGTCTGCAGATGACGGTAGAGCCTTGCTCAAAATCCCACAGGTCTCTCCTCTGTGACTCACTTATAGGGACCTGCTAAAGGGTCCAAAGAGTATTCCTATTTTCTCTGGGATGTTCACTGACACTTCAAATTCTACCAGGTCTGCCAGAAGCATTATGTGCAGGGAAGGCAAATCCATAACAAGAGTAAGTACCTACTCCAGTAAGGGCAAAGCATTGCTCTTCTCATGAAGAAGTTGTTCAGTGTAGTCAACCTGCCTTGTTTGGCTGGTCATCCTAGGGAATGGTGCCATACTGGGCTGTGTTTGTCTCTGCTGTTGGCATGTCTGGCACTCAGCAGCAGCTGTAGCCAGGCTGGTCTATGTTGTCAATCCCATGCAAAACCTCCACCTCTGACACCATGGCCACTTTCTTTGTCCATGGGCTCCCTGGGTAATGACAGGGACGGCCAGCAGCAAGGAGATCTCGTTCCCACTCAGTCTTTCCTCCCCATCTCATCCACTGTCTCTCTTATGACCCTGACCCTCCTAAGGTCTCCTATGACATCTAAAACACACAGTAGGTGGGGACAGGTAGTACTTTGGCCAATTTCAGGAAAAAGGTCTCTCCACTCTACCTTCAAACATAGACAGCACTCAAGTATGGAAGTGAGACCTGGAAAGCATAGGTAAGTCTGGCTATGGGTGAACCTGGACTCACTTCAGAGTAGCTCACGTCTATGCCCTGCTCTTAACGACGATGTGATATGATCTGCAAACTTGGACTAGCAAGTTGGATATGATCTCTGTATATCAGGTCCTGCTTCTCTTTCTCGCTGCTACTATTTACCTTCTGAGACTGGCACATCACAGGTTGGTTTCAGCACATACCACACAGAAATTCTTTTTGAGGCAGCGGTTTGAACTCACACTCAACTGTGCCCTGTCCCAGCCATATACTATGGAGCCCCTGCCCAGTACTTGGGAAAGGTCCCACAGGGTCACTATCCACCTTATCCATCTCACCCTTACAAGCTCTGGGGCTCTTGCCTAGTGACAAGCTGGCAGGTAATAGGTAGATGGGAGCCTAGATATTTGACTTCAAGGACAGAGTGTCTGTGGGCTGTTCATTTGGATGAAGGTTCTAGTAAGCACAGGCCATCTGGCCTGCAGACAAGAGAAGGAAGTGGAGGTAGCCACACTTCTAGTATTCATGGTTAGGAATGAAAGATTTGGTGACAAAATCTTGGCTATTTGGTTCACAGTACAAACAAACAAATTAATTTCTTCTGACAAAACACAACAGCAAATACTTCCGCACAGTTTAAGTTGTAAAACTTTTCACTAGGAAAGGCACAATGATTTCATCAGAACCTCTATACCTCTAGCTTTCAATTAGAACCCATGTGTGGGTGCTCGGTCCCCATTTAACACACAGCCTCACCACCATGTTTTCTGCTGTTCCCCACCTGTCATTTAGTTGAGGCAAATCAAGGACTCTTCCTGGCCTACCCTCCCCCCCCCTGCCATCGCAAGGCAGACAGCCCACCATGCAGCCCTGCAACTGCAGCTTCTTTCCTGCTTGCCAGCAGACCAAGGTCAGACACATACTCAGTTATTGGCTCTAAGTCTCCAACAGCTTACACATGGGCCCTCTTTCCCTTGTGTCAGCTGGGCCTGTAGGAATAGCTTTAGATGGAAAAATGAACCCTCCCCACAGTCCAGAGGCACATCTAGCTGGAAGGTAGCAGAACCAACTAGTTCTGTTCCAGGTACCACCTAGGTCTCCATCCTTGGTCCAGAACCCTTTCTGCTTCTTCCAGGACTTTCCCCCAAGACCCAGGGCTCTGGCTCCAAGGACTTCAATATAGATGGTGGTGCCCACCTAGGAAGAGGGCCAGCTGGGGGTGGGGGGGTAGGGTTCGTGTACCAGGAAAGAAAAAAGAGATGTGCTAGGTGGGGTCCCAGTAAGCCTACATAGAAAATAGTGGAGAGTGTAGGCATAAGCTCCTTGGTAGCAACAAACCCTGACCCCATGGCTCCACTAAGTGCTCTTCAGCTGCTCTGTGTTCTTTCCACACAAGTCGAATCCAAACGTGCAAGAGAAAGGATCACTCCTGCTACTGGAAAGAGAGCCCTGTCCACAAAGAGCTCAGACCAAGGCCAAGAGTCCCAGCAGTGTGTGGGAGGCCTGGGAAAGGTAGACAGCATCACTAGAGGATGACAGGACAGCCTCTGGTTGCTGCAGAAACCTCATCGTCTTTCCTCCCCCAAGATCAGAACCCAGAGACTGGCTGGCTTATCAGTGCTTAACTCATACCCCAAGAGTCACCCACCCCTGCTTAAGAAAACTGACCTTAGCCAGTGAGATGGCGCACGCCTGTGATCTCAGCATTTGGGGAGGCAGAGGCAGGCGGATGGTTGTGAATTCAAGGCTGGCCTGGTCTACAAAGCAAGTCCAGGACAGCCAAGGTTACACAGAGAAACCCTATCTTGAAAAAAACCAAAAACCACTCAACTGAATTTAAAGAAACAAAACTCCAAAAACCCTCCACCACCACCACCAAAAAACTGACCTTGAGTCACATCTCTCAACTGAGCTCCCAGAACAGCCATGTCGCCACTACCCACCCATGGTAGCTGCAGCAGACCAGGATGAAAACCATGGGAAGTTAAGAAAGGCTTGGATCAGCAAACCTGCTGGACACACAGGCCTCACTTGGCTTCCCAGGGATGAAACAGAACCTGCTTCACTAAAAGAGGAAATCCCTAGATAGCCATCTGTAATCCTAAGCCAAGACCTGCTTATGGAAACTGCCTACTACAAGTCCAGCCTGTGCCTTAGCCAGGAACGCTATGCCTGCTATTTATGGCATGTTACTAAAATACTAAAATTAACAGTCTTCCTCAGCAAGCCACTTTAAGGATATTATCTCATTTAATCCCCAATGAGGTACGGGCACTGGAACCACTGACATTCCTGAAGGATTAGTTTGAAGACCTTGGAGAAGCCCCAAACTCAACTACTGCTAAGGACAGAAGACATGTCCTTTCTGATTAAACAGTCACTTCATCTCCTATGAGCAGAACTAGTACTGGCTGCTTTGTTCACAGTATGTGGGAAAGACCTGCTGGGAAAGCTTGGACAAGCAGAGAGCTGCAAGGGCTGCCCAGGTCACTCACCCCTGTCACTTGCCCTCACTCAAGAATGGCAGCCTGAGCACCAGAGCAGCGACAGAGCATGAACACTACCAGCTGGGCCTCAGACAAGGCCCCATAGACCACCATCCCGGGACAGGGAACAGAAGGTGGAGGAGCCTATTGGCCAAGCCAGGGACAACTGCAGAGCAGCCCCCACTTCCACCCCTCAAGCAATGCTCCCCAGATTACGGGCTGAGTGCTTGCCTCCTCCAATCAGATTCCACTCAGCGGCATCTTTGCTCCCAGTCTCTACAGGGAGGTACTCCTGAGGACAACCCAGATGTCCTGAAGGCAGATCTTTTGCTAATTTGGTAGCTTAGCAAGGCCAGCTCAAAAGAACCAAATACATTGGCATTTCATTACCCTCACACTATCCTGGGACATACCCTTCCTTGCTGGAACCCAGCCTGAGACCTAGGATTATGAGGGCTGGGAATGGGAACTCCTTCACTGTTTATTTTCCCCACTGAATCTGCTTCCTATACATTACAGACCTAGAGCACAGTTACGTTCCTACATCAATATCTAATTATGTCTACTCAGGCCCCATGTACTCATACAAACCACAAAGCTCACCCAAAAACCACCCTAAGAAACGAAAGCCCACTTACGCCGATTGTAAACTTGAACTTGAATGGGGGGCCCTCGAAGAATGCAGCACAGTTATCATCGCTCCCTGTTGCTAGTCGGTAGGGCCTGCTCTGCTTGATGTCCACACTGTTGATGACTTTGTTGTGTCCTGTGATCTCACCCACAGAAGAGCCACTGTCCCACAAGAATACAGCTCCAAACCTTTCCCCAGTCAGGGCCAAGGAGAGAGAAATAAGGAAAAAAAGAAAGGGGGGGGGGGGGAGTCAATCCCAGAAGGACAACGGGAAAGCCAATGGCAGAGCTGCTGGAGCACAGACTGGTAGTGAGTGTTGCATGCCTACCTCAGGACACTCTAGGGGCATATTAGGACATATTGGGCCTTGCAAGCTCTATGTCCGAAGGTGTTCCAAAACAGATGGAGACCATGTGAGAAAGGGTCAGGATGTTCATGTCTGCATGGCCCAGTGTCAGCACCTCCCACATGGATCGTGCTATAGGAAGCAGCACAGGGGAACATCTTTATGGCCTCATTTCCCAAGATCTTTGAAAAGGCTGGGCAACAGGCAAGTTGCTACCTCCTAGTGGAAAGGACCTGGCCCACCCTGTGCTGGGATCCATGACAACATAGTCCCATAGCTACTAATGAGAAAACCTGGGCTACAGCTCTCACCCTACTAGTCATTACACCTCCCCAAAAGGATCTGTTCACCTCCTTGTTATACAGAGAACCTCAGGTTATGAGCCCATTTAGGGGAAAAAAAAAAAAAAAAAAATGCCCAGCCCTTCCTGCAGCTTCCAGTGCTAAAGTAACATACCTACACCTAACCTTTCTTGTAGCTTGGGATGCAGGAACAACTAGCGTCCAGAGTTCCAGGAGGTAAAGGGCTTAGGACAGAGTGTGGAAAGTGGAGGTGACACTCTGCCTTGGTGGAGAGTGATGTGAAGTCTCCCTTCTCCAAGGCAAATTGACCCTAAAGGGGCCAGTGGCTCCAATTAGTCACACTACTGGGAAAGAAGGAGTGCTGACATCTTTCTGCAGCCCCCTCCTCCTACAAAGGCAGCAAGGCAGAGTGTGGGGGTGGGAGCAGGGAGGGGCCAAGGTGAGTGACTCACTTCTCCCTTCCTTCCCCGACCACGGCGATCCTCTTACTGTCTTCAGTCCAGGCAATGTCCTTGATCTTCCCAGCGAAAGGCTGGTACTCATACTTCAGAAGGTGCTCCTTCTGTGTGGTGTCCCAGATCCTCAGCTTCCCAGAGACATCTGCAGGACAGGGCAGGGCAGGGCAGGGGTGGAAGGGCCACAATTCACCACCAGCCAGAGAAGCATGGGCACAGGACCCTCCGCATCAGCTCCATTTCTTCTGGTGTAGGTTCAACATTCAGCCACTCTTAGATCAAGGTGCTGCCTCCACATAGCTGTCACAGTAACCTTTTGTTCAACCTGCCCAGCACACCTTGTGTGGGAGGCCCCAGCACACCAGGAACCCGTTTCCTGTAGGACTTGCAGAACATCCACATGGTCTCTGCAACGCTTTGACTGAAATCCCCATTTCTCAAGTATGACAATGCTACAGGGCCTGCCTCTCCTGTCAGATACAGGTACAGGTGCAGCTGAGCAGAACATATGATGCTATGACAGCCTGTGGCCACTTGCACCCCATAAGCCTTGCTCCCAAAGGCAGATCTGCAGTCTCAGTCTCACAAGCACTTGTCCCTCCTCCCCATGTATGAGAGCTGGAGTTGAGTAAGATGCTTCTGTGAGATGGATGAGGTGGGTGGTACAAAGAAAGAACATAGGCGTGGTACGAGATGTTCCCACTGGAATTCTGCCAGCCGACTGTAAAGAAAGGAATACTTAGGGCCCTATCTACCTCTTACCTCTTCCCAAATTAGTGCTGTGCCTGGGAAGAAGTGAGATTGCTTTACCTAACACTTCAGGCTTACAAAGCTCACATGGCCTCTAAGAAGGCAGGCAGGGTGTAGCTTTCCCTGAGGATGCCAGACCATTTTAGTAAGGCCTGAGTAGAAGAAGCAACTGAAAACAGCATCACTTTCTGTACTAAGCAGAGGTAATGGACAACAAGGGCAGAAGCTGGCAGCCAGGCTTTGTGGGTCTAGTGTTCAGGGACCAAATCTGTCTCAGCTGGATACAGGCTACTAGGACCTCACCAGGACCTCATCCTCGGCACCTTTGTAAAAAGCATACCTACAGCATCATCTTATGGGCTTGCTCTGAGATCAAAAGAAAGTCACACGAGTGAAGTCTCAGGCTGATCCTGGGGTGCAGTCAGTCCTTGTTACAAGTGAACCATGAACTAAGGCTCTACACACTAGACCCCACATGCAAACATAGGGCCAATGCCCAGATAAGTAGTTTTCAACCTTCCTAATGCTGTGACCCTTTAATACAGTTCCTCATGTTGTGGTAACCCCCAATCATAAAATTATTTCCTTGCTACTCCATAACTCTAATTTTGCTGTTATGAATCATAATGTAAACACCTGTGTTTTCCAATGGTCTAAGGGTTGTCTGCTCTCTATGTTGAGAATCCCTGGTCTAGAACCAGGAGAGTCATGAGACTTGAAATGCTGTTCCTATATCATGTCCATCTAGGGACCATGTAAGAGAGAATACCAACCCCAGGAGCAGAAGACAAATTAGGTAGTGGTATGCCAAAAAGACTGTCCTCCCGGTCATCTGTGGATGAAGTTCAGGAAGACAGCGTGTTAAGGCATGTTCCAGAAAAAAATTGAGACCTAGTTTGTCACTGAACCAACAAGTCCAGCAAGGAAAGGATGAAGTTAGCAGCATGAGGAGTTGTGTATGTGTAGGAAAGGCACTGTTTCTCCCAATATACAAAGGCAACATACACATACATAGGCACCCTATATATACATACACACATGCATGCATATGCATTCATGAATAAAAATGTACCTAGTAAGACACAGACACATACCCATGTAACTCAAGCACACATGACCAGGAGGTCCCTCCCTATCAGGGCCCACAATGTTTCCTGCATAAAACAATAAGGATAGGATGGAGGGTGTCTCTCCCTTTCAGAGAGCTCAGGACCCAGCTTTTCCAGCCCCTGGTTATTCGGCCTCATGTAGTTCTTGCCTCTATCTCTCCACTGGCATCCAGTAGTTTATGCACTACCTCTGCCACCTGACCAGCTGCCTCTTCCTCTGGCCTCACTTCACTCTTCAGAAGCAATCGGAACAGGAAAAGAGACAGAAGGATCCTGGAGGTAATAACAAGACCTCAACCTATCAGGGTAGACCCCAACAGTCATCAAGTAGTTGAGAATTAGCTAGATGATTTTCAATAATCTGTTAGTCTATATAGCACCAGGAAGAAAAACCGGCCCAGTGTAGTGTGCCATCAGGGATGGGCTTCTAGGCAAACTCATGTTCACACTTAGACAGGAAGCAGAGTCAATGGCACAGCCATTCTTCTGAGTCTGCATCATCCCTCAAGCAGACACATGTGGTGCTGGGAGCACACAGCTGCTCATCAAATGTCATGGGGCTTGAAGGAGGAGGAGGAGAGCTTGAGCAGAGTGCCTTTTATTCCCCAAGGAGACCCAGCCTGTAGAACTCTCCCTATGGTGCCCTTCCAGCCTTCATCTCAAGCTTTCCTTTAGGAGGCCTGTCCTGGGCATTAGGCCAAATCAGGCATCCCGGCTTGTGGCCTCTTCTTCATCCCCAGGGCTGTCTGGGAAATCACTGTCTAGAGTGAAGAAAAGTGAGACTGCCCTAGAAATGACTCCTGTGGTCAGAGGGCCTCCTCAGAGGCATGGGCTCCAGGAACAGACCTCTCATGTAGTTAGTATTCCTGCCAGAAGGTTCTATCCTTCAGTAGCTGCTGGCCAGCTAGACTGACAGCATGTACAGATTTCAAAGAGATATGGCTTCAGGGTACTGGGATCCAACCCTGCTGGGCACACCCATTAACAGCTAACCTACCCATGACAGCATAGCCTTTCCTAAGCTTCCCTGCCCCCTCCCTTACCTCAAACATGCAACACTATTTTTAGCCCAGTGCCTTCATGTGCACAGCAAATGTCCTACTGTTCCCCTTAACAATCACTTTGCTCTCCTCAAAGTACATTGGAAATGTGACCATCCTGACAAGCTCCCTTCATTCTGCCAGCAAACCAGAGCATTTTTAATAGAACATCAAAACCATACCAATGTCCCCTTTTGAGGACCGTCTTTGTTGCAGTCTCTGCATCAGCCTTCCCTACATAGCTTCTGCATTCATTCTGAAGGCCATTGAATTTCTGTCTGGTTCAACAGCCCCATGGGGACTGGTCTAGGGGACTGGTGAGGTCAGGTCTAGGCCCACAGGCTCTCAGATGGAAAATGCAAAGCAGGAGCTATGCCAAGATAGGTGGCTGCCTCACCGGCAACCTTCTTCTCTTAATAGATTTCTCAGAGCACTCAGCTGTGTGTTAAACACAATTTTAAAAGGCATTTCAGCCAAATCCTGGGACTTAAATGAAGAAACACTTTGCTGGCAAGCAGGGCCAGAGGCAAAAAAAAAAAAAAAAAAAAAAAAAAAAACCTACAAGGTTACAACATATCATGGGATCTGAGTTAGTTTTAGAGAGTTGAAGTATCTAAGCAGAAACCCAGTAAGTGCTCTACAATGTGTCAGACTCCCAGCCCAGCCCCTCACTATACCACCAGCACACCTGCTGTCTTGCCTCTGTCCTTTCTCTCTTAAGTCTGCCCTTGTTTCACTGATAGCTGCCATGGCCATCCCTAGCAAGCCTTGTGCTACTAAGTACCGAACACACATCACCTTGGATCCTCAACCCATGGAGGAATTATCTGAAGCTCCAGTTCACAGAAAAAAATAAAGATACAAGAATGTTAATTACCAGACTAAATGTACAACCAGTAAGGGGTGAGCTAGGGACCCTCCCGGCACTGCAGCCTGCCATCCCCTTAGGGAGCAGGTCCACAACACCAACAAGGGTGTGAGAGCAGTGCAAATAAAGATGGCCACGGCACCTAAAAATCCTGGTTGTCCCTGTTCTGGTTAAGTGTCTGGACTCTCAGTCCCAGCCATCTCTCATTCACACTTCCCTCCCTGTACTGGAAACAGATAAGCAAGCAAGCCATTAATTGTTTATTGGCTATCTGAATGAAGAACTGAATTAATAATTCCAGTGGATAAATGAATGAGATGCAAGGTACACAGTCACTCTATCGTCTCTGCTTCTGCTTATCTATAAATGGTTAAGTTCTATTTCTAAGAGCTAGGAGTGTAGCTGCGCATGGTGGTACATGCCCATAGTTCCACCACTCTGGGAGGTAGAGGCATGTGGATCGCTCTGAGTTCAAACTAGCCTAGTCTACAAAGTCCAGGACAGCCAAGGCTACACAGAGAAATCCTGTGTGTGTGGGAGGGGGACGTGGGGAAGCTAGGAATGTAAGCCACCACAAATGAAATAATGCCTGTCCCATCTGGCATAGTCCCCCACTGAGCCACACAGAGGCCCAGCTGGAGGGCATAAAGGCCAGGTCTCACACACAATGCCAGATCTGGTAGTAAGGCTGGCTGGAAAGGAGCAGCAGTGGATTAACACAAAATAGCCATTATATACCCAGGGTAAACTCCAACACCACAGTGCAGATACCCAAGGGCTTCCAAGAAGTCCTGTTAACCTCCAGCTAGAACACTGGAACACTACAAACTACAAAGTGCCCATTCTAGGTCTGCAATGGGCACTTTGGGGGTGTTTACTTTCCTCCTTGCTTTAACTAAAGCTAATAATCAGTTGATCTCCATACCCTTACCAGGCACCATCCCATTCCCAAGTCAAGCAGGTGCCACGTGGGCCACACATGTGTCCAGAAACAGTACTCATAATTACCTCCAGAAGCAATGTAGAACCCACTGGGCGCATACTTGGCCACTACAACCTGATGGGCATGTTCCGTGTAGATGTCAGCAATAGCAGGGTTCTGTCGGGGAGAAAAGTGGAGGCTGAATGGAAGGAAATGTACAGGCACCAACCGCTGCTAGTTCCCCAACCCAAGACCAGGGCAAAAACAGATAAGGTTTAACATCAGACCATCACAGACCATATCCTAAAAAAATACTTACCTATCCATCCACTGGTGCCCGTTTGGCTTCTTGGAGTGAGAGAATCTGATGTAAATTGTTGCTGGCTTGCTTTTATATATTTCTCACAATGAATATGAATTATGAATGTGTGTGTGTGTGTGTGTGTATACACACAAACATATATTTTTTGTGGAATATCACACAAACTAACATTTTATTAAAGAATTCTATGAATGGGAAGCTGTCAGCTGACAATGAATTCACATAGCCTATCATGCCCATCTCCCCAGAGCACTGCCAATCCTACCCAAGCACACCTTGGGGTCTGTCACAAGATAGCTCCTAACTCTGATGTTGAGGAGCAGAACAGGCCTGAGGCTGGAGGCCTTCTGTCAGAATCCTTGGCTTGGGTAGAAATAAGGGTCCTTTGCACCTTCCCATAGCACAGATCAAAAATGGCTGAACCCTGAGGAAAGGATGGGGGCAGAAGCTGGGGCTGGAAGCCTCTCTACGCCTCGGCCATGAGGGTTGGATGTGTAGTGTATAAAAGCAGACCCCTGTCCCATCATTCCTGATGCCCCTTTACACAAGTATACACACTCGGACAGTCCCCCAGCACAACCAGAGATGCTTCTCAGTCCTCCGCAGTTAAATGTGCTTTCTGGAAGGAATACAGAGGAGGTTGTCCATCCTGATTCCTGCTGTCAGCTTTGTCCCATCAGTACTCTTTGGGAAAGGAGGCAGGCTTCCCAGACTCAAGGCTGAGATCGCAGTAGGTCAGGTGGTGCCAAAATTCCCCCACTCCCCCAAAGCCCCTGACTGTCTTCCTAAGACCCTAGAGGTTTGTTTATCCCTGGTAAAGGGACACCACACTTCTCTTAACTCTATAGACCGAGCCACCCACCATCTGGCACTCCTGAGCAACCTCACTGCTCTGTGCATGCTGGTCCCTTGCCCAGCACGGGTGCCTGTTTGCTTGTACCACCACTCATCTTAAACAGCATCTCCTCTATATCCTCTCTCTACAAAACTTGCCAACCTGCTTTACAGCTCTTCTGTACTTCCAAAGCAATCACCACATCCTAAGGGGGATGCATGGAAAGCTGGGCACCCCATTTCTCCACACAGCTACCTGCAAGCCCTTAATGTGCCTGTCCTCCTCTAATATTTCTGTGACCTGCTTCATTTGACATCCCATGAGCCATCATAGCACTTAGCAAATAATGTGCTAAATACATGGTGTGAAGTGGAGGGGTGGGGCACGGGCAGGAAAGAGATGGACCACTGACCAGTCTTTTTTATTTTTCTCACATAGCATATCTACCATACCTACAAGAACCAATGAGACAAAGACACAGCTGTCAGTGAGGATGGAGGCATGTTGGAAGCAGAGTGACACGGTTGGAAAATAGCTTGGTAATTACTTCATGTGGAATGGCAGGATAGCTCAGTGGATAAAGCAACCTGAGTTCAATCCCTGGAGTCTACATAAAGGTGGCAGGGAAGAACGGACTCCAAAGTTGTCCTGACTGCCACACATGCACCACACATGCCAATGATAAAAATAAATTGAAAAGCCGGGCGTGGTGGCGCACGCCTTTAATCTCAGCACTCGGGAGGCAGAGGCAGGCAGATCGCTGTGAGTTCGAGGCCAGCCTGGTCAACAAAGTGAGTCCAGGATGGCCAAGGCTACACAGAGAAATCCTGTCTCGAAAAACCAAATAAATAAATAAATAAATAAATTGAAAAAGAAAAGCAAGTTAAACATGCATTCAGGAAACAATCCCATTCTTGGGGGTACTTCACTAGAGGAAACCAAACCCTATATCCACAAAAGGCCACGAGGGAAGACTTATGAAGAGGGCTTCAAACTGAGGATAACCCAATGGCCATCAGAAGAAACTAGGTGTGGTATATCCATTCACCCTCAGCACAACATTGTTCAACCACAGAACTGACCAAACTACTAGCACCTATCCAGCTGGCCTGCCAACGGACCAGGCCTGAAGACCCAGGAGGGAGCACACACTGCTGTCTCCTGTTACTGGGAGCAAGTTTTAGAATGGTAGGCCCCATTGTAACAGCTCAGGAACTGCCACGGATGCAGCATGCCTGGTAGGAGCGGGGGCTTTTTGGAGTGCTGGGAGAGTTGATGCGATTATAGAACTGGTCAGCTCAAGCTGTGCACCTGCAACTACAGCACACCTCACTGAGCACTGAGGCAAACCCCCTCTCTTGCTCAGATCAGCTCAAGCTTGACATGCTGACCAGCCCCTTCCTTCATGGCATCTGACACACTGCGAGCTGGTTCCGACAAAATACCCACCCTTACCTACAGCTGACATAGCCTCTTGTGGGCTGTGAACCCTGCATTAGCTACAAAACTGTGTGACCTACTGCACTGCCTTCCATGGGTAGGAAACAAGTCAGCAGGAAAAGGTACTCCAAAATGGAGGAAGAAGCAGAGGCCAAAGGCCTAAGATCTGCTCCTAACATTCCTGACCCTAAATGGTCAGGGTGCCTGCAGAGGGTTTGTAAAACCTCAAAAGGCACCAAATCCCGCCTAAGCAGGATGAATCATTCACTCTCTCACTCACGCACTTTCGTTTGTATTCTGAATACAACTGGGTCAAAAGACTCCAAATTACAGATAATGACTTGCATCTGAGTCAGCAGCCTCCCCCCCTCCCTCCTAGGATCACAGCAGGAGTAGTTACTAGTGCCAAGAAGATGGCTTTCCTGCCCCAGGCTACTGTGTCCCACTGCAGGAGGCTCAGTCCAGGCCAGAAGAAACCCAGAGTGATGACACACACCCTCTCCCCAGCTTCCTCCCTAGGGTTAGCAGCCTATTTGAAGAACCAATTTCAGGAGCCTGGGGTATGGTAACCTGTATGCAGGGCCCACTGCCCTAGTTAGGGCTGGGGTCACCATTCAGAACAACCTCCACATGGTGGCCATCCTCACTCTAGACTTCCTTTTTACACTACCACTGCCAGAGGCATCAGGTCAGGCTCCAGCCACCAGGTCAGAGGCTATAGGATTCCTGGGAGAAAGCAGAAAGCGCTACCTCATCCCATGGACACCCTGTGGGGCCTCCCAGGTTCCTAACAAGCCTTGGAACACTCTCATCTGTAGCCACCACATTTGTAACCCAGTTCTTCCTGTCGCACCTGGTGTCAGCAACAACCACTTAATCAATCCCTCTACCATCTCATCCATAGCCTTAGATGTCAGCTGGCCCATCCTGTGCCCTGGAACCATGGGCCTTTCTTCTGGAGTTCCCAATAATACATCTTGTGTGGGAGGCAGCAGCAAGTAGCATAGCCCCTGCAGCTTCCAGAGTGCTCTGCCTTCAGAATGAGGCATTAGGATGAGACAGGAGGTAAGTCTAGGTCAACTATACCAGCGCATGGTGGACCCGATGAGACATGTAAACTGAACCTTTAAGCCATGTCAGTCAGTGCCACAAAAGGAGCCTCCATGTAATTGTTGAAGGTCTCCTGAAGCCCATGGAGAAGAACACTGGGGAGCCTCCACCATTCATCTGTGTGGGATGGAGGCACACTTCCAGAAAGGGAACAGTGTTCCAAGTACTCCCAGGCGAGAGGTGGCAGGGACTAGGAGCAGATTATGCTGTGAGCAGGCCTGTGCTAAACACAATGTACAGGGCCCCTCTGTTCACCAGCAAGAACCCCGTTACTGCAGTAACACAGCTCCAATGCAGTACAAACACCACAGCGAACCTTATGCCTGGGCCAAGCTGAGCCCAGACTACACTATGCTGAAAGAGAGAACTGGAGGAGTCCAACTGGTCACTCAGAGCCACTCTTGTTTAGTATAGTGGCAGCCCTTGCCCCAATCACTCACAATGACTGGGCAGCAACCAAACAGCACACCAGACACCTTCCCTAGCTGGGTACCACAACTCTCGGTTCACCATGGAACAAAGTGCTTTCTTTCCCTGTTCCACTCCTCAACCAGCCCGTGCTCCACAAATCCCCTGCTTGAAAACCCTCTGCTTCCATTTAGACTGTGCCTCCTTCCCAATCCTCAATCCCCCCATTCCTAATCAAAGATGTAGCAAAGGACATCTTGTCCACCTGGCCTTCCCTGACAAGTCACACTAAAAACTTCAGAACTCATGGTGCATGCCCTCAACACCCACATTTTGGGATGTGCGTCCTTTTGTATACCTCACCAACCCTCTATACCAAGTGGACCATACACTTTAAACAGGACGTGTGTATATGACTCACCATCCTAAAGAACCTGTTTTTACTATGATGGGCACTGGGCAGACTCTTCCATTGACACTCTCTGCAAGAACATGTGAGTTATATATCCTAATGCCTAGCTGAATAAGCTAAGGCACAATAACACTAAGTGACTAGATGTGACCCAGGCAGTTGTGGTAAGACAGGACCTGAATTAAGTCTTCATTCCTCCATTTGGTCCCATTCTCCTATCATAGCTGGTATCAATCAGCATTAGTCTGGTTCCTGAGCTCAGGAGTTAGAACTCACCCTGGATGACAGACATGTGGCTGTCATGCTGGATAGAGCCAGGTCCTCAGAGGAGTAGGGTGCACTTACAGGTCTAGGAGTATTCTAGTGTGACCTGAAAGCATCACTGACCCTTGGACTGTATCAAGACATTGCCACCTTTTTTCTGTACCTCCTCCTACCTGCCCAGCAGCTGCCTAAGCATGAGCTGTTGGGAGATGACTCCATCTACCTAACAGAGAGGCAGGAAAGATGTCAGAGAGAACAAGCACAGCTAGGCAGCTTTCTGCAGATACTCTGTGAGTCAACCTGGCTATACCCAAAGACAACGATAACAATGACAACCACTCCTCCTCCTGCTCAATCCCAACATCTGACCCACTTATTAAGGGTACAATGAGATGAAGAGTCTTCACAGGGAGTGACAGTCCAGAGATGCCCTGGGTGAGACAAAGGTGGAGATAGCTACGGAGGTGGGACAGGGCCTTTTTAGGAAGTAACAAGTTCAGTATCAAAGCTGGAAACCAGGATCTTTTCTGAAGGGAGCATCACAAGAGAGCACTCTCCACTGAGATGGCAGAAGCCAAGCAGGAAAAGCTCTTCAGGAGCCCAGGCCTAAAGTAGGGCTAGGTACCTCTCCATTGGCCTCAAGTACTAGCTTCTTTTTTTTTCCCTTTCTTTCTTTTACATTAAAGGGATCTATGATCTCCTTGCCTACTCCTCCCAGAAGACACACACCAAACCAAAGCTACCCTGCAGTACAGACAGGCTTCTTGTCTGGACTTTGCCCACATCTACTGTGTCGAAATCGACTCTTGTTCACTCTCTGAGATCCTACATGTGCCAGGGTGTCTCCAGCTGTCCTTACGATACTCTCCAGCTTGAATGGCTCTTCCCTCATGCTTCACAGCACTCATGCCATTCTTGTAAAACGGCTAATACAGTGTGTGAGGCTGTTAGCCACAATGTTCTCGAACCCACTGTTCCTGGCATTTTGGAGTAGGTATTTCTATTACAGGATGGTCCTGTAATTTGTAGAATGTTCTGCAACATCTACCTACGAAATGCACTATATTTAAAAACTGATAGTGAACAAAATCACCCTCCCTCAGGAAACAGTAACAGAAGTCTCAGCTTATAGTTTACGGGCTAAGCTAAACAACATCCTGGCTTAATGGATGTGAACTAGAAATATCCAGAAACAGTGGACAACTACCTAAATGACGAGTCTTTGAGCAATGTATTTATCTCCAGGTTGACTACGGGCTTCCTGGCCTCAAGCTTTAAAGTCTCAACTACATGGGCAGCTGTCACCTTGTCACTGTCACATATCTTTGAATGCTTCCAGTGGCCTTAAGAACTATGCTGGGCTGGGGTTGGGGATTTAGCTCAGTGGTAGAGTGCTTGTCTAGCAAGCGCAAGGCCCTGGGTTCGGTCCTCAGCTCTGGGGGGTGGGGGGGGGGGAAACAAAAGAATTATGCTGGGCTGGGCAGTGAGTGGTGGCACATGCCTTTAATCCTAGCACTTGAGAGGCAGAGGTGGCTCTCTGAGTTCAAGGCTGGCCTGCTCTACAGAGGTGAGTTCCAGAAGAGCCAGTGCTATACAGAGAGACCCTGCCTCCAAAAAACAAAAGAACAATGCTAGGCTGCTGGAGGGTAGCCTGAACAACACATACAGCGCTTAGCTGTCATCTTGAGTCTTCTTAGCCCAGTCTTCTCCCTCATCCATGTTGTTGTAGCCACTACTCTAGCTTATGTAAATGGTACCCACAGATCCTACAGCCCTTGCCTGTCTGCCCTGTGTTGAAGCACCTTATCCACCAGGTGGTCTTGGGGTGAAGGGAATGGAGTTCCTGGCTTTGGACACTGAGCAGCTATCCAAGTAGCCAAACACACTACCCTGCCCTGTTCTGCTATACAGAACTCATTTCCATAGAGTGTGCTCTGAGCAGGCCCTTTAATTTGTGCTCCTTTGGCTGACAGCCGTCCTGGAAATGCAGTATTAACCCAAGGCATGCACTTGGACAGGGGACGATTAGTCCTCAAGTCCTGTTTCTCCCACCCCCACCTGCAGGGACCCACACAGGGTCCTTGTGCGTGGGCTGGTAACAGACGGTGCCAAATGAAAACTGGTTTGAGTTCAATCTCCTCTAAGCAGTTCAAAGAGACAAGACAGTGAGTAGTCCAATTGCTGTGTGTCACTCTCTGAGACCTGATTGTACAGAACCTAGTTCCCCAGATACGAGAACCAAGCACCCTTTAAAAGCTCTTCTCGTGACGCTCTCCCTATTTAGGGGGTTCACATCCTCCAAGTATAGAACTGTTCTAAAGTTCTCAAATGCCAGCTTCCAGATGGCCTCCATCACCACAGGCTTTCACCCTGAAGAGAGTTTCCTCTTCAAGGGTGCCAACAGGGCATGGGGAAGAGACAGAGCACCTTTCCTGCCAGCTATCCAAACACCAGGTTCACAAAGCTATGGTTCCGTCACAGAACAGCTGACACAGGCGCAGTAGGAGGCTGGCAAGAATACTCTTTTGTAAATTCAAAATGTGGGTACCAGAAAATTTAAATCAAAATGGTGCCTTGCACGTTATGCCTGCATTTTATGCAGCCTTGGCTATACAGAGAAACCCTTTAATAGGAAAACAAATTAGGTGCAATGAGGTCAGTGGAATACTGTGTGTCACGTGTAAGGACATATATGAATAACACAGGAAAAGGCAAGGGAGAACATCCTCAAACAATTAGGAACAGCAACAGCAGCTGCTTGGTTCACATGTACTGCCAGAAGAAAGTGACACAAGGCCAGAGGCAGAAATGCTGTTTGGAAGAAAGGCCCTCCTCCAGTGAGGGAATTTCTAAATGGGAGGGTAGAAGATGGCAGGACCCAGGCCTTGTGGACACAGAATGAGTCTCTAGGCAAAGGCCACATACCACCAGCAGAGCCTAAGAGGGGTGTGAAGGATGTGTGGCATGTGGGGAGTCTGAACCTGACAGAGCAGGGAACGTCAGAGGAAGAGCCCTGGGGCAACACTGCTGAGTGTGGAACACGGGGAGACTGAGCAGAACTGCTCCAGCAGGCACCTCAGGGCAGCAGTTGTGGTGCACGGATATGGGAGGGAGCCAAACAGGGCAAGTCTGTGAGATTCTGCAGGACTCTATAATCAAATGTGACGTGGCAGCTATGGGGGGCAGAGTAGTCTTGGCTCTTGTATCTCAACACTAGAGGGATAGGGTTGAATCGGGGGAAAGGGGCATGCAAGAATCCCAAAGGTGGTCTAGGACACATAGATGGTGAGAGGTGTATAAGACATTCAGACCTCTCATGATATGGTGCTAGCATTTCTGAACTTGGATTTGTATTGGACCATCTTTCTTCCTGCATCCTGAATGCTCCCAAGATTTCACACCTCATTTTCTCTAGCAACACTGTCATAATAAAATCGCAACCCATCTCTGAGGACTGGTAGCCCATCAGCAAACTAGTGTGTGCCTGATGCTATCCAGCACACAAAGAGATGTAACAACAGCATTGGCACCGTTTGTCAGGAACTTAACCTGGGTGGGATGGGAAGTGGCCGCACCTTCAGGAGAGGACAGGGAAGCCTTGAGGGGAAAGAACTGGCATGGGTACATAAACTGGAAGAGAACCCTCCCCTTTCAGCTTCCCTGTGCACCTGCTCCTATGATAGCACAGGGCCAGCTAATTCAAGGGACAAGCTGGCCAGGCATCAGAGTGACCACTCAGTGCAGTTCTCCTAACTGGCAGCAAAAAGAGACAAAGTGGATTGGGGAGGCTGTGCAGGGGACAAACTCGTCAATCCACAGAGCTCCCACTGTGGACATCTCCATTTTAATTTGCTTACTCCAAATCTTATGACCTGAGTACTAGGTTAAGGCCTAGAAAAGGCTTCCCCAGTTCTCAGGGGGCTGGGTCAGCTTTCTAGGAATCCGTGCAACTAGCAAGGGAGGCTCATACCCCAGCTTCCACCTCATTTGAGGTGCCCAGCAATCACTCAGAGGTCAGAAGCCACCACAGAGCTGATGACTGGCTAACTTAATCAGACTTACAGAGACACAGCCAGCCCCCACCACAGTCCAACATGTAGCCTCTCTTTACAAAGAAACCGGGTTCTGCCCTCAGCTAGCTGGGAGGCACTTGGAGAACAGGCGTGTCTGTGAGCCACCTCACCCGATAACCAATGATGCTCCTGACATGCAGGAGCTGAAGGTGTCAGCCTTGGTGGACGAGTCAAGCAACACCTCTCTACCAGCCCTTTGCCAAGCATGGCAATCAAGTGTCCCCAACTCCAGGCTGCCACCTCCAGCTTCCACCCCATACCATTCCTTAGGGCTGAGGAGGAGAGACAAGATTTGAGCCACCATCCTGGAGGAGAGGAGGCTCAGCAGACTGACTCATTTCAACAACCAGGAGGGAAACCATAAATTTGCACGGACCTCCCCCAAAAAAGCTGGCCTGGGGACAGCAAGTGACCTGCAGAGAACCATCCAATAGAATACACTAGTTCCTGTTTCTCCTCTGAGACTCAGGTCCACAAAAGTTGGAGTTCAGAGGATTGGGTGTGTAGGTCTGGGCTCTGGCATATCAGGAAGCCGAGGGTATTAGGATGATTAAGCAGAAGGGCCATTTACCAAGTGCTCCATGTATGCCAGGCCCAGTCAGCATGAGGACACACGACCAGCCCATTCAGCCAACCCAGTCAGCCAGGGGAAGTGGAGGATTATCTCACTATCTCCATTTCCCCAATGCGGAAACTGGGCTCTGGGAGGAGCAATCACCAACCACCCCACGATCAAGCAGCACCAGACTCAAAGCCCTTGGCTCTTAAGGACTGAACTGATCCAAGTCTCAGTTTCCCAGTCAAAGGAGGGGATGGGGGTAGATTAAACAGTCCAGTCCAGTCTAATCTAGTCCACTGAGCCTCCAAGGTGTGGCTCCTGGGCAGAAGGGGCGTGGCTGCCCCCCCCCCAGGCCAACCCGCTGCGAATTGAGGGGGTGGAAGGGCAAGAATTCCCGACTCTGAAGATAGATTTCAGGGCAGGGACGGAAGCAGGCCCCGCTGGGCACGGGGTACTCACGTCGATGTTCCTCAGGATGACGCACTTGCCATTGGTGTAGAGGAAATGATCGCCCTTGGGGTCTCCACCGAGGATCTTGGAGACGCCCCGCTCCACCTGGGGGAGGCTGGCGAACACTTTCTCTGGGGAGACACAAACGCCGCACGGTGCATGAGGACCCGGGGAGTCTCTGCCCGTTAGCGCCGGGGGTCCCGGGCCGGTCACCTGTTGCCGCCTGTGGGCTCGGCCGGCGGACTTCCTGGTCGTCTGCGGCGGCCAGGCCCCGGGGTCGCGCAACTTGGCCGGCCCAGCTCACAGTGCCCACTCCGGGATTCCCAAGCCCGCACCCCCGCAGCCGTGCTCGACCCTGGCCGCGCCCTCCTGCCCGCATCGACCCCAGGAGCCGGCGGCCGCGCGCGGAGGCCCACGGACTCACTGATTTCGTACGGCATCCTCGCCCACTTGTTACGGCGCCGCGCTCGAATGGGACCTCGCAGTGGCCGTGCCCGGGGACGGCGCGGAAGGCGGCGCCGGGCGTGCCGGGCGCGGAGGGGGCGGTCCGAGGCCGGGATCCCAGGCCGGCTCGCGCCTGCCCTGCGCGCTGCCGCAGCGGACGACCCAACCCGGAAGCGCGGCCCCGGCGCGGCTCGCCCCCAGCTTTGACCATATATAGTCAAGCGCTCGGCTCAGCGGCTACAGCCCTGAGAGCCTGCGCGGACACCGCTCCGCCCCGCTTACGGCTCCGCCCCGGAAGTGACGTGGGACACAACCCGTAAAAAGGCGGCGCGGAAGGCTGTAGTTGAGGGACGTGAGGTTCCCTTTGGGCTCTGCATCGTTAGCTTTTTAGCTAAGCAGATGGTCTCTATCTCTCTTTCAGCTTGACGCCCCAGCTTGCAAAAGACTTGAACGTAAAAAAAAAATTTTTTTCACTCGATGTGGTTAGGAACTCTTCTTTGAGTCAGAAACTTTATTAAGAGCTTTCTGGACCTGGACGATGGGGTTTATTTCCTAACAAACGGGGCTGGGGGAAGTGAGGGTGGAACTCTTCGCGGAGGGGGGAAAAGAAAGCAAAGCCTGGAATTTGCTGAGCCTCGCGATGAGTCACTAGGCAAAATGAGACCTCCTGCTACTAGTTTGAAAAGCTCTGAAACTCTAGTTGGGAAGTGGTCTTTCATGGGAGAGCTCTTAGGATTTTGCCACGGATGAAAAAGTCAAAGGAGAAGTCAGAGCCAGGTTTGTCTTGCTAATTACTCTGCGGGCCAAACTGAACCCCCCCACCCCCCTCGTCATGGTTCCCCTGTATACTCACCTGTTTTCTCTGTGGCCTAATTGAGCTTTTCCTCTATAAGCTATCCTTGATATTTAGTTAGTAGTTCAGATGAATTTATACCCTGCAAGAGCTCCAGATTTCATAGAGAGCTTTTTTTTTTTTTTTAAAGTGTTCTAGGTCCTGTGTGGGCGCCTCTGTCAATTTTAAACTGTTCTATTTTCCTGTGTACCTATTCTCTTGTGCTTTGATACACCAACATTGGGTTGGGGGGAATGCTTTTAGGGTTTCTCTGTGTAACCTTGGCTGTCCTGGACTCACTTTGTAAACCAGGCTGGCCTCAAACTCAGAGATCTGCCTGCCTCTGTCTCCGGAGTGCTGGGATAACAGGCATGCGCCACCATGCCGGGCCACCCTTTTTTTTTTTTTTAAGTTATTCATTATGTATACAGTGCTCTGCCTGCATGTACACCTGCAGGCCAGAAGAAGACATTGGATCCTATTATAGATGGTTGTGAGCCACCACATGGTTGTTGGGAATTGAACTCAGAACCTCTGAAAGAGCAGACAGTGCTCTTAACTGCTGAGCCATCTCTCTAGCCCTACACCCAACATTCTTAAGATTCTACCTCCTGCCCTCTGTGATACCTGTTGTTTGCCAGGATTGCTGGTCTGGAGATCCTAGGTGATCACAGTCACTGCTTTCTCAATGAGTCACCTGCCCCAACCTCTAAACAGCAACCTTCTTGCCACTGTAAATAGGGTCCGAGCTTGCTCTCCCCATTGGCTCTGTGATGATGTAGAACCACCAAACATGTGGCTGCTTAACTACAGTTATGACTTAAAACAGCCCATCTGTTATAGCTACCATACTGAACAGTGTAGAGGAAAAACATTTTCCCTGGTTTTGGAACATACTACGAGACGCCTCTGGTCCAACGCTATAGTAGGCATGTGCTGGGGATATTTTCTCTTAACAGCGAGATATCTGCCCTAGAATTCTGGGCAGAAGACCGTGCATGTTAGGGTTCTGCTTCAGTCTGCCTAGCTGTGATGTCATTGCTTATTTGCCACGGGGGTGTGGCCCTGCCCAGGGCTATTTAAAAGGACAGTCCTACCTCTTACCTTACTCTCCCTCTCCCCCCTCTCTCCTCTCTTCTCTTCTCTTCTCTTCTCTTCTTTCTCTCCTCTCCTCTCCTCTCCTCTTCTCTTCTCTTCTCTCTCTCCCTCTCTCTCTCTCTCTCTCTCTCTCTCTCTCTCTCTCTCTCTCTCTCTCTGGGGTACCCCTTCCCCCTTTCCTTCTCTCCCCATGCTCATTTAATAAACTCCTCTACAACATAATATCTGGCATCTAGTACCTTATTACCTTGTATCTTATTATTAAACATAAAAGTGTAGGCTGGGAGTTTCTGATTAAGTAGAAAGAATTGTTTTAGATAACAGTTTAAAGATAACCTTTCTAAACCATACGAAAGTTCCCAGTTCGGTAAGCTGAGGTAATTTACAGCTTCAAGAACTTGAAGCTCTTTACGGGCTGGTGACTGTCCTGTATGTATAAAGCTTCCACATTGACAATGAACGTGACCCTACAAAACACTGTTGGGGGTCAAGCTCTCTAGCAGAATCTGGGCTCTGGTGTATTTTTCAGCTTAAGTTACACTAAAGCTCCAGCTTACTCACCATAAAAAGTGTGTGTGCCATGTGTCAAGTTTTCCGGGTGTTAGTGTAAGAGGGGCACTCAAGTGTTTCTTGGCTTACTGCTGGGCGAGCTCAGCTGTTTTCTTTAAACGGTAGTGCAGCCAGGTGTAGCCAACTTGTTCCTGGCAGTTCTTCTAGTCTGCATGTAAGCCAGTAGGGACCTCGATGTGTCAGTACAGTGACTTCAGCCTCTAGAAATGAAGCTGGCCACTTGCACCCACTTTCTCTTTGTACCCGGATGTCTCCATGGCTGTCCTTACAGTCAGCTAGTTGTTTAGAGGCACAGGCCAACTGAGATGAATGCCCTGCCTTCCCTTCCCTCCTCACTGCAGGCTCCTTTGGCATGTCCTTGCCCACACTGACTAGTGAGTGGTCCAGCCTCATACTGTAATGGCAGAGACCTCATCCCTCCACTTTCAGTCCTTCATCAAATCCAGTCTTTATGAAAGCACTTAAGCTTGTATCTGTGCATCTCCACCCTATTAGTGCTACCCCCCTGCTCCAGGCTGTTTCAAGTCACCTGAGCCAATTTCAGACACTTGTTTCTGCCCTGAATAGAATCACCCATTGCAGTCAGTGTGCCTGAAGGGCCTCTAGCTAGCCCAGCCTTGGCAAGCATGGCTCTGGCAGGCCGTGCCCTTCTCCCCCATTCCCTCTGCCTTGCTAAAAACCATAAGATTACATTCCTTAAGATAATCACCAAGGTCTGTTGCCTTATTTGGCTGCTTCCTCCCCCTGAGGCTGCCTACCAAGATCCAGCTATCAAAGTATTGAAGTCCTTCAATCAAAAACCCCATTGTGGCTAAACTAATTAACAAGATGAATTAAAATTAAACACCTCACCCTAACAGGTGAGCCACAGGGATCCCCTTTTACCTTTATAAACTGTCATTTGCCTATGGGCTAAGTCTGTCTGTCTTTATCCAGAGGTAGTTATTTGTGTGCCCCCCCCCCCCCACCCCAAACACCCCTACTCCCTCTCCCTCATTTCCCTTCCTCTTCCCCGTTGTCCTCTATCTCCTGTCTTTGTGTCTTATTTCCTATTTCCTGCCCTTTGTCCTGGGGCAAATAAATCTTTGTGCTGAGAGCCAATATAGGTCCTCTCAGTGTCTTTAGCTGCCTTACCCTCTACTTAACATTTGGCCCCTGAAGTCCTGGAGTTACCTGTCCTGCCTCGTCCCTGTATAGCTTAGTGAGGGTGGCTCTGCTCTGCCTGGCACCTACCTCAGCCTCCTGTACCTGCTATTTCTAGGCCATGCCAGACATCACCATCTGAGGTCACCCCCTTTACAAGCTGCATGTATACTGTGCTGGGCACGGGCTACAGCATTCCTCCCTTCCCCCATTAGCACAGGGCTTTCCAGACAATCCAGATGAAGCTGCTGATTGTCATTGCTGTGAGGGAATGAACAGCATACAGTATCCAAATTGGCATCCCGTTCCAAAGCGCGCTGCTTTAAAACAAGGGACCCAGAAATACTTAACAGCAAGACAATCAGTCTTGAGTAAGCTAGTTTCAGTCCCTTGAATTGGGGGACATGGGTACCCCTCAGTTAGACTTGGGTGTGTTGTCTCATAGCCCCCAGCTGGAAAGCTGCCTCTTGTTTCTACTCATAAGTGGCATGCACCAGAGTTGTGAGACCTCTGTGCTGAGGAACAGAAAACAGGGAGATGGTTCTGTATGACCAAGGCTGATCCAACCACTTCCTTGCAGCCCTCTTGTTCTTAGGCCCAGTTCTAAACAGAGGAAAGGACATTTCCTTGTCCCCACCTACATCTGGCCTGAAATGCTGCCATTCAGCGTCAGAACTAGGCCGGTGCTCCCCTGCCCTTTAAACTCTCCAGGTTTGCTGTGTGGACTGAGCCTCCTGGAGACGGGGAGTGTCCCCTCTCACTGAGTCTGCCTTCTCATGGTCTGTCCTCTAAAGGAAGTTCAGTACCTCTCCCAGTCTCAGTCTGTTAAATGAGCTGAGGTAAACAAACCGTATCCAGGGGCCATCTCCAATCTCTGGAATAGCCAGAGTTAGGGTCCACTCCTTCTACTGCAGCCTCAGCTTCTTCTACCTCAGGCTGCACCAAGACAGACTCTCCAGGTGGTTGCCATGTGCTCTAGAAGAGATGTAACTGTGGGTAGACGAGAGCTGTCCGTTGCTGGAGCCAACCTGCAAGGTCCTTGGCTGCATAGCCTGCTTTCTTGGATCTTGGACACCCTAAAACCTAACACAGGTTAAAGACTTAGGTGTATTTAGATGTGGCTTGGAAAGGTTTTTAAGTCACATGGGGGGAAAATGAGCTTCAAGGTACTTGTTTAATTCCGGGGCAGGGCCTGGGGGTGGGGGGGGTGTGTCTGTTACCTGGAGGGGAGAGCTGAGCGTTTATCCCAAAAGCACTGCTGCTCTGGTCTTCAAGCCCTGGTTGAAGGCATCTGAGGTTACAGGAAGCCTGGTTTGACTCTGTAAACCTACCAGGAAGTTATAGGCCTTAGCATTGTACATTCTTCTGAGGGGAAGAGCAGGTAAATTAACTCCCTCTAAGGGAGTATTACTGGATCCCTCCTGAGTGTCTCTATACTTTGTTTTCAATTGATCAGCGCCATGGTAACCTTGTGGAGCATCACAATGTCTGCTGCTGCAGTTTACTTTTCTGTTTCCATGAAGGATCCAAGAGCAACCTGGGAGAGGAAAGTTTACTTCAGCTTGCTTTTCAAGTTCACAGCCCATCACTGAGGGGAAGTCAAAGAAGGAGCTTAGAGCAGAAACCGTGGAGGACTGCTGTTCACTGTCTTGCTCTCCAGCTTATCCTCCTCAAGCTCAGCCATCTTGCTTTTACAACCCTGGAGCACCTGGCCAGTGATGGCGCTGCCCACCGTGGACTTGTGCCCTCCCACACCAATTATCCAAACAATACATCACAGACAAAGCTACTAGCCAGATCTCACCGGGGCAACTCTCTCATCGAAGTCTCCTTATTCCCAGGTGACTCAAGGTTTGTGTCAGGCTGACGTCATAATCCAGCATACTGACTTTCAATTCTATCATGGGCCCAGTCACTTTCCAGTTTGAGGTCATCTACAGTAGACACTTTGTAAGAACTTTGCATTGCTGCCAGCATCATGGCTACTTATAACCGGGGGCGTGTCCTGTTGCTCCTTACCTATCAGTTTCCTGAAACTAACTTTCTAGGCAGCCAAGCCTATTACTGAGGGATGATCCTTGAGAGGTCTGGCTGATGGATAACTGCTCTAGTTCTCAAACCTTGTTTTGAAAGACTTAGGGACCTAATCATGTGGTTCTATGGCCATTCAGTGGAATTCTCCTGTAGTAGCTATAGGTTCTATTACTATCTCCTGCTGTGCACCCCCACACCCTCCTTTTTGCTCAAGTGCTGCAGCTCAGGAGCTTCAACCTTCACCTGTCATCTTGTGTTCCTGTTTGCCTACCTAGGGCTGTTTTCTGGGATGATGTTTCCTGTCCTTTTTTTTTTTTTTTTTTTTTTTTTTTGTTTTTTTTTTTTTTTTGGTTTTTCGAGACAGAGTCTCTCTATGTTAGCCTTGGCTGTCCTGGACTCACTCTGTAGTCCAGGCTGGCCTCGAACTCACAGCGATCTGCCTCCCGAGTGCTGGGATTAAAGGTGTGGGCCACCACGCCCGGCTTGTTTCCTGTCCTCTTAATTCAGTGCACACTTTAAGAAAGCTGGCTCTGGGCACTGGCTGTGTGCTCTCTGAACACTCTTTTGTTTTGTTTGTTTTTCCAGACAGGGTTTCTTTGTGTAGCCCTGGCTATCCTGGAACTTGCTTTATAGACCATACTGGCCTTGAACTCAGAGATCTGCCTGCCCCTGCCTCCCCAGTTGCTGGGATTTAAAGGTGTGTATCACCACCACCACTCAGCTTAACATATTTTTATATGAGGGGTGTCAAGAGTTCAGGTTTTGGCTTGTCCAAGTTCAGAAGCTATAAATGGTATGCAACTAGGGTTCCAGATGAAGTCTGCCTTCTTTAGAGCTGTTTTAATATATAAGAGAAACTTATGTTGTACTTACACAGAAACTGTGACAATTGTGAACTTCAGTTGCAGCCGTTCAGCGAAAGTTGATGTTTGTAGAGGTCGAGCTGAAGGGTTTACATTTTTTTCCTTCTTCCAACTTAGGCTGAGAAGTCAGCCCTTTTGGCTTCCAGATGTGTGGTCACATGTCTGGTTGTAATGTTTGGTTCTGGGGAGTGGCATGGATATGGTCTCTCATGGTAAGAGGGTTTGACCTTGATTACACTGCATCAGTGTGGGCACTCTCATTGCAGAGTCTGATCTGGTTGCATGGAGACAGTTCCTCCAGCGATCTGCTTGTGTAGACTCTAGCCTGTCCTGACTTGCATGTCTAGTTAGCACTGTGCTCTCATCCTGACCCTAATGGGAAAACTATCATGAGATGCTTTGGGGGTCAGGGAGAAGGGGGAGGGGTAGGATGCTTCTTCAAGCCATTCCTACGGAATTAGCCCAGCCTCTTCCCAGGGGGTGCTGAAGATCTTTGTGTAGGTCCTGAAGCTTGGAGAACTCCATCCCAGCTCCTGCTTTTGCCTTCTGATCTTGCTCCTAGGGTGGATGCTCTAGAAGCCTCTTATTAGCTTTCTCCCTACTCCACATCTCTGAATTAGCAGGAGCCAGAGGCCCGCTCCTTCTGAAAGCACATCCATGGGTACCTTAGCCTCCATGGCAAAGGGATGCTGATGAGCTGGCTACTCCAGGCTTCTTCATTCTCTTGCTTCCTACAAAGAGAAGAGTGAGTGAACTCTGCCCCACAGATGGCCTAGGGGAGGACACCAGTGTAGTTTTACAGCCTGTCCTCCAAGCTCTGCCTGCTGCTACTAGGTGCTCTGTAAGTCGAGTCTGCATGTGAATAAGGAGGAATATTGGTTAACGAGGGTGGTGACCACAACCAAATACTCCAAACCCAAGTGCCTTAAAGATCAGAAATCTGTCTTGAAGAACAGAAGCCCAAATTCAAGCGAGTGCTAGGGTCAGTTTCTTCTGAAACGGAAAGTGTTGCAGTTAATTTACCACTACAGCGTAATAATGCTTATTATCAGGCCTATAATTATTATTACAGTATTTTTATACCCCGCTAGCACTCAATCAAGACACAGAGACCTGTTATATTTTAAAATAGCCTTAGTTAACCTGGGGCAGGGCAGATATTAATCCCCTAAACTACTTCCTATAGTAGGGCAGATATGGGATACTTGCTCCAATCCCTTGCCATCTGCTTCTAATCATTTCTATCAAGCTACCTCTCATCTGTAGTCCCAAATACTTGCTAATGTTCTTCATCTGGGGCAAGTCTCCATCCACCCTGGCCATGTGCTTCTCCACCTAGCCCATGATCTTGCAACCTTCTTCTCCTCTCCTCTCCTGTCCTCTCTTCTCTCTTCTCCTCGGGTCTTTCTTCTTCCCAAGATTCTCTCCATTTCCCCTTGCTCTGGAACCTTAGCCACGCCTGTCCCATTTGCCCTGCCCAAGTGTGATGCCTTTTATTGGTCAAACAGGTTAGGCTCTTAGGCAAGGTACAGGTGGGTCACAGAGACAGCAAGCAGTAAAGAGCATCAAAATATATCAGACCAACCTCCAACAAGAAAGAGAAATCATCTCAGTCTTCTTTCTCACCCGGCTGCTGCTGTGGGTAGTCCTTGGTAGGCCTTGGTTTGGCATCATCCCCTTGCACTTGCTATTCTTCCTGTATAAAATTTCCTCAGTCCTCTTCTCTGAGAACACTGGTCCTGTTAATGTGTGTGTTGATGTAAACTAGCCAGCGGGGCCTGTCACTTGACATGTTATATCGTATTGTCATAGGATAACCACTACTCAGCTCGTTAACAACATATATATACACACACATATGCAATATTTCTCGGCTTATGTGAAGTCCCAAAGTGGGCAGCCCCCTTGTTTTTCATCTAACATATTTTAAAGGAGGGAATGTGTGGAAACACATACGCTACTGCATGTTTTGGAAACTGCTACCGGTTTTGAATGAGTTTATTGTGTATACAGCAAGTAAAAGCAGAAGCAGAGAGCAAAAGCCTAAGAGTCAATGCTCATAGCATCCAGCAGAGGTGGCTGGAACAGCCCTGCCAGAGCAAACAAATGGTGACATCAAACTGGGCTTTACAGACATGCAGCTGAAATCAACTTGGGGGTGCCAGCTTGAGTGGCCAATGGAGAGACCCAGATAGAGAGTGTCCCCTAAGTTAGCTTTTCAGTAGAAGAATGAGTAGTGAAAGGTTCACAGTAAAATTGGCACTTAAGAGGATCCAGGAGCAGCCTGAGGAAGCTTAGGTAGTCAGATGGAGTTCAACACTGAGTCCCTGCTGTCCTCTTCCATGGGTGAGCTTTCTCACTGCAGGTCTGTTTGGATTGTGGGACAAACACTAGTAACCCCTGTCGGAAATGGCTTATACCCCTCAGCCCTTTCTAAGGGCTTATCTTTATTACTGGGATATTTGCTGGGGTTTTTTCCTCCCCTGTTTAACCACATGGGGTGGGGAGTAGGGAAGCACATTTTGGGACTTTAGAGGTCTCAGACACTTGGAAATATGCTGGAGTCTGGCAGAGGATAGCCCTCATCCCCAGAGCCCACTTTTGAAAAGCCTAAACAGCATGTGACAACTTACCAGTGTGTTACATCACATCACACATGTAAATATATATAGACATGTAGAGGAAAGCAAGGGCCCTGCTTGCATAACTGAGCATAAAAAAAAAAAAAAATGCCCTCTTCAACTCCAGTCATTTTAGGAAGTAACAAAATGCTGCCCATTGTGTTCATTAAGAAATTATGGTGGGTATCAGTGGAAGTGAAAAAAGTAGACTCATGAATAGTATTGGTACAGAAATTAATAGAAAGGACAAGTGAGGAGTGAATCGGTTTTGGCTAAAGGTAGGATGAAAATAGATTATCTAATTGCACTTTTTAACCTAAGTTGCAGGTCCAGGGAGGTTAAGATGCAGGCCTTACAAGCCATACTGGCCTATGTCCCAAGAAAATTGGGACATAACAGTAAAGGTGGGACAGGGCAGGACACCTGGCCTACCCAACTGATGTTGGGGACATTGAAGAAGGAAATAAGTGTGGAGACCTGGATGGGATATATGGAGGATGAATTTACTCTCCCCCAATGGCTGTTGCAGCCCTCAACTCCTTTGCTGCACTCCTGTCCGTACTCCCAGGTACTATGACAATGGACATTGCATGGTCAGGTCACAGATGCTGGTCATCCTTGTGGGTGGCCTATCTGGGAGCCTATTATCTGATCCAGCTCCAGAGCAGTCCTTGGAGAGGTTGGGGTCACCCACATTAGTCCTGTCATCATGGTGTGTGTGTGTGTGTGTGTGTGTGTGTGTGTGTGTGTGTGTGTGTCTGTTTTCTTCTTCTAGATGTCTCATGGGTCACTTGAATCTGTGTCAGCATTTCCTTGAAGACTGACTCTGACTTTGCACTGAGTACTGTGACAGTGCGCTGAGTACTGTAGGGTTCTGATCCAAGTTTCTTAGGCTATAGGTATTTTGGCTAGGTTTCTTTGATTCTCTAGTTTCCTGAGGGGTGTGGTCCAGCAAGCTGCTGCCTGAGAAGGCATCTCACTGCTGCTCTGGATCATTAAGATTTCCTGAATTGTTTACCGCTCTAGTTGGCAGCGTGTACCTGGGAGAGCAGGACCCCAAATTGAGGCGGTCTAAAGTCTCACGTCATAGCCAACTTTATTCAGAGCATCAGACAGTTTGTACTCTGAGGGTTTAGAATCACCTGAGTAAAACATTCAGTTAAACAAAGGCCAGGCCACAAGCAGCAGAAACATGCTTTTCCATAGCGGCATATAAACAAATAGCCTATTGTAATGAGTAATCTAAAGTAAATGCCTATCGCCAACACCTGGAAGGGCCACAAAAACACCTTCCAAGGACAGCCCATGTTATGGATGAACAGAGACTACACCACAGTCTTGTTTACTTCGAGTTTTCTCACAAGGTCTCAGATATCTCACATAGCTCCCTTCATGCACTGACTCTGAATATCTCCTCCTTAGCTGCCACAACCAGTTTCTCCTTAAAAGTGTTCCCAAGAGTAATGGGCACTGCCTTAAGTATGATGTGGGTCACTGGGCACAGGGAAATCGCTGGGCTGCCCTTACCATATCCCCTCCCCCGCTGGATGGACTCTTTGAGTTTTCTCTTCTTAAAAAGTTTCCTATCTCTTTATAACATGAGAGTTTCCTGTGTGGATAGGATGTATTCTGGTAATTTCTCTTGATTTCCCTTGCTTCTGGCTCCCTTCAGGCTTTCTTCAATGTGTCTCTCCCAATTGTATCTCCCACAGCCCCTCCACCCACTTTAGCCACTGCACCCTGAATAGTGCTGCTCTTAAGTGCCTGGGTATGGATTCATTGGCATGGCAACCTTATCAGATGGCCACAACTAAAAAGAGAAATGACACCCCACCTTCCTGAGCTATCAACTGCCAATTACTTCTACGGTAGGGATGGAGGCTCAGGAGCTCCATGCTGGGGTATTGACCAGCTTGATCTTGGCCAGGCATTTACCACAAGTTTTATGTAACTGCCCTGACCTGTGCAGAAGACAGCATTTTGCAGCACACACACCCCTCCCACCCCCGTGCCTTCAGTTCTCACACTTCTCTGCCCCTTCTTCCTCAGTGTGGTGTTTCTGAACTTTGTTGGGAGAAGGGGCTGGTGATAAAAACGTCACATTTAGGACTTGAACATTCAGTCCACTTGTGTCAACTTCTTGGACTAGTTATGAGTCCCTATGTTAACAGAAAGAACCCATGGTTGACAGAAGTGCCATGGGCTGGACAGAAAGCCAGCAGAGACAATTCTTAAAAACTGTGATAGGGGACCAGGCGTGGTGGCACACGCCTTTAATCCCAGCACTTGGGAGGCAGAGGCAGGTGGATCGATGTGAGTTTGAGGCCAGCCTGGTCTACAAAGTTAGTCTAGGACAGCCAAGGCTACACAGAGAAACCCTGTCTTGAAAAACCTGCCCCCCCAAAAATTTTTAATTAAAAATTGTGAGCCGGGCATGGTGGCTCATGTCTTTAATCCCAGCACTCGGGAGGGAGAGGCGAGCGGGTCGCTGTGAGTTCAAGGCCAGCCTGGTCTACAAAGTGAGTCCAGAACAGTCAAGGCTACACAGAAACCCTGTCTTGAAAAAAAAAATCTTTTAAAAATAAAAATTAAAAACTGTGGGGCTGGGCATGGAGGTGCATGCCTTTAATCCCAGCACTCGGCAGGCAGAAACAGGCGGATCACTGTGAGTTCGAGGCCAGACTGGCCTACAAAGGGAGTCCAGGACAGCCAAGGCTACACAGGGAAACCCTGTTTCGAAAAACTAAACTAAACTAAACTAAACTAAACTAAACTAAACTAAAATAAAAACTGTGATAGGATACTGAGGTGTTGCCCTTTGTGGTAGATGTCCTTCAGCAGGGATGTGGGAGGGGAAGGATTTAGCTCCATTTACGGGGCAATCTACTGTAAATTTGACCACACCCAAGATAACACAAATTGGACCTCCCTGGGACAGGGAGGTAACAAAGGTGGAAGAAGACAGGGAAGAACTGTAAAGTGAATGTAATAGGGGTTTATGGTGTGAAACCCCCCAAAGAATAAATATAATTATGTTGGGAGAAAAAAAAGAAAAGAAAAGAAAAGAAATTGCCTTACTTCTAGCCAGCATTGCAGAGGTGCATAAATTGAAAGTGTTTTCAGGGTAGTCTTATGTAGTTGGGGGTGGGGAGGCTCAGCTGCTCCTGTAGGGCTGGGATGCTCCTTGTGGAAGTGGGACAATTTGGGAGTTTGAGCTCCCACTGTGCTTGTATGCCACGTAGGTAAAGTTATGAACTTGATGGGTTCTCTCCTTGCCTGACCAAAGTCATGCCTTAAGTGTAGCTCTGCCAGCCCAGCAACTCGGTGAGAGCCAGAGGTTAGATTGCTGGGTATATTTCTGTGCTGAAGACAAATGTGTTTCCTTTCACCATAGTGTCTAGGACCTAAGAGTGTTCCACAACATCCAGGCATGCTGGGTCCCAGGATGGTAAAATAGAACTTTGCCATGTTTGTAGGTACATGGCGTCTTAGTGTCCTTGGATAATCCAATTGAACTCTGAGGGGACAACCTGCAAGGGAAGCCGTGCTCTTTCGGTATTCTGTTGGCGGGGCTCTGTGCTCTTCACCCAGATTATAATTAGGAGCATGTTGGAAAACACCTGCTGTACCTTTAGTTCCAGCAGACCAGCTTTTGTCTCTCCTCCCTGAGGAAAGGAAGGAGCCTGTAGAAAGCGCTTCTTTACTGCGTTCTAGTCTCAAATGGCAAGGCGAGTTTTGACTTCTGAGGAACGTCTGGAGCCAGGCACACAGAAACAGTGTTAATGCACACCTTGATTTGCTGACTCGTCTTCTGATTGGAAGCTCTCTAAAGGCTGACCCAGGCGGTGACTGGATGGTATGCTGGATGATGGAACAATGGATGTTTTTCTGTTACCAAGCAATGGTCTGGTGACCAGTGAGAGGCACATCTAAGCGGCAATGTTCCGCTCATGTTGTTAGAGTCAGCCCATGCTCAGACTTCTCTTAAGGCCTTCTCAGATGTGTTTTCCCGGAAACTGAGTCAGGACTGTTTCCGGGAAAAGAGCCCTAGCATGTTAGTGACCCTTTGCATAGTTGCTTGCCTGTGTCCATTATCTCTACTTTATCCACAGCCTAAGATGGGTGTGGTTGGAAGCCCCTTGGAATTCTCTCCAGTTTGACAGAAGATCATGTTTTGAGTTCTCTTTAGGCTTGTGCCAGCTCAGTCAGGGTGTGTGTGTATGTGTGTGTGTGTATGTGGTGTTAAGCTGGCAGGCAAGCTCAGGCTTACTCCTGAGAGATTACTTATGGGGCAAGAGTGGCCCAAGGTGGTGATTAAGAGGAAGCAGCTCCTTGAAGATCGTATGTGACCTGGAGGGAGGAGTGTCGAACATGGAAGGGCTTTCCTCACAAAGGATTTCCCAGGAGAGTTCAGAGGAGAATCAAGCAGGTCTCAGGTGTAGGATGTACAAATCAACCCAAATGGCACCAAAGTGAGCAAGTGGAACCCGGCGAAGCTGAAAAAGCCAGAACTCAAGTAGCATCCTGAGAGCTGGTGAGAGCCCAGCACCATGGGAGAATGATGGGGTTGCAGGCACAGAGCCTTGAGCTTTGCATCTTCTGCTCAGCCGGTGGTTTGCCTGATTCCATGATGCTCTGGAGGGCCTCTAGGGACCGAGCTGTTCTTGGCCAGAAGGAGTGTCCACAGAGGATCACATGGCCCTGGCTACCTACAACTTAGAGTCAGTCTTGGCATTTCAAAGGCATCCCCAGAGTCTGTAACAGCCTGTTTTCATGAGTCTTCTTCTAGAGCCCACCAGCTGTGAGGTGGCACTTTCCTAATGTATGAGCCTGTCCATCTGGGAAAGGCTGACATGGTGTATTAGTATTTTAATGATATTATAAAACTGATCAAAAACTACTAGAAGGGCTTATTTCACTTTGCAGCTTACAGCCCTTCAGGAAGGCAAGTCAGGGCAGGAACCTGGAGGCAGGAACTGAAACAGAGCCCATGGAGGAGTGCTGCTCATTGGCCTGTTTCCCCTGAGTTCTACTGCCCAGGCATGGTACCTCCCACAGTGGGCTGCCTACTCCCACATCAGTTATTAATAAAATGCCCAAGTTGCTCAGACAGGCCAGTGTGGCGGGGGCATTTTCTCAGTCTTTGCAGTCTCTTGTGTATGTTGGCATGACACCAAGCAGGATATGTGGTCTCTGGGACACGAGCAGAACACTTGGACTGGACTTAAGGGCTGTTCCAGCTGTTTCAGGAAGTGACTTCAGTTAGGAGCTCACCAGGATACTGTCTTCAATAGTGTAACTTTTCCGTATTCATCCACTGGGTGGTTCAAAGTGTAGCCCTACACACCCTGGTAAGAGGAGCCTCAGAGGAGGCAATTTTGCACGGATTGTACTTTTCCTGACAATGAAGCAGGAGTCTTTCCAGAATGAGAGGCCTGTGGCAATCTGAGTCACTGATTTTCAGAGGCTAGAACCTGGCGCCTTTGGTACCTGTAAAGCTAGAGTCTGCCTCCGCCAAACCTCCTCCAACTGACTCAAATTGAGCTCCCTTGTTCAATAATGGAGTGATGCGTGCCACTGGACTGATGCGTGCCACTGGACTGATGCGTGCCACTGGACTGATGCGTGCCACTGGACTGATGCATGCCACTGGAGTGATGCGTGCCACTGGACTGATGCGTACCACTGGAGTGATATGTGGCATTGTTTCCTGGGAGAAAATTGTTGTATTGTAGAGCTCTGCAGTTGTAGGCTGAGATGCCCTGTTTGTAAGGCTTTCCGGTCTCCATTCTGCTATGCTGTCTCTTGGCCACCAGGTGGTGCCAAAGAATCCCGCCCCCCCTCAGTTTAGCAGTAGGCATGCTCTTTGGTTTATGGTTCAACCACTGTGAGACTCCATGGCCCAGGTTAGATTCCTTTGTAGGTCTTCTTGTCCCTCTGCTCCCTCTATCCTTCCACTCTTCCACAGCACTCCCTGAGCTTGGCCCATTGCTTGGCCTTGAGTCTCTGCATCTCTCTCCATCAGCTGCCGGATGAAGCCTCTCAGAAGACAGTTATGCTAGACTCCTGTCTGCAAGCACAGCAGAGTATTACTAATAATGACAGTGGTCTGCCCTCTCCCGTGAGGTGGGTCTCAAGCTGGGCCAGTCATTGGTTTGCCATTCCCTCAATCTCTTTTTCATCTTTGCCCCTACACTTCCTGTAGTCAAGAGACATTTTGGGCCGAAGGATTTATGTGTGGGTTGGTGTCCCCCTCCCTCTGCTGGGAGTCCCGCCTGGCTACAGGAGGTGCTGACTTCATGTTCCTTAACATCCGCTGCTTGGAGTCTCAACTGGTGTCACCTCCATAGACTTCCAGTAGCCTCCCCTGCCCTGAGATACTCCCCCACCAACAGATTTCTGGATTTCCGTTCTCTCTCCCAGCTCTTCCCTCACCTTCCTCCTCCTCTCTCTGCTCACATGATCTCCACTTCCTCTTCTACCCAGTTCCCTTCCTCTACTTTGGATATTTATCATATTCCTGGTTCTGAGTGATATTCAAGCATCTTCCCTTGGGCTTTCCTTGGCTTCTTTGGGTCTGTGGATTGTAGCATGGTTATCTTGTACTATATGGCTAATACCCACTTATAAGTGAGTATACCAAGTGTGTCTTTCTGGGTTTGGCTTACCTCACTTAGCATGATCTTTTCTAGTTCTATCCATGTGCCTGCAAATTCCAAGATTTCCTTGTTTTTAATAAGTGAGTAGTATTCTATTGTGTAAATGTACCACAGTTTCTTTTTGTTGTTGTTGTTTTGTTTTGTTTTTATTTTTATTTTTTTCTTTTTTATTATTAATTTATTCAAATTACATCTCAGTTGTTAGCCATACCACAGTTTCTTTATCCATTCTTCAGTTGAGGGACATATAGGTTGTTTTTCAGTTTCTGGCTATTACTCAGCCTCCATATCCCCAGGTTAGAGGATGTGCACTAAACAAGCAAATTAGTTTCTTAGCAATATTCTCATGTGTAGACGTGTAATTTTCAGAGATGGCTTAGCAGCCTGAGACCTTGCATGAGATAGACATCCCCATCTGCAAACAAAGCCACCAGTCACTTGAACCTAACAGTTCTGAATACATTTGCCTTTCATGCTTGAACATATCCTAGAACCACAGGCCTTGCACTGATGCAAAATAGAATTTTTTTCATGCACAATAAGGCAGGCATGGGGGCTTCCTCATAGATACACTCACCTTTTCTCTAGCCTTCTTCAATTCTAACAGTTCAGAACACCCTCTGTTTAGAGAATGGTGTCTCAAAATGGGCTGGATCTTCCTACATCGGTTGAGAATTCCCACAGACACACCCACAGGCCAATTTGCTCCCAGCTTCCCCAACTGTGAAGCACACTTCAGCTGATTCTGGGTCGTGGCACGTTGACATTTTAAACTAATGACTCATGGTGAGGTTTGGAGATTTCCTGTGACCTCACATGGGCAGGGATTGCTAGGTGGTGGTGGTGGTGGTGGTGGCGGCTGCCTTTAATCCCAGCACCCGAGAGTTAGAGACAGGTGGATCTCTGAGTTCGAGACCAGTCTGATTTTCAGAGCTAGTTTCAGGATAGCCAGAGCTATACAGAGAAACTCTGTCTCAAAAAAAAAAAAAAAAAAAAATTAATAAATCAAGCAACAACTCCCCCCCCCCCAAAAAAAAACCATATGAGCAAGGATGGCCTTGAGCAATGGTTTTCGGTAAGTAGGGGTGCATGGCCTATCTTAGCTGTCTGCTAGTCAAATATTGAATAGTTTCCCTATGAGGCTTGCTATACACGTCCTATATTTGAGGGAAGGATAAGTTTCTTTAAGCTGTAGGATCTGAAAGGCTACTAATGTAGCCTCTTGCCTGAGTTTCTTTGTCACAAGATGAGTGAGTACTTCTTGCCACATCCAGCACAGCTCTAGGGATGGGCCTGACTTGGCAGGGGCGGGGAGAGATGAGGTGTGGCAAGGGAATGAAGAAAAGAGACACACACAAAGCAGAAAAGCTGTGTGTGTGGGGGGGGGGGCGGGGCGGGGAGAACTGTGCTCGCTGATGGAGAAACCACAGCCTCCTGGGTGGATGCTCAAGGTATTTGTTACATACAGCTGAGCCAGGGAGGTAGATTTATCTCATCTCCATAGGAACAGCCTCCCAGTCTCTGTAGGGGAGCAATCTTCAGGCCTCAATATCCAGGAGACGAAAGATATGGTGTCCTTCTTCTGCACATGCTGCCAACATCCACACAGACCAGAGGAAGGCTTCACCATCGCTCTGAGTCTCATCCCTGGTGTGCGGGGTGGGTGTGGGAGTGTTGCTGGTTTGCCATAGGTCTGATGCTTTGGTCCTTAACATGGCTAGCTCATGTCAACATACCCATTCAGCTGCCTCTGTTCCCTACGTTGCCTGCCCACTGGACTGCGAAGGCCTTTTCTTGCTCTTCAATGGCTTCAAGCAGGACATAGTTCATTCTCTCATTGATGTCTCGATTTCTATGCGTTTAGCATCCCTCTAAAATCCTAGATCTGATCCTGTGTTTGGAATCATACCAAGGCCTTCCAGTATCTTTTCCTGTTTGATTGTGGCTTTTGTTGATGCTGGGCCAGTAACAGGCCCTATAATTCCTCAGTATTCTGATTGCTGGCTTCCTTTGAAATGGGGAGTATTTTTACAGCCGTTTTGTATTGTCTAGCTAGTTGCTGTCCCTAAAGACACCAATGAGGCTACAGGATACATGGTATCTTTTTAGATGTTGTCATCATGGGTCACTTGACTTTTAGCTTGATCAGGATTGTTGGGGCCAGAAGCTCAAGAGAACTAAAATCACAGTGGAATTGAAAGCACTAGGAAAAAAAAAACCAAAAAAACAAAAAATAACCCAAAACAAACAAACAAACAAACAAACAAACAAAAAAGCAACTGATGGGAGCAACAAAGGCTAGAAACAAAGTAGATCCCGGAACTGACATTCTTTGTGGTAGAAGGTCACGGCTTGCTGGATGAGGCTGCTGCCTCTTCTAGAAAACAGTGTGTGGACATATTGGTGACAGCTTCAAGGTAGGCAGGGCTGTGACCCATAGTACCACAGACAGCTGTAGCTGCTGGAGGTGGCTTTGCTCAGCATGGTGTGAAATTAAACCTTACAAGACAGGAAGACATGTGTAGATGGCTCTTCTCAACACATGATGGTCAATAACATTCTATTCTGGGCACTTTCCATTGGGGAAGCATGCCCAGCCTGCCTAATTTGCAGAACCCCAGTCACGTGGATGTGACTCCTGCCATGGAGGGGGCAGGACTGAGAGCTATTCTTGATGTTAATCTGCACATAAGAGAACATTCTAGAGAGTTGAGGTTGAAGGAAAGCATAATGGGAGGTGCTAGTCTCCTAGATATTGGGGTCTGAATTACCCATTTGGAGGGATCCGGTTAGTGCCAGTCTGCTGCTAACCGAGGAAGGAACAGAAGTAGGCACAAAGCTGAGCCCAGAAAGAGTACCTTGCTAGGACTAAGGAGACTGGGTTCAACAGTCACATCTGGCCTCTAGGAGATGGGCTAGTTAGTTCCCTAATTGACTTCAGGGTGGCGCACATTGGCCTCTAGTGGAAGCAGGAGTTGGTCTTAGTTATTCCCCACATTCCTGCCCATGTGTACAGTCTTGGAGGCAGCAGTGTTGCCTTGGGGACACTTGGTGCCTTCTTGGCACCCCTGGGCTTTGATTGGAATGACCTCATTTATCATGGTGTGCTGCTTGGAGGTTCATAGCAAAAGCTGAGTTTTTCTGGCCTGGCATATGACACTTGATTCTGCTTCTTAGTGTCAGTACTACTTGGCACGAGGCTGCATGATTTTCCTCTAGTGATGTGTCCTGCACGGTTTTAGTGGGGTCTATGTTAATGCTAACTTCCAGATACAGTGACAACTAAGCATGGCTCTCCATATCTGAAGATGGCATGCTGGAGAAGCTAACTATCCTTGCAGAGGGGCACTGTGTATGGCACCTGCAGTTCTTCCAATAGACTGCTCATGTGAAGAGGCTGACTGAAACTAAGGTCTCCATGAACCAGGCAGTAGGGAGCACTTGGCTGTGACTTTGGTCAGAGGTCAGGGGACAGACTCTACTGCCAAGAGAACCCTAGACTCAGCTAAGACTTCAGAGAGTGGACTGACTGGGCCATTCTTGCCTCTCATTTTGGGAAATTCTCTTCACCTCTTGAATTGTGGCCAAGAATTTGAATAGTGGAGGCAGCAGGCTGCTTGAGCAACAGCTGAGAGTGCACATCTCAAACTGCAGGTAGGAAACAGCACACACTCAAAATGGTAAGTCTTTAATCTCAAAGGCCACCTCTTAAGCAAGGTTATACCTCCTAAATATACCTAACTAGTGTCACTAACTGGAGACATGAGTATTCAGGTGTGCAAGGATATGAGGGACATTTGCATCGAACCACCACAAAAGATTGGAGACTCAGGGGCTAGATCTGTGCATGGACAGGTCTTCAGGAGGGAGTGGCCATGCTGTAAGTTGAGGCCCTTCAACTTTGTGAATTAGCCTCCACCGATACTAGGATAATTGCACAAAGTCAGTTGATTGCTGAGGTGATCTACAATTTTTGCAGGCCGTACCAGCATTAGTGTTGTCTGGAGTTTGAAAACTGTATCCTTGATTAGACACTGTGATGGCTTTATCTTTTCTTTCTTTCTTTCTTTCTTTCTTTCTTTCTTTCTTTCTTTCTTTCAAGCATTAAGAAAACTGAGTCCCATCAGTTCTAGGGCAGCATCCTGAAGCTGTCGGCCTGTTCATTGCTAGGATCTTCTCATCTTTAGAGCACAAATCAGAAGTCCTCCTAAGGATAGGATTGTTTCTATGAGCATTTACATGGTTACCGTTACAGCTTCAGCTTTGGAAATGGAGTATCTGGGACAGGCTGGCTTCACTTGGGAAGGGATGATTGGCAAGTTGTACTTAAGTACCAGTGCATCTTGAAAGCTAGTCTTTGAGAGCTTAAGTCAGCAGCCTGCATTACCTACAGCAGGCTAAGTAGCCTTTACTTAGGCATCAGGATATAAGCATAAACTGCCTAGGCTTATCTAGTCAAGAAGCCATCTTGCGGACAAGTGGCCTCAGACTATCCATCACACTGTGCTCTGGGGTTTGTTTTTGGTACCAATGGGCTGTTCGTTTCACTCTGTCTGGATGTGTCCACCCTTCGCACTGGTCAAGAGTAGGCTTCTGGTTAGAGAAATAGAGGAGGTGCACGGGCTTTGCTGTCTGTGGATGTCAGCTTAGTGGGGTAGGTGGGCCATTTGGATAGGTGTAAACCTGGGTAGGTGTCCCAACGCAAGTACCAGGAGGACATAGCCTTGGCAAGGGTATCTTGGATAAAGGCTTGGTTCTTTGGGTCTTATTGTTTATTTTTCTTAATCAACAGATATGCAACATGTGTCCTGCTCTGACTAAGGGTCTTGAAAGGCTTTCATAAAGGATTAGGAGTTGTGTATTTCTGGGCCATCTGATTTGGGCAATTATAGTCTCTCATCTTCCTGCTCTTGCTTGTCTGTGAAAGCACAGCGCCTTTCAGAGACCAGTGCTTTCACAGGCTGTTCTAGTTTAATCTGTTGCTGTGAAAAACACCACAACCAAAAGAAACTTAACCAAGAAGTGGGCATTATTTGGCTTATACTTCCAGGTCACA
The DNA here is from genome assembly GCF_903995435.1 of Acomys russatus. NCBI lineage: Eukaryota > Metazoa > Chordata > Mammalia > Rodentia > Muridae > Acomys > Acomys russatus. The sequence goes on from NC_067158.1 coordinate 30,045,875, forward strand.
GTGCATCTCTGAAGGAAGTCAGGGCAGGAATATGGATCAGAAATCATTGGGGGGAAAATGCCAACTAGCTTGCTGTCTGGCTTGTATTCAGCTGGCTTTCTGATATTGTTGAGGTCCATCTGCTTAGGTATTGTGCCGTTCACAGTGGGCAGGGGCCTACAACATTAGTCAAGACGATCTCTTACAGATGTGACCACTAGTTAATCTGATCTGGGCAATTCTTCAGTCAACGTCCCATCTTCCCAAAAGTGACTAGCTTGTATCACATTGACAAGAATATTCAGTACACTGGTTTACCTGGATTGAACAGCCAAGACCTTCATAACTAAGAGGCCTGAGCTCCTTAAAAGCCTGAGCCCTTATCAGTGTCATGTTTTTTTATGAATTCCTAATACCCTTCAACACTGGATATAGATGCAGAAGATATGCCCTTGGAAAGTCATGGGTCTTGTATTTCTTGTCTTCTCTGTAACAGAAACGGTTTCTTCTCTTGGGAAGAGTTCATATGATCCATCAGCACCCAGAACAAGAGCGCTAGACCTACCCTGGGTTTCTGTGGATGGAAGGCACACATCCTTTGAGTCACTGACTAAAGATACAAGAGGAAGTAGTTCATTTAATTCGTCTTTATTTTCTGTGGCCATAATAAAGTACTCAGACCAAAGCAACCTAAGGGGGAGAGGAGAGGCCTTATTTATCTCACAGTTCAGGACACAGCCCGTCAAAGCAGGGAAGTGACAGAGGCAGGAGCTTGATTTATGAAGCTGGTCATAGCCATCATTACTCAAGCAGAGTAATACGTGTATGCTGCTTGCTTAGTGCTCAGCTATTTTCTATTTTCACAAGTCCGGGACCCCAGGCCCAGAGACCTGTGGAACTGTGGATGGTGTCGGTCTAAGATGGTAGGTATCTACTGTCACTAGTAATAGTAGTTAGACATCTCTCACCTGACCGTTAGATAACCGTGCAGTTCTTAGTGAGTTGTGGTAACTACTAAGTGGGTAATTCAGAGCAAGGACCGTCTCACAGATGAGATCAAGTGTTGCTTTCCTTCATGGCTTCTGCTTTGGTTTCTGTCTCCAGGTTCCTGCCTGGGCTCCCCTCAGTAGACTGTGACCTGGAATGTGTAAGTCAACACTCTCCTCCTTGTACTGCTTTGGATTATGTTCTCTATCAAGTTAATAGAAGCCAAATCAAGGCATAGGGTAAAAAGAAGTCTAGCTCTGTCTCTTTGTTATGTTCCACTAGGGATGGTTCCAGGTTGGCCTGGTTAGGGAGAAGAGGATTCCTGAAGCTAGGGACCACTGATTTTTTGTCAGCTTCATTCCAGCAGAGATATTCTAAATGGGGCATGTGTCCATGAGATTTGACCCCTGGTGACCAGGATGTTAGAATCTAGGATGAGCGGTCCACTCTTGGATCAGAAACCCCATGAGTTTTATTGCAAGATTAGAGAAGGAAAAGGGGGGGGGGTCAGACCCTTAGCCTGTGTTTTAAAGGGTTAAATCACTGGATAAAGTCTTGTGACTGAAATAGATCTTGGCGACATCATGAAAAATTGTTCCTGCAGTTGTAAACTACTGAGCAGAATAACCAAGTAATGAGACAGTTTTCCTGGTCATCAAATGGTTGTGAGAGTGGAGCTTAAGTTTACCCTTTCTGCTGGGTGTGGTGCATGTTCGGAGCCAGCCCAGGGTCATTCAAGGCTAAACGTCTACTGACTATGAAAAAATACTGATGCCCCGTTCCAAAGCATAACTTTCTTCTTTCAGCCTCTGCATAACTTTCTTCTGCCTCTGCATAACTTCCTTTCAGCTTATGCAGATGTTGTTTAGCAGGTTAGCTCGGGACTTCCCGAGAGATAGTTAGCTAAGGTAAGATAGAAACTGTTCCCCTGACCTGATGGTATTATCTGGAGACATTCTCGGGCCCCTCCTACTGCTTAGTTCCTGCCTCCACCCCATATAAGCTTTTGCTTTTGCTTCAATAAACAGACCTTGATAGGAACACTACTTGGTCTCTCCTCTTTCTTCCCCGTCTCATCATTTTAGGTATGGCTCCCCTCCCGACCCCGTAATTAGTTGTCCTGCTGGACGGGACAAGTGGTGCCCAACGTGGCCACGAGGTACGAGCCCTCTACCGCGACAGAGACCCTTCGTGGGCAATAGTTCGAAAGCCGCCGCGGTCAAGTTTTTTGCCAAGGTCAAACTGAAAGAACCTCCGATCTCTCCAGTGTGGGCCTGCCGCTCACAGGACCTCTCTGCGCTCAGGTAAATGTTCATCTCTGTCAATACGATGGGTAAAAGTCTCTCAAAGGAAGTGCAATTTATTCACCACCTTAAAAGTTGTCTCAGGGAAAGAGGGGTTAGAGTTAAGAAAAAAAGACCTTGTACGTTTTTTCTTATTTGTTTCCCAAGTCTGTCCTTGGTTTGTCATTGATGGTCCTAATATTAATCCTGACCGTTGGGACCGTGTTCATCGAGAGTTAGATTCCTATTCTTCCCAACATGGTCCTGAGACGATTCCTCTTCAAACTTTTAACTACTGGACTTTAATTAAAGATCTTATCTCTTCTGATGCCCCTGACATTTCTTCCTCGGTTGCTTCAGCAGAGGCCTTTATTCGGCCCTTATCTCCTTCCACCTCCTTGGCCTCCCTGGAGTCACACGGCTCCAAGTCGTTACAATGCCTAAAATCCCCCTGCCCTTCTGTTATCGTAGACATGGGGGATAACCCTCCCGCCTCCAATAAGCCTTTATATCCTTGCCTGTCCAAGCTCTCTTTAGCAGATGATGCCCCCACTAGCCAGGACCCTGCAACCCAGGTTTATCCTGTTGTTAAGACAGTCCCCACCTCAGAAGACTTAAGTTCCTCTGAGGAAAGCTACCTTAGAGGAAGAGACCACCAGGTACCATAACCCAAATTGGCCGCCCCTTTCCTGCCCGCCCCCTTATTGGCCCCCTCCTTTTATTGCCCCCACATTTCAGCCTCACCTTCTCGGTAAATCCTTCTTACATTTGGCTAAACGCAACTTAAAACTACAGATTAAAGACCTTAAAGAGGTTCTTACTCTTCAAAAGGAATACTCTGAACTTTCTATGGAGGTCCAATCCCTCCAAGATGCCCTCCAAAAAGCTCTTCTACTGCCCTCCCCCATGACAGGGGCCACAGTTCAGCGCCCCAAGGCCCCCTCTAAAAAACGCCCTATGCTAGCGTTTCCTGTGATGACCTGGCTTCAAGCCAATTCCAACGAGTCTTCTGGCGCCAAGGCCTCTACTGAGGATTCTCCACCACAGGGTGATGAGACGGTCAATGATTTAGAAGTTACTGATGGTCATGGCTCAGATGATGAGGAACAGGGGGGCTCTGACCCCTCCCCTTCAGACCCCAATCCAATTTTTAAACCCCTAAAATTCAAGATCCTAAAAGAACTCCATAGTGCGGTTAAAAGCTGTGGGCCCACCGCTCCCTTTACTCTTTCTCTGCTTGATTCTCTTGCCCCCCCGAGGGCTACCTCGTCCCAGGAGAGTGCCTCCAACTTGGCCAATCGGTCCTCCAGCGTGGACAATATTTACTCTGGAAGGCTGATTTCATGGACCGCTATCAGGAAACAGCAAAAAATAATCAAAGAAAGTCCACTTCCTCTTCCTGGACTTTTGATAAATTAACGAGGCAGGGCCGCTATTCTTCAGAAACAAAGCAAGCGGCATTGCCTCCCGGGCTTCTTGCCCAAGTTAAAAATGCAGCCTTGGGGGCATGGTGTGCTCTACCAAGAAAGGGCTCTCTCACCACCCTATTAACCAAAGTAGTATAGGGCCCCCAAGAACCTTACAGTGATTTCATTGCAGGTCTATTTGAGACCGCAGAGAGAGTCTTGGGGCCAGACGAATCTGAAAATAAGCTTTTAAAACAGCTTGCTTATGAAAATGCTAATGGTGCATGTAAAACCACCTTGCGCGGCCATACAAGGGGTAAGGATATTAATGATTATATCAGACTTTGTGTTGATGTTGACCCCTTTGCCCATAAAGTATCCCAAAATGTACATCTGGCAATAGGAGCCGCCCTCCAGGCGGCCCATTCTGGCCCCAAAACTTCCTTACCCTAGACAAAAATCACAGATCAGCAGGGGATCGCTTATGGCACGCTACAACCTCTCAGACTTATGCTCAAGCCTTATGGAAAGATCCATTCACTTCCCGTGACAGGGTCCCGATCCTATTCTTATTTGGGGATAGGGACATGCCTGTGTCTATGACTCAAAGGAGGGGAATGCCCGTTGGCTACCTGAGCGCCTAATTAAACAGATTGATTCACCCAGGGAAAAACGCCCTGAGGAAAGGCTTTAATTGTGCTTTGACTTCCATTCAGCCTGTTTCCTGCTCCTGGCCTGCCTCGGACGTGCAGCCTCGTCTGCCTCATATCAGATGCACAACTATACCTGGGTAATTATGAATGGGGCAGGGGACATCGTTAACTTCTCTTCCTCTACCACTCATCAAACACCCTGGCCTACTTTGGAAGTGGGCTTATGTATGCTGGCCTTGGGGGCCGGCGAGGCCTGGGGAACCCCCTCCCATTATATGCCCCAAGATAAGCCATTGGATCTCCAGCCTAAGAGTGTCCAACCAGGATTGTAATGTACAAGTACCCAGGTGCTTTTTGGGAGCAATACCCATTTATGTGTGTCCTGGGGGACACAGAGACCGCTCCCTTGGTCACAAATGCGGCTTCTCTAGTGACTTTTACTGTGTCACTTGAGGATGTGAGACCATGGGAGATACCTATTAGAAACCTTCATCTTCTTGGGATTATATAACTGTTAAAAGAAAGGACCCCTCTGGCACGTGTGACTGTAGTAAATGGTGTAACCCCCTTGTGATTACCTTTAATGACAAAGGAAAGCAAGCCACATGGGAGGATCGAGACCTAGAATGGGGACTTAGGCTATATGTATCTGGATATGATCCCGGCCTCACTTTTAAAATTAAATTACTCAAGACCATTCCCAATTCAAAACCAGTGGCCATTGGCCCAAATCAGGTCTTACAGAACCAGCGGTCTGATAAGGGTGCACACCACCCAACAACCACTGTTACACCCCATACCACCCTGTTTCAACCCACCATACCTCCCGGTCCCTCATCTTCTGTTAATATTATCCTGACCATGGCTAATGAATCCTGGTCTGCCCTGCACTCTATTCGTCCCAACCTTGCAGATGATTATTGGTTATGTTACCATGCTTCCCCCCCCCCCCCTTTTTATGAGGGCATTGCTATCCTTGGCGATCTTACCATTACTAATGACTCCTCCCTGGTTCGCTGGAACCCGGAAGCCAGGGAAGGCACAACCCTGGCCCAAGTCTCAGGCATGGGGCTCTGCATCAGGGGACCCAGGATGCATTTACCCTCCATTATTTCCCTTTTGTGTAATCAGACCCTTGAGGTCAGTGGCGGCTCCACCTACCTGGTAGCCCCAAATGATACTTATTTGGCATGTTCCACTGGCCTAACCCTGTTTATTGTGGTACAATCCTTCCTGCAACAATATGATTACTGTGTGCTTGTTCAGCTACTTCCTCGATTAACAGTTTATTCTACAAATGAGTTTCTCAAATTCTGGACTCCTCCGGGTACACCATCCAGAATCAAACGCAAACCTATTATGGCCGCAAGCATCGTGGTTCTACTGGGGCTTGGGGCTGTCGGAGCCGGGACAGGCATTTCCTCTTTAGTGATCTCCAATCAAAACTATCACCACCTTAGTGCAGCCATAGATAAGGATATTGCTGAAATATAGTTTGCTATGGCAGCTTTAAAGGATTCGCTTTCCTCCCTTGCAGAAGTGGTACTGCAAAATAGGAGAGGGCTAGATTTGCTGTCTTTACAACAAGGAAGATTATGTGCAGCACTCAAAGAAGAATGCTGTTTCTATACCGATAAAACCGGGATCGTAGAAGATAGCATAAAAAAGGTGAGAGAAAGGTTAGAATATCATAAGCAGGAGCGAGATAGAGCTGAATCCTGGTATAAAAACTGGTTTTCTGCTTCTCCTCTTCGGATTACCCTCCTCCCTTCACTGCTGGGACCTCTTATAGGGTTCTTGCTACTAATAGCTTTTGGACCGTGGGATTTCAGAAAGATTACTGACTTTGTCAAACACCACACAGACTCTGCCATAAAGGGACCCACCCATGTGGAAGTTCATTACCACAGGCTCGAACGACTGGACCCCGAGGCGGAAGACTATGTTGCCCCTGATAATGTGGCTAAAAGTGGCCTCGACTTCAACAAGCTGAGAACTAAGGCCTTGAGTCATTTATTCATTTGAGAGGGTGCGAGGCTAAGCACTGCAGGGAACCATGCCAGACACCTCGGTAGATTCCTGAGGAACACGCCTGACTGCATACAGGCTGACTCGCATAAAGGATGTTACTATCCTTTTCCTGTCCCCTGCAAATGCGTCTGGGAGGTTGGGGACATGTGACACTTGAAAAAATGGCCACGCCTTGACCTCTTAATGCAACGCCCATTTTGAGGGGTGTCAGGCCTCTACACCCCCCCTTACTCTGCTTCTATTTAATAAGGAAGGGGGAGATGTTCGGAGCCAGCCTGGGGTCATTGAAGGCTAAACGTCTACTGGCTATGAAAATATACTGATGCCCCGTTCCAAAGCATAACTTTCTTCTTTCAGCCTCTGCATAACTTCCTTCTTTCAGCCTCTGCATAACTTCCTTCTTTCAGCCTCTGCATAACTTCCTTTCAGCTTATGCAGATGCTGTTTAGCAGGTTAGCTCGGGACTTCCCGAGAGATAGTTAGCTAAGATAAGATAGAAACTGTTCCCCTGACCTGATGGTATTATCTGGAGATATTCTTGGGCCCCTCTTACTGCTTAGTTCTTGCCTCCACCCCATATAAGCTTTTGCTTTTGCTTCAATAAACAGACCTTGATAGGAACGCTACTTGGTCTTGCCTTTTTCTTTCCCGTCTCATCATTTCAGGTATGGCTCCCCTCGCGACCCCGTAATTACTGGTCCTGCTGGATGGGACAGTGGCACACGACTTTGATCCCAGTACTTGAACTCACAGAGATCCACCTGCCTCTGCCTCCCAAGTGCTAGGATTACAGGCGTGTGTCACCATGCCCAGCTTAAGCAAGGATTTTATAATTTTAGTTGGCACTGGCAAGTAAAGCTCTATTTTCAGTATGTCCAGCTGGGAAATGTATCCTGAATATAGAATTTCAGGACATCAGCTATATTGGAAGTAGCAGAATGTATTCCTCTGCCAGAGTGGTTAGGACCACTGCTTCTCTTGGTACTCCTATGAAAGAAAGAAATTAACTTGCCAATCTTGGCGGGGCACTGTGCCCTGGTCTTTTCTAAAGCTCAGCTTGCAACTGACCCCTAGGAGGCCTTGGTCAGTGCTGGCCTGGAACTCTGGAAGGCAGAGTCAGCACTGAGCTTTGAATGGTTAGGATCATGGAGCTTGTGGGTCTTAGAATCTGAGTCCAGCACTCAACTCTCACCACAGGCACTCAGTGGGAAGTGCTCTCTAGGTCACTGTCCTTGTCACAACATTATAAATGTATCAAAGTTGTCTGCAATTGATCTTTCTAGATGTTCCAAGTGTATTTCCAAGCATTATTTCAGAACAAGATGCTGTAGAAGCTTTGGTAACACACGGGCCTCCCTGGAAGCCTTCTCTGACTCACTCCTGGAGAGGCTGCCGTGATACTGTGCAAGTATCTCCCACCAATTCTTTGATAGACACGAGAGTGTTTTGACAGGACTGCATATAGAAACTCTCAAAATGACACTGAGAAAGGCTCCACTGCCACAGTTTCAGTCTTGACATCGCCTCCATTAAACTCTGACAGCTTCCTGGATCTGTTACTGCTTGACATTTTAGAATTTTCTTACTGACTGAATTCTCAAGGGAAGTAATTCTGCATGTTTGCGACTTGGTGCAAGTTCCCTTAAAATGCTTGCCTCACTGCTAGCAGCCTCGTTGTTGTAACTGTGTGATATGTGTGAGGCCACAGACCCCAACTCGTCTTTCTGATAGCAGGTAAATCTTCCTGGAAACTCATTTGGGTGCCCAAGGGGACCATTTAAGAAATGAATTTTGAAAATTACATAGACAACTCCTAAACTAGGAAAGTGGCACAAAAGGAATTAAGAGCATGCAATCTTCAGCCACCTTGGTGTTAATCTCTCATCTGAGATGACAAACTGTAACCTCTGGTGACTCCTACTTGCATTTGCTCTGGATTTCTGGGTATCTGCTGTGATGTAATGTGAGATGTGAGGAGTCGGGGAAGGACGGATGCGGCCTTTTTCTGACTCTAGACAAGCACTGTCAGAAAGCACATGTGCAGGTCCTCTCGCCTCTCGTTGACTTTTCGTGGATTTTCTTTCCCGTTCCATTGGGTCTGAGAACATTTCATATTATGACTAGTCCTCAAATGCTAGTCTTCTCAGACCACCCTGGCTTCTTCCAACTCACTAGCTGAGTCGGTGCTGCCAGCTGATGGCCAGCTGCTCTCTAGATGTCTCAAGTTCTGTGCCTACCCTGAGATGGTAGTGCAGCGTTCAGAGAGAACTGAATATGGATTTGATGGGGGAGGGGGGGACAGAGGAGGGGGGAAAGCATGCATAGGGGAGAATAGTTGGTCTTCCAGGCAGCTGGTGAGGCTAGCTGACACCAGAAGAACCAGATGAGTGAGATGCTGGAGCAGAATCCTATGTCTCATGGAAGCCTTCTAGAAGATAAAGAACTGTAAATATTAGGGGCATTAGAGAGTGGGGTGCTCTCACCAAGGTTGGGGCAGCATTAGGCACTTCTCTACTCTGTCAGGCAGTAGTATATGGCTTTTGGCAGTTTGAGCTTTGTGAATAACTAAGGCACCCATACAGCCACAGTGCAGGCCGCAGCATATGGGGTGCCCTATTGCTTCAGTGTGAACATTCAATCTTCCATCTAGTCTCCCGAGTCAGGTGCAATGATAATTAACCATTTGGTTACCACACTGACATTGCTGCTGTTGATTTTCTAGGGGAGCTCTGTGCAAGATGTGCCTTGGTGGCCTATGATGAACTCTGAGTTGGGACATGAGCTTTATTTCGTTGGTAGCTCACCACGTTCTGGCTACGCTGGAGGTCTAGATCTTACATAAGGTGTTAGAGCTGGGTCTGTCTGATAGCCAGAGGAACAGTTTCCCTGTGAGCTGAATTTAAATGTGCCCTTGAGGTAAGATCTCTGTCTAAGTCCAGCCCTATCATTTGCCTTGTGATACCTGATGTGTATGCAGAATGCAAAGAAGATGACAAATGCCATCTTCAGGAGGACCTGAGGAGGTGACATTTGCTTTATTAAAAATTCATTATGAAAAGCTTGCAAATAAAATATGCCTTACGGGGGCATCACTGAGACAAGCTGGAGACCTGTGACAGGGTAGGCTACATGGAGATGTCTCTAGCTGAGCCTCCTAGTAGCAGGGGACATCAAGACTAAGGAGGCCACCTTCTAGCCAGGCAGGACCTATAGTGGTGGGAGAGGAACACCAATCCAACTACAAAACCTTCGAGCCAAAAATTTCCCTGCGTACAGAATATGCAGAGATAGAGACTGAGAGAATATTAGCCAATGACTGGCCCAACCTGAGACCCACGCCATGGGAGAGAGCCAACACCTGACACTATTAACAATACTCTGCTATTTTTTACAGAAAGGAGCCTAACTTAATGTTCTCTGAGAGGCCCCACCCAGTAGCTGATTGGATCAGATGCTGAGACTCACAGCCAAGCATTAGGCAGAGCTCAGGGAGGCCTGTCAGGGGAAGGATAGAAGGACTCAGAGGGGATAAGAACTGCAAGGAGACCAACAGAGTCAACTAACCTAGACCCATGGGAGCTTACAGAGACAGAAGTAGCAACCAAAGAGCATGCATGGACTGGACCTAGGCCCCCTACACATATGTAACCTACGTGCAGTTAGATCTTCATGTGGGTGCCCTAGTGAGTTGAGCAGGTGCTTCTCTGACATGGATTCTGTTGCCTGCTTCCAATCACTTCAGTGGAGGAGCTCAGTCCTGATGTGGCTTGATGTACTGGGGTGGGTTGGTGGATGGGGTATCCTTTTCTGAGCACAAGTGGATGGGGGATGGAGGAAGAGGGTGGGAGGGAAGGTCCAGGAGGAGAGGTGGGAGGGAGCTATGATCAGGATATAAAGTTAATATATAAATTAAAAGTAAGTAAATAAATAAATGTCAGGTGTGGTGATGCACGCCTTTGATCCCAGCTCTTGGGAGGCTGAGGCAGGCGGGTATCTGTAAGTTCGAAGCCAGTTTGGTCTACAGAGTGAGTTCCAGGACAACCAGGGCTACACAGAGAAATCTTGTCTTGAAAAAACAAAAATAAATAAATAAGTAAATAAAATATGCCTTAAAGCTAAGAAGACCCAAATGTATATATCTCAGCCAACTTGTATACAGTTAGAACTGTGGAACTTCATACTGGATTTTACATGTTTACCATTGAATGTATTTTTATGCACTTATCCACTACCACGGCAACTACAGCTAGGAAGGCAGTTAGCAGTTAGCAGCACATCTTCTTCTAGGAGTTAAGGGTCTATTTCCGTCCCTCAGTCTTCATAGCAAGTACTGTTGCTTCAGGGATCTCTCAGTTTGGCTGACCTCATTTAGAAATAAGATTTACCTGGAAACATCTGGATCTCTACTTGGGATTTCTCTGAAACGCTGGTACTGCATACGGGATGACAGGGATATGACATCTTTCCTACCATTGCAAAAATTAACCATGCCCACCTAGGTGGCATTCTATTACCTTTAGAAATACAAGACTTTCCATGCCCCAGTGGTGAGCTTCTGTTTTTGTTTGTTTGTTTGTTTTGTTTTGTTTTTCGAGACAGGGTCTCTCTGTGTAGCCTTGGCTGTCCTCGACTCACTTTGTAGACCAGGCTGGCCTTGAACTCACAATGATCCGCTTGCCTCTGCCTCCCAAGTGCTGGGATTAAAGGTGTGCACCACCATGCCCGGTTTGAGCGCCTGGTTTGTCACCACCTTCTTCAGGTCGGGGTACCTGGGAAAGATCGACTTTCCCCATCCTGCGGGAGACCACTTATTGCATGATCTTATTGCTAATTTCGTTTTTATTTTTGTCTTTTAAAAAGCAAAGATCATAGTTCATTTCTATCATTAGACATAGGATGCTTTTGGGAAAAACGTGACCCAGGGGAGGTGGTACTCTCTAGCTGAGACCATCCTACCTGCTGACAGCAGTCTCATTGTTGGAAGAACACATTCCTGGAAGGGAGAATCTGATGCATTTTCTGGTCTGCAAGCCTGCTCTACATGTCAAGTCAAAATTTCAGGCAACCTTTCAGGTGATGATAGATCGTAATAAGCTGATACGGAATGATTATGCAAGTTAGGTTGCCACTGAGGAAGGCTCTCTGCACCAGTGTTGCTAGATGTGTTACCGTGGTTCGCCAAAGCTACTGAGAAGCACCATGGCGGCACTTTATATACATGTAACTTGATATAGAAAAGTTTTGGGATAGTTCGGGGTTTACTCAAGCATCACCAGTTAAACTGGACCCTCGCGCGCCTTGTTTAGTTGGAACACACAGACTGAGGAGAGCTGATAACTTGGCAAGGGTAGAGTTCTATAGACGCTCCAGTCTCTGTAGAAAACTTGCTGTATCTGGAAGCACTTGTTCATCGGTTCTTTAAAGGATGAAATGTTTCCCGGGCCTCCTTGCCACGGTTGGAGATTCGCCAGGAAGTGGAGCTTAATAGGGTCGCACGTAAGATGTTCATTTAGGGTTGTTCTTTTGCTTCATGTTTATATAGCAGGGAGATAAAAGGTGGGATCAAAAGACTTGACCTCCGCTATGGGGAAGGGGTTTCTAGTTCCTTCAGTTGTCCCCATAGGGAACTCTGGAGTAGAAGTAGCCTCAAGTTGTGATGTGTTGGCCTAAAACTGTATCTTGATAACTCTAGCGAATGGGTGTGGGCTGCTCTTGAAAGGCGTCATCCATCCAGAGGGCACTCTGGAGCCATCCTGTCTGATTTCATTCTCACAGATGCTGAGAGGTCATGGTACTACTTGATGGGGGTGCAGGTGGTGATACATTTCCTTATCTATACTATAATAACATGTTATAAAAAACCTACATCACCTCAAAGAGAATGCTACATAGTTTATTAAACCAAACATGAATGACCAGATTTATCTTGCTATGTGTCCCATGTTTCAATGTTTCATGAAAATTTTTATTATAGTAAAACAAAGAAAGCCATAAGTACATTTTAACCCACCGAGTCCAATTAGTGTTTGTGTGTGTGGTCCACTGGGCTATGGGGACACTCTTCAAATATGTTGATAGTCAGAGAAAAAAGGTAAACACCAACTCAGCCAAATACTTAGAATGGTGACCTGCACTGAGTGTGATATGATGGTGCAATAGTAGTTGGTACTTGAGCAATATTTGTGCAAAACCTATGATTGGATTTAAGGCCCACTCCATGAGATAGAAGCTATGCCTGACAATACTTGGTGACCAAAAACCTGAGACTAAGTAGGCCTACAGGAAAACCAAATATCACTGTCCTGCTAAAGTAATGTAGCAATAAAGTGACTCTAAATGACATTCTGCTTTCCTCATTAATCAGTGTCTCACAAAGCTATCAACAGAGAAGCTTCCTCTTGGAGTAGAGGGGAAGTAATAGAGACCTACAACTCGACAATGTGTAGAGAGTTAGACATTGGAACACTCAGTTCTAAATGAACCCTGCCCAGGGTTCAGGGATCTATGTGGAAGAGGGATGGGAAGACGGTAAGAGCAAGATGGGAGGAAGGACACTGAGGAAACAGGGTCTTCAAGGCACAACAGGACTGATGTACATATCAATTCAGAAACTGTGGTAGCATGCACAGACCTGTACATGTCCAAGCCACATGGGTCCCAGCAAGTAGGGCAAATGGGCACGGACTTCTATGCATAACCAAGAAGCCAGCTCCAATTAATAACTGCTTGTAAAGGAAAACTTAGTTTTCTCCGGTAGAGTCTCACTGATTATACAAACAACACTAAAGAGCAGATGCCATGCCCAGCAGTAGGCGGCCAACACAAAAGAAACTCAATGGTATATTTAGATTTTTTTTTTTAACCTTACTGGTCTTTTGCTTGTATAATATAATTTCCAGTTTTGTGCTTATGGGTTTTGTTTCTCTGTTTCCTTGTATTTGTCTTATGATTCTTGCTTGTTGTTTGTTTTTAAATTCTGTTTTTTAATTTGCCTGTTTGCTTTCTAAAGAGAAAGAAGGGGTCAGGTTGGAAGGATGGTGACAGGAGGAAGATCTGGGAGGAGATGAGGGAGGGAAAACCAGGATAAGAATATATTCTATGACAATTATTCTCCAGCAAATAAATAAATATACAAAGTGGAAAAAGAGAGAGAAAGTAAGAATACCAAAAAAAAACCCCAAAAAACAAAAAACAAAAACAAACAAACAAACAAACAAACAAAAACCCAAAAAAACCAAAAAACACAAAACCCCAAAACCAAAAAACATGTTAGAGGTGTAAGATATTATCTAATCAGCTGGGTGTGATTGTGCACGCCTTTAATCCCAGCACTCGGGAGGCAGAGGCAGGCGGATCGCTGTGAGTTCGAGGCCAGCCTGGTCTACAAAGTGAGTCCAGGATGGCCAAGGCTATACAGAGAAATCCTGTCTCGAAAAACCAAAAAAAGAAAAAAAAAAAAAAAAAAAAAAAAGCTATTATCTAATGACATCCTTAACTTTGGGGATAAGAGAAGCAACATTCTACATCCCAACCTGATTTACTGAATAGTCACAGGACATTAGGTCACACACAATAGGCAGATGATAAAAAGCTGTTTAAGGGGCAAAGATGCCATAGATAATTTGGCTCAGGATCTGCAACATTGTAAGCTCTCTGCAGTGAATGATGTGCTAATCAATTTGCCAGCCTCAGAGTACTCAGTATGGTTGTTTTAACTACACTTAACTTCAATCCATTCTTTCAGCTACATGGGATCTATTTCTTGACATGTTTGGAAAACATATCCTCCACAGATCAGAATACTTTCTTCCTGAGAAAGCTAGGAGTTAGGGTCCTTAAAGGGAAAGTCTAGTCACTAGCTTGATAACTGGCCTCCCTTCCTTCTGCAACACTGACTGCCTTCTGAGGACAATGTAGCTCCATCCTCATCCTACACTTGGCTATTTTGTTAATTACCAGGTAGCACACATTAGACACTCCTCCATGGGAAGTATCTTCCTCTGGTTAACCATGTTCCTCTGAGGTTGGAGTTGTGTGAGTCCCCTGTCCATCCCTATCACAATCAGGAAAGGAGTGCCCAAGAGTGGCCAAGTTGGTCACTTGTGTCCCAAGCATTCTTCCCTGCCCCAAGTGGGGCTCAGAAGCCCCAGATTTGCCTGTTGATGAAATAATTTCTTTGAGTAAAATTTAATCACTTCAGTCACTGTCTCAGTTTTAGAGAGACATACACAACCCAAGAAAATATTAAAAAATACGAACATTTCAACCACCTATTGTTGTAGGAATCTGAAGTCTACTTCCTAGTCTTCAAAGACACCTTTTATATTGTGTCCTCTTTTAAGGTATATGAATGCCATCTATGTGTGACCCTTTGGTCTTTGAAAGTGCATATCTTTCAAAAGGGGGGGCTTTAAATCTTTCAGTCTCCTCTCCACTATGAGTCTTATTTTTTAAAAATGATTTATATATTATTTATATAGTATTCTGCCCGCATATGTGCCTGCCCACCACAGGAAGGTGCTGGATCTCATTACAGATGGTCATGAGCCACTATGTCGTTGCTGGGAATTGAACTCAGGACCTTTGAAAGAGCTGACAGTGCTCTTAACCTCTGAGCCATCCATCTCTTCAGCCCTCCACTATGAGTCTTTAAGGTATTTTGAAATTTGTTAGACCAAGGCTTCAAGGAGTAAAACAATCCCATGACAATACATTTTCCAAGAGAGCCCATAACAGTGAACATTATTCTTGGGCACAGATGTCCTCTTGTTTTGTGTAATAAGGAATGTGTTCAGACAAGCCATGGAGGGGACTGCAGCTCTAATGAGCTTCTTGTCCCTACCAGCTGCCTTAGTACCTTCCTAACTTCCTCTGGGTACATGGGAACTTTCCTGTTGGTGCCCTGAGCAGTACATAATTGTCACTTAGATGGCAAGACAAGTGACTCAAATGGGACATGTCTCTACTGGATGCTTGATGTTTTAGAGTCTTGAAGTTAGTAGCATTTCTAAATAGATCCATGTGAGCACCATCCAAGAGCACAGCTAAAATTGGTTTGAGCATTTCCTTGTGACAGCTGAGAATCTCCAGTGAGTGCACTTGTGCATTCTATGTACAGATACTGGCTGGGAGATCACGGGCATCTGTTGTCTTCTCTAAGCTCCCCGCAGCATGTCCAGGACAGAGCTATCTGATAAAATGGCTTCCACCAAATATAGTCCCCTCAGGAGCCACCAGGAATTGATGTGACAAATCTGGCCTGCTGGATTAAACTATGTCAAGAATGTCTAAACAGTTACGTTCCAAATAGCTAGTGGTGCTGGGGGAGCAAGGTGGCTGAGTTCAGAGTGATAGCAAACTACAAGGTAATGCTTGAGCTCTTTAGTAAAATAGGCTTGTTTTCTTCATTGGTGATTTTAGTCAGGATATGCCCTAACCTAAGTTACACCATATTGTATTGGAGAGTGGTTTTCAAACTGGATTCAAACCTGAAAGACTTTTTTTTTTTTAATGGTTTTTCAAGACAGGGGTTCACTGGGTAATCTTAGCTGTCCTGGAACTCATTCTGTAGAGCAGGCCAGCATTGAACTCACAAAGATCCCTCTTCCTCTGCCTCCCAAGTGCTGGGATCAAAGGCATGCCCCACCACCTCCTGGCAAGAGACTTTTACGTTTATGAGCAGCTTCTGACTCCATTCTGAGGATGGAGGATGCCCCTGCACTGGGTAGAACATAGGTACCGTCTATCTAACACCACTTGTGAAGCACAGACTGATGGATTTATACCTGGCAGTTGAAAGGGGGGCCATGTTATAAATTTATCAGAGTAAACGGGGATTTAAGGGGAATAGGTAACATATTAATGTCCTACCAGGAAAACCAGACTCATGAACTGATAAGACAAACCAGACTAATAGGTGTAACTTCCTGATGTGGGCTCTATGAAGAGGTGGGTGGACACCTGGCACTACGATGGCCACCACAGACCTGTCATCTGACAAAACATGGAGTATGCTCATTGCTGCCTTTAAGATTACTGATTTTAGTATCAAAGCCTTGCTTATTACTCAATAAACTCTGGCACTGTGGGAGAAACAAATGTTTGTTTCTGATATAGCACACTCACTATCAAATGGTATCTTCTTGTTTGTTCTTAGTGAGGTAAGAGCACTGTAACTGCTTTTCACAATGTAAAAACTTGTCTGGATCTTGGATGACATCAGGTGACTATGATTATGTGCTGGCCATCCCTCATCTCAACTGTGCAGCATAATAGGGTCTTGGGTAAAGGGACTCTCCAAGTAAGTAGAAAAGCATCCATCTTGTTGGACCCTGCTGTTAAGGTTGAAGTCTGGCATTACTGGAAAGCCCTTAGGCTTGATGCTAAATGACAGACACCCTTGCTCAGCTGGGTTCCCTATGCTGTGCCTGAACTGAGGAAAGCCCAGATTCTTTAAGAAGTGTTAAATAGGACCAGAGTATGGTGGAGCATACCTTTAATCTCAGCACTCAGGGGCATAGGCAGGCAGATTGCTGTGAGTTCGAGGCTAGCCTGGTCTATAGAATGAGTCCAGGACAGTCAAGACTACACAAAGAAACCCTGTCTCAAAAAACCAAAAAAAAAAAAAAAAAAAAAAAAAAGTCACACATACTCACTTATAATTGGACACTAACCCAAAAGGGATGTCTCATGAAAGTCTTTACTTACCAGGAGATTAGGATAGATGTGAGGACACCCTATCAGGACTCTGGGTGACAGAAGTATTGGAGAATGGGGAAATAGAAGATCCAAAGGGTCCTAGAAACCTACAAGAAGAACATCATGATGGGCTGATCTGGACCCGGGGTGGGGGTGGGGGTTCTGCTCAAACCACTGTACCAACCAAGGGCAATACATGCAGTAAACATCGAACCCTTGCTCAGATCTAGCCAATGGACAGGACATTCTCCACAGATGTGTGGAAAGTGGGGGCAGACTCTGACATGAACTCTGGTGCCCCATATTTGACCACTTCCCCATGGTGGGGAGGCCTGGTGTGGGGGAGGCCTGGTGGCACTCAGAAAGGATAAGCAGGCTACCAAGATGAGACTTGATAGCCTATGACCATATAGCGGGGGAGGAGGTCCCCCTCGGTCACAGACCTAGGGGAGGGGGATAGGGTAAAAGCAGGAGGGAGGGAGTAATGGGTGGACACAAGTGAGGGGAAAACAATTGAGATGTAATCTGAATAAATTAATTAAATAAAAAGAAAGAAAGAAAGAAAAAGTCACATAACCCCTAGGGAGATTACAGGCCCAACCCTTTCCGAATAAGAAACTCTTTTACTGTGCACCTGGGGATTTCTGGAAATAGCCTCCATCCTAATGAGATGTCTTGGTACTTTAGCTTTCAGCCAATGCCCCTTTTCCATACCTCTAACCGTACCTGGAGTTCTTCCCCCAACCCCCTGCCTACAGGAATAATTAAGTGCTGCAGTTCCCCTTCTTATGATAGGACTGTGCTGACGCATGTAAATGAAGTATCCTGGCACCCCAGCCTCAGCGAACCAAACACATTCACCCCCCAAACCCCTCCCCTTGCCCAAGGTTTATAATGTCCCGGATTCATGAAATAAACGCTCTCTCACTCCATTCTTCCACCATGACCATCTGAGACTCGCTGCTTTGAGGCTTGCTCAGGGTGCAAGCTTCTGCCTTGCTACTGCTGCTGCTGCTGCTGGACAGCAAACCACACCATCTCACATTTTATTGTAGCTCTCCTAAATGAAGGGCTTCCAGGGATTAGATAACTCTAAGGGCAGGTGCTGCTGATAGTCTTTTCTCAATAGTGGCAGATGGCTTATTTGAGCCCAGCAAATCCGTATAAGGCCTCCAGGTAGAAGCACCTTTCAATCCCAAGATGTGTAAGTACAAAATAAGAAATCCAAATTCAGAGCCCCCACTGTAACTAGAAACCCGTATAGGGGCCCCGTATTTTTTTATTTTATTTTATTTTATTTTATTTTATTATTTATTTATTTATTTTTATTAATTTATTCATATTATATCTCAATTGTTAGCCCTTCCCTTGTTTCCTCTTATCCCTCCCTCCCTCCCACTTTCCCCCTTCTCCCCTCCCCTATGTCTATGATTGAGGGAGACCTCCTCCCCCTATATATGCTCTTAAGAGTATCGAGTCTCTTCTTGGTAACTTGCTATCCTTCCTCTGAGTGCTGCTAGGCCTCCCCATCCAGGGGACGTGGTCAGAAAAGGGGCACCAGAGTTCGTGTGAGAGTCAGATCTCACTCTCCACTCACCGGTGGAGGATATCCTGTTCGTCGGCTAGGTCTTGGTAGGGATTCGAAGTTTATTGCCCATATTCTCCTTGGCTGGTGCCTTAGTTTGAGGAGGACCCCAGGACCCAGATCCACCTGTCATAAAGTTCTTCTTATAGGTTTCCAGGACCCTGTGGATCCTACTATTTCCCCATTCTTCCATGCTACTCTCACCTAAAGTCTCAATAGGATGTCCTCTCTTCTGACCCACTTTCCTGGTAAGTAAAGTTTTTCATGGGACGTATCCCTTGGACTAGTGTCTTGATATAAGTGAGTATATACCGTTTGTCTCTTTTTGCTTCTGGGTGAACTCACTCATTATGATAATTTCTAGATCAATCCATTTGTCCACAAATTTTGGGAATTCCTTGTTTTTAATAGCTGAGTAGTACTCCATAGTGTAAATGTAGCACAGTTTCTTAGTCCATCCTTTTACTGAGGGACACTTAGGCTGTTTCCATGTTCTGGCTATTATGTATAAAGCAGCTATGAACATGGTTGAGCATATGTCCCTGTTGTGTGGTAGGCATTTTCTGGGTATATTCCAAGGAGTGGGATAGCTGGGTCTTGAGGAAGCCCTATTCCCATTTTTCTGAGAAAGCACCAGATAGCTTTCCAAATTGGTTGTACTAGTTTGCATTCCCACCAGCAATGAAGGAGTGTTCCTCTCTCTCCACATCCTCGACAGCATGTGGTGAGGGGCCCCATATTTAAGAAAATTTTTAGAATTAGACACTGATTTTGATTGGGCACTGTGGTTTGAATGAGATGTCCCCTCATAAGTCTTGGCACTTGAGTGTTTAGTCCCCAATTGGTAGCTGTTTGGGTAGGGTAGGATTAGGAAGTCTGACCTTGCTGGGGAAGGTGTGTCACTGGGGATGGATGAGCTTTTAAGGGGTCAAAAGATTTGGTACCATTTTGAGTGTGCTCTCTACGTCCTGCTTGCTGTAAGATGTGAGTTTGCAGCTATTTGTGCCACCTGCCTCTGCTCAGCCATCATGAACACTTAACCTTCCGGAACCTTGAGCCCAAAATAAATCCTTCCCTCCTTTGGTTGCCTATTGAGGTGTTTTACCACAGCGATGGAGAAGCAACCGATGCAGACAGCAACCTCCGCCTTTCTTGCTTTAATCAAAATCTTAGGCGAATTGTTTACAGAATTGGGTCTTATGAAATAGCACCTTAGGTAACTAATGTAGCAGACAGTTTAACACCAAAATGGTGTTAAGTACACATTTTCTGTTAATTGGGGCTTGCTATAAACATCGGCATACTGTAGCGACACTCCCTCAAACAGTAGGCTCCTCAAGCCTCTGGCTGATAGCTCACCAATGATGATGGTTAAAACACTGCAGTACTTTAATGCAACAATATTGGAAAGTAGCGTTTCACACTCCTGGGATTACTGAGCTTTACTTGTGGGTTGCAAAAGAACATCTTTCAAGTTTAAGTCACAGCCCATAATAAAAATGCCAGAAGGCCTAAGGACTTGGTTGCCATAGGATGAACATCACACATTGCTCACAGCTTACAAGCCCAGGACAAAGCTATATTCATAGCAAATTACCCCATTACTCCTTTGAGATAGAGCTGAGAACACCAAGATTCCAAGGATTCTATCAAATGGTACCACAAATGACCCAAGCAAAGTCCAAATGGTTGATCTTAAGACTAAAACAGCGGAAATAGTGTACTCAGTGTCCGCCAATGTGACTCTATCCTCGAGGCTATTGATAGCCCAATTCCAAAGAGGTTACTTTCTATCAACAAAATATTTATAGGCAGCTGGTGTTTGGGGAGAGAAGAGTGAGTTCCTAAGGTAAAAAGATGATATGAATCTGCTGGGATGTGTCTGCCAAGGCCAACATCTGGGTCAGCTTTCCATGAGCAGCTAGCTCACAAAAGTATTTGATTCTGACTCCTGATAGAAAATAGTATATGGATGGTCTTGGTACCAGGAAGAGCCAATGCAGAGAGGAGTGAGATCAAGTGGTGTTCAACCCAGTAAATCTTGTAAGGAGAGTGGTAGCAGTGGGGACCACTCCTTCCTCTGTCCTGGGGCCTGCATGTCCTGGTACACTTGGTCCTGTGCCTCCCACCTTTGCCCCACCAGGGAAGGGGCCAGGTAGTGGCAGCCAGGTTGAACTTCCCCTCCCCCTTATAAGGCCATGCCCAGCAAGCACCTGGAATTTCTCTTCATGCAAATAAGGCATTCCCAACACCTTAGCCCCAGCCAATGATGTACACTCACCCCCAGAAGCCTCTCCCTCTCCCCAGAGGCTTAAATAAGCTTTGTTCCCTCCAATTAAAGGAACTACTGAACAAAGCCTGCCTTCTGAGAGTCTGTTCTTACTGTCCTGTCTCCACCTTCCTTAGCTCCCTCCTCCACCCAAATGTGGGAGGTGGAATGAGGTGGGGGTGAGGTGGGGTGGGGTGGGGTGAAGTGGAGGTGGAGTGGGGAGCAGAGCCGAAACAGCAGATGGTGTCACCCAGAGGGCAACTTTGATAGCTGCTTGCCTCCCATGTTGATTAATAGATCCAAGTCAGAAAGCTGTTCAAAGTTAGGAGGGCCAGAGTAAGTGGGAAGGTATCACATGTATTCAAGCACTGGTACACTGCCAGTGTGGGGAGCTATTGTTCCCCCAAACAAAAGCCGAGTTCCAGAACTCAGGGACATGAACTAGCTTTTATAGAGCAAATGAGGCATGGGAGGCAACGGGCAGGAAGGCTCAACCGAATCTTTGTCATCCAGGGACTGTGTTTTCTCTTGTGTTGGAAGCTCTTTGAGATAGTGCTTTCTCACATATCCACCCATTTCATTCTTCAGACAAACATTGTTCTGGCAAGTTACACGTCAGTCCGGGTTCTTAATGAAAGAACTAGATTAGCAAGTCCTTGGCCCACACTTTGATTCTATTTTTTTCTTTTTTTTTCCTGAGATAGGGTTTTTGTGTAGCCTTGGCTGTCCTGGACTTGCTTTGTAGACTGGGCTGGCCTCGAACTCCCAGAGAATCCCCTGCCTCCGCCTTCCTGAGTGCTGGGATTATAGGCATGCACCACCGCATCCAGCTCTTGATTCCAATTTTAAGACTACAGGTGTGCCTGGCTCTGAACAGAAGCACGGCTGAGAGAGTGCTGGGAGCCATGGTTATATTGTTCCTTTACCAACAAACAGTTAACAGCAGCAGGTGCTGTTTCTTTAGAACTTATGATGCCGGGCATAAACAAAACAACAAAATCACATAACTTCACAAAAGACAACCAAGGAGACAAGCATTCATCTAAAACAGGGCATGGAGGTCACAGTGGCATCGGCATTTACCCATGCTACTGCGTCAGGTGAGTCAGTTATCAAAGTCAATCAGGCATTATGGGGAGCAAAGAATTTGGAGCTCTGGGTAAGAGGGCAGACTAGTGGCTGCCTCTTGGAGGACCTAGAGATAAGTCCATCCAGTTATGACCACCTAAAAAACATATTTAAAAACATATTAGAGAAAAGACAGCCTCTGCAATCAATGGTGCTGGGAAAGCTGGACATGTAGAGTGAAACTAGACTCCTTACCATCCTATATAAAAAAACATCAGTTCAAAATGGATCAAAATCCTTAATGGAAAAGCTGCAACTGAAACCTCTAGTTTGAGCAAAACACACTGAGGTACAGGTATAGGTGAGTGAGTACTTTCTGAGGGAACTCATTAGTTCAGAAAATAACCGCAAGTTTTGAAGAAGGCATTGCATGAAGTCAATCTTCTGCACAGCAAAGGCAACAATTACTGAGTGAAGAGACAGCCCACAGAATGAGAAGAAGACTTTCCAACTATACGTATGACAAGATTTAATATGAAGAACTGTAAAATATAAGTCATCCATTGAATGAATAGGCTAGCATGCAACTTTCAAAAGGAGTAAAAATGGCTGATAAATACTCAGCGTTCAGTGTCCTTAGCTATCAAGAAAATGCTAATGAGAACGGCTCTGAGGAATGGGATGTGTCTCAGTTTGTAGAGGGCTTGCCTAGCATACACAAAGCCACAAAGCCACCAGTTTGACCCTTTACCTCTCCACTGGGAATAGTGGTGCATGGCTGTAATCTCAGCACTCAGAAGGTGGAGGCAGGAGGATCAAAAATTCAAGCTCAAACATGACTAACCAACCACATAGTTTGAAGCCTGCCTTGGCTTCATGAGACCCTGTTTCAGAACACTGAAAACTGCTAGGCAGTGGTGGTGCACGCCTTTAATCCCAGCACTTGGGAGGCAGAGGTAAATGGATCTCTGAATTCAATGCCAGCCTGATCTACAAAGGGAGTCTGGGACGCCAGGGCTACACAGAGAAACCCTGTCTTAAAAAACAAAAACAAAGGCTGGGTGGCGGTGGCACATGCCTTTAATTTCAGTACTCGGGAGGCAGAGGCAGGTGGATCTCTGTGAGTTCAAGGCCAGCCTGGTCTACAAAGCGAGGCCAGGACAGCCAAGGCTAGACAGAGAAACCTTGTCTCGAAAAAACCAAAAACCCAAAAAAACTAAAACAAAACAAAACAAAAAAAATCTTTAAGGGTCTGTCTTAAGCATAATGGCTAACATTAAGAAAAGAAATGACCAAAAAGCACTGTCAAGGATGTGCAGAGAGAGAAAGTTATTCACTGCTGGTGGGAACATGAAGTTATGAAGTCACTGTGAAAGCCAGAATGGGGGTTCCTCCAGCTGAATACAGGACCCAATTATACCACTCTTGGAACCGAATAGAGAATGCTTCCCTCCCAACTCAAAGGGCCCCCAGCCAAGCCCAAGAGTGAGCTAGAGGCCAGGTGTTCTTGTGTGTCAACGGGTCGACATGTCTATCATTTTCTCATATTTCCAATCTGTGTCTTTGCTCACATGTTCTTATTCATCTAATAAGCATCACTCCACAAGTATTCTTGTTAGGGAATAGAGGAAGGTGGCAGTGAAGGATACACCCATGGCAGAGCTCCAAGGTAAGGAAGTCTACAGACATGTCTTTTTTGAGGGCAGCTAAATCCATGATGAAATAAATTCACTTTATGAGGCAGCTCTGTGGATGCTTCCCTAACTTTAAGTGTATTTGTCTGAGATAGCTGGACATTATCTACCCCGGGGCAGTTCTTGTTCCTG
The DNA here is from genome assembly GCF_903995435.1 of Acomys russatus. NCBI lineage: Eukaryota > Metazoa > Chordata > Mammalia > Rodentia > Muridae > Acomys > Acomys russatus. The sequence goes on from NC_067158.1 coordinate 30,069,660, forward strand.
TTGTTGGCTTTATTTTGGTTTTGGTTCGACATGTATTTTTCAGTTCCTATTTTGAGTATGTTTCTTGTGTATAACATGCCTAGTTGTTTTTTTTTTTTTTTTTTCCAGCTGTGAAAACAGCCTGCTGAGCTGAGTGGTGGAAGCAGACGCTTTTAATCCCAGCATCCAGGAGGCAGAGGGAAGAGAACCTATGAGTGCAAGGCCAGCCTGGTCTACAGAGTGAGTTATAGAATGGCCAGGGCTATGCAGAAAAACCCTATCTCAAAAATCAACCAACCAACCAACCAACCAACCAACAACCAAACAACCAACCTGCTAAAGTTTCACTCTCTTTGTGTTTGCTGATTGGCTGTGTATTTCTACTGTTGCTGATTGGCTGTGTATTTCTACTGTTGCTGATTGGCTGTGTATTTCTACTGTTGCTGATTGCCTGTGTATTTCCACTGTTGCTGATTGGCTGTGTATTTCCACTGTTGCTGATTGGCTGTGTATTTCTACTGTTGCTGATTGGCTGTGTATTTCTACTGTTGCTGATTGGCTGTGTATTTCTACTGTTGCTGATTGGCTGTGTATTTCCACTGTTGCTGATTGGCTGTGTATTTCCACTGTTGCTGATTGGCTGTGTATTTCTACTGTCCTTTGCCACCTTCTTGCAATAACTTGGTTTAGATTTGCTTCTCTGTTAGCTTTCTCCCCAGACTTCACTAAGATGATACTGATTCAGTGTTAGGGTTAGTCTATAGATGTTAAATTGCTTTTTTAAAAAAATGAGCAGCAGTTATCATCTTCCTCTACTACAAAAAGAAAATGGAATATCAAGGGTTCAATCAGTCCTTTATGGTTTATATACTTGATCTACTATTTTGTTATCTCAAAATTAAAAGCATTGCACACCAAATATTGTTACTTTACATTTTTTCCATTCCAAGAATTCCTTCTTCTTTCATATCTTCCTGTGAGGACTCTCCCATCCCCATCTAATGGCTTCTGTGTAGGTTCTTGACCTCTACAGAACCTTCAGGTTAACTGTACTAGTCTAAACATTCAAAGTTCTCACTCTTGCTTGCTCTCAGCTGGCTCTTGATGAGCTGGAACTTGGTGCTCTCCCTTCCTTTCTCTCTCTCTCTCTCTCTCTCTCTCTCTCTCTCTCTCTCTCTCTCTCTCTCTCTCCTTCTCTCCCTCTCTCTCTTCCTGTCTCACTTCCTCTCTTCCAGTTGTGTTGTCTGCCCCCTTCCTCATAGTTAGAATAGCAGGTGTTAGTTCAGAATCCCAACACCCTGCTTCTGGGTTGCCTAGCAACCTCTGCTGCTGCAGCCACCACTGCAGTCAGTGGTGCAGGATGGACCATCCATCCATCCTGCACTCTTTTATTTCTCTCTCTCTGGTTACTTTCTCTGTGACTTCCTTGGTTTTTTTTTCTTTTGTATCTCTGCCTCTACCTATGCTTTCCCACTGTCTATTTCTCCTCACCACCCCCTCCCATGTCTTACTTTTTAAAAAAAGATGTATATTTATTATGTATACAGTGCTTTGTCTTGCCTGAATGTACACCTGTACGCCAGAAGAGGGCATCAGATCTTATTACATGGTTGTGAACCACCACTTGGTTGCTGGGAATTGAACTCAGGACCTTTGGAAGAGAGACAGTGCTCTTAACCACTGAGCCATCTCTCTGGCCCCACTTAGGAATATCAGCCATTTGTATTTCTACTTTGGAGAACCCTCTATTCAGATACTTGAGTTCTTTGTATGTTCTAGATAGATATTCTCAGTCAGGCATATAGCTGGTAAAGATTTTCTCCCATTCTACAGGGCATTTCCTCACTTCTTATCAATTTTCTTTGATTTGCAGAAGCTCATTCATTTCACAGGGGACTGATGACAGGCTGAGAACTTTTATTTTGGCCAGAACTTCAATTTAACATGGTCCTAACTGTATGTCCCTAATCTTATGCTGCCTTGAAGGGGTGTCTCATGAACCTGCTCACTGTGAGTCTCCAGCAGCTGCCCAGCTGGGTTGGTCAGTTCATAGTCACTGCAGAGACTGCGTGCCTCTGTATTCGGTCTTTGCCTTCAGTAATAGTTCTTTAAACACTACCTCCTTTTTAACTCTCTTACAGCTATTGTGTAGCTGGAGAGATAGCTCAATGGTTAAGAGCACTGTCAGCTCTTCCAAAGGTCCTGAGTTCAGTTCCCAGCAACCACATGGTGGCTCACAACCATGTAATGACATCTGATGCCCTCTGTGTAGCACACAGAGTGCATGTGATCCGAGTTAGTAATTTTAGTAATTAAGTTTGGACTAAAAGAGTTTGTGAATGCCACCAGCTGCCTTAACAAGGGAAACTGGTAAAGTGCAAATAACAAAATTGATATAACTTGTGAATCTTTTTCTTATACATTTTAGGATTATGAGAAGAGAGATATCTGCTTTTTAAATAGTTTACTTGGTGGCATTTTGGAAGAAGACACATTCAAATAAGGAACAAGAGTAGTTAATTTAGGGCCTGAGGAAGCATGGGTCTCTTGCAGATGCCTGAGTTCGCTCCCAGAGCCTTGTTGGACATCTCAAAACCATCTGTAATTCTGGATCTAGAGCATCTGATATTCCTGGCCTCTGTGAGGAGCAGCTGCACTCACATGAATATATACACACAGATAAACACACAGGGTTCTCTGTTTTGTTTTTTGAGACAAGATTTGTCTGTATAGCCTTGGCGATCCTGGACTCAATTTGTAGACCGTTCTGGCCTTGAACTCACAGAGATGCACCTGCCTGTGCCTCCCTGAGTGCTGGAATCACAGGCATGCACCACTACACCTGCTCCTTTTCTTTTTCAAGAGAATGTTTCTTTGTGTAGCTTTGACTCTCCTAGAACTAGCTCTGAAGGCCAGGTTGGCCTTGAACTCACAGAGTCCTGACTGCCTCTGCCTCCCAAGTGCTGGGATTAAAGGCACACCACCACCACCCAGCCACACACAGTTTTTAAAGTAATTAAAAAAAAAAAAAAAAAAAAAAAAAGGAAACCATATAATTTGAAGAACAGAGAGCAAAACATGGAGGGAGGGGAAGGAAATGCCTTAGGGAGCTGTGGGACAATAAGAAAACCAACTAAAAACAAAAGAGTTTGCAGAAAAATATTTGAGAGAGGGCTGGAGAGATGGCTCAGAGGTTAAGAGCTCTGTCTGTTCTTCCAAAGGTTCTGAGTTCAATTCCCAGCAATCACATGGTGGCTCACAACCATATATAATGAGATCTGGTGCCCTCTTCTGTGTGTGGGCACACATGCAGGCAGAATGCTGTATAAACAATAAATAATTTTTTTTTTTAAATGCCACCACTCCCCTGACACTCAAATATGGAAATGAAATCTGGGATGGGAAGATGGTTGTGTTACAGCTCTGAGGGGAGAAAAGGTATCCGGGCAGCCAGGAGCCAAAGAATACTGAAAAGTCACACCATGCAAGGGTGGCTGCCTCTGCTCAGGTAAGAAGCAGCAGGGAACTGAATGGGAGGCGGGGGTTTCTCGGGAGGGCGTGGGGGAACATGGATGAGCTTTCCAGGGTGGTCTGCAGAAGAGGGCGTTGGATCACATTATAGATGGTTATTGTGGTTGCTGGGAAATTGAACTCAGGAACTCTGGAAGAGCAGTCAGTGCTCTTAACCTCTGAGCCATCTCTCCAGCAGGCCCCCCCCCCCTTTTTTTATCTCTCTCTCTATAGTGTGGGGCTTGGCTGCCTGTGGCTTGTAGAGCTGAAAATGGCCATGAAAGTAGTCTGGGTGCAGGACCTGGCTACTCCTGTGCCTTGGAAGGCGTATAGTCTCCCTTTTACTGTTTACTATTGTCAAACACTCAGGGGTTGGGATAGGGGTGCAATGTTCTCGTAGGAGTACATTCTGCTGAACTTGAGGACAAGCTTGATCTTCAGGGTTTAATTGGCAGATGCAGACCTCTGACTCCATAGCTAGGGGCTGGTAATCCTGTAATAGCAATTCATTAAAAGTCTGGTTAGAGGGGCCAGGCATGATGGTGCACACCTTTAATCCCAGCACTCGGGAGGCAGAGGCAGGCAGATCGCTGTGAGTTCAAGGCCAGCCTGGTCTACAAAGCAAGTCCAGGACAGCCAAGGCTAACACAGAGAGACCCTGTCTCGAAAAACCAAAACCAAGCCAAACCACCACCACCACCACCGACGACAACGATGACGACGACAACGTCTGATTAGAAATCCCTTGGGTCTAGAGAAGACTTTTATAGGCAGAGCATGACTAATAGGATAAGGGAAAGGAGGGAGGATGGTATCATAGAAGGCCACCCGCATGCTCCTGCTGCCCATAAAGAGCAAATGAGCTACACTGTCAATGTTAGTGATGACTGCAGACAGAGGGACATGGAAGACTTCTGTGACAGCCCCTGCCTCCACCCCACCTCACCCAGTAACTAGTAACTGCCTAAACAGGAAACCATCAAGGAGAGCTCTTAAAAAACTGATAGGAACCAGGCGTGGTGGTGCACGCATTTAATTCCAGCACTTGGGAGGCAGAGGCAGGTGGATCATTGTGAGTTTGAGGCCAGCCTGGTCTACAAAGGGAGTCCAGGACAGCCAGGGCTACACAGAGAAACCCTGTCTTGAAAAAACAAAACAAAACAAAAACAAAAACAAAAACAAACAACAACATAGTGATAGGATGCTGAAATTTCACTCTTCACAATAGATGGCTTCCAGCAGGGGTGTGGGAAGGAACAGACTCAGTTCCATGTTCTATTTAAGGGACACACTCCAGTGAGTATACCGAGAATACAAATGGCACTTATAAAAGAAAAAAAGAAAAAAAAAAAAAGACTGGGGCAGGAGGAAGTCACAAGGGTGGGGTGGCAGCGGACTAGGAAAGCCTGGAAAGCAAATGAGATAAGGGTGTATGACGTGAAATCACCCAAAGAGTTAATAAAAAATATTGTGTTGAAGGGAAAAAGAAGGGTAGTATCTCATTCCCTATTGGACTGTCAATGATGCTTTGGCCAGAGGCGTTGAGAGCTTTCTTGCAGTTTTGGAGATCCATCTGCAGTTGTTGGATATTGTCTATTACTATACCTGACTGGTTGACACGGAAGCAACACTCCTCCACCTCTCTCTGGTATTATTAGTAAATCTAATCCTTGGCAACTGTAGCAATGCTGCACTCAGGGAGACTATTTGGCCCTTGGAGGGCAAGGAATCGTCTGATTCACCCATTGGAGATCCTGTTTAAACTTAGAGGGAAACTGATGGTAAGTACCTAGGGAAGTAGTCTGCCCCACCACCACACTGGTGACACCAGCAGTCATGGCCAGGACTGCCAGAAAGGATAGGACCTGAACTGCTCATTTGACAGGCTGCTATCAGCCCAGTGACAGAAGTTGGCAAGGGTTCTTCACCAGGTGTCACCTTGAGTTCTGGAAAAAGTCACACAGCAGGTGTCCCAGAGAGGAACAGCAGATGTCCCAGAGAGGACAAAAGATGGGCTAGATTGAGGGCCAACCAGCCAAGCTTTCTGTCATACACAAAGATTGGAAGAAAATTATAAGCTGGGGTGTGGCAGTGCACGCCTGTGAGTGAGCTCCATGACAGTCAGGCCTACATAGAGACCTTGTCTCAGGCGGGCGTGGTGACACACACCTTTAATCTCAGCACTCGGGAGGCAGAGGCAAGCAGATCGCTGTGAGTTCGAGGCTGGTCTGAACTACAAAGGGAGCTCAGGACAGCCAAGGCTACACAGAGAAACCCTGTCTTAAGAAGCCAAAAAGCCAAAAAGCCAAAAAAAAAAAAAAAAAAAAAAAAAAAAGAAAAAAAAAGAAAAAAAGAAAAAAAAAAAAAGAAAAGAAAGAGACCTTGTTTCAAAACAAAACAAAAACATAAAATAAATAAACAAAATTAAAAAATAAGATCCCATCTTGTTTACTATTCCTTTAGTTCACTTAAATATGGCCTTTGACACTGAAGCATGAGCCTGCCAACCAGACTGACTTTTGAAAGCTGCTTGCTCTGTTTTTTTTTACCATTACATCTCTCCACTACAACTACAGAATAATCCAGGTGTCCCTAGGATGGTCTTGAATTTGGAATTAGCTAGCTTTGTCCTACACACACACACACACACACACACACACACACACACACACACACACACACACATCTAGAGTCGTTTATCTTGACTAATTGAACACTGCCATCTCGTGGGCACAGGTGAGAATAGCAGTGGTTGTAGGGCTGGAAATCCTTTGAAACAGTTAAGTTTGTATCATCTATTTCTTAGGGTTGTTTTTTTTTTTTTTGTTTTGCTTTGTTTGTTTGTCGTTATTGTTAGTTTTGTTTTTGTTTTTGAGACAGGGTTTCTCTGTGTAGCCTTGGCTGTCCTGGATTCCCTTTGTAGACCAGGCTGGCCTCAAACTCATAGAGATCCAGCTGCCTCTGCCTCCCAGAGTGCTGGGATTAAAGGCGTGTGCTATCAGGCTCCTGTTTATTTCTTGTTCTTTTAACCCTGCTCTCCCAGTGAAAACATTCAGGACATAAAGTCAAAACGATCTTGCCCAGATCTCTGTGACTTGCTTGAAGAGGTGAAACAAAAGGTTAGAGAAGAGGTAGGATTTGCGTGGACCTCCTGCTGAGAGGGAGGACCCGCTGGGGAACCAAGCCCAGCCAGGGGCCCCTGCACATCGCCATTACCTTGCTCTGAGTGCCTCAGGTCCCTTTCACTGCCTCACTCTGCGCCTTTCCTTGGAGAGGCTGCCCATGGCCTTCACACCATGAGGAACGGAGAGATGCAGGTGAGAAAGTGTAAGCCCCTCCCCAGCAAGACTAAAGATTGGGTGCGTAGGTGGAGGCACGACACCGAACGACACGACTGGACGGACACAGAGCATGTGGCCTGGTCACATGCACGTCCTCTTTCTGTCCCAGTTTTATGTGGGAGAACAGTGTTTAATAATCTCCATCAGGGCTCTGATTTGGCGGAATACGAACACACAGACTGTGCTCCTCTGCCTGGAGCCTGGGCAGCTTTCAGTTCCAAAATGGGTTGTCCCCCTTGCTCTTCCTCTTGAGTATGGTGACAGGCAAGGGGCTGGAGGGCAGTAGAGTTCTGGGTACTAAGAATTTTTCATCCCCAAAACAGTTGTGTGTACACCTCCCATACCTTTTATTGTTGCTGTCTGAAAATTTCAACTGTATTTTTTATTTGTGAAAGGAACCCGTGTACAGTGCAAAATCTGTATGTGGTCTCAGCGCCCCAAATCAGTCATTAATCATCCCCCACCCCCCGCACTTACTGTATTCTTTCAAACAGGTTTTCTGGGAGTGATGCACTCAGAAAACTAAGAATTGTCCCGTCCAGGACACACAGTGTGAGTCTGAGGCTTATGAAATGTGAATGGCTAACTTCCATATCTGGAAAATTGGGGCATAAACTCCTTTGCGCAACTAGGGAGGTGATGGGTCCTCATCCCCAAAAGAGAAGCCCAAGTGCGCCCTCATCCTGTATGGATGGGGCTTCCAGATTGCACACATACCCACAGCTGGGTTGTGAAAACATTTCTAACAGCCTTTCCAGCACTGTGCTGCCCTCATCCTGTATGGATGCGATGCGATGCAGGGGCTTCCAGATTGCACAGATACCCACACCTGGGTTGTGAAAACATTTCTAACAGCCTTCCCAGTGCCGTGCTGCACAAATGAGCGAGCTCAAGTAACCAAGATCTGCTTAACTAAGGGTGGACTGTGAGTGTGGAGGAAGTGTAAATTCTTCTCAGGCAAGAGTGGTCAGAACTGTTTTTAATTTGGTTTCTTTATTGGAGCAAAGATGTCATCCTCTGCCAAGAAAGCATTTTTTAAAAAACAAAATCCCCTTCCACAAAGGAAGCAACAAGCATCTGGGAACAGCACACATCTTGGCCCCTGGGTCCTCAGCAAGACCTCCTGGAGGCTTCTCCAGGATGCTAGAACTCAGTCTGGAAACTAAGGTTTGTGTTTGATGATGAGCAAGAACGCCCCTGAGTCGTAGTTTTTTGTTCATTAAATTGAGAGGATAAAACAACAACAACAACAACAACAAACAAACAAAAGAAAAATGAAGTCTTGGAGGATTATAGTAAAACTTAAAGGAGGCAATGTCCATGTGTGTTCCTTGGCACAAGTCTCCACTTCAGCCCCTGCTTTTTAATAGTTTGTGTTCCTTCTCCCGTCTTAAAGGGAAGTGTTCCCTGACGTCTTCTGCACTTAGCCTGGCCATTTTGATATAGCTTCATTTACGTAGAGTTTTAAACCTACATGTTGCAGAAGATTTCTGCCTATTTACCTCCAATGTGGGCCTCTTCCCTCGCATTCCACAATCCTCAAGTCAGCCCCAGGCTGCTTTCTTCCCAGGAAGTGGATTTCTGTAGCTTTGGCTTATCCACCAGAAGCATCCCTCTGTAGGGTAAGGAAATGGTTCTTTCAGGGGATCATCGGACCCTACTACCTCCCACCAGCAGGAAGAATCCAAAACCCAGAATCTATGCTCAAAGGAATTCCTCTTCGTTGTTTAGCAAATTTCCGGAAGTAGACAGCTGGGCCTACTGAGGGCTGTTAAGTGTTGCTAAAAAGCCAGGTCTTCAGTTGTAATCATTGGAAAACAGAACCCAGCACTGTGGACTGTTACACTGTAAGGGTTTTAAAGTAAGCTAAAGAAATGGAAAGTCATTTGTGCCAACCGTTGAGTCCCTGAATCTAGCTGGGCCAGATGTAACCACAGATGGTTTCACAACCATGAAGGAAGTAGCTTATACAACAAGGAACCCATCACATTAGTCTGAACCTACGTTTCACACCACCCATGGACACCAACATATCAGCTCCTCCCAGAAGATTCTCCCGTGTTCTTGCTTCAGTGTGCTAGCAGCCTCAGCTTCCTTGGCATGCTGCAATGCACACGGTTTTAGAGTTGTTGGATCTGTCCGATTCTACCCTACTAGGTCCTGGCAGGTGGACTACTGGGAGAGGCCGGGCTTGTAAATACAAATGAACAGAAACTCCAACAGTTTCCTCGCTTCCTGACAAGTCATTCTTTCCCAATGGTTCACTGGCCTTCACATAAACTGAATCCACTTCTCTTTTCAGCTAGAGACCCTCAAGTGCTTTTTGTATGGAATCGTCTACAGGAATGTTAAGCTTGGCTTTTACTTTGTTTTTTTTTTTTTCTTCTTTTCTTTTAAAAAATTGATTTATTTATTATTTTGTATGCAGTACTCTGCCTGCATGTACAAATACAGGCCAAAAGAGGGCAGTAGATCTCATTATAAATGGTTGTGAGCCACCATGTGGTTTCTGGGATTGAACTCAGAACTTCTGGAAGAGCAGACAGTGCTCTTAAGCTCTGAGCCACCTCTACAGCCCTTGGCTCCTACTTTGTGCTCTGCCCTCACCCCTACCCCTGTCCCGAGGGGAAGGATGGTCCACCCCAGGATGGAAGGGAAGAAGAGCTTTGTTTTAGGAATCAACTTCATGAAGGCTGCTGAGCATTAGGATAAAACGTCTGAATGTCAGTTGTTCCACTTATAAAAGAAGATGCCTACTGGAGCTGGTGAGATCTCGCTCCCAGGATCATTCAAACAGTACTGACTTCCTTGGGGCTGGCTATGTGGTGCCAATGGACAGATTCCCCACAAAAATGTCTGGCCAAAAGGAAGACTGGCCCTAAAATGTTGAGGCTGGTTCTCCTCTCTGGTTTTAAGTGTTTCCTCTGAGAAGGAAGGGTTCCCTGTTGTTCTTGTCACCACACAAAAGGCCTTTGTGTTCCTCTAAATGAGTGCATGGGAGACCTTCCAGCTTCCCATGGCCTGACCTCTGGCCTAGGCAGGAAGTGTAGGTGGTAGATAGACTTGGCTGGGATCGGGATGATGCGCAGAGCACGGCCAGCCACTTGGGTGCCTGTTCCTCCCCGAGCTTACCTGCCCAGGACAGGCACTTCCTCCTGCTTCCTCTTGCAGGGAACTTCAGCAACAGCAACTGTTGGTGTTTGTCAGTAGAGAGTGGAAGGGCTCTTATATCAGTGTGAACTGTCATGACTCAGAGTTCACCCAAGGACTTTGACCTCGGTTTTAGTTGTCTTGAGTAATGAAGTTGCTAGGTTAACTCTGTTGGTCGTTTGAGTCTCTAATTCAGTTTGTTCCAAATTTGGGAGTAGATACAAGGTCTGCGGAAGGCCAATTCACACTGCATCATGGTAACTGGCTGGGGACTTAGGGACACAAATTCTAGTGCCTGAGAAGAAAACATCCATGGAACAGGATCAGGACCTCACATTTGTGAGCAGTGGCAGTTGGTGGTCACAGCAGCTCACACGGCTAGCAGCTGTTTCAGGCTGGTCAGGCTGATGAGCACTCAGAAGGGGGGAGCCTCGTGGGGCTCTACGGCTCACCCCAGCTGACGCGGCCATGTGCAGGTACATCCTCTTCACAGAGGGTGGACACCACAAAGATGGGAAGAGTATCGCTTGGGCCTTGGTTCAGGCTCTGTTCCAAAAAGGCAAATATTTCCCACATGGCCAACTAGGTGTTGGAGTCATTCCTATTTATACTGTTTGTTAGCCAAATCTGCAGGCCAGAATTTTAATGTGGAAAAATGGCCATGATTCATATGAAGTCAGGCCAGACCAGTTGTCCCAGGCTCAGCTCCTACTTAGGCTGTTTGCAGTTTTAATTATAACCAAGGGGAGAGGCCACGGGGTAGTTGGGGCACAGACAGCTTCAGACAATGACGTCCAAGTGAGATGCTAGGACTGTGACTACCTCAGTTTGAACAATGCAGTTCGAGATTTTTAGAGAGGGCATATATGAGTTTTTGTTTTGTTTTGCTTTATTTATTTATTTATTTATTTATTTTTGATATTTTGAGAGCGTTTCTCTGTGTAGCCTAGACTCACTTTGTAGACCAAGTTGGCCTCGAACTCACAGTGATCAGCCTGCCTCTGCCTCCCGAGTGCTGGGACGAAAGGCATGGGCCACCATTCCTGGGCTTGTTTGTTTTTTTTTCAAGACACAGGTTTCTCTGTGTTGCTTTGGATGTCCTGGGCTCACTTTGTAGACCAGGCTGGCCTCAGACTCACAATGATCCATCTGCCTCTGCCTCCCAGAGTGCTGGGATTAAAGATGTGCACCATTGTGCCTGACTATATAAGATTTGTTTTAAGAACATGCTAGGGCTGTGTCCCAGTGGTGCACACCTTTAATCCCAACACTCAGGAGGTACAGGCAGGGGGGCCTCTGTGAGTTCCAAGCCAGCCTGGTCTACAAATCGAGTCCAGGAGAGGCAAGGCTACACAGAGAAACTTTGACTCGAAAAACCAATACATACATACATACATACACACATACATACATACATACATACGTGATTTTAAACACAGCCTTACCAGTGTACACCCATTCATTCCCTATCACCCTGGACAGACAGTCCAAATTACCAAAATGGATCTTGGAAACCTGCGTCTTGTTTTTCTCATCTTATCTAGTTCCTTCCAGCCAAATGTCTTAGTTACTTTCTACTGCTGTGATAAACACTGACCCTCACCTACTTGTGGGAGGAAAGGGTTTATTTATTTCATCTTAAACACCTTGTAGTCTTATTGTGAAAGGAAACCAGGATAAGAATCTGGAGGCAGGAGCAGAAGCAGAAACCATGGAGGAAGGCTGCAAACTGGCTGCTAGTGTACAGGCAATTCCACTGGCCTGCTCCCAGGGACCTAGCAACTGCTTACGTCATCACCTGCTGCTGTTGCCGCTGCGGTGTGTGCTGTGTTTAAAAATGGACCGCCAGCCAGTCAGCTGTCTCTCTGTGATTGACATTCCCTCTGTCTCTTCTCTACATGCACCCCTTCTCTCTCCCTCTCTACCCCCTCTCTCTGCCCTCATGGCTCTGTTCCCTGTCTATCTGCCTATCTACATGTTAACATATCCCTTCCCAAGTCCTCACTCCCCTCCCATCCCTCCTGCCTCCCTCAATAAACCTCAATTACATCATCAGATCCATTGCATGGCCTAATTTCTCAGGGGCATACCTTGGCTCCAGCGCCAAACATAACCCCCCTAGCTTCATTAACACCAGCTCACTGCCAGCCTCCCAGTCAGCTGCCTTTCTTACACCTCCTAGGCCCACTTTCCCAGGAGTGGCACTGCTCATGAGTGGCTGTGTCCTCTCATTAGTCATTAAAAAAGAAAAGAAATATGGAATGCTCCACAGACTTTTCTATAGGCAATCAGATGGAGACATTTTCCTCCACTGAGATTCCTGTTTTCCAGATGATGATAGAATTTTGTCAAGTTGACATACAAAAACAAAACAAACAAGAAACAAATAAACAATACAGCCCCCTTTCCCCATCTCATGCTTTCTTTTTTTTAAAACGCTTTTTATTAATTTATTCATGATACAACTCTATTGTTATCCCATCCCTTGTATCCCCCCCCATTCCTCCCTCCCTCTCTCCCGCTTTCACCCTATTCCCCTCCCCTATGTCTGTGACTGACAGGGACCTCCTCCCCCTCTATATGATCATAGGGTATCAAGTCTCTCTCTCTTTTTTTTTTTTTCAAGACAGGGTTTCTCTGTGTAGCCTTGGCTGTCCTGGACTCAGTTTGTAGACCATCAAGTCTCTTCTTGACAGCCTACATCTGACAAAGGTCTAATACCCAAAATATATAAAGAACTCAAGAAATTAAACATTACCAAACCAAATAACCCAATTGAGAAATGGGGCTCAGAACTAAACAGAGAATTCTCAACAGAGGAATGTCGAATGGCTGAGAAACACTTAAAGAAATGCTTAACATCTTTAGTCATCAGGGAAATACAAATCAAAACAACTCTGAGATTCCATCTTATACCCATCAGAATGGCTAAGATCTCATGTTTTCTGAACAGAAGAATATCACAATGTTTATTTTTCCTCTTATCCAAACACATCTCCAACTTAAAGCTCCTGCTACCTGTGCAGGTGACTAAAACAGCAGAGTCCACAAACCTTTTTGACATCTAGGCATGGGCACCTCTGTTATTAGCTCTTTAAATAGGAGCTGTATAGACGACCTCTCTGGGGGCCTGAATCATGGGGCAAGGAGAATGGACAGTAGAGTCCTGGGCTATATTTTACCAGCTTTGAGCATCCAGTCCCAGTGATGGTAACTCCCGTGTGCTCTATAAACAATGGGTGTGCATTGTATGTTTGTAGTGTTTAAAGCCCTCCAGGTCACTTTGTCAAAGCACACTGTGTCCTCTTGCTCACATGGGGACTATTCTTACGTATACTGTAACATATCAGCGGGCAAGCTGACTTACTCCAAGAGCGGAAGTAAGTCAGCTGTTGCTTTTGCTTTGAATTCTCCCCTAAGCCACAGGCCTGTGTTCAAGGAGAACAAAGCATTGTAACACAGCACATGGGGATCGTTTTATCCCCATCTTCCAGTAGAGAAAACTCCATAACCATGACAACCAGAGATCCAGCTAGATCTATGCTACTGCTGCTGGCCCTGTTAACAGTTCCCATTGAGAGGGGTGAAGGACCACAGGTCTGTAACCCAAAAGTCAAGCCTTACCACCTCATTACAAGAATGGCAGTGAGAGTTTAAATAAAGGTAGGATTCTGTGATGATGTACCTTTCATGATGTCATCATCCATGAGGAGGTGGGAACAGCTGTCTTGGGGAAATCTACACTCCTGTAAGTAACCTCTCACTTATGCTCCTGTAAATAAACCCAGCAACCCCAATGGTTCACCAAGCTGGACTTGGATGGGACTCTTACTGTGGTCTGTTATCATTTGTCAATATGGACTTCTGAGACTTAACGGGTCCCTGTGGGACAAAGACAGTGAATGAGGATTAAGTGCCAGACTGAACAAAAAGGAGCTGAGTACCAACTTTCACATTTACTTTTTGACTACATAAACTGTGACCAGCTGCCTCATGAACTTACAATATAAGATCCTCACATAGTGGACTATACCCTCCAAGTGTGAGCCAAAATACACCTTTCCTTCCTTTAAATTGCCTTGGCCAGTATTTTGTCATGGCAATGAAAAAGCAACCAGTATAAGTCCTACTTGGCTGTGGATCCAGCATGCTACATTAGCAACATGTTAGGTTAGATGTGTCTGCTTGCACAATTGTGGCATGACTGCTGTGGGTGAAACCAGCATCATCTCAGTTTAAGTCCAGCTTCACAAGAGGAAATTCATGTTTGCAAGCCAGAACAAAATCCTGTTCCTGGGAAGATCAGAGGGCTTGGTGAGGAAAGCAACTGCTATTTAACACATATTTATTTTACCGAGCATGGTGGCACACACCTTTAATCCCAGCAGAGGCAGGTAGATAGATGTGAGTTTGAGGCCAGCCTGGTCTACAAAGTGAGTCCAGGACAGCAAAGTCTACACAGAGAAACCTTGTCTTGAAAAACCACACACACACACACACACACACACACACACACACACACACTTTTTTGTTGTTGAATGGATATGATATGCTTCCTAAAGATTTGTGTTCATACCCGTAGATTACTGTAAACATTGTTTTTATTTTCTCAGATGAGGGGATGAGATGAGAGCTGTGCCCAAGGTTTATGAATACATGGCCTGGACTGAGCCCAGAGCATTTCTAATTAAATATTCCTAGGCCTGGAAACTTCTAACCATTTTACAATCTAATATTCCACAAGCCCCGACCTTGAAGGCTTCAGCTTCCAGCCTCCATCTGCTAACCTAGGCCTAGAGTGTTTCAGCCTCTGAGACTTACTAATGAATAAGCTCACCTTTTGCAGCTCTTTTGAACACTGGCTGGCTAGTTCAACTCAGCCGTTCTGGATTAAAACTCCTCTGTTGGTCTTCCTTGCAACCTTCTTGTCCTATCCCTCCTCCCGCCACTCTTCCACAGGACTCCCTGAGCTCTACTTAATGCTTGGCTGTGAGTCTCAGTATCTAATTCTATCGGCTTCTGGGTGAGGTCTCTCAGAGAACAGTTAAGTTAGGCTTCTGTCTGTAAGCAGAGTATCGTTAATTGTGTCAGGGGTTGACTCTTTCCCATGGGGTGAGTCTCAGGTTGGGCCAGGCTTTGGTTGGATATTCCCTCGGTCTATTTTATCTCTGCACATTTTGTAGGCAGGGTAAATTTTGGTTTCAAGGTGTTTTGTTTTTTGTTTTTAAAGATTTATTTATTATGTATACAATATTCTGCCTGCATGTGTGCCTGCCTGCCTGCCAGAAGAGGGCAGTAGATCTCATTATGGATGGTTCTGAGCCACCATGTGGTTGCTGGGAATTGAACTCAGGACCTCTGGAAGAGCAGCGCTTAACGTCTGAGCCATCTCTCCAGCCGTGGTTTCAAGGTTTTGTAGGTGGATTGGTGTTCCCCTCCCACCAGCCTGGATAGAAGGTGACCTCCTCAGTCTCATGTCCCCTAGTACAAGAAGGCTCAGCTAGAGTCATTCCCATATTCTCCCTGGAGTCTACCCTGTTGCAAGTCTCTAGCTTGTCTCATAGATGTCCCCACCCTCATTTTCCCTGTTCTCTCCAGGCCTTCAAACCTCCCTTCCCCATATCTGATCCTTTTTCATCTCCCTCCCCACACCCTCTCCTATCCAGTTCCCTCTCTTCTTCTTCTTCTTCCTTTATTTCCCCATCTGAGTGAGATTCAAGGAAGGCCTCCCGTGGGTCCACCTTGTTACTTAGCTTCTTTGGGTCCATGAATTTTAGTATAGTTATCCTGTAATAGATGGCTAATATCCACTTATAAGTGAGTATGGACCATATGTATCTTTCCAGGTCTGGGTTACCTTACTTACAATGATCATTTCTAGTTTCATCTATTTCTGCACTGCTCTTAAATAGCTTCAGTTTCCTGTCTATCCTCCTGAGAGTTGGGCATATATTATCTCTGACTTATTCTGAGAAATCTTTTCCTGATTTGACACTTTTTCTGCCCCTCAATTAGACATCATTGTTTGGATCTAAAGGTGTGTGCTAAATTCCAGCCAGAGGAACTAAGGGTGTATATTCCAGCCAGAGGGATTACACGTATGTGCTGAGCGGGTGTCTGTATTCCAGCCACATCACGCAGACCTAGGTCACTGAATGTGATTCCTTGTCAGAGCAGCCATGTTGCTGGATTAAACTTCCTCTACAGATTACTGCTATTTTGTGACAAGGCAAGACAGTGAATCTTATATTTTTGTTGAGGCCATTTCAGGTTTAACAATAATTTGATCTCTTTGACAGAGAATCCCATGGAAAAGTATCCAACTCTATTCTAGATCCCAGATGGTTTATCTTAGCTTCTGATAAATTATCTGATTGTGGAAAATTCCCACTCCAGCTAACCATTTATCTTAGCTTCTGTTAAACTGCTTGCTAGCACAAAACTTCCCCCCGTAGCTGCCATGTGAGATACCAGGATGTGGTTTTTGCCTTTTAAAAACCCTTTATCCTAAATACTTGGTTTTACACTTGTGTCTGGAATACCTGAGTGTAGTCCCAGCTGGCTGGAATAAAGACCTTTAAGTGGTTGTGTTTTAGTGGTGACCTCTGGTGGTTTCCCTATAACACATTTTTTCTTGCTTGTGGAGGGAAGTTTCTTACTGTAGGCAGTAAGAAGACATGTTTGCAAGTAGTTTTAGATAGTTTACAAGTGATTTTTATGGTAACTTGGTAGCCCAGTGCTCAGAAAAGGATTATACATATATCACCCCTTCAAAGGCTCGGTGTCAGACATGAGGATAAGTCATAGAGGCTTTGCTTGACAAAGTTCCAGAGACCTCTCAGACTGTGCAGCATGATCAGTAGATATCCAGAGCGTGTTGGGGCTTTGCTTGACAAAGTTCCAAAGATCTCTGGTTGATCACCACTGCCCCCCAAATCTTATGTATGGTCCAGGTGTAATGTTGTTTAGAAATCTGCTATTTCTCCTAAAGCTGTTTTTTCTCTTTATTTCTCAGCACTTAGGAAATTCATACAGGGAAAACTCTTTCACACAGAGAACGTTGAAAGAGGGCATCTTGCCAAAGGCTTGAGACAATGATAAAGTTTTTTGCTTGCTCTGTGAGTGCCCAAGTAGAAACTCCATGAAAGAAAGTTAAGACCTTAACATAACAGTACCTGGCTATATACTGTTAGCTGTAGAAAACCTTCTTTAGAATCTGCTTTGAGAACAACAGAAAGTCAGCTTGGAATGTCATGTTTTACAGATCTTTTACAATAGAGGACCCCTTGGCAGTTAGCCTAGGTTTAGACAGCACACCTGTTGGTCTGGGACTGGAAGTAAGTCCAGTTTTTTCTTTCTAAAGAACATTTAGTTTCAAGCTATGTTGCTATAACAATCATGTAAACACAATGGCTTTGGCCTGGGGAAATTTATGATTAAACTTTCCCAAGTATTGCTTAAGAAATAATAATCAGGTCATGCTGACCATTGCTTGGAGATTGATTTTTTTTCTTTATGCTTTATCATAGGCTATACAGAATGGTTTGCATTTCTTTGTTAGATTGTTTTCTTGCACTGTTGATTTTAAAGGCTCTATTGATTGTAAAAGAAGAAAAAAATCATGATGAAATCTGTAATGAAAAAATTGAACTTCATTTCAATAAAATACTGGGGTTGGCCCATTGACTTAGTAAGTTGGTTAGTTAGTTTGACAAACTGACAGCAAGTGAGTCAAAGATGAAGACAGATAGAAAAGTTCTCCAGGGCTTTAAGACCTTCAGCTTGTACCACATATGCCTGGGTCTCCGAATATTTCTTTTTCCTCTGTTCTTTAACTTCTCCTCAACAACTAGTGCCTCTAGCTAGGTGTTCAACAAACAGTTGGTTCCCCTTAACCAGACATTCACTGCCTGCTCAATTCTCCCTACTGTGGATCTACCTCTCTTCTCTCCTCTTTGCTGTTCCTGGAGCTGGTCATGGTAGCGGCAGCTCAGGGAACAGCATAGACGATGTGGAAGAAAAAAGGAAAAGCCAAATGAATGGAATCAAGTGTTATAGGGCTTTTTCCTTTAGGTACGGCCTGATCATCTCATCTCTATTTGGGAGTATCGATACCTTTGGCCGGATAGTCATAAAAACCAAATAAATAAGACAGTACAGTGATAGCTACCTCTGTGGTGATAATAGGTCTACTAACATTTCCCAGCTGGAGACTGGGAATGATCCAAGGGCTTTCTCACCCAGGCACGCAACTTTTCATTCCTGGTGAAAATTGTTGCTGTGTTTGTCCACTCAACAACAGGTAAAAAGCAGAGGGTGGGTTCTCTTTCCTGGAGTCCTATAGTGAGCACCTTTCTGGTACCTGAATGAATATTAGCACCCCTTTCCAATTCTTTCTATGCAATCTTATACGTGTTCATAATCAACATCTGCCCATAAGAGTGCTCACGAATCCATAACAAATGGAAACAAGGGAACACTGGGAAAAAGTCACATGTTTCACTGAGTGCCTCAGCAAGGCTGATTGACTGAGAACTTTAATGATTGTGGAGGGATAGGAAAGTTGCAAGTGCATAGCCTAGTTACAATTTATCTTATACTATTTTTAGCTCCCTGAATAGCTATTCCTTGCCTAATCCCTGCCGAACAGATAAAACCTTTTGGAATGTATTAACTGAACAAAAACCCTAGATCCCATCCCATGAACCAAAAGGCTTTAAGAATGTCTTCAGATAGCTCTGAGGCGAGGTCTCCCCTGTTTTGTTTCAATGGTCTACTGAATGGTTCAATTCATGTAGATGAAAAAAGTCATATATATGCCTTTCTTTGTTTTGTCATTATAAAGACTCCAAGCTGCTGCCATATTGGAACATGGAATTGGGGGCAACCTAATCTGGGTTCTTGACTATGGTCATTCATATTTGGCTTCATAATAAGCTACTTTTGTCCCCTTTGAGGTGAAAGTTGTATTTTGCTTTGTCAGTTCCCAAAGAGGAACAACTTTGTAAGTACTGTTTAAGTGAATGAGCCCATCTTTGCAGTGGTCATCGTCTCCCTTGCAGGGACAGCTACCTTTGGACCCCTTACCGCTAATAAAATTGCAACTGTCAAATGACTCATTGACTAAGTCATGACTCCTTGTGTGGGCAGAGTTGCAGCATAAATCTCGGTCTGGATGATAAAGGCAAGTGAAAAAGGAGTAACATGATTTAATGAGTTGGAAATGCCCAGTGAAGGCTGGGGAGATGGCTTAGAGGTTAAGCGCGCTCACTGTCTGCTCTTCCAAAGGTCCTGAGTTCAATTCCCAGTAGCCACATGGTGGCTCACGACCATCTAAAATGAGATCTGGTTTCCTCTTCTGGCCTGCAAGTGTACATGCAGGCAGAACACTGTAAATATAATAAATAAACAAATAAATAAATAAATACAGTAAATTTTAAAAAAAAGAGAGAAATGCCTAATGAGGTGTCAGAGGGATTAACACAAAGAATGACTCTAGTCAGCACTCAATGCTCTGAGAATAATAATTACAGGCTACTTGGGTGCCTCTGAATTCATTCATCGTTGCAGGCTTAAACATGAACAAGAATGAAAACTGACTAAGAGAATCCACAAGTGGAACTAAGACCTCACAGCAGAGCCACATCTGGAAAATACAAGGTCAAGAAATTATGAAATGTAAATATAGACTAAAAGAGGACTAGGCTGGCCGGGCATTGGTGGTGCAGGCCTTTAATCCCAGCACTCGGGAGGCAGAGGCAGGCGGAAGTTTGAGGCCAGCCTGGTCTACAAAGTGAGTTCCAGGACAACCAGGGCTACACAGAGAAACCCTGTCTCAAAAAACAAGATGGGGGGAGGAGAGAGAGAGAGAGAGAGAGAGAGAGAGAGAGAGAGAGAGAGAGAGAGAGAGAGAGAGAGAGAGAGGAGTAGGCTGTGTGAAAGGTATTGGGACAAGCAGCTTCATCTTGGCCTTCAGTATTGCTGATGGGGTATTAGAGATCAGGGATGGGAAATAGTCTTAGAAGAAGTCACATTCTGTTTTGATGAGGTCTGAAATGAACCCCAGCATTATGGGTAAACTAAAAGGAGGTCATAATAGCCTCAAACAGTTCCCTGTAGGCAAAAAAGCAGACTCAATAACAAGCCGGGGTAATGATGACTGGTGCAATTAGCAGAGGGCGGAGCTTTGGAAGGAAGATCCTTTAGGAGTATTCTTGGCTGACTGGTCCTGGCATCTTTATGAGTTCTCCAAAAACACATTCATTACAGCACACTCAGCGGAGCAAGGTATAGCAGAGCTGGTGTCTGAGTAAAGGCTAGCCCATATGGGGAAAGACTTTCTTGTCATAAAAGGAAACCCAGAAGCAAGTCCCTGAAATCTCTTCTTGAAATAGAGCGGGAGCGGGAGTGGGGGTGGGGTGAGGGGGGTAGATAATAAGACTGAAGACTCTTGGCAAGATAGGAAAGTGTGCCCCAAAGGAGAGGAGATCATCCTCCAGAACTTGGCTAAGCAGTTCTCCAGCATCCTCAGGTGACATGCCACTAATGGCTTTCAAATTTTGATTACCTGCCTTGGAAGACAGAAAAAGTTCATCACCAAGCTTTTATGAGCTCAGGAATAGTGAGAAGGCAGCTCTCTTCTATCTACATTGTTGATTCCAACCTGGGTTTCCTGGCTCCTGCCTCAGTTCTTATTCTTTTGGAAGGTAGTTACTCATAATAGATGTGACATATAGACAGGGCACTAGAGGGCTACCAGAACAAATAAATAAGAAATTATTTTTCTGTATAAAATTTTCCTGTAAGTAGAAATACAAAAGAATAGTCTTAAGAGGCTTGCCTTTGCATCCCTCAGTTGAGAATGTTCTAGATGTATGTGTCTCATACACTTATTATCTTTATCATATTTTTTACTCTAGTGTCACCCTTCACAAAGAGGCTCTGAACATAACATATAAAGGAATTTGGCATCCCTCTCTTGGTCACCCTGCAAGCACAATTCAATTCTTCCCTATGTGGAGGTTTGCTGTGGAAAAAAGACAAATAAACACCTTCTAGGCCAGCTCAGCTATAGAAAAATCTCCATGGTGGGATGGGCATTTTTATGTTCTTAATGGTCATCTGTGCTTGAGCTATGGTAGGTGTCTTAGTTACTGTTCTATCACTGTGAAAAGACATCGTGACTAAGGCAACATATAAAGAAAGGATTTAACTGGGGGCTCACAGTTTCAGAGGGTTGAGTCCAGGACCAGTTTGACAGGGATTAGGGCAGCAGTCAGACCAACATGGAACTGGAACAGTAGCTGAGAGCTTACAACTTATCCACAAATAGGAGGCAGAGAGAGACAGAGAGAGAGAGAGAGAGAGAGAGAGAGAGAGAGAGAGAGAGAGAGAGAGAGAGGATGAGAGGGGGGAAAACTAGAATGGCATGGCCTTTTGAAATCTCAAAGCCCAACCCCCAGTAACATACCCCCCTCAAACAGGGCCACACCTCTTAATCCTTCCCAATCAGTTCCACCAACGTGGGACCAAGTGTTCAAATATGTGAGCCTATGGGGATCATCCTCATTCAAACTACCACAGTAGTAGGCATTCAATACATATTTTTGTTTTTTGATTTTACTTCTGGGGATTGGACCCAGGTCCTTACACATGCTAGGCAAGTCTTCTGTCAGTGAGGTACAACCCCAGCATCACTAAATATTCTGGAAGGAAGGTGAAATCTAATGAGTGGATTGAAATTTGAATCAGGATCCTCTTGTGTTTTCCCTACTGTTGGAGTGATGTTTTTGTGCAGGGTGTAAAGATTGTCTTTGTATATTCAAATGCTGATTTCTCTGCCATAAGATTGCTGAGTACAGACGGGACTTTGGTATTATTAAGCATCACCTGTCTCAATGTTTTATAAACATTGTTCTGCATCACCTTCTGATTGGTTGAATAAAGAGCTGAACAGCCTATAGCAGAGACAGGAGAAAATAGGAAGGACTTCTGGAGAGACAGGTACTCTGGGAAAAGAGGGAGTGCGGAAAGATTTTCCTACAAGACACAGAGAAAGTCAGGCATATGAAAGTGGGGAGCGGTAACTGGGTATAGGGCAAAACATACGTTAGTATAAATGGGTTAAGATAGAGTATAAGAGCTAGTTGGGAACAAGATTAAGCTAAGGCCTAAAGCTATTATAAATGAATATAAGTCTCTGTATCATTACTCAGAGCTGGGTAGGTATAGAAAGCCCATATGGTTAAAGTTGGCACCCAACATGGAGACTGAGAAAAGTCTTGGGTGGAAGGTGGGGAAACATTTACTGAGCAGCCACAGTCTCTCAGGCAGGCCCAGTGCTAGCAGGATAGAAGAACATGACCCCTTTAAGGCACACACAGCAAGGCCAGCTGCTTCCAGGCACTTGAGCAGCATTCTAGGAGCAGCAGCATGGAAGGGGGAAATAAAGTGCCTGTGCTTCAGCTCACAGGAGCACATGCTAGCCTGAGGAGGCTGCCTCATCATGGGCTCAGCAACTTCTCAGAGCTGCAGCATGACAAAGCGTGACCCAGAGCTGGGTGGGGTAGCTGTTGTGGGTCAGCACATTCCCATCCTGTAGTGTTTGTGAAAACTCATGGCATGGAAAGGTGACTTACCCTTCTGAACCACTCTGCTCAGGAGCCAGTGGGTGCTATGGCCCAGAGCAGGTGGAGACCAGAGGCTCTGACCCAGCCCAGTAGTGCACGGAGGCCCTGGACAAGCAGCGGCCGATTGCAGGAGCATACCAGCCTAGAGGGTACCTAATGCTCTGTGAGCGAGTGAATAGTGGATCTGATCAGAGTTGGATGGTAGACAGAGCCTGCCAACTACTGTCAAAGCAGGCAGAAGAGGTCCCTGTAAGGAAGCTGCAGTTTTTGTTTTTGTTTTTTCAGTAGTCTTTTTGACAGAGCTGGGTATTGGAACCAACTTTCTCCTGTGAGTAGAAGGGCTGAGGCAGGGGCAGCAGCCAATACAATTCTTAGCTGCAAAAAAGCCTGTACCTACAGAGGTCCTGTGGAGTAGAGCAACTTGGCAGGGCAGAAAAATCATGCCAACGGCAGACACATGGAAGTGGTGGGGGAAACCAAGAAGTCATCAGTTTGGGTAAGATACCTTGGAAGCCCTTAAAGAGAGAGTTAAATAAAATTAAGAAGAACAATCCACATAAGGAAGAGAAATGCCATAACACAGGGCTTTAGGACCCTATATAATGCTATATTTAGGTGGTTTAAAAATAGAGACAGAAAATGAAAATATAAACGACTTAACTGAGATTGCCTCAATACCACTTAAGATTATTATTATTTGGGGTTTTCATATTTTATTCTTAATAGACATAATGGATTTTTATGCCTTCTCAAACAAAAAAGCTTTAGAGACCCAGGAAAAATATGAAAAGTGGATTGATAAGAGACAAGCCTTAGAAAAAAATTAGAAAGACTTAAAAAATGAAAAAGATACTCAGATAGAGACAAAGGAAGACAAGAGTCTATTGTGCCCCATATAATGAAAGTAAAGAAGCTAAGCCAAAAGATGTTAGAAAGCCACCTTAGCTTATCTGGTGACAATACAACAAACACCAGCAGATGATAGGCATCTCCAAGGTTATGAAGAATTTGCATGACTTCCTGTTGAAATGATAGATTTTTTTTTTAATGTAAGGAATCTGTAACATCATATGCTATGCATTCACCACGTATGAAGAAGATATTAAATTCTTGGGTGATTCAAAATAGAGTAAACCCCTAAGAATGGAAAGATATGACAAAAGCAGTATTAGCAGCTTGTCCTCAGTTATTTTTGTTGTTGTTGTTGTTTTCGAGACAGGGTTTCTCTGTGTAGCCTTGGTTGTCCTGGACTCACTTTGTAGACCAGGCTGGCCTCAAACTCACAGAGATCCACCTGCCTCTGCCTCCTGAGTGCTGGGACTAAAGGCGTGCATCACTCCCTAAAGATTTTGAGAAAAACCAAACTGTCAAATGTCTTAACTGTGGCAAGCAAAGTCATTTCAAAAGGAATTGTAGGCAGAGCCAAGCTATCTGAAAGATGGCCTGAGCCTTCTGGGATATGTAGAAGGTGTGGCAAAGGCAGGCACTGGACTACGGAATGTAGGTCAACAAGGGACAAACAGGGTAACCCTTGTCAGGAAGCACACAATGGGGCCTCTCCCTGATATCAAATTCAAATCTACCATTTCAGGTCTGCAATAGGAAAACCCATCCACAGAGCAAATGAACATCACTGCTCTGGATATAGACAGTGACAACACAGAAATCAAATTGAGAGCAGCTTCAATAGATAAAACAAAAAAACCCAAGAGAGACCAGAAAACAAATATTTTGGCAAATTGCAATATGTGGCCAGAGGCCAAAATCTGAAGGTCTTTATAAGTGATATTGAAATTGAAGATATGGCAGGCACAGGAGCAGATATAACAATAATTTCACCAAAATCTTGGCCTCCGTTTGACCTCTTTAGGAGGTAAATATTCAGTTTCTAGGGGTTAGAATTTTATCCCACAGAAAACAAAGTGTGAGATGGCTTAAGTATACAGGGCCAGAAAGTTAAATAGGAAAATTAATGCCATGTGTGGTTAATAGAGCCCTGAATTTATGGGGAAGAAATTTTGCAACAGTGGGAAATACAGACTAGCATCCTCCAAGAACAAGCTATAAAAGAAGAGATGTTCCTGATGAAGGTATCAAAATGTTATCTATAACAGTCACAGAATGTCCAGGTTGTCCGTAAACAGGACACAACAGAGGTTGACTCTTCTAATTTATGTGGGGGAGCCACTGCTGGTAGAACACAAATTGCCCTGCCACTAAAATGGTTAACTGACAAACCTGTTTGGGTAGAGCAATGGCCTATGACAAAAGAAAAATTACAGGCACTAGAACAGCTAGTCCAAATGAAGCCAGAGGCTCAACAAATAGAAGAGTCCACCAGCCCTAGAAAGTCTCCTATATTTGTCATCCAAAAGAAATCTCAAAAATGGAGGATGTTCACAGACCTGAGAGCAATCAACAAAGGTATTCAGCCTATGAGTTCCTTACAACCTGGAATCCCTTTAACTTCTTTATTACCTAAGGCATGGCCTATTAGAGTAATTGATTTAAAGGATTGTATTTTTACTGTCTCTTTGCATGAACATGATAGGGAAAGGTTTCCTTTCTCAATTCCTACTTATAGTAACAGTTGTCCAATAAAGAGATATCATTGGAGGGTCTTGCAACAAGGAATGTTACATAGTCCTACCTTGTGCCAATATTTTGTACAACAACAATTATAAATAATTCATAAACAAAAATTTTAACCTATAATTTATCATTATATGGATGATATTTTACTGGCTGATTCAGATACTGATACCTTAGAAAAATGTTTGGTGAAATAAAGAGAATTTTGCCTTACTGGGGATTAAAAATTACTCCTGAAAAAATACAAAGAGAAGATTCTAGTAATTATATAGAATATAAGATTAGGTCTATAGAAAATTCTACCACAGAAGGTACAAATCAGGAAAGAACAATTACAAACTATTAATGATTTGCAAAAAATGCTGAGAGATACTAATTAGTTAAGTTCTACAACTGGATTAACTAGTTTATTTTAAACCCTACAAAGTGATAAGGACTAAAACAGTCCAAGAAAACTATCCGTTGAGGCTGAGAGAGAATTGGCTCTGGTAGACAAATTACAGGATGCACATGTGGATTGCTTCAGTCCAAAGACTGACTGTATTTTAGTTATTTTGCCTTCTGCTCATTGTCCAACAAGTATTCTTATGCAGAGAGAAGACTAAGTCTTAGAATTTGTATTTTTCAGCATATGAACAAAGTATAAAAAAAATTAAAGACCAATGTAGAAAAGAGTTCTGAATTGATTCTGAAAGGAAAAAATGAGACTTAGTCAATTATTAGGAATAGACCCAGTAGAAATTGTAGTTACTTTCAATAATACTGAAGGTGCATCATTGTGGGCAGAAGATAAACATTGACAGAGTGTGCAGTAGTTCTTTGGGTGAAATTAACAACAAATATCCACAAAGCAAGAGACTTCAGTTTATATGTGGATTCTCCCACACATAGTAAATGGGACACTAATTTCTTCTTTTTTTTTTAAGGAAACTTCAACAGTAGTAGGTTCCATATGACTGTTCGTAGGGGTTTTTGTTTTGTTTTTTGTTTTTTTAAGAGACAGGGTTTTTCTGTGTAGCCCTGGCTGTCCTGGACTTGCTTTGTAGACCAGGCTGGCCTAGAACTCACAGAGATCCGTCTGCCCTTGCCTCCTGAGTGCTGGGATTAAAGGCGTGTGCCACCACCGCCCGGGACACCAATTTCTTGAGCCCCTACATTCTATACTGATGAAAATAAATTAGGAAAGGTTGGTTATAATCCAGAAAAAAAAAGTAGCTTAGAGCTTTTATGTTTTAATTAAAAAATTAGAGCTGTATGCCATTCTTATGGTATTATTAGATTTTCCTGAATCTCTTAATATAATTAATGACTCTCAATGTTCAGAAAGAGGTTTTTTTTGTTTTTTTTTTTTTTACATGTTGAAACTGCTGAATTTATTCAAGATGATCCAGATTAATTTCACTGGCTAAGATAAAAACTCAGGTGACAGCACATTCTGGCAAGGATGTGGAGAAATGGGGACATTCCTCTATTGCTGGTGAGAGTGAAAACTTGTACAACCACTTTGGAAATCAATATTGGACTTTCTCAGAAAATTGGAAATAGTATGATCTCAAGACTCAGCTATATCACTTTTGGGCATATACCCAAAAATGCTCCACCATACCACAAGGACATTTGCTCAACTATGTTCATAGCAGCTTTATTTGTAATAGCCAGAAACCGGAAACAACGTAGATGTCCCTCAACCAAAGAATGGATAAAGGAACTATGGTGCATTTACACAATGGAACACCACTCAGGTTTTAAAAACAAGGAAATCATGCAATTTGCAGGCAAATGGATGGAACTGGAAAGGATCATCCTGAGTGAGGTAACCTAGACCTAGAAAGACACGCATGGTATATACTCACTCAAAAGTGGATATTAGCCGTATGTTACGGGATAACATACTGCAATTCACAGACCCAAAGAAGCTAAGTAACAGGGAGGGCCCAAGGGAGGCCCTCCTTCAATCTCACTCAGATGAGGGAAATAGAAAACAGTGGAAGTGGAAGTAGAGAGGGAGCTGAGTAGGAAAGGATATGAGGAGGGAAGTGAGGGTAGGGATCCGAATGGGGAGAGTGGGTAAGGGACCTGAGAGGGCCTGGAGAGAAAAGGGAAAATGAGGGTAGGGGCATTGAGACAAGCTGGAAACTTGAGACTGAGTAAGCTCCAGGGAGGATATAGGATGACTCTAGATGAGCCTCCTATCAGCAGAGGACATGGAGACTGAGGAAGAGCTGCGGGGGGCAGGGGGGGGGGGAACGCCACAAGAAGTCCAACAGAGTCAATTAACATAGACCTTTGGGGCTTACAGAGATAGTAGTGCCAACTAAAGAGCATGCATGGACTGGACCTAGGCTCCCTACTCATATGTAATGGACGGGCAGTTTGATCTTCATGTGGGTTCACTGGTAAGTTGAGTGAGTGCTGTCTATGACATGGACCCTGCTGCTGCTTTCGATCACTTCACCCTAATGAAGCTGCCTTTCCTGACCTCAGTGGATGAAGAGGAGCTCGGTCCTGATGTGACTTGATGTGCTGGGGTGGATTGGAGGAGGAAGTCCTCTTTTCTGAGGAGAAGGGGAGCGGGGATAGGGGAAGAGGGTAGGAGGGTGGGACTGCGAGAAGAGGAGGGAGGGGTGTACAATTGGGATGTGAAGTGAGTATATACATTAAAAAAATACAACTTCATGACTTAAAAAAACAGAATTAATTTTTCTATTCATTCAACTACAACATGTAATCAGAAATAGAAATCATCCAATATATATATATATATATATATATATATATATATATATATATATATATATATATATATATAAATAACACATATAGGATCCTATTGGGGTCTACCTGGCCCTCTAGCACAGGGTAATGATGAAATTGATCAGATATTAATAGGAAATGTGCTAGAAGCCTCAGAATTTCATAAGAAGCATCATGTTAACAGCCAAGGTTTGAGATAACTTTTCCATCACTTGGCAACAATCCAAGGAATTATAAAGAAGTGTCCTACTTGTTCTTTGTATAACAAAACTCCATCATCTGCAGGAAGAAGCCCAAAAGGCACCCATGAAAATGAAATTTGGCAAGAATTTGGAAAAATTCAAGTATGCGCACCGTACTATAGATACGTATTCAGGATTTTAATAGGCAATTGCTTTAGTTCTGAAAAGGCTGATTCTGTAATAAAAATTTTGTTAGAAGTTATAGCTATTATGGGAATACCTATACAAATTAAGACTTACAATGCTCTAGCATATGTCTCTAATAAAATGAAACAGCTTTTTACAGTTATATTACAATATAAATCATATTACAGGTATACCAGAAAATCCTATATGACAAGCAGTTATAGCAAAATGTAATCGCAGGGCAGTGGTGGCACATGCCTTTAATCCTAGCACTTGGGAGGCAGAGGCAGCCGGGTCTCTGAGTTTCAAGGTTAGCCTGATCTACAGAGTGAGTTCCAGGTTAGCAAAAGCAAGCAAGCAGATGTAATTGTACTTTAAAAGGAATACTTTATAAACAGAAAGGGGTAACAAAGACCCTTAGAGATAGATTCCATAGTACTTTATTAACTTAAAAATTTTCAAGTGGTAATGAGGGGGAAAAAAAAAAACCAGCTACTGAGAGACATTGGATTGTGGGAAAAAATCTCTGCTGAATTAAACTAACCTGTTTAGTATAAGGATGTGGTAACTTCAGAATGGAAGGCAGAAAATTTGTGGCATTGGGGAGTGGTTTGCCTTTGTCTCAACAAGATATGAAAAGCTATGGATTCCTTAAAAAATAATAAGGGTCAGATTTGACCAGGGAAGGCCTTCTAAAAATCTTGACTGAAGACACGAAGGAAGAAACCATGAAGAACAAGAAACAGGTCCCATGAATGCTGATTCCTCTACCTG
Source organism: Acomys russatus (assembly GCF_903995435.1). Lineage (NCBI taxonomy): Eukaryota > Metazoa > Chordata > Mammalia > Rodentia > Muridae > Acomys > Acomys russatus. Next base: position 30,098,757 of record NC_067158.1, read on the forward strand.
GGAACAGCTCTGAGACTGGCTGAGACATGAAAAATGTCTTGTGTAGCCAATTAATCTTGTTGACTGAGGGGGACTTCCTCTCTCTGTAAATGCTCATAGGGTATCAAGTCTCTTCTTGGTAGCCCGCTATCCTTCTTCTGAGTGCCACCAGGCCTCCCCATCCAGGGGACGTGGTCAAATATGGGGCACCAGAGTTTGTGTGAAAGTCAGTCCCCACTCTCCACTCAACTGTGGAGACTGTCCTGTCCATTGGCTAGATCTGGGTCGGCGTTCGAAGTTTACTGCACATATTGTCCTTGGCTGGTGCCATAGTTTGAGCAGAACTCCTGGGCCCAAATCCACCCATCATAATGAGGCAGTTGGACAAATAAAACTGAGGAGAGGTAACGAATCACAAGGCAGAGCATAGATTAATATATAATGGGTTAACATAGGCTATAAGTACTAGTTAGGAACAAGAGTAAGTGAAAACCTAAAGCTATTATAAATGAATATATGTCTCTGTGTCATTATTTAGAGCCAGGGCAGGCATAGAAGAGACTTGATACAGGGGGAGGAGGTCCCCCTCAATCACAGTCATAAGGGAGGGGAGTGGGGGGAAAGCGGGAGGGAGAGACGAATGGGAGGATATAAGGGATGGGATAACAATTGAGATGTAATATGAATAAATTAATAAAATATATATATTAAAAAAAGAAGTCCATATGGTCATACTCTACAGCGTGTGCCATTCTACTACCCTCGTGTCTTGTTTTTGATGCTATTTTCATCCTTCCCCCCTAAATTACTTGGGTTGCTTTTCTTCTGTCTCTTTTCATGAGTCTACAGTCCTCACCTACTTCCAGATGTGGAACTCCATCACTGAGGTAAGACCTTCACATAGTCTCATTTGAAGATAAGCACCAAACTCATGTGGTTATGTATAAGATTATCCTTTTTACATGTAAGAAAACTGGCCAAAGTGTTCAGTGCCAGGCTCCAAGTCACAAAACTAGGAAGTAGCTGGTTGGCTTTTAACAGCATTTGTAGCATTGTCTTGCACTGGTGTAAAGTCTCAGGAATCAGGTGGATGCTGAGTCCCCTGCAGCACAAATTGAGTATGGATGTGGTTTACTCTGAACTCTTGGTCTAGGGACAGTTGTTGCCCATATTTCTATTTTAGATGGTCTCTGGGGCCTCTCCTGTTACCTTTTGAGGCAACATACCCAAGGCCTGTCACATCACACTGCAGAAACAGAACCATAAACTACATTACTATGCAAATGGGTCCCACGGAGCCTAGTTACCAGAAGTCAGTCCATAAGAAGAAAAAAAGGAATTTGCAATGTTCTAAGCCACAGGCTACTTTGAAAAGTCACTCTGTGTGGAACATTTGTAAACAGATCACTTACTGCCACTCCCAGTGCCCACCAACTTCAGCCCAAACTGACGTAATTAGGTGTCCAATTCCACACTTCTTCCAGAGAACTCTGACACCAATAAAGCATTGGTTATAGTAAGTGGCTCTACTGAAAATATGACAAAGGTCATAAAACATTCTTTGTATTTTTATATAATTGTAAGAAAAAGATCAACTGTACAGAAAAGGTAGTACTGATGAAGAACATTTGAATTTTGTGAGACGTGTGTACATGTAAATGTATGTATAGTCTAGAGGCCAGAGGTTAATATCAGGTGTTTTCCTCAATTTCCCATCATCTTTCTTCTTTCTTTCTTTCTTTCTTTCTTTATTTATTTATCCATTTATTTTGAGACAGGGTCTCTACTGACCCTGGAACTCGACAGTTTTGCAGGGCTAGCTGGCCAGTGAAGCCTAGGGATCCACCTGTCCCCACGTCCCAGCACTACAGGTCTTTGTACCCCATGATAGCCTTCTGTGGAGGGCGGGGATCTGATCTCTGCTCCTCATACTTGCACAGGAAGTACTTTGCTGACTGATCTATGTACCCAATGCCTACCTAGCAGCTCTTCATTTTGAAAGTTAAAATTACTCATCTTTGTAACTAATTTAATATTCTCAATTTTGTAGTATATTTTTAAAGAAGGGTGCAAAATTCATGGGAAGTTTCCTGCAAAATTACCTCTTCCCTACCCATAGTATTAGGTAAAACAACAGCAACAGCAACAACAACAATTAAAAACCAGACACATAGGTAGACAGGATATCTCAGCAGGTAAAGGCAATTGCCACCAAGCCTGACAACCCAAATTCAATTCCCAGCACATGGTGGAAGGAGGGGACTGACTCCTGAAAGATGTCTGACCTTCACAAATGCTAGATATATGACATGTGTGCTCTGTCTTGGTGTACACAATAATAAACAAGATGTAATAAAAACTTTAACCAGACATAGAAGGAAACACAACTGGAACGTGGCACTGAGGAAGCTGAAGAAATATGTCTGTCTTCAGTTCTTTCTCATGACACCCAAATGAGAGATGAGTATCTGTCCATGGCGGACTGGCCTTTGGGCACAAAGCAAGGTGGTGAAGTGATCAAGGGGACAAACCCCATGGACATGTCATGGGGAGTTTTCCTCTAGGATAACGTAAGCTCTATCCTCATTCATCCCTTGGAAATGGGTTGAGCTGAGCTTTTGGCAAGCTTAGGGGAGGGGCAGGGACTGAATATAGGGGCATCGGCACCTTCGGATCTCTTTCACTGGCACCAGCCTATGTGGAGAGTGGTGTCTCTGCTTTGACCACACATTGCTCAGTTATCTGGCTGTTCTGGTGAAAGGGAACAGTCACCAGCATAGGGGGAAGTTCTTAAATGCATGAAAATAAGGTTTTTGCTGGGCGTGGTGGTGCACGCCTTTAATCTTAGCACTCAGGAGGCCAGCTTGGTCTACAAGGCAAGTCCAGGACAGCCAGGGCTACACAGAGAAACCCTGTCTCGGGGGAAAAAAAGTTTCTACTCTACTTGAGAGGGTCATAATGATTGTAATAATATGTCCCATTGTTATGATATAGTTTAATCCCTACACTTGACACATCAAATATTTGTTTTGACATAATTGCCCCTGGCTGTGTGTTATGGTGCACACTTTTAATCCTAGCACTCCGGAGGCAGAGGCAGGTAACTGTTAGTTCAAGGCCAGCTGCTTTACAAAGCGATTCCAAGACAGCCAGGGCTGTCACCAGTGTGGTGGTGGTAGCAGTGGTGGCGCAGCAGCACATGCCTTTAATCCCAGCAGGCAGGCAGATCTCTGTAAATTTAAGGCCACCCTGGTCTACAGCGCTAGTTCCAGGATAACCATGGCTACAGAAAGAAATCCTGTCTCAAAACAACAACAGCAACAACAACAGCCCCATCAACATACTTATTTTTTAAAAGTTTTTGAAATTTTAATAGTGTGGCATGTGCATGTGGAAGTGAGTATTTTGTGGAGTCAGTTGTCTCCTTCCACCTTGATGTCATGGTACGGTTTGAATGAGCAATGTCCTCCATAGGCTCACATGTGTGAACACTTGGTCCCCACTTGGTGGCACTGTTTGGGAAGGTTTTTGGACTTGTGGGATGCTAAGGTGGAGGGAGCATGTCACTGGGCGTGAGACTTGAGATGTGTAGCTTCCTACTCCTGCTGTCATGTATCCCTGCCTTTTAGGGTATCTAGCCCTCTGCAGACATAAGCCAGGCTCTTCTTCAAGTTACTTCTGGTCGTGATATTTTATCACAGCCACAGGAAAGCAAGCAATACGTGTGGGTTCCAGGATTGTACCCACTGGGCTATCGTGCCAGCCCTAACTTGTTTATCATGTTAAACTGCTTCTGATTTCCAGCTCTCTTAAAAATCTCATGTTCTGTCGTAGCTAAGAAATATAATCATGTGAGCGTGGTGGCACAAGCCTTTAGTCCCAGCACTCGGGAGGCAGAGGCAGGCAGATCTCTGTGAGTTCAAGGCCAGCCTGGTCTACAAAGTGAGTCCAGGACAGCCAAGGCTACACAGAGAAACCCTGTCTCGGAAAAAAACAAAAACAAAAACAAAAAGAAAAGAAACAGAAATATAATCAATTAGCAGTAACGGATTCTCATTTACTGGAGAAATTCCTGACTTCTAAGTGGTAACTACTTTCTGGCTTTCTCAGTCAAATTTCTACCCAAATAAAAGAAGACTAGGAAGATCTGTTTCCTTCTGAGTAGAACACCTTTATGAGAGTAGGCTTTGTGTAAGATTAAGGCTGGAAGAAAAGGAGTGAGTCAATTCCATGGTTGGGAAGAGAAAGAGTGAATAGTTCTCCAAAGATACTAATTGCTCTGATCAACTAAGTCTCCTGGAGACAAAGACAACAAACCAGGGCTGTTGGGGCTGGGATGGGGGCATGGGCAGGGCCTTTGTGCAACCTACTGAACCCAGAGGCAACTGCCCAGACTTCCTGGTGGGTGTTAAAATCAATCATAGGACCAATTTAGAGACCTCCAGGGACCCACCCCAGAACTGCTGCTTTGTAAAAAGAACTTCTATTCCCCTGCTTAAGTTGTCTCGGAGGCTTACTGCCTCTGTCTGCTAACTTAAGGCTAGTCCTGGAAGTTTCCAGCCTCCATACAATCTAACCTGGGCCTAGAATGTTTTCAGCCTCTGAGACTTACTGTTGATTTATCTCACCCTTTCTGAGCTCATAGCTCAGCTGGCTGGTTCAACTCAGCTGTTCTGACCTGAACAGCTCTCCCAGCTGACTTACTCAATCTGGCTTTTCTTTCAGCCTCTGAATTGCTCTGCTTGTCCTTAAACTAACCCCAGCAATCTTTTCTAATCTTCTGGCACTTTCTCTGGCTTGTTCTGTCTTCACCTGTGTCTAGCTTGTTTTCTCATTCAACCCCTCTCTGTAAAACTCTCCTGGTAAAACGGCTTCCTCTCTCTCTGCATTGCCCTTTCTGCTTGCTCTTTTCCTGTAAGAGTTGGGTATATCCTATTCTGTCAACTCTCTGTCACTTTCTTTTTCTGCTACTGTTAGACATCACTTTCAAACTTGGTTGCTTCCTTCTATAAACTACCTTTATCTTCATTGTTTGGGATTAAAGGCGTGTATCTCCACACCTGGACCTAAACTTTTCTTTATCCAACTTACTCTCTAATAGGCTGGCCTTGAACTCAGATCTGTTTGTCTCTGTCTCTTGAATTAAAGGCATGATTGTATTCCAGCTGGATCACACAGACCTAGAAGGTCTTTGGATGTGATTTCTTGTGAAAATAGCCATGTTCTGAATTAAAATTCCCCTACATTGATTCTAGGAGTTTGTTAGAAACAATTATTCAAAACAAGTTGAATTGAGGCTAGAATGGAGTTTCTTATATATGCAAATAAAGTCCATAAAGTCATTTTATATCACATTAAGAGACAAGTGGAGAGATGGCTCAGCAGTTAAGAGCTCTGGTTGCTCATTCTGAGGTTCTGAGTTCAATTCCCAGAAACCACATGGTGGCTCACAACAACAGTTGTGGGACACACAGTGGAATCTGAGGCCCTCTTCTGTCTGAAGATCTCTTCTGTCATGCCTGCATACATGCAAAGAGAGTGCTCATATACATAAATAAATCTTAAAAAAAGAGACAAAAATTTTCACCCTATGTATATATAATATATATGTGTATGTATATTATTCACATGCACAGCTAATTACCTGAGCAGCATGTTTATTTTTTGCATATATCTTTGCAATCTATTTGACATATGCCAAAAGAGATGGAAATATTTAGCCATGCAGAATACATGACCAGGCCAGAGCAGAGCAGAGCAGATGTGGGAAGACTCTCTGGTCACCATAACTCTACCGTAAAGTGATGGGCTCCAGGTGTCCTGTGTGCCACCTCATGTCAATCAGTGATATTAGTAAGTCTCCAAACATTAACAACACAGTTTGTTCCCCTGGGACATTCCTCATTCATGGTATAGACGATGACTAGGCAGGCTTTTTTAAACAAGATTATTTTTGAGACAGAAGCATATTACTTTTGTAAATAAAACCATCAGAGATGTTAGATTACGGTTCCAAACACCATAATGCCCAGGTTTCAAATTACCTTGTTAGGAGCTTCAAAGGACCCAAATCCTTGAGTTCAGAGGAGTGAAGTGTCAAGTTACCCAGAGAGGTGCAGACTGTAATTCAGGTGATCAGGATGTGCCCAGACTAACTAGCAAGTTCTCGGCAACTCCAGGGCATGTTCCATTCTTGGCTGCATGGAACTCACGTGTATATGCCACAGGCAAGATGTTAATTGATTTAGTAAATATTTACTGAATTTAATACCATCTGATTCAGCATGTTGGTACAGCATATCCTAACACTGTAGGATAGTAAATGTGCTCCCTTCAGATGTAAGATTGGGTCCAATCAATCCATCAGCCTACGGGCACAGGGCGATTGAGTGGTTTGTTCAGAGTTAAGCAATTACATGCTGAGCTGCCATTTGCCAAACCTCCACAGGGTCCCACCCTTTCTTTTGTTTGTCTGTTTGTTTTGAAACAGGGTTTTCTGTGTAGCCCTGGATGTCCTGGAATTCACTGGCCTGGAACAGAGAGATTTACCTGCCTCTGCTTCCTTAGTGAAGGGACTAAAGAGATTAAAGGCTTTCACTGCCAGCACTGGGGCTCCCAAGTTAAAAAAAAAAAAAAAAAAAAAAAAGTTAGTTGCTGCTGTTGAACTCATTGCAGCCAATGGGCTATGAGGGGCATGGCAAATGCCTCCTGCTGGCTGAGGCCTTTCCTCCAGGCTCTCTTCTCACATGTAGCCTACCCCCCACCTCACCCCAAGTAGGAATACTGTTCATAAGTTGAAGCCAACTTCACAGAGCGCGCATTCATCTTGCAGATTTAACCCACTTCAGATTTTCATTTTGTTACTGTAAGTAGCCTGGGCTCAATGTTCTGAGGACCTGAAGCCACTTAAATAAATAAATAAACAAATAAATAAATTTATAAATATTTTATAGACAAATATATAAAAATAAATATATATATTTATATCATTAGCTCAGTCTAGCCTAGTCATATTTACATACTCCAGGGACTGAGTACAGACGACAGATGTACCAGGCCTGTGCATAGCACATGGGCAGGCCCTTGAAAGGCATCGGAAGATGTGTCAGCTTTTAAAGGAACAGTGGCAGGGGCCAGTCTCTAACAGTAGTCCAAAGTCCATTCCACTGCCATCTCTATGTGCCCCTGTCTCCACCCCCCCCCACTCCCACCCCCGTTTACTCATCCAGCAATCACCAGTATTCAAATATGTTCAGAAAGAGGAAATCACCAGCTGGGCGTGGTTGTGCACGCCTGTGATCCCAGCATTTAGGGAGGCAGAGGCAGGCAGATCTCTGTGAGTTCGAAGCCAGCATGGTCTATATAAAGTGAGCCTAGGACAGCCAGGGCTGTTACACAAAGAAACACTGTCTCAAAAAACCAAAACCAAATCAACCAACCAAACAAAAGAACCACCACCACCACCACCACCACCAACAACAACAACAACTACTGACCCTTCCATTTTGAATAGGGTTCAAATAAAGTTCCCAAGACCTCCCTGGGTAACTGACATCCTGCTTGGGAAACTCAAACATGAAGGCTAGGCAGGTTGCCCATGATAGTTGAATAGCCCAAGCAATGGGGAGAGGATAAATGTATCATAAAGACATGTTCCTAAGGAAGTCCTCTATGCCTAAGTCCTGATTGGTAGGATAACTTGGCACAGATGTTTGTGGTTTTGAAGTTTAAAAACTCTGTAACATTCTGGCTTGGGGTTGTAGTTCTGTAGCCCTAATCAATCAATCATAGCAGCCGGAGTATAGTGCATTTTTTTTTTTTTTTTGTTATCTGCTTAAATACTTACTATGATGAACATATGAAGACACAATCAGCTCCTGAGTCTGTGCTGTGGTCCCTGACTACTCAGCTTTTGCTGCATAATCCAAATAAAGAGCTTGCTTTGCTGGACTCTTCGGTTGTTTTGGATTTGAAGATCCCAACAGTCTTCAAATATGAACATGCTTTTCAACATTAATTGGTTCATGTAGCAGGAAACAGAGCATCTGCACATAGTCACTGCTATGGTCTGAATGTTGGCCCTTCCTTTGATGTTTTGAAAATCCTATCTTCAGTGCCATAGAATGAGGGGTCTGGAAAGTGTTCTAATTATGAGGGGGAGTCCTCAGGAGCCACAGAGAGTCAGCTTGCCTATCCCATGATGAGGAGCAACAGTAAAAAAGTACAGCCTACAACCCAGGAACTGCACACTCAATGACAGCAAATCTGTTGGTCCTTCTATGAGGTCCATGCTATGGTGCCAGGAATGTGGTAGAGTTGTGGGAGGCTGGGAGCTTGAAGAAAACGGGGAGTCACAGAAAAGATGTACTTTCTTCACTCCAGGTGAAGTCTGTGTGGAGGCCCACACAGACTATTAGGCAGGCACCCTGGCACACCCATGCCTTGGCACACCTGCAGCCTGCACACCTGTACCCTGCACACAAGCCACTTGGAGGTGAAGGCAAAAGTTCTAGTAAAGGCCCTTGTCTTCCACATATTTATGCAGAATCACACAAAAGTGGCACACTGCCCAAAACAGTTATGTAACAGATGACATCGCTCTTTTCTTAGGGTTCATGGGATGTCTGTTAACTGTCATTTGTGATAGCTCATGCCCCACTGCCCCTAAGGCTATCAGCCATGTTTTAGGTGTCTTTCATCAGACCCATATCAGTATTGTGTTGTCCAAATATAAACTGGCCCTTACAGGCCTCCGTTCCTTCGGGCTTTCCAGCTTCCAGGACATGAGTACTGTGAGCTTCCTGGAAGAAGTGTGTTCTGTTCCGGCAGCCTGACCTAAGCCCCACAAGCTGCACTTAGGCACAGGAAAACTGGGATGACTGATGATATTTTTCTAGGGATGTTGAACAGAATAGTAGAGCAAACTGATAAGAACAAAACAAAACAACAAATACAACAACAAAAACCCTGAAAAAGTATACAGTTATCATAGAAATGAAGTTAATACTGTAACTTTGCAATTCCACCCCTCCCTATTTTTGTATGTGTTTCTGCTTCTCAGTTGAAGGTGAAACATTCTAATATCCTTTTTAAAATGCTAATCTCTGGTCCTGTATAAAACGTGTAAGAGAAAGAGTTCTGGCTGAGGTCGGGGATTAGGAGTTGCCTCTGTACTGCATAGTGAGGGAGTGGGGATAACACAAATGAAACACATCTGCGGAGTGAAGCGAGGTCTGGCGAATTGAGGTGAGAGGACAGACAGCTCAGAGGGCAGAGAAGAGGAAGGCCACGTGACTCCAGGAGGGGTGGGGAAGGAAAGCCAGGGACTGGAATTTGGACCCTAGTGCCCCTATCAGGTGGCTTATTACTGCCTGATTCCAGCTCCAAGTGATCTGACACCCTCTTCTTGCTTCCAAGGGTCCCTGTGGACATATCCATACTTACACCATGCACATATACATGAATAATAAAATAAATCATAGTGGAAAAAAAGCTTCATCTTGAAGGAAGGGCAGGCCACACAGATGGAGAGGGCCGGCAGTGCTGCAGGGCCAACCCCAGTTCTCTCAAGGGAAAGGTCAGCATGGAAAGTTTTATGTCGTCATAATCCTGTGCTATGGCCAGTGGCCCATCTTGAGGAGAAACTTGTTGAAAACAGATCTAGAATATATTCACAAGTCAAGAGAACCCGAAGTCACTGTGTCATAGCTTCAGGGAGAGATGGAGGGCCTGACACTGTTAAGCCAATAAATATAGATAGATAGATAGATAGATAGATAGATAGATAGATAGATAGATAGTGCAAGTGGCAGGAGATTTGGCTGTCAGCAAAGCAGCTCCACCCCAAGTGGTTAGGAGCTGGGAATAACTTTGGACTTTAATAACCCTAAGCCTAATGCCAAGGCATAGACCAACCTTGGGGGCGGGGGACTTACCTGCTGTGGAGTCTTGGCACTCTCAGCTTCTGAAGAACTGGCTCTCTCTCCCTTTCCTGGAGGGAAGCAGGTGTGCACGCCCCATCCCAGGGCTATCTTGCTTTCCTTGTGTCTGAGGTATCTGGGAAACTTTCCCCAGGTAGAGGTTTAACCTCCACAGGGTGGACCTGCCGAACTCTCTTTTACACAAGAACGGGGCAGGTGTGTGTCTGTGTGTCCTGAATTGAAGACAGTTCTGTCTAGCATAGGCTTGGTGCCACTGCAGATCAGAGAAACGTGAGGTGGGCTCACAAACCCAAGCTTACTTGGTTTTGTTGGTACAACATTTTTTTTTTTTTTTTCCCTGAGTGGTAATAAGGAGTGAACCCTTGAGAGTTAGGTCACTTACTAAGAAAATCCTGAAATAAAACTGGAAGAGACAGCCAAGCCAACATATATGCAAATGTCAACAAACAGGCAAAAGAAACTCAAAAACAAAAGAAAGAAAAAAGCAAGGCAAGGAGACGCCTACAGAAGATAGAACTCCTTAATTAATTGAACTCTGTGATACTCTGGATGCAATGCCAAAAGTTCACTTGTAAAACTGGCCAATGACTTTTAAGAGGACACAAATCCTAAGCAGGTAAAGAAATCAATTCAAGAATTAGAGAAGAAAGCCATCAAGTATGATGTGAAGGGGAACAAGATGGTAGAGAAAGTCAGCAACATGAATGAGAAAGTAAGAAAAGGGAGGAGAGAAAGAAAAGCAAGAGTTTGAGAAAAAGAAACAGAAACACTGGAAATGAAAAATCCAATGAATTAAATACATTAAAAAAAAAAAAAAAAAAAGACCAAAGCCAAAAAACCCACAGACAGAATTCTGCCTAAAAATGAGCAAGCTTGGATACTTAGCCAAACTCTGCCAAGACAGGGTAAAGAAGTCCTCAATGGTTCCTGCCTCACAAATACGTCTGTTGGATATATTGGGCCAGAAGGCTGAAGATGATGCTCCAATGTTTAGAGAGTTTTGGGTGACTGTTCAGGCAGCAAACTATCTCTATCATTTTTTTTTCTCTCATTTTGGAAGCTGCTAACCTGCACTTCCAGTTCACTCAAGTAATTGTTTCATTCCTTCTCAAGTGTCTGATGGCGTTGAAGACCAGATAGTATAGTGTTAGAATTAACCTTGGCTATTTAGGGGTTAAGATGTTTTTAGGTCTAGATAGAGGTTTTAGTTTGACAGAGATGAGATATGACAGATATTGAGTCTCACTTAGAGTTTTGGAATCACCAAGATAGGATGTTTAGGTTTATAATTAAGCTTAGTTGTTTAGGGGTTAAGATATTTTTAGGTCTAGATAGATGTTTTAAGTTGATAGAGATGAGATATGACAGATAGCGATTTATACTCAGAGTTTAAGACTCACCAAGATAGGAAAAATGCTTTCTTCAAGGCTCCCAAATACAAGTAGCGAGAACACTATGAATTTAACATTAATGTACATTAATTCCTGATTGTTTTGTGGTTCTTCTTGCTGTATGTAGTTTATTTTATATATGTGCAATAATGTAAACATGTGTAAAAATATTAAAAGAAAAAAAAGCTTCTAAACTGAATTAAGGGATATGTTAAGAGGCTATACAGAGAAACCCTGTCTCAAAAACCAAACCAGACAAACAACCCAAGAAACCAAAGCCAAATCAAACCAACTCAAAGAAAAACAAAACATGGTCCCTGCCCCCCTCCCCCAAATCCAACAAAAACAAACAAAAACCCAAAGAACCTGAAGATACCAGAAAATGAAAAGACCTTCCAGGCCAATGAATTGGCAGAATCTGTTAGTAAAAGGGATCTGCACATCCAAGTCAATCCTCATTAGAATCTCGAGAGCTTCTTTCATAGAACTACCAAAACAAAATCCTAACATCGATATGGAGCACAAAAGGCCTCAAATAGCCAAAGCAATCCCAAGAAGAAAGGACAGAGATAAAGGCCTCACGATACTCAACCTCAAATTACTTTAGAGCCACATTAACAGAAGACCTGGTATTGGCACCAGAAGACAATGGTAACAGGATAGAGGACTGGAAAATAACTCCACACAGCCACAGCCTCTGATAAAGACATTAAAGACATGCATTTGTGAAAAGACAACCTCTTCAAGGAAAAGGCCTAAGCAAGGACTTTCTAAACAGGAAATCCCAAGAACTAGATTACATGAAATAAAAAAAAAAAAAACAAAAAAACAAAACAAAAAAAAAAACCACACACAGAAACTCCTGCATAGCGAAGGAAACATTCAACAGGTGGAAGAGACAATCTGTACCCGCTGACAGGAGATTAAGATTAGAATCTATGGAGAATTCCAACGCCCCCAAATCCAACCAATAAATAGGCTAGTGATTCAGACAGTTCTCAACAGAAGACATACAAAAGGGCAGGGAATATTTCAAAATAATGTTCAACACCTCTGCCATTAGAGAAATGCAAATCAAAGCCACACCAAGATCCCATCTCCTGTCAGAATGGAGATCATTCGGAAAAAAAAAAAAAATGCAAGTGGAGACAAAGGAACCCTTATACAAACTGTTGCCACCAAAGTGGAAATCGGCATGGAGGTTCCTCAGATATTTAGAAAACTACCATGCAATCCAGCTATCCCGTCTTGGACGTATACAAGAGACAAAACTGCCATGTTTACTGATGCATTCTTAACAGCCAAGACACGGAACCAACAGATGAGCGGCTCAAGAAATGTGTGGTAGGTCACATACAGGTTTCATTCAACCATGAAGGATGAAGTCACGCCATCCGAAGGAAAATGAATGAAACCAGACATCATAGTGAGTGAAACAGGCCAGACTCAAATGTTACTTTTTCTATCAGAAGAGGAATCTAGTAACGTATGAGTGTGTGTGCGTGTTTATGACCTGAAGGCAGAAGGACTTATGGGGGAGGAACAGGGCAGCAAGAGGGTGGGCTGGTGGAGCTATGGGGTGGTCAATGTGAGCAAAGCAGAATGCTACATATGTATGTGGGCATGTCATAAAGCTATTTGTGCAATTAAAGATCACTGAGGTACTTTTACAATATAAAGTGCTCATTTAATTTCAGATGAATTTGATTAGACGTCTATGGAGAAGGGATGACAGGGCATTGCTGGCACAGCCATTTCATTGGGACGCAGAGGAAGTAATATGACATTTAAAAATATTAAATTTGCACTTGGCAGTGCTTCTGCATATTCCTTCTTGTTTGCAATTTTTTCTCCTTTTCCAGCTTTTATTTTGCAATCTACCGTTTTTTAAAAAACTATAGTCCAGCTGGGCATAGTGGTGCATGCCTTTAGTCCTAGCACCGAGGAAGCAGAGACAGGCGGATTGCTGTGCATTTGAGGCCAGCCTGGTTTACAAAGAAGCCCAGGACAGCCAAGGCTACACAGAGAAACCCTGTCTCGAAAAACCAAAAAACCAAACAAAACATAACAAAAAAATCTATAGTCCAAATAAAGGAAATCAATTATAAAATGTCATTGGCCTGACACTATTCAATCTCTACTATATTTTCAAACAAATTACTCCAGTAAATGAGGATGACATGTTCACATTAATGCCAATTTTCCTTTAATGTGTCCAGTGTCTATGTCCTTTCATCAAAATTCAGTGTGGTTTGACCAACAAATTTACAGATGCTTAAGGAACATCAAACAGCCTAGAAATACTGACAGCTTCATGACGCATTAGAGGGTCTCTGATGGAAACCCTCTTATACTTCAGGGTCAGTATTAACTGACTTGTTCTTAACTTTGAAATGGGCCCAGAACACAGATCCATTGTAGATCAATACCAATACGAACTGCATATACATGTGGGGATGGCCCATATTGAAGCCAGGACTAGCTAGTCCTGCGTGCTAGAGAAACAATGAAAATCTACTTGCAATGGCCTTTTGTGAGGATCCATATAGAAAATAATCTGGGCTTACATTCTTGTGGAAAAGATGACTGCAAACCTTAAGACTGAGAGGTGTTTACACTGCTTATTTTGCCCACTGTGATATGCAGGTTTACTTTTAATAATTTAACATGAAAGACCCTGACTTTAAGGTAGAGAAGTATTTTAAAAATAAAATGGGAAACGAACAACCTTCTTGAGAGGTTAGACATACTGCAAGGTGCAGCACCCACCCCAAAGGCCACCAGGCAGGACAGGAAAGTTGCCACTGCTGTTCAAAGCAATACTTTTTGTAAATTTAAGCCAAACAGTAGCATGGGCTCACATCAGGGTTTGTATGACTTAGGTAGAAAACCCAAAGAGAATTTCTTTTTCTTTATGGCTTTCTTTTTCGGAGTCTAGCTTCCTCCCTCCGCCCCTTCAAGTTTGTAACAGTTTAATAGTAAAATGACCAACATATCTGGCTATTTACAGAAAATTCATGTCTAATAGCGACTAGCAGAGACATCATTTCATTAGTGTCAGGGGAGTGCAGAGGAGGGCAATACAGATCTTCAACTTTGTTGAAGTTCCCTCTTCCCCACGTCTTAACCAAGTTAAAAAGATTTAACATTCATAATAGCAAATGTATAGGCGTAAATGACAACGTATGCCCATCTGTGTGTGGATGGTCCAGGAGGTTGCTACATCCTTGGAGCTTCAGTTGTGCCTATGGTAGCCATTTAAGATGGAAGCACTGTGAAACAACTTCCACAATGTGAAACACTTTAGTGTTTTGATCAAATTGCTTTTGGCTGTAATTCAAAGATTTAGCATCAAAATTGAAAACTGAAAACATAACAGATTCCTAACTTATAAAAGGGAACTTAATAATCTGAGCATCCTGAAAAGACTTTAAAGGTACTGGCAAAGCAATCATAAATGACATCACCTTTTCTTGTTACTGACAGGTGGCCTCACACTGCCTTGTTTTTCCTAGGCATGCCATCTCATCTCAAACTGTCTGAGGTGGGAGCCATCAAAGTGAACAAATGAATGAGGGAACCCTCCAGAGGACGACCACCCATGCAAACTAGGTAATGAATTTGTTAGCAAGATTGTTGAATGGCAGTACTTTTTTCCCTCCTCACTTGGTCAATGCTTACCTCAAGCTCAATTTTCCCTGGGACAAGGAGAGGAATGAGATTAGGAATACTTTTAAAATAGCATAGTCCTTCTCAGTTTTATGTGGGAACAGGTTCAAGGGCTGTTAATTTTGACCAAAGATATCAGTACTGTGACACAGCCACCACCTCAGTGAAGTTGCCTGACAGAACTTTCTCATCTCATATCCCCTCCTTGAGAGGTGCATGGGCCACTGGGCATGGTAGGAAATCTGCAATGCCGTTCAAACGCTTGTGAAGTGGAGCCAAGCAGAAGGACCATGTGGGTTCACATCAGGGTGTGCACATCTGGCAAGGTGTTTAACACTCTGGTATAAACCAATGCCTGCACTGTGTGCAATGTATTCAGATCATTAGTGCAAGCAAGGCTTTGCACTCCACAGCCACCGTGCTTACTACCTGAAATGAGAGAGCAGGGAAGACCTTAAAAGTTGCTTTATTTAAACAAAATTGATGCCAACTTTTCTATCTATATACAAACGTGATTCTGAACCAGAGCAGCAGACACACAAACTGTTCACACAGGAACTGTAACGCTTGACATGTTAAGACCAAGTTTTGTTTCTGCTCATAAAGACATTCACAGATTCAAAAGTCATTCTGAAGGCTGAACAACACCACCATACCTTCATCTTCCGGGGTGGCTTATGGAAGTTCTAAAGGAAAGGGAAACGGAACTTTGGAGGGTCAATATATCTTGTTTAAGTTTAGTTAACAATGTGTGGCCCATGATAGGGGGCTCACAAAATGTCTTGGGTTACAGATAAAATCTGAATAAAATATAATCTATTGAGAGGACACTTAAGAGTCAGGGGCTTAAAAAAAATTTTTTTTAAAAACTTCTACTTGCCTGTATCATAAATATAAGATGGTCCTTTTATTTTTGGTCCCCCAAAGTAAGAAAAACTAGCTTAAAAAATAAGTTTAAAATAATTTTATAAGTACTATCAACAAAATGTAGTGACTAGAGATCCTTCAAAGTTAAAGTAAGACTACGGAAGTACCCCATTTCTGTTTTCCTTCCAATCTATTAGAAATGGGGTCCTTCCACACACCCACCTACACGGTAAGCTATGTGTAAGCTCTGTGTTTGAAAAGTCAGTCACTTTCACTTTTCCCATGCTTAGGACTTCCAGGAGCCCTTTGAGTTCCTCAACAAGGTTTGTAGTTCTGAAACCGGCCCCCAAGGATTCGCTACATATTCTGCTCACTAACTCCAGCTCTATACAGGTACTAGTTGTTCTAGATAATACTTGAAAACTGCTGCTGCTGCAGAGTGTAAATATTCTGTTGACACTGATCTGTGGCAGCTAGAGGCCCAGCCATTGGGGACAGGGTGGGGAGGACGGGACTGTGCAGCAGTGAGGTAGAAAAGGAGTGGATCCTATAGCCCCTCATGCCACATTACATGAGACTCGAGTTTGAGATGGAGGGTACCAGTCTGCACCATAGATCAGACCTCAGAACGCTCTGCAATACAGAGCCAGCGAGCACCAGGCATGACTAGATGCTACAATACAATGACCCACAAGGGTTGTCTACTCCCGTCTGCTCATAGGAATCAGGTCCCACCACTTACTGTGCTTTCATTTTCTAAAAATGAGATGAAACCATTGTAAAAATGTTCTTTCAAAATAAATTATTTCTAGAATATAAAAGCTTTATATTTCCCCAGCTCATGTATCATTATAAAATAGGAAATCAGAAAATTAGCAGTTGCAATTTGCATATGGTAAAAAATATTTATATGTGTACACATATATACACATATATAAAAATGCAACTTTTAAATTAAAATTATCAATTAAGAAACTGACCAGGTATTGAATTGTACCTAAGAAAAGCCAAGTATTTATAATGAAAACAAACTTGAAAGGAGTACAATCCCAACTGGGAGAGGATACGCTAAGACTTGCCATGTGACAAGGCAAAGTCAGGATGCCTGACTACGACGTAGATTAGAAGTCACTGGTACCATTTTCCAATCCAACCACCCCCCTTCCCCCGTTCTGCTCACAGCATTCATTGCTAAGCCCCTAAGAATGGACAGTCTCAAAGAGGGCTGGCCTGTGACTCAGCCACCTGTGCTTGGCATGGTCAGCGTCCACTGCCTTAGCTGCCCTTGTCCAGGAAGCCCTACCCATGCAGAAGATAGGCTTTCTCCTAATGTGCAGAAGTGCCTCGTAGATTGCTAGGTCTTGACACCTCTTAGTAGAGAGGAAGTCCTTCCGGCAAAGGTAAGCAAGAGAGAGCAGAGTATCTGTGGCCAAACTAGGAGCTGCCTGTTCCTCGCACTGAACACAGGGGTAGTGTTCCTAAAGCCTCCACAGACAAGTGGGGTTCTCTTTCCATGCTGTTGACTCCTGCGGTTGCTAGTGTTCATGAGGAAAATGTTTGCACAGACTATGTTCGTCCCCAGGAGGACCTTATCAGAAAGAGGAAAAGGGAGACCACACCTGGCCTGGGGAGCAGCCCTATGATCCTACGCTCAAGAGTGTGGTGGCATCCCTGGAGGCTCTGCATGGGTCCCCAGGTGAAAACCAGCCACGGAAGACCCTTCACAGTGGGCTTTCATGTCCGCCTAGAATGGCACCACCAAGGCTTTTGCTTTAATGAATCTGTTCCTTGATGTTTTAAAACAGTCATTTATATTTGATGCAGAGAACTGACTTGATTTTACATATTTTCCCTTCTTTACCTAAAACAAAAACCAATTACATATTCCCTATCCAACTATTACCAATCAAGTTATTTTAAAAGCAAGCAAAAAGCTAAATATGGAAAATTTGTCTCGTCTTTTCCTAACACCTGTTGCTGATACACAGCCAGTGTGGCCCTGCAGAACACTGCTAGTACTTGGAGGGGGAGGGGCCGAGCAATCTAACCAACAGGAAGACAACCCATCAAGTAGAAAAATGTAACTTCTATTATGTACCAAATACTCTGGGAGAGTCAAAGCACAAGTGGGTGTGTGCACTAGGACAGGCTTAGCTCTTCAACAGAATCTGCCTGAGAAACCTGCCACCCACAAACCTACCCCTCTAAATGGATTATGAAAGATGTGTCTACTCCTGAAAAATAAGCGCTAAGCAAGAAAGACCTCGGATTACATCCTTCCAACAGAAAGCACTAGAATTTCAGGGGCCTCCCACCTCTCCTGGTCCAGCCACAGAGCTCAGGTAAAGAAGGGGCTCTCAACCCTATGGTGACTCTGGGGAATAAGAACCCCCTTTCATCTACGGCACTGAGGGTCTAGGGTGTGACCCTAAGCCAGGAAAACTAGGAGAAAACCCAAACTTCAAAGACCCAATTTTACTCATTTGCCCTTTGAAGAAAGGACATCCCAGTCTCTGGTGGCCTCTATCAAATGCCGCTGGCCGTGACTCATCCATTCTTCCTGGTCTTCATAGAGGCGCCCGCAGAACCAACACTTAAATACACACTGGGCAGGGTCATCCGGCAATGAGCCCACCACCTGGTAGTTGTTTTTATGAACCTTTTTCAGTTTCATTTTCAACATCATCTGCCTCTTCATGTGGTTGGCTTCCTCTGCATTCTGGTAGGTGAGCCGCATATGGTGCCGGCGAATACCCAGCTGACACCTAGTCCTCTCAGACAGGACAACCTTGAGGACGTTGCCTTTGTATTTGTTGATCACCTTCATCACATTGGTCACTTCAGGAGAGTCGACATCGGGATGGTTTAACACAATGACTGGCTGGTTCCGACGGGGACATTTGATCAACTGATCCGGTTTGGCAGCGATTAGTCGCAACTGTCTTGTAACCTGAAAAAAGGAAGGGTCTTTGAAACAGCGGCTGGGATCAGCCTGCATCTTGTTTTTCTTCTTGGCTGAGCTCACTTGCTTAGTCTTATTCTTGCTTATAGTTAGGTTTCTAGAAATTGGCCTTCCTTGCCTGCTGCAGTCGCTGCTTCCTGGCTGTGTGCTGTACACGGGGACAATTTTCTTAGGGGTGGTACTGTAGAGTGTGTCCTCCTTTTTCAGTTTGGGCCGGAGAGATGTCTCGAGACTTGGGGAGAGGTCTGCTGGCCCACGTTTGCAGGTCAAAGGCTGGGAGCCTGAGCCTGTCCGTTTCATAGAGCAGAATGGAAGTGGTTCTGCTTCGCTGCAGGGTATGCTGACCGGTGTGTCACAGGTAGCCTCTATGATGTGAGCATCTTCAGAGGAGTTAAGGACCCTCAACACAGCCCCTTTGGGGATCAGCACTGGAGTAGCAACAGGAGTCTTTCTGGTCACTCTGCTTTCCATTTTCCTGTCCTCACCACTGACAAACTGGGGACAGATTTGCTGTTGAGCAAGCTGCCCAATGCCAGTAACACTGCCCTCGTTCTGAGGTTTTTGGAGAGGACTCACAGAAGGGCCAGGGCCAGTAAAGGACACACTCATTTCTTGAACAGCCCTGGGAGTTGCTTTTGAAGTCAGGTTGGGTGCCTGGCCTATGGAACGTCGCTGAGCACTATTGGCAGACAAAGAGGAAGGCTTGCCGCAAGACTCAATTAACTGTGCTATCTTTCTGCGCAGCAGTTCAATGGACTTTATTTTTGTCGTCGAACTATTCCATTTAATGCCCTCTGGCACATTTTCAGATCCAGAGCTCAGAGAAAATACTGAAGAGATGACTGGGCCTTCAAATGCGTTCCCTGTCTTCTCAGAATTCTGCACAGGTTGATCCCCAGGCTGTTGGGGTCTCAGTTTATCTCCCCCAGTCATGTTTATGTGTAAATACTCTTGTTTCTGTGCAGAGGAAACCTGGCCTGCATTTCCCACTGCCTTGTTTTCTACCTGCTTGTCTTCCAGCTTCCTGTCAGAAGAAACCATTGTTTCCGGATGACTAATCCTATTCAGGGCCGCTTCAAAGTCATTCTCACCTACAGGCAGTAAGCCCCTCTCCCCACAGAAGGACACCTTCGCAGGCAATGAGGCAAGAGGAAGGAGCTGCTGGGAGTCACTGCGGGAACCCCGGCCATCTTCAGCAAGAGAAACAGCCACTTTACTCAAGAAAGGATTTGCTGTGGCTCCTGGACCACAAGAAACACTGTTTGGCACAGAGGCTGGAGAATGACCTTTTAAGGCAACAGAAGGAAGGGCTCTGGGTGGACACAAACTGTGGGTTTTCTGCAAATCTTTAATGGTACCAGAACAGAGGAAAGAGTCTTGATGACTGTGCACACCAGAATCGGGCATGAAGAGATTGCAAGACTTTACCCACTTCACATTTCTAAGCTGTTTCTGAACCAAAGAGTGCAGCCGGTCAAGGCCCACAAACTCTCCAGTACTCCCTTCTGCCGCCAGTGACCTCACGGCTTCTGTGGAAAGCATTTTTTTCTGTCCCCCTGAGGCCTTCTCAGTCGTCACACACTCAGAAGGAACCCCATCTCTGCCCGCTTCGAGGCGGGAGTTTTCTTCCAACGGAAACAGTTTAAGCACAAGCTGCTGTGTGCCATTGACGACCTTCACATCCATCAACTGCGCTAGACAGTTGGTGGGGACCACCAGCTCCGAGGGTGCCACAATGGTCAGCGGCATACCTGGTTGCACAGGCTCCTTGGAGGGGGACAGCACTTCCACCTCAACATTCCTATTCCCCACCAGGCTCACCTCGCTTGGCTCGGACAAGGTCATTTTGTTGGGAATGCACACCACGTCCTTTTGATGCTTCTTCAGCTCAGGCAACAACATCCCATTGTGCGCCTTGTCTCTGTGTGCATGGAGAGAGAACCGAGACAGCTGGTCTGACAGCCTGTTTTGGAAGGCAGCCCTGGGACTGGGGGCCTTTGAGAGTTCCATGCTCTGCTTGGAGATGTTGGTTCTCTTGGGCTCCAGTTTGGTCACAGTCTTGAGTGGCCGTTTGGCACCAGCCCTCTCGTGGACCCTCCTCCTGTGCTTGACGATGTAGTCGTTGCGAATGGCACCGTAATCACAGTACTCACACCGATAGGGGAAGATGCCAGTGTGCTTCACCAGGTGCCTCTGGAACTCCCCCTTCGTGTAGGAGATGTAGCTGCAGTGGGAACAGATGAACTTGATCTCCTCATGCTGCAGTGTGTGCTTTCTGTACTGCAGCGGGTCCTTTGTGGAGAAGCGACATTTATCACAGTAGTATTTGCCCGGCTTGAAGTTCCTAACCTTAAATTTATTTACGGGACTCGAGATGGCGTCCGTCTCATTTCTAACATGAGCTGCACTGGGGTTACCGTTTGCAAAATGCAGCTGGGCGGGCCCCGCTCGAAGGCTGCATTTGAAGCAGATGAAAGCATCTTCCTTCTGGCTCTGCCCAAGGCCCTTCCTCAGGTCCTGAGGCGGGATCTTGTGAACAGTTTTGCACTGTATGCAAGTAGCAATGGTCATTGTGGCAGCCTCGGCCTCTGAGCCTTGGTACAAGAGGGTTTGTGCTTCCTGCCTATCTGGCCGAGTTGCTCTATTAGAATTAGGCTGTTTGGGAGACATGGTCAAGGGACTGGGTCCACCATTCACTTGCGTGGTATACAGCTGTTCTCCAATATCCTTCATCTTCTTTATCTGCATACCCACATGGCCAACTGAAAACCAGAAAGATGTCACTCGGTGAAATTCTCCGCAGACATCCTTCCATACACCCAGTGACTGGTGGAGCAGCAGGCACTTCTCATATGTGAATGACTAACAATCAATCACATTTTGTGTCCTTTCACAGGAAATATGAGAGCCACAGTATGACCGCTTTCAATTCTGTTTCCAGGCCAACACTACAAGAAAAAAACCATACAGATTAGTACAGGGGCTCAAGGGTTAGCTAAGCTACCACTGCTTCCGCTGTATTGTAACGGCTCAGTGGGAACTTCCCACAGAATCCCCACACATGTGAAACTACTATGCTGCAGCAACAACACACAGCCACATTGGCAAGCCTAAACTAAAGAACAATCTCTAGCGCAGGCACTTAGAAATCTCCACTCTAGGCCAACTGTGAGCCTGAGCTACCTGGAGGAAGAACATCAGCTCAGGGTCACCTTGGACAGGGGAACGCTTTGTTTAATTGACCTAAGTACATCCCAACAACTTTATAAGTAGCTTCATATGAGCCTCACAAAAACATCATGACGACACTGCCAACTCAGTTTTCATGTGCCAGTTACCACCAAGTGGTGGAGCCAGGGCTTAAGGTCAGTCATTCACACGTGCACCTGAATTATGCCACGTCTCACTCACACACTCACTTTGCTTCCACAAATGTTGAGACGCCAACAACACTGACTCAAACAGTGATTTCTTTATCATCTTCAGGGGCCTCCATCAAGTGCTAGGCGCCCTCTTGGTGAGCTGGAGGGCACTGACCAAGAGATGGCTCACTGGGTAAATACAACTGGTGCCAACACTGACGGCCTGGGCTCCACGCCTAGAACCCACATGGTAGAGAGAAGAGAACGCATTCCTGAGAGCTGTTTCTGACTGCCACACATGCCCACTGGCAGGTGTACATATGCAATGGTTTTAAGCATGGACAGACCACTGCCTTCCCCTTATGAAGCCACATTTGGGGGAGTGGGTCAATCATTTAGTTGTCAAATGCTAATTAAAACAAAACAAGACAAGACACCCAAACTGGTAAAGAAATATCAAGAAGCAAAGTGAAGGACAGGAAAAGCGCATGTGAGGAGGCTTCAGAGCTGGGTGGAGAGAAGACATCCAGACCTGTGGCAGCCAGGGACCAAGTTCTACGGGGTTCCAGAAAAAGGGTGTCTCAAGCAGAGAGAAGGCAAGATCTGTAGGAAACGGGCTTGGAGCACTTGGAGAATCAGCAATGGGGAGGTGGGGCTGCAGAATGGTCAAAATGGAGCCGGGTGTCGTGGCGCATGCCTTTAATCTCAGCACTATGGAGGCAGAGGCAGTCAGATCTCTGTGAGTTCAAGGCCAGTCTGGCCTACAAAGTGAGTCCAGGACAGAGAAACCCTGTCTTGAAAAACCAAAACAACAACAACAACCAGAATGGTCAACATGGGACACAGGACAATAGCTTCTCCTGTACATGTGACAGAGAGATGGGAAAGAGAGTGGGTCAACAGAATGACAGGCTCTGATTTACATCTCAACGACAGCATCCAGCTGACCTAGGAGGACTAGAGCCTGCAAAGCTGTGGGCCACGGTGCCTTGGATTAGAACAGGAGAAGAAACATGCAGCTTTGAAAAACAACATAGATCCCACACATAAGGACAAGCCAGGATGACACCTGCAGTCCTCTCTTTCCTGCCCAGCTCTGGTGAATGATGGTCATGTACACCCAAAGCAACTACCAGCATGTAGTCAAGCCCCTGTACCAGACGGCATCAAGGAGACAAAGGCCTTGGGGGCTGCAAGTGCTGTCTGAACCCTCCAAAGTCAAGCGTCTATGTATGCCAGAGGACCATGTCTTGCATAGGATACATGAATGCTCCCAAGTGGCAGCAGAGGCCAGCCTTCTGATTCCACTTTACTCTGGTGTAGATGTAAAGAGGCCTGTCAGGCATCAGTTGGGGAAGCAGACATACTCTTTCCTTTCCGGATCTGTAAACTGGCACATGTGAAAGGAGACAGGACCCCTAGAGCTCCTGCTATATACAAAGCAACCTCAAGGAGTGACCTATGTGTATCTGTTTTCTCGTCTACAGGGCAGAAGCCTGGACCAGGTGTCTAAGCCTGAGGCTGTTGGTCTCTGAAGTCAGACTTTATAATTTGAGAACCTGAGTATCTCCAACATGTTTCCCCCAGCAGTTTCATGCAGATGCCATCAACTGTAAGTAAGGTCCAGAGAAGCCACAGGGCCATAGAACGCAGAGGCTGAAGTCAGGGCATACAGCTCACATCCAATGGTCCTGAAGCTTGAGGGACCTAACAGCCACGTAAACACCGTAAACACCGACATTCCTGGGATGCATTCCCTCTCAGGAGAGATGGAGGGCTGTTAAAACAGCTTTGGTTAAGGCACCAGGTAGCCCTGACAACAGCCTGCAGGCAGGTGAAATTGCTAGCTTCCGGATCTATTCAAGTCCTTTGAACAACCCCACCTTCGACACAGTGGCTACTCTAAGCTCCCAAACCCTTTCCTCTTCAGGCAGAATTTTGTTTTCATTGTCAACAACTCAGCCTGAAGTAAACAAAGCAAAACAAACAAACAACAACAACAAAACCCCCAGCTTTCCTGTAACTTACCTTCTATTCAGACTTGCCTGTAAACAAAGGACTTTGTCGACAGGCCAACAAAGGACTTTGTTGATGGGCCAGGCCAAAGATCTGCATCCAGTCGCTATGGCAAGGTCTACTCTCATCTGCCAGCCTCATAACCTTACAGCGTGGGTAGCAGTGGTGCTGGGTGCGCTAATTTAAGCACAAGTTGCCCCACACAACTTGGCTATTAATGGTTTCAATGCAGCACCTCATTGCACGAACATTAGCTAACTGGTTAGTGAAGGACCCCACTTGCAAAGCTTCCTTCAGTGGAAGAACCACACCAACCAGAATTACATTTATACACGGTCAGTTTTTCATATCTTCACAGCCTCAAAGATTCAAGAAGGAAAACGGTCTTTCCATGTTCTTGCCTAGTCCTTTCACTTGGAGGCTCTCAATACTTTTAAACTTTAAATAGATTTAGCACGTAGGCTCATGACCATCAGGAAGAAGCAGAGAGCACCCCTAGACAATCAGGCCAGTACCAAGTGGCTGAGGAGCAAGAGAGTCCTGTGATACCATCTGTGCAAAACCATCTGGGCAGTTAGTTACGTACATTCCCCAACTTTCAAGGGGGTTATGACCCACCATACACTGAAGTGTAACACAAATTTAACACAACCTGGCCTACAGCACAGCACAATATAGCACAGCCCACTTTTAATTAAGAACGCTTGCTTACATTAGCTGGCACACAGCTAGACAGTTTATAAGACAATAACCACGTTATTTCATTTTTGAATACGGTTCATGGCACAGTACTGCTGGCTTACACTTGTGACAACATGGTTGGCCACGAGCTCCAGGTCACAGCTGCTGCGCAACATCACCACAGTGCTGTGCACGTGGCCAGCCTGGTTAAGAGGTCAAGAAACAAACTCAGAAGAAGTATGGTTCCTGTTGAGTGCACCCCCACATGTACAGTGTCATGAAGTCAGAGTCTTAGGGGGAGCTATCCGAAGTTGGGAACAACTTGTATTTTAAATTAGGAATCTTTGAGAACAAGTCTGGATGTGAGATTTGAGACTGATCAGTACACGTCCTAGTAGAGAGAAGACAGACATCTAGGCTGTAGGCCATTTCATTTTAACCTGGCCTTGGTACAATACCTCTGCTTCCCACTCATGGTGGACAAGAGGGGGGGGGGGTTCTTTACAATTCTAGCTGACCATTGCTACCTGTGTAGCAGGTGCAGGGCAGAACACAGCTCCAGTGTGAATACCCCAAGGAAAAGGTAAGTGGGAGCAGAGCATGGGCAAAGGGCAGTGGGTGGGACGGACATGAGATCACTTCTCAGGTACTGCCAACGCCCCTGAGTGATAGCTTCCTTCCTTGCACACACAGGTCCTTCATTTGGCTCACACTCAACTACCTGTTAAGCTGAATCTTTTCAGCAAGTTACTATCAATGGCCTGAAGGCCAAGGATGCCATAAGGCATTGTTGACAGAGGGTATACATGGACGCACTTCATGTGGAGGGCACCTAAGATATCAGTGGCAGAGTTCACTGACCTCCAAAGGCACAGCTCCTAGGGCACGATGTCAGTCAGTTTTTCCTCTCAGATAGCTCAGTACTGCTAACTTAATGGCCCAGTGGGAGAGCCATTTAACATTAAGTTGTCTGTTTCCCATAATAAATGGCTTAGCAGCATATAGAATTATCTATAGCAAAAGCCAAAGATGACAGTCATGTACCAATGTATAGGGACAATTCTGTGCACCACAAACTTGCTCTCGGCACTGAGGTAGGGTAGGAGTTATTTGCATGCACTATGGGTAAGGTTAAAAAAAATTTTTTTTTGAGCTCACTTATATTGATTTCTTACATATTTATTGCAGGAACACAAAGGGGGGTGGAATTTAACTTGAGGATCCAGTTCACTGAGAACTAGTCAAGGACATGAAAGTTTGTATTCATCACTAAGAAGGAAGCATATGGCTTCCTAATGCTTATTAGTGTTCAACAGATCAGAAAGGGCCAAGTAAGACTAGGTCTCATGTTATCATTATAGAAACAATGCGGGGGTTTTAAACAGCAGTGCCGGCACTTGTTAGTGCGTGACCTGGGGCACACTGCTCCCTGGCCTACACCACAGGGTTGGCAGTAAGGGTACCTGCTATAATGCAAGTGAAAGGGGTTGGGAAAGCAGGTGGCTCACCAGGTCATACTAAATGTTATTTTCCTTTTTTTTTTGTTTCTGTTTTTGTTTTGTTTTTTTCGAGACAGGGTTTCTCTGTCCTGGACTTGCTTTCTAGACCAGGCTGGCCTCGAACTCAGAGAGATCTGCTTGCCTCTGTGAGTCACCTCACCCAGCTGCTACTTTTGTAATGAAATTATGCCAAGCATAGGTTCCTCAGCTGCCTGACCGTGTTTCCAGAACACAGCTGAATCTAACTTTCAACTCAACACTGTTTGGGTGCACAGTCAAGAGTGACCCAGGTAGAAACTATGCATCGGTTTCGGTGGTACCAGAGCAGTCATCACCACAGGACAGACACTGCTGGATACACACTACTCTTGCTTTCATGTGTCAGCTACTTAACCAGGCTACCTTTCCCCATCCCCATTTGTGACAGCTCAGCCACACCATGAAACAGGCGTACAGCAAATGTCTCCTCTAGATGTCAGTGAGAAAAGAATGTGGCTGGACACTGTGTCATACCCATTGCTGCACATGACAGACGACTGGCTATATCTTTTTTGATCAGGACGCAAACTCATACAGCTCTTTTTTTTAGGCATGCTGATCCAGGACTCCTCCCTTTGCTGAGGCTCCACCCACATTCATCACTGGGGCAGGGATTCTGCTTAGGAACCCAAGAAGAACAAAGGAATATGCTGGAAGATTCACCCTTCATTGGCTGGGTCCTTTGGCAAGTGATTTCTCTCCTTTTCACTGCCAGGCAAGGGACAGTGTGCCCCTCACAAACTGTATGTATGCATTCCTTCTGTTTATGGCTTGTCTCATCTGCCCCCTCAGTGAACCCTTTAAACTCCATATAAGCCCGTAATGGTTAGAGGTATGTAGATGTAAGACTGGATGCGGAAGACACCACCATTACGCTTATTAACAGCATATCATCTTCCAGACCTTTAAGTAAAACAACGCCCGGCAAGTACTTCAACAATCACAAATCAGAACTGAGCAGATGGAAAAGCAGGCCTACACAGGTGCTGTCAACCGTGTGGTGGACTCTTCATGCCGAACCACCTTGTACTCAGGAATGATTAAGGCTGGCTGCCGCCTTGATGACAAGAAGCATGTCCAAATGCCACTGGAGAGCACATCGTCCCTGGGGTCCCACTGTCTTCAGAAAGCAGGTGTATAGCTAGGGCAACAGACCAGACGGTCTGTCTGTCTGCTTTCTCGGTGACTGCAATTTAAGAGCGCAGAGCACAGGACTTTGGAAAACCAGGGACAAAGGTCAAAGGGCAGGTGGGTCTTTGGCTTGCTACATAGCTAGCAATGTGATTTTAGACTTAGCTTAGCCTGAGTTTCTGCAGTTGTAAAAAGGGATAATTTACCACATGGCTGATGTGGGGATGAAAGAAAAGGAAAAAATGACAACCCTTTTGGTAAGACTCCTTTAAATGTGGAGTCCACCAGTAAAGCTCCACTGAGAAGTAGAAACTGTAAAAAAAAACACAAAACAAAACACACAGAGGGCTTGCTCAGAAGCTAGGAGCCCCTGGGTATCCTTCCCAACAGTTTATGAGAAAAGAAATAGTAAGACTAGGGCTAGAGTCTTTCAAGTTCAAGGTTTGTAGTTTAAATGTGAAAAAGAAAACAATTAATGAGAAAATACACTTATTAGCATTACACACACACACACACACACACACACGGGGCATTACAAAAAATTCAGCCTTGAAACATTCAAAGGGCTCTAAGGTCTCTAAAGATGAACACATTTTTGTATTTCCTTCCTTCCCTTTTTGGCCTCAGAGGGATGGGGTGGGGGTGGGGGACCCAAATTTGTAGAATTGATAATTTAAAAAGAGAGAAATCTTTCCTTCTCCATGGGGATCCATTGGCTTTGCCTGCATTAAGGCAAATATGGTCTAGATAAGCCCACAGTGTTTAAAGGAAATTACTTTAGGGCTTTGAAAATGCAGCTGCCAGGGCCCTATTCCTCAAAGAGTAGGATTTAATTAAGGTAGTGGCAGGGGTGGGGCAGAATCCAGACACGAGTTTACAAGGCTTCAAAAATGATTCTAATATGCAACTCAGGTTGCAAACCACCTGAATGACGGGCGCAGGAAAAGTTAGGGACAGCAAGCAAAACCTTGTCCCTTTATAGACCTCACAGTGGAGGTGGGGCTAGGTCAGAGTAGTGAGGTGCCTAAACACATATGAGTCAATGCTTTGCACCTGCCCAGCAGCAAGACCTTGGGGACACTGAGGTCTCTGTGAGGTGTGGATCTTAGCAATCTGAAATTTGAACGCTCCTCTTCTCCTGCCACAGTGTTTGGGCATGGCCAACTATAGACGAGGACTCTGCTAGTCCACCCCTATATGAGATGCTGTTCTGACTGGAGCCAGAAGTAAATGGGCAAATTCAATGTGGGTCTGTTATCAGGAAGCCAACCAGGGTGCTCCCAGTGGCTGGCCGCTTGCCGATGTTACAGTACCTTGGCCCTCCTCGTCAGGAAGGGTGCCTGTAGGAGCAGGCTCATATGTTCCTGGATGCGTTTCGAAACACAACTTCAATTACCTGAGATGGTATGTGGCTTTTATAGGTCACACTGAGGTGGAAACGGTGCTGGGCAGCATCCAGTTAAAACTCTGTCCTGTGAGCTGAGGACACAGCCAGGATCCTTAACCTCTTGGGCATGGTTCTTCCCAGGCCCAGAAGTCAAGAGTGTGGCAAGTCTCTGTGGCTCTTTCTCTCTCTTCTTTCAGCTCTTATTAGCCACTGTGGACCACAGGTCTCAGAGCCTCAGGCCGTGGTGTAGACATTTATGCTCAGAAGCCAAGGGTGCCGACAATAGGCCTGCAACAGAGTCAGACACTTGGATGTAAGTCTGGGATCTACAAGCTGTGGTCTTTTGGATACACACATATATATATATTTTGACAAACCTTTAAAACATTTCCCAGTGGCAGCCAGTCTAAGCTTAAGAAGGAAGGGTTTCCAGGAACCCTGTGACCTAAATGAAACGGATGGCTCCTTTCTTGGGGTAGGGAATGTCATCAAATCCTTCCCAGGCAATCCTGTGCCTATGACTCCCACCGTGCACGTCTGGATTAGATGGTCTACAGCCACGTTTTTACCAGTGGCAGCAGCATGCAGGGGGTGGGAGGGATCAAAGGCAGTTTAGGGACAATCAAGGCCGGGAAAATCCTCACTGGAAAGGATCCAGCTGACCACTGTAACAGCAGACTTGGTCACGAAAGGCCCGCCACTGGACTGGCTCAGAGGATAAGGGGATGGGTGAAGAAAATGGCGGCCTTCGCAGTGACAATTGTTAACCTGTTCTTTGTTCTGCCTCTTGCACAAACACTGTCCCAGACCCTCTTACTTAAAGGCAAATAGACAAGAAAGGAAATACAGGCTTCTTTAAGTAGGCTTAAAAATGAGTGATAATTTCGGGAGAAAGGCATAGAGAAGACAAAGCTCTCTTTTACTCTTTCATAGCCACCAGCACAACAAGGCTGGACGTATCGAATGTCCTTGTCAGGGCTAACACATCAATCCAAGATAAAAACACATTTTTAATAAATGCATGTCTTGGATAAAGGTAATGCTTACAATAAAAAAAAAAAAAGCTGAATATGGCACTTCAAGCATATAAATACTTTCTGGGCTTCCAGAATCCTCGGCAAAGCCATGCTCTCCTGCATAGCCCTGGACTAGGCTTAACTTTGTGTGTGTGACTCAGAGGGACAGAGACACCTTCCCAAGCTGGCTGGCTGCTCTTCTGTAGCTAAGTGTTGCAGGCCGCTGGCACTCAAGGAATTTTCTTCTTGGGTGATTTCAACTCTCAACTTAAGGTGTAATGTTTTAAGGCCTCAAACACAATACTGAGTTTGGGTTGGTAGGCTACTTTTCAGTTAGGACAATATACTTGATGTTTCACTTTTTTATGATAAATATCGTCCATATCCTATTTATTAATGGCCGAAGTGATTTAAATGGGTATGCTAAATACCCAACAAACATAAAGGGGGGGGGTTTCAATATTCTCTATCTTTTTGTTTTCCCTTTTCGGGACATTAACTTCGCATTGGTTCTTTCCCCTCTTCTGCACCCTTTCCCTAGGGTTAATCTGCACCACCCCTTCAATTCTTGTCATCAAGATCAAACTGAAAGGCTGGGATGGAGCTATCCCACAAAAGGTGACATCAACTCCATCCCACACAGGATTAGGTCCTCTGTGGACAGGCTCACCCCGACACCCGTTCCAAAGACAATGCCAGCGTGGTCCTCAAGTTTATTGTTGGCGCGCTCGCAGGGATGCACGCTCTCCCGGGCGAGGCCAGGGCGCCGCACAGCGCTGAGCGAGGCGCGGGTGCGAGTGCTCGCACCATTACGTCCCCTGGGGGCCGGCCAGTCGCAGATGGGGTGTCTTCCAAACGCTGAAAGCCAAAGCCGCGTCAAGCGGCCTCAGAGGCCGAGAGGCTTTAAAAATGGCCTCCTGACGACACTTCCTGCTTGGGGCCGAGGCATCATTTAAAAAGCCGGCTCAACCGCCCGGCGCGCTGAGTCGCGGGGCTAAGCCGGCGCTGCACAAAGGCCGCAGGGTGGGCCGTGGGTCTCCGACCTAACCAGCCTAGCCCGACGGGAGGCGCCTCAGCACGGAGGCGCGCACGCGGGACCGTGGAGCCACACCCAGCCGCGCCCTCCCGGATCCCACACCGTCTCGCCCCGCCACTCACCGGGACGCCGCGGCACCTCACTGTCCCAGATCCCAGAGGACCGACAGGCATCTACAACGCCGGCACCGCCCGCAGATCGCCGCCGCCGCGCCCGCTGTAGGTCCCTACCCGGGGGGGCGGAGCCGGGCCGGCGGCGCGCGTGCGCAGTGCGGCACGACTGCAGCGGAGAGGCGGGCGCCTGAGGTTGCCCCTTCACTGCTCCTGGGTTGTGGGCTCTGAGCTGGGGTCTTGAACAGAGGTGTTCACAACCACTGGGTGCAGAGCCTGCATCTCTCTGTCCTGCACGCTCCGCAGGCTCCTCTGCCTGGCCCGTATTGTGTCCTGCTGAGGTTGGATTTGGTGCTTGCCCTCAAGGAGCTTGAAGTTCTGCAGCAAGTAAATGAAGCGACAACAAAGGCGCTCAAGAATTCAGTCATTCAACAGCTTCTTGGAGCATCCTAGTGCAGGAGATGGGCCTGCAGCCCTAGTTTTGGATACAGCCAGCTGCTGGGCCTTGGCCATCGAAGCTCCGACTCAGTCCTTTCTAAAGCTAAGGAAGATCATATTTGAAGTCTCAGGCCCCATCTAGCGCATGTTGTGACAGTCAGAGCAGAAAAGGGATTGATGGCGGGGCAGTCATCAGATGCTATGTGGGAGTTTGTGTCTGCCTCCGGAGTTTCAATAATGTCTGCGGGTAAATGGCCCTTGTCCACACAGGCACACGCCTACAGTCTACGAGATAAAAGACAGCCTCAAATCCTCTCACTCAGAGGGATGGCCCTAAAGTATGTCACTCTGATGCTGCTCCTCACACAATAAAACTGTCCCCCTCACCCCCCAGCAAGGAGAGATGGTGGCATAGGGCAGCACCACTGTGAAGTACAGACCCTCCATGACAACAGCCAGAAGTTACCGCAGAAGCTCTAGAAAGAAAAGCCAGTTCTTTCCCCTAGGTGTTTGAGGTTAGCTCCTAGATATTGGCAAGATGCTGGGAGGATGATACAGGGCTTTGGCAAAATCTAATCTGGATGAATGGAGTTTGAGAAGAGCAGGTGGCCACAGTGGGCAGGCCCCCAGTCCGCAAAGGGGCTGGTGCTGGAGATAGAAAGTCGGGAAGAGAGCAAGTCTTTGTCCTCTGTGAGGCAATGCATTGGACCACACCCTGATAAGGGAGCTACCTGCTCCTGTTCCATCACCCCCCCCCCCTCCCTCTGGCTAAGTAAACTAAGGGATTTATTCTCAGGGAAAAACAAAATAAAATAAAAACAACAACAAAAACCCAAATGGGTTCAGAGTTCCAAGTCTCCCTTAAGAGTAGGCTAATGATGAGCAGAAGATTGAGAACGTATTCTGGTCAAGTCTGAGGACCTCTAGTGACACAAGGAACCACACTCAGGAAAATCAGTTATGCACTGGAGAACCAGAAGTCTAAGTGCCATGTTTCCTTAACATTCCCACCCATACATCACAGCCCCACCTTCTTTAGCCACATGGAACTGATAGAAGGTTGTCTAGACACTTCCCTGGGTTACTATAGGCCTGCTGCCTAGCCTGCCTGAGCCTTGGTTTCTCACATAAAATTTGGTCAACACTAGAACCTTCCCCACATGTAGAGGAATGCTAATTCAGAACATGGTTGTTGTGGCAGGAGAGCACATCCAAAGACCTTCTAGGTCTATGGGATCCAGCTGGAAAGAGAAAAAAGATCACAACCAAAGATCTTCTAGGTCTGTGTGATCCGGGTGGAATGCAAACACACCTTTAATCCAGGAGACAGAGGCAAACAGATCCGAGTTCAAGGCCAGCCTGGTATAGAGCAAGTTTCAGGTAAAGAAAAGCTTAGGTCCTGTTGTGGTGGCACACATCTTTAATCCCAAACAATGAAGGTCAAGTTAGCTTGTAGAAGGAAGCACCCATGTTTGAAAGTGATATCTAATTGAGTGGCAGAAAAGGTGATGAATCAGAGATCTGACAGAATAGGATATGCCCAACTCCCACAAGAAGAGAGGGAAAGGGAAGCTATTTAAGTGGCAGTTTTACCAGGGCAGTAATAGATAGGTTACAGAGAGAGAAACTCAGATGAAGATGGAACAAGCGAGAAAATGAGAAGAAGCCAGAAGAATAAAGCAGATTGCTGAGTTAGTTTGAGGCCAAGCAGAGCAATTCTGGCCCTAGAGAGAAGCCAGATTAAATAAATCAGCTGGAAGAAGAGTTTGAGCCAGTCTGGGCTAGAACAGCTGGGTTGAGCCAGCCAGCCCAGAGCTCAGAAAGAACAAGTAAGGCTGAGCTCATTAAGCAGTAAGTCTCAGAGGCTGAAAACATTCTAGGCCTAGGTTAGACTGTACAGAGACTAGAGGCTTCCAGGACCAGGTCTACATTAGCAGAAGGAGGCAGTAAGCCTCCCAGACAACAATTGAAACAGACGCGAATAAAAGTTAGTTTTTACATCCACAGGCAGCTGTCTGTGTTTAACAAGATAAGAGTCTAGACCAGCAGTTTTCAACCTGTGGATTATGACCTGTATGCCAGGTATTTACATTGCAATTTATAACAGTAGTAGCAAAATTACAGTTATGAAGTAGTAATGAAATAATTTTATGGTGAGAGGTCAAAACATAAGAAACTGTATTAACGAGTCACAGCATTAGGAAGGTTGAGAACCACTGGTTTATACTGTCATAGTCTCTGGCAGTTGAGAAGGGTCCGTAAACTCTCCCAATTCTCAGACACCCCAGTGTAGTAATGTAAAGTGGTTTCCAGAGGGTCTGGAGAAGGAACACTTGCAGCTTGGGAAAGGGCCAGGCTGGGACATAGGCTTCATGAAAGCATGAAAGTGGAAGTGTTGCTCCTCAAGGGTCTTTTGATGGGGAGCAAGATGA
Organism: Acomys russatus; assembly: GCF_903995435.1. NCBI lineage: Eukaryota > Metazoa > Chordata > Mammalia > Rodentia > Muridae > Acomys > Acomys russatus. The sequence goes on from NC_067158.1 coordinate 30,132,713, forward strand.
GTTAATCAGAAATTCTAAGCTGCGTCCTTACGATGCTGCCACTCACACTGTCTCCCCTACCCTATTCTCCACTCTCTAGAATAATTTGCCCAAGATCTTTTTTTTTTGTTCAAGATCCCTTCTGGGCTTGGGCGGTGCTGGTACACGCCTTTAATCCCAGCACTGGGAAGGCAGAGGCAGGCGGAATTCCAGGACATCCAGGGCTACACAGAGAAACCCTGTCTCGAAAAATAAAGACAAAACAAAACAAAAAAATCCCTTCTGATGTGGACTGAATTATGTTCTATAGAAAGATGCCAAAGCCCTCTGCCGTGTTTCCTGTGAATGTGGCCTCATTGGGAAATAGTCCTTATGCACAAAACCATATTAAACTGAGGTCATTAGGGTGGGCCCTTGAACAATATGGCAGATGTCCTTGGAAGAAGAGAAAATGAGAAGCCAGGAAAGACATAGTTACACGGGAGACAGCATTGAAAACAGGCAGAGACTGGGGTAACGGCTAAATAGTCAATCAAAACCAGCAGGGGCCATCAGCTGCGGCAAAAGCTTTGGAGGGAGCATGGCCGGGGCTGACAGTTTGAGCCTATCAGATTTGTTTGTTTTGTTTGAGACAAGGTGTCTATGTAGCCCTAGCTAGCCTGGAATTCAATGTGTAGACCAGGCTGGCCTCCAACCTAGAGGAACCCCCTCTTGCCTCTGCCTCTCAAGTGCTGGGATTAGAGGTGAGCGCCACCGCAGCCTCCTGCTTCTAACCTGCAGAAATGCTAAACAGATTTCTGTCCCACAAGCCTTCAGAACCGAGCAGCTGCCCTGGCTTGTAAGAGAGCTGTGAATGAACCAGTCTGGCTGCTAAGAGCTCAGAACTTCAGCCGGAGGAGGTTGGCCTTCCCTCAGGCGACATCCCCTTTGGGCAGGGTCTTGGCCACAGAAAACTGTACAGTAGTGCTCTGGGCCAAGGGGGAAACAAGATTGGGTAGTCGGACTGGAAAGAGTGCAAAGCAGGAGGAGGGATGACAGTGGGGCGCTAGAAGGCTCCCTGAAGGGCGATATCTGGTGGTCTGCAGATGAAAAGAGCCTTCTGCGGCAGGGGGACCATGTAGGAAGGCTCTGAAAAGGAGAGCAGGAGTTGTGGGTGTTTGGGGAAGAGAAGAAGAACAGTGCAGATTTAGATCTTTCGAGCACTTAAAAGTTCTGCCTTCAGGAGTTCTTTTTTGAACTCTGCTAAGAACACGTAGACCAAAAAGACGCCTATCCATGAGCCTTTGCGTCCTGTCAGCCTTGCCCTAGCTCTCTATCCCTTTACTACACACCGCACCAGCTGGTTTAAATTTCTCTAGTGGCCGCTAACACTCCCGGACTAACTCTCCAATGTCCCTTAGGAAAGAGCCAGTCTCTTGCACACAGGCCACAGTGTTCACAGTAGCGTTCTCATGCAGACACTATAAATCTCAGATGTTTTAAGACTGCATAAATCAAAAAGACCCACAGGAGCAACCTGCCCCACGTTTTTCAGACATTTCACACATTTCTAGTAGTTTCTTCCTGTCCAAGTTTGCTCACCTGTGAAAGACACAAAGCTCTTTTTGCCCAGGGTCCTCAAGTTGGCACATTACAGACCGAGGGCTCAATCTTATTGGCTATTCTCGAAGTCAATCGCGAGACAAGGGCAACAGACTCTGTAGGCTTTGTTCCCAGCTGTGTGACCCAGGGCAAGTTACCTCGAGTCTCTTTGATGCTGTTCCCAGGAGCAGATTTCCCTTGGGGATGTCCAGGCGCCGGGTGTGTGGACCACCTTCCTGCCGCCCTCTCGCACTGGGCCTTGGGGCTCCAGTCTCTTTGAGTGTACCCAAAGGCGCAACTCCTGTAGCTGCTGGAGCGTGCAGTGATAGTCGCATCGGGCATGCGCGGCGGGTGGAAGAGGAGACACGGCGCGTTGCAGTACCGGCAGAGGCCTGGGTTGTCGCCGCGGAGTCAGCGCTCCTGATTGCAAACTGTAGGGCTCCAAGCAGTAGAGCTCCATCCGCGGCGCATCTGGCTGCTTCGCTGCCACCTGCTGCGCAGATCCGAGCCCGTGATCCCTCGTATCTTCTCCTAAGTCTGAGCCGGGGAAGAGCCGCATGGCTTTATTTTCTTTACAAGGTCCTTCGAGCTGAGCATGTTTCGCTTGGGGATAATCCAGGACGCTCCTTGGAGCTCTTTTGGCATTCTCCGAGACCCAGGTTGGCATGCAAAGAGCATGGGATGAGTTCTTGATCTGCTGCCTCTGGGCTGTCAGCTCCTGGAAGATTAGGTCCATTTTGTTCCCGGAAGCCTCAGGATATACCACAGTGAAGGACACAGTGGCTTCCAGGGCAGGGATGCCAAAGCATGAGCATTCCTTTGACCTACGGTATGTGAAACGCTGTAGGTGACAGGGGCCCTCCTTGGATAGATACTGAGGCAGGTGCAGGTCCAGAAGGCAAGGAGAGTGAACGCAGGGGGTGGTGGTGGAGGTGGTGTTTATAGAAACCTAGTGAAATCTGTCCACACCATGGGCACAAGTTAGCACAGTCACATGAGGCTAGGGTTGTAGAGATTCAGGATCTGGGGGAACTCTGGGCCACGGCTATAGGGAAGATCTAGGCTCATCTCCAGGCTTTCTCTCACTGGTCATCGGTCCTTCTACAGAGCTAGTGGGCTAAGTCAGTCTTCTGCCTATCAGTCTTTCCTGCAATTTTAGGAATAGGCCCATGTGAGCCTCTCGAGTCAGTTCATTTTTTCTTTTTCTTTTTTTGAGACAGGGTCTCTCTGTGTACACTGGACTCGCTTTGTAGACCAGGCTGGCCTCGAACCCACAGCAATCCGCCTGCCTCTGCCTCCCGAGTGCTGGGACTAAAGGCGTGCGCCACCAGGCCTGGCTCGAGTCAGTTCTTACTCTCCCCTCCTCACTATGTAGGTTCGCTTTCCTGCTGGCTCCTCTCTGCACTACTGGACACCAGACTTACACTCCTGCTACCCGGCCCCCAGGGCTCTGACGTGCTTCACCTTTGACCTTCCAACCCTAACATCACTTTCTCAGAGGCTTTTCTACACCTTCATTCTGTCCTGTCCCCGACATCACATCCTGTGTTCCATGTTACTCATGACTGTTAACCGCCCATTTTCCTGTTTTTTTTTTCTCCTCCTCTTCCTCCTCCACAAAATAAGTCACCCCTGATCTTGCTTACCATCAGAGGGCCAGTATCTGAGTAGGAAGGCCTGAAACTTCATAGGATAGGGATCTCCCAAATTGAATCACCCTTTATAAATTTGGAAAAAAAAAAAAAAAAAAAAAAAAAGAATACAGTTTAAGGCACCAGAGCATGCCCATATTTGGAATTCCAGGTCAGAACCTGACCTCTGAGACCAGATTTGATTTTGTCATCTTTAGAGTTTCTTGTCTGAGGAAATGGTTTTCTCCATCAGGTTACCATGAGGATGAGATGGGCAAACTTTTGTAGAAAACTCTCAAGGGTGCCGCTATTGAGAGCTGAACATGGTCTCAGTATTGCCAGACTACAGGAACCAATACTCTCCAGATCTTGGTTGTTTAAAAAGACAAAGGTTTATTTTTCCAGTTACACTCCCTACCCACCGTGAATTGACTGAAGATACGGCTTGTTAATCTTTCATTCGGCAACAGGGCTGACCAAGTAAGCAGCCACTGGTTGATGTGTGGCCAGCTGCTGGGACAGAGGAATGAATCTGCCTTTACGGAATATTCTCACATTAATTGGCCACAGCCAGGCACATGACCACATTAATCTGTAAGGAAGGAATGGAGAATTTTAGCTCCTTACATTGAGCATTCCCACGTCTCTTTGTGAATACCATGAGGTGAACAAACCAGTGCCAACCCCAGGGAAGACGATTATACACAGATGACTTGGCCTGGAGTTTTTCCTTGCTCTTGGGTGTAGCCCAGTTCTGCCCTGATTGCAGAATGTATATGTTGGTGAACAGGTCCTATGGCGTTCCCAAATAGTAATTTCATGTGCTGGACAGTACTGATAGCAGGAGCCTCAAGACCAAACATAACATTTATCTTGCTCAACTTTCATATACCAAACTCCATGGCTGGCATGTTATTTATTGAATGCTTTGTGGACTGTCCTGCAAATATCTTTTATGGCAGTAGAATTTATCTTTTTCATTTATTGGAAGCCCCTAGAAAACAATGTCCTAGGGTTACCACGCCTGTGATAAAACACCATGAACTTTGGAGGAAAGGGTTTATTCGGCTATACTTCCGTAGCACTGTTCATCATGGAAGGAAGTCAAGACAGGAACTCTAGCAGGGCAGGAACCTGGAGGCAGGAGCTGGTGCAGAGGCTATGGAAGGGGTGCTGCTCACTGGCTTGCTTCCCATGGCTTGCTCAGCCTGCCTTCTTATAGAATCCAGGCCCATCATCTTAGGGCACCACCCATAATAATGGGCTCAGACCTTCCCCATCAATCACTAATTAAGAAAATACCTTACAAATGGATCTTATGGAGGCATTTAAAAAATGATTTATATATTAAATATGCATTGGTGTTTTGCCTGCATGTGTGTTGGTGTGAGGATGTCAGATCCCCAGAACTGGAGTTACAGACAGTTGTAAGCTGCCATGTGGGTGCTGGGACTTGAACCTGGGTTCTCTGGAAGAACAGCCACTGCTCTTAACTGCTATGCCTTCTCTCCAACTATTGAGACATTTTTATCCGTTGAAGTTCTCTCCTTTCAGATAACCCTAGCTTCTGTCAAGTTGACGTACGACTAGCCAGCACAAACTATTTTGAACCGTTCATTTATTTACAGAGGCCAGAAGGATGACAGCATTGTTCCCTCAGAAACAGGCTGGAGAATGGCTTTGGAAGAGAAACTGGCTCTGCTGAGGAGAGTAGGATTGAAGGCCTTGGTAGCTGGAAATGGAGGAGGGGCGCTCTCACTTCCCATCCTGAAACTGAGTGTCTTAACTTCTTGTGCAAAGCAGTTCCTTGGGATTTGAGGCTCATAAAACTTAAAGAGGGAAGGCCAGGGGCTAAAGATGTGATGGAGGAAAAGAAAGTCTACACAGGGGACAGAAGGATGTTCTGTGGTTAAGTTCCCAGGTTTTGTCGTCACAGACTTTTCAGACTACACTTCGTATAAGACCTTTTCAGTTTTGACCTGATAAAATTTAGTGTTTATGATTATGCTGCAAGCTACCAAGTTTCTTTCAGTGACCCAGTGTCCACGCTCCTCTTTGCCTCTAATGGAACCCCATGGCCAGCTATTTTTGAAAACCCTGTGAACGAGAACCAGTTGCCAAAGGTGGGATTTACTGAGGCAAAGAGATTCACTACTGTTTTCTAGGGCCTTAGAGACTAGTAGGATAGATCACTCCAGCTTGAGGCAGCAGGAGTTGCTTCATATACACTAGATACACTAGAACTAACTGTGGCCAGCCAGAGCCCTTCCAAAGACTATTAACATACCAATGGCTCCTTAAGAAACAGCCTGGGACTCCTAGGGGACTGAACTGACAATCTGGGAGCCTGAGTAGGTCTGATCTAGGTCCTCTGCATACATGTTACAGTTGTCCCTAACAGTGGGAAGCAGGCTGTTTCTGACTCTTGTCTGCTTTGGGGGCCTTTTTCCTCCTACTGGGTTGCTTCACTGATAGGAGTGGATGCGCTTCGTCTTATTGTAACTTCTTGTGCCATGTTTGGTTGATGTCCCTGAGAGGCCTGCCCTTTTCTGAAGGGAAATGGAAGAGGACAGGATCTGGGGGAGGGGGGGTGGTGGGACGAAGGACTGGAAGGAGAGGAAGGAGTGGAAACTGTGGTTGGTATATAATAGAAGAGAGAAGAATAAATTTAAAGGAAGGAAGGAAGAAAGCAAGGGACTCTCACGCTTGGGTAAGCCAAGATGGCAGTTCCTGTGTTCCAAGCTGCTCTGCAGGATCGGAGGAGCTGAGAGTCCTGTAGAGCTATGGGAGTCAGAGGCAGCTGAGCCAGACCCAGGGACCTCCTGATAACTCCTGTGGAGTCCGTGGATGAAGACTATTTCATGGAGCACCTGTTCACCCTTACCAAAGTCCCAGAGCCATCAAAGCATAAACATTATCCCACTCCTAGTGGGTGGCAGCCTCCCAGGGATCCCCTTCCCAGCATGCCCTACTTTGCTTGCCACTCCCAGGTCTACAACATCCCTGTCTACAAGGACATCACACATGGCAACCTACAGATGACCACGATTTGGAAGGTGGAAGGGGACATCTGGGCACTACAGAAGGATGTGGAAGAATTTTTGAGCCCTGCCTCTGGTTGCCGTTGGTGCAGTGTGATCAGAAGAAGTCGGAGAAAGACACCTGTAACCCACCCTTCGAATCAAGGGCTACTTTGATGAACAGCTTAAAGCCTGGCTTCTTGAGAAAGGCTTCGGAGGCCTGATGATCAGCCCGTGTGGCAGTGGCCTCCACAGACTGGCATCCAGAGAGGAAGTTGGAGTCTCTGGAATGGGATACAAAGAAAGGGGTGTAGTATCCAGGGCTAAAGGGCTGTGTGATCAGGACTTGCTTTCATAAGGGGGAAAAAGAACTCTATGTCTAAGTGTCCACTTGGGGAGAGCTGTCCAACACGGGAGTCCACAAGCAATAGTCAAGCTAGCAAGGGAGACATTAACTGTTGTCCCTTTATGTGCTGTTGTGGTGGAAGTTTTGGGTTCTCAGTTATGTAAACATGCTTTTGTTTTTAATCCCCGGTGTGGGATATGAGATTGACCACAGCAGCAGACTATTTGCCTCATCCAGCTCTGAGAAGGGCGTGGTCTTTGCCGGCTGCAGTTTAATTCTGAGGACTCTTGAGAAAGGAACGAGTGCCAGAGCCTAAAGAGAGAGATTGGGAGGGTGGGGTGGTCATTCGAGGAAGAAGAATGCTGCTGCTACCCCCAGCTGCTTCTGGTTACTGTTGGTGCAATATGATGAGAAGAAGCCGGAGATATCCTCAAAGGAAGACTAGACTTGCCCCCAAGGAATGCCGACCCTAAACATCAGGAAGCAGCCAAAGAGAACTATGTCTTCTCCCCACCAACCTTTCTGTCCTACATGGTGTTGGGTGTTGGAAAGGATTGGGGTGGAGAAGGGAGAAAGAGAAATAAGAAACCAAAATAAAATAGGTTGTAAAAATAAATAAATAAGGAAAGAAAATAAAAGAAAGAAAGAAAAAAAGGAAGGAAGGAAGGATGAAAGATAGAGGACCAGCCCTGGGGTGTCACAACGCTACTGCATTGTTTTAAGGGCTTTGTTTATCCTATAGAGTTTGTAATGTGCCCAGTGGGCAGATAGGTAATGCTCACATCCAAGATGGCTGTGGTCACACCAAGCTGCATCCTCATCCTGCATAGAAGGGCACCAGCACCCTTTGGACCACTGTAAATTATCAGAAGTCTGCCCACCACCCACCAAACATAATTGGTCCCAGAAACAGTGAAAGCAGAGTCCTGCTCCTGCCTCTGGATCTGTATCTTTCTTCCTGGACTCTTCTCCAGTTTCGTGCTTAGTACATAGCTTCTCAGAATGAAAGGCTAAAGGGCAGTCTTACTGGAAGCGAGACACAATCATGTGGCTGAGTTCTAGTGAGTAGGGAGTAAATGTAGTGCTCTTAAAAGAATAGGCATGCGTTGTTTTACTTTCTCCATCTTGCTGCCTTGAATAAAGGGATGAAGAGGTACGTGATAGCTGGATCTGGAACAGACACCACAGACCGTGAAGTGCCATTTCAGTTGGTGAGGATGGCAGAGCTACAGGGTAGAGGGAACCTGGGCCTCCTGCTAATCACGGAGTTACTATAATTTAGGTTGATTGCCACTTGCCATGCACTGATTACCTCCTTACAACTTCCTTCAGAGGGACATAAACTGCTATTTTGTGTAAAGTTGTGAACAAGGGAACTTACACGTTCATTTTGCATAGCCCCTGAAATTTGTGGACCCATTAACAACTGAAGATATATTTTGGGCATGAGTTGATTTTTTTTTTTCCTCATTAACATTTTCTGTACCAATTGGGAAGTCTTTGACAATTCCAGGACACTTCATACCTGAAAAATTCACTCCTCTCAGCTACTAATAGTGAACATTGCCTCTGCATTTACATTGGAAAGGGTTAGGAGTGCACACCTGCCATCCCAAGGTCCGGGGGGGGGGGGGCTACCAGAATCCACATGCAGTGGACACTACACGTATAGAATAAGGCATGAACATGGCAGAGCAAGGACTAGCTTTATGCTATCTTTGCTGTAGGTTTTAGAATGAAGCACCCTGTCTAGATTTTACTGTTTAGTTCCCTACTGTTTAGTTCGTCTCTGTTTTGCACAGCTGTGGTATCAGCTAAGACAATGCCACCAACAATACACAGAGAATAGCAAATCAAATCTTTTAATGAATGATCCCATCTATCAGGAGGCTGTTGACAGGGGAACCCAGCAGTGGCTAGCTAGAGGTATGAGGCCCCACCCCAGTTACAGGTTCCGCTGTCTTTGGTATAGCAGTACTGTCCTCGGGCCAGGGGCAGCAGCCCTGCCAGCTCTACCAGCACAAAAAGCAGAGGCCTGTATATCGCTTGGTAATGAGGGACATTTGCTAGACATCTTATAAATGCTTTTTCCCTCCTAGGTCACCGAACAGCACAGCATCGCTATGCTTCAGTTAGGACCAGAACTGGCATCACGTGCTGGAGCCTGGTGTAATCCACAAGACTCTGTGCTCTCCTCTCGTTGTCACAACATTCTCAGTACTTTTGGGACATGGGGCTCTATTTTTGCTTTGCCCCGGAGCCTACACTTTCTGTATCCAACTCTCACTAAGATGGCCTTGGACTGGAGATGGGGACACCCTTGAAGAACATGAGAAGAAGTGGATGGTTGGCCATGGTGGCAATAGTTTCCCACAGCTTTTGAAGATAGGAGGTTGGCTGGGTCCAATAAAAACTGATTACAAGGGCACATTTCAAGGAGATGCGCTGTGGTAGCAGCACTTGGAAAGTGCAGAGACTCATCAGACCCCACAGGGAACACTCATGTGGAGCTTTCAAATAGGCTAAGAGGTGGTTGAACAAGAGGGAGAACTCAGAGAGGTTAGAAATTTCCAGAAGGAGCTCTCAGGGCTCTGTTTAGTCACACAGCTCTGGAGTCACCATCAGACTGTGAACCACCAAAATCCATGAGAGGCGCTCTGCTCTCAGGGGATAACTCCCTCGTGAGTTTAGGAGGTCATGCTGGCGAACGGCAGCGTTAATGACAAAATTCTCCTAGTTATTTGCACTGGGACCTAAGCAGATAAAAAAGCCATAACCAAAAAGGTCTGAGTGAAACATGAATAAAACCTGCTCCCCAGGCGAGCTGTGCAGGTGACGTTGCATGATACCGATTATATGAGATAAAAGGCAATTCATGCCCCAACAGTCTTCACTTCTGTGCAATTTTAATCCATTAAATAGGAGCAGTACTTATTTTTCTATATAAATTCTCCAATTTCAGCTCTTAGTTTAACACTTCTGAATCTTATAAGAAATTTGGATATGATTTTAGACTTCAGTTTCGAGACGAAGTTGAGTTTTTCCAAATTTTACTGATTCTTTCTTAGAAGTTCTAGAGGGCTAGTAGCAGAAAGCTTGCTCTAGGTCCTAGTTTGATCCATGGTAACACACACACACACACACACACACACACACACACACACACACACACACACACACGCGTGTGCACGCGCACGCGTGCCACAGTGGCACATGTCTGTATGCTTGTAATCTTAGCACTTGTGAATGGGAGGCAGGGGGATTAGGAGTTCAAGACCAGCCTGGACTACGTGAGACCCTGTCTCAAGTAAACAAACAGGGAAAATGCTAGCTATGTTGTCAAAAGACAAGGGGGAAATGAGCTAAGATTTTGGTTTCTGTGTACATGGTTGCGTGTTGTGTGGGCGTAATATGTGAATGCACACATGTGTATACAAGTTTTCTCACTCACATGGATACATTCAGAAGCCTGAGGTTGACATGCAGAGGTCTTTCCTCAGTTGCTTTTCCATCTTATTTTTTGGAGACAGGGTCTCCCAACTGAACCAGAAACTAGCTGTTTTGGCCAGGTGGGCTGGCCAGTGAGTCCTGGGATCTTCCTGACTCTAATCCTCAGAGCTGAGCTGAGGCACAGTGCACACCATTTAAATAGCTCTACATTTATTATCTCACTGTTACTTTTGTGATAAGCACACCTTAAATTTACTTATTGAAGGGATAATAATTGAGATGTAATCTGAATAATTATTTAAATAAAAAATTTAACAAAACCCATAAAAACAAAACAAAACAAAAAAACCTATCTGGTCTTCAACCCCATCAGAAACTTGAGAAGGAATAAAACTTAATTACCTGAGTATACAGGGAGTACAGGATACAGCTTCCCAAATGAGAAGATGACAGAGACAGTTTGCTGCCTGAACAGTCACCCAAAACTCTCTATAACATAGGACCATCATCTTTGCCCAATATATCTGACAGACATATTTATGAGGCACCAACTATTGAGCACTTGCTTAACCTGTCTTGGCAGATTTTGGCCATTGACTTTGCCTGCATCCAAAATTGACCATTTTTAGGCAAAATTCTGTCTGTAGTAGAACCGAGGACATTTTGTCTAGTGGCTTTTTTGCCACATTTGAAGCCATTTCCATAAGGAGGTTCTTTGATGCTCATCATCTTTCTTTGAGGTAGGCTGAGTGTTGCCAGAAGTTAACCTGTCTCAATGTCAATGAGTCTTTAAAATAATAAAAACATGCTTAAATGCCAAAAGAAAAGAAAAGAAAATTCCCAGTATAGCCCAATTTAACTATAGCGTACATGTTATAAACACTAGGTCTCTAATTTGTTCTTCTTCATATCTGATTGTTTATTTGGTTAAATTTACCTATTTCTTTCCACTCTGCCCCCAGATGTTAGTAACTTCTTCACTTCATCTCCTCTTGGGTTTTTTCCTCCATCTTTTGTCTATTTCACCACTCCCTTCTATTTAAGAAGCTACATGGAGATGCTATTATGTGGTAGTTTTAGGCTTTTTCTACAGTTTTGGACTTTTTTCACTTTGAAGCTTATTATAGTTAGCATGAACCCCCAGGTTCACCTATTTAGTGCCAAGTGGCAGGGTCTCTTTAAAAAAATGTTGCATTTTAGCTAATTTTATTTCTAATCTAATTTTATTTCTGTTGTTGTGAGAGGAGAAAGGGATTATTTTAGTTCACAATTCCAGGTTACATTCCATGATAGCAGGGAAGTCAAGGTGGCAAACTTTAAAACAGCTGGTCACATCACATCCATATTTGGAAACAGATAGAAATGAATGCATGCATGCTTACTTAAATGCTTGCTTGCTTTGATTGTGCTCAGCTTGATTTCTCTTTATGCTTACACAGTTCAGTTAGCTAGTAAGTGGTGTCACACATGCAGGGCTGGGTCTTCTCATATTAATTAACTTAATAAGACTGTTCCCCATAGAAATGCCTATAGGCAAGCCAGACATGGTGATGCACACCTGTAATCCCAGCACTCTGGGAGGCAGAGGTTGGTGGATCTCTGTGAGTTTGAGGCCAGCCTTGTCTACAAAGTGAGTCCAGGACAGTCAAGGCCACACAGAGAAACCCTCTCTCAAAAAGAAGTGGAGGAGGAGGAGGAATAAGAAGAAGAAGATGAAGAAGAAGAAGAAGAAGAAGAAGAAGAAGAAGAAGAAGAAGAAGAAGAAGAAGAAGAAGAAGAAGAAGAAGAAGAAGAAGAAGAAGGAGAAGAAGAAATATCTATGGGCCAACTTGATGTAGACAATCCTTCATTGAGACTCTCTTCTCAGGTGATTTTAAGTTGTGTTAAGTTGATATATTACAAAGCATATATATATTTCTCAGCACTGCTTCCCCCCCCCCCCCCACTGATTGTGGCTCCCATATACTGGCTATTAAGAATAGATGAACATGGAATACAAAAATCTTTATGAGATGGTGTTATCATCTCCATTGATTATACACACAGAAGAAATACAGCTGAGTCATGTGAATTCTACTTTTTACTTCTTTAAAAGTTTCTATACTGTTTTCCATAGTGGCTACGGTGGCCTACATCCCCATCAACCATGCAGAGGGAAAAACATTTATTATCTGTTGTCCTTTTGGTCATAGTCTTCCTAGGGAATATGGAGTGGCATTCGCAGTGGTTCGAGTGTGCTTCCTCATAGCCAGCAGTATAGAGTGCCTTTTCATGCATCCATGGCCACCTGTACATCTTCACTTAAGAAACTTCTTTTGTCCATTTTTCAGTTTGTTTACATTTCTGAGTTGAGAGGACTTTTTATAATCTTAGATATTAACTCCATATCAGACAGCTTTTTTAGAACATTTTTCCCAATCGATAGGATACCCACTTTGAATTGTGCATAATAATCTAGTATAGTACTATGTTGCTTTAATATAAAAAATTAGCTAGATATACATTCTAGGGCATTGTTCTCCTATAAGCACAGGATAACTTCATACCCTTCTTCAAGATGTGTATGATTACATAACATACTACCATAGGTCTAGGAACATGGGTACAATCTGCAAAACCCTATTAAAATAGACACATGATTCTGCAGCATGGGTAAATTCCTGTTAATTTAACCAATCTTCTGTTGTTGTTTGTTTGCTTGCTTTTTGAGAAATAGTTTATTTTACATAGCTTTGGCTGTCCCGGAACTCCTTATGTAGACCAGGCTGGCCTTGAACTCACAGAGATCCGCCTGTCTCTGCTTCCTGAGTACTGAGACTAAAGCAACACCATACCCAGTCTTTAATTAAACTTTCCTTAGTAGATTTTACTTATGTGTTTCCATGGGCAGGTAACACTTTAATGAACACTTGTGATGGCCTGTCTTCATTGTCAACCTGATTGCAATTAGAATCACCTGGGAGACACATCTCTAGGTATTTCTGTGAGGGTGTTTTCAGAGAGGTTTGACATAGGAAGGAAGGTCTACCCTAAACGTGTGGAGCATCATCCCATGGGCTGGAGGCCCAGAATGAATGATGAGGAAAAGAGAGAAAGCCGGAGGAGCACTGCATTCTCTCTGCTTCCTGATTGGACACAGCGTGGCCAGCGCACTCATGACCCCTACCGTCATGATTTCTCTGCCATGAGATGGACTTCACTCCTTGAACCACAAGTCCAAACCTTTCTCTTGGAAGTTGCTTTTTGTCATATGTGGTCTCTGTGATGAGGAAAGTAACTGAAACATCACTCTTTGTATTCTTCCTACTTCTGTAACTATGATTTTAATTTTATACAGCCTAATTTTATGAACTAACTTTTCAGAAGTAGAAAGAGGATCTATATCTATATCTATCTATCTATCTATCTATCTATCTATCTATCTATCTATCTATCTATCTGTATCTCTGTGGGTGTAACTTTTGGTTTGAAGGTTTTGTAGGTAGATTGGTGGTCCCCTCCCACCACTATAGGTCTTGCCTGACTAGAAAGTGGCCTCCTATATCTTGTGTCCCCTGCTGCTAGGAGGCTCAGCTACAGAGACCTCCCCATATCTTCCCTGTAGCCTACCCTGTTGCAGGTCTCTGGCTTGTCTCAGTGATGACCCCACCTTCAGTTTCCCTTTTCTCTCCAGGCCCTCAAAATTGCCATACCCACTCTCCCTACATCTGATACCACCCCCCCATTTCCACCCCCACACCCTCTCCTACCCAGTTCCCTCTCTACTTCCTCTTCTATTGTCTATTCTATTTCCTTATCTAAGTGAGATCCAAGAAGGACCACCCTTGGGCCCTCCTTGTTAGTTGCAATAATTCTAATGTCCACTGTTAGGATAAATTTATACAGCCTACCATCTTACCCATCTTCCACTCCCCAACCCGTCTCCTTAACTTCTTGACACTTGTTGGGTGAATGCCAGTAGAGCCATTGCTGCTTTAACAGGCATGTCCCTGATCACCCTGAACTTGTGCTTGCTGCATCTGTCCATGAACAGCAGGCTTTCCTGGTTTCTCCTGGCTCCCTCCCCACCCCCCGACACCCCTCCCCAAGACAAGGTCTCTCTGTGTTAGCCTTGGCTGCCCTGGACTCGCACTGTAGACCAGGTTGGCTTCGAACTCACAGTGAACCGCCTGCCTCTGCCTCCCAAGTGCTGGGATTAAAGGCGTGCGCCACCACGCCCAGTCTTTTCTAGCTTTTATCAGGGCTTCTTCATAGAAAGGACACTGTCTTCTCTTCCCCATCTTTGGCAGTCAGTCATTCCCGACATGTTTATTTAAATTAAACCTCTCCTCCTTCTGAAATGTAATACTGTTTAGCACATACTCAGTTTCCTGTTTGTGGATTTTATACTACTTTTTAGTTACAGTGGCTTTGTATTTTAAATTTTTTTCAAAGCTGGGCATAGTAGCACATACCTTTAATCCCAGCACTCGGGAGGCAGAAGCAGGTGAATCTCTGGGAGTTCAAGGCCTGCCTGATTATATAGTGAATTTCAGAACAGCCAGAACTACATAGTAAGACCCTGCCTTGGAGGAGATGTTCTAACACAGCATTGGCTTGTACCCCATTTGCCAACAGTCTCTTTCATACTGCCATTTTTCTTGGAGATTTTTTGATATTTAATTCTCTATAGGAAACATGATGTTTTTACCTTTTCAAGCTGAAGGACTGCTGATTTGCTCTAGCATTTTCTTTAATTACTGCTGTGTTATCATTTTCAGTGACTTTTAATTCTCAGGAAGGAGAGCAGCCACCGAGAACTGCTAAAGATAGGCAGGGTGTTCCAGTGCGCTTGGTACAAGGGTCAGGAAAAAGAGGCTGCAGGGCAGCAGAGAATCCATTTGTCTCTAAACTATAAGGTGTGACATGCCCAGCTCCAATCCTTTCATCTCTCAGCAACCCTGTGCCTAGCACCAAAGCTGCCTGCAGACTCTACCCTTTGGGAACAAATCCCATACCCATCCTTAGTAGGGTTTTTTGGCACTTGAGGGGAGAACGCATGGTTTGCAGCTGTTGGATGGCACATTCTTATGTGCCTGGGGAAGCTCTCAGGTTTGGAGTTCAAAGGGTGGAGGCGGGGATGGCACCGAGGCAAGAGATTATTAGAGGAGTCACTAATGCAATAGGTAGACAGATGGTGGCACACAGGCTCTGAACAGGGTTCAGGCCCATGAGGCAGTGTGGTGGGGGTGGGTTCCTTCTTAGAGGCCTCTGGGGAAGGTTCTCTGCCAGGTGGTTCGTGCATAGTGCAGGCTGTCCCTGACTCCTGGAGACAATGGAGGGACTCTGATTTATTTATGTGCTCATCTAATTATGATTGTTATTATACTGGTCTCATAAAGAGAGTGCAGAACTCATTTCCCTTCTCTCTCTCTCTTTCTCTCTCTCTCTCAAATTGATAAGATTTGTCTTGGTCTAGAGTACAGCTTTTGTGGCAAAGCTTCTTTTTCTTTTTCCCCCTTGCTTCACTTTGAATATCTACATTTCTTCTTCTATTTATTCTGTCTGTGAAACTGCAGTTTTCCACTTGGCTAGTTTACCTGCGTTTCTGATACTCCTGTCTTGTGCCATTAGCATCTGTGGAATCTGTTATGTTGTCTCTTCTTTTGTTCTGTTAGTAGGTTGCCTTTGGTTGCTTGTTTATTTTGAAAGGGTTGCCAGCATTTAGGCTAACTAACACTATTGGCCTCATTTCTTTAAAATTTTATTTAATTCTGCTCCTTATTTTTAATTTTTTTTCCTTTGTGCTTAGTTTATGTTTCTTTGTAGTTTGTGGTAAAAAGTATGTTGCTTAATGGTAGGGTACTCTTTGCTATTGTGTACAGTTAAAGCTATAAATTCTTGCCTTCTTTCTTTCCTTTTTTTTTTAAATATGGAATTATCCATAAATTTGCATATCTTTCTTGTGCAGAGTCCATGCTAATCTTCTCTGTCTTATTCCAGTTCTGGCCGGTGGGCACCCAAAGTGAACACAGCTACGAATTCTTACATTAAATCTTCATGTAAAAGGTTGTCACATCCCTTAAATTTTGGAGTGTAACATTTGCTCTGCTGTAACATATTTTTAATGTTCTTTTTAAAATTTTTCCTTTGCCTATAAATAATAAAGAAATGTATTGCTTTATTTATAAACAGTTGAAGAATTTTTCTACCTAGATTGGCTTCTAATTTAGTTTTCTCCCCCCAAAGAAAATAATTTGTGGGTTTTTCTTTTTCTGTAGGATTTTAAACTTTACTGAGATTGCTTTAGGTCTCAGAGGATGGTCCCTTTGGTGCCTTGGTCTGTGTGGAATAGGGGAATATATGCACTCTGTAACTGTCTCAGGAATGAGTTGGTAAATGACACTTAGACCTCAGTGATTGATAGTGATGGAAACAATTCCTACGTCCTTACCATTTTCATTTTCTCACCTAATTGTTTTGTGTGTTAAGATTTCCAACTCTCATGGTGATTTTTGCCTATTTTTCCTCCTGGGTTTCATTCTAGGTGGCTGTTGACTTAGGCAGCATTCTGACTTTCCATGACATGTCTTTTCTCTCTTGGGGATGTGTAGTATGGTTCTCTGTGTCTTCTGCAGTTTCCTGCATCTTTCTCTTATGCTCTTTACTTTTCTTTTTCTGGGTTGCAGCGTTTCTTTCACAGTGGAAGCTTTCTCCCAAGTGTGTGGCCCTTCATGTTTAAAAAGCAGGGCATAGGAAGGTAGACTGAAGCTGGTCTGTGCGTGAGGTTTCCCTGCAGCCCAGTGGGAGGGGTCTGGTTCTGCCACCATAGACCAGCTGTGTCAGGACCTGCATCAGGACTGAGTTCTCTTGGCTCGTGGTTGAAATTCTTTTAGTCTTCCCAGGAGGCCAGTGTTTACGAGGGGTTGGTGCAGCAGACACAGGGAGGATAACTTTTACTAAGCCCTACTGTCCAGCACAGTTGCAGCTGAATCTTACAGGCCTAATTTGAAGCATTCCCTGAAGCTGTTTCCTTTTAGTGGCCATCATAGCTAGGGTGGCTGAGTTAACCTTTGACCCTTGTTAAGGAAGTGTTAGTCATAATGGGCTCTTAAGATTGTAGATGAAACTCTTTTTACCCTTACTCCTTTACCTGCATTTAATGGCAAGTCATTATGTCAAACTTCCTAGTCCTTTCACATTTTTGTTTTGTAAACCACCTTATATTTTTCTTAGTTTTACTGCTTTTTGGCCAGTGGTTCTCAACCTGTGGGTCGCGACCCTTCTGGGGACTAATGATTCTTTCACAGGGGTCGCATATCAGATATCCTACATATCAGATATTTACATTATGATTCATAACAGTAGCAAAATTACTGTTATAAAATAGTGAAACAATTTTGCAGTTGTGGGGGTCACTATAACATAAGAAACTGGATTAAAAGGTCATGGCATTAGGAAGGTTGAGAACCACTGGGCTAGGCTAACACTGATAACTGTTCTGACAACCCTACACTCAGCAAGGCTGCATGGCTTAACTTTCAGGCCTGGAGGTTTGTGTGTGTGTGTGTGTGTGTGTGTGTGTGTGTGTGTGTTTTCTCTGAGTTGTTTATGCCCTTTGTATATACATGTCATATTGTTTAATTGCCTTTTGGCTTTGCCTGACTTTTGCAAACATTTGCAATTTTGATGTAATGAATCTATCAATCTTTTTCCCTTTATGATTTATGTTTTCATCTTGCTGAAGAGTGCCTTCTCTATCCCAAAGTCATAAAAATTACTAGATGAGAATACAGGACTCAATTCCAACTTTGCTTGCAGCTATTTGATTTATATAGAAAATATTTTGTTATGACTTGAAGGAGAGACATAATTACAGTTTTTTTTTTTTCCTGGTCAAAGAGTCAGTTTCCCTAGAACTATTTAATGACTCACCTGTTCCTTCCCTGAGGATGCTGCTTCTGTTGTCGTCATCTAACCCCTCCCCCCACCAACACATGGCCTTTGCTTGGCTCCCCAAAGCTTAGAATAGTGTTCTTGGGATATAAGGTCCCCACATGGACTAAGCACTTTCCTAATTCTAGGGGTACCCTTCAAGCCCTTGCCTGAACCATTTTTGCAAATCTTCCCTGGCCACACCTCCCATGAGTCTGCTCCCTCTAACCAGGACAGGGACAGACAAGGAAAGGTCTTACAAATCTATTATTCTGTCTTGCTTGAATTTGTTAGTTTGTATACTTCTTTTTAAAAGATTGCTTTGTAGAAAAGTATAGCTGAAGGGGGGTGGGGAGCAAACAAACAAGACACATTTAATGTGTGCATATGGATATACTTGAAAGCATGCATACATTTCTGAAACCATGACCACAATCAAGGTAATAAACATGTCAATGACTCCCAACCCCTGCCCCCAGCCCTCCCTCCTTTCGTAGTAAGAATATTTAACATTTATAGTCTTTTAGGTGTGTAATACATTATTATTGACCACAGGTATGTGGTAAAGTACATCTCTACAGTTATTCATGTATACAACTAAAACTTTATACACATCACTGTGTGCGTTGTCCATCCATTTCATCCCATGTTGTTGCCTGTAGCCAAGTTTCTTTATTATGGCAGTAGAATACTTCCTTCTGAGGACTTAGGACACCTCCTTCTGACATATGTTTTTCTCCAGTGATGAACATTTAGTCTGACTTTTGTTTGTTTGTTTTGCTTTTTTGAGACAGGGTTTCCTCTGTGTAACAGCCTTGGCTGTCCTAGATTCACTCTGTAGACCAGGCTGGCTTTGAACTCATAAACATCCACCTGTGTGTGTCACTATACCTGGTGACAGGTGATTCTTAACAATACCAAAATCCATTCTGTATTCAGCAATCTGTTGGTACAGAAATTTGGTTTTAATCTTTGCTGCTGTGAACAATTTCTAGTCAAACACAGAACTGAAGACAGATCTTCAAGGTTCTCCCTTCAGTACTTACAGATAGGCACTCAGGAGTTACCCTGCTGACTCTAAGGGTATTTCTCTTTTCAGTGTTTGGGGAGACTCTACTGTCTTTTATCAGCAGGTCAAGTTCCCCGCTGACCTAACTCCCTTGCTAATCATTTTATTTTGGATAATTCAGCAACAATTTGCCTGGCTCTGAGCTGTGAGTCACATGGCTTGTGCTGTTCTCATCTTTATCCCTAGAATCTAGCACAGTACTCTCACACCAAGAGTTGTTCTAGAACTATTTCTCAACTTTGTCCTAAGTATGATTTCCAAAGTGCTGCAGGGGCAGAAACCCATGGAACAAAGAAAAACAAACAATGCCTTGAATCCCACTCTTCACTCAGTTTCAGAGACAGTAATAACATCAGGTTATAGATTTGCTTTCATTTAAGTTAGCAAACTGTAAACTTCAAATAGTAAAAGACAGATGGGCTGAGCTGGAGCACATATTGTGAAGGCCAAAACAATAGCTGTATGGGCATAATGTAAATCTTATATAGTATTGGCTATCTTTACAAATTGTCTGTGTTCACACACATGATGATAACTATATCTGACAATGAATGAAGTTTGGCCTTTTCATCATAATTAGAATGGATTCAATTTCATATAGCTATAATGTAGTTTCTTTCTTCTCCCCCAACTCCAACCTTTCTCTCCACAAAGAAGTTTCCTCTCAACTAAGTTGGTGAAATATTTCCTGGTTTAGGTACTTTTTGAAGTGACTTTAAAGGAGTTTTCTTGAAATATATAACATTATCCTCACCCCAAAGATCTCAACGCTATATTAACACAGAGATGCAAAAGAGTAATGGGAAACCAACTTGGAGTGCCTATCTATCTGGGCCCTTGTCTGTTTCTCTCACTCACTCCAATGTCTCTAGCATCTACAGAAGCACCTAGCAACCACGGCACATACAGCATGCAGTTACAGCGATGACAATGACACATGATAACTGGATGAGACCTAGATTCAGACTTTATGTATATATGGTTCGGAATAAATCTCTGGGACACACAGGTGCTATAATCAGACAAAGATGAAATTCCACGTCCTTCTGAGACTAGGCGTCAAGTGGCATTTTAAAAAACGGAAAATGAGATAATAGTTGGAAAGATCAAATCACTAGTGTGCTATCCACCACTGAAGGGATCTGATAAAATCAGTAAACAGAGAACAGAAGAACTGGACTTACCAGCCCCTGACTTAGTCACAAATATATCATCATTAGCTCTAGCCAAAGTGTTAGAAGTAGCTATTGTTAAGAATGAAATACATTTAATTTTCATATGCTATTCTTTCTTCATCTATTGCACGCAAAACACCATTATTGTCACAGACACTGAAAATAGTAAACACAGGAGTGTTGACCAGCAATTCAGTGGCCAAGTCCCTGGCAAGTACTTTTTGTGTCTGTCTGTCATCGAACTCAAGGCTCAGATATCCGGTCAGGTCAACGAGTTGGCATGGGGAGGCACCAGTCCTGGCCTTTTCTGCTCAGCATGACGCTTTAGTCCATGGGCAAACTCTGGTCTGGATTGTATTACAGAACGGATGTGACTCTCCAGGGATGTGGCTCAGCCTTACAAGGTTTCTGCTGTCCCTTTTCCTCTTCTCACAGGTGGCAGCAGGAAGCACAGTCCCATCTCCTCTGCTCATCCCCCTTTGTCTAGCTCTAGGAGGTGCTTTGCCATCAGCTCCTGTCCATCTGATGCACTGCTTCTCCTTGGCCTTGTGAAGGAGCCCACCAAGCAGGTGTCTGTGGACAGATGCCAAGAGCCCTCCAGGAGAGCACCTTGTTTGCCATTTTATAGAAGAGACAATCCTGGGAATTGCTTGGTCTGTGTTCACTTCTCTCTCTCTCTCTCTCTCTCTCTCTCTCTCTCTCTCTCTCACACACACACACACACACACACACGTGGTTTTATATAATCCAGGCTGTCCTTGAACTTGCTATGTAGCCAAGGATGACCTTGAGAATCTGATCCTCCCACCTCTACCTCCCACGTGCAGAGGTTATAGGCGTGGTGTACCACTACAGGGCTGGGGATTTAACCTAGGGCTCACTATGCATTCTACCAACTTAACTACACCTGTCTTCTGTCTGGTTTTATTTCTTCATGAAAACTCAAATTGCATAAATGCTCCATGAATCTTACATGCGGTGTTTGCTGATAATTGAAGTCATGGCATATGGCCTGCGTATTTATTTCAATGGCACCTCATTTGGTGAACTTAATGTACTGTAAGAGTTTAAGGTAGATAAATATGCATTTTAAAGCCTCTCCCCTTCCTTTCTTTCTTTCCTGCCTCCCTGCAGCCCTCCTCTAGGTCAATTTAAATATTCTAGAGTGGACAATATATCTTGAATGAAGCAGTGACACAGAGCAGGCAGAATGGTTTGTGGTCCAGGCTCGCTGCTTTGAATGCCCACTGCCTTATCTGCATTATGAAGTAGAAACACATGCAAATCGTCTCTCCTGAGAAGAGACAACACTATGATGTGTTGTGCTGCTGTGAGCATCAGTACCCATCTGAGGACAGCTTTCCTCTCAGTGGAAATGTACCATTAAAATATTCAAAATGTTTTCACTGTTGCTCACACGAATGCTTGCTTTATGGCTGGGATGAGCCAGTAGTCTCTGACTTCCACTGAAGTCATCGTTCGCAGAGGAGGCTGAAGTTTGGGCCTGTGGCCTCTTCATGTCATAGTCCACATATTTCTGCTCTGTCTCCATGCTGGAATTCTTCCTCACACCACACCTTATCCCTGTAATTGAATTTCTAGGATTACAGACAAGTAGAGCTAACTATTCACTACCATTGTCAGCATCTAGGACCATCCAAATATTAGCGTCCTCGGCCAAGAGGTTACGAAATACAGTCAGCCTGATGTCCTGAACAGAGCAGCACTTTGGGGGATCTCCTGCCAGCTGCAAACACTGAAGCTGTCAGATCTTGTCACATTAGCTACTCATCACTAATATATGACAGCCACAGCTGTAGTTTTTTTCTGTTTAGAAAATACTTCTTAAAAGCTAGGTTTACTTTGTGCAGGTTATAAGTATTTCTTCCACGACTTAAGCTTTCAAGTCATAATCAAGCTCTCATGTTCCATTACAGAATACTTTTCTTTTTTTTTTACAGTCAAAAAGTCATCCTTTGAAGACACAGAAAATAATAATTTGAGATAAATGCAGATGACAGAAGCACTGAGTCCGCTGAGCTGAGGATGAGACAAAGCTCCGGCTACTAACGTGGAAACATCTGGCTGGCCTACTTACTCATGGAGAGCCTGGCTGGAGTACTGAGTCAGGAAGTGCCTGGTGAGAGGCAGAGTCTGCGTGAGGTAGCACTGTTCCTTGTGCACTCCAGCCTTGTCTTTCCCATCTATTAGGACAATGGGAAAATACTTGTAGTGTTCGATGATGTCTTCCACAGAATCAAACATCTGAAACATAGGAAGCAAAGTGAACACTTGTGAACACATCTGCTGCCTCTAAGGCGCGGTGGACCACTTTCATAAGCTTGACATAGAGAGATGTGCTAGAAGGTGATACAGATGCTATTGTTTTGAGATAGAGTCTCACCCTGTAGCTCAGCCTGGCCGGGTACCCACTCTGTAGCCCAGACGGGCCTTGAACTTGCAGCCGTCCTCTTTGCCTCAGCCTCCCTCAGGAGGCTTAGCACTGTAGGCGTCAGCTACCATGGCTGCCTGTTTCACTTTGTTTTGAGGATGTAGCAAGCAAGCGATTGTAGGCTGAGCAACAAGCACAAGGAGATGATAAGGGGGAACCAAAGTACTTGTGGACAACAAGTGAGCCTCACGGTAGCTCTTGAGATTCATGTCCTAAGAGTTTGCCCAGGTTAGACCACCTAGCTCAAAACCCTCCCTGCTCCATCACTGCCTTCCTACTCCATGCCTTGTATGGATTATGTGTGAGGTCACTGGAAATAAAGGCCGTGAGTTTAAAGCCTGGCTGTCCTGCCATCTACTAGCTGTGCGACCTGAGGCCAACTTCTTGTACTCAGTTTCTCTGTGTACAAAGGACAGCATTTGGAAGAAAGCCTTCCCCACATTTCAGCACACAGCGGGGAGGGGGCGGGGAAGAGGTGGGGGAAGGGGAGGGCAGAGAGGAGGCAGTAGATATGAAACCTTTGGAGGAAAGGGAGGTTTTGAATTTCACATCCAATTTCAAACTAAGGATTTTCTTCCTTTTTGCTTACAGTCAACAAAGCAGCCAATGCAGAGAACCTTTCTGTGCAGAGCTTGTCCATTGAATGGGTTCACAGCCAGCTAAGGGAGATCTCTTTCCTGGCAAGTAATCAGTCTGATGCCAACAGGCCTACTACCTGGGTACTTTCTATGAAACTACAGTATTAGGGAAGCGAGGCAGGTGCAATGAGCCACTCTCCCGTCCCATTCTTAGCATTGCTAGTGCTGTACCCACAGCTGCAGTGCCGCCTGAAAAGGCCGGGACAAGAGCCTGTAATTAAGCTCCTATTTTTATCTTAGATTTCCCCCCAGGAGAACAGCAAATGTCAAGTGTCCTAGTATTAGATACTAAAGTCTGTATAAATCTTTTGTGTCTGTGCAAACTGTAGACAGCAGTTTCTTTTCTTTCTTTTTTTTTCCTTGTTAGAAAAGCAGAAGGAGAGAGGAAGGGAGGGAGGGAGAGAGGGAGGGAGGGAGAGAGGGAGGGAGGGAAAGAGAGACAGAGAAAGAAAAGGATAAAGAAGAAGACAGGGAAGGTGAGAAAGAAACCTCCAGGTTATTGTCAATCTGTCTTTTAGTCGTAAAAGCTTACATTGTCAGGTAAGCATCTACCATCATTTTTAGAAGCTCACAGCTTCTCAGGGGTTTGTGTTGAGAGGTGTGGGTACCCACAGAATGGTTGCTGGTCCACTCTATCCTGAGCTAAATGTTGTACCTTCAATATATTCATATTTGTGACCTAGACTCTATGCCCATTACACTATGTGTTGAAAGCTTCAGTACCATTTTATTTGGTAAAATATACTCTTGAGGGGCTGGGGAGATGGCTCAGAGGTTAAGAGCACAGACTGCTCTTCCAAAGGTCCTGAGTTCAATTCCCGGCAACCACGTGGTGGCTCACAACCATCTATAATGTAACCTGATTGCATCTTCTGGCATGCAGGTGTTCATGTAGACCACTGTATGAATAATAAACAAATACATCATAAAAAAAATATACCCTTGAAGGAAGGAGCTCATCCCAGGTTATCATCAGGAGGCGGACGGGTCCTCGACATAGTCATGCGTCAGTGAGAGAGTCTAATCAGAGAGAAACCTGTGTTTCCCATGAGGTGGACTGCCCAACTCAACGACCTCCCAGGTTTTTGTTTGAGGACACATGGCTTTGCTTGCCCTTTGTGCTGGCAAGAATGGCAGACAGGTAGGTAGACCCTTCCCTGGATCTGGCCCAGGTGCTTCTTATAAAGCCCATGTGGTATAGTCCTTGCTTTTGCGTGAAGTACATAGGCTCAAGGAAAGGGCTTTCCAGTGTCAGTTCAGGTGAGATCAGATGCTTCATAAGCACCTGACGTTGTGTCCCTGCCATGGTATTTTCATGATGTCATTTCACACTCAGATAGCACCTGTGAGTTAGGAGATACTGTCTTCCCATGCAGTATGATGCTCACCAGATAGAAGAAACTGAGAGAAAATGAATACTATCCCCAGAAGCCCTCTTCCTCATCATGTGCTTCCTGATGAAGAGGCCAATGATGCTGTCTGAGCGCAGGTGGCAGAGCTGGGCCTCGGCTTGCACTATAGCATAGATTTCTGAATCTGATTTTTCTGATTCTCTTAACGATGTGCTGTTCCTCAGTATGGCAGAAGGGTTGGACTATGGAAGGCACATGGGGACCATCTCATTCTTACTGCAGGGCTCAGTGCCTTCCAACAACACTGGGAAGGGTCTCTGTAGGTTGTGGTTTTTCACAAGATGCCTGGAGCCAGTAAGCGCCAAGTAGATGTTGCCTGTTCTCAACCTGCAGTGCTTAGGGGTTGTCACCAGGCAGGATAGGTTCTATGTAAAAGTCAAGGTGTTCAAAAGGGGAGTAAATCCCAGTACTGCCGTTTGTTTACCATTTCTGTACTTCACGCTCATCATCCATAAAATGCAGATGAGCAGATGAGAGCAGCACCTGCCTCACAGGGTAGTTCCGAGAGAAAACTCAGTGTACCCATGGTGCCTGTGCATAGGGCATGTATACAAATGTTCAACAGATACATGAAAAGGAGGACTCATGTTTGGAGGGTGCAAAGCATAGAATTATGGGCTCACACAGAAATGGGTTTTTAAAAGTAGGCATCGGTTTCCAGTTAATTGTAAGAGCTTGTGGAGATTCTGATGGTGGGGGTCTATAGGTGGCGTCAGTTGACAGCTCTTTATTTCCAAGGCAGCCATGGAGGGCTCATGAGCTGATAAGATGCAATTAGAGTGTAACTACAGAGTTACTGTGCAGCCTCTGGCATGCTGGAAACAGAGCTGAGGCCTTAGCACAGGCTCTGCTTCTCCCCAGTAAATGGCACTTGATAACACGTCCATCCCAGAGATGCTTCGAGGACCAAGAGAAAGAGAGAGAGCAAATTACAAATTACCCGGTAGAAGGAAGGCCTGGGAGTAGTTATTTCCTAGTTCTATAAGGGAAGGACACCAGGAAGCCCAAGCATGTAAAAATCATAGAGTGGTTGTTGTTTGTTTGTTTTTAAGATGAAAAAATTCTATGAGCTAGAAGAAGATTTTGAAGGATACAGTGAACTTGAGCTGGCTGGTCCCTTCACCATAGTACTCTATCTGCATGGGGCTGCACCTAGCTAATGAGACGACTCACTAATAAATACACACACACACACACACACACACACACACACACACACACACACACACACGTAATAATTATGGCAGAATCTGTCCCTGTCTGTCTCAGGTTTGTTCATTTGCATGCTAGTCATCATACAAACAAGCTGGCCACTTGCCCCTTTAGTTTTATGCAGTGCCTTTGGAATGTGGCTGTGTCTTGCCACTTTTGTGTTCACCTATTTACCCGCTCAGTTCACACACCTGGGGCTGAGGAAAGGCTGGGGGACTGTTCTCACTGTCTATCTTAGTTACAACCTCGTTGCCCTGATTAAATACCTGTCCCCCCAAAAGCATTTCTTTCTTTCTTTCTTTCTTTCTTTCTTTCTTTCTTTCTTTCTTTCTTTCTTTCTTCCTAAGAAGCTGGTCCTGTTGGATTAGAGCTTACCTATAATGTCATTTAACCTGAAGGACATCTGTAAAGGCTCTATTTCCAAATGTAGTCCCATGGTGAATGCCTTGGACTTCAGACTTCATCTTGTAAATCTGGGATAGGAGACACGCACTCTACCCATGTCCCCCACCAAGAGATGAAACAGTGATCTGGAGCTGTTGAATGCCTGTCACTGAATAACATGGGTTGAGATCCTCAGACCTTGCACTTGAGATCAAAGGCCAGAGGGGTGGAGGGGTATGCCGGAGCTCACATCCTTAGTAGATGGCGATGTATAATAGATTTCCTTCTTCCCCATTTTCCCACTTATTTTTCATCCAAAAAAGCCTGGGAGTACAGCCTCTGCTTACTTCCTCCAGCTCTGGCCATTTGCTTAATTTTCTAAGACTCAGAGCTTCTGTGCCTCTGAGATAGGAATGACCACATCAAAAGGTTGTTGTGGGCTGAAGCGGTACGATGCACACAGAACAGACCTGGAATATGTATTCTGTTGAAACATCTCCTAAATTTACTGATTAATGTTTAATTCATTTTTTTTGTAGTACTATAGATTGAACCTAGTACCTCACACAGTAGGCAACCACCGAGTCACATATTCAAGCCTGCTTTTACCTTTCATTTAAGACAGGGTCAAGGCGGGCGTGGTGGCACACGCTTTTAGTTAGTGCCAGCACTCGGGAGGCAGAGGCAGGCGGATCTCTGTGAGTTCGAGGCCAGCCTGGTCTACAAAGTGAGTCCAGGACAGCCAAGGCTAGTAGTCTTGAACCAGTGCTCTTCATCCTAAATATGTGGGATTATTGGGCTGTGCTACCAGGCCCAGCAGCTCACAGATTTGCCACTAGATGGCCTCGCATCAGTACACCTGTACCGAGAATGGGACCTTATTGTAGCACCGAAGCTACTGCTGAACACACACACTCATTTGGAAGACCCAATCCTGTGGATAAATGGATGACACTCGATTTCAGAACTACCTGTAGGCGAACATGGGGAGGTAGGAGAATAGGGCGTCAGCATGGCCTAGGAGAAGGCCTCCACCGGGCAGAAAGCAGTTGCTCCCTTCTCAACAGGTTCCTCTAACAGGTTTAAGAGGCCGAGGGGCATTCAGTGGCATGGTGGACTGCTGGCTTGGTGAACTGAACCCAGCATGACGTGTACCATGAGGGCCTGTAAAGAGGACCATAGCAGTGTCTTTCTTCCTGTCCTGTGTTCACTGGGAGTGTGTAGACATGGTGTAGTATCTCCCGAACTCTGTGTTTCTTTTTTACTTATAGCCAAGGAAAGGGTAGTGGTTAGATTGCACCTACCTCATTTCCTCTGCGTCCCGTGCCCAGGGCAAACTGCTGACTGCTCTCAAGGAAACGAATTTTCACATTGTAGACTTTGTTCCCATAAAACACCGCCAAAACGTACGGTTCTGCCTTGGATTTGGTGGAACAATCTCGGACCAAAAAAGTACCATCCTAAAGCGAAAGGGATCATGGTTATCTTCTCAGATGTGCAAGGACCTTGGCCTTAAGGTGATGTGCGATTCCTATGTGGATTTAGTTTTTGGCAACTCAGCTGTACATTCCATTTAACTCTGAGCTTTGCTGAGTGTCTGTCGGGGTTAGGATATGAAGTGTCCCCTCAAGAGGCTTATGTGTTAGCTGGTGGTGATAAAGGGAGGCAATCTTTATTATTATTTTTTTTTTAAATTACAAACAAAACAAAGCAAAACCAGAAATTGTCTCATGATATTTTGAGTAAGTTGACAATTTTATGTTGGCCTGCATTCATAGCTGTTCTTGGTCACATGTGGTCAGCTGGACAGTTGGCAAGTGACAAACCTGAAAAGCCAAATGCCAAGTCTAGCCCTTTAAGCATGGTAGCTTCTGTCTCATCACAGGTGATGAGGATCTATCTGCAACTTTCTCTGCCTAAAGAATTCATGCAGTAGGAAAGGGCTTACAACTCCAGTGCCGAACATTGCCAGAGATCAGGAGAAGGGGACGAGGGCCAAGAATTGGAGCCAAACTGGGGGTTTATCATCTTAAACTCTGCAACGCACTTGTCAAAATAAATCTGGGAAATCTTTCATTTAAGTTAAATTAGCTCTCATAAATGGCAAACACATTCTGACAAAAGTGATGCAAACAGAAAAGGAAGTTACAGCCTCTCAGCTTAGACAGCGTGACTCCGTGTCTTAGGAGGATACAGCCTAGGTGCAAGGTGAGGAAGGTGGCATCTGAGGAGCACCAAGCCTTGCTTGCCACAGTGATGCCAGCACAGTTCACATGTGGGCTTCTGCATCTCAGTCCTCGAAGGTTGTTTGTTGATGAAAGCCCAGCTGTGTGAGTGTGGTAGTGCACTGGGTCCTGATTACCTTGTCTGGAGCCTACCATTACCACTTCTCATCCAACACAGCAGAGGCCAGACATGTTTGAGGCCCGACAGTAGAAGGGACAGAGATCCTGGGGCAGGGGACCAGCTAACCACCCTAAATCTTTACCCTACTGCAAAGAACTGTCATGGTAGCTAGAGACAGCTGAGACTCGGTGAAATGAATATTAATGTCTCTGTTGTGACCGAGACCCTGGCCTTAGCACACACACATACAAACATAGACACACCCCAGTCTAGGGGATGGGGTAGTTCCAATTATTCCTGGTAGGGTCAGGATGGTTTGTTAGCCATCTCCTTAGTCTTCAAATGCTGGGGTTAACGAGGTAACGTGAAATTAGTAACAAAAATAAAGTCATTCTTGTATGGTCTTGGAGGTTGGAAGTCTAATGTGGATCTCACTGGGCTAGGACCAGCAGGGGAGGACGGAGTCTGTGTGTATGACTCTGCTGGTCCCTAGAGGTCACCAGAATTCCTGGCTTGTCGTGCCCTCACCATTCTGACCTTACTTCCACAATCACATCTGTTCTCTGGTATCCCTTCCTTCCTCTTCTCGGGAATCCTAAGGGGTACCCTCCCCATTGCAAGGTCCCCAACTTAACCAATATGCTAAGCCCCCTTTTCCTGTAGAAAATGGTTCATCCACAGGTTCTAGGATTAGGACATGGAAATCCTGTGTGTGGGGAACGGCATGAGTGGTTATCATAGCAACTGATGGAATGATTTAATTTTTTACATTAATTCTGAGTTTTTTTATATATGTTGGAGACCTATCATTTATTCATAAATTAACTGACTCACTTGTATTGTATTTTCATATTTAGCAGTGGTCTGGCTGAGGATTTAGTGGTCCTTAAGGCATAGAAGCTTTCTGTTATTTCTAAGCAACCCAATATAGACCTTTGCCTAGCAGAGTGGTCACCCAGTAGTCACTTGCTTTGTGATGAAGGCTGCAGCAGTCATTTGATTTGGTTACAGATATTCAAGTTCTTCTCTCTTTTACTCCCATGGTAGGTCGGAACCTCCCCGTTCGAACTTAGCTTTGGCCTCAGAATTTGGTCAAGGAAGAGATAAAGTCTGTTACTTCTGGGGAGATGTGTGAAGAGCCAGAGTGTAAAAGTGGATGCACACCATGGACATAGGGCCTCACATAGGCCAACAAATCTATCTTGAATCTGGTATGCAGTGAAGAAATAGTATCTTGGGATTAATGGCGGAGATCTTGGGGGTGTGCGTTACTGTAGCATGACCTATCATACACTGGATTGCAGCACCCATGACCCCTGCTGTGCTCTCGAAGAACTAAGACATAGCAATTCAACTGTACCGTAGGTGCACGTTTAGTAAGGAGATGGAATTTGAAGAGAGTAGGGGAACCACTGTCCGTTGTGACCACTGCACCCCAGATACCACATGCGATTGCCCAGTGGCTCCCTTAGCACTGACATCTCTAAGAACTAATTTTTACTTTTATGAATAAAGACTCAACAACTAACCTTGTTTAGGAACTTGGGAAAGTTGCTTATCTAATAAATGACAAAAACCAAGTCCTAGGTCTGAAACCATTTTACATCTCTCTGCATTTTAAGACAACTGGTCCACAATTTCATTTAGTGTTCTTTCTTTAAAGTTTTCCTGGAGGTAACTAGAAACCATACCCTATTATCCCTTCTTATTCCTTTCTTCTCCCATGGAACCCCTTCTTCCCACGTTCCCTACTGTGTGTGCCGGCATGCAGAACCGCACAGGATGGCCACAGGAACAATGCAGGTCATTACCTTTCTCTCTCTCATTAACACCTCTTCCACAGCCTGGCGACTGCATTCTCCAATGTACCATTCATACCGCTGGACATCCTATGGTACAAGCCCAATGAGGAATATTTTAGCATCAAAGGGAGGTATTCATTACGGACTAATTAATTCAAATTCTAGTTATGTTCCACCCATGTCCAATCACAGACTAATTGATAGACAGTCAGCAAAGAACATTTTGTTCTGGGACCTGGAAATGCCCACTGATGCCAAGAGAAGATGGACACAGAAAAAGCAGCTACAGCTGGGGATTCTGGGGCTGATAGGGATTAAAAAAAAAAAAAAGTGGTCACTGGGAGTGGCCAGAAACTGCCCATCAGTTAGGAAAAGTCCATCATTTGACTCTTAGGAAGCATAAGCCCTCCATATGTCAACGATTTTATTTAATTTTTTTTTTAGACACGGTGTCACATCACAGGCTGGCCTTGAACTCACTATACATCTGAGGATGACCCAGAACTTCCTATCCTCTTGAGTGCTGGGATTACACTCAGCTCTCAGTGGCGTCTGCCTATGCATCTAGTGAGGTTTATTAAGGATGTGTGTAGACTGTGACATTGTGCTGTGCTGGTCACTGTAAAACTAGTGGTCAGAGCAGCCTGCTGCAGCCCTGTCCCTGTGTGTGTGTGTGTGTGTGTGTGTGTGTGTGTGTGTGTGTGTGTGTGTGTCTCCTCCTGGGGTCGTGTGGTAAAACCAAGACTGTAAGTGTAACTTGGATGGCTTTCTCCTGTATCACACTTACTTGCCCGAATGTCTGACAAGCAGTTTTAGTTATTTCTATTGTAAAAGTACCTTAAGAGGGGAAGGCAGGGCAGCGAGAACTGTGTGATGTGTGGAGAACAGGCTGTGCTCTGCTGCTCTAAGATACTCCACGTTGTGTGGGCAAGTGTCTTTCAGACTGTCACTCCCCGGGCAACTTCACTTTACAAAGCAAAGTTGGGTCTGCTTTGAGGAAGGATTTGATGACTCTGCTCCTTGCTGTGCGCATGGACGCCACCACCTGTCCAGCACCAACATGAGGCATACACAGCTTGTTCCTACCTGTAGACCTGCCAAAAGTTGATTGGGAAGACCAGACCAGGAAAGGGTGCACTGCTCTCACTTGGACCCTGCCAAAGGAGGGACTCCTAAAGCTGTGACTGACAGCCCCCAGCGACTTACCATCTGACTATGGATGCCTGCCCCAAGAGACAACAGACAAGGGACTGCCAACTGAGCCAGTGTTCCAGCTCAGCTCAGTCCCACTATTTGCTTCTCACTCAGTTGCCATGGTCTGTTTGTCAGAACTTGGACCTAAAGCTCACCGTGGTGTCCTAGGCAGCTGGCTTGCCTCTGTTGCTCAGTGCTAAGCTGCCCTCTTGGGTCTGTGGCAGCTCTCCAACTGTGTTCCTTAGTGTGTCACTTGCACTGACTCCCTGCACACAAATCAATTCTTGGCCTCCACTGGGGCCTCTTTGAACTCTGTGACCTCTTTAATCCTTTGTCACCCCCTACTAGTTTATGACATTGGGCTGGAGAGATGGCTCAGAGGTTAAGCGCACTGACTGCTCTTCCAAAGGTCCTGAGTTCAATTCCCAGCAACCACATGGTGGCTCACAACCATCTATAATGTGATCTAATGCCCTCTTCCAGCCTGCAGGCATACATACAGGCAAAGCACTGGATACATCATAAATAAATAAATAAATTAAAAATTGTAATCCAAGTGTTAATATCAGTCATTCATTCACATTGGAATAAAAGAATTGGGGGTACCAATGAGCAATCAAGGGAAATCAGGACCACTTGGTAAATAGGAGCCAATGAAACTGACATAGCTTATGAGTTCATTACTCAGTGAGTTCTGGCCCTGTAATCTGCTCATTGAGTTACCAGGGTCACAATGTTGGGTCGCACCTCTCCAAGACCCTTCCTTAGTCAGTACCTCACCTTCCCCACACTATTTCTCTGGACCATTCATGATGCACAATGCTCATTCAACCAGAATGTATAGACAAGTGTAGCAGAGGCTCAGGGAGACAAAATCTGCCACATAGTTGGCAAGAAGCAGAGACATGCATCAAGTTTTGAGTTTCTCATTGCAGTCTCTGGTCTTCCCAGCACCACCATCCAGTGATGGGCACAAGTGAGCATGGTCTGGCCAGCATGCTCTGGTTCCTACCTACCTGCTGCCTCACTTCCTTTCAAACCATCTCATATCATGGGCCTGGCCAGTCAGACATATCTACTATTACAACACACACACACACACACACACACACACACACACACACACACACACACACACACCAGCTACCCTGAGCTAGGCACTTCTTAGAATCAACCCTCTAGTCTCTGACATTCATCTCAGGCCACGATGCCTGACAAAGAGTTCAACACAAAGGAAAACACAATGTATGCAACCACAGGGGTGCATCTCAAAAGCATTGTGCTCAGTGAAACAAAGCCAGGAACAAAAGAGCCTCTCTCTGGCTCTGTTTAGAAAGGATTCTAGGAAGGGCACAGGGTAAGGGTGGAAATGGAAGATGCTATCTGGGGCCTGAGGTGGGCAGGAAGGACGCTGCTGCGGTGTCGTGGAAATGTGTTTCCTGAACCAGGTTAGTAGCTAGCCTGGCGTTTTCATTTGTCAAAAGCCACGAGACTGTACATAACACTTGCAGTTTCTGATATTTATTGCATGTGAAGAATGTCTTAAGTAGTTCTTTTGTTTTGTAAACACAAACACTGAACCTAAAACTCTTATCTTGTCTGAAGCCTCCTTTGTAACAAGTCTCTTTACTTTATTCCTTGAAGTAGAGGAACTTGTTACAAAGGAGGCTTCAAACAAGCTAAGAGTTTTGAAGTGCTGGGATGGACCAGACCCCTACCCTAGGCAAAGCTCAGGCAGGCTCCCAGGAAGAAAGTGTCTGAGAACTCAGCTCCCTGCCAGGGTATCAGCCTGCTGATCACTGTGCTCACTGTGGTAGCAGCTCTGGGCCTCCTGGCCAGTCCTGGGCTTGGGAGGGTTCAGCCATGGTCAGCTTCCTTTACTCACTCATATGTTGTTCAAGGTGGAAGATGCTTTAAATCAGCGGTTCTCAACCTTCCTAATGCTGAGACCCTTTAATACCGTTCCTCATGTTGTGATGACTCCCAGCCATAAACTTGTACTGTTGTTACTTCTTAACTGTAATTTTGCCACTGTTACGACTTATAACGCAGATATTTGATATGTGATCCCCAAAGGGGTCATGACCCATGGGTTGAGAATCACCGCCTTAGATGCTGTAGCTAGGGCCTTCTTGAACTATCTCAAGATGTGGTACTGAGGGGTATATGGTGTAGGTTAGTGCTTGAGCAAAGGCCTTGGAGGCCACTGGGTGACAATGAGGAGGAGCTCATCTTTAGTCCTTTCTTGTCCTGTGAGTGTCCACAGGGCACTGTGCTGGTGTTAGCTGGTGTTAGCACCAGCATTTGTAGTCATCCCTGAACAGAAGACATGAGGCCTTTACTCTGGGAGCCTTTAGCAGGCTGGGGGTCCTGCTATGCCTTTTAAAACTCACAATAGAATATACACAGCATAAAAAGCCACCATTTTAGCGACGTTTGATGTGTAACTCATCACATTAAATGCATTTATATTGCTTTAAAACCACTGCCATTATCCATGTCCAGGAGTTTTTCCATCTCTCAAACTGAAACTCTGTGCTCACTAAATAACAGCTCTCCATTACTGTCTTCTCCTTTCTAGTCCTGGGGAGCTACCTTGGTACCTGATGTCTCTGTAGACCTGGCTGTTCTGGGAACCATGCGCAGCAGGATATGTTTGTCCTTTAGTGTCTTACTTCACCTAGCATCATGGTTTTGAAGTTTATCCATGCACAACACATTTTAATGAATGTGTGTGTGTGTGTGTGTATGTGTGATATTTTGTTTATCTCTCTGTCTGCAAATGCATACCTGTGCTCTTCCTACCTTTTGACTATCGTAAATAATGTCATAAACACAAGTATTCAAATCCTGCTAGGTTCTTCTCTTTCTTCCTAAGTTCTCTTGGGGATATGCCCAATAGTACAATATGGTAATTAGTTTCCACTTTACTATTTTGTCTGTGATCTGGAATACTGCTTTAAGAAATCATTAGCATAGCAATGCAAAGTGAAAGCAGTCACTTTACAGAACATTTCACAGACATTGTTATAGAGAGTATTTAGGTCTGTCATAAGTCATAAGATTTATTGAGCTGGACAGGCATTGGTGGCACACATCATTAATCCCAGCACTCAGGATGGGGAGGCAGGTGGATCTCTATGAATTTGAGGTCAGCCTGGCCCACAAAGTGAGTCCAGAACAGACAAGGCTACACATAGAGAATCCCTGTCTTGAAAAACAAACGAACAAACAAACAAACAAGAAATATTAGTTGAACTGTTGAAAATGGATCACCCTGATCTAGTCCAGGTGTTTCCTATTCCCATGGGAAAGGAAGTCAGGTTCTGGGAGGACTTTGGTCTCATGTAGATGTTGAGCGAGTGCTCAAGAATGCTAAAGCTTGTGAGAGTCACAGAGTGAAAAACATTCAGGTGCATGCAAAGGAGAAATGGTAAAGGATCCTAAAGTCGACAGGAGGAATGGGGGAGCTGTTAGAGAGTTAGGTAGGGGCTAATTATAAGGCCAACCAAGACATTTAAGATACAATGCGAATTACAAGGAATTGATCAGAGATCCAGATGTTTCGTGTACAAACCTTGAGAAGCTCTGGAGGAGGACACTCGTAAGACGAACCCTTACCATCTTTTTTGGTGCTGTAAGTAATGCTACAAGCGATGGAGGGAGGGGCAGATAAGACACACAGGAAACTCACTCTCCTTAGAGGATACCATGGGTGCAAGATGGACTGAGCAGCGGTTGAATGAATGGAGCCGATTTTAGGGAGAGATCAGGAAACACATGAAGGATAAATAAAGCTCTCTTCTCTATCAGGGTTCTTGTCTCCTCACTCTGACTGATACATATAATTAGTGCTCAAGAAATGGCTGCCAGCCTCAACTGAAGTTGAAATGTGATGTGTGCCTCTTTCAATGGGAATTAAACATTAACACTAAAATTCCAGCTAAATCATCCCTAAAACTTAACAAATACAAGTCTAAATTTCTCTCAATTACCTCCCCTCCCCCATAGTTAATAAACAGAGAATTCTGAGAATCTGGAAAACATGCAAGTCGAAAATCTGGTGAAAGGGCAAGGAAGTATGAGACAACAAAAGCTTTTGGAAACATTAAAACCCAAACATTTGTCATTGTATGGGAAAATAATTAGTGGCAACCACAATGATTTGCCTTTGGGCATTCTCAGCAAGCTCTCACTGGATGCCAAAAACAGCCAGAAGGACTTGCAAAGAAACTCCTGCCTCACCTTCTCTTCAGGCTTCGTGGGAACCGGTTTCCTCCTCGCATTGGCATTTTCACAGGGCAGCACATGATGGTGACCGTGGCTGGCTGCAGCCTGGGATCTCTGAGGAGGACCATGTTGCCTGATGCCTGTATGGTCTGGGAAGAGATCACACTTAAATGCAGTTGCATCACTGTCCCAGCCTGTCTCTCCTTCATCACACAGCTGGGCCCACCACTTCTGCCTGTCTGTGGCCATCTTTGTGGTCGAGACAACACCCTCTCACTGGGGACTGTAGTGTCCCTTGCACTATTCCCCTTCCACATTCAC
Organism: Acomys russatus; assembly: GCF_903995435.1. Classification (NCBI taxonomy): domain Eukaryota; kingdom Metazoa; phylum Chordata; class Mammalia; order Rodentia; family Muridae; genus Acomys; species Acomys russatus. The sequence continues at coordinate 30,168,869 of NC_067158.1, forward strand.
CCTCCCTGCTCTTTCTCCACAGGGAATCTGGAATGATCTTCCCAAACTGCAACTGTGTGGCTGGGAGATGGCTCAATACATAAACAAACAAACAAACAACGCTTGCCTTACAAGTGTGATGAACTGAGTTCAAACCCTCAGGACCCAGGGAAAAACCAGAGGCTACTGGGCAGCTGTAATCCCAGCATCCCTACCAGGAAATGGTAGGCAGACAGGAGAATCTCCAGAAGCTTGCAGGATAGCCACCTTGGTAAAAGAAAACCTCAAAGACCCTGTCTCAAATAAGGTGGAAGGTGAGGACCAACCTCTGCGTGGACACAGACATGCACACGCGCATGCACACACATACACACACACATACACACATTCACACACATAGACATTCACACACTCATACACACACTCACACACATTCACACACACACTCACACACACAGACATTCACACACACACACTCACATACACTCACACATATTCACACACACACACACACACACACAGAGAGAGAGAGAGAGAGAGAGAGAGAGAGAGAGAGAGAGAGAGAGAGAGAAGCTAAACTATGGCTTAGCTACTCATCCTCTCTAGAAATCCTTCTATGTTTACCCACCCCACCCTCAAAATAAAAATCGCTTCTCTTCTGTTTTCAAGGCTCCAAACTTCATCTTTTATTTCTCCATCTTTGTTGTATCCTTCCCCCATCACCCATTCCAACCTGGCTGTAGTGAACTCTTCTCAGTTTCTTAAACCTACGATGATCATTTCTAACTCAGGAAATATCATTAAGAAACTCCAAGCATTAGCTTAGGAAAGTGAAATATCATTTCCTTTTAACCTGGAAAAGCAACTGATGGAGAAGCCGTGGTAATTCCGACTTGGATATTTGACAGATATTTTATCTGAAGTAAATACATTTAAAAATCATTTCATGTTGCCAATCATAAATTTAAACCATGAAGGTATAAGTTTAGAAGCTGGGGAAATTTGCTTCGGACACAATAGTGTCCTCATAGACTTTTCTCGTGAAATTGGTGGTTAAACTTGCAAATATAATATAAGAATATTATATAATGACAAATTTTTGTGGTTGGGATGGTAACTTGATCCCCAAAGCATGTGTGTTGAAGGTTTGATGCCCAGCTTGGGATGCTCTTGAGAGCTGGTGAGGATTTTAGGAGTTGAACCCTAGTTGGAGAGAGTCCAGTTAGTGGGGATGTGCTCATGAACTGGATGTTGGGGCTGTGAACACCCTCTGTACTCCAGGCAAGCCTTGCGTCTGCAGTCCTCCTGCTGAGAAGCCGGGACTGCTAAGGCCGACGCAGAAGGCTGATTGTGTAGAATCTAAATTGCATTTGGAATGCTAAGTTAATTTCACCCACCAATTTATGATCCTAAGAACAAGGAGACAGCTGGAGAGTTCCCTCCCAAAATATTAGTTGATAAATAATAAAATTTAACCTTGAAATGGTACAGAATCTGTACTGCTAAAGTCTTTCTATTTTTTAGGAGCTGTTTGGACAGAGAATGTGACTTTCAGCTATTTTAAGTATCTATTTAAAATGCTAAGTAAACAAGAGGAGAATAATTTTGAGACGTATACCTCCCAGACAACAGGAAAACATGAGGCGTAAAGAAGAGGTGGATCCAGCACAGAGCGGGAAGAAAACCAACAAGTTAGTGAAAAGTTGAGCAGTTAAGAGACACAAAATGAAACAAAAGTAGACCCAAGTATCAGTAGTCACAATAAAGATCAATGGTGGTAACAGAGCACTTAAAAGTCAGACACAAGTTGTCTTAAAATCCCAGGGGTTGTGCTGATCACATATCCAGAATCTAAGGTCACAGGGACCCTGCACAGTGCAGTCTTAAGAGAAAGCTTACAACCTTTATTAGAGAGAAGAACATTGGCTTAAAACTTTGATGGAGGTTATGCTAGAGCAGAGTGGTGGCAGGTATTATTGAAATCACAGTGACTATCTTTCCACTGTGGCTCAAAGCAGTAAGCCCCGAGTTGAGAGAGGAAATCAGCGCTGTCAGCATTTCCTATTACTCAGTTTGTGCTTTGTGCCCAATAGAACTCTGAGATTATGAATTTTTCATGATGTTATGGCAACTGATTCATTATCGCTCAACCCTGTATGCCTTCCTTAAATATTTAAAAAGTCCTATTTTTAAAAAGAGCATTTGGCAATAATTATGCATTTGTAGTCTGTTTGCAGAACTGGGTTAAATGAAACAACTCAAATTTGCCACACAATTTTCTCCCGAATGCCACCGCTTTGTATCTGTGTCAGATGATGAGTGAATGGATGAACCATTCTAAGCACGCTGTCTGTGTCCCGCTACAGGGAGTCATAGGTCTTACTCCCTCAGAATGAGAGCAGCTAAGCATCTAGAGCCCTACCTACATGAGACATTGCATTTAAGGTTGATCATCCCACAAAGCCTGGACAAAGGAGGGTGACAATAGTGAAGATGTTGGTGCAAGGTCAATAGAAGAGTTTTTGGGGGCGTCCCGCTCAAACTAAGGCACCAGCCAAGGACAATACAGGAGGTAAACTTTAAACCCCTTCCCAGATCTAGCCAATGGTCAGAATATTCTCCACAGTTGAGTGGAGAGTGTGATACGACTTTCTCACGTAGTCTGGTGCCTCACATTTGACCATGTCCCCTGGAGGGGGAGACCTGGTGGCACTCAGAGGAAGGACAGCAAGTAGCCAAGAAGAGACTTGATACCCTATGAGAATATATAGGGGGACGTAATCCCCCTCAGGAACAGTCATAGGGGAGGGGAATAATGGGAAAATGGGGGGGGGGGAGGAATGGGAGGATACAAGGGATGGGATAAACATTGAGATGTAACAAGAATAAATTAATAAAAAAAAAAGAAAAAAAGAGAGAGAGAGAGAAAAAAAGAAGACACAAGCTTTTAAAGGAAAAAAAAAAAGAGTTTTTGGGGTAAGTGGTTGACACCTCAAGATGAAAAACAGCCTGATTAATAAGGTTTGGGGTAAAGCTGTACTGCTGCCAACAATTTCTAGTGCTTTAAAGTTCTTACGTAGCTACATGTCTTGGTACGAACTCTGATCCTTCAGCTAGAGGGTGCTAAGTTGGGAGTGCTGTAATTATCAGCATAAAAATTGCTGCACACCCTCTGTTGTCACTTATAGTGCAGCACTTGAAAATCAGGCATCATGTCGGTACTTATTAGAAGATGTTAACTTACATTTAAATACGATTAAGAATTAATTTTGTAGGAATAAAAGCTATATGTATGTTTTCAAAACAAAAAATAAACAAAAAATCATTCATACTTTCAAATCTTGGTGGATAATAAAACTCTCTTCTAGTAGATACATATAACACACATATAATCTGTTTACCTGGATTTTTTATAGTTTAGCTTGAGTAAGTTTGTCAATACATTCCGATTGTGTTTATCTCTAAGCACACTACCCAGAAACAAACTAAATGTATCCAAGGTTTTTTTCCCCATTTGTAGATAAAAGTAATGATGCCAGCATCTACAGAGATAGGGATCTCACTATGAAGCTCACCCCCTTAAGGCATCTGTAGGAATCCCAGCCTGGGAATGAATCCCACTGAACTGAGAATCCATGAGTGCAGATGACACACCGTCACCTGCACATGTCACTCTGCTAAGTCTGAAGAAACAGAGATGAAATTCCACTCAGCTGACTCAATATTCACCTAGAAGGGTCAGTGGAAAACAGGATGCAGCGCATATGCAGTGTGGGACAGGATGCACTGCAATTGCGCTGCTCTGGCTTTAGGGATTTTGAGTACTGATCATGCGTCTAGTGGGTGCTTGTTGGTGGAAAGAGAAAATAATGGAGGCAAAACATCTCCTCTGTCCCCTTGAGGCTTTCTTAAGAAGCCTAGCTTCCTCGGTGATGTCCTTTGTCCCCCAGCAGCCTACGTAGCCCCTTCTGGCACTATGAAAGCTAAACAGCAGGGAGGAAGCCAAAAACATTTTTTTCTGAGATGTTTTCCTTAGCATTATTTCATTTATGTGTGTTTATATTTTGCCTGCTTCTGTGTCTGCACACCAATCATGTCCCGGACTCCTGGTGGTCATGGCCATTCGCTCAACACTGCGGTTCCAGACTGTGCTTGCTTTGCTTTGCATCCAGGCATGCTTTGATCTTTAAGATCAGGGCTCTCTGATCTGCTCTGAGTTATGAGTCTCTCTAACCCTGAAGCAAACTTTCAAAACCCAAAGGTAAGCCTTTTCTGGCCCTGGCCATCCCACATGGACACTCTCCCATCCCACTCTCCACATGCATGCCACAAACCCTCTCACCTTTACATCCCTGAATCTGACCTTCAGCATGCCTGTCACTGACATTTGAGTTCTAGGGCAGGAAGGAGGCCAGGAGCTAATTACCGCTCTCTTTGACCATTCAAGCCAGGTGTGTAGCAGCTCTCATCCTAATATTTAGGAGGTAGAGACAGGAGGATCAGGAGTTTGGGTCAGCTTAGGCTACATAGTGAGTTCAAGACCACTCTGAACTACATGAGACCCTGCCTCAAAGAAGGAAAAAAAATCCCCTTTGTGGGAGAGTCTCATTATCAATGCATTGAAGAAAATAAACTTATCAACTGGGCCTTAGCTGTTTCAATGTAGGGCAAAATGAAGTGAGGCATGATGGGAAGCAGGCAGGTGGCTCTGAAGCTCACTGATGTCATTTATGGAAGAGAAAAGGGGGAACAAAAAAAAAAAAAAAAGGAAGGAAGGATATTAAAATAGGGATGTGTCAGCCAGGCGCCGTGGTGTACGCCTATAATCCCAGCACCTTGGGGGACAGAGGCAGGAATATCTATGCAAGTTCGAGACCAGCCTGGTCTACAAAGTGAATCCAGGACAACCAAGGCTACATGGAGAAACCTTGTTTTGAAAAACAAACAAACACATGAAAAACAAACAAAAAATAAGGGTGTGTCAAGAAGAAGTAGACGACTGAGTGTGCCTGTGTGCTGTATTGTACTGACACTAACATATGACATCTTATTTACATTCTATCAGCGGGAGAGTGAAGGCCAATGGGTTAACTGGACTTTGTGGCCCTACTGAAGAGAGAGAGGCAGAGCTGGGCCCAGGGCAGTGGTTAAGCTCTCAATTTCTCCACTGTACCCTATGTCGTCTGCTGCTCTTAGTCCCAAACTCATTTCTGGCTCAACGGAGAGACCTGAATGCAACATTTCCATGCTGCACAGAGTAGTCAAGAGGACAAATGAACATGAGACAAATGGCACTGATAAAGCCAAGAGCCACTGGGCAGGCACAGATCTGTGTCTCTATTCAGCCTCATGTGCAGATCTGTTAGCCTTTTGAGTTTTACGTCACGATCACTAAGGGGAATTATTTAGTTATTAAGGTCATTTATTTTTCATTTTACAGATCTCTTGTCTTGAGATAAATCTGTATTACACGCAACGTGTTGGAGAAAATTGTCTACAATTGTTGGAGAAGATGGAGAGCACAGAGTACTCATGAGCTGTGGGTGACAACTGGATGGATCCACCTCCCTTCCGGCGAAGACCAGCTGTAGTATGCTCTTACCAGTTTAATAACTAACTGCTATATCTACTTTGCAAATACACCTGAGGCAGCTAAAAAGACATATGTCTTAAGACCCAGATATTTCTCTTTTAGAAAGAGCTGAGTGTATTGTACTTCTGGGAAGACGTAGATACTATGGTTTATAACAATAAGGCTTATAAGAGAACTATTTCATCATGAGTTGAAACAAAAATTAAGTTATGTCACGTAAACACAAATGAAATACTATTAGCCAGTGGAAATGACACAATCATAATTGCACACCTCAGCTCAGTGGCTCCACCAACATCAAGTCACCGTGTGGGATGCTCCCAGAGTGCTGGCTTACCTGTTTGTATCACGATTCTTACCTACAGTGAAGCCCTTACCTCTGGCTTGTATACTGTGCTTTCCTGGTACATGGGAAGAGCTGAAGAAAATGTCAGAATTGGTATGTCAGCATCCTGTGACAGACAAACATCCCACTATGGGCGAAGTTAATGGCAACTAAAGTGACATTGATAAAACACTCCTATTTTACTGAACTTGTTCAAAGAACTGTCAGTTTTCTATATAGAAAAAGGTTGACTTTTCTGCCCCTCTCCCAAGTCTGGCAAGTATTAGACACGGAATTAAGGGACTAGTGGGCACAATGTTTCCCTTCGTCATTTCTGTGAGAACATGCCATGACTCTGTGCTTTGTTACACTGAGTGTAGTTTGCCTCACAGCATCTGTGCATCAGGGCCTCATATTCTATAGGCCTTCTAGCAGTGGAGAGTCAGGTATGGATGGGGGGAGGAGCATAGATATCCACAGCTTTTGAGAATGTGGGCTGGATGGGAAAATAATCCAGGAGACCATAAGGAACTCCACACACAAAAGTGGGGATTAGGAGCCGGGCATGGTGGTGCATGCCTGTAATCCCAGCACTCAGGAGGCAGAGGTAGGTGGATCTCTGTGAGTTCAAGGTTCAAGCTGGTGTACAAAGTGAGTCCAGGACAGCCAAAGGTTACACAAAGAAACCCTGTCTTGAGGAAGAAGGAGGAGGAGGAGGAGGAGGAGGAGGAGGAGGAGGAGGAGGAGGAAAGAAAGAAAGAAAGAAAGAAAGAAAGAAAGAAAGAAAAAAGAAAAAAAATGAGGATTACAGAAACAGAACGAGGCGGTCCAAATTTCTAACTACAAAAGTGGTGCAGGCAGGACTGCTCACCCACGTCTGTACTGTGCACCTTACTCTAATGTCCTACTTCGCTTTGTGTTACAGTCAGCGCCAATGTAAGCTCCAGGTGCTAATAGAATTTCATCTAATTACACGAACCATGCTATATCCCAAGGATTGTGCTATTGACAGGAGCCTCTGGGCTAATTAAAAGCAACTTGACCTTTTCCTGGTGCCAGTGAAATCAAATGCATACACATTGGCTTTTTGCTGTTTCCACAGAAGCCCAAGGACCTTACAGTTGGCTTTATAATGGAAACTTCTATCAGGTTATCTGAAGATCAGACAGTGCCAGCATCACTGGTTACATGCCTGACACCCAAACTCTTGACTGCCAAAGCCCACATCCCCTTGCAAGGAGCCAGTGGATCACTTCTCTTAAATGTCTGAGGAAAAAAAAGTGAGCCACTACATTTCTCTCTGATTTTAAAGATTTGTAGGGAATGCTAAAAGAGGCGGAATGTCCTTCCAGAATATTTTAGGCATTGAGCACAGTTCATAAAGGACCACACAAAATCCTAAAACAACTAAAACCGACATAAAAGTGATGACTCGTGTAACAGAAGTGTTGTGCACATTTAAATGAGTTTGGGGGACATAGAATGAAGGAGACCTAGTTTCCGCTTAGTGGGGAGGAGTTTATGCAGGGAAGCCGTGACTTCAGTGAATCTTAATGGACCTGACAGATGTCCCAGAAAAGGCATACAGTGTCAGCACCCATAGAGGTGACAGGTCGCACAGGTGGAATTGCTCAGACTGTAAAGGATAGGGAAGCACATTTGGGGAAAGCGGGATAGCATTGTGGGAAAGCTCAGAGGCAAGAAGCCATAGGCCATTCTGCAAAAGCCCAGGAAGGAGTTCCCACATGGACGGGATGGGATGGTGCTCTCTGTGTAAGCAGAAAGGTGTTGCAGTAGTCTTGGCAAGAGTTGATGGGGTTAGTCTATGCAGAGGCTGGGAGGAGAAACAGGTATATCCAAGATATGTCTGGAGATAGAATTTTTGAGTTAGAAAGGGGTTGGAGGGGAAGCATGGCAATGCGAGAGAGAACTTCTCATTGAAGGGCTGGGAAAGTCTGGGAATGGCATGAGGAATAGGAATGGAGTTACTTTGTGATGCCTGGCAGGTCTCTAAAGGGAAGGGCCTACTGAATAATTGGATGCACAGGTCTAGAGCCACGCAAGGGGACTTGGTCAGGAGATGGGAACTTGGGAACCATTGACACTGGGCGGGGGGCAGGGGGGATGGGGGGAGGGATGACATTTGACACCGAGACAAATGAGATTCAGGCCTTCCGTGACTGAGGGGGGGCGGTCATAAAATGAGCTCAGAAATACCACCAGCATTTAGGGCTTTACTGGGAGATAAGTCCAAGAAGAAGACTTAGGAGAGCCAGCTAATTAAGAGAACAATTAAAGTTAGGTTTTGTGTAATAAGTCAAGCAAACAAGTAAGCTGAAACCACAGGAGGTAACTACCACAGGTAGAGGCCACATGGAAATGTGTGTTATCCTCTCAACGAAGTGTGACTTTCCCTCCAATTAGAAAATTGCAGTAAGAAAGACTATTGGGTCAAATTGTGATTTTATATAGCAAATAGCTTCCTGAGAGCTATAGAACAATGGCTTCTGGTCTCTGATGGCCAAAGAACGCAAAGTTACTGAAGGTATAAAATAGGACACATTAGAAAATGGACAGGGGCCAGGCATGGTGGCATACCCTTTAATCCCAGCACTCGGAAGGCAGAAGCAGGTGGACCTCTGTGAGTTCGAGGCCAGCCTGGTTTACAAAGTGAGTCCAGGACAGCCAGGGGTTGTTACACAGAGAAATTCTATCTCGAAAAACAAACAAACAAACAAACAAACAAACAAACAAACAATAAAGAGGCAGGGGAAGGGAATGGGGCTTGTGATGCTCTAAGGTTTGCAGCCTGGGAATTGTACAGTGAGAAGAGACATCTATTAGGCTCTTGCAATGTTCCAGGCTCTGTTTTAAGCTTGGAGACCAACAGCATACAAGTCACACTGTTTACCAGTGGTGACATCTGTCAGTCTAATAGCTCCCACCTAACAGCCCTTATCTTCTACCACTAATGTGGACACTTCCAGTTAGATATTTATTATAAATCTCAACTATGGGTGTGCAGCATGAGAGCCATGATTGTTGGGCAGAATTGTTAGAATCACATTGTTAGGACTCCGGGCTTCAGGGTTGCCCTTAACTTGAGTGGTCAAGGACTCTGTCTCTCTGGACTTCATTTTTTTTACCATCAGAGGAATGGGTGGAGTGATGTCTTGGGTTCAGTGTGGTTCTAACTTTGGATGTGTTGGGTAAAAATAAGTTTTCCACACATGGAGAGAAGTGGATACAGGGGACAGTAGACAGAGGAATGGATGTGCAGATAAACTTCTGAGAGGGATAGTGTGGGGGCAGGAGGATGTTTGATGAGGGTGTGGTGTGTAAGGGAAAGGGGCTGAGAGTCAAGATCACAGCTGTTAGCTAGAGCTGCATAGCAGCAACTTACAGGCAAAGAAACTTGGCTTGGAAAAACCACTACTAATTTACATAGAGTAGGCTTGGTCAAGGAATCGCCTTTGTTTCTTCCTCAGTGAAGTTGACGGTGCCACAATCCACTGATCAGGGGAGTACATCGTTAGGAGTAATTATATCAACACCTGCTCACCCACAATGCACTGTTCAAATGTGTCTGGGGGCTTTGATGCAGTCATGAGCTGAGAACAGCTAGAGGTGACCTACTTTTCCGGCAAGACTGATCAGCATTCATCCCATTCGGTTCATATTCATTTTCACACCCCCTTGTTTGACTGTGACATCCATTCATTTATAAATAGCCAAAAGACTACTTGTAAATATATAAATGCTATTTAATAAATTTATATTTACTAAATTATTAGATACTGTGGCAGATGAAGCTGCCCATGCTTTCCTTGAGACCTATCTCTGGGCTTCAGAGTAGAAGGTCAAACACTTCCTGTACCTTAGATGTCTTGTGTGTCGCTGTCTAAGGTCTAAGGGGACACATGTCTGCTGATCTGAGACCTACCAGGTATTCCTGCCTCCTTACCTGGCGATGGCATGCGGACTCTTCTGAGTGTTCTGGTTTGGTGATGGGTGAAAATGTTCTGGCTTTGCCTGGTGATGAGAGCCTGGAAAGCATGACATGCTTGGGTCAGATTGCACAGTGACTACAATGCGGGCTCTCAGGAGTTCACTGGGAGGGCTATAATTTAAGTAATCTCATCATTATTAGGGGGATTTTGGAAACTATAAACTCATATAGTCTAAAGCTCTCTCCAACCCCAGGAACACCTTCTGGAAGCTGTAAAAATTGCATGGATTTTTTTACAATCTAGAGCACCCATGACTGGATTTTTCCTGGAAATACAGACTATTACATCAGAAGGCATTGTAGGGGTTATTATAGATGAATTAGTTTAAAGAGACTTTGGCTTTATCATACACTCATTCACTCATTCATTCATTTGTGGGTTCATTCATACAATTCACCACTTACAGCATACTTGCTGACCACTTCCAGGATGGGTTCTCTGCTAGAACCTGGAGTTACAGTAGGGAAGACAGATGGAACTCTTAAATAGAAGGAGACAGCAAGCAAACAGAGCAGGAAGAACGATTTGGACAGAATGAGTGACATAAAGAAAATAAAGAATGCTTTAGGATGCTGGGTTGACCTTGTGTGGCTAATGAGGGCCTTTCGAGAATTGTCTAGTGAGTGACATCCTGATGAGGAGAGCGTTAAACCAAAGAAATGCTGTGGAGGCTTCAGGGTCTAGGGATGCCCACTGCCTGCACAAGCCACTTGTGCTCTCATTCCCATCCTGTGATAGAACCACTGAGCTTCCAAGGTTCTGACGGAGGCCAGCAGGTACCAACTGGCTACAAACAGGGATCCATTTTCTCCACGTTTCCTCCTTGATCATCGTTCTAAGTAAGTTTAAGTGTGTCAACTTCACCCATCCTTCCATCATCTGAAGGAAGAGCCTCAGCCAAGGAATTGCCTACATCAGATTAGTCTCTGTTCACATCCTTAGGGGAATTATCTCTTGCTTGTTTATTAATGCAGGTGGGCCCTGTCCACTGAAGGCAGCCCCATGACCAGGCAGGTAAGACTGGGCTACCTAAAAAAGCTAACTAGATATAGCCTGGGGTGGGTGTGGTCAACAAGTAGCCTTTCTCCATGGTTCTTGCCTCCAGATTCCTGCCTTGCTTTTCTGCCCTGATTCCCTCAATGGGTGACTATGAGCTTGAAGTGTGAGCTCAGTAGCGCCTGCTCTCCCCACCGCAAGTTGCTTTTGGCCAGAATGTTTAGGCACAGCACTAGAAGCCACCAAGTGGAAAATCACCAAGTTCAGCCATGCCTCCACACTGGAGTTACTCAGCATGCTCTTCCTACTTTTCATCATGGATAGATTTTTAAGCAGCCGTCACTACTTATGAAGGACACAGAATCTACTCCGATGCGAGGCCCGTAAAGCACTTTTCGTTGTGATGGTGAGCCATAAAGCTGTGCAAACATGCATGCACTGACTGCCCTGTTTTAATTTGAGTTGTTAACTCTACAGTCCGCCCAAAGCTGATCACAGACTGAATACCTCTGATTGAAGGAACTGTGATTCCTTGAAATGGCATTTGAGTCGGTGATAGGTCCATTAGCCACATACCCATACAAGTCATTTCTTGTCATCAATAGCCACCTGGAGCATCTGCCCCTCTGGAGCTTAATAGTGCCACCACACTGTTACATTACTAAAAAGCCTGCTGTCTGGATGTCTTTGTACACCAAGATCCACCATAGGTTTCATTCGGTTTTACAATTACTTCAGTTCGCTAATAAATCCCCAGTTCTCTATCAGAGAACTGAATGGGTTCCTCTTCCATGTGTTTTAACTTCTTCAAAGCATATGGCAGAGCTGACTTGAGACCCACACAGGAAATACAACTCAGACCCACATAGTTTTATTGCAACTAGACACAAGCTGGAGGGAACCTCCGTTGAGAAGGTGTCCTCCACAAAATTGGCCTTTGGGGCATTTTCTTGATTCATGGTTGATGTTTAATGTAGGAGGGGACAGCTCACTGTGGGACGTGTCACTCCTGGACTGGTGGCCCTGGGAGCCATAAGAAAGCAGGCTGAGCAAACCACTAGGAACAAACCAATAAGCAGCCCCCCTTCATGGCCTCTGTATCCACTCCTGCCTCCAGGTTCCTGCCTTGTTTGAGTTCCTGTCCTGACTTCCCTCAGGAATAGAGTATGACCTGAGAGTTTTAAGCTGAAATAAACCCTTTCGTCCCCAAGGTGTTTATGGCCATGGTGTTTCATCATAGCCATAGAAAACCTAACTAAGACACAGGGTGAGTTGGAAAGAGGTCACAGAATCCAAGTTCATTGCTCCTTCATTGAGCAGCATTGTGTTTTGCTAACTCTCTGGGGCATGGGGCTGGCCTTTTGAATGATAAATCATCACTTCAAACTAATGGGAAACAGGAATTTAAAGGAGGGCATGAAGACATGTGAGCTGCTCGGTGCCCTGCTGCTTAACAAGGTCTGGATTGAGTGTGTCTGCATCCGGAACACCAACAGCGTGCACATGTGTGTGTATGAGGGCATGTGCATGGGGGACATTGGCCTCAGAGACACACCAAGGGTTTTTCAAGGACAGTGGACAGCAGTGCATCTGCCTTGTGGCAGGAGGTTACTGTGTGGCTTCTTTTGGTTAATGCATGTAGATAAAGATACTGTTCTGCTCTAAATTTTAATTGTTCTCCTTACAATAGAAGATGTTGGAATAGCCTACAAAGTCTTACAGTCATCTGGATGACATCATCACATATCATCCCCCACCTCCATCCCAGGCATCAGACCCTCAATTTCCATACAATGCTAACCCTACAGAGCTAGACACAGAACCCAGTGTGATAGTATTGGGGTAAGAAAACCAATGTAAACACTTACCTTCTTCTGCTCCAGGTACCTGTGTTGGATTAAAAAGGATAACAGTGAATGGCTTCACAAAGCAGAAAATTGAACCTAACATCAGGTGTATTGGGAATTTTGTTGATAGAGTTTGGGGGAAATTTTTGTTAGTACAGACTTTTAAGGAGATGGGCAAATACTTTCCTAACAGACTACATAAAAACCAGGGTTTTATCTTCTGTATATAATGTAACAAATAATATAAGTGGCCAATGGTATTAAAAGTTGATTTGACTACTAGAGAAATATTTGCTCATAGTAATCAAAAGTCTTTAAATATTCTTATTTGAACAACAGTCTTGGTGAGACACATTTTCTGAGAAACCAAATCTGGCCAAGCTGCAAGCATGTTCCTTCCATCCCAGAGCATTTGAGGATATTGTCTGCAGACCCAGATAAGAAGAAGTGCTTCCCCCAGGAGCTAACAGTGTTTGCTGTGCAAGTGTGAGAACCCTATCGCTCTTGTGAATGTGGGGGCATGGCTGCATGTATCTGTAACTGCAGAGATGTGGGAGCAGGGAGCCAAGATAGGCAGATCCTGACAGCCCTCCAGCAAGCTGGCCTTCCTGAACTTCAGCGTGTGAGAGAGATCTTAAAGGACTAAGACAGACAGAAAAAGATGCTTAACGTCTTCCTCAGGCCTTCACATGCACATACGTGGGCTTGCACATCCACACATAGCTGTACAGCCCGCCCCCCCACATGCACACAGGAATGGTTAACTTTGGTGTTATATGTGGTTACTAAGATATTATGCAGGCATAGCAGATAATCCACATAAAAAATGAAATAAGGTTGGGTGCAGTGACACATGCCGGTAATCCAGCACACAGGGAGGCAGAGGCAGGCAGATCTCTGTGGGTTCAAGGCCAGGCTGGCCTACAAAGTGAGTCCAGGACAGCCAAGGCTATACAGAGAAACCCTGTCTCAAAACATAACATAACAAAACAAAACAAAACACAAAAGCCAACCAACCACCACCATCACCAACAACAAAACAAAAACAACCCCCCCCCCAAAACAAAAAACAAAACAAAACAAAACAAAAAACCCAAAAAGAATGGAATAAGCGTACATGATTCACAGGTTGCACGGGGCTTTGTTTTAAATGTATATATACCTGTGAGTTTGAAGAAAGACTGTAAAGTAATAGAGGTCATGTTTGAGTACAAAGCTAAGATTTCTTTAATTTTTGAAATTTTCATTTAAAAAAGCAAATGGAAATTTTTTTTTAAAAAAGACACAGTTATTCTTTTTCCAGACATTTTCTTTCTCTTTCTTTGATATAAAGTGGTAGACCTGGAGGCTGGAGAGACGGCTCAGAGGTTAAGAGCACCGACTGCTCTTCCAGAGGTCCTGAGTTCAATTCCCAGCAACCACATCGTAGCTCACAGCCATTTATAACGTGATCTGCTACCCTCTTCTGGCTTGCAGGTGTAACATGCAGGCAAGCAGTCTATGCAAAATAATAAATAAATAAATCTTAAAAAAAAAAAAAAGTGGTAGACTTCCTGAGTGCGATGAAGAATCTACACATTCATTGGGCTTGCATTCTGACCACACACACACACACACACACACACACACACACACACACACACACACACACACAATCTAAGTATAAACAAATCATACTTTTTGTGGCCATAAGGAAGATTTATTATACCTTTCATCAAGATTTCAAATGGCCATGAAATCTAGAAATACTAAGCATCGCTGTTTTACGAAGAGCTGGGGCTCTCTGACCTGGTTCCCAGAGTCAGCCTAATGGAGTCAGAGCTGACCTTGAGCCCAACTCTCTTGATTCATGTCGACTTTGGAGACAAGAAACCCTTAGCAGCAATTTGCTTAGAGAGGCATCCTGTGTGTCTTGTCTGAAGCTAACCAGCTGAAGGCCCTTTTGTTTTAAAGATCTCAGCACCCCCAGGCTCCTGGAATGAGCCTATGTGTATTATGGATGGCAAATCAAAGCTAATCCACAGGCCAGATATAAAGGGTAATGAATCCATTCTAAATGAGGGGTTTGAAAGTCTCCCCACTGAGGCTTCCCCAGCAGTTGAAAGCGTTCAGTCTGATACAGCAGGAATTCTCAGGCTTGTCAAAGGTAAGGGGAAGGAGGCTAGCAAACACTGAGAGAAGGCCACTTCAGGGAAAGCAGTTGCTTTATTTTGTTGGGGCCCAGCTGATTGCTTTGCTTGAGGGCTCTGAATTCCAAATCAAATACAATTAGAAAACCACACTGAAATCTCTCTGGTTCTGCTGAAACTTTTTCCTCCCCTGTTAGCAAACACATGCGAGCGATATAAAAGTGTTTCCTGGTCGTCCCCCTCTCCCCTCTTTCTTTCCTATTTAACCTTTAAAAACTTATTTTTCACTGTCTCTGCCTTTTTCAGGCAGAGTCACAGCTGGAGGAGTAGATCTGGATGGTGGGATTTCAGGGCAAGGTCCTCTCCTCTGCGGGCTGGCTCCTCCCCTTGCTTTCTTTGCTGAGGATTTTGTGACAAGCACACGGGGTCCAGTGTGCAGTGACTTGGACAACTAGAAGTTTCATGTGAGAGCTTGAGTCAGCTCAGGTAGCCTGCACTTAATTTCTGCTGGAGTATATTCTTCTCGACACCACCTAGTCAAGCAGGGCCTTAGTGCCCACATGCATGGCCTGTGCCCTTTCTGGAGGGCATTTTGTTTTTGTTTTTTGTTTTTTGTTTTTTCCATACTGGAGGAGAAAAGGTCTCCAGTTGCTGTGCACACAAAAATAGGCAAAGAGCCTGGTAAAATGTAAGCGTCTGGCTGTGAGGATGATACCAAATTCTAGTGGAAGGAAAAAAAAATTACAAAGAAAGTAGGCAGCCTCCTCCCCCAGGGCCGCACTTGAGCTCCCCCATGCTCCCCACTACAGTGATCAGAATCTTGCTGGTTACAGAGATAATGCACACAATTCCCCCTTTGTTACACAAAATAGCTACTTACCTCACTGAAGTCTTTTGAGCTGATCTGCCTGAAAGGGAAAAAAAAAAAAAAAAAAAAAAAAAAAAGATATAAAGTGTTAAATAAAAGGCAATTTATCATGAGCAAGATAAAATCATTCTGAACCTTATAACCCTTTGACTACATTTTTATGGCCAAATTAACAGCCCATAGTCCAGTATGATATTCATCACTGTCCTATAAGACAAAACCAGGCTATTTTTCTTGTAATCTTCTAAGGGAGAGGAGAAGTGCTAAGCCAGTATGGCAGCCAGTAAGCAGAAGCACATGGGCATGCTCGCTTCTCATCCCCTCATTCTCCCTGACACATGAGCTTCCTTAGACTTCTGCTTAGCCAGCTCTCAGGTTTTCACTTGGAGAAAGACTCTTAAATACAGAGTTGTCAGAGGCACCTAGATCCCAGGAAGGCCAGAGAAAGAATGCAGGCGATGAAGAACGAATGAGACAAAAGAAAAGCCAAGGTGAAACTGAACAGGAAGGAGAGAGTGCAACAGGGTTGGATAAGATGCAGAGCGTTCAACATGTGGAGAAGCCTTCAGTACTCATTCGTGTGTGCGTACGTGCGTGCGTGTGTGTGTGCACGCGCGCGCACGCACACACACAGGTGTTTGCAAGTGTGCACGCGTGCATGAACACATGCGTGGTTTACACACGTGTGCTTGTACACGTGGAGTCCAGGGCTTGGCAGTGGGGTCTTCCCCTATCACTTCTCTGCCTTATCTTTTTTAAAATTAATTTTTATTTTTTATTAATTTATTCATATTACATCTCAATTGTTAGCCCGTCCTTTGTATCTTCCCTTTCCTCCCTCCCTCCTGCTTTCCCTCTACTCCCCTCCCCTATGTCTGTGACTGAGGGGGACCTCTTCCCCCTGTATATGTTCATAGCGTATCAAGTCTCTTCTTGGTAACCTGCTATCCTTCCTCTGAGTGCCACCAGGCCTCCCCATCAAGGGGACGTGGTCAAAAACGGGGCACCAGAGTTCTCATGAAAGTCAGATCCCACTCTCCACTCAATGGTGGAGAGTGTCCTGTCCATTGGCTAGATCTGGGTAGGGGTTCGAAGTTTACAGGATCTCTCCCTGGTCTGCTAGGCTGGCCTGCCTGTGAGCCACAGGGACTCAAGTTTGGTTCCCACCACCCACAAGTATTGGGTGGCTCAAGGTTGCCTGTAACTCAAGTTCCAGGGGGATCTCATCTGATACTCTCTTCTGGCATCTGCAGGAATCTGAGTGGAAGCGACACACACACACACACACACACACACACACACACACACACACACACACACACGCACACACACACAAGTCCTAGCACTCGAGAGGCAGAGGCAGGCAGATCTCTGTGATTTTGAGGCCAGTCAGCTCTACAGCGTGAGTTCCAGGATACCTAGGACTACACAGAGAAACCCTGTCTTGGAAAACCAACCCCTTCAAAACAAAAAAGCCTCTCACTCCCAACAACAACAACAACAACAACAACAACAACAAAAACCCCTGCAACAACAACAAACTAAACCAAACCAACCAACCAGCCAAAAACTGTAGAAGTGATTTGAAGTTGTAGTTTTAAGTTATAGCACTCATGGAATCCAGCTCTGAGAAGAGTGTGCACTGTGTGTATGTGTGTGCGTGAGGTCCTGAAGTTTTCTATATTTGCATATTGACTTTATTAAATCAACAAAAAGGGTGAAGAGAAATTTGGTTTGCTAGGATTTGAACCTGCATGGTCAGCAGGAGTAGTATTCAAAAATCAAATACGTTCCATTTACAAAGGCCTTTCAAATATTTAAGTGGATTTAACTGAGTGTGTAAGCAAATCTTGCTCGCTAAGATTCCATCCAGTCTCTTGCTTGATTTCGTTTATCTTTGTTGGATAGGCAGAGTGGCGGTCCTCCTGTTAGATAAAGCCCTCAACGAATAATATCACTGATGTACCTCACAAATTGAAGGAGACTCCAGGACAGGTCAGCTTTGGCATCTTCCAATGTTAATAAATTGAATGCTCAGGCAGAACCCCAGCTCTCTGAGTCCTTTCTGTGCAGAGCAGGTGGGGCACGCTGGTACCTGGATGGCCTTTTGTCCTCAAAGGGGCATGTTGTTTCACCAAGGGCATCTTTCAATTCCTTTTCTCGCCCATGGTCTATCTGCCAGATCACTAAAAAGTTACCACAAACTATACAGGAAAAGACCTAATATTTGCCTGCTCTATATAATGGATGCTTAGTAGAACTTTAAAGATGTTGCTACCTTCTACAAATATGGACTTTCTTAACTATTGTTTAGTTTATGGCTTAGTTTGAAATGGATTGGATTAGCATCCTTGCTGTGTCATCTATGGCCTCTGCCACTCTTGGTAAACTAAATTTCCTTTCTGAACTCCAAATTAAGAATGTAATGAAGAGGGTTTTTGAAAGTTCTACTGAAAAAAAAAAAAAGGTACATGAATCTGTTTAGAATAAGTTAGTACTTTGTGTCTCTGGTCACTCTGATGGTCGCACTTGGTTTCAGATGAAGCTTCTATTTTGAGTTCACTATGGGATACCCAGTGAGGTTGGAAGTGACTCAGAGAGAGGCCATGTTTTCTCCACTCAGTTTCTTGTAATGCATTATCTTGTAAAACTATAATAATAAAACTCCATATTATAATAATGTGTATTAATAATATGTATATATAATAAAAATGCATATAACAATGATGGTGGTGATGGTGATAATAACAACAATTTATGCTTTTAAATCATTAGTTTACATTCATAAATATGAATTGGTATATCTTTGAAACGCACACTTTTTTTTTCCTTTAAAGGGCTGTACTTCTTAATATTTATAAAGATTTCTTTCACTTCCCAAGTCATCATATTATACTTTTTTGGTGAACTGGATTCCTTGCCTAGATGTGATTCCAGTGTGGCTGGTAGAAAAGGGAAAGAAAGCCGCAGCCAGTCACCAGGCTGTTTCATGTCCTAAATATGAGATGTTCCATTTAAATTATGTTTTGGCTCAACCCCAAAGCCCAGTGCATTTAATTCACTGAAACCTGAATGACACACCGTGGTACAATGAGCTCTGTACTTCTGTGCCCTCAGTATATGGGCTGCAATAATACTGCCTTCCACATAGTATATCTGAGTAAATACAGAAGCCTGCACAAGGGGCTTGAAGCGCACTGTAGCTTACATTGCATGTGCAAGGGCTTTGGTTCAATCCCTAGAGACACACAAACAGACTCCACCTGGGGGTGGGGGAGGGTGGGGTGGGGTGGGGGAGGGGACTTGTGTGCAGTTAGAATACAGAAATAATGTTACTACTTAGAATGACGCTGTCTGATGTGTGGACAATTGAATGAAAGTAGCAGAGGATTCGCAGCCACAAAGTTATTCCCCTTTGAGTTTTCTTTGGGGGTACGTCAGAGGAGGGTCTGCCTATGTTGGGTTGAAAGTCACAAATGCCTATTCAACATTTACTATCTTCCTTTGTGATAGAAAGAATTTTCTCCAGGTTCAAAGTTTTAGCTTGAAACAAACTTGTGCTGCAGGTCTTTATGATAGGATGTAAGCCTCTCTTCTGAGAAAAGTTATTTTAAGTGGAAAAAACCAAGTTAAGGAAAAAAATGTGTGTGGATATTGTCAGTTTCCTAGCATTAACTGTTGAAAATACCCAGCTAGCGTTCCTCACCATGCCATCTCCTCTAGATGGATGACTTAAATGTGACACCATCCTTTACTGATGGGATTCCACCCAGTATTGTTTTGTGAAATCAAGACTTAGCTGTAAAAGAGAGAGTGGCAGAGCTGGCGGATACAAGCAGAGCCTGAAAGACAAGAGCTAGAACCACATCTACTCTCCAGGAAGAACAAAGTGAACAGCAGAGGCCAAGCTACATTGCCTGCAATTGATGCCGTGGGAGCCAGAACTCATAGCCTCCACCTTCGGGCATCTCTTCCCTGAGTGATTTACAGAGAAGTTGCTAGAAAGAAAGGCACAGCATTCCAAGGAGTCCTCGCTGATGCTCAGAGCTCCTGGGCTCTGCTTGCACAGTGACAGCCTCACATGCCTGTTGACGCATGACCTGCATCATTGGTAATGTTGTCTGGCTACTTCCATGGGCTCTGATGAAAGCAAATCTGAGGGCAGTGCTCTTTCCCTATAGTAAAACCCTCCTGTCCATGGCTGTGGTCCCCACTCTCCTCCAAGGCTTTGCCTGTGTGCACTCATCAAGGTGCCCACTTGATTTTCTTTCTGAACTCTAGAAATTTATGATGTAATGCTTACTAAGGCTATGTGCCATCTGATGGCCTGGGCACCTGTTCTTCTCGGCCTTGGAAAATCGTTCTTTTTGGCTCTGCTGGGAGGTGTCAATGAAATCAGATATAATTGCTTTTTGGGGCTGTTTGTGATGGAAAGATTTTTCCAAATTCTTATTATGTCTAAAAATGACAAAATAAATATAAATTATATTCCCAGGGACCCCAGAAATACAAGGCATCAACATAGAACCCAATAAAATGATAATATCAGAACTGGAAGCATAAAACTTTCTACTCAAAATTCTTTTTAAAAAGATGATTCATTTTTCAATGTAAGAGTAGTTTGCAAGCATGAGTTTCTGTGTACCTCATGAGTGCAGGAGCCTCCAGAGGCCTGAAGATGTCATCCAGTCCCCTGGAGTTACAGATGGCTATACACTGCCATGTAGTGCTGAGAAATGAACTTGGATTCCCTACAAGAGCAGTCAAGCTTTTAGGCAAGAGCTCTTCACTGTTAACCCACCTCTTTAGCCCTCAGGGAATTCTTGACTAAATAATTCGGCATGTTAAAAACATATCAAAGTTCTGTGGCCAGTGCTTCTCTGCACAGATACTGGTAAGACCCCACTGCCGAGGGACTGCAGAAACCCCGGACATTGGAAACAGAACAAGAAGGAAAGAGAAAGGTAAAGTAACAGTAAGGCTATCTGAAAATATCATAAGGATTCATACTATTAACTATCTACCTAAAAATACTTATGATGCACATAAGTCTGCATATCCATATGCACATATAGTTCAAATGGAAATTTCCCATCTGGGCTGGAAATGCTCCCTCCAAGAGCCAAAGATCGTCTGATTAAAACCCCAACACCACACATGAAAAATTCTTTCAAGTTGTTGGTCAGGGTTGTTCAAGGGGCTCCCAAAATATTTCAGGCTGTTTCTATTGCCCTCTGTTGCCCACCAGAGGTGGAAGGGAAATCCCTGTTGCTGAGGACACCATGCCCTTCAGATGCAGAGCCCAGAGCCTCTTGAGGCAGAACTGACCCGAATGTTTCCTCCCTGAGGACTGGCTTTCATGGTATCAGAAGAAACCATGAAGCTAACAAAAGAAGGAAGCAACTAATAGTTCTTCTACCCAGCTGTGGTGCCTATAAATCACATCAATAACCATCATGGCACACTTACCTTAAGAGTGCAGTAATGGCACACATGCCTTGGTGGTAGCCAACAGTTCTATAATGGGACGTAAGACCCACTGAACAAGAAGGAAATTATACCCAGCACTAGAAACCTAGTCAACTACCCAGTAGAGAAGTAATAGATCTTGGAGGAAAACCTACAACTGCCATTTCACTAGATTAGTATAATCTCTAACTGCATCTCAAACATTTGTCCTGATGCCCACAGCCCTTACCCTTCATCAAGGAAATGTCTTATTGCAACAGACAGAGACAATTACAGAAAACCACAACCAATGCAGAGTCGTGGAGCCTAGTTCCAGTGGATACATCTACAGAACAATCAATCGCTCACTTAAGGCTTAGGGAATATTGTAGAAGACGGGATAGAAAGATTGTTAAGAGCCAGAGGATCAGGGAGTTTGCTGTGAGACTGTGTCTTCTAGTAATGTCAGAAGTTACTCCCATAAAGTCCCTGTAACATGACTTTCTGCGCATGATCTGAACAAGGACAAAAACAATAGACATGACCAAGTGGGTGGGGGAAAGACCACGTGGTTTCAACCCTACCCACTGAAGTACAGGAAACTAAGAAATTCTGAGAGTTGGGAGAAATAGTTTTCCTTAGGGAAGATCACACCAACTGGTCATCCAAAACCAAATGGTCAGCCCAGAAAAACCACACATACAAGTAGCATCATATAGACTGAGAAGGGTATATTTTATATACATATATGAATGTAACAAGTTAAAAATCTACCCTTGCATTTGAAAGAGAGCAAGGATTGGTACATGAGAGGGTTTGGAAGGAGGAAAAGGAAAGGGAAAATGATGAATGATATAATATCAAAAAGTAAAGGAATTAGTTGAAAAATGTCTCTTTTGGTTGTCGTGTTTTATCACAGCAACAGAACAGTAACTAATCCAGTGGTTGTTTTTGGAAGCTTTCATGAACTTCTAAACTACTTACTTAGTCAACATTGGCCACTGTCCATGCCCGGCAGTGTGCCAGGAAATGTGGATTAACCTTTCCTTTTGGAGTAGATGAGCCTGGCTCAAATACTATAGATGTAGAATCTACAGTGCATGTTGGAGTTAGAGTTGAGATCTGTGTTATTTCCCAGGTGCTAGGCTATGGGTCATGGGGACAGATGGAAAGGACTAATGTATGGGTCTATTAAAAGTCGAAAACATATGAGGGGACAGTTCAGGGTAAGGGCTAATCAGAGAATTGTAGTCATCTAGTATCCATGTTAGAGCTGAGAAGGCGTTTTCACAGATGCTCAAAATGGCTTGAATTTCAGTATTCCCAAGGTACCATTCTACCTAGTCATGCCCCTGCTTCAACAGCCTGCTGACTCAAGCCTTCTGTGAGAAATTCTCATTCATCCTGGGCCAGAGGGAGGAGAGGCATGCTCCATCTTCCATTCCAAAATGGGGGACTTTTAGAAATCCACTCTCTTGAAGGAACTTTGCTGACACATTTGTGATTAGTGCCAGCTGGCACATTTCTCTGGCTGGTGGAGGGCTGGCAAACCTGTGTTTGTTAGCAAGGCAGTGGTGTTTTGGCAGAGGGGTATTAAAGATTGCTTATATTCCAGACTGGGTATCTGGACATTGGTAAAAGGGCTGTTCTGGATCAGTTCTGGAGTTTTCTAGGCCCACTTTTGGTTTTTACTGAGTCCTGATATCATCCTGGCATTTCATATTTTCTGAGATGACGAGTTTAGGTCTTAAGAGAACAGTTCTATCAATGGCTTATTTCATTGCACAGAGATGTGAAGAGTCCATCCCAAGTCTGTCTTTCCTCTATGCTTAGTGCCGATCCCCCACCCCCATCCTCTATCCTCCAGAGCATTCAGAAAGGGAATCTGTGATGTGTTTGGTTTCTCTCATCTCCTCCCCACAAGCCACCAATCCTGGTTATTTTACCATGGCAGTGACAAGTGTCTCACCTGGGCCCCCTCTGGACTTCTGGAAAGGTATGCCTTGGAGGAAGGTATGCAGTGCTCTCCTCTGGTGGTGCTGGAGGTAAGGGTTGATACTTCTTGGGGAGGGTGATGGCAGGGCTGTGGGAAGAGTCACATGGGTAAGGATTGAGCAGGTCTTCAACCAGGCCTTTCTCAGCGAGTTCACTCTGACCCCCTCCCTTCCCCTCCTCTCCTCTCCCCTTTCCTCCCTTGCTGTGGGCTGAAGGTCAAGTGTTGAGGATGCTTTCTGCATCCTGGACCATTCTGGGCATCTTCAAACCTTAGCATCCTCACTCTTCCTAGAGTAGTGTGCTGTGATGCTTGGTTTTCTGTAGTGTGTGTTGCAAATTCCTACAAGGATCATATGCTTTTCAATTTGCCACCTATTTGGACTTTAGGAAGCCTGTGGAAAAGAAAATAATGATCTCCCTCTTATTCCACACTGCATGACCCAAATTTCAATAACTCCCCGAAGAATCATGAAAATGTCTACAAGTCAATAAAAGCCTCACTCACCCATTTTCTCCAGCCATTCATGTATTCATGTACAAAGTGCATCATTCAGTTTGGTGGATGCGGGCAATGCGGATATACTTATATATTGTAAGTCCTTAACTTGGATTATAAGTCAATTTAGTTATGAAAAGTCCAATTTCTGGTTGCCTATTGACTTATTGATATATATGTTCAGTCTGTCCTAGTCTCATGAGTCTGGGCAGCTAGGTGTCCTTACAGCATACTTGGCCAGAATTTTGCTAAAGAAAGGAGCATGCTGTGTTGGCATCTATGGAGGAAGATTCTGGGAAGAGAGAAGAGTTAAGTGTAGAGACACTGCTGGAGAAATGGAGTTGGGGAGAACTTGGTGGTAATCAGAAGGTTGTAGGTCACTGTTAGGTATTCACCAACATGGTTTAACACTATCTGCCCAATACCAGATTGAACAGCTTGGTCTTAGGCTGGTGAAATGGCTCAGCAGGTAAAGGCACCTGCTGTCAAGGCTAATATCCCCAGTTTGATCCCCAAGACCCACAGAGTGGAAATAGAGAATCAGCTCACAAACGTTGTCCTCTGATCTCCCATGTGCACAGTGGCAGGTACACACTACCCATCATAAATGAGCAAAGGTTAAAAAAACAAAAACAAAACAAAACAAAAACAAAACCAAAAAAACAAAAGGAAGCTACTGGCTCCAAACATCAGTACTAAGAAAAGAAAGCTGAGTGGAGGGAGGATGCCAACAGCAGGAGGACTGTCTGATGTTCCGAACGAAGAGAGGCATGCTGGGTCTTGCTCACAGACCTGTTTCTCTCAGGCCAACTGCTCGTGCTTCTCCTTTGCAAGAGCTGGCACAAATCACTGAAGTTTATGGCGAGACAAAATGATCACACTTAAAAAAGGAATTGAATTTATGTGTATGAGTGTTTTGGCTGTGTGTTGCCTGTGCATCACCATGTGGGTGCAGGGCCCGTGGAGGTTACAGGTGGTTGTGAGGCACCATGTGGGTGCTGGGGACCAAGCCTGGTGCCTCTGCCTGAGCAGCTATGCTCTTAACCCGGGAACCAACCACTCCAGTCCCACAAATAAGATTTTAAATGTCTTACCGAGGAGGTGGCAAAGGAATCTGTAAAATGAAAAAGAATCAGAAGTTAAAGTCACTCTTTTTGGGGGCAGGGCGAGTAGTTAAGATTTTTCTTCCTTCCCCCCCCCCCCTTCCTAACTCCCTCCATTCCTCTCTCCTTCCCTCCCTCCCTCTCTGGCTCCCTCCCTCCCCTTCCCTACCTCCCATTCTACTACTGAGCAAAAAGTCCCTAGCCCCAGAATGTTTTGATTTACAAATGGAAATGAAAAAACGATGACTAAAATCCCAGGACACAGTTTTCAAGTGACATTTAAGTTGCATTTCACAGTGTCCACACGCCTGAGCCTTTGAAGAGGAACAAGTGCATTTTAATATTTTTCACTCACCTTGCTCACCTCTGGGTATTTGAATCCTAAAATGTAAGACAGAGAAACCAGTGAGCCCTGTGGAAAACGTCATCAAATACTGTTGAAGGGAATCTGGCCAGCATGGCTATGGCTCACCTTGCCATACTCCCAGTTCCCTCTGCCTTGCCAACCTTCTGAAAGCTAGCTCACAAGGTCTGTTCCTTTAATTTCGCCACTTCCTCTTCCTGAGGCTGATTGCCAAGATCTAGCTATTGGACTATTAAAGTTAAGCAATCAAAAGCCCCTGTTTGGCTCACCCAATTAACACGCCTAATTAAAATTAAACACCTCATCCTGACGCAGTGTTTCTCCTTTTGCCTTTATAAAGCACCATTTTCTTGTGTGCCATGTCTGTCTCCTTCTATCCAGAGGCAGTCCTTTGTCCCCCAGGATAAATACCCCTCCTCCCTCTCCCTGGCTCCCTTCCCCTTCTCCCTCATCCTCTATCTCCTGTCTTTGTCTCTTTATTCTCCGCCCTCTGTCCTTTTGGGGTTAATAAATCTTCTTTGTGCTGAGAACTTGGTCTTGGGGATCCTGAGCTGATACTTTTCCTTTCAGCTCTGACACATGGTTCTATGGAAACCACTGTTAGATTTAATAGGATTGATGCTATTGTCTAGTGAGACTTATTGGGATCTCTTTAGTTGCCCAGTGTGATGCTGAACACTTTAGTTTGGGGATCTTATTGCATTCTCACCCTTGTTATGGAAATGAAGAGCCTAAGATGTGGGGAAAGTCAACATCCCACGAGCTAGAAAAAAAATGTAGGAAGCAGATGTCACTGTGAGTGGTGTGACTCTCAAGGTCCCCCAGACATCACCCTCTCACCATTCTTCATCCTTGCTCCTGGAAACCACCTTGTACTTTCTGTTACTATGAGCTTTGCTATTTCAGTTCATCCAAGTGACAGCGTGTAGCATTGCATCTGCCTGTGTCTTGTTTCACCCATCCATGTGGTCACGAATGGTAGAGTTTCCTTCCTTTTGGGACTGAATAAAACTCCACTGTACATATATACATCATCTCTCTACTCAGGCTGCTGGGTACCGGCAGATTGCTTTCACGGTTTGCTTTGTGGGTGATGCTGCAGGGACATGGAGTGGAGACAGCCCTTCAAGATGCTAATTTCGATGCCTTTGATGGATCCTACAAGTAGGATTCTTGGGCCACAAGCTGGTTCTAGTTTTAAGTTCTATAGGAAATACTATACTGTTTTCCCAGATGGCTATGTCAACTTGGGGTTTTGCCAACACGCAGGGTCTACCCCACGCCTTGTAACAACAGTTTAGATGGGGACCTCGTGCCTGCAGCATCATTCCTCATTCCAGGAAGCTGGTCTGGGTCCTTTGTGGTCCACATGGCAGGTCTTTCTGATGCCCTGTGTATATATTCTGTGTCTCTATTAAAATGTTGGGCTTTCTGCAGCATTGCTTTGTGTTCTCTTAAAAATTTTGTAGTAATTCTATCAATAATAGCAACAAACCACAGGTGTCCAACCCATGGTCTTGGGTGGTTTGTAGTGCGGGATAGCTTGTTATGTCGCAGTGTCATGCAACAGAATTGTAAGTATGCATTCACAAGCCATGTGCTGCAGGTTGCTCATGGACTTCCTGTGCATCACAAGACAATGACATTTCTTTGCCCTGTGTGATACAGAAAAACCAATAGCCTGGGTACCCTTACACCCCGTCAGTGGCAGTGAGGATGTGTCCTACCTACTGCCTATGCCAGGGGCTGCCCCACGCTACTGATTTAGACATCAACATTACTCAAGGCAAGTGTGAGCTTAAGGGTAAGCAAACTGGATCACACAGATGAAGTAACTCATCGTATAGCAGACAGCTTTTTGTGGTGATTCAGCTAAAATCCAGCAAGGTTCTTTATTTTCCAGCATGGGGTCTTGTTGACTAAAGCAATAATGAAGAGAGAGAGAGAGAGAGAGAGAGAGAGAGAGAGAGAGAGAGAGAGAGAGAGAGAGAAGACTTAGGGTGGTTTTTTTTCAGACTGACCTTTTAAAATTTGTTTTTAGCAGTGCACAGATCAAGCTCAGGACCACGCTACGCCAGCATTCTGCTCATATCCGGCCACATCTCCAGCCCGGCCTTGCCTCCTGCTTCTGTTATCTACTACGGGCTCAGTCCAGCAGTAATGAAACTCCTGGACTGAGGAAGGGGCGAGCATCCTCACCCACAAAAACAGGGAGATTTTGTACACTTCTGTGAAATTTGCATGTGGGATAAATTAATTAGAGCGTGTCAAGGTATATTTCCTGTCTTTTTTAAAAAAAAGATTTATTTATTTTTTATACGGTATTCTGCCTGCATGTGAGCCAACAGGTGAGAAAAGGACACCAGATCTTATCAAGGATGGTTATGAGCCACCATGTGGTTGCTGGGAACTGAACTCAGGACCCTTGGAAGAGCAACCAGTGGCCCCCGCCCCCCAATCTCTGAATCATCTCTCCAGCCCCATGTTTTCTGCTCTTAAAACTTGTTATTTATTACACTCTTTCTGCCTCCTCTTCTGCGGAGTTCCCTGAAATCTGTGTGTTCCAAGGTCTCTCTTTGTGCAATGTTGGGCTGTGGGTCTCTGTATTTGTTCCTCTCTGTTGCAGGAGGAAGCCTCTCTGATGCTGGCTGAATAAAGCACTCATCTATGAATGTAAGCACACGATGGGATGGAGGGCACCAGGAGAACAAGGCCCTCTAAACCAAGCGAGCAAAGCTCATATGAACTCACAGAGACTGAAGCAGCAAGCCCAGGGCCTGCACGGGCTTGCACCAAGTCCTCTGAGTATATATTGTAACTTTCAGTTTAGTGCTCTTATGGGACTTCTGTATGAATGACTGGGTCTCTGATTCTGTGTTTTCTCTTTGCGATCTTTTCCCTCTGTTGGTTTGTCTTCTCTACCTTCAATGTAATCATTTTTGTTTTGACTTATTACATACTATTTTGTTATGTTTGGTTGTTAAAAATTACTATTTAAATTTTTTTTTTTTGAGGCATAACTTTTGATGAACAAGTTAGTTCCTAATGTGCAGTGGGAGACTAGAGGGGCATGCTTGGTTGCTCTCCTAACGAAGTCCACAGACGTTCTTTTGTACTGGGAAGTTTTTCCTGTCTGGCCAAGCAGACAGAGGACACACAGTGACCAAGAATGAGGAGGTGGCTGACATGTCTGCCCTCTGGTGGTCAGTGCTGTAATCGGCATCATCTGCCTGGTGACTGGTCCTTCCGGTTTCAGCGTACAGCGCTTCCCTCAGCAGCTAGGCGTCCTGTTCCTAGGGAGGTGATTGGGGAAGAGTGCAGAGCCCAGCCGGAAGCTAAGGGATCTGGGCAGCACTATTTTAGGGCTAAAGCTTGAAGAATCTAACGACACAGTGTTACATGAAGCTGAAGCCGAGCTTCCTGGAGAGGGGGCAAGTTTTAGACTTCTTCTGTTTGAGAAGTCCAAATGTGAGGAGCGGCTTGTAGCACACTGTGAAGCCTGGTTGTTCAACGAGCAAGGATTTTGTAAGTTGGTGACTAAATATAGCCATTGTTAAAAATAGATCATAGAATTGTACACTTCAGTCGTACCAAAACAAAGATAACGGACTTCCTGTGAGCGTGCTAGCATGTGTTCCCGTGCTATGAAATGACATCACTTCCAACTCCAGGCTCATGAGTACTCTGGTATTTGAAGCCTGGCATGCTGGGAGTATTTCCACCATGGGAAATGTTACAGAAACCAGTGAACTTAACTGTTCTGCCATTTGTCTGGATTTAAGAAAGTTGCAGAGAAAGTGTTAACCAACCATGCCCTTCCTGTAGTTGTATAATGCCCATAGGCTCCACACTCTGAAGAGGGTGCCTGAGAAATTGTTCAGTCGAGGACTGAATTCGAAAGCTGGTTTTCAGCTTAGCTTAGGTAAGAAACGCTCCCTGTTGCTATACCCTGGAAGTTGTGACTTCGCTGCTGATGCAAGAGCTTGGCAAACGTCAGTCAGAGCTGGGTGTGGTGGCTCACGCCTGAAAAGCCAGTACTTTGGAGGTGGAAACAGAAGGATCTTAATTTGGAGGCCAGCCCGGGCTGCAGAATGAGTTCAGGGGCATCTGGGCTACGTAGCAAGGCCCTTAAAACAACAAAACAAGCAAACAGCATCATGGTGTCTCCCCTGCCAGGTTAAGTCTAAAACCAACCAAACAAACATAAAAGCAATTGGCTCTATGAGATTGGGATAAAGGGTATTTTATCTCCCACTGTTAACTTTAAAAGTGTATGTTACGTATCTCTACATCAGTAACACGTATGATGACCTCATTTGCATATGTATTTAAATTCTCTTCTTCAGACACCCAACTGGTTTGGTGTTTCCCAAGGCTTGCGATTGAGTTTTGCTGTTACTGTCAAGGAGCTGTGCAACGTGGGCTCCTTCTATCCTTATCTATGATTTTTAAAAAGATGACAAAACAAGACTCACAGGAGCCAAGTCTGTGTGTTAATAGAAGGCACAGAGCAGAGTGGCCACAGATGAGACCTGAGAAGCCATCAAGTCGGGTACGAGCCTGTCAGTTACCGAACAACCTCAGGGACTTAAACGCTCAAGTGTAGATCATAAAGTCTAATTCCTTGGGGTTTCACTGTTAAGTAAAATAGTATTTAGTTTCCACCTCAGCATCTATCCAATTTGTGCTGAGCACTCTCAGAAACAGAGCACCCGTGTTACGTTCTATAGTTACAGAAACAGACACGGGACAAAATTAGATAAAACTTAGCCTCAGTCACAAAATTTACCATGTCTAAGACTTTTGTGACGCAATGGACCATTAGCATTTTGTGTGTTGGTGATTAATTATGGAGGAGCCCAGAGAAGGCACTTATAATCCCAGCGACTAGCAATGTTCATTTGGCAGGGCCTGCTGGAGAAGCCTCTTTAAGTCCATGAAAACCTTCAGAAATTAATTGCAGGAGCAAATTACTGAAGCCGTCCTTGGGGAAGCAGTGGGATGGGATCATGTTAGGCAGAGCCAAGAATGTTGGAGGAACCGACCATCTCTCACATTTCCCTTGGATAAGATCAGAATGTGCCACTTTCAGGAACAAGTGTTTCAACAGCTTTCAACTTGGGCCAGTAGGAGATGGAACAATTCTCCCAGCACAAGCCCAGAGGGAGGCGTGTTCTGTTGCTATGGGTGTGTGTGTGGATGCAGAAGAGCAGGCAGGCAGGGTAAAGTGGAGGATGAAGGCTAGCCCGGGCTGGTGAGGATTCACAAAGTACTAGAGAGAAAGAGTGTTGTTTCCGCAGCTGAGATGTGAGGGTCCAGCGAAGGATTGGGATGCAGCTGAGTTCAGAAGCACAGACAGAAATGGAGCCAGAAATAACCAGAGCTGCTTGACCTGCCCCTTTTCTGTTCTCCCACCTAATGAGACTTCATGGCACAGGTTCATCCCTGGTGGTCCTGCCTGTGACACTAGATAAGGTGGTGAGCTTCTCTATGTACTGTTAGCACAAGCTAAGTTACAGAAGGGAAGAAGGGAATCTTATAAATAAAATTTGCCGCGTGTTCACCATGTGTCCAGCATGGTTCTGTATGTTTGCCGCGGGGGAAAAGATAAACCCTGAACTGTGCTCTCTGTGACTGAGGGCTCTCACTCACTTTTAATCAATTTCTCCACAATGGATTTACTTGCATACTAAAAACTAAACTGCGTACACAAAAGGTGGTGTTAGCCTGCAGAGGGAGTCAGGAGAATGGTAAGGTGCAAGGGGGCAGGGATCCCGGATGAGTTAATATGGATCAGCACTGGAGGGCTCACATCAGCACAGTGCTGTGTGGATTTCCCATTTGTTGTTTCCTCCGAAGCAGGCGTTAGCCCTGCCATGCAGTGCTGTCGATGTGAGAAATTTAGCTCGGGTTCCCAAGTTTCTTTTAGGTCTTCTAGCTGGGAGAAGTACAGTCAGGATTTGAATCGAGGGCCAAATGTCCCAAAATCTAATGTATAGCTAGTCATACTGTGGCTTTTAGGCATAAAAAACAAAAACAAACAAACAAAAACAAACAAAAAAAACAAACAACAACAACAACAACAAAAACTGCTTTCCTCCCCTGAAGTCATTGTCCCATGTCTCAATTCCACGTCCCTTGCTCCTGAGACACTCCTGGAAGACACAAGGCTCTCCTCTAGTGAGGATTAGTATGTTTTTCTTAGTTGCCTCAGCTTCTAGCACAGAACTCAACGCACTATGGACTCCTGTGGTCTTGAACGTCCCTGGCACCCAGGACCCCGGTACAAAGCAAGTTTGGAAGTAGAGCTCTTCTGGTACTGCTTGTGTCAGTAATGTGGATGCTCCCTCTCATTCAGAAATCCACCCTCTGGCTGGAGAGAGAGAGCCATGCGCATGGTGGGTTGTGAGACATGGGACTCACTCAGCAGTTTGAGAGATGGGCACATGCCAGGTGCAGAATGTTAGTGGCTCACGGCTTGTGATGTCAGCCCATCATCACGCTTTCCCTCGTCTACCTCTCACCTGATCACCACTCTCTGGGCAGTCTAAGGCAATGGGTTTTTGACAGATCCTCATGGATACCCATGTTTTCGGATACTCAAGCTTTTTGTATAAAGTGGCATCACACTTTTATTTGCCTATGGCTAGATTGGGTTATACTTAATTTCTGGATTATTTACAATTACCTAAAAGGGTGCTATGCCAGCAGTGGCCTACTGTATTGCTTAGTGAACAATGACCAAGTTTGTACAAGTTAGTACAGACTTAACTTTTCAAAGACACTCTCAGTCTGTGGTGGAACCCATTGGTGTGGAACCCGCAGAGGGCTGCTGCGTGTGTGAACTGAGCACACTCGCCATGTGTGCCCTTTCCTCACTCTGTACTAAGGGGGAAGGGACAAAACACAGCTGCCATGCTCCATTCCCACCTATTCCCCAGAGGCTGGGGGGAGAGGAGGGAAGAGGACAGGGAGGGGAGGAGAGAGAGGGAGGGGAGAGAGAGTGACAGAGGAAGGAAGGAAGAGGAGGAGGAGGAGGAGGAGGAGGGAAGATGACAGAAGGGATTTGTGTTCAAAAGCCTTTTTATATAGGTTGAAGAACATTTGCCCTAAACAGCATCTATGTTCATTGTGGTAACATCCTCAGCAGCCAAGTTGTGAAATCAGATTAAGTGACATCAATAAGGAATAAAGTTTGGCATATATGCACAATGGAATATTACTGAGCCACAAAGAAGATCAAGATCCTGTCACTTGCATAAAAGGATAGAAATAGATGATACCATGTCAAGCAAAACAGGGCAGGCAGAACCTAGATTTAAATCTGTGTATATGTGCATGTGTGTGTGTATGCATGCGTGTGAGGGTATATGAGTGTGTACGCATGTGTGAGCATGCATATGTGTGTGTGTGCTTGTGTGCACATATGTGTGTATCAGTGTATGTGTGTGTGTGTGTAGGTGTGTGTATGTATGTGATGGGACTAGTAAGGAGACCATGACAGAGGGGGAAGAGATTTTAAGAGGAGGGAAAGAACAATTACTAGCATGTAATATGCACACAGAAGGGGACCATTATGGGGAGGAAGGGGACCAGAATCAGGAAGAAAGGGGCTTGGGGGAGGGGAACTGGGATAGGTGTAGCTAAGGTTCCAGGGCTTGGGGAGAGAGATAGAGATAGATAGATAGATAGATAGATAGATAGATAGATAGATAGAAAGAAGTTTGGGAGGAGGAGAGACCACTGGAGAGGAGAGGAGGAAGAAGGCTGCACCATGGGTTAAGTGGAGGAAAAGCACATGGCTGGCGTGGATGGGCATTTGGCTCAGATGATGATAATTAGCAAGTATTTAGGATTATGGATGGGATGCAGCTTGATAGAAATTATTAGAAGCAGTTGGCATGGGATTGGGGCAGGTATCCCATACTTGCCCCACTATGGGAAGTAGTTTAGAGGATTAATATCTGTCTTTCCTCAGGTTAACCAAGGCTATTTTAAAATATAACAGATGTCTGTGTCTTGATTGATTGCTAGTGAGTTAGAAAATACTGTCATAATAATAATTATAGGCCTAATAAAATAACTGCATCAGGGAACTAATTAGAATCAAATATAATGACACATATGCATGGGTGTACTGTAGTTAAAACCATTCTTTGTATGCTGGCTTAAGAAATTTTGAAAGTCCCACTAATGTGTGATTTTTAGTTTAAAGCATTAGTTTTGGACCCAGCATGGTAACTGATACCTGCATTGATTTTGGACCCTGGGTTTTAACCGAAATGAATTTAAATCTAACAACACCAGTCATTCTTTCATTTCTCTCTTACCAATCTGGGAGCTAAAGTTTATGATTTTTAAGGATGCACTTCACAGGATATCCAGTTCCATTGTGTTCTATGTTGTCATGTATGACCACTAGGGGGCAGCATACACACCTGCAAACTGTTGGGTCCAAGGTGTGCATCTACAGGGAGCTGCAGATGACTGAATGCTCACACTGGCCAATGGCCTTAGACCCGGTGAACCACGGGAGCTGATGTGAACACCACACCAATGTAGGCTCTGACTGCTTGCTGGGTGACCCTGAGCTGAGTCTCAGCATGGACCACTAGGGCCTTGAGCCAGATTGCTTCAGCGTCTGAGTTCCTTTAGAAGCAAATTCCCATGATCCCTCTGGAGGGCACCAAGTGGAATCTGGTTTGCTACTTTCAACCAGCCAGGCTTGTATTTCTGGATTTACTTGTTCAGTCGCCTGAGTGTAATTCTTTTTCTTGGATGCTTTATTGGATTTCTTTATAAAGTGATTCCTGAATAGAGAATGCAAGTCACTTCAAAGAAAACTGGTTTAGAGTTTGCGCTTGGTTTACATGCCAGGAACAGAGACCCACATTTAAGCTGCTATGTTCTTGGCTGTGGCTCTCCAGGGAAGCTGTGTCTAGTGCAAAGTTAAAGCTCTCCTGGGAAATGAGGAGGTGTCTTCTAGAGCTGTGCTTATCACAGGTGGTTTATCACACACACTATAATGACTTTATCTCCAAATAAAACTTTTGCCTGTTTCCAGGAGTAGGGAGAAAAAAATAGAACCCTCCACCTTCAGGAAAGGTAAGGTGTTGAAATTTGATGCTTCCCCGGTAATGGTCGCAAGAAAACTGACCGGAGACGTACATTTACATAAAACTGTAACTGCTCAACTTGATGAAAAATATCACCATCAAATCCTCCTGCTCCTGAGTTGATGGGTGTGGTTTCTTTTTCCTGTGACATTTTGTGAGACTAAATAAATTATCTGAAAATTTGTGCTTGCATCAAAAGTGCAGAATTTTGTAATGAACACAAATCATCCTAATGTGTCTGATCCAAAAAACAAACAAACAAACAAACAAACAAAAAACAGTGACACATCTGTATTCATTTCCTTTTTTTCTGCCTGTAGTGCCCAAGTGCCCAGGGTGATGCTGGAAAACTGTCAGTTCTAGAAGTGTGGGGAAGGGCTGTGGTCAGGCAGCAACCATCACAGAAGAAAACTTTCCCTACACCTCCCCTGAGGTCAGTGAACCTTGCTCTCTCTGAGTGATGGCTTTAGGTGACACTTGGGGCTCACTTTCAAAACCAGTTTGTCACTTTTCTGTTGCTGTGATGACCACCTTGACTAAGGCAACTTCTAGAAGGAAGGGCTCATTTGGACTTATGTTCTAGAGGGATAGAAGTCCACCATGGTGGGGAAATGGGTGGCATGTTGTACTTGGAGCTGCAAGCTGAGAGCTCATGTCTTGAGCCACAAGCACAAAACAGAGAAAGAGAGAAGGAGAGGGAGAGGGAGAGGGAGAGGGAGAGGGAGAGGGAGGCAGAGGGAGAGGGAGAGGGAGAGGGAGGCAGGGGGAGAGCGAGGAGGAAGAGGGAGGGGGGAAGGGAGGGGGAGGGGGAGAAGGAGAGGGAGAAGGAGAGGGAGGCAGAGGGAGAGGGAGGGGGAGAGGGAGGGGGAGAGGGAGGGGAGAGGAAGGGGGAGAGGAAGAGGGAGAGGAAGAGGGAGAGGGAGAGAGAGAGGGAGGGGGAGAGTCAGAGAGGGAGAGAGGGAGGAGGAGAGAGAAACTAGAAATGCTCTGAGTCTTTAAACTCTCACAACCTGCCCCCTGTCATACTTTCTCCAGCAAGGCCACACCTCCCTAAACAGTGCCATTGATGGAGACCTAGTACTCAAATGTCCAAGAACATGGTGGACCTTTCATTCAAACCAACATACCATCATGTTGTTAGTCAGCATCCTCTATAAAATAGTACCATCCCATCCCTGAGAAGAACCCTCACGCTCTTCCCCTGAGGAATTAGTTTGCAGTTTTGTTATGGGAAACTAATACTCCATATGGGAGCTTGACTCTTTTTTTTTTTCCTAAGGCTACTGAGATGCTCTGAGGCAAGCTAAGACAATCTCTATTTTCCCTAGGACCTTTATCTTCCTCTATTTTACTGTTCAAGGTTTTATTTTCTGTTCCAGGAGCTTATGAATTGAGCAATGTTAAAGAAGCAACAGTAGATGTTTGGAGAGATAGACAAAGGCCATTGAGACCACCCTCTTGTTTCTTGTCCCAGGACTCATTTCTCATGACAAGAGTAGAGTGTGCCATTGTCATCAAAGACTTGTGCGCATTGAATGATCAAGTCCTGGCCTGTGAGCTGTTGGGGCTTCTGTTCCCTTTCCCTGCCAGAAGAAGTGAGAAGTCTTTGCATAATTCACCTCAGTGGTTTTGTTTTGTTTTATTTGTTTTTGAGGCAGGGTTTCTCAGGTTGGCCTTGAACTCAGAGAAATCTGCCTGCCTCTGCCTCCAGAGTGCTGGTGTTCAAGGTGTGCACCCAGCTCACCTCAGTGTTTTTAAGGATGAAAGCACACCAGCTGATAGAGTGGAGCTGCAGTCAAGTGGACAGGGCAGCCATTCTTAAAGGACCTAAGATGCTCTGAAAAGATGGCTACCCTATATGTCATGTTGGGGCAACCAATGGAGTCAGATAGGAATCTGGGAGGCTGTCCAGGCTGCAGGTGAACTGAGGTGTTAGAGCCCTCCCTGCCCATGTGTCACTGGGCCACCCATGCTGCCACAGCTGAAGTGAGTGGGCATCAGGTTGGCTGCTCTTGATCTTGAAGAGGCATGCTCATCTCAGGAAGGCTAGGCACCTTCTGAAGGTCTCATGGCAGGCAGAGGCTGAGCCCAAGCTGCTGACCTTGCTCTGTCCACTCTGCTTTCTGCTGTGTGCATTCATCTCTTCCTTCACAATGCCATCAGCATTGTGGCCCCAAGTGGGCTGTGCTGGGAAGCCAGGAAGAGATGCAGAGGGAGGCTGGGCCTTTGCTTAGCTGGCTCAGGTCATGGTTTATAGCCTTTGTATATTATATGCCCACCAAAGACTCATGGGTGGAGGCTTTTGTCAGCCTGTGACACTATTGGGGAGTTTTGGGGATCTTAAGAAGGAGAAGAGAATTAGGGGAGGAAGTTAGGTCCTTGGGGTGGGGTGGGGGGGTCTGTCTTTGTAGAGGATGTTGGTCCTCTGGTCTCTTCCTCTCTCTTCAGTTTTCCAGCCATCCTCAGATCATGAGATTTTTTTTTTTTTCCTAACACACTCTGTCTGCATGGTGCTCGGTGTTATCTGCCTTGCACAGCCCCAAAGCAGCAGACTCTCCCAGATGTGGCCTGAGATCTCTGAAACTGTGAGCAAGTGAGAACTCTGCCCCTTCTAAGTTGGCTTTCTCAGAGATTTTTGTTGTAGCAATGGGACAGCTGACTAACACATGTCCTTCCCTGGGATCCTCTATCCCTCCCCACCCCAGCCCCAGCCCCTACCCCTGCTCCCGTGGCTTTTAGTAGCTCCTCCCCATCTCTCTGGGCCTAGAGTGGGGATTGCCCTCTTTGGGTTCAGCCCTGCCTCTACAGCACCATTCTTTGGGTTTTTTTTTTTTTTCCTGTGCCCAGAACACTTCTGTAAATAGCTCTCTCTCTCTCTCTCTCTTTCTCCCCCCCCCCCAACTTCTTTGTTTTTCAAGATGATTTCTCGACATAGCTCTGGCTTCCTGGAACCTGCTCTGTAGACCGGGCTTGCCTCAAACTGGGATTAGAGATATGCACCACCAACACTGTCTGGCTTAAGCATACTTTCTTAAATGACCTTACTTTGAGTTCATCGTCTACTTTCCATTGGGAGCTGTAGTGCTGTGTGTAAGACACTTTGGGATTCAGCTTTAGGCACTTGATTGGTGATGTTGGTGGCCTTTAGTTATTGTGGACCATAAATCACAGGAATGGAATCTTTTTCTCTGGACATCACAAAAGGCAATAGGGACACAGGAAAACGATGGGACTGGAAGATGATGGGACTGATAATGGATACAATCCAAGTGAATTTCTCCAGCTGCCCTTAGTTTGTGCTTCCAGCACTGGTGGAGTTGATTACTTCCTTTCAGGCTTGTACCTGTGCTTCTGTCGTCAAATTGAGTTGTTTTGCCTCAAGCGCTAAAGCCCATTTTCATATTCATTAATCAACATTTTAAAATTAGATTCCTAACTTGCGACTTTTTTTTTTTTCTTCAGGGCTTGTGCTTGTAGAAGTGACTTATTTGAATGCAATTCGTATGTTTTTGAAACAGTGCCTTTTCTCAAATGGTGGAGAGCAGAATGAGTTTTCACCATCAATTTCTTGGTCAGTAAGGTAAGACTGTAAGAGAGTCGGGAGGCAGGCCTGACTGCAGAATTGGACAGTCATTTCTCAGTGCACAATTCAGCAAACTCTTGCTGTATGGGAGCCTTTGACCACCAGCAGAACACAGCCCATGGAAACAGGGGAGGTAAAAAAAAAAAAAAATTAAAAAGAAAAAAGAAAGAAAGAAAGAAAGACAGTTTACTTACAAAGGTACTATCTACAGAAGTATGCTGGGCATGAGGAAAGAAAAAAAAAAACTGGGTGGTGTAGATGCAGGACTGACCCCAGTCGGCGGGGGGGGGGGGGGGGGGCATCCCACCCTAGGGATTTAAACCCACGAGAGTTTACCTTTTAAACGTTGGCTTCTGACATCCTTGAAGATGGGCTTGTCCACCTGTAAAAGATAACACATCACCATTAGCTCATGTCACAACCAGGTGTCCATCTCCTCTGTATGCTAGAGTCCCCAGCATGAATGCATACATATGTCCCTGGGCCCACTGATCTTAGAGACTGCTGGATGCACATGACTGGTAGCTGTTAAATACTGTAAGTATGTGGATTGCCACCAGAGAAGCCTGTGATGGGCTGGGTGCTATTTGGCATGAAATCTAAGGTTTGAAATCCCACTTTGCGCCTTTCTGCTATGAAAGCTTGGAAAGGGCACATAGTGGCTTCATGGTGTTTATGATAGAGAAAATAGCCAGTGGGTGCCA
This sequence comes from Acomys russatus, assembly GCF_903995435.1. Classification (NCBI taxonomy): domain Eukaryota; kingdom Metazoa; phylum Chordata; class Mammalia; order Rodentia; family Muridae; genus Acomys; species Acomys russatus. The sequence continues at coordinate 30,207,425 of NC_067158.1, forward strand.
CTGGATTATAATGAAGACCAGTGTACATGGACAGGGGTGTGGAAGCCACTGGGGGGTGCACTGTGGAGTGTGACCTTCAGTGACAGCTCAGATGATGTCACCTTGTCTCTGTCATATGGCAACTGTGAGGGCATGGTGAGTCACTCAGTTCTTGTGGTTTCCTTTCTGTGAAAATGAGGCAAAAAAAAAAAAAAAAAGCTTCTTGCTTCCTTGTGAGGATGGTGTGTGTGTGTGTGTGTGTGTGTGTGTGTGTGTGTGTGAGACACAGTGGGCAATGCACCTAGAATGTGAGGCACCACAATGATGACACAGCACAACAGTCATCACAGGGGCATAGTGAATTGTTAATGACAATGGGATTCAACAAATGAGGGAAGATGATGAGGATGGGGTGATTAAAGCCCCAAGACCTTGGCAAGCCTTTCTGCCCAGCCAGTAGTGGGACATTTCTGTTTACCTTTACAAATGCTGATTGAGCTGGCCAAGGTGCCTGAGGAGGCCTGAATCTCATCCATGCATACTGAGCCCCAGTCCTTACAGTCCTTGGAGAGGCTGTGGCTGCTGTGGTTCTGCAGTTTCGTCCCTTTGGGGTCAGCAGTGGCTAGCGTTTCCTCAGTGTCCTTGCTTTTGTATTCAAGGTTTCAGTGACCTCTGATGGTGAGTGTGCAAGCATTCAATTATGTGTGTGTGTGTGTGTGTGTGTGTATGTTACGATGAATTGGTGTGTGCGTATTATGATGTATTAGTGTGTGTTGGTATGTGTGTATATGTGTGTGTGTGGTATTTTGTATGGTGGTGTGTGTATATATTATGGTGTGTTAATGTGTATGTTATGACATGTCGGGGGGTGTGTGTGTGGTGTGTATATGTATGTTTGGTATGGCGTTTGATGTGTATGTATATTATGATGTGTGTGATATGGTGTGTGTTGTGTTTTCCCTTGGGCAATGCTTAGCGGTATCCATTCTTCACTCTAATAGCCACATATGTCTCCAGTCTCTGCCAAAGGTCCTGGGGGCCAAAATCGCTCTGTTGAGAACTACTGATGACAGTGCACATAACTGTGGGTGAACAACTGCTTTGCACACTCTCTCAGACATCAAAGCCACCATCTCCTGCCACTGCCTCCTCCCTTAGACTATATGCAACCCCCCCCCCTCCAACCCGGTGCTGACAGGCTTTGGAAGACAGTAAGTGCTTACTGGGTAGAGCGCTAGTTTAGGGCAAGATAGTTACAATCATCCCAAGGAACTGAGATAAGAAAGGGCCTCTGTAAGGGTTATTGAAGATCCAGTAGACAGATAGTTTAATCTCAAAACTAGTAAGAAGCGGCCCCTGGAAATGAGGTTCTTAATGAGATAGATAATCTACTTGCCACACACACACACAAAATCTTCCTTACTTCATCATGGATGACTAAATTAAAGCTATCTGAACTGAGGCCAAGGCCTTGCCTAATTTGTAAGGACATTTCTCTCCTGGCAACCATTTGTCCTTGTTGTACCCTCTCCCTCATCTCAGTTGACTTATAGTAACGGGAGAATGGCTCTGCTGTGAAGTGACCTGCCGTAAAGAAGAAGCAGAGGCAATACAGAGGCCCGGACTGTAGGAAACTCGGATGCTGCCATGGTTGGATTTTGAGGCAAGGTCTTAAGTAAGCACACAGAGGTGTATGCATAGGTATTCTGTCCCGTCAGGACAAGACAGGCTAATGTGTGGTCAATACTGAGAGAACCTGCAAGTCTCATGAGCAGAATAGACGTGCCACCCAGGAGAGTTGGTGGATATGCAGAAGCATGCTCGTATTCACTAGTGAATGGGGTTGTGGAGAGAATCTAACAGTGAGATTTCCCCCATTCACAAAAACCCACAACCACACTGGTGGAATCCTGTGTTGAGACTTCCTTGGGTTGGGTATGGTTCCTTAGAGCTTCTGGAAGGGCACACATTGACAAGACTTTTACATAAGGTCTTTAAAACATAGCCACACAAGTGGTGAGTACATTAAGCAAAACTCTAGGTGGGGGAACTGAATGGCTCTACAACTCCTGCGGATGAGCCCTTGCTCACCACATCGAGACTTATTTTATGAATGGCCTCAGTGTGAAAAGAGAGGAGCACCGCCATGTTAATGCAACTAGTATTCCTTGAATGACTCTATCTCTAGAGGGAAGTCTATCACAGTATTATCACCAATGACATGCAGACCTAATGTGAGTCTTCTTTATTTTATGGATGTCTATATTAAGAGTATTAAGCATTATACATTTTATTAAAAATAAAAACTCATGTACGTATTTAGCACATTTTCACTTGTAAGATGTTTCCATAAAATCATCTGCTGTTTCCCTTAGGACAGCACATAGAAAGTCCCTATGTGGACAGTACAGGGATTACAGAGGTTCAGAAGGTCCCGAGACTTCTCACTGCCCAGGTTAACAGTTGACAATGCTCGGATGAGAATCTTGGCAAAAGGGTAATTTATTATCAGAAAGATTCAGGTTCTAGTTCAGGGTCTGAAGAATGCAATGATAATTGGGTATGGAGTAAATTCTTTAGCCTGGTGCCTGGCTCAGAGTAAGTCTTCAGCAAATGTAGATTCTCATTCCTTCTAGACTCTTCTAAAGGCCCGTGATCCCATAAGCCGCACTACCCAGCTCTGCCGAGCCTCCCCTGACGCCTTGGGGAAGGAGACCTGGGGCATATGTCTGTGAGCTGGGCAGTGCCCACCTCATGCCAGGTCGCTAGAGTCCCTTTTACTCACTTCTTCCTGCCGCCTCGTCCTTGCATTCCAGGTTTGCCTTTCAGTGGGGATAGAAGCCTTGGAGGGAAGCAGAAGGGCAGCCTCCGCCATATCCTTGAAATAGCGTGTATCTGTGGGAAAAGGAAGCTAGTAAGCTCGTAGCGGGTGAGCTGGCTAGACTTGGCACATTTCAGCTGATAAAGTCATCACACACTCTCATAGTCATGGAGTCATCACAGCTCAGGGACCAGGCAAGCAATTGTTGCGGGGGCTGGGTGGGGGGCGGAGCTGGGGGTAGGGAGGAGGAGGGGAGAAGACAGGCAAATCGTGTTATAGCATTATCATGTGCTGCTCTCAGAGGAAGAGTGGGCAACGACCAAGGGGACTAATGTGCATAGTGTGGCCAGAGAGATCACTGTGGAGGGAAATAAAATTCTCTCACAGAGGTAAGCAATCCCACCTGCACCTGCCAGAGGAGGAAGCTGAGGCTCGTGTGACCTGTTTGTCTTGGTTCACAGCAATCATACCAAGGATGGCCTTGACTACGTTTCTTCTATTTTTTTTTTTCCACCTGAGAAATGCTACTAGCTCTTGAAAATTTATGTTATGCCATCTACTTTTATTTGTGTATTTATTGGTGTCGGTTCTCTCTCTGTCTCTCTGTTTCTCTGTCTCTGTCTGTCTCTGTCTCTCTCTCCCCCCATCTAATTAACTTAACTAACTAACTAACTATTTACTTATCTATTAGTTTTTGCCTCATACAAAGTCTCTTACCGTGGCTCAAGCTGCTCTGGAACTCACTATATAACTCAGGGTAGTCTCGAACTTGTGGCCATTCTCTTGCCTCAGCCTTCTGAGTACAACTATGAAAATGAGCCAGTACATCTTCCATTGGCGCTCATCACCAAACCTACCCACTCTTTATCCTGGTATGCCCTTACAGCATTTTCCTATTATTTATGTATCTCTGGATACATTCTGTAATGGTGACCAATGCAATGCGATGTAGATATTCCGTTAATGTTTTTGAGCACTGAGTACAGGGTTAATTATTACTATTATTACTTGTTGCTGTTGTTGTTTTGAGTCAAGGTCTCACCATGTAGCTTAAGCAGGCCTTGAACTTGGGATCTTCCTGCCCCAGCATCTGAGGTTCAGGGGTTTAGGATATGTGTCACCTTACTTGTTTTACCAGCATCACATATAAGACACTTCCCCCTGAAGAAATTTCAACAGATTCATGTCTGTGAGCCAGGACCTCAGAAATCAGGCATGCCTCCCCCTTTGCTTTACAGTGGCATGGACAACCTATTGTCACTGCTCTATGTGCCCCAGGTAGAAAAGGCAAGGATGGGTGGTACATTACTACAGGGTCCATTGGTAGGCTGGCAGCCTGCGGAGCAAATCAACTGAGTTAAAGTTTTCTCTTTCCCTGCTCTCTCCCACCACGCAGTCTCTAACCTCACAGGCCCATCTTCCTGCCTGTCCACTTCTCTCATGCTTCCAGCACAGGGACAGGTCTAAGGCTCAAGTAGAACGCTGCCCTGACAATGACAGTAAGCGGGAACAGAGTTTGACCCCATATGCTCCTCAGGCAGTCTCTAGAGGAGCTCTCTGGGGTTAGTTGTACCAGGAAGACTGAGTTTTAGAGTGTGAGCCTGTAATCACTACGCGACTCTGCACATGGATACCCATCATCAGAACCCCAGGCTACCTGCATATTCTGATTCCTCTATAGGTTTGGCTGGTAAAATCTTCATCAATGGCCATGCCTTTAGCAGCTGGAGCTCAGGGTCTTCATAATCATTGTCACTTTGGCATTTTCCTCCATCTGGGACAGCAGCCAAGTTCCTTCTCTAAGTGGGAGGAACATGGGAGTGAGCTCAAGGGTAGGAGCATGTGGACAAAGGTGGCACGCCTCAGTGCTGGCTCAGGGAGTGAGGGCGATGCTTTTGCAGCAGATGTTAAGATTCGGGGGTCTAGGATCTTACATAGAATGTAATTCTTGTCATAGAGAGACTTCTAAAGATGTCTTCCAAATATCCTCATCTCTTTGTTCTTTCAATCAAAGACCTATCTTGCTCTGTTGTGAGGGGATATGGCAGATAGAAGTTGTTAATGAACTGACTTTAAAACACAGAGGAGTCAGCCAGGCAGTGGTGGCATACGCCTTTAATCCCAGCACTTGGGAGGCAGAGGCAGGCAGGTCTCTGAGTTCAAGGCCACCCTGCTCGATAGATTTAGCTCCAGGACAGCCAGGGATACACAGAGAAACCCTGTCTCTAACAAACAAACAAACAAACAACTCAAACGAAACCAAACACCACCACCATCAAAAACCCAACCCAAACCGAAAAACTCCCAAACAAAAACAAGAAACCAAAACAACAACAACAACAACTACAAAACCCCTAGAAGATTCTAGGTTGGCTCAATGTTTTCATGAGCCCCAGAAATCAGAAAGGTAAACTGCCAGTGTAGTGAGATGTTACATGTGGAAAATCAAGACCCCGTGAGAATGAGGACAGCGTAGGGCTAATAAAAAGTTTGACCATGTCCCCTGGAGGGGGAGACCTGGTGGCACTCAGAGGAAGGACAGCAGGTTGCCAAGAAGAGACTTGATATCCTATGAGCATATACAGGGGGAGGTAATTCACCTCAGTCACAGTCATAGGGGAGGGGAATAATGGGAAAATGGGAGGGAGGGAAAAATGGGAGGATACAAGGGATGGGATAAACATTGAGATGTAACAAGAATAAATTAATAAAAATATTTTTAAAAAAGTTCAGCAAGTATATATGATCAATCCCATTAAAAGTGCAGTTTGTATGCAATGGTAATCATAATTAGCTTTAAAAAGATATAAATTACTAAGAACACTTTGAAATTTGAAAAGGAAAGAATGACTGCAAAATAGCAAGAAGAGCAGAACCCTTGGGTATCCTGTGCTCCGGAAGTGAAGCTTGTGCTAAAACAGCTGGAGGAATCCTGCCGATCATGTAAAAAGACATTAGTGAGTGCGAAGGGACTCACTGTTCATGAACTGAGGACCGATTGTTGTTAAAAGAATTCTTCAAAAATTGATGTACACTTTCAGTAGGATTCATGTAAAAATCCAAGCTGCGTTTCTCAGTAAACCGACAGAAAATTTCTAATGAAACTTGACAAACAGATGCTCAAATTCCTACGAAAATGCCACTACCCACCCCAATCACATCCAGGTACCAAGGGAAGGACAGAGAAGATGCCTGCAGTCCTTACCAACCCTTTGGCACCTCGATTGTGGACTGAGGTAAAATCATGACATTGCCAATGATCTGGATTCAATGCACCTAGGCCAGGGCATCTTGCTAGGGTAGCACAGGAAGGCTGCCAGGTCCTCATCACAGGTCTCGGGTCTGAAGCTCGGAGGTGGCAGGAAGGGAACTAGGTCATAACGCATAAACTCTCGAGTTGCCGCAACCCTTCCTGAGTGTGCGCCTTCGGGTTGGGTCTGCAGCCAGCCAGCAGCTGCTCTGTGTAAGCATGGGCCTGGCAACCATCATATAGAGCCATCAGGAGTCACTTTTACTCCCTGCATCTCAGAATGTCCAACTTTACCTAGAACTGACCTTAGTCTTCATTTGAGCCTAAGGCCCTCCACCTGACCCCAGCCCCTCCACCCAGACCCCTGCCCCCTCCATCTGACCCCAGCCCCTCCATGTGACCCAGCCTCTCCACCTGACTCCAGCTCCTCCACCTGACCCAGCCTCTCCACCTGACCCCAGCTCCTCCACCTTACCCAGCCTCTCCACCTGACCCAGTCCCTCTAGCAGACCCAGCCCCTCCACCCGACTCAGCACCTGAATTAAAAATTATCCTATATCTTGAGATGAAGGTAGAGAGTTCAGGGCATTGCACAGATGGATCACTCACTACCCAGTCAGCAGAGTCATGGATGGACAGTGTGGGCCTCAGTGTGGATCCTTACTCAGCAGAGAGAATTCTGCTTCACAGATGGGGCAACCCTGGAACTCTTTTTTTGGATCTTCAACATTTTATAGTCAAGGGTTTAAAAAAAAGTGTAAAATTGAAGTTGTTGCTTTAGAGCCTTGACTGTATTTGTGGTTTTCCATAGTAGATTATTGATATATGGTTGATGAATAAAATCATCGAGTTTAATAAGGCTGAGGATATAATTATCCCTAAGGGTGTGATTTAAAAATATTTATGCTGTAATTTGTCTTGTTATTAGGGTTCAGCTTCATCCACTCTTGGCTTAAATGGCCAGATACACACTTTCATGGGTGACCAGAGTAGTTAGCTACAACTACATATGCTTATCAAACCCGGAAGTGGAAGTAAGACTACTTATGCACAAAATCCCTCTCAGTCAAGGGGCAATGTCAGAGAATGTTGGAATCTGGGGAGGAGCAAGTCCGGCCAGCAGCACTCTGCTGCTTCTCTCTGGAAAGGTAGAGAGCCATGGGGGAGCCTAATTTCTAGGTAGGTATCAGGGCAGGAGAAACTTGCCAGGTCAACCTGTGGAAGAATCTTTGGGATCCCACCTGTCTCAGAGCAAGGGTGCAGAGCACCGATTTGTAAGCAGTGTGCTCCGTGGAATAGCTGGAAGACAGGGCGAGTCAACAGCTTTACCTTTCAGTGTGCTCGTCCACATACCTAAGAAGTCCTCTACAAGGACCAAACAAGTCCTCCCCAAGGACCGAACAAGTGCTCCCCAAGGAAATTCCAGGCAGGCCATGTGTGAGCTGGGGACTCGGGCCAGTTACCAAGATCATGTTTAACAGGTCCTGTGGTGATCAAACTGGAGCAGGGTGAAAGAGCACAGCTTGGTCACCCACAGGAGAGGTGCTAAATCACCAGGCACAGAGGTGCATGGTGGCCTTGGAGCTGCTCCTCAGAGCCCTGGCATCACCACCATGCAGCTGGCCTTCTTGTTGGGCCTTCAGAGATAAACTGGGCTCAGATGGGTCATTTTGGTTGGGAGAGTGTTGGTGACTGCATGGCTGTGTTGCCACTATGTCCTAGACCCAAATTGTAGAGGTCATGGTCTGGCAACAGGAAGGTCGTTTTGTTTCCCTGATGCATGCAGATGGAGGTGACTAAACCAGTTTATTTGGCCAGAGGCCAACGATTCTTGGCATTTGTCCCATGACTAGGGCCAAGGACATTGGATACTTTTTTTTGGCTGATGTCTTGAGTGAAGCAGAGCCTAGTGAAACTATGACTGGATGGCACACAGTGCAGGGACCGGTGGGCATGGCCTTCCGAGTCACACCTGGAAGTGAGTTTAGGGAGGGGGTGCAGGCGTGGGGCTCCTGGGGGGTGCAATGTATAGAAGGACATTACTAAAGGGCACCATTTGCATCCAGTAAACTACTTCTAGTATTTTCTATGGAAAGCTTGGGACCTGCTAGAAGAACCAAAGACATGAACTAGAGTCAGTGTCATCTCATCCTTTTGCTGGTGTTCATGAGCGCAAGAGGTGGCAGGATGCAGAGTCCTGGCTGCTGTCACCATCACCTAGGGATGGAGAGAGTGGACTCTGACATCTAACTCACTGACCATAGGCGTGGCTACAAATGCCATGTTTTTCTGTAGCTTGGGGCGGGGGGCCTCGCTTTAAATATAATTGGTCGCATCTGTCTCTGACTTAGTATCCATTACATGTCTCTCTCTCTCTCAGGAATTCAAACTTCAGGCTTGATATTTTTACCCATGAGCCATTTACATAAAAACAAACACTGTGTGTGTATGAGTGTATGTGCATGTGCACATGTGTATTCATGTGTATGTGTGCATGTGTGCTCATGGGTAATGGTCCATAGCTTTAATTAAAAATTTAAAGGCACATGTCAAATACTAACAAGCCAATTTTTCAGTTATCATCTATAGCCTTATAAAATATGTAAATCATATCAATAAATAATTTAACACAATTACTTATAATGTTTGATATTTGAGCTAATGTTTTAATTTTTAATCTTTTTCTTTAGCTGTTAAAATTCTGGCCAGTGCTTCTAGTAGCTTCACCAAATGCTCATATGTCCAACAATTTCTGTATTATCAAATGTTTAGTGTAATTTCAACATGTGGTTATTTAAACTCTGTTATAAAATATCAGTGGGTTTGTTGAAATGTTGGTCTGAAATGTATGTTGCTTCTTTGTTTTAAATCCTCCAACATGGAATTCTAGGATTAAAAAAAAGAGGTATTTTTATATTATTAAGGGAACATCATTGTAAAATTACCTTTCAAAAAGTTTGTTTCAATTAAGAATTTCACCATGAATGTTGCAAAGCCCCTGTCTTGGGACACACTCGCCAGCCCTGTGTTTTAGTGTTTTCACCTCTGTCAGCCTTAGTAATGACCCTTACAATTCGAACAGGGGCTGAAAGCTGGTTCTCCTCCCCAGAAGGGAGGGCCACTGGGAAGAAGCATCTTCCTTTTTCAGTTTACCACGTGACATAAAAAAGAAGCCCAAGGGGTTGGGAATTTAGTTTAGTGGTAGAGCGCTCGCCTAGCAAGTGCAAGGCCCTGGGTTCACTCCTCAGCTCTGAAAGACAAACAAACAAACAAAGACAAAAAAGAAGCCCAAACAGCAGTACTTGCTTTGTAAGGATCAGAGACTGACAGTTAAGGAGCGTAGCAACACCAGACTTACTTGATCCGGAACTGGCTCCCGACACCGCCCTGCCAGAAAACACAGATCACTTGTCAGTGCAAACTCAGTGCCAGCTCACAGCACTCAAAAACCTGTGCCCTTGGCTCCTCCAGGAAGCTTGTGTGATTTTCAGTTCTTTTTTGTGACCCTAGTGCACTTCTCATGTCTCATATTCTAGCTATTGGTCAGGTGGAGCAGAGCGTGGGAAAGGGGTACAAAAATCAAACCCCAACTCAGGGGGACTATGGAGGCAAAAAACTCTCTCTTCCCAAAGCAAGTCAGCCTTCTCTCTCAAAGAGACTTAAATGCTGGGTGCAGTGGCACACCCCTGAAATCTTAGCACTCAAGCGGGAAGGTGGAAGCAGGAGGATCACAAATTCAAGGCTAATCTAGTTGTATAATATGACCCTGTTGTAAGAAAATAAAATTGTGTGTGATAGTGCTAGAACCTGCAAGGCCCTGGGTCAGTCTGTGTCACTGAGGTAACTGCAGCAGACAGGGCTGAGGAAATAGCTCAGTCAGGAAAGTGTGTGCCTGGCAGGCCTGAAGACCTGACCCTGCATGATGATGATGTCTGCTTGAAAATTCCAATGTCCTGGGCTTAGGGTCAGGGTGGAGACAAGCCCATCTCTGGGCTCCCTAGCCAGTCGGCCTGGTTTACTTGGTGAGCTTCAGGCCAGTGAGAAATCCTGTCGCAACAAAACAAAACCAAGCAAAAATGGTGAGTGCGTTCTGAGGTGTTCTCTGGATTCCACACACATGAGCACACACACAAACACAAGCCTATCTTCTCTGCACTACACAAACTAGAAAACAGACATCAGCAAACAAATGGAAAAACCGGGAGGACCGATGGAGGAGGATCCCACAGCATCTGCCCCTACAGTGAGACTGCACAGCTGAGGAGAAGGCCCAGCACAGCACATTTACAAAGCTCTGTCTGTGCACCTGCCGCTGCAACCAACTCTGTGGACAGAGCTCCCGTCTCTTCATGAATCTGTCCCCAGCTCCAGCCACATGTCCCAACGCCTAGAAATTGAGCCACTGCATTTTAAATAGACCAATGTAGTTCTGTTGAGGTTTCTCTCAGCTCCCTGTTTGGACTCATGAAAACGGCTTTGCTCAGGCAGCCTGCTCAGTAGGCTGCTCTCAAATTTACCCTCAGATTATACAAAACCACCTAAGAGCTGCTTGTAAGAGTGAAGAACTTGGGTTCTCCTAGACTGAATGCTCCTTAGCTATGTGGTAGTTTTGCAGGTATTAGTCTGTGTTGAGGAATATAAATGACTTTAAAAATTACATCTTTTTTATTAGCATATGTGTGAGACATTTCCTTAGGCGTCACGCCCGGCAATGGCGAGCTTCTTAGGAGTGAGCTCGCTTTGACTCAATGGCAAGCACTGTTTCTAAAAATGCATGCTCTTCCCTTTTCTTTTGGTGGCTGGGAGCTTTAGGACTCCTTATGTGTGGTCAACCCATCACTGCTCCACAGAGAACTGTCGGGTCTCACTCCCGTCCAGGCTCAGTGTTCCCGGGTCCCCCAAATGTGCTTCATGCCATGTTCCCTCTTTGTTTGCCTGAGTCTGACTCACCTGTAACTCTCACACACCCTTAGCTTCCTGTGCTAAATATCCATTGCTATCTGCTGTCCTTGCTTTTTGGAGCTTCTGTCTTGGACCACATAGGCCTCATTAATCTCACTGAATCTCCTCCACGACACACATAAAGACAGGCAGCATGCGATGAATTCCTTGTGGTGAATCTACCCGTCTTATCTAGGTAAGATCGCCTTGTTCTCATATGTCAGATATTTCTAACTGTGCTCCTATTGGGGCACAGTTTCCCTAACAGGCCACTTTGATCCCCAGTGTTTCGTCTTAGTAATCTTCCATCCTTGCCCCACACTCTGAGTCTGGCCTGTGGATTCCCATGTTTGCTGTTGTTGCATTCCTACTGAAGCCACTCTCTCTCTGCACAGCACACTCCTCTTGCTGTAGTTCCTCTCCTGTCCTTATGGAGGTGGAGACAGTCAGCAGTTTAAAGATATCTCAAAGCCTTTTTATTTGTGACAGTTTCTTCTCCCTAGACTCTACACAAGAGACTGCCCTTAAGGCCTCCGTCCTCTTTTGCTTCAATGACACAGTGAATTTTGGTCTGTCTGTCTAGAATAGTTTTCCCTCAAATTTACCTGTGCCTGTATCGTTTCTGGTCCTCAGGTCCCACTTAGAACACCATCTCCCTTGGTGACATCTCTGGACACCAAGCCCAGCTCTTAAGTCAAAGAGCATAGTTCCACTCTGATTCCTTGTCTGTCAGTGGTGGCTCTGCAGGCTCACTGCCTTTCCCTTCCTAGTGGGTACTCTGCTAGGGCACACTTCCCAGCTGTCTGGGCACTGGTCAGGCATGGTCTGAGTGGTATCTGCTGGGATTTGGAGAGGTGAGGTAGATGTCACTGAGGATGGCTATACCCTGCTGGGCCCTGCACATGACAGTTTTGCTTTAGTAGTGGCAGAGATAGGGACAGAGGGCCCCAAGGTCCTGAGGTATCTTGGAAGGTGTTAGGAAAAGGTGCATTCACATCTCATTGGGACGTGAGCAACAAAGCTGCCTTGGTTTTGTTTTATCCTGACATTTGTAGTCCATATAGATGAGAGTCCTAACTATTTAATACATCCTTTTACATTTCTCCATAACATCCAGGAATGAAGCCAGTAAATACATTTTATAATCACATATCATGATGCCTGCCCATTGATAACACCTACAGCCCAGGATAGCATATGATACATGGGTGGTATACGGTGAGTGCACAGCACAAGAAGTGTCTTGTCATATACGACATGTGGCTCAGTGGAAATATTCCAGACTGGGGCCAGTGACAGACTCTCAGGATATCATTGCTACATGAACTTGGAGTTGACCTTCGCTCTAGCCAGGCTCCAGATATCCACTACAGTGACTCCATCTTCCAGGAACTCAAGCACTGACTGATACTGTAGATTAGACATGAGTGCTGTGGTTCTACTGAGGGGTGAGGCCTAATCATTGGACATGTGCCCTTGGGAGGGATTTTGGGGGCCCAGACCTTATCCTTTCTCTATGTGTTTCCTAGCTGACAAGAGGGGAGATTCACAGTGTGCTCCCTGCTCTGCCCTTCTTGCCACAAGTCTAGAGCAACAGAGACAACTGACCATGTTGAAATCTCTGAAAGTAGGAGTCCAGACAAACTCTTCTCCTCTTGTGCTAATTGTCTCAGGTACTTTGTCACAGTGGCAAAAAGCTAACACACCTGGCTAGAAGGAGGAGGAGGAGGAGGAGGAGGAGGAGGAGGAGGAGGAGGAGGAGGAGGAGGAGGAGGAGGAAAATCGAGAAAGGAAGCTGCCTAGTAATTTTCCACATGGACTCCCAGACGTGAGGGGTGCCATGAGGATCTGGGGAGTCACCCATTCCCCATAGCCCCCGATCAACTGCAGGGAACACTTAACTCCTGTGTGCCCCCTCAAGAAAAAAAACATTCTTTTACAAAGAACATTCCTTTGTAAGTTATTTTTAAGAGGGCTGTGAAGATCAATTTGTGTGATGTAAAATGCAGGGGTCTGCAGGCAGCAAACACTCCAGCCCTACAGGCATTGACTTCCACGACTGTACTGTTGGTTCCAGAAGCAGAGCCAAGGATGGTGAAGGCACATGGCCAACACCTTACAGGGTAAGGTCCCGGTGTTCACGGCATCTGACTTATCTCAGGTGTTAAACGATGAGCTATGAAAGGAAAGAAAGGAGGGGAGATGGACCAAAAGGTGAGGCCCTCTGTAAACCTGAGAAACACAAGTCTTCATACACATTTCTATGGTGCCATTCATTCAACTTGAATTTCGAGAACCACTGACAAAGAAGTTGCTGCCTTTGCATAACATATCAGTCCTTCAAGTCAGACATAGACACTCATGTTCTGTTCTCATGTAGATTATCCTGGAAACACAGGTTTCTGGAACTGGTCCATCTTCTAACTTATCCCTGTTGGTTGCCATGGAGATAGCTACTTTTGAGGCTACCGGAGCAGGTCCCAGGACAAGGATATGCTTATGTAATAAATGAAATGCGAGGCCCGCAGAGCTTTAGAGCTGTCTTTGCCTTCAGGAAGTGGGACCACTTAGCAGGTCTCAGATAGGTTCCTTGTCTGAGAAAAACCAGCTTCCGCTTTGGCTTCTGTTATAGGAGACTTGGGGATGGAGAGGAGAGGGAGGAACAAAGCTTCAGGTTGAGTCCAGGGCCACAGGCTGCTGGTTAGACTTAACCAAATATGCATAGAAAACGGAAGGCTCAGAGAAGGCCTTCCGCCCATCTCTGAATGTGACACAGCAAAGGCATCTGGGATCTCCCTGGATCTACTTGCCACTTGAAGCCTGCCACGTTCCTGGCCACGTGGTGTGCTGACTGTGACCATGAGTCCAAACCCTGGTCAATGTAATTTAGGAAGAGAATCACCTCACAGCTGCCAGGATCCTTTCTTAACCTGTGACTCACTTTTGAGGGAGCAATAAGATGGTGGAATGTTTGGCTATGTAAAGCCTTTCAGAAGCAGAGATACCCATGGACCCTAGGCAGGTTATTTCTGGATTTGCCTTATGTAAGGAAAAAAAATATATAACAACTGTTTCTCATGCTTTAGCCTCTGTGAAGTTTTTACATGTCTTGCAGCCTTTAATGTTTTAGCTCCTTGGAGCTGTGAGCTTTGGAGTTTGTCAGTAACATAACGGAGCCCCTAAGCAAAGCTAGGAGAAAGGCAAATGCGTTCCAGTGGAGGATAAAGGGATGCTGCAGCAGACCCTGACCTGTCACTTCCTGACTGCACGGGCCTAGGCCACCACTGATGACTGGTTCACTGTTGTCACTCCATAGGATAGTCCAACAGTGTGTATCCCGAATGGAAGCTGGGAAGGTTTAGTGCATGTCATCAAGGTAGAAAATCACTTCACAGCTTCCAGGCAGTGTGTGATCCCTTGGCTCAGCGCCCACAGACAATGAGCTGGCTCCTGTGTTTTGTCTTTTCAAGCTGAGCCCCGCAGCAGCTTGGAGTTTCTCACTCAACCCATGTCTCTAGCCCGGATTGCAGCCCCAGCCTGGGAGCTTGCTCCCTCTGGTGCTCATTTGAAAGTTACCCGTGTGGCTTTCCTAGCATTCAAGTCCTTTGACATCCAAATGCTGACCTCCCACAGATATGCTTTAAGCCAGATCCTCCTCAGCAGTGAAGCTCAGGGATTCAGTAATGTCTGATGATGCCTTTTGTAGTGGATGAAAGACAGGACAGTATTGTTGCCTGTACAAGCCCAAGTTTATAGTGGTGGGTTTGAGCTCATCCCTACTGCTTTCCTGTCAGCCTGCCTACCTAATTTATGGGCCCAGTTAATCTTGTAGCCCCCCTCCCTCATCTCCTCCCAGTCCCACCCGCCCTCCCTCTTTTGCCCAACTCCTCTCCCCTGGGGGAGCCCTCCTCCGCACCTACCAACTGACCCCAACCTATCAAGTCTCATCTGACTGCCTGTATCCTCTTCCTCTGTGGTTTGGGAAGTGTTCAATGAGTGGCCAATAGAGTGCATGTCAGAGGCAGCCCCTCCTCCCCATACCATGGGGCTCACATGGAAACTGCAGCCCATTGACTACACCTGAGCAGGAGTTCTAGGGCCTCTCCACGCATGGTCCTTTGTTGGGGCCCAATTAATCGTATTTGTATGTGAGTAAAATAAAATCAGTCCTCCAGCTAAGCTAAACAAGATTCTAAGATGCCTGGCATGCATCAAGGAGAGAGGAGAGAGACTTGCGTCTTTCTGGGTCTCCCAGTTTTATTTGATGATCCACGGCCCCTTACTTTGATACCAAGAACTGGCACTTTGGAGTCTCAAACAGAGAGGAAGCTCATTAGGAGCCTGAGCACAACCCTGATGTTCTCACCCGAGGCTCCTGGAAAGTCGCTCCCTTCTTTGAGTTTTCATGTCTCCATCTGTGATGCGCAGTGCTTGGTTGGGTCTCTCACACTTTAGTGTTTTATTTCTCAGTTATTATGGCTGTCACATTGGACCATCTATGAATCAGTGGTAACATGGCTTTTTGGATAGACAGGTGAATGAATGGATGGTGAAGGAGAGGCAGCCCACCTAGACTCCTCACAGCTATGCAGAAACCCCAGCCTAAAACTCTGCCTGTCTAGACCACCAACAGAAGGTGGAGGCACTCAAGATACCTCGAGTTTTCTTTTCTTTCTTTCTCTCACCAAGCAACTCTCTAAAGAACATTCTAGAACGACCTGCATTGAAATTATCTTCCTAAGGATAACGCTTCCTTGGCTTATGCGGAGGCCTGCCAAAGTGTAAACCCGGAGGTGAGCTGTAGATTTTATGTGTTGCTGCTGTGATTCTAAAGTACACTGAATTTTGAAGGCGACTCTATTAGTCTTTGGGTTCACCAGTCTTTGGATGATCCAAAACTGTGTCTTGTGCTTCCGGGAATGTGGTGAGGGCCTCTTTTCTAGCTCAGCTGATTTGTTCCCGTTCACTAGTGTTGTGAAGTCTTGGGGAGTCTTGGAGAGTCTTGGACTGATAGAGCCTCTGGTTCTTAGCTCAGTTACTGCAATGCCTAAAATGGTCAGCAGGGGTCGCTGGAGGCCCACACATTTTGTTCCTGCTGGTTTGCCTTCTAGTCTTACTTTTCTTTTAAAGTGGGAGGGAAAAAAAAAAAAATCAAGCTTTAGTACTTGTTATGCTAGAAAACTAAAAGAAAAAAGAAAACCCAAATGTTTCTAGAAAAATGAAATTCTTGTCTCTTTAATAGAATCAACAAATATCTTGCTTTCTCCCAACCCAAAGCCTATGGGGACTTTGGACAGAGGGACACACTTTGTAAATAAGGCAGTCACTCCTCTGGGATTTCATCCCTCAGGCACCAAAAGGCGATAACTCACAAGCTGATCTTGTTGGACAGTATAACACCATGCATGCCTCTGAGGAGGCAGCTACATTGACACATCCCAGAATGTGTCTATTTTTTTCCAGGCCTGGAGGAATCTGTTAAACATTCAGTCGATAAATTGTTCCTACTATATAAAGGTGAATGTTTTGTGGAAGAAATTATAAGACACAGATATGAAAGAATGAGAAGCAATGTCACTTTACTGACATAACTCATAAAAATGTTTGATTGCAGACATCCCCTCACCGAGACATGCAGATAGAAATAGATACATACAGACACCTACAGTGACAACCCGAGAAAGACAGATACATGTACACACACACACACACACACACACACACACACACACACACACACACACACACAGAGACACACAGATATAGAGATACGCACAGATACAACACAGCAATATGCTGATGTATCTTTTCATATTGTAAACATTGGGTGAGATACACACACACACACACACACACACACACACACACTTACACACATACTCACACTCTTCACCATGTTCTTCATCAATTTACCTGTTCACATTATGCAAACCATTAAAAAAATTTTTTTTTTTTTTTTTTTGCCAGCTCTTTCACAAGCTGTCAACAATTTTATGGGCACGGGCAGGCTTCTCAATCCTCAGTCAAAATGGCTGCAAGGCATTCTCTTCCATGGATGGCCTACCATGTTTTGCAATGCAAATACCATGAAGAACCTATAGGGATGTGTGGCTGTCCTGAGACAGCCGTTCTCTGGTGTCAACCTTTGTGCATATCCTTAGTTAGTTACATCTAGTCTGTTAGGGCGTTTTAGACATCTGAGTGGTCTATGGTAGCACCTATGTCTGGGCAGGCCTGGACATATTTATCTGAGTTGACTTTTTATTTTTTAGTTTTTCAAGACAGTGTTTCTCTGTTATACAGAGCTTTGGCTGTCCTGGACTCCCTTGGTAGCCCAGGCTGGTCTTGAATTCACAGAGATCCACCTGTCTCTGCCTCCCAAGCGCTGGGATTACAGGAATATGCCACCATGCCCTGCTCTGAGTTGACTTTTTAAAAAAATCTCCTTTCTTTTCCTCTTGTTTCTAGAATGTTGTTAATGGAATATCCACTTTTCAGTTTTTCTCTGCTTCTAACCCAAGATGGAGGAGACAATTCAACTAACTACATTCACATGGTATTTCTCTCACATGGTTTCTGAGTTACCAGCTAATGTATCTCCCCCCCCCCCCCCCCCCCCCCCCCCCCCCCCCCCCCGCCGACAAAATGCCTTCGAGTGCTGTAGTTTCTTCAAGGACTCCCAGGGATGATGGGAGAGGATGAAGGATGGGAAGAAGATTGTGTATTTGAGACCAAAGACTCCAGCATGGTTTGGTGGTATGCACTTTTGGAGGACTCAGACCCAGAAGAGAACTTAGTGGGGGGCAGATTGAGTGCTAAGAACCAGGCACTATTCAGCCTCATACTTCACTTTGGGACTGAACTTTGGCTTTTGTGCTGCTTTGTTGCAGCCCGTGCTGAGTGCACGGTGCACACTGCAAGCTGTCCTGCAAGAACCTCTGCACGCTCGGCACAGGGCTGTCCGCGGTTCATTCAGGCCTTTGAACATTTCTTCTAGCCTAGTGCTCATTTTTCTCTCTTACTTGGAGCCTCACAAGCAAGTCCCAGTTGTTAGTGGGGTTCCGTGGGACTTTCCATTTTCCTGCTGCACCTATGTTTTAGGGGCGGGAAACCTACACTAGAGTTTAGTTGCCTGGATGCTGTTGAATAGCTTAGATCCCAAACTTGGGCTCAGAGTGCAGCACTCTTGCCCGAGGCTGCATAAGTAATGAGTGAGCACCAGGATCCCCACACATTTGCAAGTCTGTGGGCTTGACAGGCCAGCTGTGCTCTTGGACAGCTGCAGGAAGAGGCTGCAAGAAGCTAATGCATGTTACCGGGTGGCAAAGTTATGAGAAACACAACCATCTGAGATGAATGCATTTCCCGGAATCTAGGCTGACATGTGTAACTTGCCTGTAATCCAGAACTACATGGGAAGTAATGCTCCAGATATCTGAGGCTAGACCACAAGGAGCCTGTAGCTTCTGTTCTGGGCCATTGAGTTGCTGTTCTTTGGGCTTTCCATCTTGAGATGCATGCGTTCTCTTAAAAACCTGCCACCACCCTGGAGCCCAAATTAGGGGCTCTAGTCTTTCTGTTGTCAGTGTCCAGGCACCAGCCACCTTAGTGAAGGACCTCCCCTAGCTGTCTGGGTCTTTTCTCCACAGAGGCCCAGACGTCAGGGTTGTGCAGAGAGAGACAGTCATTGCTCCTTCACACTTGTGACAGTAAAAGAAAAAGAAGCGAACAGAAAGGAAAGCCCAGTAGGCCAGGCTGACGTCTTCACCCTTTAGAGGACACGAACCCACTACTCACCTTTGGCACTGCTGAGGTGCGGCCATGACCTAGGGCAGGGAAAGGGGCACAAATGTGAGCGTCAGCTTCTGAATTCATCTCCAGCTCCAAAGGAGCGGCCGCCCCAAGATGCATTTCACCGGCCCTGCTGTGAAAATGGTGCATGCATGTCCATCTCTGTGCAGGTGCATAGGTGTGAGTGACCATGCCTATACAGTAGCTGCATGTGTGTATGGATGTGTTGGGTATGGATGAGCGTGTCTGTGGAGGTCAAAGGATAGCCCAGCTTGGTCCTACTACTTTCTGCTTTTAAAGAAAATGTTATTTATTTATTACTAATTAATTAATTAATTTATGTGGGATGGTACTCAGGTCCCTATGTTTGCTAGGTAGTTGTCTTCCCATCTGAGCAGTCACCTACCCAGTCTGTGTAATACAAACATAAAGTGAGCCCTTCCTGTTTGTATTACTGTAGGCTTGAAACAGCAACATGTTGTTAAGAGACAAAGTGGGAAAAGAGGCGGCATATAGCAAAGAGCGGGGGCCTTCCCCAGTCCCTGGCTGCACATGTCTCAGATGCTTTCTGGATGGTTTTTGTATCGATTCCCATTACCTCAAAGCCTTACCCGTTGAAAACGTGAAGTGGCTGCCCACTGTGCCTCACCACTGGGCTTCACATTCCAGCCCCACTTTACCCACTCAACCTTATTGCTCCTGTTTCGTTTCAGAGACAGCTATGGAGTTTGAGTAATTACATGCACCTCCTGTTTGGTAAATCCCTTGTGCATGTCTTTGTTCATTTTCTGATGATAAGTTCTTGGCATAGTCACAAATGTCACCCTTGGAGAGTGTCCCCTTGGGTACAAGTTTTCCTTAGATTTGGGCTCTGGTTTGAAAAGCCCCAGGGCAATGGAAAGCTGCTGCTTCCGTGAGCTGACTTGTTTGCGCCTTTAATAACCCCTGGCTGTCTCCGCACACCTTCCCTCCGAGGCGCTCTAAGTGCGTCACAGCTGCAATTAATTGAGCATCGCAACACACGTTGCGTGTAAATATTTATGAGTCCTATCTTGTGGCTGGGACGTCAGGCACACGATAGTTAAGCGATGAAGCCTCAGTAACCAGGAGACCAGAGCTCAGGAGTCCAGATTACCACCTGTTCTGATGCTGTGTCCTTTTCCCTAACTTCATCTTCCAAATGACCTTGGGGAGCTGATGCCCTCCCAAAGAAAAAACAAGGCACAGGGATGCGCAACAGAAACTGAGAGGCGAGGAAATTGCCTTAAGCTCTGCTGCTACTCTAGCCTGGCTGTCTCTCTATCCATGCCTGTGGGATGTGGTGAGTCTCACTTGGGAGCCACCGTGCATCTGCAGCCCAGAGTCCCGTGGCATCGGTTGGTGCCCTTTCAAGTTTCCTGAGCTTCAGCAGAAACTAGCTGTAAATTACCTAGTGAGAAGCAAATCCTGTCTGTGGGGCCTGAGAGTACTCTCCTGTCCATCCTAGATATATGGTCTCTTCTCCCGAAATCCTGGCCTTTCATTAGGCCTCACAAGGCTCCCAGATGTGCCACTTATGGCATGCAGAAGAGGAGGAGTTTCTCTGACTATGTCCAGTGAATTCATTATGAGGGGAGCAAGTATCCCAGGGACCCCAGGCTGGGATTCCAAAGAGGGCCAGATGTAGGTGTGAACCCGGCACTGCTGAGCCAAAGGCAAGGTCTTCTGTAGGTCCTAGAGAGGATTCTGACTTTGCACCCACTGTCTTCTGACTTTGGCCCTCCCTAGGGTTTTAGAGTGGAACACTGGTGATCACGTGGTCAGATTTGCTAGGGTTTTAGACAGGAAGGCTGAGGCCTGAGCAGAGGCAGGTGATCTTCCTCTCTTCAGACTCTGGGCTGAGGCCCATTGGCACACGGTCAGTGGAACAAAAGAGGCAAACAAAACAAAACCAACGAAACCCACTGAGCACCTGTCTGCTGGGCACCGACCTGGCTGCTCTCCTTTCAGTAGAGTTTAACATACTGATACTTATTTTCTCAGTTTCTTTCCTCCCCAAATACAATGTTTTTGTTTTATATATATGAATTGATCAATTAACAGATTTTTTTTTTTTTTTTTGAGACAAGGTCTCTTTATGGCCCAGGCTAGTCTTGCTTTGAACTCTCCACAATCCTTCTGTCTCAGCACCTGAGGGCTGGGATTACAGACAGATAATAGCACAGGTCCGACTTTTACTTTTGACTCCCAGAAAGCCATAGGTGTTGCTGGGCAGATGTTGTGAGGAGACAAATGCTGCCCAGCACTGCTGTTCTGTTGACACAGTGTAGAAGAGTGGCTGCTGGGGGTGGGGGTGTGGGGGCGGGGAGGGAGGAGGATGGGGCATCTGTAAGGTGGCTTGGTTTCTACAAGAAGACAGGTCTTTAGTGATGACCTAGCAGCTGCAGCGTGCCTGTGAGTCAACGGTGCCCTGTGCACAGCCTGAGTGTTTGAGAGCAGATCTCACGTTATGTGTTTTCATGTTATACACAAGTGATAGTAATACACAGAGGGCAGAGGGAGTGTTTGGAGACAATAGATGTAGGTTTCTGGCATAGGTTTTTAGCCAATGGGATCTCTCTGTTCCACTCTGCAGACGTAACTAAAACTTAACCTGCCTGGAGTGGCATAAGAAGCTATTGGCACCGTCAGGTTTCCACTCGGAGTCCCTTGTTATTCACAAGCCTAGAGCAGCAACACAGCTTGCAGAGGGCTGTGCATCTGGAAGCTTCCTCCCCATTGCCAAGGCTGTCTTAAAGTGGCTCATCTGCTTCACTTTGGGTGGGACTCTGGCAAGACAGTTAGGTGTTCATATGTCATGTCCTTGGGGGGTGGGATGCTACCCCCCGAGGGCACTCTGTGCGTCAGTGCCAGCCTGTGAATTAGCAGAGGAGGCCTCAGCAAAACAGGGCAAGGAGGACTGGTACTCCAGCTGAGCCTGCTGCTAGGAGCCAGAGAGTTGGAGAAACGGGTTGGGGGTGGGGAGGCTGGCACTGTTGCCTGAGATGAAAGAAGAGGGAGGCTGGTAACTGTGGGTTTGTCTGGATGGAGTGTGGACATCATCCTGACACTAGCAGCTGCCGGAGCTCTCTGGAAAGGCTCCCCACGTTAATGCTCTTCGCAGCCTGACAGCCCATGGTGACAAATGAAAGATGCCGCTAAGCTGACTTCGTGGGGATTTGATGTGCTCTGCCTGTGCTCCAGTGAGGCCAGCATGTTAGCAAGCTGCCCCTTGCCAGGGATTCGCAAGATGCATTCTGGCTTCCTTTTGTCAACAGCATCAATAACATGGCCATGTGCAAACGGGCCGCAGCTGGAAGGAGCACAAGATTGGCAGCCTCCTCTGTTCTCACACTCTGGCTCCCCTCCACATCTGGGCCTGAAGGAAGCAGGTTTTCCTTCCTCTTCATTTCCTGTGTGTGTGGCAGGTGTCACCACTGTGGCAGGCAGCTTCACAAACTATCAGATGATCAGGGTTGGCCTTCCCCAAGTCCATGGTTTTCTGATATGTAGGCTTATTGCAAATCAATTTTAAATTCGGAATTATTTTTAATTTTTAATCCTTTTAAATAATTTAATGCATTTAATGAGCTTTAATTTTTTAAAGGATACTAAAACAAACTCGCCCCTCCCCCCACACCTCTCTTGCTGCCTGGCACACTGGATGGGAGGATGCAGACAGTGTGTTCCTGTGTCCCTCCTATCCATGGCAATACAGTGTAGATGGCATGTTATCTGGGTCCCATAGAGATGGGACTCAGCCCTGTCTCCGGGGTTGAGCTCCTAGAACAGAGACTAATAGCTCATTGCCCCCTGGAATTTGGCAGCAAGCCCCTGGGGAAGTGATCCCTGTGATCTTGCGTCATCAGCCTCCTCATCACCCAGGCTTCCAAGAGCGGCTAGTTTTAACTCCACATCTTACTTAGGCTCTATTCACAACATTGGAAGCTTCTTCCCGAATAAAATTCTGTAGCTTTTGAAAGACAACGGATGTATTTAGAAGTTACTAAACTCATTGTAAATACAAAGAGAAGTGGAAGAGAATACACATTTATAAATTTGGTCCTTGCCTTTTAGATTTGAATGTCTACATTGGGAACTGAGCATATTCCAAAAATGGTCACACACATTTGTCCTGGGGAACAGTATCTTCTTCACCACACTCGGGCTCTTAAAGAACACTTGTGTCAAATGGGGGTATGAAAGATATTAGCAACGCCTTTCATAGTGCAGGTGGATGAGTGTGGTTAGCTCTTCTGGGAGTCAAAGGTACTGTGCTTCAAACCCCTATTCAGAGGAGGGTGTTCCCACTGGAGAACCGTGGGGCTAAGATTTGGACACACATGGAATGTTCAGAGGGTGGAGAGCCTGTGGGGGCTCAGTTAGCAGAGCTGGTGTAATGAGAGGTACAGCAGAGAGGTTGGCATGGCGAAGATGTACAAAGCTGTGTCTCAGGAAGGGAATACGAGAACACAGAGGTTGGAACAGGGCCCACTGGCATTTCCAACAGTGTGAGGGAAAGAGCATAACGGATGGATAGGAATACCTTCCTTATTTCCCACGTGACCACAAAATTTCCTGTATTGCCTGAAGACAAACACTTGTTTGATTAAATTCAACCATGCAACTGGAATAGAGCTCATCTCCAGTTCTCAGACTAACTGTAGTGTGCCCCCGGAGGAGATGGGAACCTCATATAGTGCCTGGAGCTTGGCCCGTGTGTACAAGCACATTGGTAAATAAGCAGGAGTGAGTAGATGCCTGAGAGAATGCATGCCATGCGCACACTCTCAAGGGAGGCGTGGATCCGAGGCATCCCATGGGGATGTTGACCTGGAGATGCTCTGCAGGCCAAGCCCTATCCCAACAAGGCCAACAGGGGATCCAAACATAGTAGGACTCTCCTTTACGTGTCTATATTAACCTTCTGAATTCCCTTGGGATGGAGAAGGTCTACATATCACTACAGAGGAGGCCGAGGAGGGTCTTCCCTCCCACAGTACTTGAAAGCTGATGGAATCCTTTCACGGTGAAATCATCTCAGCGTCCCGTCTGATAAATGAACAAATGGGCCTGCTACTTCATGAAGACTTCCCTGGTGAGTTTGCTGAATCTCACTCTTTTACACATAATGACTGTACATATCTGTGGCTATTTTGACACATGCACATACTCTACACTACTCAAGTCCAAAGTCCTTTCATCTGGTTCATTTCTGTGAACTTTGGGGAAAATGCCTTGAGAAGTCCTCATGTTTGGCATCTCCCCTCCCTTCCCCCCAGCTTTCCCTTACCATTGGACTACCCCTCCCCCAGCTCTGTGCACCTTCTTGCTCTGGTAAATTTATCTCACATGTTACTCTATTGATGAACCTCCGAGGACAGGCAGAGGTCCTCGAGAGCCACAACTCTCTTCAGATAAGCAGGGGATGTCTCTGACTGAAAACTGAAGATGGAGCTGGTGGGCAGAATGATGGGTGCTACAGCAGGCAAGTCAGACAAGCACGATGGCTTGTCACACCCACTTTAGCCAGGGCATTGTTTCAGTGGACTGAAGAATTAGAAATACTTTTCACTTCTCTTTGATCCTCCCTGCTCTGTCTCTGCCTTTCATTCCTCCTCCGCTCTTTATTTGTCCCCAGGTTAGAGTTCTCTTTGCCATCCATTTAAGTATATCCAGTATACACGTGGCACTGGAAAGGGCTCTGGGCACTCGAAAGCTTGTGTTTTCAGCACTATAAAGCTGTCATGACTTTATCCTCTCACCTTCTTGGTCCTTTTCGTGAGATGCTTATCTGGAAACTACTACTAAGGTTGCGTGGCTCAGAGAAAAGATAACAGCCACCCCAGTGGATGCTTGCAACCTTAGAAATCATGTTGAATGTTCAGTGAAGATTTTGCTAGTGAGGTCACTTGGAAGCTTACCCTATCTTCTGTACAGTAGTGTGGAGACAGTAAGTGACCCTTTGGATCGCTCAGTGCTATGAAGTCCCAGAGCAGCTGTAATTGGCAAGCCAAAACCGGTGTCTGGAAGAGCAGACAGGCAGCAGTGCTAGCCAGTTCTTGTTCTTACACAGGGGCCCAGCAGGGGGCATCCTTGTGCATATAATAGAAGAGGCTCCTGTCTGCTATGGGTAAGGACTGCCCCTTCAGGGTGCTGAGAAGTCACAGCCATCTGCACCTTGTCCCCTGGAGAGCTGTTGCTGTAGGGTTGGAGCAGGAAAAGGAAATTCCATTGTGGAAAACAACAGGGATTGGAGTGTTGGATCTGCAACCTGCTGGGGTCTTGATTGGCTAGGCCATCATGTGACCAACAGATCCTATGTACCTGGGTCCCCACAGGGCCTGCTTTTCTTCTGCCATGTACAGGACTTACTGCCTTACAAGGGTGACATCTTTCTGTTTTTGCACCCCATCACAGATCGAACATTCTCATGGCCAGAGCTATGTGATGTTCATTTGTACAATCCCTAGGATCTCAGCACAGAGACCTTAAGGAAGTCCATGTAAAGAGTCAGAAATGATGATAGTAGGAGGGACTCTGACACCATCACACTTTATGACATCTTTCTCCTTGCACCCACTTCCACTGTTCAGCCAGAATGGATACAGGGGCGAGACCAGAAGAGCCTCTCACTCTAGCTCTAAGGCTTGAACTGCTACTGTTGAAACTTTGGACTGAGATTCTCAAACCTGAGTGGGCATATGAGTCACGAGAGGACTGACTTAAACACAGGTGGCTGTCCCTCAATGCTTGTATTTCTCATAGGATCTCGGAGTCTGAGAACCTGCCTTTTTGAGGTCTGAAGGATGGATGTTAAGATTGCTGGTGCCAGGCCCAGCCTCCAGGGACCACGGAAGGAGACATCACCCTTATCCTGGGTGTGGTTTGATAATCAGGAATGCAATGCCCACGCTCCTCCTCAACAGGGCATTTGCAACAGGAACTGATTAATGATGACTGGGAACAGAAAACCAAGCACACTTGTCACTGGTGTCTTCAGGGCACTTGTTCCTCATACTCACGGGTTCCAAAAGCTACTTTCATATTTGTGTCTATCTAGCCTTACACATTTCTCCTGTAGACTTTAAATCTATCTAGATTGCTTGCAACAACTAACACAATACAGGCATGATGCAAACAGCTGATAGACAGCAGGGCTTAGGAAATAAGGAAGAGAACACACTGCACATGCTCAGTACAGTATGCTTCTGTGGCTGGTTGAACCCAAAGATGGGGAACCACAGCAGAGAAGACCAGCCATGTACTGATCATTAAAGTTCAGTAGTGATGGAAGATTTGAAGTTGAACTCTGAATTCAAATCTAGCTCTTCTGACTTACTATTTCTGTGATGATGACCACAGCGGGCTGCATCCTTAGACTGTTTTCTATATGTATAAGTAGAAATGAAGATACCTGATTCAGATGAAACTCGTGAATGTTGACTTTACATATTCCTTTTGTTATGTGTGGTGTAGGCCAGCACCAGATACCGATTGAGTGTGGTCTCAATTGGAAAGCACTCACCGGTGTGTTTCTGTGTCTATGTTTGTGGGAATTGCACACAAGAGAAATGGTTGCTGTCAGTGCAGCCAAGCAAACACCTTGAAAGGCAGCAGGGTTCTCTTATCTTAGTTTTGTAGGTAGATTGAGGATGTGGGAATGGACTGCAAAGCCGGGGCCATGTGGTCCATGTGTGCCTCAGCACTAAGCTCAGCAATGAACCTTACCGAGACCTCGGTGGACACTTGAACGTGGAGAAGGATGAAGACTTAATACCCTTCATCAGTGATGTGAAGGTAGCAAGAGGTGAGCACCAGGGCTGTTTCTATCTTAGTAATGGTGGCTTGGTTGTTGATCATGATCATGTGACAACTAGCTGGGTAGCCTCACGCAGGATTTTTAGCCTTCTCAACTTTGAGTGGGAGAATAAGAATATGATTGGCAGAGTTCAGAGCTACTTAATAAACTCTTAAGGTGCAACCTAGCATATATTGAGTGCTCGCTGACTATTATTTATTGAAAGTCTACTATAGTCCAGGCACTACGGAGGCCACTGAATCATTCCACAAATATCACACTGTCTCGAGTTCTGGGCATTCAGCTATAAAGAAGAAGCAACTTTTCCCAAATAACATTTGTAAAGTCCATAGCTGAAGATAGCTTCTGAAGCCGCACCATCATCGGTCGGCAGGACTGGATGTGCACTGTGACACCGCCCATCAGCAGCTTCCCCCTCCTCCGCTGCTCAACGCCAGTGATTGTTGTTTTATGGGAAATGAACACGTTGGTTTAACTGATACTAAAGTAAGAGAGTGGACCGAAATATGTCGTTTTCAGACATTTTAATTTGATTTATATATCTCAAAAACTAATTTATATTCATATAATGCTTTCATTATAAAATATGCAGTGGTACAGAGATTTGTGTGAGTATGGGAATTTTAAAAAAATTGGTTTATAAATGGCCTGGAACAGGTTGCAGAAGCATCATCAGTTGCTCTTTTTAATATATCTTGAGCATGCTATGACACATCCTGAAATAATTTGCTTCTGGGGGAAAAAAAAAGAAGACTACTCTCTTCTCTGTCTTCCCCCCCCAAATGTAACTGTAAATATTACTTTGATGTATGTAATTGCTTCAACCCTCTCTCTTGGAAGGAAGGCTTCTAACCCTTCCATTTCCCATCTCTTGCTTTTGTCAAGAATAAGAAAAACAGACTTAAAATGCATTATTCAAATGTGTATAATATAAACATTAAAGAAGTCTGAGCGCTGCTACAAATTTCCCTTTTTTAAAAAATGTTTGTGAAAAATAACTTGTCTGTTCTGTCTTGAGGGCATTCGCTTGCCCTGCAGAGGGAGTTGACTTACTCCAGGATGCCTTAGGATGGCAGAGCTACAGTAGACTGGTACATAGGAGGACCTGGAGAATGCATGGACAAGATTGATTTGAGGTAGCTGAGGGATGCCAGCATAAGGAGACCTTTGGGTCCTGCTGGGAAGAGAGGCCACTCCTGGAGGACTCGTACATGAATCGTACGTTCCAAGCACCAGGCTTCATTGTTATGGTCCACAAACCATTATCCCAGTCACTCAGGAGCAGAGGGACAGCATGACCCATTCTTCCAGTCACTCACGGGGAGAGGGACAGATGGTCCCCAAAGTGTCTTTCTTGGCATGTCTAGAGACTTGGATGGACTGTGGAAGACTCCCTGGCCAGCAAAGCTGTGGAGACCAGGGCCCCTCAGTCCAGGCATGTATCCCACACTAGCTTGCTGGACAGCCCCCTCCCCTGAAGTCCATTTTTTAACTTTGTGAAATAATCCAATGAAGATAACTGTTTTTGTGTGTATGAGGCTGTGTGTATGTAAGCCTGTGTGTGGGAGTCTCTCTCTGTGTATGTGTGTGTCTGTGAGTCTATGTGTATGTGAGTGGTGTGTGTGTGTGTGTATGTGTGTGTGTATGAGGCTGTGTGTATGTGAGTCTGTGTGTATGTGTGTGTGTATGAGGCTGAGTCTCTCTTTGTGTATGTGTTTGTGTGTATGAGTCTATTTGTATGTGAGTCTGTGTGCATATGTGTGTATGTGTATGTGTGAGTTTGTGTGTCTATGTATGTGAGTCTCTGTGTGTATCTCTGTATGTTTTCGTGTATGAGTCTATGTGTATGTGAGTCTCTCTTTGTGTCTGTGTGTATGTGAGTCTCTGTGTCTCTCTTTGTATATGTGTGTGTATGTATGTGTATATGAGTCTATGTGTGAGTCTCTCTCTGTGAGTGTATGTATGTGTGAGTTCATCTTGTATGTCACTGTATACTGAATGAGTGTGCGTCTGTGTGTGTGTGTGTGTTTGTGATGGTCAGTTTATCTGTCACAGAATTAAAACCTTCATTCCTTTAATAATAAATAAGTAAGCATTCTGACCTATTTTTCAGCAGAGAGAAGTTCTGGAATCTCAAATCACTGAATCCTTCTTTTGTTGTCCTTTTATTGCCCCTGGGAGGAGAGAAAATAGATTATAGCTGGGAAACAGCGAGGAGCTGGAGGAAAAAAAATTAATGAAGTGCATTCATTCATAGAAACAGCCCCCCAGTCGGATTTGAGTAATTAATGCCTCACACATCTTTCTGACGTTCTCCTTGCATTTTCACTGGGGCTAAAAACACGTTTAAAGAAACTTAATTACTTAAAATTGTGTTTTAGAGCACCGTTTTACAGGGCAGGACTGTGAGATGGAGGAAGTGGCCAGGTCAAGGGGAAGCTGAGGCTGTCTCTCCCACGTCAGTGTCTTACCCATAGTTGTCTTCTTCAAGTTCCCTGAGTCCCCCTGCCTCATCTATATGGAGAGAAGCACAGATGTCTGCTGTGCTGTTGACAGGAGGCTGCTAAGCTACTGTGAGGGCAGTGACTTGAGCCTAGCACAAGTCAAGTCGCTTTACTGCGTCAGCTGAGTTTGAGAAAAGTCTAGGAAACAGCATCCCACGTAGAGGCAGACTATTTAGCAAGCACAGCTCTGCTCCAAGTAATATTTAGGCACTCCACTAAGGCATTTTCTACAAAGAGATTAAATGATTTTAAATTGAGTTAATTTGTTAAAATTCATTAAATACATTTACTATCATAAGCCATCATTGTTATGCATCCTGGACTCGTCTCATTAGTCCGCTCCGGCATAGTCTCTTTTCTTTGCAGATATTCCCCGGGCTTTATCAAGTGCTTCCTGCAAGATTTCTTCCCCCCTACCCCCCACCACCCCCACAATTGCTCTTTGACAACTAGTTAGTTAGCTGATTTAATGTCACAACTCTCCTGCTCTCTCTGCCTGGGCTAACCTTATCCCTTGGTCCTTGAAACTCCTCTACTCCCTGGCGTGAAGCCCTTTCTGTGACATGCCTTGTCTTTTCTCTTCAGCTTCTGCGTCCACATCAGTTCCATCCCGAGTCTGCCAAGCATCCCATCCGCACTCTGACCTCTGACCTTGCAGGCTGCCTCCTTTGTGGCTCCTGGTTGAATTCTTATTTCACACTTTTATTTGTGTGTGTGTGTGTGTGTGTGTGTGTGTGTGTGTGTGTGTGTGTGTGTGTGTGTGTTTACTTGCTTGTCTAAACACGCACATGTGGTAGCCAGAGGTGAACACCAGTGTCTTTATGTACTGTGTGCGTATATCTATCACACACATAACATGTGCATGGAGGTCAGAGAACAACTTGAGGGAGTTTTCTCCTTCCATCATGTGGCTTCTGGGAATGTCAAATTTGGCATCAAGCACCTGCACCCGCTGAGCTATATTGCCAGTCCCACCAAGGTGTGTGTGTGTGTGTGTGTGTGTGTGTGTGTGTGTGTGTGTGTGTGTGTAGGGCAGGACTTCTCACCAAACGTGGAGCTCACCATTTCAGCTACTAGCCTCCCGTCTCTTCCCGTCTCAGTGCTGGGGTTTTGGATATGTAAAGCTGTTCTTTGTTTTAATATGGGCTCTGGGGATCCAAACTCAGGTCCTCAATCTTGCATAGCAAACACTTTACCCACTGAGTCATCTTCCTAGCCCCTCACCTTTGTTTTTAACGTATAACTTGTCTGACAAAACCATTGAGCTTCTGTCTCTTCCACCATGGAGACTTGAAGATGTGTCTTCCTGGGCCTGGGTTTGTGCCTGACCTACAGTGAGCTTATGTGGACACGTGGGAATGCACATAGGACTTCTGGCCTTCAGGACAAACCTCAGGATCACCCAAGGTTCCCTCCCTACCCACCTGGCACCTTGTGTCCAGAGCACAGGACGCAACACATGTACGCTGTGCAGGGGATTGTCACTGTGGAACTTGGCCCTTTAGAAGATGACAGTGCTAGTTCATGATTTCAGTTTTTTCCCTTTATTTAAAACTGGTTGTATGATTGTAATGATTGTATCGTTCCTTGTATCTTTTTATTTTATTATTCTTTTTCCTTCTGAGTAAAAACGACTCATAAGTCTAATTTACATATTGAAATTTCTTCTACATTCTGGACATGAATGGCCATCAGTTTTCTAGATCTTTCTGTTGGTGACCTTCTACAGACCCAGGCCTTCATCCTTGGAAGGCTCCATGGTGCATAACTTAACTTTTAACTGAGCATCCTGGGCACTGAGTGGGGGTGTCCCCTCCATCCCTCCACTCACTCCATCTTGCGGATGTGTTACTGCATCCTAACATGCCCAAATGGCCTTTCAACTCTGGACCTTCCTCTTTACTCCCACAAGCCAGTCTCAGTTTTAATTCTGCTTTTTATATCACCAGTTCAGTCACTAGCATTTACCCTTTCAGCTACCCTCTTATCTATCATCGTTTTTCCCCTGGCCTCCTGGGCACTAGTCCATCTTCAGAGTCACTGCAAGAATGATCTTTCTATGTACCAGAGCACCAGCAAGTACTCGCACCCAACACTCCCTTAAGATTCTCCTTCAGATCACTGCTCCTGCAGGATAAAATGCAAGTATTCAACCACAATAGACAAGATTCCTGTCCCAGATCCTCAAAGCCACTGATATCACTGTGTTCTTTAGCTGTCCCCTCTGTTAAGTCCCACGCTGTGGCCCGTGAGTGGTCCTTTCTCATACCTCCACACCATAGATCAGCTTACTCTACAGTTCCTCCATATGTAGAATTACATTCTTCTGGGTCAAGTTCAAATACATCTTTCTTCTCAGGTCCATCAACTATTGCTTGTTCCTTTGGCACTTCTACATTGCCATTTATTGGTTTGTAAATTCATTCATTCACTTACTTATCAAATAGCTACTGGACTCTATCTATGCAAGGCAGTAACTAAAGGAGACAGCAGGAGCGTGTGCACGAAGCTTTCATTATAGTTGGAGAACAGGCATTAACTGACTAAACAATCTTATCAGTATGACTTGCATTGCTCATCTTGCTCATCTTCCCACTGAGTAGCATGCTGAGGGTGGGGCATCCTGGGGTATCTCCTAGAGCACACAGGCTGTGTTGTCCCTACCTGCCCTCAAGAATGCTTGGATGATAACTAATATATTCCCAGATAACAAGTAGATAAACCATCTGCCAAGGTTCATATGCAACAATGAAGTATTTGGCTGTATAATCTTCTGTGACTAGGGGATTCTGATTGGTCCCTGCACTGAGCAGGATGTCCTGTTTCATCTCTCCTCTGGGTCATGAGCATCCATTTGGAGCTCTGACAATGCACAGAACACTCTTTTCAATGGTTTTCAGTGGACACATTTCCTTCTTAGCTCTGCACAAAGGTGAGGAGGCAGCAGGCTAAAAGCAGAGATTTGGCTGCAGGCAAGTAGGCTGGTTGCTGGCAGAGCATGTGCTACATGTGCAGTGAGTGGCTCTTCTGTGTGCTGTGGAGGAGGCCAGGGCTAGTGACTGCCACAGGTCAGGTCAGCCCAGGAAGGAAGTACAGGAAAGAAGGGGTTGGGAGAGGGAGCCTTAGTGAAAAATTAGTCAAGGCAGATAGCAGCAAGCCTGGAAAACAAATGGTTGTCTGCCTTGCATGGCAAGTAGTTAAAATTTGTTTTTAAAATGGTCTCAGAGGACAGAGGTCATCAAAAGGCTTACTCCCTACCAAGCTGCTCTCTGCCTTAAATCAATTCTTAAAGCTCAGATTTTAGACACATATAACAATCACTACCACTACAACCGCTACTACGATCACCACCACAACCACCACCACCACCACCAACAACAACAAAAACATATAAAAATAAAGTCTCAGATAGCCCAGAAAATGTTATCATGGGATTCCAAGAATGTTTGTTTTATATCCAGTGGTCCTCTGACTTTGCACAGGCTTGGGCACTGATATTAAGGATGCCGGTACTACTTGCAGTAGTCTTAGGAGTAGACGTGCATCCTGTTAAAGGCCTCAGTCATTGGGGTCCAGCTGAACTCCATGGGGGTCACCCAGTGCACCCCACCTAAGTAGTAAAATAAATCACGTTTGCATTCTTAAAGTGCAGGCCTATTAACTTGTAACTGACTTTACATGTCCCTTAGGGAAGGAATCCAGACTGAGTGGTTACATACAGGACCCTGCATGTTCCAGAAAAGCTGGAGGTGTCACAGCCTTACAAGAAAACAGGCAGAGAGTCAGGGGTCAATTAATGAATTTCATGGCAATCGCCTCCCACTCTGTGGAAACGTACATTCCTCCCATAACCCCCAGCTCAGCTTCCTTCTGACTACCTTCCTTCACTCCAGATTCAACACTTTCTGGCTAGGCCAGCTTTGATTTCCTCTTCCCCATGAGTAGTCCTCTGCATCATTGTGCACTGGGGTCCATCTCGTACTCCTTTACCACCTGTGGTGATTTCAGTAAGAATGGCTTAGTCACCAGGGAGTGAAACTCTTTAAAAGGATTAGAAGGATCCAGGTGTGGCCTTGTTGGAGGAAGTGTGTCAATGGGAGGTGGGTTTTAAGGTTTACAAGGCCCAGTCTCTCTCTGCCTCTTTTTGCCTGTTTGTTCTTGCTCTCACTAGCTAGATCATTCCTTCACTGGCATTAGAGCCTATTTCTTCAGGATTCTGGCATATACTGATGACTGGCTGACACATCCAGCCTCGTGGATCAAGCTACTACCGGATTCTTGAACCTTTTGATAGTGCACAGCTATTATGGGACTAGCTGGACCACATCTTGTAAACCGTTCTAACAAAACCCTTTTCTCTCTATGTCTATCCATTCTATCACCTTTTTTTAAAAAAAATGTTTCATGCTTTTCATATATTCCTTCCCTATGCAGACACTCATTACTGTTGGATGACCCTAGCAGAAACCAACTTGCATGTACTGGACTCAGTATATGTCAGTTGTCATGGGGGTGTGGCAGCACCACAACAGCTGTGTTCTCGGGGTCCGGGTGTGTGAGTGGAGAAAGGGGTATCTGAAGGTGCAGTTAAACTAAGGACCTTGTTGTATAGTCTGAATGTGAAGTTTCCCCCATTGGCTCATGTCTGAAATCTTGGAGCCCAGCTGGCAGGAGTGAGAGGGCATCTGAGATGCAGTTGGAGAAAATGGGTCCTGGAAGACGAGTCTTGAGGTTACTTAGGCTACTCCCACCCATTATCTACTCTCTGCTTCCTGACCTCAGAGACACAATGTCACCAGCCACCCCACTCTCCTGCTGTCATGCCTTATCTGTCAGGTAGCTTTTCTCTTAAACTTCTTAAAGTTGGTCCTTAGTGCTTTCCCTCTTTGTGGTGAAAGTTACTCTTTTGCATGGACACAATAGACTGTTTAACCAGGCGTGAGGTGTGAGTATCAGTTACCCAGAAATGAGGCCGCATCCCAGATCTCTTACCTAGTTTATTCAGCCATAGAGTTATTCCTATTTGTGTCTCTTGTTTTCTTAAATTTTAACTTCATGTCCTTATTGTTTTTATAAATAAATGGATAACAAAGCACCTTTTCACTTGAGACCAACAAAATAAAAAAAAGACAGGTGTGGTGGCGCACGTCTTTAATCCCAGCATAGAACTCGAGGCAGAGGCAGGTGGATCTCTACGAGTTCAAGGCCAGCCTGGTCCACAGAGCAAGTCCAGAACAGCCAAGGCTACACAGAGAAACCCTGTCTCAAAAACAAACAAACAAGCAAACAAAATCAAACAAACAAACAAACAAACAAAAAAAGAATGAACTTTTGCCAACATGGGCTTTTCCTAGAGTGAAACTGAGTTGTACAACTGTTTTCATCTTCTAGCCTTTTCTGTACTTGGGGCTGTGCCCTGAAAGCTCTTCCCATGGGACTCTGGCTTTCTCCAAATGCAAGAATTGTATCATTGTTAGCTAGCTTAATTGCTCAATATTTTTGCAGGTAAACTGAATTCCGTATTCCACTGTGTTCTTTACAGCAGGAACTGTGGCCTTGTTGGCTAATGCTACATCCACACTAAAGCTTAGGTCCTTGTCCTTAATTGGGGTTTCTTCCTAGTGTCTGCTGACTGGCTTCAAGTGTTCCAACAAAATTCTGTATAGCTTCAGCAGACCAGAACACATCTTTCTACATTATGATGTGCTCAGAAATTCTTTGTCACCACTCTTAGAGGTACAAGACCCTCATCTTTCATGACAACTCCCAAAAAATACTGACACTATTATTGACTATGAGCATGGGATAGCCTTGGTACACACTGTGCTTGGTAGAAATCTAAGCCTCTCTCTCCATGCTTACAACAATGCCCAAGGCTCTGACACAAACAACTCCATCAGTGGCCCACGTATTCGAGTCTGGGGGAAGGCATTTCCCCATGAGCAGCAATGTCTCCTGGGATCTCAGTTTGAGTCTCATGTAGCCAGTACAATCTCATAATCACTCATACAAGCTTCCCAGAGCTGAACCCTTCACCTTGCCACCTGTCACTGTATTTTTCTAGCATCACCACCAGACTTTCTCCGTCCACACACGGGAATTCTTCCCCATAGAGTCCATGACGTGGAGGGAAGTCCACAATGGAGCAATCAGAAAAGGAGTGGGTCTCTGATGTCAGCCTCACTCAGAAAGCATTCCCCAAGCAGAAAAGTTGTAGCTTTCTTCCTCCCATAGAGCAGAACAGCAAAATGGCAAAGTCAAACAAGTTAGTGGTCACCCCACACTACTGCTATGATGCTGTTATTTGTGTGGCAGGAGCTGTACAATAAAAAATGGCAGGGGGCTGGAGAGGTGGCTCAGAGGTTAAGAGCACTGGCTGTTCTTCCAAAGGTCCTGAGTTCAATTCCCAGCGACCACATGGTGGCTCACAACCATCTATAATGTGATCTGGTGCCCTCTTCTGCAGTACAGGCACACATGCAGGCAGAACATTGTATAAATTAAATAAATAAATAAATCTTTCTTCAAAAATAACATGCAGTGGAGCTCCTCTTAAACACCCTTACTGCACAAAGGGGAACTGCATGTAGAGTGTGCACCCCCTTCACCTAGGACTGAACACTGACCAATCTGGACTACCCTCATTGTGTGCTTGGGAAGGGCATACACAATTGGCTCATGCTAACAAAATAGGGACTTGCCAAGACAGCACCCCCCTTCCAGCCCATTGCCATCTGTAGGCAATTGCCAGTTGCTGCTACGCTCACTGTCATCACAGTGTGCTGAGTAATCTTCTGCGTTTTCTTACTCTGGTCTTTTACCACCTAACAAACACCGCACTCCAGGAGAGCCTTTCTATTCCCTTGAGAAGTCTATGTGATTTTCTTTCTTATAATTCCTCAAGGTTTTCCCCTCTTTAGGCAATGTGTCAAGTCTCTTGTTGAAATTGGCGAAGGCTACATACACCCAGCAAGAAATTCTCTAAATTTAAGTGTTCAAGCTATCTTTTCAGGAAAGCTTCTGGAATCTTCTCAAAGACAATTGGAATCCAATGTTTCAAGATGAGATGCACAAAAGCTAGCTCACTGGACCAGTGGCTTTTAAAATTTTGTTTGTTTGTTTGTTTTTTCCTTGTGAGATGAGGTCGTTCTATGTAGCCCTGGATGTCCTAGAATAAAGCTGGCTATGGACTTAGAGAGACCAGCCTAGGTCTGCTGGAATTAAAAGTGTAAAACAGTATTTTGTCTCATAATCTCAAACTTCCCAGCTCAGAGCATGGCAACTCTGCTGTAAGGAAGCCCCCTGCCTTTTTGTCACCCAATAATCAAGCACTGTCCCTCCTCTCTCTACCATGCCACCAAACCATTGGGGAGGTAGAAGGGAGCTTCTTCTTGGCTTCTGGCCTCCTTTGGTCATTGATAGCATTGATAAAGCATTCTCTTTCTGTAAAGCCTTGGTGTATAGCACCGGCTTTCCTGTGTATGTCATCTTCTGCACACGTCAGGCAAGGAGCCCTTCCTGGATATCACTGTTGTCAAGGTTTTTCCATTGCTATCTGTGAACTTTAGTGCATTTTGTTTTCTTCTTAGAAATTGCATTCTGTACTAGTCCTTGGTGGCTACCTAAGGGCATCACCCAAGCTGGGAACATAAAGAATGCAGTCAGCAGCTCCAGTTTTCTCCTTGGAGGCCATGGCCAATGGGTGAGCTGGGGCTGGGTTCTCATCTGAAAGCTCACCAGGGAAGGGTTTGCATCTCAGCACATTTGGTGTGTGACAGGATGTAGTTTCTTTCAGCCCATTAGACAAAGGGTCTCATTTCTTCACCAGATATTGATTGGAGGTTGTCCTCTACTCTTTGTATGTGGGTTTCCCTGACTTGGTGGGTGACTTTATGTCAAGTCCCTACAGTGTTTCCTACTTCAATCTGTATTTTTGTCTCCATCCACCGTTCCTTAGGATTTCTTATGTGACTAGATCAGTGGATCTTCTGTTAAAATTTTTGCCCATTGGCTTCTGGCTCCCAAGACAGCTTTAGAACAGGCAGGAGGCCTGGTGGTGTCTTTGTTTTTCATTAGGAGGGTTTATGTTAATGAAGTGGTTCTGGAAATTTTCTAATTTAGATGCTCACCAAATAAGACATGGGGATGGTTGCCAGGAGAACCAACCATGTGACTGAAGGGTTAAGTCATAGCTTTACTTCTCAGCCTGGGAAGAAAAGGGCCTAAAAACTCAACTGATTAAAAATGGCCACCGTTTAGTCCTTGCTAACCTCAGGCTTTGGAATGTCAGTCACCAGGCCACACCCAGGGGCCTCACCTGCCCACATGCCTGCCTTGTCCAGCTCAAAAGAGCATATACAGGGCGAGGTAATCCCCCTCAGGAACAGTCATAGGGGAGGGGAATAAGGGGAAAATGGGAGGGAGGGAAGAATGGGAGGATACAAGGGATGGGATAACCATTGAGATGTAATAAGAATAAATTAATAAAAAAAATAAGGCACAAAAAAAAAAAAGAGTAAAGAGTCACACAGCCTACTTCTTAGCAATTTTTCTTGTCTATTTGTTTGAATTCAAGCACATTTATTTATCTTTTTCTTTTCTTTTCTTTTTTTTAAATTTATCTTTTAAAAATCTTTAAATTTTTTAAATGTACATTGGTGTTCTGTCTGCATGTATGCCTGTATGAGGGTGTCAGATCGCCTGGAACTGGAATTACAGACAGTTGTAAACTGGCACATGGGTGCTGGGAATTGTACCCAG
Organism: Acomys russatus; assembly: GCF_903995435.1. Taxonomy (NCBI): domain Eukaryota; kingdom Metazoa; phylum Chordata; class Mammalia; order Rodentia; family Muridae; genus Acomys; species Acomys russatus. The sequence goes on from NC_067158.1 coordinate 30,245,311, forward strand.
GTCCTTTGGAAGAATAGGCAGTGTTCTTAACTGCTGAGCTGTTTTTCCGGGCTCACTTATTAATTTTTAAAAATATTTATATCATTTTAAATTACATGTATATGTGCCGGTAGGTAGGTAGGTGAATGTGAGTGCAGGTGTATACAGAGGTCAGAAATGTTGTGTCCTCTGGAGCTGGAGGTACAGCTGTGAACCCCCCAACTGAGTGTTAGGAATTGAACTTGAGTCCTCTGCAGTATCAGCAGACTCATAACTGCCAAGCCATCCCTCCAGCCCCCTCAGTATACTTACATACCACATTCTCTCAAGTTCATGAAGCCCTATTGACCACTTCCTACTCTCTCATAGTTTTCCATTAGTGGAAATGTTGTTGGGGTTCTTCACAGAGAAGCATGAGAGGAAATCTACTTGATGGTGGACTTACCACAGTGAGAGACTTTGATTTTTACACCTCTTCTATTTATCATTTTCCTATTTTGTGATGTGATGGTTAGTTTTATGTGATGACTTAACTCAGCCATGGTTTCCAGATGCTTCTGTGAACATGTTTTTCTCATTTTAATTGACATTTCCAAGCCCCCTGCCCCCTCAGTAGAGTCTGAGTCTAGAAGGTTGTTCATGTAATGCGCCCCATCCTCTAAAACTGAAAGCCCTAAGAGAAAAGACAATTTTCCCTGAGTACTATGTTTGAATCTGTAACAGGCCAAGTGCTAAAGGCTTTACCACCAGCCTGTGATGCAACTGGGAAGTAGGGGAACTCTTAGGAGGTGGGATCTAGTGAGAGGAAGCTAGATCATTGGGAATTGCCTTTGGAGGAGAATATTACAACCCCAACTCCTTCCTGTTTCTCTCTGCTTTCCAGTCTCCAGGAGGTGAACAGACTTTTTGTTGGGTGCTCCTGGCATAATGCACTGACCTGTCACAGGTTCAAGCTGTGGGGCCAGGTGATTGGTGGCTGTTTTTTTCTGAAACCATTAGACCCAATAAGCCATTCCTCTTGGCAAGTTGATCTCAGTTACTTTGCTATATTACAAAAAGTTCATTGACATGATAAAGCAGGAATTCTCCATCAAAGCGGACATATAAACAGCTGCCAGTAAACAACCTGATGCCCTGAAGAATCTGGATTCAAGATGACAATATCAACTGCTACCTAAATCTCTTCAGTACAAGGCAGGCTGGCAATCATAGACTTGCCAGCTTCCATAGACTTGGGAGCTAATCCATAATGATCCTTGACTTCATCGTTCTGTTCCTTTTGTGTACATGCTATCACTACCACCACCACCACCAGGAGCATCACTATCTTTATCATCATCACCACTGCCACCTCCATCCTCACCATTATCTCTCTCTAATATGTATCTTTATCTATATGTAGATCTATATCTGTCTACACCTTGAAGATTCATCTGCTGGGAGCTGCATTCAGGCAGAGAGAGGGAGAGGAAACTATATCACTAGGTGAGAAACAGCTACCCTACTACAGATACTGTTCTTTGTGATCTGACTGCCTCCTCACAAGCCCTCAGTGTGGACACTCATCCTGTCCCTATTTCGCAGAAGTAGAAACCAAGACTCGGCCTCTAATCTCTGAAGTTATGTAGTTAGATACCTCTCCCCATAAAGTCTGTGGCTGTCCTTCATAGACCCCCAAACCCTAAACACCTGAGGGGTGGGAGGCAGGGAAGGCCACCTGAGAGTTGTGTCAGGACTTATGCTGAGAAATCACAATCCACCAAAAATGGTAGCTGTCTCCATCTCTGCCCAGGAACAGAGTTAGAGCAGAAAGTGTGAGTAACTAACTCCACTAAATTCCTGTTTTGAAACAGCTTCAATTTTGGGTACTACTCAGTGGTCCAGTGCCTCTTATCTGTGCTGATTATATCACAATCTGGACTATGAGGTCAGGGAGGGACAGCCAGCTAAAATGGAGAAATAGATTAGTTGTGTGACACAGCAACAGCCCTAACTGTTCTATTGACCTGTGCCATATCAGTTCAAAAATTCTGGGTCCTGTTACCTTACCTTTAATGCCAGGGATGGGCCAGGTGTGGGGGCACATGTCTTTAATCTAAGCAGTCTAGAGGCAGAGGCAGGTGGATTTCTGTGATTTCAAGGCAAACATCATCTATAGAGTGAGCTCCAGGACAACCAGAAATATACAGAGAGACAGTCCCGACAAAAAAAGAACAAACCACAAACGGGCAAAACATAAAACAAAGTCAGGGGATGGGGCTAATTGTGTGGATAGCTACCAATCATGTCTGTATCACACCATGCTCCTGACTCTGCTTTAAACAGAGACCAGTGAGAAACCTGATTCATAAACAGCTGGGTGAGGCAGAGAAGTCCCAACGCCCTGTGCTAGGAAGGGTGTGTAAGGGAACTGGCTGAGAACTCAGCAGCATTAGTCAGCTCAAGTGTCCCCAAGTTACCAAAGCTTCCCTGACCTTTCATTCAGATGAAAAGGCTGCTTCATTGATCTTGACACCAATCCCTTTCTACTCAACAATCCTCTGCAGATTTCTCAATCATTAATTTCACCTGAAGCATTCTTTGCTATCTTCTCTGGCTGTGAATCCATTTTCTTCTACTCCCCTTTGCCCACCTCTAATTCTTCAGTCTTCTCAGTTGTCTGGCCTCTCTAAGAACCTAGAGGTGAATGTACAATGCTTACTCCATCAGCTGGGGCGGTGCTTGCTCTTTGTAGTGATGACTACCATGATTCCCAAGACCCTACCCGCAGCTGGGATCTGACCTCTCCCCTCTCTGTCCTAGAGTCAAGGGTGGACAGCATCCTTGAAGTCTGAAGATTTTTCTCAGCTGGACTGAAGTGGGATACAAATCTCAGTGCCCTCCTCCAGCCAAATAGTTCCTGGCTAGTGGCTAAGAGGAGCACTGTATTGTCTCTTGTCTCCTGCTGCTCTAACAAACCATCAGCCTAGGGCCTTACACAATACACATCTATTGCAGTCACAATGAAATGTATTAGATTCCATCTTTCCACTGAGAGAAGGAGGTTGGGCTACTTATGCTCTTTCCATACCCACTTGCTGAAGGTGTAAAATGAGATGGATTGGAAACAAGAAAGCTTGCATCACGTGTTGACCTGTGGTCAGGAGGTAGCTCTCTCTTCAGGCTTGCTTTCTTCCTCACAGACATGCTTCCTCCAGCTTCCCTGACTCAGAGGGATCCCTGTGTTCTCTGTGGAAAGGAGCCAGGCCCTAGTTCTTAGTGTTTCCACCTGCATATATCATCCACGGTAATCTCTTCCACCCTTACCTCTGGGATTCTCAACATTAGGGCCTCTTGCTATCATCCGCCTCATATAGAAGAGCAGTAGAGGAAATGCGGGTACAGGAGAAAAGAAACAGAAAATAAACTAGAAGTTCCTGCTTGCTAAGGCAAAGAGTAGGTCTAAGATGTTCTAGACTACACCAGCTCTGCTTTTGTGAAGCAGGACAGAAACAGAAGGAGGTATCTGAACTCAACTCTTGCCTTCCTAGAGTCAGTCTCTAAAACATGGATTCTCAGATCCCAGGACTAGGGAAAGGTGCCATGCCGCCTTCTCATTGTCTGACCCTACAAATGAGAAGGGGAATGAGCTGTTCACTCAACCACGTGCTGGCAGAGAGAAGGCTGCCCAGTGTCTTCAATAGTCTCTTCTTTTGGCCTTGATTTCCTTATACTTCTAACCATGCCTCCTTGTGTCTTTCAAGTGAATGGGCCTCACTGTAACTCCTGTGATGCAAAAGAAAAACTAAGAAAACAAGGAAGGGAGGTTGACTCATTCATGGCAGGATTCAAGAAACCCCACAAACCCTTTCCCACTTCCTTTTCCTCCTCCTTGTTTAACTTCTGGTTCAGCAAAAAGAGAAATGAACCAAGACAAAGACAGCCTATGGCTCACGCTCAGCACTGCCTCTGCCACTCTCTCGTCTCTCTTTTCTCTTGGCTGTCAGAGGATGGCAAATGGACCATCAGTGTGTGCACGAGCACATAGGAGCACACAGTCACAGATGCAGGCTACCCTTTTCACAGGCCTGAAGATATGTTCAGAGTAGAAGTTACTCTGTAGATGGCCATGTCCCCAAGATCCTGTGTGCATGGCAGAAAACATAGAAAAACCACTATGTGTCTTAAAAAAACAAAACCTTTGAAACACTCCCCCAAAATCTCCTTGATTTGTGCCTGGTGAGTGTATTCTAGTAACACCTCTCCTCCTCCAAGTAAAAGGACACGACTAACCTGTGGTATAATGAGTGCTGGGGCATGTTGAGAGAACGGGTGGAACTTCCAGAGAGAGCCACCTGGAGAACAGCTTTCCCTCTGCCCCCCAGTACAACACTTTCTGACGGCAGAGGGTCCAAAGAAAAGAAGGAAACCAAGGCCAGGGAGGGAAATGGGAAGCCCTTACAACAGCTGCTTGCCTCAGTTTACCTTCTCTCCTTGGAGGTCTCTGGTACTCACTATGGGACCCTCTCACTTTCCCAGCACCCTTTGTCTCGCAGGATCTCATCCATCCAACATGAGGTGGTCAGGAGCCTCACTCTAAAACTTTGCATTTCCACCACTCAGGGACTGAAGATGGTGTACAGGCCTTCCACAGTCTGGACCCTGGCTCCTTAGCTTGACTTCACGCCTACATGGCAGCCGTTGTGAAGAACTGGCCTATCTGAGGTGCATCTGGCTTTTCCAGTGTATTCTAGAAACCGAGGAATGAGTCTGAATCACAGTCTGAGTCTTTCCATAACATCCACAAGGTCCATGGATTAACATTTAACACACGTTTTCTTGTTCCAGACCCATCTGGTTTTAGCCTCTCAGCAACTGAGTGCTAAGGGAGCTTAAGTCACCTGTCCTTATCTTTCAGTGAAAAGATGACATTTAATGCATGCCCATGTTCCCAGCTCTGAGGATGGGGACTCAGTCACAGGAAGATGACCAGGCTTCTGCCCAACAGCACACAGTCCAAAGGAGGAAGCGTGGCTTTAAAGTGGGTCCCTGAACTAAAAGGTAAAATATACATTGACCCCAGAGAGGTAGTTTACTGCAGCTTTTTTTTTTTTTTTTGGTTACTGTTGTTTGTTTTTTGTTTTTATTGTTCCTTTCCTCCCAGTCCCCATCCTCTCCCTCTTCCTCCTATTCTTCCTCTCCTACTCCTTAGAAAAGGGGAGCCAACCCACCCCAGCACATCAAGTTGTATTAAGACTGAGCACATCCTCTTACCCTGTAGCCTGGCAAGGCAGTCCCACAAGGGGGAAGTGATCAAAAAGCAAGCAACTGAGTCCGTATTAGAGAAAGCCCCTGCTCCCCTTACTAAAGGACCCACATGAAGCCAGAGCTGGTTATTGGCTAGATCTGTGTAGGGGGCCTAGGTCTAGTCTATGCATGGTCCTTGGTTGGTGCTTCAGTCGTGTGAGTCAGCCACTTTTCTCAATTTTTCTTATTTACAGCATTATTTAAGCCACATTTGTACTTTACAGATGGGGAAAAGAAGCTTAGAGAGGCAACACACACTGTGCATGACTGAACAGCTGTAAGGGCCACTACAAGATTCAAACTCAGACCCATCTGCCTCAAAGACCATTTTTCTCAATTGTATCGTACTGGGCTTCATGGAAATGGAAAGTGTCCAGGGTCCCAGAGTCACCCCAGAATTTTTATATGTTTCTTTGAATCAGTTTCTTTCCCATACTGGTTCTGATGAGCTTTGCAAGAAGATCCATCTTATCATGTGTCTGGCAACACCAGTTTTCAAAGCATTTATCAAAAGGCAATCAAACCTGGAAAGGCAGAGTTGAAGCTGATCGTTATAATATGTCCCCTCGTTTGTGCCTCTCTGGGGCCTTTTAATAGCATCATTTGGCACTGGGAGTGTTCAACCTTTGCTATATTTTGAGAATACTGTTGGCATTAAATGAGATAATGCATACAAAATGCTTGGAATAACATTTGGAATAGAGTAAGTTCTCGATAAGTTTTTAGGCTTGCCATATTTATCAAAGTCAATTCAAAAACATTTTCCTCTTTAGTTTGTATTGTGAGGCAGGAATTGTTAGTGTCTAGACTATAGCAGTGAGCAGAAGAAAGACTGAAGTCTCCCTTGAAATGAAGCAGAAGAGACCTTTGTCTACATAGTGCAGAAAGCCAGCTATAACTAGCAAATGACCAGGGATGTGAGGACACATTGGAAGGTGATGCAAAGATGACAACATCAGGTACCCAGGTGGAATTGGAGCGAATCAATGAATCCATGCGGCACCTAGCCCAGGGCACAGAATAGCAGCCATGTGTCTATGTGTTGCTCTTTTACATGAGCTTTATATGTGCTTTATTACATGACAATCCATGACCCCCATGACTACTTTCTGAGAAGCAGATGATCATCGGGGATCATTATTGTATGAACATACACTCTGATGTTTAGGTGTTGGAATGTTGACTCCTAGACTTATATGATAATGGTAATTAATATTAGCTGAGGTGATGGCTATGAGATTCCATAGTGGCATCGGTGGCTTCATAAGGAGAGAGACCCTGTCTTGCCATGCGATGGCCTCTATGATGTTCTGAGGTAGCAAGAAGGCTCTTACTAGACATAGCACTATGCTCTTAGACTTAACAACCTTCATACCTGTGGGCTCAGTAAACTTTCCTTTGCAAGCTTTGTGGCCTCAGGTATTTTGTTACAGCAACAGAAAGCCAATGAGACAGGTGATAAAGGGAATCTTGAGATAATTGCAACAACCCAAGCAGGATGTGGCGGTGGCTGGGAAAAAGGCAGAGGAGGGGAGGGAGTGTTCCAGTAACCATAGCCATATCTGAGACTCTCAAGCACTGTCTTAGATTTTCTCTTTCAAATCTGCCCACAGAATAAATCTCTTTCTAACATTCATTCTCATTAAGAGCAAAATTTGCAACACTTTTTTTTTCTTTTTTCTGAGCTTTGTCTTGTATAGGCATCCAACTTCTTGGCTTTGCTTGTTTTATGCCTTCTGGAGATGTCCTGGCCCACCTAGAGTGCATAGTGTATAGGATTCCAGAGGAGCCAGAAAGCCAGGCGTGGCATGTGTCTCCCTCCATGGTGAAATCACAACAGCATGAGACTGCCAGAGCAGCCTTTAACTCACACTGTGGTTGCTTCTTCAGAGCTTCATTATCAAGCTCTTAATAAGTATTCAGATGGTTTGAGCACTGGGATGCCTGTAACTCAAACTTCAAAGCAGTGACTTGTAATGTCTAGGTGAAGTCCTCAAGCCATGGCAGAGAACCAATCACCAAAGAGACACTTAATGTCAGATCTGCATGGCTGAAACAAGGCAAGTAGGGACCACCTACCTGTTACCTCAGAGGCAGTACCCATGTGGGGAAGCTGGCTCATACCCACACAACAGAGGTGGTTTCTCCATTGGAATGTAAGGGTCGTGCATGCCAGTTCTTAAGTACAACTATTCAGAAAGTAAATTGTATAAAAATATAATTGATTAAATTATAGTGAAAGCAAAGATGATAAACACACAAAGTACATCAGTAACTAGTCATTCTAGGAGTTATGCACAGCCTAGACAGCATTTACACCTGACTTCTCAGGGGTGGATTATTGCTTCTCTGTATTAGTGGTATCACTTCACAACTCTGTATTTAGTAGTATCAAATTGGTAGTATGACATGGGCCAGAGGTGTGAGGTGTCCACCATAGAAATTAGCATATGCTCCAAATCAGGATTTTGCTTTCTGAACACTGTACACCAAGAAAACAGTGGAGGGACCATTATTGAAGCTGTCTTAATCTTCCTATGTGTCATGTCTATAGATGCCGTGAATAGCACAAAAGTTGAAAGACAGCCTTACAGCATTCAAAACTGTTATCTAATTCAGCGAAGACCTGCTTATTCAGCAAGGAATGAGGGAACATCTGACATATGTCTGTTGTTCCATTATTGTTTTACTTATTAACATAAAGGGAAAGTCCCTTTCCTTTGTATTGGAAAGGAAATATTGATGTCAGAGTTATCTATACTCATTTGTCAGTTGTAACCATAGATTTACTAAGGATATGAGTTCAGCATTGATCAGTGGAGTCACTCTAGAAGAATCAATTAGCTATATGGCATTGACAGTAAAGAGTACTGCATATTTCATTATTCTTTGTAAGTTGCATTCTATAAATCTTTTATAATAGGAAAATGTATGGAACTTGTATACTTTTATAGCTACATACAAATTTTACCCCACCTCACTCTGCATTGGATGTTAGACATTTACCAACACCATTGGCTAGTTCACTTTGCATAGCACCATGGTGGCCAGAGCTCAGACCAACACCAGTTATTGGTGGCATGTGGTACACCTCAGATTAGACCCTGAACTTCATTGCTCTGGGCCACGCATTTTACAATTCTAGGTGGGGATAGTAGTCATATTTTCCTGGTTGTACTGTGGGGGTTGGTGTACAGTGGAAGTTAATTCCATTCCCTTTCAAGCATGGGAACACAGGAGGAACACAACCTTACAGAACTTCCTCCCCAGCCCTTCCCTGAGTTGCTGGTGCTTTCAGTATTTCGTTTCTCCAGTTCAATGTACTGGGGTCTATCTATTGTTTATATCTGGGGTAGTGGTAAATTCAGGGAAGACTCAAGTTCAATTTCCTTTTCTATTTCTGCTTTACTAGAGGCTTAGTCAACAGGATTGCTGTGAAGAAAAGGGATTTAACACACACACACACACATACACACACACTAAACAGCGGATCCTTTGTCCTAACAGGAAAAAAAAAAAAAAAAAAAAAAAAAAAAAAAAAAAAAAGAAAAGAAAAGAAAAGAAAAGAAAAGAAAAGGAGAGAAAAGACCTAAAACCCTTTTTTTCTCCTAAACCAAAACATGGAGCATAGTTGTAAGAGAGAAGGGCTGTCAGCAATGGGACTAGCTACTCACTTGACCTCTTGACCTGCTTGTCTGCATCCAACTTTCCATGCTCAGCACTTAGACAGTATTCAAGCTCTGTCATCAATTAAATCGTAACTTCATAATAGTTAATCCTCCTCAGAGCAATAAAAATAACATGTTCACTGGGTGGTGGTGGTGGTGACAGTGGTGGTGGCGCATGCCCGTAATCCCAGCACTCTGGAGGCAGAGGCAGGCAGATCTCTGTGAGTTTGAGGTCAGCCTGTCTATAGAAAGTCCAGGACAGCCAAGGCTACACAAAGAAACCATGTTTCAACATCCAACCAACCAACCACCACCACCACCACCACCAAGCCTCCCCCCACCCCCTGCCCGAAAACCAACGAACCAACCAACCAACCAACCAACCAACCAACCAACCAACCAAAAAATGTGTTCAATTTCTGATGCATAACGGAGGAAGACAACCTTTGGAAGTGGCAGCATGCCTTCTTCTTCCTATACTGCTCTAGCTAGTATTTTATTTTTTCTGAGCCATATACCCTAGAAAGAGAAGAAAGAAAGAAAAAAGGCTTTATTTCTTTCCTGGCAGGTGCACTTTGTGGCTCAAAGCCTTCACTTCTCTTGCAGGGTGAGTGCAGTAGGGTGGGAGGAGCAACTCACGTTGTGTTTCCCAGCCTCAGCTTTAGAGAGAGAGTAGAGAACAGGTATGCTTCTTGGATCAGAACCATAGGCATTTTTATTGAGGAGCAATGAGGAAATGAGCGCCTGTGGAAGCATCAAGATCTGATGATAGTTTTTGTTGTTGTTTTGGTGTTTTTGTTTTTGTTTTAAGTGAAATGTAAGTCAACTATACCTCACCCTTAGGTCTACTGGAAAGAAATGCAAATGTCTAGATAAAGACCTGTGTATCAGTGTGCTTAGCTATATGAGTTACAATAGCCCAATGGGAAACGACTTAAATGTCTATCAATTGATGTTAGAACACATGGGGCGTCCTCCTGCAACAAGATGCCATTTTGCAGTAAGACAAAAAGAATGCTTACACATGCTGCCACACCATCAACCCGAAAACATTCTCCTGAGTGAAAGAAAGCAGCCAGGCACAAAGGCCATGTAAAACACCACTTCTGTGAAATGCCAAGGAAAGGTGCAACCAGCTAAGCAGTTGCCTAGGAAGGTATGGAGAAAGTAGCTGATGAGTTGCTTCGGAAGATGTGCGTGTGCGCACGCGTGCGTGTGCCTGTGTGTTACTGGAACTGAGATAAAAAACATCTTGGGGGGGGGGGGCTGGAAATGTACTAAAAGCTGGTTTGTGGTGCTCCACAACACAATCTGGTAAATTTGCTGCAAGGCCACCGAACTGTACATTTTGAACCTGGTGGGTTGTAGGGCACGCTTATATTTAAAAGGAATCTGAGCTTTTAGCTTCGAGTTGTCTGTGAGTGTCTCAGGTTTTTCCCCCAACGGAAAGGCCCTGGTATCTGTGTTCTGCACACCCCCTGCCACTCCACTGAAACCCGATAACACCCAGTCTTTCTCTAGCTGTGTCACAAGGTGCGAGCCCTGAGGACCAGGGGCTGGAATTCATGCTGACAACGCCCAGCTCCTTCGGAAGCCGGTTGGAGGCTTTTCACGCCAAATTAGAGTTAAGCATGGTTATCACCTGTTAGGAAAATAAGCTCGCTCTGGTTTCAGGAGCTTTGTGTTTTCAAATCAGTCCGGCTCCTTGAAGTGCTGCCAGGAAATCAGCAGCAGACGTCAATGGGAGACAGATGGAATCTGTGGGCCCAGGCTTGGTAATAATGAGATGGTCAATACCTTGTTGGAAATAAAATTAAACATTATGAGTTACCACCCCTCTCAGAGCACCTTGGCTGCTCTCTGTGTGACAATGACCTCACTAATTGCTTATTAGGGTGAGTTTTATTTCTGTAAGAAGTGTTGGCAAGTGTGGTGGAAAGGGGTAGGAACTGGGCAGACAAGGAAAGAAAAAGAAAGGGAGGGGAAAGGAGACCTTTAGGGACATGAGGAGGTTACTGTAGGTCTCTGTTATGCTCACAACACAAAACAGAAACTAAAAAGGCTGTCTACATGGTGTTCTGTACAGTCTATGGAGTCTTAGCCGTCTCTCACTCGCATAGAGCTTGCTTTCTTGTTTGCAGTTTTATTTATTTATTTATTTATTTATTTATTTATTGGCTTTTTGAGACAGGGTTTCTCTGTGTAGCCTTGGCTGTCCTGGATTAACTTTGTAGACCAGTTTTGTCTCGAACTCTCATGAATCTGCCTGACTCTGCCTTCCAAGTGCTGGGATTAAAGGCATGCGCCACCACCACCACCCAGCTGCATTTTAAAATAAGGAAACCGAGCCAAATAAGGCAGGATACCCTGTCTCAGACATGCAGTGGAACTCAACAGCTGCAGGCCAATCTTATTTGTAGGTAGTTCCAAGCCCAGGACTCTTCCTAAGTGTTGGGGCAGAAAGAGGAGGCCTCCTCAATGGCCCAGCTAGTTCTTGCTAAGAATGTAAGCCCTGTTTCACCTGGATACTTCTTCTTACTCCTGGTCTTCATGCCAAGTTAAAGACCCTTTGAGCAAAGGAAAGAGAAGATGAGTAGGCCTCTGCCACATCCTTTCATCCCAGCATCACTTAGACAACCTGGGCTGTACTACTGACAAACAGTAGGACCAGACATGGGGCATTGACAGGCCAGGACACTCAGTCAGGCAGTAGCCATAGCTCCCTGAATTCTGGAACCATGCCGTTTTCCAAGGCTGCTCTTTCCTCAATACAACCACTTTATTCTTTCTACTGGCTTGGCACCCCAAATATCTGTGTCAACATAGTGTCAGAGGTTACCTATCATGAAGTCACCTCACACAGACACTGGCTGAACTCTCAAAGGATCATTGGTGATTTTGTCAGCAGTGCGCATACACTCCCTCTGCCTCATTTTCCTGACCTTTACATTTTTCCATTAAAGACACCATTCACTCTAACTCTGGTTTGTAGCATCTCATATGAATAGAACTTCTCCTGACTGGGCCGTGAGTATTCCCACACTATCTAATTGAGCTAATTCTGTTTGGCAGTGCTTATGCCTGCCCCTGGCCCTGATCTTCCAGGGTGCTCTGTGCTCATTTCTGTCATCAAGTTTGCTGTATTATACTGAGTCTGCTGGTTTACTTGCTTCTGTATCCCTAAATAAAACAAATGCAAATATAACCACCCCAGAAGCATTGTCCCTGGAGAGGGTGGACTATGTGCAAACCATTGCAAGGACCTTCTTGGACTTTTAATTTGTAGCTCCAAGCACATTTTCTGGGAGACAGTTGGTTCTGGTAGATGTTTATGAGAATAGATGGTTGGTTCTGCAGCTCAGTCTGAGAAATTTGGCAATAAGGCCTTTCCACCCTGGAGTCCCATGGCGTTCCCTTTGAGTCAAGAGCACAATCTACTTGGTGAACTTGCTTTGTGCCCAGTGATAAATTTCTCCATGGTAGCCCTTTGTCCTTTGATTAGATGCTGGTGCACCACAGGTGAGAGAGGAACAATTCTAAGAGTAATTGAACACAAATTTTCACAGCTGATCAGCAAACACTATGCTGCTACATAGCTCCAGTATTTCTCTGACTGGGATGCTGAGAAATGGGGACGGGGCTGGGGGCTGGTAGCAAACAGTTATCAAATCACTCTTTTATTGGAGCAAAATAGGACTCGGTATGTGCAGTTCAGGTGGCCATGGCAGGAACAGTAGCTGCTTAGGGACTGGGGCTGGGGGAGTTGGGGGGGAGGAGAAGAAATGCTCCTGTGGGAAACTTGAGTCCTTCAGATGTAGGCATGGAGGACTCAAAGTCAAAACTTCTCGAATGCCCTTGAGCTCCCTATCCCTCCGCTGGGTGAATGTCATACAGTATAAGGAACATTATTCCCATATACAGGTAGAGAAGTTGAGTTCTGTGCTCAAGCAGCTTAGAAAGGGTTGATTCTGGGAGACAAATGTGGCCATCTGATTTTAACTCTGTTGTCTCTACACAGATACATCAGTTTCTTCTTCTTCTTCTTCCCCCAAAGTCATAAGGAAAAGGACATTCTTTTTAAGATTTTTTTTCTTATTCATGAGGAGACATAGCTTAGTATACTAGCCTACAGATACCTAGTGCAGGGGGTTCTCTCTCCCTCCCCTGAGCCACTGTGCCCTACCATCTCTTCAGAATGACTTCTCCCTGCAGAATCAATGCTTTCCTGCATGTGGCTCCCCTAGATAGACCGGACCTTTGTTTGTTTCTTGCTTTGATTCAGTTATCCTTTAGGTTGCAATTCGAGGTCATACACTAAGTCAGAAGAAATTGATGCCACCTCTCACGAGGCTTCCCTGAACTTGCTGGGGCTTTAAATATTAATTTGTGGAATATTTTGGTTTTCTCTGAATGAATGCAGTGTGTAAAAAGGCACTGCCATGTTTTCTTTTCCATTCCAGAATGCGGCAACTGCTAGAATGATTCACCCAGCACTGAGATCAGAGCAGACAGTGTAGGCTTTGGTGGTCCAGGGGCTTCAGAGACAGATAGAGATGGCTAAGTCAAGTGTTAGCTCTCATGAGATAGGTGGGCTCTGTACATCCTTTTCTGGGAACAGCCTTGCCTGTCTCCACAGTATTTTGGGAAGGTTCTTGCTCAATCAGGAGTAGTTCTTATTGGAGCTGTCTTAGCTAGGAGAAGGAAAGGGGGAGAGGTTCACCTTTAGGACATATTGGCAAAGTGGGGTCAAGGGACTAGGGTGCTCACCCATGTATGGTGCAGCCTGATTCCACGTCCCAGGAGCCTAGAGTAAGCACAGATCCTGTAGGGAAGGTGAGGAGACACTGACACCTACTATGGTGGGAGAAAGGCCTTAGCCTAAGGTTCAACCCTCAGCAATTCTCTGGGGAGTTTGCTGATTCTCTTACCCAATGGAGCGACTAATACCTCACCAGCCCACATGGGTTTCAAAGCAATAGAGTCTAGTCTGCAGAATATGGACGAGGCGTCATGATATAGACTGGCCAGTGATCACTGTACTGCTCCTAGGGAAAGGCTTTCACAGATAGTGTCACTGTGTCTCCCAAGACATTAGCTCTGATATAAACCTTGCCTTTTACAAGGGAATTCCTACAAAATACTCAGTTTTTCAAATCTTCAGACTAGAAATCAACCTTTTTTTTTTTAAACCCCCCAGTCAACTGCAATTCCTCCACGGTGGGAAAAAGAATGCGCTGTTGACTCCCTGATAGCTTGGGGAGCAAGATGTAGGAAGACAGTAATTAAGGGATAGGGCAGAAGATAAGCCTCCCTGTTGCTTTACCAGGAAACTTGATTTTTTTTTTCCCAATGGAAATTCTTCAGCTTGTTGACACTGATTAAACGTTGTCTTTAGGCTGGCCTTGCCTTTTGTCTTGCTCCTCTGCTGATTTTGCTCTAATAACTCTGCATTTGCATTGTGCTTGCTGGTTGATAAGCTAGAACACATTGGTCTTCACTAAGAATGCCATCATTCTGAGACAAGAGAGAGACTGTTCTCACCCTAAACACACAGAGGAGCAGGTGGGGACTTGTGGTCTATGGGGCTTGGTCAGGCTGCACAGCTAGTGCACTGCAGAATTGGGACCCAATCTGTATCTGTTTAGCGAGAAGACCCGGCTTATTTCTAGCCTTTTTTTCCCCTCACTGTATGCCAAGCCCTGAGAGCTCTGTTCTGAGGACTCATAAATTATGGAGTCACTGTCTTTGCATATGGGCTATGAACTCTGGGAAGGGAGAAGCCAAGGCACTGGTTACACTGCAAGAGGGAAGGCTTAAGGTCTCTGGCTCGAGGCTATACTATTCTCATTATTTCCTGAGAAAATTTGAGCAGCTGCCATTTTCATTCATATTAATTCATTCATTGACTGAGTCTCTCAGTCATTCTCTTGCTCATGAAAACATTCATTCATTCTTCCATTATTTACTAATTTTTTTCTTCCATTCATAAATCCCCACTCTCCTTCAGTAATTACACCAAATAAGCCATTGCTTATGCAGTATCAGCTACAGGTCAATCACTAATGCTAGGCACTCTTGTCCTACATGAGCCGTAGTGGACAGCCTATTATAATGGGTAAGCAATACTGAGGATAATATTTCACTTTGTAAGTCCCTTCATGCACATTGCTCA
This sequence comes from Acomys russatus, assembly GCF_903995435.1. NCBI lineage: Eukaryota > Metazoa > Chordata > Mammalia > Rodentia > Muridae > Acomys > Acomys russatus. The sequence goes on from NC_067158.1 coordinate 30,260,416, forward strand.
ATGAATGAATAAACGGATGAGCCAACGAACAAGGACAGCAATCTAGTATTTAGAGAAAGAAGGAGAAACAGAATAAGAGAGTTTCCAATGCATACCACCTTCTGCTACATAACAGCAAGGGTACCAAATGCCAGGGCTGCTTCAGGAAATCAGTGCCTACTGAGACACTCATACAGATTAACATGAGCCCCTCTCTTTCCCTTCCACCCCCTCCCTGCTCATCCTGATGTCTGCCAGTCTTTGGGTCAACATGATGAGGTCAGCCTTTGAAGAGCTCTACAGGGTATAAGCAGAGCCTGAGTGACCCCTGCTCAGACTATATTGATTGAAAAGTGTTTCCAGCTGCCTAAGGTCTGCATCCTCTCTCACAAAAGGCCGAGCACTCCAGATGCCTGCTGTAGGAAGTTATTTAATTGTGTTCTGTGCTGGGTAGGGTATCCTTAGATAAACAGAAAGCTGGAAACTAGAGACAAGTGGCAGAGGAGATGTTGCTTCTGCCCCAGATGTTGAGATGCAGAATGTGATGGCTGGAAAGGAGAGATCACAATTACAGAATTTTTTTTTCTGGAGATCATTATGTGATCTGAAAATATGATATATACTTTGTAGATAGATAAGTAAACAGGTAGGTAGATAAATCAAAATAGATAACATTTGATAGAAGGTGTTGTCATAATTACTATTCTATTACTGTGAAGAGATTCCATGACCAAAGCAATTCTTATAAAAGAAAGCATTTAACTGGGGATTGGTGTATAGTTTCAGAGACTTAGGCCATTATCATCATGGCAGGGAGCATGGTGGCATGTGGGGAACAGGTTGGGGTCAGGCGAGATAGAGAGACAGAGACACAGAGAAAGATAGAGACAGAGAGAGATAGAGAGACTAATGGAGTGGTGTGGACTTTTGAAACCTCAAAGCTTACCCCCAGTGACACAATTTCTCCAACAAGGTCATACCTCCTAATCCTACCCATGCATCTACCAACTGGGGATTAGACATTCAAATATACAAGTCTTTGATGAGCCATTCTTGTTGAAACTGCCACAGGAGCCAAGTGTAAAATAAAAAAATAATTAAAAAACCATATATATATATATATATTGCTTACTCTTTCAAATATACAAGCCTTTGATGGGCCATTCTTATTGAAACTGCCACAGGAGCCAAGTGTAAAATAAAAAAATAATTAAAAAAACCCATATGTGTGTGTATATATATATATATATATATATATATATATATATATATATATATATATATATATATATATATCTTCCTCTTCCTCTGAGTGTCACCAGGTCTCCCCATCAAGAGGAAGTGGTCAAATAGAGGGCACCAGAATTTATGTCTGAGTCAGTCCCTGCTCTCCAAACAATTGGGTAGAATGTGCTGTCATGTCTGTTTGGCTAGATCTGGATAGGGATTCTTGGTTTACTGCATGCATTGTCCTTGGTTGGTACAGCAGTTTGTACAGGCCCCCTGGGTCCAGATCAGCCAGCCTTAATGGTTTTTTGTAGGTTTCTAGGATCCTCTAGATCCTTCTATTTCCCCGTTCTTCCTTACCTCTCTCAACTAGAGTCCCAGTAGGAAGCCCCAGTATCTATCCCAATCTCTGGGTAAGTAAAGACTTTCAGGGGACATCTTTGTTGGGCTAGTATCCAATTAGAAGTGAGTATATACCATGTGTATCTTTCTGGGTCTGGGTTAACTCACTCAGGATGATTCCAAGCATTTGCCTGCAAATTTCAGGATTTCCTTGTTTTTAATAGCTGAGTAGTATTACATAGTGTAATTGTACCACAGTTTATTTATTCATTCTTTGACTGAAAGACATCTAGGTTTTTCCCAGGTCTGGTTATTACAATAAGGCTGCTACAAACATGGTTGAGCACATGTCCTTGTTGTGTGGTAGAGCATCTTTTGGGTATATTCTAGGGAGTGGAATAGCTGGGTCTTGAGGTAGCCCTATTCCCAGTTTTCTGAGAAAGCACCAGATTGATTTCCAAAGTGGTTGTACAAGTTTGCACTCCCACCAGCAACGTAAGAGTGTTCCCTTTTCTCCACATCCTTGCCAGCATGTGCTGTCACTTGAGTTTTTGATCTTAGCCATTCTGAGGGGTGTAAGATGGAATCTCAGATTTGCATTTCTCTGATGACTAAAACGTTGAACATTTTAAAAGTGTTTCTCAGCCATTCGGTCTTATACTAATGACTGATTCAGCCCAAGTAGAGAAGACAGAAAAGGAAGAAAAACAGTCAGAGGGAAAGAGAGGCCACTGTGTTGTATCCCTTCATTCTCAAAGCAGCTCTGTGAGGTAGGACCGACACTCTTCAGTGTGCTTTAATCAGCAAAAGAGGTTTTGAAATTATCCATTAGATACTATGGAGCCAGTGGACAGTGGATCAAGGTCACAAATGGTCATCTTCTTTGGTTTTACTTTTATTTGAACTCCCTACCTCTTGCTTTGAATAGAAGGCTCTGTCTTCTGTTTGTCTGTCTACCTACCTATAAATGACCTGATTCATGGGTTGAGTTACAGTATTAAATAGTGGTTGAAGTCATGGGCAGATTTTCAGAGTGGTCACTTGCTGTCTCTATGTAACTGGGTGTCTGATGACCAGCTGAGAATTAAAATATCCAAAACGAGACTCATATTTCAAAGCTCCAGGTCCCCAGGATCCCCCAAACTCATAAGTGATGCTTTCTTTTATCCATTTTCAGCATAAAAGCCCAGGAGGCCAATTCTTCATAAATGTAGCAATTTTTCCTCCTGTCTGAGTCTGCTTTGTTTGGATAAAACAGTATATGGGGCTAGGCAATTTATGAAGAAAAGAGATTCATTTGGCATTTGAGTGTAATGTCTGAAAAAATTCTAAACAGTATTACACTGTGTAAGATGAGGGTCTCGTGCTATCACAGCATTATGCATGGTGCCAACTTATAGGGCATGGATGGGAGAGAGAGAGAGAGAGAGAGAGAGAGAGAGAGAGAGAGAGAGAGAGAGAGAGAGAGAGAGAGAGAGAAGGGAGAGACAACAGAGAACGGAAGGAGATGGTCATTGTGAACTAGTCTGCTCCTATGAGACTTGATCCACTCTGAGAGACCAACATTAACCCCTCCACAGTTGGCAATCCATCCTTTAATCCCACTCACTAGGCCTTCCTCTGAAAGACTCATTGCCTACAGATATCAGTACACTGAAAAATCAAAGTTCCTGCAGAGGAGTCTCTGGGGAAAAAGTATATCCAAGCTCCAGGACCTCCACTTGTCCTCTGATTTGTCATCTTTTCTCCATATGACCTCTGTTCACCATCACCATTTCTGCCTCTCAGTGTGCAAAGGAAGGAGTTCCCGCAAACAGTTATGAGGTCAAAGGCAGAGCTGTCATTTTTAGAGAGAAGGACAGCAAGACTCAGGGTGGTCCAAAGTCATCTACACAAGATCATTGAGGTACAATAGGGTACAGACTAAAACATTCATCATAAACCCTGCCATTAAGCATCATGTGTCGCTCCTCTGCTTGGCCACTGCCAGTTTCTGAAGGGCTTCAGAGCTCAGAGAAGAACAGAAGTTGCCAGGATTGCCAGTCAAGGCTCCTGGGAAGAGAGGGGACATTGAGAAGCTAACAGAAGACAACTGCATTTTTACCCCCTGAATGTGGTCCGTGGGAAGCCTCAGGTTTAAAATAGGAACACCTGGTGGTCACTTTGGGAGATGTCCCACATGTTAGCCCTGGGTCAGTGGGCAGGCCAGGAGACCCCACTGTTTCCTGGCCAGCCTGCTGTGTTCACTCAGCTCGTTGTCATCTGGGAGAGAGAAGCTGACATTAATTAGCTCTATTTACTGCATTTGCCTGTCAGTTCCCCTGGCATCTCAAGCTTCCGGCTCTCTAACTCTCCTCACTTGATCTCAGGAGAAAATAACCCTGCAGCCTGAAGCCCACACTTGGCTGGAGCGGCGTTCTGAAAGTTGTGCTGCCGCTGCCTCTAATTCCTTCTACTTGCCTATTGCTTTGCAGAGGCACTTCCGCATTGTCCAGGTCCCACAGTCAAGCTCTGCTTCTGAGAAATACACATCATGGTTCTGCCTTCCGGAGCATTTGTGATTCCTTCCTGGGCAGACCACCTGGAGGATGACTGGACTTTTCCCTTCGGGTTCAGATTAGTGAAAGTCGTTAAGGACGAAGCATGACCGGAGCGTGTCCTCGTCAAAAGGGACGGTGGCAAAATGTGCAGTTTGACTGGGTTTTCACAGGAGACACTGAGGTCTGGAAAGAAGAAGGCCTTGCTCTGCCACGCCCTCACATGGCTGGAGAGCAGGAGGGCATGTTTGCTGGCCAGCTTTAACTGTCTTCTTTCCCAGGCTTAGACACCCCATTCCCGTTAGTGGAGCTCAAGACACATGACCCAATCCCTGAATGACCAGTGGAAAAGTTCTGCCCCAGACAACTGCTGGACTAACAACATGCTTGGTGCAAATAAAATAACACAGCTGTACATGGTAAGCAGCTGATGTGAGGAGAGTTTGTTTAGGACCATAACAAGTTGCACACATAGTTTGGATGTTTTTGGCACAACACACACGTCCTAGCTCTTCAAAAGACTTCCAACTCCTGGGACACGTTGATCATCTCTCTTCTACAGGCTGCTTTCTTAATGCAATCCTTTAAGTGTATGGAGTGCTCATTGAATTAGCAAGAGAATGAAGGCTGGCTTGAATCTCCAGATTATCTATTTTACTCTCCTTATTTACCTTAAACTCTCTCTCTAAGTGAGAGACGGGGCCAAGCTGAGCCCTGACTCTGCTTCTTCCTTACAAGGCCGAGTTTGCACCCATCAGGCTCCCTGTAAGAAGGCTGACCCCAGGGGCATAGTTCCTTACCACACACAGCTGCTGTGCTCTAACATGGACCCGTAACCACCTGCAGAGAATGTTTACCAGGAAGTGTGGTTTATAGGGAGGAAGACCAGATCATAATTTGTATAAATCCAGATGTTTTGGGGGGGGAGTGAAAAAAGGGGGCACTATCAAGAAATCATGTGGAGGAAACGGTGTGGACTTGAACTCCTTTTGAACAGCTGGGGCACATGGTCACCACAGGCAGGGTGAAGGCAGATGAGATGGGGTGGTGGCACGGGGTCCGGGCAGTATGAAGGAGTCTATGGTGTTCGTGGTCTGGCATTGTTAATGACTGTTTTTGTCTACTCAAACAGGCCACTTTGCTCCTTTGAAACAGGACAATGGTTGGTCCTCACAATGACAAGGAAATATGAAAACATATGGGGAAGGGGCACGTTAGTTGTGAACAGCGGGGACGGCTGTGTTTATTGTTATCGCAGGTCCTGCTGACCTTGGGCCTGTGACGGCTGCTGTTCCTTTGTAAAGTGAAGTGGAGGTTCTTCGTGTGTGTCTCTTTGTTAAAATTACCTGGGCAGATTTATCAAATAAATGCTGTATTCATTTCCTTGGGATGCCATACGAAGAAACTTTAACAGCACGACTGACCATCTTTCAGTTTTGGAGGCCAGGTTCAAGGTGAGTTTAGAGCTGGCTGACAAACCTCTGTGGCTTCAAATGGCCTTCCACAGTACAGCTGTGTCCAGGTTTCTCCTCTGAATGTGGACACCTGGGTTAAAGACTACCCCAAGCCTTAATTGGGAAGGTCCTATCTCTACCTGTCTCTGAGCACAGGCAGATTCTTGGTGCTGGAAGTCTGGGCTTCATCATTGCGAGTTTAAGGGACACAGTGTAGCCTGTACTAGATGTTCTTCCTCTATCCCTGAAGATGTGGCTAGCTTTATTCTTTTTAAATTGATGCTTGTTCATTTTGAGACAGGGTGTCATGTAGCTTAAGCTGGCCTCACACCCACTAAGCAGTGAAGATGATCTCTGTTTTTGTGGTAAATGGTTAGTTCATACACACATTTATTTATTTTTATAGCAGAAAAAAATCTATTATTTATTTACTTGCTTGTCTGTTTATTTTTGCTTGAGGTCAATCTATAATGACTTTTTATTTTAATTTATTATAATTTATTCAGATTACATCCGATTGTTAACCTGTTCCCGTTCCCACCCTCCCTCCCTCTTCTGCCCCACTCCCCTCCCCTAGACCTCTGACAGAAGGGGACCTCCTACCCCACCATATGACCACAGACTATCAGGTCTCATCAGGATAGTCTGCTTCCCCTTGCTTTGTGTGCCCTTTTGGATGAACATACAAAATATTCTTGACCTGGTGAATGAAGTCATTTACAGCCAACACAAATAAGAGTCTAACATTAGATTTCTATCCTTGCCTAATGAGCTTCCCAGAGCTGCCACGGTCCTAGAGTCTCTCATCCAGCCAGCTACTTCCTGTTAAATGATGGGAAATAGTTTGCACAGCATGCTTTCCACTGTCACAGTGAATAAATCTTCAGTGGCTTGGTTTTGGCTCCTTGCATGAGCACTTTCAGCTGGAGGTGGCCTCTTAGTTTTAGGGTTTGAGTCTGATCTGTTAAGTGGCTTGGGAGGGAGTTTCCTCTGACTTTACAGCTTAGGATTCAGCTTATGGCAGGAGGGCATTCTAGGGGGAATCTCCTCGGACCCCTGGTCTCCTCATCCATAAAATAAGAAAAATGATTTCTAATGATGCTATAATGATTCTCAAAGATCAGTGCCTTGTCCAGTCATCATCAGGGAGGGAGGAAGGGAGGGAGAGAGAAAGAGAGAGAGAAAGAGAGAAAGAGAGAGAGAGAGAGAGAGAGAGAGAGAGAGAGAGAGAGAGAGTCTAAATTGGAAGTCTACATCAGACCCCTCCCCTTCATTAATTAACAATAAAGACCATGAATTTATAGTTTCTCAAATGTCACTAACCAAAATATTCACAGGGCCTAGTGACTACTCACATACAAATATTTTAAAGATTACAATTCAGTGTCTTTTACCAACCACACTTGAAGTTTTCCTGGTCATGCACCCTACAGAGACAGTTTGAACTTGGTGAACATTTACTTCATCATAGCAAGATTCTTTGTGGGAGAAATGATCACCATATAGGTGGACAGAAAGCACTGATGTCCCTGCTGAGTTTTTTCCCTCTGCCTCACACAAGGGAGCCACTGGGACTCAGTTTCAGACCTGCTTAGAGATAAAGTCTGGCCTCTGTTTCAACAAAGCACCTTGCACCTACTCGGCTTATTGATGGACTGTTTTTCTTTAGAGACTGGTGACAGCAGTACAGTGTGATTTTTTTTCTTTCTTATTGAAAATAGATTTTTGTTTCATACAATATATTCTGATTATTGTTTCCTCTCCCACAGCTCCTTCCAGGTCTTCCCACTTCCCTGCCTACCCAAATCCATACCCTTTCTTTCCCTTTCTCACTAGAATACAAGTAGACATCTAAAATTAATAATAACAATAATAACGACGATGATGGTGTTGTCGAAATACAATAAGATAAACACAAACAAACAAACAAACACACAAACCGTAAAAGAACAAAACAAACAGAAAAAAAGAGCCAAAGAATAAACACAAGAAACACATAAGACACTGAGATACACACTGAAAATCCATAAAAATAAAATTGGAAACCATAACATAGAAGCAAAAGATTTGCAAGGAAAAAAAATTCCCAGATAAAGAACTGCAAGCAGTGTAGCTTTTAAGGCAATGAAAAGACTTCTGACTCCTGGAATCCTGAGGAGACAAAACATTGCTGCATTAGGCAGAGGGCTCAGCTGAGATATTTGAAGTGGATTTAAAGGTTTTTGTCTCTCTCACTCTATTTCACACACACACATATTCACACACGCTCATGCTAATACATGCACACACAAGCCTCTTGTATGATAATTCTTTTTCTGTTGCCAACTGCTGGTCAACCTCAAAGAAGAGAGACATAGGCTGCCCTGCACCCACTTCCACCCCCTTATCCCAACATGGCCCCATCAATCAGTTATCAGTTCATATCACCCAAGACTACCTGGGGCTGTTTCTGTCATTCTTGCTCTTCCGTTTTCACATACTTGCCTTCCCTTAAACACCGAAGGCTTCTTCCTTCCTGCCCAAGGACTGTCCTTGCAGCAAGAATTGTAATGAGCAAAGTGAAGCCAGTGTGAAGGCAGATGAAAACCAGCTGCTAGGAGCCAGCATGGGTCCCCATCTGGGAGCTCACACTCCAGTTTCAGAGGCAGACCTTTACTTCAGCAGGAAAGGGAGCCACAGTGAGGAGGTAGCTGGAGCTGCTTTTGGAAGTTGCCCACCCTCACCTCTGAGTGTGGCAGGGCTCTTTTTCATATGAAAAAAAATCATCAAGCCTTAGATGTAGCCGTACAATTTTTTTTTATTTTTATTTTTATTTTTTATTTATTTATTTATTTTTGCCTTGGGTACCTTGAAGGTACAGATGTTTCCAAACTTCATGATGGTTTGGCTTACAACTTTTTGCCTTGATGAGGGTACGAAAAGATATATCTCTCCAATAGAGAATTAGGATTGTGCTTCAGTCCCACTTTCTGCAGAGTGAGTGGCATTTCTTGGTCAGACAAAGCCAACAACTTAGGCTCTAGAGCAGTGGTTCTCAATCATCCTATGCTGTGAGTATAGGAACAGTCCTCATGTTGTGGTAACCCCAACCATAACACTAATTTTGTTTCTACTTTATAATTGTAATTTTGCTACTGTTATGAATCATAATGTAAACATCTGATATTCAGGATATCTGATATATGACTCTTATGAAAGGGTTGTTCAACCCCTCAAGGATCATGACCCAGAGGTTGAGAACCGATTCTCTGGCAGTTATGTCTGATCTTTAGCCCAGGAGCTGCATGGACCTGAGATAGCTATGCATGCATCGCAATACAATATCATAAACTTACCTAAAACATATTGAGATTTTGGTGTGGTTTTTTTCTGTAGCCCGGTTAGTTGCATACTTCTGCAGCATAAAATCTGTATGTGACAATGCAACATCCCAGTGTCAAGAGGTCGGATAGACCCATGGGTGTGTCACACTGAGAAACTATGATATTGGGTAGGTTATTGATTTAATGCATCCTGAATTAGGATGTGTTTACTTACCACGGTTCTATCTAAAACCGTATTGGAAGTGGACGAGCATTTGTATAGGATGGGATAGTGCTTTTGAGAGTGAGTCAGACGTCCCCCCAAGAAAGGCGAATTTTCTACCCCTAGAGGCAGGTGGATATGTGCAACAGGTGCTGGTCATCTGGGCTTGGACACAGTGGCAATATAAAGGCCATGCTGTTGGGTGAGAAGACTGTGGGAACGGAGGCACGTTCCAGGCTCTTGTGGTTGGTTATGGTAAGCTACCTCTGGGCTATGGACTCAGCCTGACTGTGGCATAAAGCCAGAGTTTTATTGGTGGGGAGCATGGCACAGGTACCCTTCACTTAGCAGGTCCCTGTTGACCTTGGGAAATAGACCAAATACGGCAGCAGGTCTCTCTTGCAGAGGACACAGTGACACATACCCCACTTCTACCCTGGAATGGATAAGGCTTTTCCCTCAGCAGCTGGCAATGCTGCTTGTGGACAGCTTTTGACTTACATATTTGTTCATCTGAACGAACGAACACAGAGATTGAATGAATGCTTGCATATAGCCCATCTTTCCAGTATTTCACATCCTCAACAGTACAACTACCGTCACACACATATAAAGTACAAAATTTGTGAGCTAGGTATGGACAAAAGCCCAAGGAACAAATTAAATAAGAAACCTGACATATAAACAATTTACCAGTTTTAGCTTCCATTGACATGTCCATTCTGCCAGTAGGTCAGTTCCTGCTGCCACATGCCTAGCAGATAGCTTGGAATTTTTCTGCTACTTGCAGAGATGGTCAAGGCATTGCACTTGCCCTCAGGTAGACTCTGGTTGAGTTGCCCAGGAAGCTAGGACTAAGGAGTGGTGAGTCTGCAGGCACAGAGAGAATGGTCTAGTAACTTCAAAGATAAAGAGATGCGGTTTTCTTTTTTTCTGGATCATCTTTTAACTGGTGCCCTAAAGGTGGACAACTGAGGAGGGGAGGTCATTACAAATAAGACCCTAAGACCAGAAGCAAGGAACAAAAGATGAAGAACTGAAGGACAAATGAGATTAGCATTAGGAGAAAAACCAGGTTGCCCAGCTATGCTCCTGTGAGTCCGTATTGTACTTTCAATGAGCTCTGTGTATGCTTGTGAAGGCTCAATACCTCAGGTATTCTTCATGTCTACCATCGAAAGTTGAATCAACAAAACAAGACGAAACCACAGAAACGAAACAATGCCCTACCCATCTCACAGGCCTGCACTGTCCTTTACTACATAGATAGATCAGAAGACTCTCAACATCTTTAACTCTCGGTCATCTTAAGTCTAAAGTGGGAATGATCACTGTTGGCCCCTGAGAAAGATACAGTGAACAGCAGACAAGAAAGGGTTTATAATGCAGAGCTGTATGTTGCTATTTTTAGTAGGCATCTGGTAAATTCTAATTGGTGGAGGACAGATAAACATCTATCATGAAACAAGGTACACACACACACACACACACACACACTCACATGCGTGCACAGACATGATGCTTGTATTTGTGTAATCTAGCTTTGGGCTCTTTGGCTTTCCATTGTTAAGTGATCCTTGTTTTTTGGTTTTCTTTGTCACCCATTTCTAACTCTTGTCACGAGAATACACCTTTCTTCAAGGTGAAAAATGCCTCCTCATATGTTCTTGCTCCTGGCATGACTATAGACAGAGGAGGTCATGTGAGAGCACAGTCAGGAGAACTTGCCTTCAGGTGCCTCTTCTTTTTCCATCAATTACACTAGCAGTATATCAGTCAACATATGCCATCATGTCTCAGAGAGCTTGTGCTGTATACATGGGATACAGTAGAGAGCAAGGTAAACATGGTCCTTGGCCTAATGGTGACTACAGTTAAGAACAAGAAACCAGCCAATCATGATTGTCCAGTGGTAATAGGGTTTTTTTTTTCCTTCCTCTGCTATTGCTAGTATCTCTCAGTTGCTTGAGTCCCCAACAGTTATGTTAGAAGGGAGTTGACAGAGCACACTAAGAAGGGAGGCTGTTGTCTTGCACATGAGAGAGTAGGCTGGGGAAAGGGCGGGGCTGCACCAGTGTCTACATGACCTTGGCTTCTCTATCTTACATGTCCCCAACAAATATTCAGGATCAGTTCATAACATTCTGAAGTAACAGTACAAATATAAAATCTGCCACTCCAGGGAATATCCAAATGTTCCAGAAAGGAAATTTTAGTGTGGAGTTGCTGGGCATCATCCCAGAGAAGTATCTTATGCTCCTGGACTCACTTCTGCTGCTGCATGCTTTTATGACCGTGCTTCACTAACTCCTGTTACATGAAAATCTCATTTCTCGGCGGCGAGCCTTTGTGGGTTGGCTACGTGTAGCAGAATGGAAGTTTGGTTAGAACAGCTCCACATATCCCATATAGTACAGAAACTGACCTGGGGAAGAGGGTAAAGATGACATGTAGCTGAGGGAATAGGGTGGTAGCTGTGTTTCAAGGGGATAAAGCAACATTGGGTGGCACAGAACATGGTAACAAGGAATGGCTGTGTCCGTTATGTGACTGCAGTTGTTGCTGGAGTACAGCATAGAGCATCCATCCTGTGTCCCTGCTGAATCTCCAGGTGGAACCTGGGCTTGTGGTGGCCATTGCTATGGTGATGGGGGTGAGAGCCAAAGAAACACTCTGAGTCTCAGAAGATAATTCCTTGTTTATTCCTTGGCTATTGTAATAACCTATATCTATGTTTCCTGTATGTTTGGCTGCCTTCTCCAACAGTCCATGTGTTAACTCAGCTGGACCTCATACTAACCTGTCTTGTGCCTTTTCCTTTTCTGTTTTACAGAAGAAATTCAAAGACCACGAGTCAAAATAATTTGTGGAGGAACTCTCTACCAGTGGGAAGCAAGGCCGGCCTTGAGTACAGCCTATCTCTCCCCTACAGCCTGAATACAGAGACGACTCAAGAAGACAGCAGTGAGAAGAGCAAGGTGGCTTGCTTACCTTCGCAGCAAAACTAAAGGGTCACTCTCGGTTGCTTCTAATGTTTCTATAATAACGTACCCTGACAAGAGCAATTTGTAGAAGCGAAGATTTACTTTTAGCCTACAGCTCAAATTTTATAGTGTCTTGTACCAGGTAATTTAAGGCTGCAAGGGTGTGAAGCAGCCAGCCGGTCACAGTCACCCACAACCAGGAAGCAGAGAGTGCTGAGTGTATGCTGCAGCCCTACTCCCTTTCTCTGCTTGTTTATAGTACAGGATCCTAGCTAAGGAATGGTCCTGCCCACAGTGGTTGAATTTTCTTCCTGTCTCAATTAACCCAAAGAAGACGATTCTCCCATATGCCCATTTCTCAGGTGACTCCAGATTTTGTCAGGTTGATGATCACAAGCTTCCAAAATTATGATTTCACCACAGTATATTAAAGTATTAAGATTAATACAAAAATAATTTAACATCTCATTGTTTTTCTTATTGCCTCCAATATGGCTTGCCAAAATATTGAGGAGAGGAGAGGAGAGTCATTTTTCTCCTCTTCTTCCCCCGCCATTTCCCCTCTTCTGCTCTTGTGTCTTCCTTTTTAGGTATACTAAGAGAAGAACGTCATACATGCTAAATATGAACTCTATGACTGAGCTACATGCCCAGCTCCATCGTGTCCCTTTTCAGTTCTTCTCCTGGGAAGATACCAACAAGAAGATACCCATGGGAGAATGGAGAAATAGAAGGATCCAGAGGGTCCTAGAAACCTACAAAAAGAACACTATGATGGGTGGATCTGGGCCCAGGGGTCCTGCTCAAACTGGTACCAGCCAAGGACAATACATGCAGTAAACTTTGAACCCCTACCCAGATCTAGCCAATGGACAGGACATTCTCCACAGTTGAGTGGAGAGTGGGGACTGATTTTCACACGAACTCTGGTGCCCCATATTTAACCATGTCCCCTGGATGGGAAGGCCTGGTGGCACTCAGAGGAAGGATAGCAGGCTACCAAGAAGAGACTTGATACCCTATGAGCATATAGAGGGGGAGGAGGTCCTCCTCAGTCACAGTCATAGGGGAGGGGAGTAAGGGGAAGAGGGAGGGAGGGAGGAATGGGAGGATACAAGGGATGGAATAACAATTTAGATGTAATATGAATAAATTAATAAAATATATTTTAAAAATGAAAAAAAAAGATGAGAAGATACCCACACTGAGCAGTCCTGCAGTTCTTAGGGATAGCTGCAGCCTCTTATAAAACACACAAAGTAGTCAGCGCCAACCATGGCCATATCCCAAGGCTCAGAAGATCCTCTTGGAGGACCAGTTCACTATCATCCCTCCCTGGTGCGTTTTCCCATTCCCTGTGCTCCTCTCATGAGGCCTGAATGGAACCTTTAAGAACATCTAGGGTTGATGAGAAGGCATAGAAGGGTGTGGGCTACATGAAGAAGTACTTCTTCCAAAACACCTTCCCACTCTCCTCCTGCCTGTGTTTCTGCTGCAGCCTGAGCTGGGTGTGTTTCATATGTTGAGTGACTCTTACTGTCCTCTGTCATAGCATGCATTGCCCGTAGGATGTAGTGAGGTTGATCTGAAGACAAGTGAGGGGGTGATTGACAGAATGAGGCATCTCATGTCACTGTCCCATGTCCAGCCTGTAATAGAGTTCACTTAATCTCTGAAAGAGAGTAAATGTGCTTCCAGAGGCACCTTTAACCCTATCGTTCTAAGACTTTTGATGTCTCCTGAAATAGCAATTCTCCTTTCTCAGAGCAAGAACTGTATAAATTTTCATAAGTAAGTAGAAATGACGTATATGCTTCACAGAATAGACTGGAGTTTACCTGCTTAACTGCATCTTCCACTCTGGAGATGATTCCATATGTAATCCGCAGACAGTCCTCAGGAAAAGCCTATGGCTTAATGTATATGCTGGGTATGTAGTGAACATTTAAAAAATGTCACGTGCATGTCATGCACACACACATATATTACAGCTGTCTATATAGAGGCCTGCTTTGATTTTCAAGTTTGAATTCCATCCCAGCCAATTTGAATGATTCTTTTAAATAAAACACAACCCAAAGAGCTTAAGCGCTTGAACCTTGCTAACTTAAGGGTTATTTTTCTTAAATCCAGGGAGCTTTGGTGTTTGAAAGGACAGTCCGTGGCACTTGCTTGTCAGCTCAGGAAATAGGCCCAAGACTTGAAGTGCAAAGTGAAGCGACCTGACGAAGGCTTTTCTAGGACACGCTATCAGCTTGGAGCAGACGTGCCCAAGCAAATCCATTATTGCCAAGAAGAAACTTTTACTCCTGTGAAACTGGCCTAAGAAAGATGGAAGCAGAGAAGACAGAAGTGGGCCACCGAGCTGTTCCCTCTCTTCACAGAGCCAGCTCCCCAGCTGTGGTGCAGTGGAGAAAGTGCTGGGTTGTCTCCTGTGAACCACATGGTGTGATGGCTGTCACCTGCACTTCTCTTTTTATTGTCTCTGAACTTTGAACTTGTTCATGGCTGAATGAAGCTGGCCAGCGGGAATGCAAGCACCAAGCTTTCAGCTGTTCTACCATTCAGCTCTCTCGAGTTGACTTCAAGCAGATAGCAATGGGACTGACCTAAAATCATTTTTAAGGCGTTGTTTTTGGTAACATAAAGTGTTCCTCTTGTGGACTCTTGCTGAGACCACACTGAGGAATTGTGACCCGAGGGCTGCCTATCTCTGGGTAGTCTATTCCCATTCTCTTCTGGTTGCTTTCTTGAATGTGGCACACGTCACCACACAGGTGTTTCTTGGGTGACATCACAGGTGGGTGCCTTTCAGAGACCGTGAGATCCTCAGAGCCAAGGGCTGCATCCCTTCATTTGTGTGGGGAGCCAGGCTGCCTGTGATTCCCCAAGGAGAAATAGCTCACCTAGGCTGGCCCTTAAGTTACCTCCAAAGTCTGTTGTCCACCTGGAGAGCTGGCCTTTTCATTCCTCTGTGTTTTCGGCGAAAAGTTGTCACTTTAAGACTACAGTTTCAGGCTCCCCAGCTTGGAGAGAGGTCTTAAGTGTCTGATCAGCTAACTTTTCATGAGGCATCCAACCTGGTGGATTATAAATCAGAGTCTTTTAGGGCTGAGAAATAGCAAGATATCTGTTCCTCTTGGGTTTTGAACTGTTAGCAGTAGTTGTTTGTTTCCTTTTGTTTTTGATCATTAGGCACAGTGAAGAGAAAGAACATTTAAGAGATGGCTTTTAGAAATTAGAGTGGCACTTATTTATAGATGTGTGGTTAGGGTCTCTCTGATGAAGCTGACATGTCAACATGCATGGGGAACCCTCACAAAGCCTCACCCCTATGACAAGCTATAGGCAATGGCACCAGTTTTCCTCCAGGCATGAGACCATCGATGTTATCTAATCCAAAGTGGTCAGCTCATGTATGTATTACCATCACTAAATGGACTCAGAAGATTGTGTGTGTGTGTGTGTGTGTGTGTGTGTGTGTGTGTGTGTGTGTGTAATAATTAAAGGAGACAAAGTTATAAAGTTGAGAGGGAGATATGGGAGCTTGGGAGGAATTGGAGTCAGGAGAGTATGAGATGGAGATGATGGGAATACAACAGCTATGCATGAAGTGCTCAAGAAAATTAAGTGTACACATAAACTTTTAAAAATTAAAGCAATTGTAAATAAAAGAGACAAAGAAATAGAGAGTACAGATGAAAAAATTCTCTCAAGTCTTGGGCCTATTTCCTGAGCTGACAAGCAAGTACCACAGATTGTCCTTTCAAACACCAAAGCTCCCTGGATTTAAAAAATAAGCCTTAAGTTAGCAAGGTTCAAGCGCTTAAGCTCTTTGGGTTGTGTTTTATTTGAAAGAATCATTCAAATTGGCTGGGATGGAATTCAAAAGAGATGTATGTTGTGTATTAGCAGGAGAGGGGAGGGAGGGAGGGAGGGAGGGAGGGAGAGAGAGAGAGAGAGAGAGAGAGAGAGAGAGAGAGAGAGAGAGAGAGAGAGAGAGAGAGAGAGAGAGACTTTGTTGAGTATCTCCCCATGTCCTAGCAGAGGACATGGGACATTCTCTACCTCTCTTGGTAATTCCAAGGTGAGGTCACTATAATCACTTTATAGTAAGGAGGATAATTAAAACCTTTCTTCATGCGTCCCTCCAGCTGTCCACTGGAGACAGAGGTGTAGGAATGATGAATGCATACTGGTCAGCCCTCGAAGACAAGACGCGCTCCTCTTCTGACTCTCAAAAGTCATGCCTAGATTAGCTACTTAGTCAACATCAAGGCTTCCAAATTCTATGTCCTGCTCACCCCGTTATCCCTGGGAGTTCACTCTTCCCACTTTGACCTCTCTGTGCTGGAGGACTCTAATGGTATCTCATTGCTCCTTTCACGTGTGCTCTGGGTTAATGGGAAAAGCTTGTGGACATTTAGATTTCATCTAAATATTAGTGTACAAAGGATCAGCCGATGAGATGTCAGCTCTTTCTGGCCCTTTGGAGCTGCCTTTTCATACTGTTATCTGATCCATGAATGGATCACAGTCTTGTGAGACATACAGTTTTAATTTTACTCCATAGATGAAGAAAACAACCAATTTTATCTGAGCTTCAAATGCCAACAGATGCTGGAGATATTTTAGTTTAAGAAAACCTTATCAGCTCAGGGCCACAGAGTGCTGGTTACAAGTTCCTCTGGAAGAAGACTAGAGCCAGTTAGTGCTAAAGCGTAATCTCTTTTTTCACTATCTGCTTCCATAGTGGATACAGCTGTGTATTTTCCTTGTGAAGCCTTCTAGCTTCTGCTGTTTAAAGCATCCTCATACCAAATATGGCTGCTGAAGCTGGTGAGAGTCACTCTATGTCTTCTGTAGGAGGGTCTTATCTGAGTGTCCAGAGCCAATGAGGCCTCTGTTTTCTGACTCTGGGTCAATGCCTTTCCTGTTCACCATCTTTTTGTCAAAGCTCAGAACTGACGCAGATTCTCCTTGTGATGTCACATCACTCCCCTGTGGGGAACATGGACTGTGTGACCGGGGAATGAGCCCTGTCCAAATCCCCCAAACCTCAATCTCTTAAAAAAATAATTAATTAGCAAATTAATTAATTCACTTTGTATCCTGATTGTAGCCCCTCCCTCCTCTCTCCCTGGCTCCACCCTCCCTCCCTCTTCTCCCTATCCTCCCTCACCTACTCCTCAGAAAAAGAAGAGCCCTTCTACCAGCCCACCCCAGCACATCAAATTGAACCAGGACTGAGCACATCCTCTTCCCCTGTGGTCTGGTGAGGCAGCCATGCCAGGGGAAGTGATTGAAAATCTCAGTCTTGAGACCAGTGGCATTAAGGATTGCTCCATCCCTGTTTTATGCCTGCATACCCAGTGCACATAGTTTTGTGACCCTAGCCTCACGATTTTTGAGGTAGTCACACAGCCTAGAACCTGGAGTTCCTCTCCATGCAAATGAAGCATTCTCGGTGCCTCAGCCCCAGCCCTAGGCTTAGATAGACCTTATTCCGTGCCGCCCCAACAAAGAGAGCTGTGTCCCTGGAAGAGCTGGGTCACCAAAAAGCTGTATTGGAAAGAGTTTTCTCCCTCTGGTCATCACTGCCAGAATAGGATTCTGTAGACTCACCTGCCCAGCTGGACTTCATTTCTTCTAGTCCTGCACCCGTAGCAATGAGCACCTGGACACCACAGAGGGAAGAAGCGACCTTGGGCTCTAAACTGACAATCTCCTGGCTCTTCTTAAATTCAGGGACTTAAACAACATCAATGTGAGAGATGTGCTTCTCCGAGAATGAAGGAATTTACTGCGTTGTGTTTAAGTGTCTCACTAAAGTGCTCATTTTCATTCCCCCCTCTCCATGTATGGGACAACCTCTGCATCTTTTATGTAGGAAGATTAAACCTATTCAAGATAATTATTCCTATAGGAGCAGCAGGAGTCTGGCACACAGTAATGCTTAACTTTCACATTCACAAATTTTGATGCATCCCAGCGAGAGAAGCATACAAGAACTGCTTTTCATTATATGAAAATAAGAACACCATTCACAATCCAGAGCATAGAACCATCATTTCTCCATTTAACTTTATATTCTATTGCAATGTTTTTTTTTAAAAGTTGAATTCCAATTGTCTTCGCTCCATTTCTTGCCTCATATTAAAATAGACACCAGGACTGGGAACTTAGATACAGAACACTTTTTTTTTTTTTAACAAAACCTAATTTTTGAGTAATAGCTGAAAATATTAAGAACTGGTCACAGTGAGGCCAAAATACCAATTCAAATGAACGAGAGAGAGAGAGAGAGAGAGAGAGAGAGAGAGAGAGAGAGAGAGAGAGAGAGAGAAAGAGAGGCCAGAAGGCAAAGCAGGGTGATATGACATCTTTCTCTTGCCTTTGCTAACAGTGAGTAGGTGCCCCTTCACTTCCATGGTCTGGAACAACATGGGAAATGAAAGCTTGGGTCCCCAATGTGATGTGGAAAGGGAATGTCATAAATACCATCCAGCAGCAACCTCATCTCCATGGAAGATGGGAGGTCCAGTAGATTGACAGCTGACTGCATGCTTGTGCAAGGCAAGACTTGTCAGCTCTACTCTTATTCAAGAGTGACTACATGGAAGCCTGCCTTCTGCCCTCTGAAACACAAGTGCTCATGAGACATTTCTCTACCAGGAATTTATAAACACACAGATTTCCAGCCTGGATTACATGAAAAATCATCAACTTGAGTTGTGAAAGGAAGACTTGTTTCTTTAGCTTTTGAGCAAAGGAAATACTACAATTATTTTCTGGGAGTACCCCAACCCCCCCCACCGACCCCTGGCACGACCACGAGGCAGCTTGATGAGGCATCTCTAAGAAACGGCTGAGATATAGAAATTAGACATGGAAAGTTAAATAATATCTAACTAGAGTTGTGGAAGGAGATGAGTGAGAAATGAGATGAGAAGAAGGAATATGTTAGTCTTTAGAATAGGCAGCCAAGACGTCCTGTGGGTGAGAAGCTAGGTAAACACCAAGCAGTGCCTGTCTCTGTTCATCATGGTGGTACAGCAGAAAATCAAATATAAAGGGCAGATCCAAACAGCACTGAGATGGAAAAGAAATATCTTATTAAAAACAATGAACTTCTCATCAGCAGCAAGAGCACATGGAACATGATGATAGTTCTGAGGGAAAACAGTGTTACCCTGAGGTTATGTATCCCATGAAGCTAACATTTTAAAAGTAATTTAAAGTCTTATTTTGGTATGAAAAGTATTTTTCTAATTTACATATATATATATAACTATATATATATGTAAAACAATAGACCTAAATAAAGAAAATTGCATATTGTGATTTTAATGTTGAAAGGAAATGATGTTTGCAGTTAGTTTGAGACATAAAAAAGAATGACCAACGATTGTGTTGCTATTTTGGTGTATACTTAAAATCCTTGACTGTTTAGAACAGTAATATAAAAATGAAAGCAATTAGTATATAACATAGAACTGAATACAAGGCAGTGGTGACATATAAAATACGTGGTTAGAATGGAAGTGTTGGAATATCTGTGGATTATTTTGTTCTAGTTTGTTTTTCTGTTGCTGTGAAAGAAAATACCGGCCAAAGCTAACTCCAGGAAGGAAGGGTTTGTTTTATCTTCCGGGTCACAGTTCATCCTTGAGGACAGTCAGGGAAAGAATGCAAGTAAGAATGAGAGTAGAAACCTTGGAGGAAAGCCTCTTACTGACTTGTTTGTTCCAGCTCCTGCTCAGGGAGCAAGGGTGGGAATGGTGGGGTGGGAGGGGTGAAAGGGAAGGAGGAGGGGGGGGCAAGAGGGGGAAAGGTGGTTAGATGGGAGGGTGGGAGTGGGAATGGGATGAAGGGGTGAGGATGGTGGTTCTGCTCTCAGTGGGCTGGGCCCTCCCAAATGAACGAACAAACAAGAAAATTTCTCCACAGACATGGCCATAGGCTAGCATGAACTGGACATTTTCTCCATTGCGGTTGCCTCTTCTAGGTGATGCTTCATTGTGAGAAGTTGACAATAAAAACTAAGCAGAATATATTTACTCTAAATTATGAAAATATAGTTTTGAATAGAGACAAGTTTTAAGTACATATTGAAATATTTGAGGAAATCTCTCTCTCTCTGTTTTTTCTCTCTCTCTGTTTCTCTCCCCCTCCCTCTCTCTCTCACACACACACACACATGAATACAGAAGGCAAAATTAAGAAGCATAGAATAAGAAAAATGTGTGTGTGTGTGTGCAAGTACTCACACACATATACCCTGTATACTCCTATCAAACTCCAAGAAGGAAAACAAGCCCCCACAATAAGAAAATGGAAGAGGAGTCATAGAAATACCCAAAATAAAGGCCTGAGAGCACATATTTGAATTGTTCTAGTATTTTTTTAGAGTGTGTGCATATTTGATAATGTGAGCAAGAATTCCTGGAAAGAAGCTGCCTGCGAGGCTGATTGGCTGATAAAATATTCAGTGACTACGCGGAGTTTGGGAACATTGCTGATCTCACAGTGTAATCACAGTTTCTTTGGGCCTGTTGTCCCATGTAAGGGGCCACTCCTTGTCCACCTCTGTATCAGACCTAACATTCTGATAAACAGATAAAAACCCTTGGAATGTACTAATGTCACAAAACCCTATTTACCACCAAAGAACAAGCTAAACAGTGCTATGAGATAGCACTGTAGGCTTGCAGCTGAGATCCTATGCCTGCTGTAACTGCCCCCGAATACTCCCAACAATGAATTTTAAAATTGACTAAGTTACAACTTTCTTTGTTACATTAAACTGCTTTCATGTTGAATGTTGTATTTAAGGAAACCTAAGTCTATGTTCGTTGACCACATTTAGCTTCAGAACAAACTGATCTCTTATTCCCCTTGAGGTGGGAGCTGTGTTTTTGCATGAACAATAAATAGTCTTTTATAGCTAATTAAACAGTTAGAAGTTTTGAAAAACATAAAGGAAGGAAACAAGACCTTGTGAAAGATGGCAGAGAATCACTCCAAGTTTCTTCTTCATGCATTTTTTTTTTGTATCTTGATGGGTAAAACCCATCAAAATTACACAGAAGTACAACTGAAAATAGAATTTTTTCTAGTCAAAGAATTTTTGTTCAAGCAAACAATAACAGTGACAATGGTAACACAAATGCCTGTAATTGCGGCGGGTCCCAAAGCAAGTGTCGCAGGCCAGCAAAAGCCAGTCCCTCAACAGGGCCTTAAAAAAAAACCACTATCCCAATTTAGGCCTTCATTCTCCCCATATTGCTCTGTAGTATAACCCCATTCCCCACAGCACCCATCAGCAGAGAGACACAGGAAAGTAAATTCCACCATCCACCAGAAATAGTCAAGCAATTATCTCTCCAATTACTCAGAATCAGTTTTTAAGTAACAAAAGTCAAATTATCGGTCAATTTAATGTTCTTCTTTCCATTCAACCCTAGGACTTCCCCAGCTGCTCTCAGTGCTTATGAATACCATTCCTACTTTTCTCCATTTATGCTTGTTAACAGGCTCGAGCCACATGGCCTTTCCTTTAAGGGTGACCCTTCTAGTGCAGACACTCGCTTCAGTTTTTGCTCTTGTTGCAGGAAATCCATTTCTTTTTATTTCTTTTCTTTTAAAAAAAATTTAATTTATTCAGAATACAACTCAGTTGTTATCCCATCACTTGTATCCTCCTGTTCCTTCCTCCCTGCAGCTTTCACCCTATTCCCCTTCACTAGGTCTATGACTGAAGGGGACCTCCTCCCACTTTATGGTTATAGGCTATCAAATCTCATTTTGGTAGCCTGCTTATTTTTTCTTTGAGTGCCACCAGGCCTCCCCACCAAGGGGAGGTCATTGAATATGGGGCACCAGAGTTCATGTCATAGTTAGTCCCCGCTCTCCACATAACTGTGGAGAATGTCCTGTCCATTGGGTAGATCAGAGTAGAGACTCTATGTTTACTACTTGTATTGTCCTTGGTTAGTGCAATAGTTTGAGCAGCTGCTCCACCACACAACAAGGGCATATGCTCAACCATGTTCATAACAGCCTTATTCACAATAGCCAGAACCTGGAAAAGACTTAAATCTCCCTCAGTCAAAGAATGGATAAAGAATCTGTGGTACATTTACACTATGGAATATTATTCAGCTAAAAAAAGAAACCAAGGAAATCCTGAAATTTGTGGACAGATGGATGGAACTAGAAATGATCATACTGAGTGAATTAAGCCAGAAGCAGTAAGAATCGCATGGTATATACTCACTTATAATTGGGCACTAGCCCAAAAGGCATGTCCCATGAAAGTCTTCACTTACCAGGAGATTGGGATAGATGTGAGGACATCACACTGGGACTCTAGGTAAGTGAAATATAGGAGATGGAGAAATAGAAAGATCCAGAGGGTCTTAGAAACCTACAAGAAGAACATTGTAATGGGAGGAAAGCCATTTCTTCCAGGTGTAACACAACCATCAGCCATCACGAAGCAAAGCACCCTGGCCTGCCATCAGGATGATGGAATAGTAAGGCCATACAGTAATAGCTAAGTCTATAGGAATTGAGTTGATAGAGAGCCCATAGAACCTTACTCAATGCTCTGTCCACTGATCAATCTTGACTTTGGCCAGATATAGTCCTCTGTGGTGATAGAAGTCGACCAAATAATGGAATTGCAGAGATGATGATGCTTGTGTGGGATTTTTCTGTAATGCAGCTATGGAGCTCTATAAGCAACCTCAATAAGCTCATTGCTTCACCGAGTTAGACTTAGATGGAATCATTTCTTTGAACTTTGGTGCCTTATTGCTGGGTGATAGATATTTGTGGGCTCAGGGGTCATTTGGGATGGTTTCCTGCCCCACCATCTGAGGTTCAAAGACAAAGAACTGCCATGGCTGGTTAGAAGCATGGTGATTTCTGGCCTGGGGGTGGGGCATGCATCTCTGAAATGCCTGGAAGGTCATAAGATCATTTTCTAGTTGGAGGTTTTTTGGTAAAGAACAAAGGCTTAGCCTACTGTCAGCTCATTTAACGGTTACTCAAATGGGGATATTAGTCTCCTGAACAGGAAAACGCTCCTCAGAAAAACCTGCCAATTTCAGAGATTTTAGAAATACTATACATTCCTGCTTAACATGTAGGTGGGCACAATGGTCTCACTGCCCCTGGCCACTCTCACCCTTTGAGGGCATGCTCTGCTCCACAATTGTCCCACAATAGTCTCTTTGGCCATTGTCCATTCTCATCTTTTGAGGTAGAGCTCTGACTCCTGAGAGTTCTTTCCTTTACTCTCAAGTAAATCTTGTCATCCACACTACACTTTGCCTTATCTGAATTCCTTTGGTGGTGATCACAAGGCCTAGGGAGCTAAGAGGAGTCCAGAGTCCCGTCCTGGTGATACTATCTGAGACAAAAAGACATTTCTTTATATCTGCCCAGGAAAGCTCTTGCAATAGTCAGTCCATAGAATAACCATGTGACCCGCTGTGCTCTCCTAGCACTTTGGATATCCCTAGTGGACGTCTTTGCATACTGCTTGCACACTAGTGGTAGTTCATTTATTGTCAGTCTCATCTAGAATGAATGATTCCCCCATCCTCAAGTTGTATGAACTCAAAACTGAGTTTTAACATCTAATAGCATAGGCCTTGCGTGAGTGGTCATTATAATGGCTAAAATAAACAGGCCATCTGTTCTGAGCATTGAGTTCTGTCAAACATAGTATGCTAAAGTAGTAGCTCAAGGTCATTCATTCATTCATTCATTCATTGATTCATTTGTTAGTTTGGTCAGGAGTTCGGCCATCCATTTGTTTGTTTATTTTAGCTCTTTTGGTTATCAACTGGTTGGATTCCTCTTGGGTTCCTTAGTTCTGGTCTATTGAGATGGTAGGCCAGGATGAATGCTAAAGGTGGCTTGTTGACTCTCATGCCTGATGCCTGGTGTTCTTGTTTCATGGGGCTTCTCTGTATGGCTGGGGATCTCATGGCACAGTGAGTATAGTATACAATTTGGTGGTTGCTGACTCCCTAGATGGAAAGTAGAGCTGTGTGGATATTTAAATGAAATCCCTAAGCCTGGCACCGGTGTCTTTCATCACATTTTGTTGATTAACTATCACACGATCGTGCCATTTATAAGACAGAGAGAAGACTTGTCTCTGGAGGGTTTGAGTTCAGGTTACATGACAGAAAAGCAAGTGAGTGGAAATATTGTTGTGGTATTTGGAAAACTTCATCTATAGAATGCACCCTCTGTGCTGGCCACAGTGCAAAACACATTGTACGTGCCAAGCCATTTAACACCTTGACAATGCTTTGAGATAGCTACCATTGCTATGGTTTTTATTTAATAGCAAAAACAGCACTAGAGAGACAAAATAAGTGTCTAAAGTGTCGCAGCTGGTAAGCAGCAGAGATAACACTGCCATCAGATTGTTCTGGAGTTTGAACTCTTAATCACAGAAGTCTTTAGTTGCTCCACTGTGACAACTAAGCAAATGTTTGACTTTAATATCTGCTTTTATGGATTAGCTCAGCAGAATTCCTTTTACGCTTGTAAAATCTCAGAAAAAAATGTTTTTTTTTTTTCTAAAAAAACGGATAGAGAAGCATGAAAAGCAACCATGCAGAACCGAGTAGGAGGTGCTCAGGCTCAGCAGCACATCATTTAGCACGTGACTATGTCTCCTTTGTTATTTGTGAAGGTCTTTCTTAACCAGAAAGCTCGAAGCAGCCAGACCTCAGGCCTCAGAACCCCCTTTTTACTTTCCAATCAGTGTATTTTCTAGGATGTCTGTGTTGACATTGTTTTCTCGTCTTAGCCATGTAAAAATCAACTCTTTTACCATTTAGATCTCAGTTGAACACGACCAATTTTTTTCTTTGGAGTCAACTTTCCTACATCTTATCAGCAGAAGAGAGCTGGGATAAGACAAGGTATAGACTGCTGACCATCCTTCATTGAGACCCTGACATAAACCCAAGATTTCAGCAAATGTATATGTTAAATATTATGCAACAAATATTAAGTTAAGTAGTTAAATCCTGAACATTATGAACTATCAGTGTGATCTAGTTTCCCACTGACCTACCTCATTAGAGTCCCAGAAAGGCTTTTGCTTCCTCCCTGATTACCACTAATAACATGTAGTGTCTTAATATTTTGGCCTTGCTCAATTAATTTTTGCCAGATTTGATCACGAGTTGTACTATTTTCTGGTAAAAGAAGCCATATTAAATATGGCGCCCTAATTTCTTTCTCTGTTGCTGTGACGAAATACTGGACAAAAGCAACTTAAGGGAGAAAAGGGTTTGTTTTAGCTCACAGCTCAGGGCAGAGTCCATCAGAGTGGGAAGTCAGAGTAGTAAGAGCCTGAAGCATCTGCTCATATCTCATCCCCAACCACGGAGCAGAGAGAGAGACAAATACTGGTGCTCACTCCCCCATCTCCTTTATTATAAAGTCCAGGATTCCAAGTCCAAGGAATGGTGCTGCCCATTTATAAGTTGGTCTTCATATTTCAATTAACCTAATCAACTCAAGGCATCACAGGAATGCCCAGAGGTTAAGTCATCCCCCACAGGTGTGTCTGGAGGCTTGTCTCATAGGTGATTCCAGATCTTGTCCAGTTGAAAATTAACACTGTCACACATGGGCTGTCTAGACAACAGATGATTGTTTAGTTTAAAAAAGTGACTTCAGTCACATTGGGAAATATTTGTAACACAAAGGAGGCTGGGGAGATGGCTCAGCAGTTAAGAGCTTCTTCTTCTAGAGGATCTGAGTTTTGTTCTTCATACCCACATCAGGCAACTCACAAGGAGAAAACAAACTGTGGAAGGAAATACTCAGTAATAGTCACCACTTGTGATGGCCTCAGCTAGGGGGTTTTTGTTGTTGGTATTTGTTTATGTATATGTTTTTGTGTTTTATAATGTTCCCTAATGCATATAGATTACTTATGTGGTGATAACTGTGGTTGTTAATTATTATCTTGACCTGTCTCACTGAGAAATGTCTGGATGGTTATTAAAGAGCAGTCTTAAGGGAAGACCCACACTGGACATAAACAGTACAATCTCATGGGCTGGACCCTGGTTATAATTAAATTGGAAAAATGAGGAAACCTACCAACAGTCATTCTGTCTCTCTGATTCGTGTCCGGAGGTACACAAGCCCTGCCACACTACCTGATGGTCTGCCTTGCCTCAGGATCAAAGCAATGATCCATGCTGCTCTGAACTGAATCATTTGGACCCATCAGTAAAACCAAAGCCTTCATCTTTCTCTTTAAAAAAAAATTAATTCATTTATTCACTTTACATCCTGATCATAGCCCCTTACCTCTTCTTTTCCCAGTCCTACTCTCCCTTCCTTTTCCCCTCTCCTGAGGGGAACCTCTCCCCCCGCCCCCACCACACCCCAGCACATGAAGTCACATCAAAACTGAGATCATCCTCTTCCCTTGTGGCTGGGCAAGGCAGCCCTGCCAGGGGGAAGTGATCAAAATGCAGGCAACAGAGTCCACATCAGAGACAGCCCTGGCTCCCTTACTAGGGACCCACAATACTTCCCGTGCTCCACCCAGTGTTTGGCTGTGAGTCTCAGTGTGTCTCAGCGTCTGTTTCAATCTGATGCTGGGTGGAGCCTTCCATAGGACAGCTATGCTAGGCTCTGGTTTGCGTTCGTCTCTTAAATTATTCCTTTTCAGGCATGTCCTTTTAATGAAAAGTATGGCGCTCGAGGGTCAGTTGGTTCCTAATTACTTCTAGGGACCTAGGAGGGCAGCCATCCTGACTGCCCAGCTGCATGTAGGACTCTGATCTCTGGCCAGCACAATAAACTTAAATATTAAAACATACCGTAGCCTTCTTTATTCCATGTGACACTTTAAAAAGTTATAACCCAGAAAAGTCAAAACTTCCGGCAGTCCCCCTGGAGACTAAGTGCGTTCAGTTATAGTGAGACTAGTCTGTCAGTTCCTTCCCCATATACTTTGCTGTTAGAGGTGAGGAAGGCTGCCTTGAAAGCATCATTTCCCATCATGGACCATCTTCATTTTTCTCGGGACCGATCTTACCTGCTGCCGCTGCAACAGCATCTCTGGCCTTGTCTGCACCCTCTGGAAAACTCTCTCTGTGGATCTCAGCTGTGCTCCTTGCACAGCTTGCAATTTTTTAATTACCAGTGCACCACACCCCCCGAGTCCTAGCATGGCAGCTTCCTCGGCATCAGGATGGGTCGAGCTGGCCCGAGAGTTGGTTCCTAATTACTTCTGGGGAACTAGGAGGGCAGCCATCCTGACTGCTCAGCTGGGTGTAGGATTCTGATTTCAGGGTGCCAAAATCACTCCTCCTCATTTCCCCGGGATTCTGTAGGGTTTACACTTATTAATTCCTGCAAATCAAAATGAAGCTGCTCTCTGAGGCAGAACACAGTGGCTGTTCACACATGTTATGAAGGAAAATAATGACCTGGAGTTTACATGGAGTTTCATTTTATCATTCCCACAGAAGAGGGAAATAACTATTGAGCATTTCTGGGGTGCCAGACACTATGATGAGCTTCTATGAGAGGGAATTTATAAGCATCTCTATTTTGGAGTTGAGTAAATTTTGTCACACAAAGGTTGTTAAGAGTATCTATTCCTCTAACAAGCAAAGCTGTCATTCAATTTGGTGACATGTCTCTGACAAGAAATACATGAAGAATTTGGTCTTAATCATTGCAGATAATCATTGGAAACAGCTTAACATGGTACATGATTGTGGAGTCTTAGTTACTTTTCAATTGCCATGGCAAAACACCATGACCAAAGAAACTTATAAAAGAAAGTGTTTAGTTAGAGGCTCACTGTTTCAGAGGGTTAGAGTCCATGACCACCATGGTGGGGAACATGGCAGCAGGCAGACAGGCAGGCACGACACTGGATTAGTAGCTGAGAGCTCACACCTTACCCACACGCGTGAGGTAGAGATGGCTAACTGAAAATGGCATTTGTTTTAAAAACCTCAAAGCCCCCCCCCCCCGCATCCCCCCTCGCACTCCAGTGACACACATCATCCAACAAGGCCAAAGGGCTCTACCAACTTAGGACCAACTATTCAAATACAGAAGCCTGTGGGTACCATTTTCATTCAAAGTACCACGTGGATTTTAGAGTCAGATATGTGTTGCTTTAACACAGGGCTCTAGATTTGGAAACATTGTAGCCCTAATGGGAATCTGGTGTGGTGATCTGGGAAGGGGATTTGAATGCAGAGCATCCGAGAGCACTGCCTGGGTCCCAGGATGAGTGATGAGCACAGTTCCTGGCCTGCAAAGGTGGCCAATGACCTTTGTATGCTCTTTAGCCTTTCACTGTCATGGTTAGACACCGAGTTAAGTGAGAAAACAAGCCAGGGGAGTATCATTTTGATTAGCAAGATGCAAAGGGCCTATGACTAGGTACCCAAGCATGGGGTTGCCTTTGTGGATGCCAGCAGGCAGGAATGTGCATGACATTTCCTACCTAGCCATCTCAGAAGGTAGTGAGCTCTTTCCCCAGGAATATTTGGAGTGAGTTTTAAGTGTGTCTCACAGCAATGTTGCTGAGGGGGTGGCACTCCCATTCCATTCCTCTTAGATTGCCCCCTTCTCTCTCTCTCTCTCTCTCTCTCTCTCTCTCTCTCTCTCTCTCTCTCATTCTTATTTTATTGTTTTGTTTAAATTACCATTACGACTTTCCAAAACAAGCAAACATGAAAGATAAACTCCCTCATGCAAAGAAAGAAGCACTAAGTTATCAAGTGACGTGTGCCTGTGTTCCCATGGAACCATAGGCTGGAGCATTGAATTGTGCCACATATGGCAGACACAGAAAACTGACAGCTGGGCAACGTCCACCAGCCCATTCTCATATTCCCAGAGTCCAGCTTAATCCTGGTGATAAAACTGCCACATAAGGCTCTGTAGGTAGCTCTTTACCTATGCAAGACCGAGGGAGACATAAAATAACTCACTGAAATATGGGCCGACCATCCTTCACCAAGGTTCTTGCTGCTTGGCATTTAGAATATTGTGAATGAAAAACCATATGGCCTTTATGCTATGTGCTCCAAAATGTGCTCATTGATATCTGGGGCAACTCCTGGTTATTCTGCAGTGAGACACATGGATAGAGTTGCAAAGTGGAGTTTGCTGGTCAGACTTTGCTGAAAAATTAGCTATGAATGTCTCTCAGTATTTCCAAATCTTACTTTGAAAATGTAAGGAGGGCATCAGCCAAGTGATTTGAGTAGCAGTCTTACCCCAGTGTGATTTAGAGAAAAGTTTAATCACACATCCCAATGCTCATAATAAAACAAGAGTTTTTGAACAGGTTACTGCAAATGGTACAGGGCCTTAAACATCCACAGATTCATAAAATTGATTTCAGAAGTACATAGCAGAATAGTGGGTAGGCCTGAATGTAGGGATACTTGGAGATTTTCCTTTTTTAAAATTTTACTTTTGGAACTTTTCTTAAATTTCCATCAATACTAGGATGATTTTAGTGGCAGATGAACCCAATTTATTTTTGTGTCTTTTAGCACATTTCACTGTGGGCACTGGGGCTGCCTATAGTTCTAGGACACATGATCATGTCCTCTGCTTGGGGCTCCAGAGGGTCCCAGCTAGGGAATAACTCTTTGGAAAGGGCCTGGAAGGTATCACCCAAGTGACTTTGTCTGCTCCAAGACACGAACCATAGCATCAAGGTTTTGAGGCCTGTCCATTAACAAGGATGAGGGGACACTAGAAAACAAAGTCTCCTTTAGTCAGCTCTGATGTGTTACAGGCAGCAAGCAGGCACATGTAGTCACCTCTGAAAGCGCCATCATGCTAGAAAAGGGCTGCGGGGGCTTCATGCAGTTGGATGGATCTCTAGGGAAGCCATCAGTGTAGTGCATGGAAAGCCATAAAGCATGGGAGAGGTGAGCAAATGCTTTTGATAGACTGATGGAATTGCGTAGAAAGATGTGACAAAGACTTGTATGGCGTATCTGTACGTAAGTGAAGTGTACTGGTGCAATACACAGGAAGGTAAAATATACTTACCTGTGTGTGCGGATACTGTCTACTTCTCTACCATCAATGAATTAATGAATTCGTTCATTATAAAAGCCCCTAATGGGAAATCCCATAATGATTTAACTGTTTGTGAAAGAAAAAGTATCGGTTCAGGACCACCAAGACCGAGTTCTCAGACCAAGTTCTCAGCACAAAAGAGGTTTATTTGTCCCAGAGGGACAGAGGGCAGGGATAAGGAACAAAGACAGGAGAGAAGAGGCAGAGGAGAGGGGTAAGGAGCATTTATCCTAAAGTGGGACAAAGGACTGCCTCTGCGTAGACCAGACAGACCCAGAGGTAAAGGGCAGTTTATAAAGGGAAAGGGGAACCCCGTGTTAGGATGAGGTGTTTGATTTTAATTGGACATGTTAATTACATGAGCCAAAGGGGGCTTTTGATTGCTGTACTTTTTTTTTTTTTGTATGTAAAAACAAAGAGTGTTTATTCTGCAGAAACAGCCTACACACAGGGGCCAACCATCCATACAAAACTGTGGTGACCCGGAGGGAAGAGCCTGAAGGTTCTTTTATTTATTTGTTTTTTTTGTTTATTTTATTTTATTAATTTATTCAGATTATGAATCAATTGTTACTTCCATCACTTGTATCCTACCGTTCCTCCCCCCTCCCGCTTTCATCCTATTCCCCTTCCCTAGGTCTATGACCGATGGGGACCTCCTCCCCCACTATATGGCCATAGGCTATCAAGTCTCATCTTGGTAGCCTGCTTATTCTTTCTTTGAGTGTCATCAGGCCTCCCCAGGAAGAGGAGGTGGTCAAATATGGGGCACCAGAGTTGATGTCAGAGTCAGTCCCCGATCTCCACGTAACTGTGGAAAATGTCCTGTCCATTGGGTAGATCAGAGTAGGTGTTCTATGTTTATTACTTGTATTGTCTTTGGTTAGCGCAATAGTTTGGATTGCTGTACTTTTATGCTTTGATAGCTGGACCTTGGTAGTCACACTCAGAAGGAGGAAGTGGCCAAATAAGGGAATGGACCTTGGTGGCTAGCTTTAGAAATATAATCTAGTGGGTTTTAGCAAGGCAGAGGGGGTGGGGGAAGGGCAAGGCCTGCCAGAGTCGAGCTGTCCAGAGTCCCTTCAGTTTGTGTTCCTCAAAACCACAGGTTAAAATCTAAGTAAAGGATGGGACTGTAAGGAGGTGATCAGGTCACAGTGGCAAAGTTCCCAAGTACCACTTTTGCCTCCACAAGAGAAGCCCCAGAACACTCTTCCTGTCCTTTCTCCCACGTAAGAACACAGCAAAGAGATTGCAGCTATGGGCTAGGAAGAAGATGCCTTACGGGAGACCAACCCTGCCTGTACCTTGAACTGTGGCTGCCCAGGCTGCAGAACTGTAACATGATTCAGTTGTTTATGAGTCAACCAGCTAAGCCATTTCCTTGTAGCAACCCAAGCTGACAAGCACATAGAGTAAGGACTTGAGTCCTGGTTGCAAAGGTCATTTGAAATTC
This sequence comes from Acomys russatus, assembly GCF_903995435.1. Lineage (NCBI taxonomy): Eukaryota > Metazoa > Chordata > Mammalia > Rodentia > Muridae > Acomys > Acomys russatus. Next base: position 30,292,046 of record NC_067158.1, read on the forward strand.
AGTTATAGAATTATAAAGCACATTGGTATTCTAGCTTTCCTGGCCTGCAGAAGGACGTGGAGACTGTTTCCTGGAAGTTGCCTCAGAATTCTAATGTCCTCCTACCCGTCCCCCTACCCTGTAGGGATGGGGCACAGAGTGGTACACAGAGCAGCACTCTGTGTGAGAGTCAAGGTTCTGCACTTCAAAGTGCACTCCTAGAGAAGCTATCTTTCTTCTCTGATTATATCTTGGTGACAACTACAGTTACCCAGAAATGGGGCTGGGAACTGTGGACTAGTCCAGCACTCCCGGAGCCTTTAAAAGCTCAGAATCTGATTCAGGGTGCTTAGCCTGGAGCTTGGGATTCTGTATTTCTTATAGGCTCCAGGGTAACAGCAGTGCTGATGGAGTCTGTAGTTAGAGTGACACAATACCACAGATCAGGAACCATTGGTCAGGAAACCCTGGACAGTGAGTCGGGAAACCCTGGGCTGTGAGACCAGAAGAGAGTATACAGAGATAGCTTAGCTTTCATTCATGGAGAACTGTTATGCATGCGTATATGTCGTGTGTGTGTGTGTGTGTGTGTGTGTGTGTGTGTGTGTGTGTCTGTGTATTTGTTCTTTAGTGTTCTCTTTCTGTCTTAGGCCTGACCTGCAGTGACTCTGTATGGACTAGCTGATCTGAGCACACAGAAGAGAAGAGAGTAAAGACAAGTTTGCATTGATGTAGATACATATACTCTGAGTTTTGGCAACGTAGCAAAGCAGGTTCTGACTGCAGAGGTATAGGACAAGGAAACAGGTAAGTGGGTGGCTCCAAGTTAACTCATCCTCAGAGAACACCAGTGCATATGAGGGGAAGGTAATGTCCTCCCAGGTAGCTTCATATGGAAGGGCGCTTTAAGTCAGAAATCATTAAGATATACTTTAGAAAGTATTTTAAAATGCCATTCCCAAGATGATAGGCATCCAACTAAAACCAAACTACCAAAATCCTTCTTGAGAGGGATGAACTCTCCTCTCAATAAAGGAGGCACCATCACAGGATGGAATGAGAGATCAAGGGGAAAACATCTCAAATGCCAGTGAGGTGGGAACTCACAGCAAGTTTCCTCAGGAATGGCCAATGAAATTCCACATTGCTCTCCACAGGGTATGTGGGTCTGAGAATAAAGCCTGCTCTACTATGGGCTGGCTAGTAGTCCTGAAATACATTCTCATTTGGGTTCCTGGTACTTGTGACTGTGCCCTTATTTGGAGAAAGGGTCCTTACAGATGTAACTGAAGATCGTGATATGAAATAATTTTGGGTTTACTCTAAGTAAATCCTAAATTAAATGGCAGTGTCTTTATAGATATGGAGGGAGATTTGAGACAAGTAGATGCCATTAGATGTCATAGGATGTCATTTAAAAAGGATGGGATCAGAGGGACACAACTACAAGCCAAGGGATGCTGGGAGCCAACGGAAGCTGGGGGAAGCAGAGAGGACTTTACACTAGGGCCTGCAGAGCTAGCACCACTCTGCCAACACCTCCTTTTGAATGTAGACCATTCCAAAGCATGAAAGAATGAATTTCTACTGTCTTAAGCCCCTACTGATTGGGACAGTTTGTTATCACAGCCTCTGGGCACCTGTTTTTTGGTTTATTCCTTTACTACAAATCTCTAATGCACATGCAATATGTGAAATTGCATTTCTCTACATTTATCCTAGATCACAGTTTGGGCTCTGAGAACTCATCCCATTTAGCGAAGCCACAGATGACAGCAGCACTGCCTCTCTCCCAATGCTGGCCTTCCTGTTCCCGTTGTAGTGAAATGAATTTCCACTATCGCACCCTGATTTTTCCAGGCAAAGATTGGCCAAGAGCACTGAAGTTCAGCAACACTAATGATGTTATAAGTATGCATGCTCTGTGGTCACAGAGAGCAAAGGTGGCTGAGACCCTCTGAATTGAATTGTGGTCTAGGTGACAAGCCCATCTGCAGACTGTATGCCAGGGAGTTCCCCTGCTCATTCCTCTGTGGTGAGAATAAGGATGGGCTCCAGAAGCTGGGTGCAGTGGTGCAAGTCTGTAATCCCAGCACTCAGGGAGGCAAAGGCAGGAGGATCACAGGGTTCGAGGCTAGCCTGGACTACAAAGTCCAGGACAGCCAGGGCTACACAGAGAAAGCCTGTCTCAAAAAAAAAAAAAAAAAGTGGGGGAGGGGAAGGGATCCAGTTCCTACATCCAGTGTTCCAGAGGTTAGGCTGCCCAGGGCTGACCCCCATGGAAGTCTATGGGTGCCCATGTTACTAGAGCTTTTCCTCTGGGTAATAGCCACACCCTGCTCTAACCCAGCACCTGTTTGCCAGATAGAACTATTTACTGATTGCCACCAAGAGCTCCTCTGAATCTCAGAGCCACTGAGAGCCAAACTGTTCTCCCTACTCTAGGCCTTGTCCTACATTCCAGAAGGCTCTGTAATTTCTCAGCCATCCACAGAGTTTGGTAACTCCCCCAACATCACGCACCTATGAAGTGATGGAGTACGGGGTTGAAAGACACACAGCTGACTTTAACACATTCTCTCTGGTGTTATCAACGTGCTTCTCAGTTTATACCAGACCCATGATGCCATGTAACCAAGCCAAAAAAGTAGTTGGTACCCATATTTGTCATTTTTCACATCTCTGTGACAACACATTTGAAACAACTAAAGGGAGGAAAAAATCCACCCTGCTTGTGGCTTCATATATACCAGGCCATCACAGTGGATAAGGTGACATGTCAGACTCCACACCTACTTTTTACCACCTCCCAGTATTGATGGGATCCATTAGGGGGTTGATCCATTCAGTAGGCTGGATCCCTCAGGCTCTAGCTGTCTCTAGAGACTGCGTCACAGACATGGCCAATGGTTTGCTTCATGAATTCCTTTGCATTTCTTAATCTAACCAGATTGATGGCTCAAATTAAGCATCATGGCATATCAAATTTTCACTCATTGAAGGTGTTATTTTTGCATTATAGACACTCCCTAAGCATTTAAGACTGCTGCTTCACCCCCCCCCCCCCATATTCACAGACACGAGCTACGGTTGAGTTTTTCTGTGCACATTTGGTTATTGTAAACCAATTACATCCCTTATTCCGGCTTTGCATATGAACAAAGCAAGGTTCTAGGTTTTATTCGGTGGGAATCACTGGGTGCTTATTTATACCAAACACAGGCTGTGAGTGACTTTTGATGTTTCTGCAGGAGTGTCTGGGATCTCAGTCCTGTTCTAGTTGCACACCTATGCTGGACCAGAACGAGGGTCCTTTGCACAAAAATGCTGCTACTGGACACCCAAGCACATATCAACCCCTGTCTCCTAGGAAATCTCCTTCCAACTGAGGCCTGATGGGCACTACCATTGATGTGTCATACATCCTGTGGCTTCCGTTTTCTCTAGAACAGAGGTTCTCAACCAGTGGGACACAATCGCTTTTGAGGGTTGCTTATCAGATGTTTACATTAGAATTCATGACCATAGGGAAATTACAGTTATGAAGTAGCAAAAATATTTATGGTTGGGTCATCATAATATGAGGAATTGTGGTAGAGGGTGGGGGCATTAGGAGGGCTGAGAACCACTGCTTTAGAAGATACAAGTTGGAGCTTAAAGGGCTGCCTGGTACTTACCCGCTGTTCATGGTCCCTGGGAGCTGGCAAATGAGAGGGATCTTCAACTCAGCCTGTGGAGACAAAAACAAACTAATTACTAGGCTTTATGCATCATGTTTCAGTTCTGTTGGAACATGCTACCTCTGCTTCTTTGTAGGATTTGATGCAGGTGCTGGCCTAAAAGAAGAGAGAGGAAGCAAATCAATGTAGGTCAAAAATTGGTTTATTTCTGGCACAGGGTGGGGGAGGGACTCCCCCTCCCCGGACATGCTGTCCTCCTTCTGTCAGCGTTCATCCCATCTGCCCTGGGGAGCTGAGCAAACACGCACGGTGTCTGCTTTTCCCTCACGTGCAATTGTACGCGTTCCCTGGGCACCTAGGGAGCATTAGCCCAGGCTTCATTGGCTCTGCTCCGAGGAGTCCATAGGCTTGCTGAAGCAGGCTGGAGATGGGATGCTTTTCATTTCTCTGTGACTTTCCCATAAAATATTTACTGGAAGTTTCATTTGTATACACACCGCTTTGCGTCAGCCACCACATTTTATTTGAGTCCACTCTTCACCCTCAGAGGAGGGATCATTAACTCCATTTACCATATAAATTAGCAGCAGCAGCAGCAGCAGCAGCAGCAGCAGCAGCAGCAGCAGCAGCAGTGACTCTGGGAGCATGCAGTAAGTGCTTTACATCTAGTCAAAGACTCTGGGAATTATACAGGATGCTTCCTTGTGTTTTCTGGAGGTCCGGCGAAGAAACAGAGTCCTCATATTAGAGAATCTGAGGATAGTGTAATGTGATCTTTTGGAAATTGTGAGCAGGCGGGGCGCAAAAGATAGTGGGGGGTAGTTGGGTATGGAAGGAAGGAGTGCTGTCCTTGTACTGAGAAGGGTGAAGGGAGGGTGATTGGGCTTCAGGGACAGAGTGGAAGGGCAGCTGATGGTTTCACTGAGGCAGCTTCAGGAGGGAGCTGCAGAGGGTGAGATGAAAATAGCCACCTCATGCTCATGCCCTGGTGTCTGTCACCGGCTAAAGTCAGGAAGAATCCAGGCACAGGCCAGTTCTTTCCAAGACTTTTAGGCCACACATCCATTAAGTGGGAAGTTGACTGGTCCTAATTCTGCCATCTGCATTGTAGTGCTGCATAAAGCATGGGGGCTTGCTTGGTTTGTTTTCATCTGGAGTAAGCTACTGGGCTAAGTCTCTTCTAGCTCAAAGACTACATGAAACAACTCCCCTTAAAAACTATAATCCATCCAAATTTGATGACAACAGTGTCTTTAAAATGCTAGAGGTCTGTTATTAAATCTCTTGCATCTTATTGTCTTCTCCAACGGAGCTCCCTGTAGAACAGAATCACAGTGTCTCTGGGAAATATCTATCACAGAGGAGGGCAGGGAGGCTGAGGAGACTTTTTGCTGCTGATACATAAACCTCATAATTTAGTTGATCTGCCTCATTTGTATTTTAAAATATCAGGGAAAGTTTAAGTCATTCTACCAGCGATTTCTGAGAGATGGGATCAGTATATTGTACAAAGGATGTTTTAAAAATAATTCTTTTAAAAATATATTTTATTAATTTATTCATATTACATCTCAATGGTTATCCCATCCCTTGTATCCTCCCATTCTTACCTCCCTCCCATTTCCCCCTTACTCCCCTCCCCTATGACTGTGACTGAGGGGGACCTCCTCCCCCTGTATATGCTCATAGGGTATCAAGTCTCTTCTTGGTAACAAGCCAAACTCTTTTGTCCCTCTAGAAAGTGAAACTTGGGGTCTGAGCAACCCACCCCAGAGGAGCCTGAGTCAGTCAAGCTGCAAGGCTTCTGCAAAGCAGACAGAGTACACACTGTAAGGCCACAGCTCTCTGCTCTGTGCAGATTGTCCTGAGCTCTTCTGAGAACACAGTACTCTTATCTGACTTCCTTTTTGTGAAGGATGTGGTAAGAGGTTCAGTTAGAATTGCACATCTACCAGGTTTATGAAGATGATACAGAGTAGAAAGGACATGTACTGCTGCGAAGAGAACCGAGTGAACGGTGTTGCTGTTAATACTATTCAAACCTATGCACATCACAGTGACTCACTGAGTTTATCTAATCATCTTTGTTTGGTACAAAGACAAACTGACACCTACATGTGTTAAGTTACTGGTTTGTCAGGGTGCACACATACCTGGTAGTTGAAACTCATTCGGTCCCCACATTGTGGCTATGCTTTGGCATGGATATTTGCTTGTTTGGAGCCTTAGTTTACTTTTTGGTAACATGATCGTTGTACACCAATGATTGCTTAAGGTGTTTGTGAAGATGACAGAAGATGTCTGTGACACAAGTCAAGTGCACAAGTGTTGTTTCTTCTTTCTTGTATCTAACACTAGGAATACCACCATTAAAGCATCAGAGTTGCTCTGAACACTGATCCAAGTGAAGACAGACAACCAAGAGGACTTAGATAAAATAAAGAAAAACAGAGTGGAAAAGGGGGCAAACGAAGAATCAGAGGACATCTGCATCCCAGTAGATCTGCAAAACACCAAGAACTTAAACCTGAAGATGAATTAAATGCCTTTTGCTCCTTTCAGGTTTGAGTTTCCAGAAACATGGAGTACATAGCCTGTTCTCATAGACACTAACTCTATAATCATGAGTTCTCTGTCAGCTCTTTGGATATATATGGTCTTTGGATATATATGTATGGTGCACTGAAAAGTTTCCTCGGATTGTCTGGGCAGTGGTTTATGTATGATGGTAGTCTAAATGCTCCAGATATTTCAAGTAAGATTTGTATACTTGGAATGTTATGGCCATAGACTACTTCAGATGTTCTAAAGGGAAGCTTAACTACAATTCAGTGAATAGCTATGAATCCAAACTTATATGAGCAGCACAAATTGCACTTGATGGGTTGAAAAAAAAAACTGGAGGATACCAAGCTTTGTGTGTAGTGAAGGGGGTGGGCCTGGGAGAAATTTGGAGAAAGAATTTGATCAAAATACATTGTATAAAACTCTCAAAGAGCTAAGAAGCATAAAAGAAGGGACTACAAAATAAAGCCACACACATTCAAAATGTTATAAGTTTATGATTTTGGTTGGAACATACTCATTGTTGCATGTGGCCCGGGGTCTGGTAGGTTGGACACACCTGAAAGTCTAAATCCAAGGGGCCAGAATCTGATCATCATTTGCTTTGGATTAGAAATCTATGATTTCATTTTCAGTGGTAGAGTCTCTTCAGCTTTCTTTTCTTCGGTATGTTTCTGACATCTAAAATGAGTGTTGAGAACAAAGTGTCTACTCTTTCTACCCTTAATAACATAGCACTTGAAATCTTAGTATGGCAGCAAGACAAAGAAGAAACAAACAAACAAATGGAGAAACAAAAGTGCAGATATAGGAAGCAGTGGAATTATGACTATTTGTAGATGACATCATCCTGTACTTATGAGACTCCGAAGACTCCACCAGAAAATTCTGAGAACTGATAAACAGGGTACAGAACCAACATAAAAAATTTAGTAGCTTTCTTATATACTAGTAGAAACACGTTTAAGAAAGAAACCAGGAAAACAATTCCATTTCTAATAGCTTAAGAGTTACCTAGAAATAAACCTAACCAAAGAAGTGAAAGACCTTCCTGAGGAAGATTTTAAAATACTGGAGAAAGAAATTGAAAACACTGGAAGCTCCCATGCTCATAGGTCAGGAGGCTTAATATTTTGAAGGTGGCTATATTCCCAAATATGATCTACAGATTCCATGCAGTCTCTACCAGTGTTCCAATGGTTTTTAGAAGAATAGAAGAACAGCCCTGAAACTGATACATAAGTAAAAAGCCTCCAAATAACCTATGGAATTCTGAGCAAAGCAAGAAAGCTGGGTGACATATTGTTCTATTTTGCTTTTTTTTTTTTATTACTGTGCTAAAGAACAGCCTAAAATAAACTTGGGGGAGGAAAGGGTTCATAGGACCTGAAGCAGAGGCCATGGAAGGGCCTTTATCTACATGGATTGCTCATCTTGTTTCCTTATCCCACCCAGGACCACCTACCCAGGCCCTCTCACATCAATTATCAATCAAGAAAATGCCCCACAGATATGCCTACAGGCCAATGTGCTGGTACCATTTTCTCAACTGAGGTTCCCTCTTTCACTATATACTCATATACTATATATTACATATTTTATAATATATTATATCATAATGACATATGGTGCAATTTATAATGTAACAGATATATTATATATTTAATATATTATATTGTAATTATATATGATATATAATTGAAATATACCATATATAATCATAATATAATATATTAAATATATCAATATCACAAGATATGGTATTTACAATATGATATATGAAGTATAATATATTAAATGTAATACATAATATGATAATCAATATAATTACATATAACCTATTATGCAATACGCATGTATGAGAGTAGAAGCAAGACTATGTGAGAATAGGGCTTTTGTGTACGTGGCTCACTTCCTTGCCTTCAAGGCAGGATAAAGGTCATGACAACAAAGATGCTCAGTTGGGGTCACTTCTGAGAGCAAAGAGAAGCCTGACTTTAAGACCAGTTAGGACAGCCAATTTTACAGGGTGGATTTGACAGTTCCTGTAATTATATTTCATTAGCTCATTACATACTCATGCTGTGGGTTAAAACCCATTTTGGAAACGTAAGGGATTTGATCGGTATAAACCATTAGTAGGCTCTACACGTGAAACACAAGTAGCATCTCCAGGGTGTGCTATTAACACCACCATGTCTGCTTCTGTGCTTGAAGCCTGCCTAGTGTCTCAGAGAATGGGTTAGAAAGCAAGGACTCGCTGTATAAATGGATGGGATTTTGATGTGGATCTTAATCCAGAAATAATTAATACCCTTATGGTATCATAAGCAGTTTAAACAATTGAAGATACGTAGCCTAACAAAATCGCATTTCCTTGTCATCCTTGAGAAGTATCTCAGTCTCCGGGGAATGTTCCAGTGCCATCAAGCAGATAGAGAGACACATTTTTATCACAGTTCTCCTACATTTTTCTTGGCCAAAATTAATATTTCATGAAGGGAAAACATGCTTTACAGCACATAATTTTTTGCTTTCATATATTTCTCATTTATTCTCAGAATTTAAAGTTTATGAAAATATGAACCTCTGCTTCTTTGAAAGTTTAAGAAACACCATTTTAATGACAATGTACCTGATCAGATATAGGAAATTGCCAAAAGCAAACCTCAAGTTGCTAAGACAATGTGAGCATCGGTGGGAAAGCTGTGCATTGCGAACTGGGTCAAGGCTGAAGCATAAAGTCTGTGTAAAATACCTATGAGAGCTGTCTGATTCCTTCTCTACAATCACACCCAACACAGAAAGATGGAGTTGAGGAAGAAATGGTATATGTATATTTGAAGAAAGAGGAGAGAGAGAGAGAGAGAGAGAGAGAGAGAGAGAGAGAGAGAGAGAGAGAGAGAGAGAGAGAGAGAGAGAGACAGGGGAAGGAGAGAGACAGAGACAGAGAGACCCATGTAGTCACTTATTCATTTGCCCAAAATTCAGAATTCTGCATAATCTTTTTCTATTTTCATGTAAAAAATTAGGAAGTCATGATGTAGAGATGCTCATACATAGAGACGAATACTTGCTTGCTGACTGGATTTTTAATTCCAACCCTGGCTAGGATACTCGGCTAAATTTAATTAATTATAACATTGTATTTGATTGGATTCCTAGTGAGTGGAGGTATTAGAAGTCAAATGGGTTATTATTATAGATTGTTTTGAGGAATTGAGGAGAATTCTTTTTGTCTAGTTTTTCTGTTATTAAGCATGAGTATTTTAAAACATGATTTTGCAAGTGTCTTGGTAGCAAGTCACTTCCCCTAAGCATCTTGAGGGAACATGAGAGGACATCTATTTGTTCTTTTAGAACATGTTTGAAAAGGCCTCTAACACACTGATGTAATCCATAGCTACTCAATTTACTACTCTTAAGCCATCTAGACTTCCAAAGCCATTTCCATTTTCTCTTCTGTTGTCTGATTCAGTAGGAAAAGTCCCTACAGCCATGATCACTTCGTCCATTTTGTTGTGTACTAAACACATTCCTTTGTTTTCTCCTCTTCTCATTCACTTAATTTGCACTATAATCCCCCTTTTCTGTTATTCCTTCTTTAAAAATTTTTCATATTCTTATATTCTTATCAAACTTCTGCTTGCTTATGTTATCTAAGTTATTTTTACTGTTCAGGAGAACTAAACGGTAGCAAGCACACGAACACACACACCTTTAAAAAATCTGTCTGTCTATGTATCTGTCTATCCATCTACATCTATCTACCTATGTGTGATCCATCTATTTCCTATATATCATCTATTAAACATCTATCATATATCAATAAATCTCTTTTCTCTACACTATCTCTTTCTACCCATTTATTAATTAGCTATTTATTTATCTAATCTATCATTTTATGCTTTTTATCTACCATCTATCAAGAAATTTGCTTATCTATTGGCTATCTACCATCTGAGTGTCGACTTCTCATTTATCTCTACAATCTACCCATCCAATCAACTACCAATCATGTATCTATCATTTTCACTTTCTTGGTAGATTATGGCACAGCACACTTGCTACAGTCCACATACATCTCGATGAGATGGTCCTTTATTTTTGTTTCAATATTTATCTCTATCCCACCTTATTTTTATTAGGCTCTCATAAATGATGCCAGAATCCTACCAATTGAAATTAAAACTACTAGGCCTACATTAATAGGAAATGTCTCCAGCTGTGATTTATTTTTATATTAATTCACTAATAAGTTTACTTGGTGATATTAAAGGCATTTTAGTGGCTGGGGGGGGGAAGAAAAGAAACTAAGATGAAAATTACTCATTGGACTCAGTAGTTTTCAGGTTGGGCACAGGAAGGAGATGTCACCCCAGCGATAGCTAACTGTCGAAGGAGAATGTCCTGCCACTAAAAAAAAAAAAAAAAAAAAAAGTCCCTCGGTAAGCACTTGCTGTCTGCTAGTAGTTTTTCTGCATAGTTGTTTCACAAGAAAAACCTGGAAGAAACCTTGCATGAAACTTAAAATCCAAAGAAGGACGAAAGGGTGGGGTAACCTAATCATTAGTGGACTAGGAACAATGCAGCTTGTAATAATGATAGATGACAACAACAGCGCCACTTGCAGCATACCAGAACTGCATATAAGGTGTTCTATTTAAGTAAGATTCCATTGTACAGCAGCAATCTAAATGACCCAGATTTTGCAGAACTGAGCAACTCTTGTCATTTTCCTTTTCAGTGAGAGCCCTCTGGAGCCATATCTGCCTTGTATACAAGCTGCATAGTGTGGGTGCAGGAGGAGCTCAGCCCTTCATCTGTGACTTAAAGCGCATCTGAAACTCAACTTTAGAATTCAATTTCCTGAAGCATGATCAGCCATTTCTTTATCCCTTATTTTTTACTCAGGTTCACCCACCTAACAAGATGTAGGGAAATTTTTAAGTCCGGGCATGCTGAATTCTACAACTTCAGTCTCAGTTTCTTTAACAAGAAAAATAAGGACATGAATGCTTGCCCTTTTTGGCTAATGGGGTTACTCTAGAAACCAAGTAAGAGCCTGGAAGACAGAATAATTCCCACGATGCCTTTCTCTGGCCTATGAGCACGTGTGTAAGCAAATGCCAGAGGAAGAGGTTAACTATCCCACTCTATCACTTTCCATTTTCTTCCTTTCAAACAGAGTCTCCAATGAACCCGGAGTCGTGCTGTCAGCCTGCAAGCCCTGGAGATCTTTCTAGCTCTGACTCTACAGCGCTCTGACTCAGGCGTGCCTGTCCATGCTCAGCCTTTTCCCTTTTTATGCAGGTGCAGGGATCTAAACTCAGGTCCTCATCCTTTCATAGCAAGTATTGTTCCCTGCTGAGCCACCTCTCCAGCCCCGTGACTGGGCTTTACCTCCTTGTGGGAGCATAGTCACGGAAAACTAGTGACGTGACGCACTTCTCTGTATCAGTGCGGCGAAGGATTCTGATGTTCCCTGACGCTGGCAAGGAAACCATTCTAAAGGAAATCATACGCTGTGCACCCGGTTTTTAAAATTTTTTTTCAGAGGGTCAGTACATCTGAGGAATTTTAAGACATCACCGCGTCTTTGACAGATGAATGATAAAAATAAATGTGAATATGATGAGATTAGCTTTTTATAGAAATCACCTTAAAATAGTGCCCCGCAGAGGCTTGGGCTCCACTGAAGTCTATAGAATTTCTTTAGGTCAAAATTCTGAACAAGAGAAACAGGATTACCAAGAAGAGCAGTTCTCAACCTTCCTAATGCTGCCGCCCTTTGACACAGTTCCTCACCTTGTGATGACCCCCAACCATAAGCTTATTTTTGCTGCTGCTTCGTAACTGTAATTTTGCTACTGTTATAATTTGTAACATGAATATCTGTGTTTTCCCATGGTCTCAGGCAACTCCCAGGAAAGGCATCTTGGTCCCTTTAAAGGGGTCGTGGCCCACAGCTTGAGAACCACTGATCTGTATATCAAATAAATCAGTTGACAACAATACCTACTTTTATTCTTTCCGTGTTAATGATCACTAGCCACTGGGAATGAATTTTAAAATATAACATTTTTGTTTCTCACTACAAAACCAAAAGGCATGCACAAGCAAATCATTGTATAAAGGACAAATTTAGGTCTTGAGAGGTTAAATAACAAACCTAAAATCTTACTCCTGAGAAGGAAGGGTCTGCATTAAAATCTAGGCATTGCTTTCCCCAAAGGTGTGTGGGTAGGGGACTGGGAACGGAGACAGAGAGAGCGAGCTGGAGGATGGGGTGAGGAGATGCTCTGCGGGGAGAACTCAGAGCTGGAGTTCATCAGGAGATCCAAGCCTTGTTCATAAGCGAGGGGAACCTTTAACACCCGTGGCCTCGAAGCATCTGCTAGTCCTAGTGCCTGTCGGGGCACCATTCCATCAGTGCCTCAGCAAACCCTCTCCTGTGATGCCAGTTTTGATTCTGTGCCCACGTAGTGACCCCTGAGCAGTAACACGGTTTCCTGTAAGGATGGCTTCCGGGAACACACACGCTAACAGTCTGAGGAACTACAGCTCAGCCTATGTGAACATCACAGGTGGCTGTAGAAGCTGCAGTGCCAGGTTGGGATGCTGGCTTGAGTTCCATCTGTGGTGAGTGTCCTGGGAGAAGTGAGCCTCTGGCTTTCAGAGCTGATGAAAGATGCCAGTTACTAGGTTATCCATGGCAGTCTACCCTCAGAGATGGTTGAAAGTAAATTCATCAGAGAAGGTACCATTCTCAAACGGTAGTGAAATGTCACCTTTATGCTGAGCTCAGCTCACAGGACATCCAAACACAGTGGAATATCACCTCTTGTGTTCACGCATTTGGGAAGCAAAATTCTGATCATTACCAATAACATTTAAAATGTGTACCTTGCAAATGCTAGTTGTATATATCTAAGAGTTCTTTACAATTAAAAGTAAGTGTGTGTGTGTGTGTGTGTGTGTGTGTGTGTGTGTGTGTGTGTGTGTGTGTGTATGTGTGTGTTAAGCATCTTCACCCACTGAACATCCTCTTGGGCCCTATATCTGGGAATTAGAAAAGCTATTGTTTAGTTTGACAGGAAGTGATGATAAGGACCCATGGCCTCAAAGATGGGGAGAGAATGATTTTTTTTTCCTTCAAGATATGTACATTACACCATAGATATAGTAAATAATGTGTTGTGTGGTTCACAGTCACAGGAAAAGCAAAAAATCGGGGAGGTTGTCATTATTCCATATTCTTTTATTTTAAGTGTTCTGTCTCCTCCTCTCTTCTCTTTTCTCCTCTCCTCTCTTCTCTTTCTGTCCTCCCTCCATGTCTCTTTCTCCCTCTCTCTCCTATCCTTCTCTCTCTCTGTCTCTGTCTCTCTCTCTCCCTCTCTCTCTCCTCTCTTCTATTCCCCTCCCGTGTGTGTGTGTGTGTGTGTGCGTGTGTGTGTGTGTGTGTGTGTGTGTATGTGTGCAGACGTCAGAGGCTGTCTTTATATGTCTTCCTCAATTTTTCTTCACACTATTTTCTGAGATGAGGTCTCTCACTGGCTCAGGAGCTTCCGGGTTCAGGTAGGTTAGCAGCTCACAAGTCTCATGGATCCTCCTGTCTCTGCCTGGCCAGCACTACAATTGCATACATGCTCTGCCACATCTGGCTTGTCTCCAGCTGTCACACGGTTGCTGGAGCAAACACAAAGTAAGCCACCTCTCCAGCCCATGCATAATGTATTCATGAGTAACAGTGCTGCCTTTTTACCACATCTGTATGTGCAATTGGATTCTTATCAATTTTAAATTAAAAGTAAAAATGACTATAACTTTGGATATGGCCAACCTGGCTTCAGAACTAGGTACAAGGCAGGAACTTAGGACTTGGGTACACCTGGGTGTCATTTCTGACTCATGTGAAATGGACAGTACTTGGAGCATCTCAGATTCTTGATGTTTTCTTGACTGAAGTGAGAAAAGTATACCCAATAAACTGTGAGGACCAGGGACTGAGTGGTCATTGTCTGATGCACAGGATTCTCCCACAGGACCATCCAAATTGATGGTATTTAGAAGACATGATTCCAATTAATCAGAACAGGGCTGGGGATTTGGTCAGTTGGGAGAGAACTTGCCTGGTATGTAGGGGTTCCTGGGTATTATCTCTAGCTCCATAGAAAACTGGGTGTATGGCTCATGCCCGGAATCTCAGCACTTGGGAGGTAGAGGCTGGAGGGTCAGAAATTCAAGGTCTTTCTTGGCTACCTTGTCAGTTGGAAACCAGCCTGGGCTACGTGACCTTTCTGCTTAATTGTTTAATCCCTTGGATGCATCTCTCTCTCTTTCTAGGACGGTGGGCATGGCTTCCCCTATACAGAACTTAGCAGTTGCTGTAGTGAGGGATGTTGACTGCTTTATGTATGCAGCAAGATTCTCAACAGAATGCTTCCAGTTCACTTTCTGTTATCCTGTCTTTGAACTTGGCCATGCTATAGTGTGGCTGCCATTAACACACTTGCTGGGCATCCAGTCTCTCCTTTGTCAGACCCTGTGGCTATGTTTGCTCTCAATCTCACAGTAACCTACCAAGTGTCAAGATGACAAAAATGCTAGGAGCATGTAAGTGAAGATCAGAGAAGCTAATCCAATTGCCCAAAGGCATATACACCCATCCTAGAGTCATGCCCAATTTAGGGGGGATCTCATCTTCTAGAGTCACACTCAGTTTAGGGGGAAATCTCAAAGCCTTTGTTCTTTCCACTTTATCTTGCTGCTCACCAAAATAAACTTCTCTGAGTTTCAGCTTCAATATATTTTGCTGTTGTAATCATATTTGCCCTTCATACTTCATTAATTTGTTAAGATCATTAAATGAAGACACATGTACTCAATGGCTCCATACCAGGCAATGGAATGTTGGCATATTACTATTCTCTAATGAGATTATTGAAATGAAATATTCGTACATTGATACATGATAACAAAGTCCACGGTAGTTGTGGGATATTAATGAATGAAGTTGGATCTGATTTGGGATCAGAAAAGGGGGAGGGGGTCACAGAAAAAGGAAATGTTTACTGAATATGTAGTAATAATTATGACTATGTACTGAGCGAAGTGTCAATTATGTACAGTACTTTGCTTAATACAAATATTATTATGACTAAATAATTGCCAATCTGGATCTTTGTTGATGTCGTTCCATTATAGAGATGAAGAATTGGGCTAGAGAAATGGTTCAGTGGCTAAATGTGATTGCCATGGAAGTAAATGGGCCTTTGTTAAATTCCCAGAATGAACATAAAGCCTGGAGCAGTGACTAACTATAATCCTAGTGCTTGTAGGGTGACATGAAGCCAGACACAAGAGAATCTTCTGAAACTCCTGGGCCAGCTAGCATTGCATAGCAGCAGCTAACAAGGACACTGCCTCAAACAAAGCGGGAAGACAAAGACCAACACATGCCATGACCTGCTTTCTCTCCATGTACGTGCGCGCGACACACACACACACACACACACACACACACACACACACACACACACACACACACACACACATAGATAGGTAGATAGGCAGATAGATAGACAGACAGACAGACAGACAGATATCTTTAAGAATGCAAGAATTGAGGATCAGAGATAAAAGAACATACCCAGCGAAAGTGGCAGAGTTTCCTAAGTAATAATGGACTCAATAAAAACAAAACAAAACAAACAAACAAACAAACAAACAAACAGAGATGGAGTCCCCAAAGTTTTTGGCCAGAGCTGACCAGATGGAACTTGACGTGATAGCTCTTGGCTTTATAATGGCTTGTTCATGGAGTCATCTGTGAGGGCATCTCCTCAGGAGGTGGTACCAGAAGTGAAGACTTCTGGGCTCTGAGAAGACTCCAGAAATGGGTTCAAAGACACATTCTACAAGGCTGCAAACATACACTGCCCACTTTCAGAAGAAAGCACCTGGGTGAAATCAGTTTAGATTTAAATTTTGTTAACTGAATTCATTGCTGTGTAAACAACTTTGACCATGATCCCTGGACCACACAAGCTCCCATCTGTGAAGCAGAGAACAAGATCCCCAAGGCTCCAGGCTAGGCAGGAGAGCTAAGAGAGTTAGTGCAGGAGCATGGCTGGCTAGAGCCTGAGGTAAATCAATGCGCTTTCCCTTCATGCCTCTCTAGGGTACATTTTATATGAGGCCTCTGGGAGGCTTTCTAAAGGTTTCTGTGCTGTACCTCCAATTAACTAGAGCTACCATTGTCTTCCTGGTGTTCAAAATGACTGTTCCTGTTCCCTGTAGTTTGCCCGAGCCCTGGAAATCAAAGGACACCATAACCAAAGGAATTGGGGGTGGGGTGGGAGGAAGCTATGCTAAAATTTAGACAAGAGGATTGGCTAAATGACACTCATATAAGCCATAAAGTAAGCATCAATAAATTCCAGTTATATTTATCTTCCTAAACCAGTGCCTACACTTTGATGCCAATTCTTATACTCACCTCCCCCACCCACCCCCCCACATTGAAGTTTGTTGTCACTACTTTCTGAGAAAAACCTGGAGGAGATGCCCCCAGGCATCAATGGAGGGGAAGCATTTTATGCCTGTTCTGTCTAACGCAGACTTCTCTGTCCTGGGAAGGGAGAGGGTCTGCCTTATCCTAAAGCCTACATCTTCTGCAGCAAAGCCAAAATAAAAAAAGACCATATTAATTTAGAGTATCTAAATCTGTATCTATATCTATCTATATACTCAGGGCTGATGGAGTTAGCTTCTCCTTTGAATGGCCTTCTTCTGTTGAGGCGGCCTTTCTGAGCCTGCTCTGCTCTAACGGAGGTTAAAAAGCTGCGGCAGAGTCTGTCTCTTGACTTTAGCAATATAGGCTGAGGGGAGGTGCGGTCTAAGTTCCAGGAAGAATAGGCTGAAAAGCCTTAGTCTTATGTTAATTTATGGGCAGACATCTGGAGTCCTCTCCTAGTACAATGAAGGGGTCTTCAAAGCTTGGCTGAAGGAGCCGGCTTCCTTTATGCTCCTTTGGTGGGATATAGAACGAGAAGAGACTTGATACCCTATGAGCATATACAGGGGGAGGAGGTCCCCCTCAGGAACAGTCATAGGGGAGGGGAGTAAGGGGAAAATGGGAGGGAGGGAAGAATGGGAGGATACAAGGGATGGGATAACCATAGAGATATAACAAGAATAAATTAATAAAAAAAACCCTTTTCTTTATCTGTGTGAAGCTCTTTCTCATGGCCACTGTGACAGTGAGGGCCTTAAGACTCATGCTAAGACAGAGCCATTCTGTTCAGTTTACCTGGTCAGCCTGCGTTCACTCAAGGGCTCAGCGTTGAGATGGCTGGATCCTGCAAAGGGAGTCCACTGTCGCATTCTGGAGAACTCAAGGACCAGGTAATACACAAGATAGAGGTTGAAGTGTTCTCTCCCCTCAGCAGAGTCCTTCAGTAGAGACCTCCTTCTATGTGCCTGTTAGTCTTGGTTTCCTGAGCTATGCAGCCACAGACTGGGGCATTCTGGTCAGACTTCCTCTTTGTGAGTTGTGGTTCTAGCCTTGAAGATGTGGAGGCTGTCAAAGCTGACCGTAAGTCATACAGATCCTCATGCAGTCCTTCACAAGAATCAGAATATGTGACAGCAGACAGCTGAGCAACTTGAAGTGAGTTTTGCCTAGTGGACATGGTTGTCTGGTGACTGGGTACTTCAATGGCTTCCCTAAGCCTATATGACACATGGTTCCCCTTAGGGATTATTCAGAAAGCACCGAGACTCAGAAAAGAAATGGTTGGCTCCTATTCTTGCTATGTTTGGATTTGCCTGTTGGATCTTCAGCCCCTTGCTGTTTATGTCATAGGTAATTTTCATATCTATGAGCAAAGTCATGTAGCATTTTTGGAGCACATTATTAGAGACTCAATATATATATATATATATCAGTTTGTTTCTTCCTTAACCTTAGTCCATTTAAGCTGCCCTTTCTGAGTACCCATTATAGTGGTCCTTTATTATTTAGTGTTATTTAAATGGATCTTATTGATGTTGAATTTTATGTTGTGAATTTGATGTTGAACAAATTCTTGCATTATTACAAATAAATTCAAAGCTGTTTAAATTTGGGGGGAAGAGATAACTCTGGTTTTGACTTAATGAAGGAATCACTAAAATAAGTATTCATGGAGTGTTAATTATGAGCCAAGTTTTGCACTAAGCAGCTTTAGGTATCAACCTACTTAATTAGCTGAAAACCATGTGAGGAGAATAATCTTTATTTCATTTTGCAATTATGAAAACTAAAGCCTAGAGAGATACAAGCAATTCACTTACTTTATCAATGAACCTTTTTTTTTTTTTTTTTTTTTTTTTAAATCTGGGGCTTAAAACAAGGTCTGTTTCATGGGTTTACTGTCGTATGGGTCAGGTGAGTCAGTGGTTGTTTTGGTCTAGACCTGTCTGAGTTCACTATAGTTTGCATACCAGAGTTCTACATAGAGTAGAGGGTTAAACAATAGAAATGCATTCTCTCTCAGGTCTGCAAGCTAAAAGTTCAGGATCAATGCATTAGCATGTTTGGTTTCTTCCTGGGTCTGTTAAAGGGAGAGATGTGTATTTGGCATCTTCTAAGTTTGAAGATAGCTGTCTTCCTCTTCAGACAGCATCCTCTCTGCATCTGTTCAAATTTCTCCCTCTTTAAGGAAACAGGAAATCTGGATCAGGGCCTACACTATGACCCCATTTTAAACTTATATCTCTGTAAAAATATTCTCTTCATATAGGTCACATTTTGATATACTAGGAGTTAGGACTACTACATATGAAGTTTTAAAGGACATTATTCAACCATAAAAGGGCCTGCATGTCTGGTTTGTGCTGATGCTTGTGGATTACTGGATGATCAAAGCTGGCCACACACATGCATCTGCTAAAGGGCAAGAAACCAGCCCAGAACCCTTGTTCCCCACGCTGTCCCTCACCACTCTCTGGGCTGTCCAAGGCTCATTTTATGATGTTTGTAGCTCTTTGGGTGCAAGGGAGAGGAAGCCACACCCACACGCCTTCCTTAAGTTTCTCTTCTCATTCTGTTCGTTCAGCTCTCTGTCGGCTAAGGCAAGACTCCTGATTTACTTCATTCAGAATGAGCATGGAGACACTTTCACAAAAAGAAGATGTAGAAAAGTGAGCTATAATGGAGAAGTCCATGTTCACATTTAGTTCTTAGGACTTCGAGAAGCCAAGTTAAATGCAAAATCCCCCATGCTTTACTAAGGAAGCGTGAGAATGTGGTTGTATGCAATGTTTATTGCTTTTTTAATGGAAAATCATTTATCCATAGTTTATTAAATATTTATAATCAGGGTCGTATTCCTAGAACTTTGTTGGGGGGGGGCAGATAGGAAGCAGAATCAGAAGTCCAAGATAATTTTTACAGTGTAGGTTTGAGCCAACCTGGGCTACACGAAACCTTGTCTCAAAAAACAGAAGAAGCATTATCTCATAGCTTACTTTTCAGAGGAGGCAAAAACGAACACACTTTATAAACAGCACTATTGATTTCAATCAACAAAGCAAGGTGGGGCTGCTTTGGCATTCATTTGTTCGTCAGTGACTGGCCCCCTCTGCCTACTACTTCCCAGGCACTGGGCTAGATGTGAAGATCCAAAGGCAAAAAAGAAAAAAATATTGCTGCTTTATGGGGGTAGTAGGCCAGAGAGATATTAAATGAGCAATGCTAAACATGGCAGACCTGAGACAGGATGACAGAGGTTCTCACATGTGGATAACAGGCAAGTTATCACACACTCTGGGTCCAGAAGATACTTCCTTAGGGGAGGTGATGATGAAGGCTGAGGTCTTGATGAGAGAGAATTTGCTAGACCAAATGAAAGGAAAGAAGGGAAATGAAGGATGTGAGGAAGAAAGAAAGGGAAGGAAGGAAGCAAGGAAGGCTGGAGAGAGGGAGAAAGGAAAGAAGATAGGGAAGGAAGGATGGTGTGGGGGAAAACTTTTGAAACCAAAGAGTTGTATATATGTATGTCAGGAGGGTAGCCAGGCTCACCAGAGGAACCCACAAAACACCGAGCTGCAGAAATGCAGAAGGAGCAGGAAGATGGTGGCATGCAAACAGCCAGAAGCAGGTGACACTCAGCAGCTGAGGGTCACAGCCCACATTTTTGCTTTGCTGCCATCTCTCACATGCACATCTTGATACTCCTCCTGAGGTCCTTCGATTTGTTGGCATCGATTCTGTGCTAATTGTTGCATGGGTTCTTGCCTCTTGACTTCATGATGCCTCCCTCACCTGTATGGTCTATTAGGTTGACAAGCCTTGACTCATCCAAGAATATTTCAGGAAAATTCACTAGGGCCTGGGTTTGAACATGCAACTTTTGAGTATCCAGGTGTGTTGCTGAGGGGATGCCTAGCGTTGAAAGGAATATAATCTATTTCTCTCAAGAAACCTGGGAATGAAAGCATGCGGCGGGAGACATGACTGTGATGACTGAAGAGGTGACTGAGGATTCCAGAACTGTGCCTGGCTTTCACTGAGCAGCTATAATTTTGGTTTTCCCTGGGGATCTTGAAGCCATGAAAAGATAGGGACTAACTGATGGACAAATAATAGGCTGCATATGTGGGCAGAGGAGGTGTGGTAGAGCAGAGCTACATGTGGGATCAGGGGGGATGATAAGGGTGCTATTGCGTGATTGAGGGAGTTTGGTGCATTCTCACTTCTTTCTCCACAATTCTCTCAAAGCGTGGCACCCTTTAAAGACTAGGCACATAGTTCAGGGATTTGAGAGAAAAGGCTTCTTTTCAGCCCGCTGAGAGGCTCAAGTACAAGGCTGGGTAGCTTTGGAGTCACAGGGGCTTAGCCCAAATTCTGCTCAGCCCCACCCAAATGAACTCGGGCAAATTACCAGCCTTACCTTTCTCTCCTCCTCTTTCTCATCTCTTTCGACAGTGTGATATTATGAACTTAGTACCCACGAGGCAGAGAACTGTAAACTCACCTTCAAATGCAGTTAGACATGTGTGTCAACCACCTAGAACCCATCCAAAAAGGGCAGTTTTCCACCCCCCTCCAACTTTAATTGTGAGTTCAGTGTCCATTAAAATGGATGTTTTAATGTCTACTTAAAATTTATTTTTAGCCTTTCTGATTTTTATAGACTTACAGGAAGGAGGAGTAAGTCCATATCTATGATGTAGAATGTCTTCCTGGTCCCTGAATTTCTAGAAACAGGTTTCTAGTGAGTAAGTCTTCTGGGCAGAGACCAGATTGGTTCTCCATTCACTTCCTCTCTGTAATGCTGGGCTGTGCTGGGGAGAAATGGCAGCCTCCTGTCTACCTCTCACTTTCCCTCTCATGTAGCTAGCTCACTTCAGTTTTATTTTGCAATTCTCTCTCTCTCTCTCTCTCTCTCTCTCTCTCTCTCCTCCTCTCTCTCTCTCTCTCTCTCTCTCTCTCTCTCTCTCTCTCTCACACACACACACACACACACACACACACACACAACAAGAATCTAAGTGTTCAAAGGAATGGAGAGTTCTGGGTAAACACTCTGACACCTCTTGGTATTCCATTTTCTGCTTGCAGCTGGTGCTGCCTGCCCAGTCCACTCTCCTGTCAAGACAGCTGGTCTCAGGCCGCTGTCAAGGGCTGCGCTTGTACGGTGCAGCTTACAGGCACTCATGCCTCACAAACATGAGGCAGTCCTCTACACTGTCGGGGGAGAGGGGTGGTGTTCATTTGATGAGCTTGTTTTTGAGAGTGCTGCCTCCTCAGTGGATCAAAATCCACCTTTTTTTTTTTCTTTTACAAATTGTAAGAGAAATCCTGTGTAGAACCCGAGTTAATTAGCACTAGCTTTCCTGATTTATTACAGTTTAGCATCTGCTCATTACTGGTACCTCAGGCAGTTGGACACTGGGCACAAGTCAGAGAGGGACTTGAATCTCTCTAATTGTATTCGCCTATTATCTTCTGTCCTGTGCTCCCAGGATACCCATTGTGAAC
The DNA here is from genome assembly GCF_903995435.1 of Acomys russatus. Lineage (NCBI taxonomy): Eukaryota > Metazoa > Chordata > Mammalia > Rodentia > Muridae > Acomys > Acomys russatus. Next base: position 30,314,300 of record NC_067158.1, read on the forward strand.
CCTCAGCCCACCGCAATTAGCTCTGCTCTTTCATATCACACTAGTATCTCCCAAATGGGGCATTTGGGTTTGAGCTTAAGCATAAGTGTTATCCTCTGTTGGATTTCAGGCATGCTCAGCTTCGTCTGGTTCTGAGACGTCACCGTATGCTTCTTACCACTATTAAGTAGTTACCAGGAGAAAAGCTCAAATTTGAATATGCCTGGTCTCTTGCTAGATGGTGTGTGTCCTCATGAGTCTTCAGGTGTTCCAAGTTGGCTGCCCTGGCCAGGCATCCTACAGAGAGGAAGAATCCATTCAGGGAACAAGAGAGCTCAGTGCAGGAGTCTGCAAAGATACTCTCTGTGAGGGGCAGTTCAGAGCACAGCACTATTTCTGAGATGTGTTTTCTAGAGTGACGGTATTGCACCCTTATTTACGTTCTTTGGATTTGTCAGGGGTGGAGGTGATAAGCCAGCCCAGAGAGAGAACTTCTCTAAAATCTTTCCCTCACACCATGTTCACAAGTTTGCTGTTGAACTTAACAGCAAGCGTCTCCAGAAGGGTCACGTGGGTGAGTGTCAAGACTTCGGTTGAGTCAATAATTGCTCTAGGCACTTCACATAGATTCACGATATAACCAAACTGTTATTATTACTGCTACACATTTGAAGAAGCAGATTCTAAAGTTGCAAGTTCTCCCCGAGGCCCCCATCGTAGGACTGGAGGCTTTAGGTGCATCTGATCTGTCCTGTTACGGAGACAGGCCATGGCTGAACCGTGTGAATTGCCAGTCGCGCACAAACACAAAACAGACCACACAGTGTGCTGATAGAATGAAACAGAATAAAACAAGAGGTTGGTCAGGATGTGCAGTGGAGGATTTACCTAAGATGACTGAAGTATGAATCTTTGCAGTGGGGCATGTGAATTGAATAAGATTTGGGTGCAGAAAATGACCCAACCAGGGATGACTCCAGAAGGAAGAGATTATTAAGCAAAGGGAACACCAGCAGAGGTCCCCAACTTTTGAGCTTATGCATGACTGATTTCCAAACCCTGGTTGGCAGGTGTTTTTACATACCTCCCCAGATACCATTACAACAAAGCACTCCACAGTTGTTGAACCGAACCAATTGTAGTTGAAACTTGTTGTTTTTCATTCATAAGACTACAGAGTGCTAGTTAGGTAGAGTGAATGACCTCACAGTGAACTTGAGAAGAGCTAAGACAGAGGTCAGATCCAAGGATCTTAACCCAAACCATTTCTTGGAATAGCAATGCCTCTTAATGCTGCAGGATAAAGGCACCCAGAGCTAGCCACTTTTTTTTTCTCCTTGAGCAGAGCCTTGTTTAGACAAAGCTGGCTGGGGATGTGACATCATCCATAAGAAAAAAAAATCTGCCATGGGTTGTTTGCCAAACATTTTTCCCTGAGGTTAAAAACACTGTAGTATTTTTAAACTATGCAAGCAAAATCACTCCCTCTGCACACAGGGACCCAGCTCTTGCCAAGATTGCTAAATTGGCAGGGCAAAGGGCCCCACACCATCTGTCCTCACATTGGCTGAATTCAGGTCTTGAAGGAGGAACTGGATTAAGAAAAAGGAAAATAGCATGGAACATTGCTGAGGAATCCCATGATAGCCTCTCAGGGTTAGCAATCATCATGAACAGGCTGTGGGTAGGATGGAGACGGACTCAGAATAGAGAAGATGTGGAAGGAGGCTTGACTTGAATACCCATAATGCACCCAGACCTATGGTGTTATGGAGGAACAAGACTCTTCACCTCTCTCCCTCATTCATTCATTCTCTCTCTCCTCCCCTCGCCCCCTTATAAAAAGGAAAGAATCTCAGGTATTTTCTTTAAGGCTGTTGGTAGCATTAATAGCTGGTATGAATAGAACAGTAATATTTTCAAAGCTCTTGCTTGCTACATGGTTTGATTAATTTGCATTTTAGGCTACAGCACATCCCCATCCTAAGTATAATTCTTGAGACTCAAAGACACGCATTAAAGAATCCCATCTGGACCCTGGAGCTGGTGAAACACTGAGCCAGGATTGGCTCTTATTTCCAACCTTCAGAGCACTTGTCCTGGCCCTTGTTTTTCCATCTTTGAATGGAGGAAGCAAAGATACTGCAAAGTGAAGCATCAGAACTGAATTCTAGCTAGTGGATGGGCTGAGACCTGATCCTATGTCTCTGGTTCTTTATGTGGATCCCATGTAAGGTAAACACGCTGTAAATCTGGAGTCTCTTAAGAAGCAGCAGGACAGTGGCTCCTTAGCTAAAGATCTTGTGCACATGTCAGTGCAGACATTATAGCATCAGTGTGCACATTTCTAGTAGAAAGCCTAGTGTCTGAGGCTAAAGAGATGGCTTAGCAATTAAGAATACTTGCTGTTTTTGCAGAGAACCTGGGTTCAATTCACAGCATCCACATATTGATTTACAACTGTCAATTACTCCAGTTTCAGAGGATCTGATACTTCTGGCTTCTGTGGTACCCAAACACATGCCGTACTCATGCATATATGCAGACACTCACAAATAAAATGAATGAATCTTACAAAAATCTTAGTGCCAGGTATGAGCAACACTTTCAGAGTTGTCATTGGGCAGTAAGGCCCTATATCACCACCACTCTCCCATACACACAGCACCACATGCTATTGTCATTGCTCTCGGCTACCTTCCTGAGCTCAGTGGCAAAACCCTATTGCTAAAGACCACATGCTTGAGTCAGGACACGGAGAAATCAAGCTGGTACTGCCACTATATACTTCATTCCTATTGGTTAGCTTTCATAACGCTGAAGGGTTCTAGTTATATTACCAGGGGAAAAGTATGCAGAAGTCTTTCCTAGCTGTGAATCCTGTGAGCTACAATAGTGGCACAGAGACTATGAAAGTGATGAACCTCTTTCTTATTAGATGCTCCACTGATGCCTGTCATTGTTATCTGAATCAAAAATCTGTGATTGAGTAAGTCTTAGGCTCTAGAGGAGAGAACCCAGTACGGTTATCCTGCTAATTGGCACAGTATTAAACTTTTATACTTATATATAAGTCAATCTCTCAATCCTCATCAAAGAAGCTTCTTCTTTCAGTAGATGGTGATTAATACAGAGATCCACAGCTAGTGAACATTTAGATAAGAGACTACCGTGTGCTTAGCTCTAAATGGGACATCTATATTGATTCCCTTCATGCCACGGCTCAGGGATCATTGTGAGAGAGGACAGAAGAAGCTCACAGGAGTCAGAAGTAGGGAACATCTACAGAGAAACATTATTTGATGGACATGTCAGGGCATTGCATATATGAACTCAGAGCTGGTGTGACTGTATGCACAAGACCTGCACAAGATCCAACCAGTCAGAATCTCAGCATGAATGGTAGGGGTGGTATGGGGTAGTTTATGAAGTCCCACCATAGTGAAGAAGTTATTGACAGTTGTTGAATGCTAGGGGAGAGTCAGAGCATGAAAGAAATCTCATGCTACAGTAGGTGGTCCTATACCAATGCACACACAGGCAGCAATAAATGGACTCAGAGAGTTTAAAGAAATAGAAAGAACATGAAGTTTGAGGGGGAAGGTTGTATGGGGAATAGAGAGGAATTGAAGGGAAAGGAATGGAGATAGATTTGATCAAAGTTTCAAAATATACATATATGAAACTGTCAATAAAAGGTTAGATGTAGCATACAGAAATTCCACAAAAATTAAAATAGAAGTACCATATGATTTATACAATTCCTGGGTATGTACCTAAAAGACTTTACATTCTATCATGTATTTGCACATCTATGTGCATTGCTTCACTATACATAATAGTCAGGGAATTTAATTAGTCTACATGTCCATCAACAGATGAGTGGATGATGAAAACGTGATATGTATATGCAGTAGGATTTTATTCATCTACAAAGAAATTCAATTCTGAAATTTGTAGGAGAATAGATGGATCTGCAAACTGTTATATTATGCAAGGTAATCTAGATTCAGAAAGACAAATATTGAATGTGTTCTCTCATATGTGAATTCCAGCTCCCTTTTCCCCATCACCCCGTGTACGTGTATGTATATAACAGGTATGTATATGTGTGTGTGTGTGTGTGTGTGTGTGTGTGTAGGGCAAGGGATAAGGTTGGAAAGACTTCCAGATTGTTGTTCAAGTTATTTTTTGAAAGAGTCTATTAGTGAACCTCGAGCTCTTCTGATCTACCAGACTGTCTGCTGAGGGTCTGATGAGCTCCGGAAAGCCACTTGTCTTTGTCTCCTGCTCTAAATAGTGCTGAGGTTACAGGATGCATGTGAACATTCAAGGATTTTCCTTGAGTTCTGAACTCAGGTCCTTACAATAGAAGGTATTTTTATGACCAAGCCATATTCCCATCTCTCCATCCCTAGGGGGAAAATGTGTGTGTGTGTGTGTGTGTGTGTGTGTGTGTGTGTGTGTGTTAGAGTAAATATAGGTCATGAAACTAGAAAGAAGATCACATCTAGAAAGGGGAAAGGTTTTCTTGAGGATGGAGTAGAGGACAGGTAGTTGAGTTCATGTGACATGAAGCTGGAAAGGAGCTAATTAGGGGGTAGTAGAGTAAGAGAGGGAAAGGAATGGGACAAAAAAGAGGAAGATGATTCATGAGTCTCTCTCTCTCTCTCTCTCTCTCTCTCTCTCTCTCTCTCTCTCTCTCTCTCTCTCTCTCACACACACACACACACACAAATTGTTTGAAAATGTAATGACAGGGAACACCAACCCACCTATAAAAACTTCAACCTAAAATTTACCCTGCCTACAAGATGTGCAGGGGTAAAGATAGAGCAGAGATGGAGGGAATATCCAATCAATGCCTGGCCTAACCTAAGACCCACCCCATGGGACAGAGCCAACAGCTGACACTATTAATGATACTTTGCTATGCTTGCAGGTGAGATCCTAGCATAGCTGTCCTCTGAGAGGCTCCACCCAGCAATACATTGAAACAGATGCTGAGACTCACAGCCAAATATTGGGCAGAGTGTAGAGAGTCTTGTGGGAAAGCAGGGTGAAGGATAGAAGGGCATGGAGGAGACAGGAGCTTCATAAGAAGACCAACAGTGTCAACTAACCAGGGCCCAGAGGGCTTGTGGAGACTGAAGCACCTACCAAGAACCATGCATTGGCTGGACTCCCACACAGATGTAGCCAATAGGCAGCTTGGGCTTCATTTGCATCCTCTAGTAAGGGGTGTGGGGGCTCTCTCTGACATGAACTTTATTGCCTGCTTTTGATCACTTCCCCCTGGTGGGGCTACCTTGACAGGCCATAGGAAAGAGGATGTGCTCAGTCTTGATGCAATTTGATGTGGTGGGGTGGGTTGTTGGAGGGGGCGCTCCCATTTTCTGAGGAGAAGGGGAGGAGGAAGGGGGAGGAAGGAAGGAGGGTGGAACTAGGACATAAAGAGAGAAGGGGCTATGATTAGGATATAAAGTGAATAAATAAATGAATAAATTTAAAAAGATGTAATGAAACACAATACTTTAAATACTACTTAAAAAAATAAAAATTAAATTAAAAAGTCCTACAGTTGGTTCATCAGATATCACACAAAGGGATACCTGAGTTAAGGAAAGGTCTTTTTTTTAAAAAATTAAAGTATAGAAAGAATTCTAGGCACTTTAAAGAGAGGACTGTCAATGTCCTTGAATGAAATACTCCATGAACACTGGGATGTTGTTTCTTTCCATATCTGCCCTGTAGATCAGCCCTAGGCACATATCTTGTGCTCAGGGAAAAATTAGTACAGAAGGGCACAAGCTCAGCCAAGCTGGAGCTCTCTCTGTGTCGCTCACAATCTGTTCTAATCATTTCCCCAGCCAGCCATGTAAATTAGCAGATGGAAAAGAGAAAAGCAAAGAGTTAAATAGACTTTCCAGTGTATGCCAAATAGTTTGAATATTAAGCTATCAAATGGTTGATGCTAGGTCTCAGATTAAGGCAGGACTTTTATCCTGAGAGCTTGCTCAATGTGGATGGGGCATTTCCTCAAATCATGAGTGGGGGCAGGGAGGGACGACATGACAGGATGGTTGGAAATGGATAACAATTTCACCCAGAAAGTATCAGCAATTTTGGGGCATGGCATGCACAGGGGAGGGGGGCTATTGGGCTTGCAAGACTGTTGTTTTATTTGGCTGTGTTCGAGTCTAGCACTTTCTAACAATGAGAGCAAAAAGTATGAGAACGTGTAAAAACAGCTTGATAATGATTCTGATGGTGTTGATGGGAGAAAAGACAGAGCGACAAAAGTTGAGTCTAATTAAATACTAGATTTGCTGGTGGCACTTTGGCTTTAGAGCCTGTTATGCATTGAATTATGTCTTCCAAAGATACATGCTGAAGTCCTAAGGCCAAATATATTAAATATGGCCTTACAAACATAAGAGTCTTTGTAGTTACCATAAAGGGAAGATGCAGGGATACAATGGTTCTTGGGCAGTTTGACTTCTAAAGTGAGGGGAGACACAGAGCTATCCAAGTCATATAAGCCTGCAAAGCTGGAGGCAGATTGGGGATATGTCATCACAAGTATCTTCTTAGCTACTGAATGATAGACAGGAAATATCTCCTCCTTGATTCTTTGAGAATGCCATGCCCTTGACAATGCCTTCATTTTAGACCCCTGCCTCTAGACTGTGTTTCTATTGCTGAAAAGCACATGGTCTGTAAGAGGAGGCATAACAGACGAACCCAGACCTATAGATTTACCATTCTGAAATACCATTCTGAAATTCCTATAGTAAAAGAAGTTTTATGCAGAATGACTACAACTCTTTTTGTTCTATTCCACATTTTAATCCTCAGGGAACAATTGTTTTTTTTTTTTTTTTAAATGCGTTTTTAAAAGAAGAACATTATGATGGGCAGATCTGGGCCCAGGGGTTCTGCTCAAACTATGGCACCAGCCAAGGACAATATGTGAAGTAAACATCGAATCCCTACCCAGATCTAGCCAATGGACAGGACATTCTCCACAGTTGAGTGGAAAGTGGGGTATGACTTTCACACAAACTCTGGTGCCCCATATTTGACCACATCCTCAGGATAGGGAGGCCTGGTGGCACTCAGAGGAAGGATAGCAGGCTACCAAGAAGAGACTTGGTACCTTACAATCATACAGGGTGGGGGAGGTCCCCGTCAATCACAGTCATAGGGGAGGGGAGTAGGGGAAAAAATGGGAGGGAGGGAGGAATGGGACGATACAAGGGATGGGATAACAATTGAAATGCACTATGAATAAATTGATAAAATATATTAAAAAAATAAATTAATCATCTTAGGGTACTGAGGGATACACATAGATCATAGCCATGTGTTGTGGAGCAGGAAGACTGAGGTGGAGCCATCTTGAAGCTGTGGTGCTAGAGTTCCCTTGAGTAGCAGCTATCATTTGATTAAACAGCACTCAGAATAATGCAGTGAAATATTCTAGAGCTTCAACAAAAAGGTTGCCTTATTTTCTGGGCATATGCTCCATCTTTTTCAGCTTTGCTTTCATTGGAGGAACTCTGGGGACCTTTTTAGGCCCCTGTCCTACACTGGTATGCCTGAACCTTATTATTTAATTCAAAACAGGTCAGGATAAGCAGTACAGCAGTGATAACAGGAATAGCCAAGTGTATTTTTTTTCCCATTCATACTCAATCACCAAATTCCATGTACTGCTTATCTCATGATTTGAGATGAAGTACAGATATGCATCTAGTCCTCTACTTAAACCCTTAGACAGCACCATTGGACAGAGCTTGGGAATCAGAGCCCTTACACTGGTGGAACAGCTGGATAAACTCAAGTACCATGCATAGTTGTTAGCCTGGTGGTATTAGGTTACTGCCACATTTCAGAGTAGATGTTATCTTTCTTTTTTTTTTTTTCAGAGTTTGGATATATAGGTCCTTGAGTCATAAACTCACATAGGGTCTGGGTTGGATTTGAGCTCAGTTATATCTGAGCCAGACCCTCATCTACTCTATATAAGACTAAATTCAGTGGCCTGACCCCTGCCTGTTTTTCTAGAAGCCAGCATTAGCTCCACAGGGCCTTTGGGTCTTCTGGCGACTAAGGCAAGACTTGGGAAGCAGAATAAAACCTCTTCCTCTCCATCAAACCCTCGGGAGTTGCTCTCTTCCTCTCAGCCTTCTCATGGTCCTCTCAGCTTTCTAATCATGGAATTTTCCAGTCTATTTTGTTGAAAGAGGTGAAGTTGGTAGATGAATCGTATTCTTCTTTTTTGTTTTTGTGACCAAAGACCCAATAAGAAGCAATGTAAGGTGTTGGGGAAGTTTTGGTTTATATGTAAACAGGTTTGTCTGCAGTTGAGAGTTGCCTCCTGAGAGGGCAGGTGATGTCTGTCCACTGTGAAGTGTCTCATGTGGTGGGGATAAAAGCCAGACCCAGAGAGATACTGGGGGCTCCAAGAAAGAAGAAGGCTGCTGGTGCATCGCCCTTGCTGTGCCTGGTTGCTGCTGATGCTGTTGCATAAGAAGAAATTGGAGATAATCCTGAAAGGCAGATCGGACTTGCCGCAGAGAACCTCACAACCCTGAATAGCAGAAAGTAGCTAATGAAAACTAAGCCCCCTTTCCCTACTATTTCTCCTACCTGGTGTTAGGGTGTTGGAAGGGATTGAGGTAGAGAAGGGAGAAAGAGATATAAGGAACCCAAAATAAAAATAGATTTTGAAAAGTACAGCCACATTAAGGAATGAATGGTTTCCCTTGGTTCTAGTTGAGGGGTGCAGTCTATTATGGTGATGGCGGCATGAAGGCATGAGATGCTTGAAGCTGTGGTGGTGATAAAGTATTTACATTTGTGCAGACCAGGAGCAGAGAGAAGGGAATAACCCCACTCCACAGGCTTTCTCTTCTCTCCTTTTTATTCAGCCTCTTTTCCCAGCTTATGGGATGGTGCCACCCACATTTGGGGTATGTATTCTTTCCTTAGACAGAACTATATTTTTTAAAAAATATATTTTATTAATTTATTCATACTACATCTCAATTGTTATCTCATCCCCTGTATCCTCCCATTCCTCCCTCCCTCCCTGGTGGCACTTAGAATTCTTAGGAGACACCTTTGTAGACATTCCCAGATATCTGTGTGTCGCCTACATGATTCTAAATTCAGCCAAGTTAACAATGAAGGTCAACCATCACAGATCAGAAAAGAACAAGAAGACATTAGGTGGAATAAGAGAGCTGATTGCTCTGGAGTCTGTATTGTTTGGGACCTGAGCTCTTTAGTCTTTGCATTGCTTTTGCCTTGGCCCTCCATATATACAGACTCCTATAACTATCCTCCTAATAGCTATGACTACAGTCATTGTCTACCTGGGGTTTGTGCTATAGCCATTTCACTCTCACATCACAGTATAATGTCCACAGCTGGATCCCTGAGCACCCAGCTAGTACTGAGGCATGACAGTTCAGGATCCATTTAGAGCCCATGCTTAAGCAACATGAAAGAGTTAAATTAGAGGGAGTTGAATTCTATAAGTTTGGCATTGAGAGGTTTGAGCTGTTGTCCTTTCATTCTCCAGGAGGACTCTTCAGGACTCAGTGTCTTATCAAGGCCTAGGAAAATGACAGCACAAGACTGTGAAGTGGAGCAATTACTCAGGTAAGAGACAAAGCAGACAGTTCAGTGTCATCTTTTTATAGTGACCCATTTTTTTTCTCTCAGTCTAGCCTTTTTGGATCAAGTTGCTAGTTAAGTAACCAGCCATTATGGTTTAGACTCTCTATTTTCTGGCAAATCCAGGTTTGAGTAGCCTCCCTGTAAGTTGTATTGACAAGTCCAGACTAACTGGGACACTTGCTAAAAAGACACATTACAGGACACCCCAGAACATTGATGAGAATTAATATGTCAAGTTGAGGGCTTTGTATGTAAGACAAAGCCTTCTAGTAGTTCATATGCACTGTATGATCTAAGAACAAATGCTGCACTGTAGGGTAGACTGAGG